>NC_064618.1:317096544-318346544 GCF_023898315.1 Schistocerca nitens
AATGAGAAGAGCGGGAAATCATCAGGATTGATGGTCACGAAGTAGGTGAAGTTAGGGAATTCAGCTACCCAGGCAGTAAAACAACCAGTGACGGACGGAGCAAGGAGGACATCAAAAGCAGACTAGCAATGGAAAAAATGGCATTCCTGGCGAACAGAAGTCTACTAATATCAAATATCGGCCTTAATTTGAGGAAGAACTTTCTGAGAATGTACGTCTGGAGTACAGCATTGCATGGTAGTGAAAGATGGACTGTGGGATAATCGGAACAGAAGAGATTCGAAGCATTTGAGATGTAGTGTTACAGACGAATGTTGAAAATGAGGTGGACTGATAAGGTAAGGAATGAGGAAGTTCTACGCAGAATCGGATAGGAAAGGAATAAAAACATTGGTAAGGAGAAGGGACAGGATGATAGGACATCTGTTAAGACATGAAGGAATGACTTCCATGGTAATAAAGGGAGCTGTAGAGGGCAAAAACTGTAGACAGAGATTGGAAAACACCCAGCAAATAATTGAGGAAGTAGGTTACAAGTGCTACTCTGAGATGAAGAGGTTAGCACAGGAGAGGAATTCGTGGCGGGCCGCATCAAACCAGTCAGAAGACTGATGACCAAAAAGAAAAGAGCAGCAGCTACACCATTTTGCTGCATTCTTTGAACCCTCTACCCACTGTTATTGTGCTATCTGGACTGCTGGTAGCAGGAGTCATTCATTCCTCTCATGTCATGCGATTTTCTGCAACAGCCCTCCGCAGTGCTCGACAGTCCCTGCAGCTCAGCACATGGTCTGCCTCTTCATGTTTCAGCTGTGGTTATCCCTTCGCGTTTCCACATCACAGCCACATCACTGACAGTCGACTGTGGCAGGTTTAGAACGGTTGAAGTGTCGCTGACGGATTTGTTACTCCGGTGACATCCAATGACGACTCCACGCCACAAGTCACAGGGCTCCCCCGAGCGACACGTTCTGCTGACACCACTTCTGAACTGACGGCATAACACGCTCCGCCTCTTGTTATATTCACGGACGTGTTCGTTCTGTTGGTCGATTTTGGAATAAAAGTGCTGGGAGACAGCACAACAGCTAACACAAAGAGTATGACTCGGTATAAAACTTACGTAATGAGATATAATTACTACTTGCAGTACTGGAATTAAAGCTCGAATTCTAGTTGCAACTCTATTTGGTACTATGCAACGTACCATCACTCAAGTCACACAAACCGTATATTGCAGCAAACTTGGTGCTTAACAAAAGGTAAAAATAGGTCAATTGTTCTGATTATTACACATATACAGGGTGTTTCAAAAATGACCGGTATATTTGAAACGGCAATAAAAACTAAACGAGCAGCGACAGAAATACACCGTTTGTTGCAATATGCTTGGGACAACAGTACATTTTCAGGCGGACAAACTTTCGAAATTACAGTAGTTACAATTTTCAACAACAGATGGCGCTGCGGTCTGGGAAACTTTATAGTACGATATTTTCCACATATCCACCATGCGTAGCAATAATATGGCGTAGTCTCTGAATGAAATTACCCGAAACCTTTGACAACGTGTCTAGCGGAATCGCTTCACATGCAGATGAGATGTACTGCTTCAGCTGTTCAACTGTTTCTGGATTCTGGCGGTACACCTGGTCTTTCAAGTGTCCCCACAGAAAGAAGTCACAGGGGTTCATGTCTGGCGAATAGGGAGGCCAATCCACGCCGCCTCCTGTATGTTTCGGATAGCCCAAAGCAATCACACGATCATCGAAATATTCATTCTGGAAATTAGAGACGTCGGCCGTGCGATGTGGCCGGGCACCATCTTGCATAAACCACGAGGTGTTCGCAGTGTCGTCTAAGGCAATTTGTACCGCCACAAATTCACGAAGAATGTCCAGATAGCGTGATGCAGTAATCGTTTCGGATCTGACAAATGGGCCAATGATTCCTTTGGAAGAAATGGCGGCCCAGACCAGTACTTTTTGAGGATGCAGGGACGATGGGACTGCAACATGGGGCTTTTCGGTTCCCCATATGCGCCAGTTCTGTTTATTGACGAAGCCGTCCAGGTGAAAATAAGCTTCGTAAGCTTCGTCAGTAAACCAAATGCTGCCCACATGCATATCGCCGTCATCAATCCTGTGCACTATATCGTTAGCGAATGTCTCTCGTGCAGCAATGGTAGCGGCGCTGAGGGGTTGCCGCGTTTGAATTTTGTATGGATAGAGGTGTAAACTCTGGCGCATGAGACGATACGTGGACGTTGGCGTCATTTGGACCGCAGCTGCAACACGGCGAACGGAAACCCGAGGCCGCTGTTGGATCACCTGCTGCACTAGCTGCGCATTGCCCTCTGTGGTTGCCGTACGCGGTCGCCCTACCTTTCCAGCACGTTCATCCGTCACGTTCCCAGTCCGTTGAAATTTTGCAAACAGATCCTTTATTGTATCGCTTTTCGGTCCTTTGGTTACATTAAACCTCCGTTGAAAACTTCGTCTTGTTGCAACAACACTGTGTTCTAGGCGGTGGAATTCCAACACCAGAAAAATCCTCTGTTCTAAGGAATAAACCATGTTGTCTACAGCACACTTGCACGTTGTGAACAGCACACGCTTACAGCAGAAAGACGACGTACAGAATGGCGGACCCACAGACTGCGTTGTCTTCTATATCTTTCACATCACTTGCAGCGCCATCTGTTGTTGAACATTGTAACTACTGTAATTTCGAAAGTTTGTCTGCCTGAAAATGTACTGTTGTCCCAAGCATATTGCAACAAACGGTGTATTTCTATCGCTGCTCGTTTAGTTTTTATTGCCGTTTCAAATATACCGGTCATTTTTGAAACACCCTGTACATATATTTAATAGAAGTCGCTATGAAGTTGCGCTGAAGTTACCTCTAATTTTCTGTGGTTGCCGATCACACAGTCCATCCACCAAATCTTAGCACATATATTTTTATATATCTTGCAGGATGGAAGAAATTACTGCCTCTTCTTACGACTACAGGTGAAAGTCAAGTTTGTGATCAGTGTTGGCGTAATAAATAAAACTATTCTCCTTCTACGATAACTCTTAATATATATTTTTTCCTTTTGCATTTTTATTGCACATAGCATTTACTACACTGACTGTTGACGCACAAGTAAATTTTTTTTTCCTTTATTGATTTTCAATTCCCTCTCGAAGGGGGCGGCTGGCAGCAGCTTAGTACGCTGCTCTACAACCTACAGACTTTTATTTTAAAGAACGGAAGAAGAAAAGAAACAAGAAAAACAGGCGATAAAACGGTGGCGTCAAGTGGAAAATGGCGGAAAAATGCGGAAAGTTAAAACAGAAGCAAAAGGGGTTGGCAACGTTAATAAAAGACACAGGAATCAGACAAGTAACATAGTACACACACAATTAAAAAACCCAGCGACAGTATGATGGCCGTTCGCAACACTTCCCAAAAAACACAACACGGAACACTCACTGTAAAACACGCACTGTAGAACACTTACTGTAGAATAGAGCAGTGGCGGCACTAAGATGACACTCCTGAGCCAACGGCAGACGGGGGGGGGGGGGGGGACCTGGAGGAGTGGGAAGAACAAGGAGGGAGGAAGGAAAAACGAAAAAGGGGAGGGGAACCAAGGAGGTAGAGGACTAATAAAGGGGGAGAAGGGCAGACGCGAGAGGGAATGAGAGGAGGCAGAGGAGGGAAATGTAAAAGGACTCGGGGGAGAGAAGGGGCAAAGAGAGGGGACACAAGTAAAAATTACACTTTCTTTTTGTATCAAATCTAAAACATAAGCACTCTCGAGCTAAAAAAAAAAATTGAATATTCTCCTGACATTGTTCTTTTGTTACAAAGATTATTTTAAAAGCCCATCTTTGCCGTATCCTGCGGCGATACACCAAATTCTTATTACTAATAGGGAAACGAAAACATTCATATGAATTGATATTGCCAGAAAAAAAATAAATAAATAAATAAAAAGTTATTACACACGGCGTCCGCCATCAGATAGCGTATATAACTTACTCGGAGCCAGATGGCGCACTCGTTACTACGTTGGAATTCCGTAAATCGCTTAAGGGAAGTGCCTCGATGATTCCTTTCAGAAAATCACGGCAGGTTTTTTTTCTCCTTTCTTCCCTAGTCCGACCGTTTGCTCCGCCTCTAATGATCTCGTTGTCCAAGGTACACATACCACAAATCTTCATTTTTGTGATGAAGTTTCTTTACTGTTGTTACTCCAAATATTTATCTCCATTTTTACTCTTTAGTGAATGGCATGGAGCACCTGGGACATCTTTCATGTTGCTCGCATTTTTATTAAAGCTTCGTCTCATGAATTATGTATGGGGATAAAAATATCCTGAACGCCAAGGGGATAGAAAATTTATGACCGATGGAGGAATATTTTCCAAGCTATCCCTATTTCAGAGTGAAGCGTAGCAATTACTGTGATAGTTTGGAAAGAGCTACCTGCGTTGGAAATTTGTGATAAAACAGCTTTTACATAGATAGAGAACTTTAGTTGTAGTTACCAGCGTAGGACATCGGTTAAAAAATAAAAATAATAACTGTACTTCCACCGTAAAGCTACTAATAAAAGAGACCGAGTAAAATATTAAATAACGGGCGCCAGAAACACGGTTTTGTGAAGCGAAGGAAATCAAGGGACCTTCCAAGCGTTGTCCTATCACTTCCCCTGTTTTAGTAGTACAATGATTCCCGTGAAGATTCTAACGGTCTATTAATTTGCTTCATTGCTACGTACTAGTAGTTTATAATTTGAGCAAAAATGACCTAAAAAGTCAATGATTGCTTAAGCCGTCTTCGTTCATATTCACTTCTATTTTTTTTTAATGTGTGAGGCAGAGCCGCGCGGGATTAGCCGAGCGGTCTCGGGTGCTGCAGTCATGGACTGTGCGGCCACTCCCGACGGAGGTTCGAGTCCTCCCTCGGGCATGGGTGTGTGTGTTTGTCCTTAGGATAATTTAGGTTTAGGTTAAGTAGTGTGTAAGCTTAGGGACTTATGACCTCAGCAGTTAAGTCCCATAAGATTTCACACACATTTGAACATTTTTGTGAGGAAGAAGACAGCAAAAAGAAAGATCACTCTCAGTTTTTGTGTGATATTTTATTTTCCTAGCTCGGAAACGACAGGCTAAGTATCATTATTCTAATGTTTGACGACTGCTGTTCACCGTTTCTGCTTTGCCGAATACAGGATAAAGCTCGTGAATTGAAGTTTAACCCACGTCAATCGAAGTTCGGTTAACTCTACACCCATTTTCAGTACATTGAAAACAACGTCCAAAATCTAAGCAGATAACCAACAAATAGATTACCAATCCTTAGAAGGGCTACAAAAAGTACCAGGAAGAGAATTGCGCTTCAATATAATTGTATGCGCAAAATAGGCACTTGTCTGAATTGAAACGTCATATTTCGTTTAGCGAACAAAATATTAAATTTTTTCTAACGATTGTCTATGTATTTCTCAGGAAGGGGGGGGGGGGGAGACGGATATCAGTTCATCTTCTCTAGGCGTGGAATCATTTCAGACGGTTTTAATTCTGATCTGACTTTGTAATTATCCAGTTTCAAGATGCCACCGGCTGTTAAATAGGTTAAAATGAAATTTTCTGAGGGGTAAAATCCAAAACTTTTAGACTGAGTGTGTCACGAAAGCGTTATTATTATTATTATTATTATTATTATTATTATTATTATTACTCTTACTATTACGGTTACTATCAATATCGCGATAATTTTGTAACACACTAATATTGATTGCATAAGCTGGCAATAATTACTATTTTTCGAATATGATAATTAAAGAAAGACACGATTTGGTGGAAGTTACGCTTGTGAAATGTGGGTATGAATATCAGAATTTGGTTCAAATAGCTCTGAGCACTATGCGACTTAACTTCTGAGGTCATCAGTCGCCTAGAACTTAGAACTAATTAAACCTAACTAACCTAAGGACATCACACACATCCATGCCCGAGGCAAGATTCGAACCGGCGACTTTAGCGGTCGCTCGGTTCCAGACTGTAGCGCCTAGAACCGCACGGCCACACCGGCCGGCGTATGAATATCATCTTCACGTAGTCCACCCCACTACGCCGTACATTGATTTTGCATCTGTGATAATGAAAGTGAAACATATATGCAGCAACCGCTAAATACCTCACAAAAATTTCTCATCCGAGTTGTGTGCACTTTGTACAATGCACCAGAAACTGCTTCATTACTTACTTTCAATAGAGAGACAAACTAATCTGCAGCATAACCCAACTACGTAGTAGCTACTATAGTGCTTCACACAAATTTATTGCTATTATTATCATTGGTGGTAGTGGACACACACGAAGCTTTGACAGTCCGAAGTATTCTAATTTCAGCTAGTTCAGAGGCAGAGGGCTATTATAAATGACTGAACCGATTTCACAGATTTGCCGCAGCTATATTATCTGACATATTGTCCCAAGGCTTTCCACACTCAGAAGAAAATTCAAAAGGTTTTTTCGACATATTACAAGTGGTCCATATGTGCCTTCTAGTGGTTCTGCAGATGTTGTTGTTGTTGTGGTCTTCAGTCCTAAGATTGGTTGATGCAGCTCTCCGTGCTACTTTATACTGTGCAAGCCTTTTCATCTTAGAGTAACTACTGCAACCTACGTCCTCCTGAATCAGCTTACTGTGTTCATCTCCTGGGCTCCCTCTTCGACTTTTACACCCCCTCCACTCTCCCCACCACGCTTCTCACCAGTACTAGACTGGTGATGCCTTGATTCCTCAGACTGTCTCCTACCAACCGATCCCTTCTTCTGGTCAGATTGTATCACAAATTTCTCTTCTCCCCAATTGTGTTCAGTACCTACTCATTAGTTACGTGATCTAATCATCTAATCATCAGCATTCTTCTGTAGCATCACATCACAAAAGCTTCTATTGTCTTGTTCTCTAAATTGTTTATCGTCCATGAATGGTTCAAATGGCTCTGAGCACTATGGGACTTAACATCTATGGTCATCAGTCCCCTAGAACTTAGAGCTACTTAAACCTAACTAACCTAAGGACAGCACACAACACCCAGTCATCACGAGGCATATCATCCATGTTTCACTTCCATACATGGCTAGACTCCATACAAACACTTTCAGAAATAACTTCCTATCACTTAAATCTATACTCGACGTTAACAAATTTCTCTTCTTCAGAAACGCTTTGCTTGCCGTAGCAACTCTACAGATTGTCATTCTTTCCACGTTCGGCGCAGCATGACCCTATCTGTTTGTTCAGAAGTACTGTAGCTGCGAACTTGCAGTTCTGATAGGTTTGCTGGTAGAGGACACCTAAACACTGACTTTCACACATAACCCTACACAAAAAGATCATATGGTGTTACGTCCTGAGAGCGTGGAGGCGATGACATAAACTGCTGATCATCAAACCTGATACAACGAATCCATCAGTTTCTCAACGTCCTGTCTAAGAATTCACGAACATTATGATGGAAATGGGTGGAGCACCATTCTGTTGGTAGACGAATCCCACACTGTCGGTCTCCAGCGGTGGCACGAGCTAAATTTCCAGCACGTCCAGATACACGTGTCTTGTAACAGTACTTTTGCCGAAGAAAAAGGGACTATAAGCTTTAAACCGTGAGACTGCACAAAATACACCAATTTTTCACGAGTGTCGAATGTTATGCGTGACAACGTGGGGATTCTCTGTCCCGCCCATTTGCTCATTGCGCTTGTTCACTGCGCCATTCACAAAAATATTGTTTCACCACTGTTGCAACTGTGCCGAAAATTCAAAGCGTCTGACATTGTCATCGGGAGTCAGGGCTCATAGGACTTGCAAGCGGTAAATATGTAGAAACAGCACTGAAAAGCAGTGGTAAAAAGGAAGACTGGAATGTACTGGAGCATGACTTATGGTGTGCACTGACTGAGAGCAAACCAAATATAAAACAAGTTGTTAGAAATGAGACGTATCAATCGTCTGACTCAGTAATTCTTGGTTTATTGAAATATGTACAGAACCTAAATATTATTTATCTTAAATAATTTTAAAAATGAAAGTATTTAAGGAAGTTTATTTTTCATTTTAAAGTTTAGTTCGTCATTAATGTTATTTATGGAGAGGAGACCGGGGTGGAAGATGGGGAGGAGGGAGTATTACCTAATATCTGTTTTCCCTCTGTAGTAATGGCATCAGAAAGGTTGGGAAGCATTGATTTTTACAGACGAGGACACTTCGAGCGTTGGGAAACAATTGGAGGCTAGAATAAGTCAGATACTCTTTCTATGTAGGAAAATAACCGTCGACGGACGGAGCAAGGAGGACATCAAAAGCAGACTAGCAATGACAAAAATGGTTCAAATAGCTCTGAGCACTATGGGACTAAACTTCTGAGGTCATCAGTCCCCTAGAACTTAGAACTACTTAAACCTAAGTAACCTAAGGGCATCACACACATCCATGCCCGAGCCAGGATTCGAACCCGCGGCTGTAGCGGTCGCGCGGTTCCAGACTGAAGCTCCTAGAACCGCTCGGCCACCATGCCGGCTAGAAATGACAGAAAGGTCATTCTTGGCCAAGAGAATTCTACTAGTATCAAACATAGGCCGTAATTTGAAGAAGAAATTTCTGAGAATGTACGTTTGAAGCATAGCATGTATGGCAGTGAAACATGGACTGTGGGAAAACCGGGACAGAAGAGAATCGAAGAATTTGAGGTATGGTGCTACAGACGAATGTTGAAAATTGGGTGGAATGGTAAGGTAAGGAATGAGGAGGTTCTGCGCAGAATCGGAGAGGAAAGGAATATGTGGAAAACACTAACAAGGAGAAGGGACAGGATAATAGGATATCTGTTGAGACATCAGGGAATGACTTTTATGGTACTAGAGGGAGCTGTAGAGGGAAAAACTGTAGAGGAACACAGAGATTGGAATACATTCAGCAAATAATTGAGGACGTAGGTTGCAAGTGCTACTCTGAGGAGGTTGTCATGGGAGAGAAATTCGTGGCAGACCGCATCAAACCAGTCAGAAGATTCATGACTCAAGAAGAAACTCTAAGGTGACCATATTTCTGGGAGTCGAAGCTGGGATCAGTTTTATAACTGCTTACTGGTTGTAACATAACAATGGTCTGTAATTGTTATACATCATTAAAGCGTACAACGAAGTGACTCGTAGGCACCAAATTATAATATGTATAACAAACATAAGCTAAAACCTAGGTACATTTGTAGGTACTTTATAGTTATAACTCACTGAAATTTTAGAAATTAATAAACGACAAAGCAATGGCTTAGGTAACTACACACAATTATTTGTGTCCCAATACTTCCGTGCCAAATGAGTTTCGTGCAGCAAATCTTTAGTTCCCTTCAAGTTTAAGAAGCCATGGAATTCCGTACGACAATATATCAAATTAAGTTTCACGATCAGTATTGTTTTCAAAGTATGTACTTTCCTTTGGGTTTTCTCCGATGTCCGCATCTTATTGATCAAAGAAATGACAAAGTCGACTGCTGAATTTGTACCAGGAATACATAATGCAGATTCAACTACTTTAGAGACATTTTCATAGGATATATATTTGGACGTGGAGTGCACCTGTATCCGACGCATATCAGTGATAGTTTCTTTTGTGTTCTATTTCTCTATTTCCTGAGGTGTGACAAATTGTTGCGTGTTAACATACTCTTGGAAAAACCGTTATAATTATTTCTGTAATTCGATAATACATTTGTAAGATGTAAAAAAAAAACTTCCAAAGTAAAAGTTTTATTGCCTGGATCTCATTTGAAACATTTCCCCATTGCTAGTGCCGGAAAAGTTATATTGTCATCTTCAGATCATCGGATACGTGAATTATAAATCCACTACATGCGGCACATCGCCATCTGGCCATCGGAAACATGGAGGTAAACTCCCAGAAAAGATATCGCCATCTTTCAGTGGCCAAATTGCAATGTGCGATATGAAGTCCCTTTACAATTCACGTATCCGACGAATTGGAGATGGTAATATAACTTTGCCAAAACTAGTAATCAGGATCCCACGTAAGTACACTGTTCAAAACTACGCGTTTGTAGTCTGAAAAGGCATTAGAATGTTCCGTCCACTGCTAATTGTATAATGTTATGGAAATAAATTATGCTTATTTTTTTCTTTGCTAGAAATATAAATAGTTATATGTTGAAACTTTACATGAGCTAGAATTTGATCCGATTTCTAGAAACCGGAACATTTACGTGCCCTGGAAGAACCCGCTAAGGACAATGGGACTGGGCTCCAAAAATTGGAACTGTTCTTGACAAATCGGGACGTCTGGTCACTTAAGTTAATCACAAACTAAAAGAAACGTTGATTCTCTTTAACACCCGCTTGTAGAAGTGAGCAAGTTTATTTAGGAGCATCCATTTTAATTTGCAATGAAAATTAGTGCCAAACATGACAGTATGGATCAGAGTTTGGATCCCAGTCGAGCCATCAGAATCACTCGACCTCACTCTTTGTCAGTCTTCTGGAGCAGCTAGCACGTAAAGTCTGTGGCATTCAGTTGTTGACCACCAAAACAGACCTCCTGCTGGTGAGAGTCTCGTGGTGGGAGCACACTGACTCAGAGTGGAAGAGCTTTTCAGACAAGGCGGGGCGGGTATGACAGACCCACCCAAAATTCGTACTGAACGCTTAGATAATCGGGATGCGGTTTTCGCTAAGTTATAGCAGACAAGCGCAGAGAGCAGATATGCTAGTCGTTGGGCGCTCCAACCTTAGGCGGGAGCTGCTATGGGAAACAGCAGCCATTTCAGGAACATATGCCAGTGTGCAGTCGGTGTGTTTACCAGGACGTCCCGACCGAGATGTGGAGGAGGCTCTGCCGGCGGACAACGAGTACGCTAGGTGTAATTGGCTTCAAATCGTGTCTCATGTCGACAAGAATGACGACTGTCGCTTGAGTTCTGCTTTCCATCCTCGGTTCCTTTCGGCGGATGATTGATTTGTTGAAGACAGCTAGCACCATACACAGGGCACAGGATGAGATCACTAGTTTTAGCATAGTAGCCAGATTAGATCGCGGTTCTTTTGCTTGGAACAAAGACAAAGTTCTAAACCAGAGGCTCACACAGCTCTGCGACAATAACGGATCCAAATTTCTCGACCTCTGCTAATGCGAGCAGAATTGAATAGTGTCGCTCGATAGATCAGTTGTGCAATATATGGAGGATGCAGCGACTAGGCTAATGGAGTACGTGTGGCCTGTACATAGGGGATTTTTCGGGTTACCCCATTGGGGTAAGTAATGAACTGCCTGGCAAATTAGAAGACACAACAGCCACATTATTCTCAAAGGACGTTCGTCTTTGCAGATCGAAAACAGAAAACGTTATATGACATTCGTTTGCATTACAAGTGTACTCTGCAATTAACACTTACGCGCTTGGCCGGCCGAAGTAGCCGAGCGGATCTAGGCGCTACAGTCTGGAACCGCGCGACCCCTGAGGTCCCAGGTTCGAATCCTGCCATGGGCATGGATGTGTGTGAAGTCCTTAGGTTAGTTAGGTTTCAATAGTTCTGAGTTCTAAGGGACTGATGACCTCAGAAGTTAAGTCCCATAGTGCTCAGAGCCATTTTTTTGAACTTACGCGCTTGGCAGATGATTCATAGAACAACTTCGACTGATTCTCTACCGTTCCATTCTCGAACAACGCGCGGAAAATCTAACCTTTAAATCTTTCCTAGCAAGCTCTGTTTTGCTTTATCACAATACTTATTTCACCCTATGGAGATGGGCGTCTGAAAAATACCTTAGCATTCGGAGGAAGAAGGATTCCATGCGACGGAGGGTGGATACATGTATCCTCGCTAACGGAGGACATTTTGAACATTTCCTGTAAGAAAGTGTTTGAAGTCACGCTGGTACGTTCTGTTGCTGTGTGTTTCGATTCCATGATTAATGTGATTTGAAGAGAAGTAATAACATGGAAAGTAAGCGTTTCCGGACACATGTCCACATAACATATTTTCTTTCTTTGTGTGTGAGGAATGTTTCCTGAAAGTTTAGCCGTGCCTTTTTGTAACACCCTGCATGTAATAAGTTTCCTTTAATTTACGTCTGTCACAAACTGTTTGATAACAGATTACCGGTTTCGGTCTTTAATGACCATCATGCATGTGATGTTATCTATATGTATTTTACGATGCTGGTGATGATTCCGCATTTAACATTTGACGATGCCACTATGGCTGCAGTACATTAGGACTTTGTTTTTATGAAACAGATCTGATGATGGTCATTAAAGACCGAAACCGGTAATCTGTTATCAAACAGTTTGTGACCATAGACGTAAATTAAAGGAAACTGGGAACATATTTGTATGTCACAAGTGCTGTCTATCCAGATGACGGGCGAATCCTTATACGACCATAGACCTAGTGCAATAAGAAACGTGATTCACACGACCTGGTCGCACTTTTCGTGGATCCACACTTCGATCTCGATGATCTCGTGGCCAATGCAATCGTAATTGACTGTTTTGTTGCGCCAACTTGCGAACACATAGAGGTCATGTGTTGTGGAGCCCCATGTTCATAGATGTGTGCAGAACGGTGTGTTGCGAGATACTTGTGTCTGCACTAACAATGTTCTCGTCGTAAGTGCTTGCACTGATCGTCGCCTCTCCAGCTTAACAGGAAGGGCAACACGTTGTTGCCTACTCTTGGTTTCATCGTCCTTTAATCATTTTCTGTAGATATTGTCGACAGCAGCGCTCGTCAACAGCCGATTAGTTAAGCCATATCCGAAATGCTCGTGTCCAGGCGTTGGTCAGTAACAATCTGCCCTTTGTTCAAGTTGCTTATGCAATTGGATTTCTTAATTTGTTGCTCGGGTGGTCGCAAGAATTATTCGCCATTTGTCTTTCCTCCTCTCATATATGGATGTCCGGGATGGAGGTATACACAAAGAAACCCTAATAACGAAATAACTCTACATTTATTGTTATTGGGTAAATATGCAATCGATAAAGGCCATCTCCAGAACGTTATTTTCATCATTTCGTGAACAGCGCTGAGTAGCGTGGTGCACGCGCGCCAGTGACAGGGCACACTTTTTTCGACATGTCGGCGAACTATGCAGTTCCACTGACGGCTCCCGACGTCACTGTGCAGCAGGATTCCGCCCCATCCCACTATCGTGGGAATGTTACAACGTTCCTCCATGAGACGTTCCCTGATCGTTGGATTGCAAGTGGTCGTCCCATTTCCTGGCCCCCTCGGTCTCCCTATCAGACTCGGCAGGTTTTCAGTGCATGGGAGTTTAACGAGGTCACTGGTTAACGAACAAGCGTTCGAGAGCCCATAGTAGTAGTATGGTATTCTGCCTTACGGCAAGTCTTTTCATGATTACACCTTTTCCACTTCTGCCTGCCCATAGCCAGTCTTTTCATTTCTGAATATTTGTCTCCTTTTATACTGTCCAGCACTTGATACCTTCTTTTTCCTCTTATCCTTTTTCTCTCCACCATTTCTTCTATTCTCTCCCTCCTCAAACAATGTCCAATCCAGTTCCATTTTCTCTTTCTGATAACTTTCAGCATGTTTCTTTCTTCTCCAATTCTTCTTAATACTTCTTCCTTCCTTACTCGGTTTCCCCATTTTACTTTTTCCATTCCTCTCTATATCCACATCTCTAGCGCCTCCAATCTTCTTTCATCTTCTTTCCTCAATGTCCAGGTCTCCGCACCATATAGTAAAATGCTCCAGATGTAACATTTGGTAAGTCTTTTCCTCAGACCTTTGTTTGGTAGTGCACAAAGTAATTTCTATTTCCTCTTGAATCCTGCTTTTGCCATTGCAGTTCTTTCCTAATATCTGTTGAGCAATACGTATCATCCATTATTACACTTCCCAAGTAATTGAAGTTATCCACTTGCCCTATTTCCTCTCTCCCTATTTTCATATGGCATTTTCTCCCCTTTCCTCCAGTTACCATGCTTTTCGTTTTCTTCTTGTTAATCTTCATTCCATATTATTCTAATTTTGTGTTTAGATCATCTAACATTTGTTCCATCTCTCGTGCACTCTCTGCCATCACAACCATCTTGTCTGCAAATCTTATACATTCCACTCTCCGACCCCCTATGCAAACTCCTCTCCTTCCATCAAAACCTTCACTAATAATTTCCTCCAGATGTATATTGAACAGTGTTGGTGATAATCAACAACCTTGTTTTACACCTCTTCCCAGTTCAATTTCTTCACTCATCACACCTCCTATTCTGAATCTTGCTCTCTGGTTCAAATATAAATTTCTAATTAGCCGTATATCCCTCCAGGATTTCCATCAGTTTGTCTCATCTGACACAGTCAAAAGCCTTCTCAAGATCAATGAACACAACATACACCTCTCTTTTCTTTTCCATGTGCCTCTCCCCTATCACTCTCAGTAGCCCAATGGCATCTCTAGTTCCCACCCCTCGTCTGCAACCAAATTGTTCATCTCCTATTACGCAATTCAGCTTTCCATATAGTCTTCTGTTGAGCGTCCTCAGCAGGACTTTGACTGCATGCGATATTAGGTTCACTGTTCTATGTTCATCACACTTTTTGCTGTTCTTTTTCTTTTCTATAGGTATTAAGAGATATATTTGAAAAAAAAAAAAAAGTTCAAATGTGTGTGAATACCTAAGTGACCAAACTGCTGAGGTCATCGGTTCCTAGACTTACACACTACTTAAACTAAAACGAACTTAAACTAACGACAACACACACACCCATGCTCGAACCGCCGGCGAGATGGGTTGCGCAATCGGTGTCATGGCGCCTTCAACCGCGCGGCCACTCCGCGCGGCAGGTAGATTTGAGACAACGGACATACGCTGCTGTAGAGGCCGTAACACCTGTCATGCTTAACATGTGGTGAAAAGTTGCGTACCGTTTCGATATGTCAAGCTACAAAGAGTGACCACATCGAACTGTGCCAACACAGATAAAAATGTTTGAGCTCCCGTGTACGATGTTGGAGGAATACATTTATAAAAGCTTAATAGGTACCTGTAGCATAGACAACCTGTACTTTCCTCAGCTCATCACGGGCCCGTAACGCCACTCTCTCGGTGATTTTTGGCTCATCAGTGCATTTGGAGTCTCCTGTCTTAGCTGCCCCACCCTTGTATACCGTTTTAGTTACTGACAAATAGTTATTATTACTTGATGCCTTTTAGTGGCAAATGGCCTTCCCTGAATGCACTGTTTATGTCAATTGGTTAAAGCTATTCGATTTCTCTAGAGAATATCAGTCATACCTAGTAGATAATATAGCGTTAATGGAGACTCTACTTTTACTTGTTAATGTGGCAGCATTGAGAAAAGAGAGAGGCTGACGCTAATGCCTCTATAGTACTACGGACCGACACTGCACAGACACTTTGTAGCGGGAGAAGAGGACATGCCGGGTGGTTACAGTTAAAGTGCCGCTGGTTAGAGAAGTCCAATGTAGGCTGTAATTAGCGTATGGCTGCGAGACATTGTAGATATTCCAATGCGTTAATACGGTGCCGATTACTGTAGGTTTCAAGAAAGACGAATAAAAATGTTCCCACACTTGACGGATTAGAAAGGGGACATGGCATAAAAGGTCAAATAAGTGAGAAATGAAACTTCCTGGCATATTAAAACTGTGTGCCAGACTAAGACTCGAACTCGGGACCTTTGCCTTTCGCGGGCAAGTGCTCTACCAACTGAGCTACCCATTCACGACCCACGACCCGTCCTCACAGTTTCGATTCTGCCAGTACCTCGTCTCCTACCTTTCAAACTTCACAGAAGCTCTTCTGCGAATCTTGCAGAACTAGCACACGTAGAAGAAACTATATTGCGGAGACATGCCTTAGCCACAGCCTGCGGGATGTTTCCAGAATGTGATTTTCACTCTGCAGAAGAATGTGCGCTGATATGAAATTTCCTGGCAGATTAAAACTGTGTGCCGGACCGAGACTCGAACTCGGGACCATTGCCCTTCGGGGGCAAGCGCTTTACCAACTGAGCTACCCAAGCACGACTCACGACCCGTCGTCACAGCTTCAATTCTACCAGTACCTCGTCTCCTACCTTCCAAACTTCACAGAAGCTCTTCTGCAAACCTTGCAGAAATAGCACTCTTGGAAGAAAGGATACTGCGGAGACATGGCTTCGCCATAGCAGAAGTGAAGCTTTGAGCACGGGGCGTAAGTCGTGCTTGGTTAGCTCAGTTGGTAGAGCACTTGACCGCGAAAGGTAAAGGTCCCGATTTCGAGTCTCGGTCCGGCACACAGTTTTAATCTGCCAGGAAGTTTCATATTAGCACACACTCCACTGCAGAGTGAAAATCTCATTATGGAAGTGAGAAATGCTTAATCTTGATTATATTATTAACCGCCGCTTAGACAGTATGTTCAGTATGACCATCGGAGACGTCGACAATATGCTGTACAGCGCCAAATTTGCACCTAGTGGCCAAAGTAGGAACTAATTTTTTTCCAGCGTAAATAGGTTCCACATTAACGCTTTCGAATATCTACCAATTTTCGCTACCATATGGTAGTTACATCCCACACTGGACCTCCGTGAGTAGTTGCACTTTCATTGTAACTACCCGATACTTCGCTGGCCAGTACTAGAACAATATCGCGAAACATGGGAACGTGGCAAAAGAAACAATCTGGAAGAAAGCTAGGGCGTGGCGTGAGCTGCGGACGAGTTGAGTGGGCAAGGACCGCAGCTGCCGCCGTGGCCACGCGTGTGTCGCTCGATCATGCGCACTGCCGCGTGTGGCGCGCGGCGCCCTGCCTGCACGCGGCGCTTGCGTCGAGACAGCGGCTATCAGCAACTCGTCGCTGACGTGGCGGCTGCAGGCTGCTGACAGGCGGAGGGACCCACGCTGACCTTGACGACCGTCTCGCACACTCAGCTGTCTTGTGTCCGGGCGAAAGCCGTTAGCCTCCACGCGCGCTGCAGGCGGTGGACGAAATTTAATATCGCGAAGGATGGAGCGTCTGTCGGTCCGTATCTAGATTAGATGCGCTGTACTCTCCAAAGAGAGGAGATCACCGAAGGTTTGGAACACGCCAGGATAACAAAAGTACGTAATACATATTTATAAAAGCACACCTGTACTAACGTTGCTACCCAAAATATTGGGATGGTCCTGAATGATGTGTACTTTCTTGGTGTGTTTTCTTTTTTGCTTGTAATTACATACACTGTTTTTAACACCTTTTACACTTCACTTTCACCTTGTGTCACACGTTTTCATACAGCAAAACGAAATTTGGAAAAAAAATATACGGTATATGACGCCATAGAATCGAAAAGTACTACATTTACAAACTTTGAAAAACATAAAACTTTGAACATAGCTGCTAAGGTTCAGTGACCGTGACAGAATTATATTAGAACAAATAAGCCCTCGGTCACATATATTAAGCAAAAACTGACCAGGTTTCGACGCTCATACTAGCGTCGAAACCTGGTCAATTTTGACTTAATATTGAATTGAACAAATAAGCCCTCGGTCATAAATATTTGTCACTTAATATTTGTGACCGAGGGCTTATTTGTTCTAATATAACTTTGAAAAACAGTTTATGTAATTACAACAAAACTCAAAAAGACACCAAATATATGCAACAGACCGGAAAACGTTACATGCTGTCAAATCATAAAAAGGCATACAAGCAAGCCAATCTGTACAAATCCACTTTCACACATTAATTTTAAAAATAAATAGGGACCAACTGAAGATGACACGCAGATGCCGAAACGTGTTTGAACAAAAAAAAATTGTCTTGTAGAAGCGGGATTAAAAAAAAATTAATTCGTAAACCTGCCGGAAAAAGTCAACAGCTTTCAGCTTCGCAAGATGATTGCTTACATATTAATTAAAACAGCTAAATGTGTACGTACGTAACTGGATAGGAGAGTGCGATGATAGTGATGGTTGCTCAAAAATGGTTCAAATGGCTCTGAGCACTATGGGACTCAACTGCTGAGGTCATTAGTCCCCTAGAACTTAGAACTAGTTAAACCTAACTAACCTAAGGACATCACAAACATCCATGCCCGAGGCAGGATTCGAACCTGCGACCGTAGCGGTCTTGCGGTTCCAGACTGCAGCGCCTTTAACCGCACGGCCACTTCGGCCGGCGTGATGGTTGCGTTCCTATACTATAAATTAAACTGCTTTAAGAAGTACAACACCCAGCCTTTTTAATTTTTTTTTCCATCAGTCTTCTGACTAGTATGTTGCAGCCCGCCACGAATTCCTCTCCTGTGCTGACATCATCTCAGAATAGCACTTGCAACCTACGTCCTCAATTACTTGCTGGATGTACTCCAATCTCTGTCTTCCCCTACAGTTTTTCCCTCTACAGCTCCCTCTAGTACCATGGAAGTCATTTCCTCATGTCTTACCTGAAGTCCTATCATCCTGTCCTTTCTCTTTATCAATGTTTTCCACATTTTCCTTTCCGATTCTGCGCAGAACCTCCTCATTCCTTACATTGTCCACTTAATTTTTAACATTCGTCTGTAGCACCAAATCTCAAATTCTTCGATTCCCTTCTGTTCCGGTTTTTCCAGAGTCCATGTTTCACTACCATACAATGCTGTACTCCAGACGTACATTGTCAGAAATTTCTACCTCAAATTAAGGCCGATATTTGATATTAGTAGACTTCTCTTGGCCAGGAATCCCCTTTTTGCCATTGCTAGTCAGCTTTTGATGTCCTCCTTGCTCCGTCTGTCATTGGTTATTTTACTGTTTGGGTAGCAGAATTCCTTAACTTATTCTACTTTGTGACCATCAATCCCGATGTTAAGTTTCTCGCTCTTCTCATTTCTACTACTTCTCATTACCATAATCTGTACTCATTACACTGTTCATTCCGTTCATGAGATCATGTAATTCTTCTTCACTTTCACTCAGGATAACAATGTCATCGGCGAATCGTATCATTGATATCCTTTCACCCTGAATTTTAATTCCACTCCTGAATCTTTCTTTTATTTCCATCATTGGTTCCTCGGTGTACAGATTGACCAGTAGGAGCGAAAGGATACATCCTTCTCGCCGGCCGCGGTGGTCTCGCGGTTCTAGGCGCGCAGTCCGGAACCGTGCGACCGCTACGGTCGCAGGTTCGAATCCTGCCTCGGGCATGGATGTGTGTGATGTCCTTAGGTTAGTTAGGTTTAAGTAGTTCTAAGTTGTAGGGGACTGATAACCACAGCAGTTGAGTCCCATAGTGCTCGGAGCCATTTGATTTGAACATCCTTCTCTTACACCCTTCTTTATACGAGCGCTTCGTTCTTGGTCATCTACTCTTATTATTCCTTCCTGGCTGTTGTACATATTGTATATAACTCGTCTCTCCCTATAGCTTCCCCCTACTTTTCTCAGAGTTTCGAACATGTTGCACCATTTTACACTGTCGAGCGCTTTTTCCAGGTCCAAAAATCCTTTAGTCTTACTTCCGTTATTAACCGTAACGTCGGAATTCTCTCTCTCGTACCTTTACCTTTCCGAAAGCCAAACTGATCGTCATCTAGCACATCCTCAATTTTCTTTTCCATTCTTCTGGATATTATTCGTGTAAGCAACTTGGATGCATGAGCTGTTCAGCTGATTGTGCTGTAATTATCGCACTTGTCAGCCGTCTTCGGAATTGTGTGGGTGATGCCTTTCCGAAAGTGAGATGGTATGTCTCCAAACTCATACATTCTACACACCAATGTGAATAGTCGTTTCATTGCCACTTCACTTAATGATTTTAGAAATTCTGATGGAATGTTATCCATCCCTTCTGCCTTATTTGATCCTAAGTCCTCCAAAGCTCTCTTAAATTCTAATTCATGTACTGGACCCCCTGTCTCTTCTGAATCAACTCCTGTTTCTTCTTCTATCACATCAGACAAATCTTCCCCTTCATAGAGGCTTTCAATGTATTCTGTCCACCTATTCGTTCTCTCTTCTGCATTTAACAGTGCAGTTTCCGTTGAGCTCTTAATGTTATCGCCCTTGCTTTTAATGTCACCGAAGGCTGTTTCGACTTTCCTGTGTGCTGAGTCTGTCCTTCCGACAATCATTTCTTTTTCGATGTCTTCACATTTTTCCTGTTGCCTTTTCGTCTTAGCTTCCCTGCTCTTCCTATTTATTTTATTCCTTAGTGGCTTGTATTTATGTGTACCTGAGCTTCCCGGAACATTTTTGCACTGCCTCCTTTCATCGATCAGTTGAAGTATTTCTTCTGTTACTCATGGTTTCTTCACAGATACCTTCTTTGTGCCTATGTTTTCCTTCCCAACTTCTGTGATGGCCCTTTTTATATATGTCCATTCCTCTTCAACTGTACTGCCTATTGAGCTAGTCCTTCTTGCCGTATCTATAGCCTTAGAAAACTTCATCCGAATCTCGTCATTCCTTAGTACTTATGTGTCCCACTTCTTTGCGTATTGGTTCTTCCTGACTAATGTCTTAAATTTCAGCCTTCTCTTCATCACTACTGTATTGTGATCTATGTCTTCTCCTGGGTAAGGCTTATAATCCAGTATCTGATTTCAGAATCTCTGTCTGACCATGATGTAATCTAACTGAAATATTCTTGTATCACCCGGCCTCTTCCAAGTAGACCTCCTCCTCTTGTGATTCTTGAACAGAATATTACTTGCTGAAACTTGTTACAGAACTCAATTAGTCTTTCTCCTCTATCATTCATTGTCAGAAGCCCATATTCCCTTGTAAACTTTTCTCGTACTCCTTCCCCTACAACTGCTTTCCAGTGTCCCATGACTATTAGATTTTCATATCCCTTTTCATACTGTATTACCCTTTCAATATTCTCATACACCTTCTCTCTCTCTCTTCATCTTGCTTGCGACGTCGTCATGTATACATGAATTATCGTTGTCGGTGTTGGTTTGATGTCGATTCTGATAAGAACAATCCTATCACTAAACTGTTCACAGTAACACACTCTCTGCCCTACCTTCCACTTTTACGTTGGTTTATTTATGCTAAGAAGCGTTTCGGATTTTCACCCAATTGGTGTAATGTATTTAAATGTTCTGCAATACTGCGTTTTTGTCGATTGTGTTTTGAACTATGTAACCGCCCTATGTAATATAAAAGAAAGGTTCTCATTTAATTCACAACTAGACACTGACGCATGGACGAGCGTTGCATAACACGTCGACAATGCACGTTAACGTACTAGTAGCCTGACAATACGATGAGTAATTCTGTCCTGTAAATACGCATAGTAGATGTCTTCTCGGGAACTATTTGATTTAACAAAATCGTTCGTGGTGCCAACCATGCAATAATTTTGCTCAAGTGGAAGCACGATAGGATCAGGAAAAAAGCTCAACAATGTATCGCTTCTTAACTGGAAAGTAGGTAGCAGAAGGTTGTCCTGCTACGTGAGCAAACGGTGAAGAGGTATGAATCTGCGGTCATATAAAGTGGAGGGTGCCACATAACAGAATTTTGGGTTAGATGCTTTTCTTGCCATGTCTCCACGATCTGCACTTAAGTGTGATCGATGATTTAAAAATTTCACTCTTTGTAGACGACACAAAAGTTATTGTGAAAGAAATGTAACGTAATATATGTATCCAATTAATAAAGCATACAGCCAATCAGTCGCCGATTTTTAATTGTTTTTGGACTTGATACAGGTTTCGATACCACTACGGATATCTTCAGAAGAACAAGACGTTACCTGGATTACATTACGTGAACCACGTTGCATTCATCACGAGATGAGGCGCTCAAGTCAGTTAAAACTGTAGGATTTAAGACAGGTATGGCTGTTGAACAGACAGTGAAACTAAGAAAGTTTGACGTTCGTCTCTTCAGCAGCCATATTTCGTGTAGGCCGTTGTTCAGATGTCTTAAAATACTGACTCAGCCGTCCCTGTAAATTAATTTTATCACGGAATTTGTTGTTGACAATGTGGACTGTTTCAGAAGAAACTGCAACATTCCTTCAGTGAACAATGGTTCGTAAAACAATACGTACTTGGATAACACCTCCTTAAACATTGTACAGAAAGGAGAGCACTATTCAGTAGGTTTCATTTTTAATAGGCTTCCAATAGAGCTGAAAAGATTCATTTATAAACCCCAACTGAAAAGATTCATTTATAAACCCCAAATATTTAAATCCGAGATGAAAAGTTTCCTTGTCACACATTTCATCTTCTCTGTACAAGAATTCCTCGCAGTAGTTCACAAATTTTCTCTCTAATGTGTTATTTATTCATATATTTTCTTACAATTTTTCCGTGGTTTATTAATTTTTTCGTTTGTAAACTTTCTACTGGTAAGTATCCTATAATCTATGTACTGACTCCTTCTGTGACCAAATATCTTGAGATTTACGAAATCTGTGAATGTCCCCTGTAAAAGTAGTTGAATGATCAATAACAGCAGCAGCTACAGAAATTATTTAACATCCTTTATAAAACGCACGATACAGAAATGCTGATTTTATTTGTATTTTATTGCGACCGGTTTCGGTCATAAATACTATTCACGGTCCTGTACGAGAAACAAGACAAAAATCATGTCAAAATGCAGAACGATAACAACATCCCTTGTGGTCATAAAGACTGAAGATTAAAATCTTGACAATGAAGTATAGCAAAGTTATTAGAAGAAGTTAAGTACCATACCTCAACTATCATTTTATACTAACATACACGGCTAGAAGGTATTAACTCAGTTAACAAATATTTTAGGAAAAAAAGTACCTTCCAGTTGGCATTTGTGTGTCATGAATTTTGTAAAGTATTTAGAGGCTAGTAACTGCCTTAACAAGATGCTTCACATCCATTCCTGGATACTGACTTCCACCAGACTTGGTCACCTCATCAACCTGTCTACCGCAAGATCGTCATCTCAGTCTTACTTCTTTGAATGAAATGAAATGAAATGTCGTGTGGCGAGGGCCTTCCGGCGGGTAGACCTGATCGCCAGGTGCAAGTCTTTTGAGGTGTCGCCACTTCGGCGATTTGCTCGTCGATGAGGATGAAATGATGATGAGGAAGACGACAGACACATCAGGTCCTGAGCAGTGAAAAATCTCCAACCCAACGGGGAAACGAACCCCCCCCCCCCCCCCCACGGCATGATGACCAAGCCGACGCACTGTCCACTCAGCTACGGTGACGGACACTTCTTCCAATGTATCATCTTCATCAGCAGCAGCACCCACTGGAGATTGTCTATCGCGTTAAGCCCCCCCCCCCCCCTCCCCCAAGACCTTTCCGCGCACTAAGAACGCGAACCAGTTGCACAGATCTTATTTAAAGCATGCTTTTTAGTCATACGAAAGTACCTGTTTTTGAAGCGATCTCACAAGATATGGTAGGAGCCGGGAAGAGATTGTGAGCGGAATAGAACAGTCGAAAACTGCATTTAATTGGAGAAAGGGTATACCAACAGGAGCATCAGTCTGGAAACAAGGAAATAAGTCGTCATTGCGTTTGAGGTGTGGCCTTGTACGGATGTGAGGCTTGAACAGTAGAAAAACAAATTTGGTATTGCAAAAGGATGTTGAGGTACAGTTTGGGAGATATAAGTTGAGACAAAGACGTTTTCTTTGCCCAAATGTCGGTGTTTATATACACGCATCAGGGTCGTTCTTGATTGCGAGTACGCTGAAGCAACGGCCTTAGACGGAAGCTTTCTGAGCGCCCTTTATAGTTATCATTGAACTGGTGCTGAGAAGCACAAGGTCTCTCTGGAAGCACATCCATACAAGAAGAGGAAAGCTCATAAGTATTGTATTATACACGTCAAAAAGATTTGGACAGTAGCAACAGTAGCTATTGAGGGAAGAAACCACTTGGGACGACCAACGGCGTCGTAGAAGCAGCAGTCTGTGAGTGATGCAGGGTGAGTTATGTACGAAGAAATGAAGAAAAATACAGGCGGGTGGATGTACTGCTGCAAAGCTACCCCAGGATTGCACAAACACCCAGATGCAGAGAGAGAGAGAGAGAGAGCTTGTGCGTCCCTGGTACTACAAGCTATATCCGCTGCAACCTGGTCTCGCGAGCTCTTAGAAGTAACTTTCTGGACAGTTACGTAACGACATGAAGAAATAAGAGAGAGTCTCAGGCGGTACTGGATCGATCGGTCAACTTTGAACAAGAAATCAGGCCGAGGTAACGCGTGTTAGCGACTTTGCTCACGACGTGAAATAATGCCCTGCGCTTCTTGCTGCATCGGCAGCTGCCCGTGTATAACACGGCTTGTCGATGTGTTGGTCTCCCAACAGACGGGTTGCTGCCCTCTTTTCGTTTACGGTGTGCGAGCAAAGTGTGCCACCTTGACCGCGGGGACCTGTCAAGTTTTGCCGAGAGGAGCACAGATCACTGGCCACAGGGTTTGCCCTCTGAGGCTCCGTTCAGCCGAGAGAAGAACGTCCGTATTTTGGCGCAGGGCAAATATTTGTGGAGCAGCGCGGCGGCCAGCTGAGGCCGGCAGCAGCACAGCTTACAGGTTTTGCTGCGGCCCCTTGCTGCGCTAGGGTCTGCCTCCCCTGTATTTCCACAGTGCATCTCGGCTGGTCACCGCAAACTGCCAATGTTTCTCTCGGCAGGAAGATGTTTATTTTTTCCTGAAATATTCCGTTCTACACGAAAATACGATTCTTGAATGTGCTGTGATACGAGGGCAGTTCAAGAAGTAATGCAACACATTTTTTTTCTCGGCCAATTTTGGTTGAAAAAACCGGAAATTTCTTGTGGAATATTTTCAAACATTCCCGCTTCGTCTCGTATAGTTTCATTGACTTCCGACAGGTGGCAGCGCTGTACGGAGCTGTTAAAATGGCGTCTGTAACGGATGTGCGTTGCAAACAACGGGCAGTGATCGAGTTTCTTTTGGCGGAAAACCAGGGCATCTCAGATATTCATACGCGCTTGCAGAATGTCTACGGTGATCTGGCAGTGGACAAAAGCACGGTGAGTCGTTGGGCAAAGCGTGTGTCATCATCGCCGCAAGGTCAAGCAAGACTGTCTGATCTCCCGCGTGCGGGCCGGCCGTGCACAGCTGTGACTCCTGCAATGGCGCAGCGTGCGAACACACTCGTTCGAGATGATCGACGGATCACCATCAAACAACTCAGTGCTCAATTTCGACATCTCTGTTGGTAGTGCTGTCACAATTGTTCACCAGTTGGGATATTCAAAGGTTTGTTCCCGCTGGGTCCCTCGTTGTCTAACCGAACACCATAAAGAGCAAAGGAGAACCATCTGTGCGGAATTGCTTGCTCGTCATGTGGCTGAGGGTGACAATTTCTTGTCAAAGATTGTTACAGGCGATGAAACATGGGTTCATCACTTCGAACCTGAAACAAAACGGCAATCAATGGAGTGGCGCCACACCCACTCCCCTACCAAGAAAAAGTTTAAAGCCATACCCTCAGCCGGTAAAGTCATGGTTACAGTCTTCTGGGACGCTGAAGGGGTTATTCTGTTCGATGTCCTTCCCCATGGTCAAACGATCAACTCTGAAGTGTATTGTGCTACTCTTCAGAAATTGAAGAAACGACTTCAGCGTGTTCGTAGCACAAAAATCAGAACGAACTTCTCCTTCTTCATGACAACGCAAGACCTCACACAAGTCTTCGCACCCGAGAGGAGCTCACAAAACTTCAGTGGACTGTTCTTCCTCATGCACCCTACAGCCCCGATCTCGCACCGTCGGATTTCCATATGTTTGGCCCAATGAAGGACGCAATCCGTGGGACGCACTACGCGGATGATGAAGAAGTTATTGATGCAGTACGACGTTGGCTCCGACATCGACCAGTGGAATGGTACCGTGCAGGCATACAGGCCCTCAGTTCAAGGTGGCGTAAGGCCGTAGCATTGAATGGAGATTACGTTGAAAAATAGTGTTGTGTAGCTAAAAGATTGGGGAATAACCTGGTGTATTTCAATGCTGAATAAAACAACCCCTGTTTCAGAAAAAAAAATGTGTTGCATTACTTATTGAACTGCCCTCGTAATTGAAAATTTTTGCCGTACCAATACTCAACCCCCGGATTTCCGGCTTGCCTGCTTTTTGTGAACAGTCACTTTGTCCTGTAGGCTGCATTAGCACGCTTCCAGAGACGACTCATTTTTTTCCCCTAAGAGCAGTCATAATAAGTTAATTATTACCTCGAAAGAGACAAGCAGTGACCATGAATCTTGCGGTGCTTGCGGTGTTATTCCTTCGATATATATTTTTTAATGCGGTGGATAATTTAGTGCAGACTTTACTTCTAGAAGTCTGCACTTTGACTGTTCAGGAAACATTTCAGTTCGAGAACCACCTGATCGTCGTTACTGGAATGCCTGTTACACAATGGTTTCTTCATACGAGGAAAGTGGAAGAAGTCACTGGGTGCCTTGACAGGAGGGTACCCGATCTGTACACTTATTAGTGGACACCAATGCAAGCTTAGGCTGCGTCCACCGTTCGCTTGTATGACGTGTGGGACTCCATTGGGGACACTTTCAGTGAGGAGTCTATCTGTGGATGTACATCCATTCTTTCTCAATAGCCAAAACTAGAGAAGGCAGAGATGTTGGTCGCTGGGGTCTGGAGCAGAGTCGACGTTCAAACTTATCCCAAAAGTGTTCCATTGGATTCAGATTGGAACTATGGGCAGGTCAGTCCATCTCAGGAATCTTGCTCTCCAGCAGCAACAGATGCTGCTCTATGACGGGGTACATTCTCATGCTGATATAAACAATCAGCGTCCCGGAGTTGTTGTTCTATTGTACGCAGTGCACAGTGCTGTAAAGCGTGTTCACGTCCATCCCCTTCAGCATTTTGTTCATTGCAATAAGGGGACGACATTCTAACCACAAGAAACATCCTCATACCATAAAGGCACTTCCAGCGTACTTCTGGCACTACACGGATGGTAACGTTTCTCAGGCATTCGCCAAACACAAAATTTGGCGTAGGATTGTCACACGGTGTCACGTGATTCATCACTCCAAATCGCAGGTTTCCAATCATCCACTGTCCAGTAGTGTCGGTGTTTACACCACGACAACCGTCGCTTAGCACGGACAGGAGAACTGTGTAGCTTATGAGGATCTCCTCAAAGATGGTACCCATTCTTTTTAACTCACAACGCACAGTCATCGTGCTAGGTTGCCCTTTGGAACTCGCCAGTTATTCCTTCTCTTGTTCCCATTGGATTTTTTACAACCAACCTGCGCAGTGCTCGACGGTCCCTATTCGTCGATATATAAGGCCTGCCGGTCTTGGTTTAGCTGTGATTGCTCCTTCGCGTTTCCACTCCACTGCCGCATCACCAATAATCGACTTGAGCAGCATTAGAAGGGCTGAAACGTCCCTTAATGGTGACATCCAAAAACAAGTCTGCCTTCGAAGACACTGACTCTCCCGACCGATCGCTTCTGCTGTTACTGCTTCTCTATTGACAACACAATACTTCCCGCGTTCTTTTATACTAGCGGGTGCCCCTCGTGATATTTATTGCTCAATACCGCATTGCACAGTTGTGCAGGGGATACTTTTGAGCAGGTAGTGTATATAGACAGTTGGAAATTTGTGCCAAAGAAGGACTCGTACGAGAATTTTTGGGTTATTATTAAGCCTTAGGCTGCCTAAGCACGCCTCCAGGGCTGACCAGAACTTACACTGTTTCCAACGACGTGTCCTCTGAACTACTTTCGGGGTCTGCCGCGTAATGAATATGTGGTGGCAACTGAAACTTGCAGGCATCATCGAACCTGTCACAGCACTGATGGAGAAAATTGAAATTCTGTGACAGTTCGGGATTCGAACCCGAATCTCCTGCTTTTTTAGGTTATCCGCTTATGCCTTCAGTCCAGACTTAAACCTTCAGTGGATGGTTTGCACTGACATAATTTCATGCGATCTCTTTATTGATTTCTCCCCTGTCAATTCATACATTCCAATGCATTGCATTTCATTCATTGCATACAATTCCTTTGGCAGGGCAAGGCACAGCCCGTTAGCAACTGTGTCTTCTTCTGGTACTGCTGTCACACATATCGTGAGAGAAACTCTTGTGGTGATAGAGACATAGCGACAATTCAAGTTTATAGAGTAAATTAAGTTTCATTCATGGCAGTGAACTAGGGACCTTCTATACTAAAGGCACGAAAACACAGAGGGATGTTCAACAAACGATGGAGATACGCTTGTTGGAGAGAATTTCGGGGCACAGCGATACACTTCAGAAGGCACGTGATTGACGATACAGCGAGCTGCAGACAGCTTCTCACTTTACGTCAGCGTCAGTCGGTAGTACTCACCCTGCAGCCGCTGGATAGCAGTCGTCATCAAACGGCCACGCGTACGCGGAGTCAGCAAAGAGCAGCGAAGTTTGGCGAAGAGTTCGCGAAGGGGTCAGCAATGAGTTCTCGGTGATAGAGTCCAGTGGACCCGTGTGTCGAGTCAACCAGACAGCTCCAGCCAGTCGCCTGCCACCCTCCTTGGCGTCCGAGGTTCGACGCCGATGAGCTGATGAGCTGGCAATGAAATCCAGTGAAGTCTTCAGCTAGCACCGCCAGTTGTGCTAAGCGCAGTCACTCCAGCTTGCAAGAATGCTACACTAGTCCCCACTAGCCGCCGTCGGGACTACTCAGCATTGTGTAAGCGCTCTGCCACCAAGCTGAGTGTGTGATTTTCAAGGACGACCTCCGCTGCTACACCAGCACGAGGATGCAACTGATCGACCCCAGGCTGCGCCCACCAGACGAGTGCGCGCACTTGTATCGGCTCTAGCTCGATGTATAACGATTTTTTCTGAACTCTGACCACCTCGCTGCGACCATCTTCACCTCATACGGGTTCCTGTAGTCCTCCACATCTATCGAACTAATCACTACCCATATGAGAGGGCAGCTACGCCATTCTCACAATCAGAATACCGGGTTCCCATCTTTTCGTAGCGGTCGTCTTACGACCCGACCGCTACGTTTCTAATTGCAATGAAAATGAAATGCACATGTAGCCAGATGAACAGGCCATAGCGGACAAAGAAAATTCTTTACTTGATTCCAATAAATACGAAAAGTAAGAGATAATGAGTTAGTGGAAGGGAAGTAAATGACATTAGAAATATTTGGGATCAATGCGGTAAAGCTGATCACTATAACGCACGTCGTTATCCAACAATGGATGCCAAAGAGGCCGATGATAGAAACGGTTGTGGTGATGACAGAGGGTGATGGCGCAGTGGTTAAAACACGGGTCTTGTAACTAGTTCGTAATCATTTAAATGTGGTTCCGGTGGTCCTGATATGGATTTACTAACTTTCTGGAATCAATATCAGTCAGGACAGTAGACAAGATAAGAGCATTATCAGTCGACAAGGACTATTTCGTATGGTATTCGTACGAAAAGTGAACTTGTTAACTGTTGGTTTCCTCTGATTTGTTAATTGGCAGCAGTGTATCTGTACCGAGAGGATGAATGTGATGACTAAGGAAGTGTACTATCGCCCTGGTATGTTATGGAAATGAAAGGAAGACAGAACACGAAATCATATAAATACCTCCTATCGAGAAGTACAAAATGGCAAGGAGACCTTAATGAATCACTTCCACAGTGTCGCAGACTCGAGCTTCATGAGACGCTGAGGAGAGTTAGCTCATATAAGCTTTGTCAGAAGCACGTAATTCACTTTGGGCATTCTCTTACGTGGTCTACTTTGTAAGAACTGACAGATTCAAAAATTGTCCTTGCTCCTCGGAGATCTAAACTCTTGTGTGTGTGTGTGTGTGTGTGTGTGTGTGTGTGTGTGTGTGTGTGTGTGTGTGTGTAAGAGTACTGCAAACTCTCGCAGCTACGTGATAAAGGTAACATCCAGTCATCTATTCACTTTGGACATTCATAAACTAGATAAAACCGACCATTCTCGTATCTTACACAGGATGATTGTGTGTTTATTTATATTGACCCTACACCCTCTTTCCTATTCGTAAATATAGTGTTCGTTCATCTATTATGAGTTGCTGATCGGGCATGTTGAGCTGCATGACCTGGGTCCAGCTTTGTCTTCCATAGCGTTTAACTTCAGATTCGCAAGTGAAACAATAAAATTAAGTTCGTTTTTATTTGTGTTGGGGATAGAAAATCAATGAAGTCATAATCGCACATCAAAAAGATTTAATGTGCGATATAGACTTCATGAGTTTTCAAACTTTAACACAATCAAAACGTTTACAACAGATTGCGTATGTTCTGGTTCACAGTGACAAAAAAATTAATAAAATTAAGACTTTGAGCACTGTTTTAAAGTACGCTGAACTCTCTAATATTAACCCCCTTTGTACCAGTCTGAATAATAATCAGGCTATCACACTTCTTCCAGAGAGTTTAGTGGACAAACTAGTAGGTCGTTCTAGCCTAAAAGAAAGTATACAAGTCACTTATTACCTGAATTTATCATTCTGATAATTAATGTTTCCATTAAAGCATAATGACCGCATTAATCATTGGGCCAACAACAAATATTAACTCACATAGAGATATCTCCTGCTGAAAATAATTAAATCTACTTAATAACGCATGTCGCCACGCCCTGAAGAAACGAATTTTGAAAGCAGTACTCACTCAACTCTGAACAGATAATTAAGTTATAGTTCCATAAATGTAATCATATGTTTCGTACTAGAATGAAACCAACCAGATCTTAAGTGAGTAGCTTTTGAAACATTAGATTACGAACTTTGCGAAGACAAATGAAGTTAGCAACTTTCATTACACAGAATTTTCTTTAATCTTGAGACTTTTAATAACTGAATTTAAACAAAATAAACTTATGCAGATACTGGAAGAAAGCGATCGCAATTTGTGTGCCGACAGTTTCTTATTTCAGTAGACCACACAAACATTGCATTTACTGTTGTTGCTATTCCAAAAAGTAAATATTAATTTTAAGATAGGATTTAATCAAAGGAACAACAGGTGCTTGAAATGAGATGTTAACGTTGGTTATAATTAACTGTCAATACATTTAACCAAGCGCTCTTTCTAGCACTATTTAAGCCTATTTTGGCTTTCCTATACACGAATAATGAAATAAATTGCCTGTATTTTGCTTTGTCAGAAGCATTGTGTTTGAGAATGTGGTACAAACTGTACTTCTGCAGATTCTTCGCGTCTCTTATTAACGGCATAGACCAAAGGCGCCATTACGTCTACCTTTGACACCCATTCTAGAAGGAAGACTGTGTAATTACTGCAACAACACTTTTTGTTCTGAAAAGTCCTGATCCAAGGCACAAATTTCAAGAGACGTTATACTGATGCAAAGTCCTAATTATTGCCTTCTTCCACAATTTGTGCCGATGTTAGCTCAAATATTTAATGTCTTGCAGAGCGCACAAATACACGATCTCACTCTAACACTGCTTGCTGACTACTCCCAGTTCAGTCTGTTTGCGGTGAATTTCGTTCCACATGAAAGGCGTTCACAAAACGGAAAACAACAAGAAACATATGTCTACGTTATCTGGACGCCGTCCACTAGGTATGCCTACTGATCATTTTCCTTCGTAGAAAAAGGCGTTAGTGAAACTGAACGACAAGGCGGAGAGCCCGGCCGTCCTCAGGTCTAATGGCTTCCCCATTTGTTTCGCAGAATTTTCGTAAGACCACCTCAGACTTTATAGATTCTTTTGTTTTATTTTCTTTATTATAGAACAATAGAATAGATGTACAGTTCCTAATCAAACTATACTTTTAGAATTCTTCGTTGACATCTCTCGTTATAAAGTCATCTCTGCATTAACATTAAACAGGCAAGTCAAATGTCGACAGCATACTTCATAAAGGTGAAGTAGCGCTGTTATGTTTCATATTCGATGTGACGCGAGAGACGTACGCAGACTAAGCTTTCATATTTTTCTCTGGTACTCATCGTCCCAGCAATAGAAGAAAGTTAATGCTAGCGTTTCGAAAACTGACATTTTGAGACCGTGGCTGCAAACTGATTCTTACAAAGCGGGAAGCAACAACGAACCACTGTTAATAGTTCCATTCATAGCGCCGTTACTGGATTCGAACTGTCAGGTTCATCTTCACTCGGCTCTTCACATTTACATTAGATATGTTGGCGTTTACATTAGTTTTCGACTGTTTTTGCCTCTTTCTGGGGACCATTTCTTGAGGTGGTAGTGCCCTACAGCAGAAAAAAACGATGTCAGAAACGGCATATTTAAATGTAGCTGTGCTTAGTAAAAAAAAGTAAACGAATCTCTAAGGTACAAATGGATTAGGTTTAGGTTGCTTACGACACAATTCTTGCGTCATTATGTTGCAATGTTGAGTGCTTGTGAAACAAGTATGCATCTAGTGTGGAGCACTTCTCTCTCTCTCTCTCTCTCTCTCTCTCTCTCTCTCTCTCTCACACATACACACAAACACACACACACACACACACACACACACACACACACACACACAAATATGGCGACATCACATATAAAACAGTGCAAAATAATTTCTCTCCCAGAGATGTTAAAGTATATGCACTGATGTGACAGGAGAAAATTTTCAATGCATAAATTGTTTCATTGCGTGCAAATTACGTAGAATGCATATTTAAAATGAAACAAAGAAAACAATTCGTTATAAATGATATAGATATTATGCAAAAATTTTGTATAAAAAAGAAAAAAGTAAGAAACATTGTACATCCATAAATATTACGATATCGGGCATTATATCAACATGTTATAGGTAGTTGAAAGTTTAAACTAATTTAACGTATTATGCTACGATTGGGCAGTTTGTCATATTTAGGTAGTTCATGTTGGGGTAGTGTCTACATGTTGTTATTGTGAAAGGGGATAATTTGTATTCATTTTTCGAACTGGTAAGTGGGTGAACAAAATTTAGTAAGAACACTGCATTGGCTAACTCAGTCTGTCCACTGAGGAGATGTGGTGACTTGCTTGCATATACCTATATTTCTATCTTTCTAGTAGTTTCATACATGAACCATGAACCATGGACCTTGCCGTTGGTGGGGAGGCTTGCGTGCGTCAGCGATACAGATGGCCGTACCGTAGGTGCAACCACAACGGAGGGGTATCTGTTGAGAGGCCAGACAAACATGTGGTTCCTGAAGAGGGGCAGCAGCCTTTTCAGTAGTTGCAGGGGCAACAGTCTGGATGATTGACTGATCTGGCCTTGTAACATTAACCAAAACGGCCTTGCTGTGCTGGTACTGCGAACGGCTGAAAGCAAGGGGAAACTACAGCCGTAAATTTTCCCGAGGACATGCAGCTTTACTGTATGATTAAATGATGATGGCATCCTCTTGGGTAAAATATTCCGGAGGTAAAATAGTCCCCCATTCGGATCTCCGGGCGGGGACTACTCAAGAGGAAGTCGTTATCAGGAGAAAGAAAACTGGCATTCTACGGATCGGAGCGTGGAATGTCAGATCCCTTAATCGGGCAGGCAGGTTAGAAAATTTAAAAATGGAAATGGATAGGTTAAAGTTAGATATAGTGGGAATTAGTGAAGTTCGGTGGCAGGAGGAACAAGACCTTTGGTCAGATGAATACAGGGTTATAAATACAAAATCAAATAGGGGTAATGCAAGAGTAGGTTGAATAACGAATAAAAAAATAGGAGTGAGGGTAAGCTACTACAAACAGCATAGTAAACGCATTATTGTGGCCAAGATAGACACAAATCCCATGCCTACTACAGTAGTACAAGTTTATATGCCAACTAGCTCTGCAGATGATGAAGAAATTGATGAAATGTATGACGAGATAAAAGAAATTATTCAGATAGTGAAGGGAGACGAAAATTTAATAGTCATGGGTGACTGGAATTCGTCAGTAGAAAAAGGCAGAGAAGGAAACATAGTAGGTGAATATGGATTGGGGGGGGGGGAAGAAATGAAAGAGGAAGCCGCCTGGTAGAATCTTGCACAGAGCATAACTTAATCATAGCTAACACTTGGTTCAAGAATCATAAAAGAAGGTTGTATACCTGGAAGAATCCCGGAGATACTAAAAGGTATCAGATAGATTATATAATGGTAAGACAGAGATTTAGGAACCAGGTTTTAAATTGTAAGACATTTACAGGGGCAGATGTGGATTTTGACCACAATCTATTGGTTATGAACTGCAGATTGAAACTGAAGAAACTGCAAAAAGGTGGGAATTTAAGGAGATGGGACCTGGATAAACTGAAAAAACCAGAGGTTGTAGAGAGTTTCAGGAAGAGCATAAGGGAACAATTGACAGGAATGGGGGAAAGAAATACAGTAGAAGAATGGGTAGCTCTGAGGGATGAAGTAGTGAAGGCAGCAGAGGATCAAGTAGGCAAAAAGACGAGGGCTAATAGAAATCCTTGGATAACAGAAGAAATATTGAATTTAATTGATGAAAGGAGAAAATATAAAAATGCAGTAAATGAAGCAGGCAAAAAGGAATACAAACGTCTCAAAAATGAGATCGACAGGAGGTGCAAAATGGCTAAGCAGGGATGGCTAGAGGACAAATGTAAGGATGTAGAGGCTTGTCTCACTAGGGGTAAGATAGATACTGCCTACAGGAAAACTAAAGAGACCTTTGGAGAGAGGAGAACCACTTGTATGAATATCAAGTGCTCAGATGGCAACCCAGTTCTAAGCAAAGAAGGGAAGGCAGAAAGGTGGAAGGAGTATATAGAGGGTTTATACAAGGGCGATGTACTTGAGGACAATATTATGGAAATGGAAGAGGATGTAGATGAAGATGAAATGGGAGATAAGATACTGCGTGAAGAGTTTGACAGAGCACTGAAAGACCTGAGTCGAAACAAGGCCCCGGGAGTAGACAACATTCCATTAGAACTACTGATGGCCCTGGGAGAACCAGTCATGACAAAACTCTACCATCTGGTGAGCAAGATGTATGAGACAGGCGAAATACCCACAGACTTCAAGAAGAATATAATAATTCCAATGCCAAAGAAAGCAGGTGTTGACAGATGTGAAAATTACCGAACAATCAGTTTAATAAGCCACAGCTGCAAAATACTAACTCGAATTCTTTACAGACGAATGGAAAAACTGGTAGAAGCAGACCTCGGGGAAGATCAGTTTGGATTCCGTAGAAATGTTGGAACACGTGAGGCAATACTAACCTTACGACTTATCTTAGAAGAAAGATTAAGAAAAGGCAAACCTACATTTCTAGCATTTGTAGACTTAGAGAAAGCTTTTGACAACGTTAACTGGAATACTCTCTTTCAAATTCTGAAGGTGACACGGGTAAAATACAGGGATCGAAAGGCTATTTACAATTTGTACAGAAACTACACTCCTGGAAATGGAAAAAAGAACACATTGACACCGGTGTGTCAGACCCACCATACTTGCTCCGGACACTGCGAGAGGGCTGTACAAGCAATGATCACACGCACGGCACAGCGGACACACCAGGAACCGCGGTGTTGGCCGTCGAATGGCGCTAGCTGCGCAGCATTTGTGCACCGCCGCCGTCAGTGTCAGCCAGTTTGCCGTGGCATACGGAGCTCCATCGCAGTCTTTAACACTGGTAGCATGCCGCGACAGCGTGGACGTGAACCGTATGTGCAGTTGACGGACTTTGAGCGAGGGCGTATAGTGGGCATGCGGGAGGCCGGGTGGACGTACCGCCGAATTGCTCAACACGTGGGGCGTGAGGTCTCCACAGTACATCGATGTTGTCGCCAGTGGTCGGCGGAAGGTGCACGTGCCCGTCGACCTGGGACCGGACCGCAGCGACGCACGGATGCACGCCAAGACCGTAGGATCCTACGCAGTGCCGTAGGGGACCGCACCGCCACTTCCCAGCAAATTAGGGACACTGTTGCTCCCGGGGTATCGGCGAGGACCATTCGCAACCGTCTCCATGAAGCTGGGCTACGGTCCCGCACACCGTTAGGCCGTCTTCCGCTCACGCCCCAACATCGTGCAGCCCGCCTCCAGTGGTGTCGCGACAGGCGTGAATGGAGGGACGAATGGAGACGTGTCGTCTTCAGCGATGAGAGTCGCTTCTGCCTTGGTGCCAATGATGGTCGTATGCGTGTTTGGCGCCGTGCAGGTGAGCGCCACAATCAGGACTGCATACGACCGAGGCACACAGGGCCAACACCCGGCATCATGGTGTGGGGAGCGATCTCCTACCCTGGCCGTACACCACTGGTGATCGTCGAGGGGACACTGAATAGTGCACGGTACATCCAAACCGTCATCGAACCCATCGTTCTACCATTCCTAGACCGGCAAGGGAACTTGCTGTTCCAACAGGACAATGCACGTCCGCATGTATCCCGTGCCACCCAACGTGCTCTAGAAGGTGTAAGTCAACTACCCTGGCCAGCAAGATCTCCGGATCTGTCCCCCATTGAGCATGTTTGGGACTGGATGAAGCGTCGTCTCACGCGGTCTGCACGTCCAGCACGAACGCTGGTCCAACTGAGGCGCCAGGTGGAAATGGCATGGCAAGCCGTTCCACAGGACTACATCCAGCATCTCTACGATCGTCTCCATGGGAGAATAGCAGCCTGCATTGCTGCGAAAGGTGGATATACACTGTACTAGTGCCGACATTGTGCATGCTCTGTTGCCTGTGTCTATGTGCCTGTGGTTCTGTCAGTGTGATCATGTGATGTATCTGACCCCAGGAATGTGTCAATAAAGTTTCCCCTTCCTGGGACAATGAATTCACGGTGTTCTTATTTCAATTTCCAGGAGTGTATATGGCAGTTATAAGAGTCGAGGGGCATGAAAGGGAAGCAGTGGTTGGGAAGGGAGTGAGACAGGGTTGTAGCCTCTCCCCGATGTTACTCAATCTGTATATTGAGCTAGCAGTAAAGGAAACAAAAGAAAAAATCGGAGTAGGTATGAAAATCCATGGAGAAGAAATAAAAACTTTGAGGTTCGCCGATGACATTGTAATTCTGTCAGAGACAGCAAAGGACTTGGAAGAGCAGTTGAACGGAATGGACAGTGTCTTGAAAGGAGGATATAAGATGAACATCAACAAAAGCAAAACGAGCATAATGGAATGTAGTCAAATTAAATCGGGTGATGCTGAGGGGATTAGATTAGGAAATGAGACACTTAAAGTAGTAAAGGAGTTTTGCTATTTAGGGAGTAAAATAACTGATGATTGTCGAAGTAGAGATGATATAAAATGTAGACTGGCAATGGCAAGGAAATCGTTTCTGAAGAAGAGAAATTTGTTAACATCGAGTATAGATTTAAGTGTCAGGAAGTCGTTTCTGAAAGTATTTGTATGGAGTGTAGCCATGTATGGAAGTGAAACATGGACGATAACTATGTTGGACAAGAAGAGAATAGAAGCTTTCGAAATGTGGTGCTACAGAAGAATGCTGAAGGTAAGGTGGGTAGATCACATAACTAATGAGGAGGTATTGAATAGGATTGGGGAGAAGAGAAGTTTGTGGCACAACTTGACTAGAAGAAGGGATCGGTTGGTAGGACATGTTTTGAGGCATCAAGGGATCACAAATTTAGCATTGGAGGGCAGCGTGGAGGGTAAAAATCGTAGAGGGAGACCAAGAGATGAATACACTAAGCAGATTCAGAAGGAGGTAGGTTGCAGTAGGTACTGGGAGATGAAGAAGCTTGCACAGGATAGAGTAGCATGGAGAGCTGCATCAAACCAGTCTCAGGACTGAAGACCACAACAACAACAGTAGTTTCATGAGGCTACCTATCTCGGTCTGTTGTGGATGTGGTGTTCGTTAGTTTTTACATAATTTCTCTTGAGAGTAACACTATGTGATCAAAAGTATCCGGACACTCCCAAAACAATACGTGTTTCATATTAGATGCAGTGTGCTGCCACCTACTGCCAGGTACTCCATATCAGCGACCACGGTACTCATTAAAAATCTTGAGAGAGCAGAATGGGGCACTCCGTGGAACTCACGGACTTCGAACGTCGTCAGGTGATTGGGTGTCACTTATGTCATATGTCTGTATGCAAGACTTCCACAATCCTAAACATCCCTGGGTTCACTGCTTCCGATGTGATAGTGAAGTGGAAACGTGAAGAGACACGTACAGCACAAAAACGTACAGGCCGACCTCGTCTGTTGACTGGCAGAGACCAGCGACCGTTGAAGAGAGTCGTAGTGCGTAATAGGCACACATCTATCCAGACAATCACACGGGCATTACAAAGTGCATCAGGATCCACTGCAAATCATATGATAGGCGGGAGGTGAGAAAACTTGGATTTCATGGCCGAGCGGCTGCTCATAACTCACACATCACGCCGGTAGATGACAAAGGACGCCTTGCTCGGTGTAAGGAGCGTAAACATTGGACGATTGAACAATGGGAAAACGTTGCGTGGAATGACGAATCACGGTACACAACGTGGCGATCCGATGGCAGGGTGTGCGTAAGGCGATATCCCGGTGAACGTCATCTGCCAGAGTGTGTAGTGCCCACAGTAAAATTCGGAGGCCTTGGTGTTATGGTGTGGTCGTGTTTTTCATGGAGGGGGCTTGCACCCTTTATTGATTTCCGTGACACTATCACAGCACTGGCCTACATTGATGTTTTAAGCACCTTCTTGCTTCCCACTGTTGAATAGCAAGCTGACCTGAATCCTATATAACGCCTTTGGGATGTTTTGGAAAGACGACTCCGTGTCAGGCCTCACCGACCGACATCGATACCTCTCCTCACTGCAGCACTTCGTGAAGAATGGGCTGTCATTCCCCAAGAAACCTTCCAGCACCTGATTGAACGTATGCCTGCGAGAGTGGAAACTGTCATCAAGGCTAAGGATGGGCCAACAGCATACAGAATTCTAGCATTACCGATACAGAATTCTAGCATTACCGATGGAGGGAGCCACGAACTTGTAAGTCATTTTCAGCCAGGTGTCCAGATACTTTTGATCACATAGTGCATGTGTATTCCAAACGTGAATATTGAAATGTTGTTTAAGCGTATGTAATCTATATGCGCTTTGATCCTAATCTTGCAGCTCTTCCCAGTTTGCTCTATGTAGCAGGAGGAGCCACTTCGGCAACTGAGTTTGAGTAGAAGAAATCGAACATGAGGTGGCTTAACATCTTACAAGTTTATATCTTCAGTGAATTTGAGTGCGGACTGTTATTCCCTTAGTTATGAAGAGCTAGTTGCTGAAGTTTGATATTTGTGTAGAAGCTTACACTGAGGTGATAAAAGTCATGGGATACGTCCCAATATCGTGATGGACCTCCTTTCCCCTGGCGTAATGCAGAAACTCGACGTGGCATAGACTCAACAAATCACTGTAAGTCCACTGCAGAAATATTGAGCCATTAGACCTCTGTAACTGTCCATAATTGCGAAGGTGTTGCCGCTGCAGGAATTCGTGCACGAACTGACCACTGGATTATGTTCGATGGGTTTAATGTCGGGCTATCTGAGTGGCCAAATCATACTCTTTGGAATGTCCAGAATGTTCTTCAAACCTATCGCAAACAATTTTGGTCCGGTGACATTGTGTATTGTCATCCAAAAGAGTACTATCGTTATTTGGGAACATGACGTCAATGAGCGGCTGCAAATGGTCTCCAAGGAGCCGAACATAACCAGGACGCAGTCCACTCCATGTAAACACAGCCCACTCCATTATAGAGCCACCGCCAGTTTGCACAGTGCCTTGTTGACAACTTGGGTCCATGGCTTCGTGGGGTCTGCATCATACTCGAATCCTACCATCAGTTTCTACCAATGACGTCGGGACTTGTCTGACCAGGCCAGTTTCCCAATCGTCTAGTGTCCATCAGTGGACCTTTATGTAGTTAGGCGATCCACTGTGGACTTAACATAATGGTATTGTGCTGGTATGGATGCAAGGTAAGCTGCTGATGCACGTATCGGTGGCTTTTAGTTTTCTGTTAAACTCCTGTTGAAGATTTTTAAGTCAAAGAAGTTAATGCTGTTATTGATCTCAGTTCAGTGGTGAAGTTAATATTTTCGTGCATGCTTCTCATATTTGACGCTAATATGTCAATTTCTTCATTGTTGCCATCAAAAACATTAATTGTGTCATTCACACAGCTTTTATAGTGGACTTGCTGTTGATGTGACTTACTTTATCGAAGACAGTCGTTTGTTTAAATATTAGCCTAGCCTAGCCCAGCAAGGTAGCGGTTCATTGCCAATCTATTTTTGTGTTTGTATTAATACTAAAGTTATTGTATGACAGTATTAATGCAAGGAACTCAATGGATTCACAGCTCTCTGAAATACTTTTTTGTATGTTTACATAGGTCATTTCTAATTTTATTTGTGGTACCCTCTACAGAGATGTTGGTATAGAGGTTTACGATGTCAAGCGGTGTAAATCTGGCTATCGCTGGACTGTGTACATCTTTAGTTTAGTCAGTGAGTTCATACATGTTCTTAATGGATAAGTTTTTTCAAAAGTATAGTGGGTGTGAAGGGCTGACTCTAGAATTTACAGAGGGCCTTACTAAGAGTAATGCTTTAATAATCAAGGTTCATAAAGTTTATTGTGTAGTAACCATGTACGAAAATGTTTTCAAAAGACTGTGGTATTTTTCAGTTGTAATAGCTAAACTTTGATCCAACTTCTAAATTCCAGGCTCAAATTAAAGGCTTCCTGAACGCAGAGCGGTAACTCCCCTTGAACCTTGAAGTGCTTCTCTAGTAATGATGAGTACGCTCAGTAGAAGCAGTTCTGGTCTTTCCACAAAGGAAATTTCCTTGACTGTTACGGCAATCGAACCCCGCTCTTCTGTAAGATAGATGTCTGTATTGCTTAGAAGCTGCAGTTTCGAGAGGAGCGTAGCTGTTTTCTGCCTCGCGGCTGCCGGAACTGGATTCCATTAAGCGGAGCAAGAGGCGCGCATGCGCATGGCGCTCAGCTCTGCGCGCGCTAATTAGGGCCAACAAAAGAGACGCGGTCTACCAATGCGACAGGTCTCCGGGGAGCGACTAAAGAAAAACTCCGATGAGGTTTTACCTAGAGCACGCTACAGCCTGGAAAGAGACGAGAGAGAGAGAGAGAGAGAGAGAGAGAGAGAGCACTTTCGCTCTGGAACCTCTACATCTCCATGAATCCACAAGCCAACGAACTCTAAATCAAATCTTCAGTTCCAAAAACTTAATTTCTCTCCGCGGCAATATTATTAGCATTATTATTTTAATATACTGGCACTTGACTTTCGTATTTCGCCTTCTCGCTTTCCGGAACATCATTGTTAAATCTATATTAAAATCGCTTGATTTTGTACAATCTTTCAAATGATCTCTGATTTTGATCGAACCAATCATGTCATTTAGATCAATTGCTAGAGAGTGCAACATGGAGATCTTTTGCAGGTGGATGGTTAAGCAGCCGAGTTCAGTAGACAAGCGGAATATGGCTACTGCTTCTCTTCTTGGTACGTCAGGTAAAAGAGAGTATTGTACCTAGTTACCCATGAACCATGGGAAAAATTATGTTTGCCGGTCGGTGATAAAATCTAATAACTGAAGGAATGCGCACTAAAAATCGTAGTAAGCATTTACCACTGATTTTGCTGTTGTAAAACAGGAAGTAGTTTTTGTGCACCGTTTGTGAATTTTACGACTTCTACATATCTACGTGCTATGTTGTACATTCAGGCTATCTGATAGATATTGTTAATTCTTCAGTTACAGAGTTTTGTGTTGAGTAAAATTCTGTATACCTTCAAAATTAGTTACATAACAAGTCGACGGTTAAGCAGTATTTCGCCGCACACAGCTCGTGGTCGTGCGGTAGCGTTCTCGCTTCCCGCGCCCGGGTTCCCAGGTTCGATTCCCGGCGGGGTCAGGCATTTTCTTTGCCTCGTGATGACTGGGTGTTGTGTGATGTCCTTAGGTTAGTTAGGTTTAAGTAGTTCTAAGTTCTAGGGGACTGATGACCATAGATGTTAAGTCCCACAGTGCTTAGAGCCATTTGAACCATTTTTTCGCCAGGCAAGCACCATCTTGAGCCTTGACGCGGAAGAAGGTGATATTTGAAAAGGACCTGAGTTTCTTTAATGTCGTTTACAACTCTTCCCGCCTTGAAAATGGAAATTTATGTTAGTTGCCCAATACCTTCTGTTTTGAAAATGTTTTAACTTAAACTGGTTTTTGACAATACTTCCTAATTTGATTTACTACTTATTGGGGTGTGGCAGAGTAACAAAGTGAACCATAACTATTAAATCCAGTACCGACAAGATTTTCTCGATTGCAACACATTTTTCAGAGTAATTTTTGTAATTACTGAAAAAGACTGCAACACACATTAATTGAATGCTACCATTTCAAAATGGAATGGGAAAATATATTAAACTTCCATGATAGGGCTGGCTAGAGGCGAAAGATAAAAAGTGTTCCATAGTAGAACACCCTCGCCTTGTTGTCCATGAGGGTTTTTCAGATCTTTCCCGCACCTAAAATCTTATTGGTTCGTTTTAATTCACCTGAAAACATGTTGTTAATAGGTAATTTTACTGCGCCGCACATAATCCATGAACTGCAAATACTATCTTTTGTATGTCAAATTTACCTGCCTCTAATTTCAGAAGGTATCAGAAACACTATTAAAAACTTTGAAAGGAGATTCTTCACTTAAAAGCAGGAAGAAAGCCTTATAAATATGTTTGAAAATCCCTGACTCTTTCTGTATTAACTGAAGTATACATTCAACGTTCACCACCACTCTTGAGCAGTCAGCGTGTGTGACTACTGTGTGAAGGACCCGGATTTAATTGCCGATATTGCCGTAGATTTTTTCTTGATATGAGGACTGGAATTGAGCATGCTCAATCCCGTGAAGCCAACTGAGGATGTTTGTCAGTGAGTAGTAGAGGCTACAAATCCAGTAAACCTGACAACAGTACCAAGAGTGGTGGGCTTACACCGCGAACATCCTAAGTGCATCTTAATGACATCTACACGGCGGCCGGTAAGCGTCTTCTGTGCATCCTCGCAGAATTACTTTTTATAAATTAAACGCATTACAATTTAATCCTCTTGAAATATGTAACCTACAGTTAACATGCAAGTGGTAGCTAAATAAATTAAAATTTCGGTACTAATCAGTCTCTTGATACTCTCAAAATACTCAGTGGTGATTTGTTAAATTGGGGACTTGTTTACATTTAACGTTTGCATGTAGGTGAGGTTCGAGTGTCTTGAACGTTTCACATGTGTGAGAAAGCAGACAAGATTTCTATATGCTATAAGGCGAATGGTAATGCACAAATTTCTGTTTGGCTGTATCAAAACGCGTGTCCAAAACAGGAGAGCGAGTCATCAAACCCAGGTTCCTGTTTTGTCATCACGTTACCCAGACGCGATTTGTAACAATACGAATCATGTTTCGAGGTACACAGAGATTGGCAGGTGCATTTGAACAGGGAGAACTCATTCTGCAACTTACAACAAAAGTTGCAGGTAGCACACGACACGACATTGTCACGTGTAACACGTGTCAAAGATTTGCGTCGAGGGTGGTTCACGGGCAGTTCACGTGTTCAAATCATCTTCATTGCGTACTATGTCCTTCTTACGAGGGTAAACATTTGGCGCTGGTTTGTAGCACAAACTGTCTTTCTGTTGTTTCTATCATCGAGCTTGTTTACATGTGAGGCAATATCTTGAAGAGATTAAAAAAGTAAACTTTCCCAACCACGAATTGTGGGCAGATGAAAGCTGGCTGGTATGATTGTCCTATCACAAGCAACAGTTTAAGACTGACATGTAAACTGCAATCTAATGAGACTACCTCACAGGTCCATATGTTCTCCCAATAAGTCCTAGTATGTAAGCTGAGGATGTTCTGGCCCAAAATGCATTGTTGACCGATTTCCACTGCCCCTGTAATATCATTGATGACGACATGCATTGTTGCCAGAATTCTCCTAATAGGGCGGTTGCCCTATGTATAAAACGGAAGTTGTAAAATGGTGGGAAATTCAAAAGAGCCCAATTGTACTACTGGGATTCCCCACCGACACCTGTGGCGTCACTATGGAAAAATGGTTCAAATGGCTCTGAGCACTATGGGACTCAACTGCTGTGGTCATAAGTCCCCTAGAACTTAGAACTACTTAAACCTAACTAACCTAAGGACAGCACACAACACCCAGCCATCACGAGGCAGAGAAAATCCCTGATCCCGCCGGGAATCGAACCCGGGAACCCGGGCGTGGGAAGCGAGAACGCTACCGCACGACCACGAGATGCGGGCGCGTCACTGTGGAAATAGGGCTGTTGTCCTAAATATAAATCGGCAGGAAATTTAAAAATTCGAGATGGTACATTGTCATGTTGGTATGAAATTAAAAAAATCGAGATAAAGATCCAAGATGGCGACCTTCGCATAGTGGCACAAGCTGTACGAAATTAGAGAACAAGATGGCGATCCAATCTGGCTGACCAGGGGTAATGGCACAGTCTCTATTGTTGCCAGATACAGCGAGAAACAAACAATTCACAAGACTACTCATCACTTTCAGTTTGCTGAGATGCTCTGTATAGACAACCTGTTTTAACTCTCGAGTCTTCGTTAAAGCTGTGTGTTTCAAACTGTTGTCAAAAATCATAGAAAAGAAAGGATTATGTCCGCTTCTGTTTTAATTCGCTATCGAAGAGGTATTATTTAACGATGAATGCTGCGCTGATTGAAAAGACTGTCCCCTTAACCGATCACATGCAGCATGCTTGCTGAAACAACAGTTTGCTAACGACATTCAGGAGTATCCATCTATTTGTTGCTTACGACATGCCGTAAAAAGCAACAGCTTTTATGAATTTTAGAAAGAATTTTCTCGGTTGTACCTGCGTCCGAGATTTGACATGTGAAGATTACATGATATCAGGGACGAGGGCACGATGCAAGACTGAAACATTGATTAAATCCTTGTAATCTTTCTCAGCAAACATTTTACTCAGATCGAAGTCCACGAGTTATTGCGCAGGAAAATGATTCTAATTTAGCACTTTGTACAAGCTCCCAGCAAACTTCATTATCACAAAAATATTGATTCAATTATTTTCCTCAAAGCATTTTCGTTGTACATTTATGGGCTCTTTTGAGATAATGTGGTAGCGGAATGTAATTACGCAACATTGTTTGACAACCACGAATCTTGAAAATTTCCCCTTTTGCAAATACTTCCTGTAGTCAAACAGCTTATCTCCCAATTACGTTATTCTGACTAAAACATGGAGATGTACACCATTTCCACTCAAGTGCCTACCCCGATGTTTCTGAAGTTTCCTCTGCGAAATAACCCAATTTGAGTCAGTAGCATTATTAATTGATACCTTTGGATGTCTGTTAGTGTTTGCACGTTTTAAGAAATATCGGAGAGGTCTGCGATTGGAGTACGCATCTGAAGCACGTCCTCTCCGGTTGTCTGGTCTGCTGCAATAGCAGATACCTTCATTTAGTTTATTCGTCCATGTTATGATTCACTTCTGTCTCGTCCAGCAAGCGCTCACGAAAGGTGGCTGCATTTAAAAACTTATACTCACTTTATTGGGGACGCAAATACTGGAAACTTATCTTTTCTAGGCTATTCTTATTGTGGTTTCGTCGCGCACATTGTTGTAGTTAAAGGCGTTGTTTCCCAGGTCCACGTTTTCCAGCATTTTTATGCAAATAATAATGATCAGCGTTATTCATATAAATTCACCAATCTTGATATCTACGGTTATTTCAAATTTATTCGATGTCGTTATAATAAACTTCAGCTACACGGAATAATTCTTTTCGACTATTTTACAAAGAGAGACTTTAAATAAATTTGTACATTTAAAACTGGGCGCAGACTGACTTTGACATGTCCACTGTCCGTAGTTAAAGACTATCGTAAGTAAATTTCACAAAATATCAACGTAAGATGTGTTACATGATAGATAATAATTAAATCAGAAATGATACACTATACTAAAACTTATTTGACAAGGAAATAATTCAATTTTTCTATTGATTATATTATTTTAAACTACCATTAATATGAGGCAATATTTTGTGTGCAATTACTAGCGACGTACTTTCCTCCTGTCAAGACCTTTTAGAATCTAAAGTTTTATACTCAAATTTTTTCATTACCTAACATGTTTTTCTAGTAATAGTAACACTATAATTTTGCAGAGATTAGTTTGTAAAGTATCATAGCTGGGATTCTTTCGACACCAGTAGTTTTATTTTGAGTCACCAGTCTTCTGGCTGGTTTGATGCGGCCCGCCAAGAATTCCTCGCATGTGTAAACCTCTTCATCCCATAGTAGCAATTGCAACCTACGTCCTTAAATGTTTGCTAGATGTATTCCAATCTCTGTCTTCCTCTACAGTTTATATCATATACAGCTTCCTATAGCACCATGGAAGCTGTTCCCTGATGTCTTGACAGGTGTCTAACCATCCTCACCCTTCTTGTTGTCAGTGTTTTCCATAAATTCTTTTCCTGGCTGAAACTGCGCAGAACCCTCTCATTCTGTACCTTAACAGTCCATCTAATTTTCAACAGTCTTCTATAGCACTACATCTCAGATGCTTCAATTCTCGCCTGTTCCAGTTTTCTACAGTCTATGATTCACTGTCAAGCAATGCTGTGCTCCAAACGTACATTTCCAGAAATTTATTCCTCAAATTAGGTCCTATGTTTGATACTACTGGACTTATTTTGGCCAGTTATGAAGAAAAATATTTCTTAAATTACATAATTCTGAAAAAAATGTTCTTTACAAAGAAGTATGTCTGGCTCAAAGCAAATAAGTTGTTAGTGAGATCGAATTTATTAAGTTCCTGTGGACATCTTAAATATAGAATTTTGAATAAAATTTTTCTCCGCCAAAAAATCATACCGTTATTATTTGGCTGAATACAAAATATGCTTTGAAAAGTATGCTTAAAATCCAGCTTTGGAACTTTACTGACATACCCACCAATTTTTCACGCAAGGAAGTGTTACTTATTCTACAACCGAAAGCGAAGATTTTACTGCTAATCAAATGACCCATTTTGTGTCATAAACATAAATTCCCATACCGCTACCTCCAAGTACTTTTCTGGGGTTGTTAGAATGACACCACTTGATACTAACACGGTTCAATTGAGTGCATCACAAAGGAGAGTATGTGAAGAAAAATGGTTCAAATGGCTCTGAGCACTATGGGACTCAACTGCTGTGGTCATTAGTCCCCTAGAACTTAGAACTACTTAAACCTAACTAACCTTAGGACATCACACACATCCATGCCCGAGGCAGGATTCGAACCTGCGACCGTAGCAGTCGCACGGTTTGTGAAGAAAAGTTTAGTGTGGTAATTTATTGGTCTGACCGCAGTTTAGGTATTCCGTTTGTTGCTTGAAAGGCTTTTGAGCACAATGTCGGTTGCTGTAATGAGAACTCCAAAACTTTAATGAGAACACAACTTTTCAACAGAGGAGTTGCTCTTCAGCTTTAGTTCTGACTGTTGTCGATCTTTTTACCACTGAGGACTAGTGCAAAATTTTGACCGATGTGCTACAATATTACAAAAATAAACGGACTGAATTTGACTATGTCGTAATGATAAGCGCGACTTAGTATTGTTACGATATTAGCTTTACCTGTTGCACTAACATCGGGTATAGTGTTTATCATTTCCGCTATGTCTTTTTATCAGTGCATTATTATGTCTTAGATTTTTCACTCCACCCGTACCACACGCGTCACTGTTCCTGACTAGCAAATATGAAATCAACATCTGCAGCTCCAACTCTTTTTTTACGCTTTCATACTACATTTCTTAATATATCCGGTTTTTTTACAACTTATAGCCTTCTAGTTAGTAATCAGAACCATCGAATATATTAATTTTGCATACATAAATTGAACTGTTTAAAGATATTGAGTTTTTATAGTTAATAGTTTAACATTACAACGAATAAAATAAGATGAAATAAAAAGAAGGCGGTAGCAGTGAGATTCGAATCCAAGCCAATGAATTGTCAGTCTATGCTCTTGACCAATGTGCCATGGAACCTGTATGTCAACAGCAGCTAAAAAATCCTCCATATTCCAGTCATAAGCCTTTAGGGGTCATTTACCTTTATTTATGGCCTACTCAGGTTATTATTATTATTATTATTATTATTATTATTATTATCGTATGCATCAATTGCAAAAATACACATTTAGCAAAACAAAGAAATATATATAAAAATGAACGTGTGAAATTATACATAGAACACAAGTCTTAAAACGGCTCAGACTACACTCGGATGTTGATGGACTCGATCCAGCGGAGTGCCTCGTGGGATGTTTGATGGAGCTTATCAATGCCACCAGGGAAGCGTCTGAGTGGACATTCATTCACAATGTGGCTCATTGTTCGGGTGTCACCACAGTCACACACACTGTCACTTGAAAAGCCCCACTTGTGCATGTTGTATTTGCACCTACCCTCTTCGGTCCGATATCTGTTTAACTGCAACCACACCAACCTTGGTTGGTGGAAGCCTGGAACTGGAAATGTTGGATTGTCTAAAAGTTCGTGGCTTCGGGTTCTTGTAGCTTGCCACTCACGTTTCCACTCTGCATCCTGGTCGAATCCTATGGATAGCATTTGGACTCCCATTTCATATGCTGGTCTTCTAGATTTGAGGCGTTTCCTGGGCAGTGATAGCGAGTCGTCATGAAGAGGGATCGATTTGTTTTCAGAAACTTGCTGACAGAGGTTGTAAAGAGCAGCCTTTCGACGGAGGTCTGGTGGGCAGATGTTTGAAAGCACTGGTAGCCAGCAAGTAGGTGTAGACCGGACTGTACCAGTAATTATTCTCACAACTGAGTTCAGTTGGACATCTACTTTCGCTACTGGCGCACAGTATTCTGCTGCAGAATACTACCTACTCAGGTGAAATGGTCTAGAAACTTGAAACTCTCACATATTGCTCCAAAAATCTACTTGAAAACAGCCTCTTCTGCAGGTAATCTACAGAATTCGTCATGTTGCTTGCTCAAAGCTTTACACACACTTTCAAAGAAAAATACTGACCTTGTGCTGTGAGCAACGTAGCACCCTCAATGCCGGCAGGGATTACGTCACATTACAGTTGTAACCTCTCCACAAAATAAAATAAATAATATGAATATGATTCTAATTTAGTGTAACCTCAAAACAAAATTCTTTCACAGAGAAATCTCCCCACAAAATTCGTTCCCATTTAATCTAAGCTCAAAATTCATTCACGTTTAGCGTAACCTCAAAACAGAAAAATTCCTAAACCTCTCAACAGTAAAAATTATAATTATGTCGTTCACATTCAGTGTAAAGTCCCAATAAAAAAAAAATTCAGTAACCTGGTAATAAAACAATGTAACTAACCTCTCAATTAAATTGTCGCTCACTTATGACTTCTCAATAATTCACTGTGAATTTAACCTGGTAAATTTTGGACGACAGCAGTGCTGCGTCATGGCCCTGAAAGATCATTCTGAATAAAAAAAGGAAAAATTCTTACCTCAATGAAGTCGCCGGATGTATCTGCTCTTACAATAAATTTTTGAAGCAACTGATTTTTCTATTGCAATAATCGGGATGATCATGGATGGGGGAAATTAGTAAATTCTTTAAATTGAAATGAATGGTTGTTAAAAGTTACTTTTTATAAGGAAGATTATTATTACGAGAGTTTTAAAACATTTACATGCGACTTGAGATAACATTACTACATATGCGCGAGGCTGCTTTTTACCTTATACAATAATACTCAGGCTCCGGCATCGCTGCACCGCGACCGGGCCAGCCAACACGATACACCAGACCAGACCAGAGCAGACTCCAGCCTAGCAACAACTTACTGCTACAGCTACACAGTTCCTAATGCAGTCAACACTGCTCTCTGGTCAGAGATTCTCTTATACCTTGCCTATTGCAGGCAGCGCATGAGCAATACATCGAAATTACATCTGCTCGGACCTCTTACACAGTGTGCACAACCAAAAACAGTTACGTGTCTCCGCTGAGTTGATAGTAGTACCTCTGACCACCATTTCGGCGCTCGATACTGGCTTCTAGTGTTTTCGTCCGTTTTACTTGCATACCAGCATGCATTCTAAGAGCAATGGTGTAATTTTTGTACAATTTCTGGCTTGCACTCGAAGACAAATGACGTATGTCGTAATTTGTGTGTGATTTACAATTTGTATTCAAAGAGAATCAGCATAGTTTTAGGGCGATATTTACAGAGTGCTGTAACACCTCAGTATATGGTCACTGGCCACCACTGGGTATTACCCCATGAAAGCTTCAAATTCTACACCTTATTTACTATTTTTGCTATTGTTGTTAAATCATTAATATTATTTACGTAAAAGTTTTTGTTGCAGACCTCGCTTCTCTGTTCTCAATAATTTATATCTTAGTTAGCTACTGTATATTTGAATATGTTTTGTTCACTGTGTTAAAGTCTTTTTAATTCCTTTCCTTGTGGTCTTCAGTCTGAAAACAGTTGAAGTAGCAGTCCACGTCAGTCTACTCTGTGCAAGCCTCATCGTCTCTCCTTAACGACTGAAACCTAAATGCATTTCAACCTGCATAATACCGTGAGCCTTGGCCTCCTCCTACAGTTTTCACCTCTACACTCTTCCCTCCAAACCAAATTAAATATTCCTCGGTGCCTCAGAATTTGTCCTCTCAAACAATGTCTTCTTTCAGTCAGACAGCCGCAATGTTTTCTCGTACAGTTCGGTGAAGTAACTCCTGATCTGCTGCCCTAATTACCCGTGTAATCCTGAGCATTCTTCTGTAGCACAACATTTAAAATAAAAAGTTTCGGTCTGAACTGAACAAAATAATCTTGTATAGTAATACATTTTTGACATCGACACTCCATAGGGGAATACGCAAAATGAGACACAGACGTCAGTTTAGTACATTTGAACACACAACAAGGTAGTTTTATTTGTTTATTCCAACTGCAGTTATTACGAATGTCAAATAAATACAGAGCTCTCTTTCGTGGACGTTCGATGTGTCGTTTATATTTCAAAATGTCACGTCCCCGGACGCCAGGGCCAGGTATGTTGATAAAATAAAATGAAATAAAAATTTAAAAAATTGGAAAAAGAGGAGTGACACGAGTGGTATTCGAATGGCAGCTGGATAATGATAGTCAGACAGGGGACGGAACGAGTAGCAAACGTTACGACCCCTCCATGTGCGGAGGCGGTATTTTTCGCTGATAATGTGCTCGTAAAAGTGATTGTACGTCAACTTCAGCGTTCGCTTGCGTATAACCGTAGGACGACGAAGACCTGAGTGAAAAAAAGTTGACGCGTCGAATGCGGTGTATCCTTAGAGCTCAAAAATGGTTCAAATGGCTCTGAGCACTATGGGACTTAACTTCTGAGGCCATCAGTCCCCTAGAACTCAGAACTACTTAAACGTAACTAACCTAAGGACATCACACACATCTATGCCCGAGGCAGGATTCGAACCTGCAACTGTAGCGGTCACGCGGTTCCAGACTGTAGCGCCTAGAACCGCTCGGCCACTCCGGCCGGCACTTAGAGCTCCTCATAAATGTTTGTTACTTAAGCATACGGTGATAAAATTACCATAGATGGACCCAAGACCGTTAGTCCCCAATCGATGATTATGGAAGTTAACTTTTCGAGTAACAGATTAACTTTTAAATTAACTTTAGATAACTTTAACGGATTCTTTAACTACAGTTAACTTTCTTTGAATCCGTGAATCTTTAACTGGACATTTATGACAAAAATGACGCCACGTCGCTCACGGAAATCATGCTCTGAGCAGTTCGGTCGTATAGGTGTGTGGCTATGCCGTGGTGCGCGCCCATTTATGTAAACAATCGAGTGCGAGCGGGAATAACTAGGTGTTAGCTGTTAATTGTTGTTTGTTTACTGAGTTCGCGTTAAATGCTACTTTTAGTTACGGGGCTAGCTGTGTGGAAAGCATTTAGTCTCCCAAACGAGCTTCGCTCTCGGATGAAAACTTTAACGTGTTGATATTAATGAAGGGAAATGTGCACCTGATGTCAGATATTATCTGATTCGCCTGTATTTTGATTCTGCCGTGATTATAGTTAAATAAGTAAAAAACTAAATGATTAAACCGTTTTTTATTTATCTTCGATATCCTGCCTAAACTTCCCCAACCAAAACATTTTTTTTAAGCAACCGTAATGCGTTTGATTCTCTTGCTCATTTCACTAGACTCACAACATGAAGTTTACTATTACAGGTTAACGATTAATCACCGATAAATCTTCTATAAGGTAACGGTTTAATCTTTAACGAAGTTAGTTGTTTTAGTAACGAATCAACGATTACCAGAGTAAATATTCTGATTAACATTGCCCAGCTGTGGAAATTTCTATCGAATACAAAATGTAATCTGTATTCTGCTTTGTATGTGGGTTTCAAGTTATTCATATGGAAGATGTTTAATGCAATTTCATGCAATAGGAAAAATATATTCTTGAATCTTGTTACTATCGCGCCACGCAGTATCATCAAATGTAGTTCTCATTCACTTTTTTTGTCCCTCTTTACACTAAATGTATAATTTCAATTTACTACAAGTGTACATATTGAGTGATTTATATTTTACAAATTTTACATAAAGGACCGAAAAGAAGCTGTTTTTAAGCCTTTTATGGCAGTCGAATCACAGGTCATCGAATTTCAACAGATACGTCACAGTGCTCTGGTGGTTCAAATGGCTCTAAGCACTATGGGACTTAACATCTGAGGTCATCAGTCCCCAAGACTTTGAACTACTTAAACCTAACTAACCTAAGAACATCACACACATATCCATGCCCGAGGCAGGATTCGAACCTGCGACCGTAGCAGCTGCTTGGCTCCGGACTGAAGCACCTAGAACCGCTCGACCACAGCGGTCGGCACAGTGGTCTGATCGTGATTCGTTTTCTTATATACTGGCAGTAATCTCCAACGTACGTAAATTGTAGTTTTCATAATTGGCGTAGGACTAGTGGAACAACGATGAATGCAACATTCGCATTAGAGGGAATTTTTGCGGTTACAACATTACTAAATATTATCTAGGGAGTCTTTTGAGAGCTACAATCGCTGTGAAATATGAAATCATTTTACAAACCATTGCGGAAGGCGTACGCGTCAGACGAATTACTAGTTTTAATTAAGCGTAACGGACATCAGACACGAGAAAGCACCATACAGACCACCAAATACCAAACCGAATAAACGGAAACAGTCTCAGCGATTTGCGTCATAATTATCAGCTTTCTACTTGCTGCGGACAAAGATTGAAGCGGAAACGGAAATATAATATTGAGGACGTACTGAAACCGAACCTATAATTATTCATTGTTGAAAGTATAAAAAATACTGGAGGCAAACATGAGTCACTTGTTAGTCACCATTACCCCAAGTGTGAGTTGACCCTCACTTTTTACGACAGTGAAATTGGTCCTAGGGTAGGAATAAAAAAACAGGAGAAAATTCACAATTTTAAGAGTGTTAATAATTTTTGTATAATCGGATTCACAGTCTGCATTAAGATATTAAATTACATCATTTCTCATTAATTAAGCCTGCTTTCCAATTCCTAACGATCAGCTGATAGGGCCTCTATTGTCAGTAAATGATAAATACGAGTGTACAAATAATTGATATAGTTCCGAATAACTTCAGTATCTGTACAAATAGGATTAGCTGCATGTAGAATAGAAAACAAAGTGATGTAAAGAATAAATGTGGGTAATCAACTGGTAGCATAAAAATTGTTGATGTGGTCTTAAGTCCTGAGACTGGTTTGATGCAGCTCTCCATGCTACTCCATACTGTGCAAGCTTCTTCATCTCCGAGTACCTACTGCAACTTACATCCTTCTGAATCTGCTTAGTGTATTAATCTCTTGGTCTCCTACGATTTTTACCCTCCACGCTGCTCTCCATTACTAAATTGGTAATCCCTTAACGCCTCAGAACATGTCCTACCAACCGATCCCTTCTTCTAGTCAAGTTTTGCCACAAATTCCTCTTCTCCCCAATTCTATTCAATACCTCCTCATTACTTATGTGATCTACCCATCTAATCTTCAGCATTCTTCTACAGCACCACATTTCGAAAGCTTCTATTCTCTTCTTGTCTAAACTATTTATCGTCCACGTTTCACTTCCATACATGGCTACACTCCATACAAATACTTTCAGAAACGACTTCCTGACACTTAAATCTATTCTCTTCTCCAGAAACGCTTTCCTTGGCATTGCCAGTGTACATTTTATATCCTCTCTACTTCGACCATCATCAGTTATTTTGCTTCCAAATAGCGAAACTCCTTTACTAATTTAAGTGTCTCATTTCCTAATCTAATTCCCTCAGCACCATTCGGCTTAATTCGACTACATTCCATTATCCTCGTTATGTTTTTGTTGATGTTAATCTTATATCCTCCCTTCAGGACACCGTCCATTCCGTTCAACTGCTCTTCCAAGTCCTTTGCTGTCTCTGACAGAATTACAATGTCATCAGCGAACCTGTAAGCTTATATTTCTTCTCCATGCATTTTAATACCTACTCAGAATTTTTCTTTTGTTTCATTTACTGCTTGCTCTATATACAGATTGAATAACTTCGGGGAGAGGCTACAACCCTGTCTCACTCCCTTTCGAACCAATGCTTCCCTTTCATGTGCCTCGACTCTAATAACTGCCATATGGTTTCTGTACAAATTGTAAATAGCCTTTCGATCCCTGTATTTTACCCGTGTCACCTTCAGAATTTGAAAGAGAGTATTCCAGCCAACATTATCAAAAGCTTTCTCTAAGTCTACAAATGCTAGAAACGTATGTTTGCCTTTCCTTAATCTAGCTTCCAAGATAAGTCGTAGGGTCAGTATTGCCTCACGTGTTCCAATATTTCTGCCGAATCCAAACTGATTTTCCCCGCGGTCGGCTTCTACCAGTTTTTCCAATCGTCTCTAAAGAATTTGCGTTAGTATTTTGCAGCTGTGACTTATTAAACTAATTTTTACATCTGTCAACACCTGCTTTCTTCGGGATTGGAATTATAATATTCTTCTTGAAGCCTGAGGGTATTTCGCCTGTCTCATACATCTTGCTCACCAGATGGTAGAGTTTTGTCAGGACTGGCTCTCCCAAGGCTGTCATTAGGTCTAATGGAATGTTGTCTACTCCCAGGGCCTTGTTTCGACTCAGGTCTTTCAGTGCTTTGTCAAACTCTTCACGCAGTATCATATCTCCCATTTCATCTTCATCTACATCCTCTTCCATTTCCATAATAATTTCCACCAGTACATCGCCCTTGTATAGACCATCTATATACTCCTTCCACCTTTCTGCTTTCCCTTCTTTGCCAGAACTGGATTTCCATTTGATCTCTTGATATTTATACAAGTGGTTCTCTTTTCTCCAAAGCTCTCTCTAATTTTCCTGTAGGCAGTATCTATCTTATCCCTAGTGATATACGCCTGTAAAAAATGGTTCAAATGGCTCTGAGCACTATGGGACTTAACTTCTATGGTCATCAGTCCCCTAGGACTTAGAACTATTTAAACCTAACTAACCTAAGGACTTCACACACATCCATGCCCGAGGCAGGATTCGAAAATGCGACTGTAGCGGTCGCGCGGTTCCAGACTGTAGCGCCTAGAACCGCTCGGCCACCACGGCCGGCATACGCCTCTACATCATTGCAGTTGTCCTCTAGCCATCCCTGCTTAGCCATTTTGCACCTCATGTCGATCTCATTTTTGAGACGTTTGTATTCCTTTTTGCTTGCTTCATTTACTGCATTTTTGTATTTTCTCCTTTCATAAATTAAATTCAATATTTCTTCTCTCACCCAAGGATTTCTATTAGACCTCGTCTTTTTACGTACTTAATCCTCTGCTGCCTTCACTATTTCATCCCTCAAAGCTACCCATTCTTCTTCTACTGTATTTCTTTCCCCCATTCCTGTCAATTGTTCCCTTATGCTCTCCCTGAAACTCTGCACACTCTCTGGTTTACTCAGTTTATCCAGGTATCATCTCCTTAAATTCAGACCTTTCTGCAGTTTCTTCAGTTTTAATCTACAGTTCTAGCCAACAGATTGTGGTCAGAGTCCACATCTGCCCCTGGAAATGTCTTACAATTTAAAACCTGGTTTCTAAATCTCTGTCTAACCGTTACATAATCTATCTGATCCCGAATGAGATTTTCTCTCTGCAGCGGAGTGTGCGCTGATATGAAACTTCCTGGCAGATTAAAACTGTGTGTAAAGTTCGGAAGGTAGGAGACGAGATACTGGCAGAAGTAAAGCTGTGAGGCCGGGCGTGAGTCGTGCTTCGGTAACTCAGATGGTAGAGCAATTGCCCGCGAAAGGCAAAGGTCTCGAGTTCGAGTCTCGGTCGGGCACACAGTTTTAATCTGCCAGGAAGTTTCAATCTATCTGATACCTTCTAGTATCTCCTGGATTCTTCCATGTATACAACTTTCTTTTATGATTCTTGAACCAAGTGTTAGCTATGATTAGGTTATGCTCTGTGCAAAATTCTACAAGGCGGCTTCCTCTTTCATTTCTTCCCCCCAATCCATATTCACCTACTATGTTTCCTTCTCTCCCTTTTCCTACTGACGAATTCCAGTCACCCATGACTATTAAATTTTCGTCTCCCTTCACTACCTGAATAATTTCTTTTATCTCGTCATACATTTCATCAGTTTCTTCCTCATCTGCAGAGCTAGTTGGCATATAAACTTGTACTACTGCAGTAGGCGTGTGCTTCTTATCTATCTTGGCCACAATAATGCGTTCACTATGCTGTTTGTAGTAGCTTACCCTCACTCCTATTTCTTTATTCGTTATTAAACCTACTCCTGCATTACCTCTATTTGATTTTGTATTCATAACCCTGTATTCACCTGACCAAAAGTCTTGTTCCTCCTGCCACCGAACTTCACTAATTCCCACTATATCTAACTTCAAGCTATCCATTTCCCTTTTCAAATTTCCTAACCTACCTGCCCGATTAAGAGATCTCCTGATAACGACGTCCTCTTGAGTAGTCCCCACCCGGAGATCCGTATGGGGGACTATTTGACCTCCGGAATATTTTACCCAACAGGTCGCCATCGTCATTTAACCATACAGTAAAGCTGCATGCCCTCGGGAAAAATTACGCCTGTAGTTTCCCCTTGCTTTCAGCCGTTCGCAGTACCAGCACAGCAAGGCCGTCTATCAATCATCCAGACTGTTGCCCCTGCAACTACTGAAAAGGCTGCTGCTCCTCTTCAGGAACCACACGTTTGTCTGGCCTCTCAACAGATACCCCTCCATTGTGGTTGCACCTACGGTACGACTAACTGTATCGCTGAGGCACGCAAGCCTCCCCACCAACGGCAAGGTCCATGGTTCATTGGGAGGGGGGCGGCTATGTAATCAATTTTCTGCAAATGCACGTACCATATGCAAGCGGAAAGACAGACTACCAAAGCAACAAGTCACTTGACGCGCTTGTGAATGAAGGTGAACTAACATAATCAACACTCGTAACTATAACCAAATACTGTTATAAAATAACTTCTGCTGTACTTCGAATTCGTCGTGTGCTTATTGCGATATTCATACTTTCTTCGGTCGTTCTTGGCTGACTGCTTTTTCCCTCAAGGTTTACGTTTCAAGTGGAAGTTATTGAGTACTCATTCTATCAAAGTGCTCAGTTTAACTTTGTTTTCGTGTATTACATTTCCTAATAGACACATGTTCAATTTGTTACTAATTTTGTCATTCAAAATTGTATCTGATGTACTACGTTCATGCAGCGTTATATCGTTTGTGCCATCTGTTTTGAATGCATCAATTTATAGTTGTACACGTGGTTGTGAAGACTGCTAGTTTCTTCTGTACATCTATATCTTATTCATAGGGGAGAAAATATTAGTTCTCACAACTTTTTACATAGTCTCGAAGAGAATGAGCTGACACACACCAAAAATGAATTTTTGCGTGATTGGTTCAGATTCAGTCGCTCAACATTCTTTACATTGCATTTGTAGTATGTTTCATTATCATTTCGTTTCATTATATTTCATTTATTTATTTCTAGTGATTCTGTTTATTTCATTTCAGTGAATTCAGTTGACTTAACGAACGACGAAGTAGATTGTATTTTGCTGTGAATTTCGTTGAATGACTGACACATTTGCTCGAGTGCAAGAACCGTTGACCTTGTCTGATACCACTCACTGAGGAGAGGTATAAGCGTGTGAAACTTGTTACATCTGTTGTGTTTCTTGTTCGTGTTTGCGTCACTTCTTTTATGGAGAGTCCCCTTGTTCAGGAAACCAGGCTGTACTTAGAGAGGCGAGAAATTCTCACAATCCTTGGTGCTGCCTGTGTAACCTACAAATTGCTCGTGTCACCTGTCCAAATTAATTGTGCTGTGGTGAGGTAATCATAGCTTAGTTTCCATAAAAAGTATCTGGAACTAACTGAAAAATTTTTCTGTATCGTGCATCCAACGTATTCTCTGCCATTTGGATATACTGAACACACATCACGTAATTTGGTATGACTAAATAATTGATAGGTCTGTCAAGGTGGGCCAATTGCCACATGTACATCTTCACCATGCGAACTGTCCTTTGACCAATAGGAGAGAGGTGTGAGGGTTGACAATAGTCAGCTACATAAACAGCCATTCTGCTGTTCGTATCATAGGTAGAGCTGTAAAATTACCATTGGTCAGTTCAGAGTGTAACTGTGTTACTTAAACATTAAGTGTGTTGCATCCAATCGGCCGTTACCTAATTTCGATCGCTTTGTTTGTGTTTGCGATCAATGTCTTAGTAGATTCACCTAAAAACCGGAAACGGAGTGAGGATATATAAAGGGACGCGTAATCTATGGATCATTTTTTTCTACATTGTTATCCTCCTGTCCGTTACTTAAAAATAAACAGTGTCCGTCTGTTTCAGGTAACAAATTAACAACTTTCGAATAAAACATGACTTAAATACGGATAATTTCAATTTTGCTACAAATACTGTGTATTTTTAAGTAACAGATAGCAAGATAACTATGGAGGAAAAAATGCCCCATAGGTTACGCGGCCATTTATACACTGAAAAGTCAAAGAATCTGCTACACTTGCCTAATATCGTGTAGGGCCCCCACTAGCACGCAGAAGTGCCGCAACACGACATGGCATGCAGTCGAATAATGTCTGAACTAGTTCTGGAGGAAATTGACACCTTGAATCCTGTCCTGCAGGGCTATCCATAAATCAGTAAGAGCACCGTGGCAGCGGGGCGGTGGGAGGGGGGGAGTAGGAGGAGGAGGGAGTGGAGATCCCTTCTGAACAGCAAGTTGCAAAGCAAATATGCTCAATAATGTTCACGTCTGGGGAGTTTGGTGGCCATCGGAAGTGCTTACTCTCAGAAGAGTGTTCCTGGAGCCACCTGTAGCAATTCTGGACGTGTGGAGTGTCACATTGTCCGTCGGAATGCACAATAGACATGGATATATGCAAGCGACCAGACAGGATTCTCACGTACGTGTCACTAGTCAGAGTCGTATCTAGATGTATCAAGGGTCCTATATCATTCCAACTGCAGACGCCCCACACTATTACTGAGCCTCCACCAGCGTGAATAGTCCCCTGCTGACAAGCAAGATCCATACACGACCATGCACTCGATCCAATGTGAAACGAGACTAGTCCGACTAGGTAACATGTTTCCAGACATCAACAGTCCAATGTCGGTGTTGGCCCAGGCGAAGCGTAAAGCTTTGTGCCGTGCAGTCATCGAGGGTACACGAGTGGGCGATCGGCTCTGAAAGCCCATCTCGATGATGTTTCGTTGAATATTTCTCACGCTGACACTTGTTGATGGCCTAGCACTGAAATTTGCAACAATCTGCGGAAGGGTTGCACTTCTGTCACGATGAATGATTCTCTTAAGTCAGGATCTCGCCACTGTGTCCCATCGCTTGTGCGCCGACCGTAACATCACGTTCGAACTCATTAAGTCTTTATAATTTGCCATTGTAGCAGCAGTAATCGATCTAACAACTGCACCAGACACTTTTTGTCTTATGTAGGCATTGCCGACTGCAGCGCCTTGTTCTGCCTCTTTAAATATCTCTGTATTTGAATACGCATGGCTATACCAGTTTCTTCGGCGCTTCAGTGTCTATCCTCTCCCAGTTTCTGGACGGTTCATCGTTTCCGGTTTTTAGGAGAATCTACTAAGACATTGATCTCATACACAAACAAAGCGATCGAAATGATGTAAAGACCGATAGGTACGCAACACACCTAATGCACAAGTAACGCTGTTATTTAAGAATTTTTAGCATATTTCAGCCCCGTCAGCAACTGTGTTAGACTAATATAGTGAAGAATCAGCCTCTGTTGCGCAAATTTTCTGATCCTTACCAGGTTTCGACTAAATTAATCTAGCCTTCTTCAGAAGCATAACATTACTATAACATGCCAGAGTAAGGTACAGTCAATATTAAAATTAAAACCTATAGTACCGTGCTACCATGTCGAATTAAAACTACTTAACTGAAGTCCAGCCCCGGCATCTCTTCACCACGCGGTCGGTCGGCACTCAACTTAGTTGCTGCTGCCAACCGACCGCATGGTGAAGAGATACCTATTTAATTTAATATCTGACTACTATGCACCTTGAAAATTCAGTTTTTCTTCGGTTTCTAAGTGGGTTACAGAAAAATAGGTTTTTCCAGTAACCGGTTATTTTGAGGAGTTCTAACAATCAGGATAACCGGAAACCACCATGCCTACCACGTTGCACTTTCGTGGTGAAATAACCTTGTTTTACAGCGTTGAATGTTCCATACGAGCAATGGAGACGCCACGAAGGAAATGACAGCTTTTGCCTGTGGCTACCCATCATGCAGTAACCTTTAGAGAGGAAAACCTTCTGCCCTTTCGCGTCAGCACTCTTCATGTGTCCAAGACAACATACACTTGTGGCTGCTAGGGCACTATCACTGACAGGCCAAGCCCTAGACTTTACAATCGCTCTTGCGCGGCGTCTCCAAATTGCCCATCCAGAAGCAGCACGCTCTCGTAGCACGCGAAAACACTGCCTCTGGCTTACTCTCGACACATGTAACGTATCACAGTTTGCCATGACATTTTAGTCAACGGCAAATACGTTTGTCAGGTATGTCACCAACTAAATGTGTGGGATTCAGTTACTTGACAAGGTACCCCCAACGTCATTCAGCAGTTTGTACCAGTTTGCTGTGAGCGGGGATTGAGCTTGGTAGTCGCCCTTTTCCTTTCGATTCGATTTCATGTCGCAAAGGTCACCTAGCTGTATGTAAGTGGTATTTATGGATCTTCCTTCATTGAGTTATGGGAGAAGTTTCTTATCACTATTACTAATACGTATATGTCTTTATTTTCTGCATTACCAGTAAGGCGACCAACAATTGATGGCGATTTTAAGGTAGATTACCAACATATGACTATGTTTCTAAAGCAGGTTTAAGGGAGATTTAGACACAACAATCTTCAACTGAACGATTTCGTAGCATTTTCTGGGAAAGGGTGACAATGGAGATACAAATATTAGAAAACTGGTGTACGTTGCCTACTTTTACCGAATTTTGTCATAAGATACCAGATTTCTGGATAACTCCATAAAACGAGAAAAAGCTTTTAGAGTGCAAAAGTAAGTAATAACCCATTTGTGGCGTAAAATGAAGAACAGCATGTAGAAACAGATTCAAAGGGTTGGATACACGAACTACTGCTTCTTAGTATATTTATTCCTTAATGAAGTTCGTTACAAATAATATGTCTCTTTCTGCAACCACCTACATCGACATACATCTACATACATACTCCGCAATCCACCATACGGTGCGTGGTGGAGGGTACCTCGTACCACATCTAACATCTTCTCTCCCTGTTCCACTCCCAAACAGAACGAGGGAAAAATGACTGCCTATATGCCTCTGTACGAGCCCTAATCTCTCTTACCTTATCTTTGTGGTCTTTCCGCGAAATGTAAGTTGACGGCAGTAAAATGGTACTGCAGTCAGCCTCAAATGCTGGTTCTCTAAATTTCCTTAGTAGCGATTCACGAAAAGAACGCCTCCTTTCCTCTAGAGACTCCCACCCGAGTTCCTGAAGCATTTCCGTAACACTCGCATGATGATCAAACCTACCAGTAACAAATCTAGCAGCCCGCCTTTGAATTGCTTCTATATCCTCCCTCAATCCGACCTGATAGGGATCCCAAACGCTCGAGCAGTACTCAAGAATGGGTCGTATTAGTGTTTTATAAGCGGCCTCTGTCCTGAGGCATCAATGGATCACCAATTTAGTATTGGAGGGCAGCGTGGAGGGTAAAAATCGTAGAGGGGGACCAAGAGATGAATACACTAAACAGATTCAGAAGGATGTAGGCTGCAGTAGGTACTGGGAGATGAAGAAGCTTGCACAGGATAGAGTAGCATGGAGAGCTGCATCAAACCAGTCTCAGGACTGAAGACCACAACAACAACAACAAGCGGTCTCCTTTACAGATGAACCACATCTTCCCAAAATTCTACCAATGAACCGAAGACGACAATCCGCCTTCCCCACAACTGTCATCACATGCTTGTCCCACTTCATATCGCTCTGCAACGTTACGCCCAAATACACTCCTGGAAATGGAAAAAAGAACACATTGACACCGGTGTGTCAGACCCACCATACTTGCTCCGGACACTGCGAGAGGGCTGTACAAGCAATGATCACACGCACGGCACAGCGGACACACCAGGAACCGCGGTGTTGGCCGTCGAATGGCGCTAGCTGCGCAGCATTTGTGCACCGCCGCCGTCAGTGTCAGCCAGTTTGCCGTGGCATACGGAGCTCCACCGCAGTCTTTAACACTGGTAGCATGCCGCGACAGCGTGGACGTGAACCGTATGTGCAGTTGACGGACTTTGAGCGAGGGCGTATAGTGGGCATGCGGGAGGCCGGGTGGACGTACCGCCGAATTGCTCAACACGTGGGGCGTGAGGTCTCCACAGTACATCGATGTTGTCGCCAGTGGTCGGCGGAAGGTGCACGTGCCCGTCGACCTGGGACCGGACCGCAGCGACGCACGGATGCACGCCAAGACCGTAGGATCCTACGCAGTGCCGTAGGGGACCGCACCGCCACTTCCCAGCAAATTAGGGACACTGTTGCTCCTGGGGTATCGGCGAGGACCATTCGCAACCGTCTCCATGAAGCTGGGCTACGGTCCCGCACACCGTTAGGCCGTCTTCCGCTCACGCCCCAACATCGTGCAGCCCGCCTCCAGTGGTGTCGCGACAGGCGTGAATGGAGGGACGAATGGAGACGTGTCGTCTTCAGCGATGAGAGTCGCTTCTGCCTTGGTGCCAATGATGGTCGTATGCGTGTTTGGCGCCGTGCAGGTGAGCGCCACAATCAGGACTGCATACGACCGAGGCACACAGGGCCAACACCCGGCATCATGGTGTGGGGAGCGATCTCCTACACTGGCCGTACACCACTGGTGATCGTCGAGGGGACACTGAATAGTGCACGGTACATCCAAACCGTCATCGAACATATCGTTCTACCATTCCTAGACCGGCAAGGGAACTTGCTGTTCCAACAGGACAATGCACGTCCGCATGTATCCCGTGCCACCCAACGTGCTCTAGAAGGTGTAAGTCAACTACCCTGGCCAGCAAGATCTCCGGATCTGTCCCCCATTGAGCATGTTTGGGACTGGATGAAGCGTCGTCTCACGCGGTCTGCACGTCCAGCACGAACGCTGGTCCAACTGAGGCGCCAGGTGGAAATGGCATGGCAAGCCGTTCCACAGGACTACATCCAGCATCTCTACGATCGTCTCCATGGGAGAATAGCAGCCTGCATTGCTGCGAAAGGTGGATATACACTGTACTAGTGCCGACATTGTGCATGCTCTGTTGCCTGTGTCTATGTGCCTGTGGTTCTGTCAGTGTGATCATGTGATGTATCTGACCCCAGGAATGTGTCAATAAAGTTTCCCCTTCCTGGGACAATGAATTCACGGTGTTCTTATTTCAATTTCCAGGAGTGTATTTAATCGACGCTACTGTATCAAGCGCTACACTACTAATGAAGTATTCAAACATTACAGGATTCTTTTTCCTATCCATCTTCATTAAATTAGATTTATCTATATTTAGTGTTAGCTGCCATTCTTTACACCAATCACAAATCCTGTCTAAGTCATCTTGTATCCTCCTACAGTCACTCAACGACGACACCTTCCCGTACACCACAGCATCATCAGCAAACAGCCGCACATTGCTATTCACCCTATCCAAAAGATCATTTATGTAGATAGAAAACAAAACAAAGGTCAAATATATGTGAAATCTTATGGGACTTAACTGCTAAGGTCATCAGTCCCTAAGCTTACACACTACGTAACCTAAATTATTCTAAGGACAAACACACACAGCCATGCCCGGAGGAGGACTCGAACCTCCGCCGGGACCAGCCACACTGTCCATGACTGCAGCGCCCTAGACCGCTCGGCTAATCCCACGCGGCAGAAAACAGCAGCGGACCTCCCACACTTCCCTGGGGAACTCTAGATAATACCCTCACCTCCGATGAACGCTCACTGTAGAGGACAACGTACTGGGTTCTATTACTTAAGAAGTCTTCGAGCCACTCACATACTTGGGAACCAATCCCATATGCTCGTACCTTAGTTAGGAGTCTGCAGTGGGGCACCAGTAGCTCGGTACACAATATCAGACTTGGAGTAAGAAAAACTGAACGCTTGAAATCACTTATCTTGGTCCAAAAGGCAGTCCAATATTCGACTGTTACATTCGATTGCTGGCAACTTATGCGATCTATCAGTACTGGCTTTTTCGAGGCGTTGCGAAATGTTGTACGTAACATGAAGATCTGCACAATCCACTTTCGAGCGTCCTTGTTACTTCTGTGTGTTATTCATACCATAGCTGCAGATCGGTATGAGACGAGCGAATCCGTGCAGTGCCAGTACTGACCGAGAAACAAATAAACATTGCCCCTCTCACGACTCCTCTTGGTGCGTAAACTATGTCATTCTTTCTTCGCTCCTCGCATTCCCTTCAGCCAAATCGTCGTCTTTCCGTCAAAACGCGATCAGAAAGAAGACTACATATCTAAAATAATATCGATTATTATACGAAAATGTTTCGAGAGCTGTGGATCAGGGAATTTTAACTACAGGTAGTACTTCGCGTGATTAATATTTATAATAGAGAGCACTGACGAAATATACTGGAGAAACAGGCAGTCAGTAAGGGATATCGGAGGATTAAAAAAGATTTCTGTAATACGGGAGATCCCTTGAAATACTGGAGAGTTGGTCACCACAATTCCCAGTGACTCCTTTACTTCTACCATTTTTGTTAGTCATGAGCTTGTCAACCAGCTCATCTCTCTTCTCCAAATCTTCCTTCCCTATGTACTAGTCCCACACACCCCTTCCTACATCGCTAATGAGTACTACACCCTCGAATATCTATTCGTGTATTCAGGTATTCAGATTCTCTCTCTCTCTCTCTCTCTCTCTCTCTCTCTCTCTCTCTCTCTCAACTCGGTACTGCTTCCTCAGTGGAAAAGGGCGCATGAATATTCTTCATACAATTTTCTTTCTTTTTTAAGGTTTTACTAGAAATCTTTTTGTAAAATCTTTGCTTTTCTCGTAGTTCGTGTTTTTTACGTACAATGCTGTGCTCGAATCGTATAATTACAGGAAGTTCTACCTCCGTCACTGACAGAGGTAGAACTTCCTGTAACTGCGCCATGGTTACATACCACACTCGTAGTGTGGAGGACAGCGGTTCCAGTCCCCGTTCGGCCACCTCTGTGATTTCCTGAGTGGCGTAATGCGAATACCTGGATTGTTCCTTTGAAAGGGCACTGCTAATTTCATTCGCCGTCCTTCCAGAGTTGGAGCTTCTGCTCTGCCGCAGATATTCTCGTTGTTGGTGGAAATTTAAAACGTTACCTTTCATTCTTCTTTCCTTCTATCTCAGTTTTTCATAACAATTTGTCTTTCGTGACACCTACACAATTACAACTGCCTGGCGAAATGAAGGAAGCACCCAGAAGACGTCAACTTAACTTCGTACACGTGCATACCACTGAAGCACATTTGGTTGTCAACTCGTCTGTTACATAGCCTGGTGTCTGGGTTAAAATGGAAGATCAGAATTTTGTTGTGAGTTTGCGAAACCAATTAATTTGAACACCAAATCCAAAGTGAATACGAAATTTTGATTGTGGTGACAGACTGATCCGTCGTATAGCATGAGGTCTACGTTATGTTGCTAGCTGACAGCTTCTGAATTGGTGAACCCAATCAAGGTTAATGAGAAAATCCGACTAATCTGTATCGTAGCCAGAGGTATACGTTAAATTGGGTCAACGTTTACGTTCGGTTATTTGCAGCTGCTGCTAAATTTAGTGGTGTAAACGAGCAAAACATACAAACTGCTCGTTCCGCGCAGGCTAAACATTGTTACGGATAGTCCACATTCCGTGTTAGCTTATGTCCCATGCGTTTACGTTCATTTGCCCCAGAAAACGACGCATTATACCTCAGAATATGATTTGCTTACATTCTGGCTACTTGTGTTTGGAGATCTTCGGTATGCTGTAACCAATATCTAGTATTCCTGCAATAGGAAGGAAATCACTTCATTAATAGTTCATTGGTTGCTCCAAATCAGCTACTGCTCTGACATATAGTCACCGTGACAGCTCGCAAAGGACATTCCCCAGCAGCAAATTTTGTATTGTGAGCATCCGCAGCTGCAAAACTGTATCATCATTAAAAAGACCGCTTCAGCTATATGATAAATATTTATTTATGATCAAACTAGTTTCATGGTGTTAGAGCCACATTTTCAGATATACATGTGTATATAAAAAAGAGCGAAACGTATGAAGATCCTATTTCGGTTAATATGTGGTTGATGCACGAAACTATCTAGGAAAACTATGTACTCAAATTTATTTCATGACTTACTTCCAGTGATAACTAGTAGATGACCTAACACACTCTGTCAATTGTGATAGAAATGTTCAACCGTTAATAGGTCGGTAGTCCAAGTTAAAATACGGCAGAATGCAGGGAACATCGTCCCGATACAGGGAACCTAGAATAAGAACAAAACCGTAAACTAGATCGTTGTAAAAGTATTAAACAGAGATATGTGCAGCTGATGAAACCTATGTTTACCTGGTCAGGTACAGGAAATCTCGTAAAGCAGAGCCTGTTGGATTGTACGACAGGCAACAAAGGTAAATTCTAGATAAAACGCTGCTTACAAAAACAGACTATCGTCTTACCGACGCAGACCACGGCTTAGCTCGGTTCCATTCTCGGCAATCATACCATGCCCGTGTGGGCACGAGGAAGTTACTCCATTGGTAGGTCTATATAATACCTTAATTTTTCCCTTTCCCCAGTCCTCATGTATCTAGATGAAAGTCTATTTTCGTTAGCAGCATTTTATCTAGGCTCGATCTTCGTTGCATATCGTACAATCAGACAGGCTCCGCTTTATGAGATTTATGTTACATATTGTAATAGGTGAGCGTAGCTTCAAATGGTTCAAATGGCTCTGAGCACTACGGGACTTAACATCTGAGGTGGTCAGTCCCCTAGAACTTAGGACTACTTAAACCTAACTTAAGGATTTAACACACATCCATGCCCGAGCCAGGATTCGAATTTGCGACCGTAGGGGTCGTGCGGTTCAGGACTGAAGCGCCTAGAACCGCTCGGCCACACCGGCCGGTGGTGAGCGTAGGTTCCATCAGTTAGACGTATCATCGTCTTATACTTCCACATTCAACTAGTTCACCGTCTTATCCTTATTCTAGATTTCCTTTATCGGGATGATGTTCCCTGCATTCTGCCGTATTGGAGCTTGGATTACTAACCTACATTAACGACTGAACATTTTTATAATAAATGACAGAGAGTGTTCGATCATCTGACTGTTATCACGTGAACTAAGTTATTAAATAAATACGAGTACATAGTTTTCCTACATAGTTCCGTATACAGTTCAACTACATTTTATCTGGGACGGGATCTTTATACGTTGGGCTCTCGTTTATGTACGTACGCACCCCTGAAAATCAGGCTCCAACACCATGAAACTACACTCATGCTCATAAATTAAGGATAATGCTGCTACATGGTAAAACAACGCTCTGGTGGGCGGTTTGTGGGTTTAAATCACCTCGGGGTATAACCATGCGGTCCAATTGACCTGCGGTCGTCCCACGGTAGCGCTGGCAGCAGTCCACATACGCAGAGATGTGTTGGTGCATCTCAGAGTACGGTACAGCGAGTAAGTGTGCAGATGTTTTCAGAAGTGTTAATGGCGACTGTGTGTTGAAAATGGCTCAAAGAACACATATTGATGACGTTACTAAGGGTAGAATACTAGAGCGACTGGAGGCTGGTCTAACACAGCAGGTCGTAGCATGGACCCTCCGTGTGCCACAAAGTGTGATCTCAAGATTATGGTAACGATTCCAGCAGACAGGAAACGTGTCCAGGCGCTACAGTACGGGACGTCCACAGTGTACAACACCACAAGAAGACCGATATCTCACGATCAGTGCCCGCAGGCGGCCACGGAGTACTTCAGGTAGCTTTGCTAGGGACCTTACCGCAGCCACTGGAACAGTTGTCTCCAGACACACAGTGTACTGACGTCTCAAAAGACATTTTATTCGCCCGGAGACCTGCAAGGTGCAATCCACTGACCGCTGGTCAGAGGAGAGCCCGTAAAGCCTGGTGTCAAGAACACAGTACATGGTCATTGGAACGGAGGTCTCAGGTTATGTTCATGGACGAGTCCAGGTATAGTCTGAACAGTGATTCTCGCCGGGTTTTCATCTGGCGTGAACCAGGAACCAGATACAAAACTCTGAATGTCCTTGAAAAGGACCTGTATGGAGGTCGTAGGTGATGGTGTGGGGTGGGATTATGATTGGTGCCGGTACACCCGTGCATGTCTTTGACGGAGGAACTGTAACAGGTCAGGTGTATTAGGCCGTCATTTTTGCACCAGTGGGTCCCACCTTACTCCTGCTGAATGATAACGCACGGCCTCACCGAGCTGCCATCGTGGAGGAGTACCTTGAAACAGAAGATATCAGGCGAATGGAGTGGCCTGCCTGTTCTCCACACCTAAACCCCATCGAGCACGTCTGGGATGCTCTTGGTCGACGTATCGCTGCACGTCTTCAAACCCCTAGGACACTTCAGGTGCTCCGACAGGCACTGGTGCAAGAATGGGCGGCTATACGCCAGCAGCTGCTTGACCACCTGCTCGACCACCACCGTGGACTTACAGATCTGTGTCGTGTGTTTTCCATACGTGCCTATGATATTAGCGCCAGTTTTGTCTAGTGCCACGTTGCGTGGCACCACATTCTGCAATTATCCTTAATTTATGAGCATGAGTGTAGTTCGATCAGAAATCAGTATTTATCATATAGCTGAAGTGGTCTTTATCATGGTACAGCCCCAAGATTTATGTGTTGACAACCCCCTCGTAAAATTTGAACCACTGTGAGGTCTCAGCTTGGTGCTGTTTCTAGAAATGTCACGGACTGGACGCTGTGTATCGAGACAGGAAACTAGAACATGGAGTTTGCCTTTTTGCCGCTTTGCGACAACTTGCTCAGTAGTCCCGAAGCTGGTGAACAACGTATACCAGGTTTTGTGAATCAGTATTCGCCTTCCCCATCAACAGTGGTTTGTATGAGCGGCCAGCAGAAGCTGCCTTGCTGCTTCGTACGTCTACTGCACGCCACGAGTGGCGTACCTGTGCTGTCCCTGAGGCAGGGTCGGCAGCGGCGCGTCCGCCGTTTGTCGCGCTACTTTACTGTTGCGTTCCCCAACCGGGATTTAGTGCCGCCCTCAGCACGTGCGGGTCCCGGCGAGGTCACCGACGGCGAGCCGGCGCCACTCTCTGTAAAGTAGCGCAACGGCGCCCGAGTGGCGCAGGACCAAAACCTAACAGGGCTAAACGCCTCTATTTGCTTTTACCTTTTACTCAGGTATATTGGTGGCTTTGGCTCAAACGCGAAGTAAGCAATCTCAAACTAATTACGAACTAGACAAATTATATTGCCTGACGAGAAAAAGTGAATCACCCAAAAGAGAATGAGCATAGGGAATAAAACTTCACGGGTTGAGAGCGTATGTGACGTTATCTCAGTGATAACACAATCCAATTAAAGTTACAGTGAACTGGGCAGTATGAGCCCACGTATCGGTCTGACCGCTTCTGGTGGCCTAGACGCGCGCAACGATCGTTTGAGAAGGGTATCATATAGACATTGTATGATCTCCTGAGGCAACCTGGCTCACAAATGTCGTAACGGGACGTCCATATCCTGGATACTGTCTCTGGAATGGAGATGAGGTCTGAGCTGGTACCACACATTGGGGACAGATCTGGAGACCTTTAAGGCCATGGGAGTACCTCAATATCATCCAGACAGTTTGTAGAGACGCATGTGTGCGTGGACGAGCATTCCCCTGTTGAAAAATGGCACCACGGCACTGTCGCATTAGCAGTTACACAGGAGGACACAATGTGTTCGTCGCGTAAAGGTGTGTCATCACAGTTATCTTTGTAAGGTGGCAGAATAAATGAAGGTCAGATTTGCACCTTACATGAGAACTTTATACACCACAATGGAAAGTTGAATATGGCACATAACGTAATTCGGTGGTAATGAGCAAATTTGCCTAGCAGTATGTAATGCAAAAAGAGATGACTTCAGTCTGTGGTAATTAACACACCGTTCCTATAATGCACGTTTGAGCAGAATGTGAAACAAGCAGCGAGAGGCGTTTTAGTTTGGAATTCAGGGGAACAACGCAGAGGTAAGGCCGTGCTCCAGGGTGTACCACAGAAACCACTTAAAGGGGTGCCCCAGGCGGAAAGTCAATGACCGACCAGATGACTCAGATGGGGAGAGCGAGTATAACGGCCCATCTGAGGGAGGACAGGAAAGAAAGCTTTCAGAAAACTGCATTTTGGAATTCCAGGTGGATACGAAACAAGACCAGTGGCGCATTTTGGATCATGTGTCCAGCGAGTGGTACACACATGACAGAATCAATGTACGCATTTAGCCATCTGGAACAGGCACAAAACGTCCGATTGGTGGAAACGCGCTAGGAAGGAGAAAAGAGCCAAAGTTTTGATACAGTTTAATGGTAGGGACCATGCGATTGGTAGAGAGAGTTTACACAAAATAAGAGGAATGCTTCTATTGGTCGAAAAAAGCCGTGACGTGAAGAATGAAAGAACCCGGGTGAGGAGACAGTTTGGCTATGAGTAAGACAAGACGGAAATTTTCGAGGACTCTGTTCTGAACTGGCGTCAAGTGCTGAACGGAGCACATAACGTTCTGTACGATGCAGAGGAGTAATTTGTGTGAACACTGCGTTCAAAGCAGCTGATATCCAGCTAGAAATAAGCTGTAGCATCGTTTAGCTCCAACTGTGGAGAAACGAACCAGCCAGTTAGTTAATTGTTCTTGTGAGAACTGAGAGGGCATTATAATATGCACACTGCCCCAACTATGCGCGTGTATATCGCCACATTCTAAGAACAGGGATGAGTACATGTTCTCTCGCTGCGTTCCAGCAGAAACTTCAGCAAATTAGTTATATAGGAATTTCAGCGGAAGAAAATGGCTCTGAGCACTATGGGACTTAACTGCTGCGGTCATCAGTCCCCTAGAACTGAGTACTAACCTAAGGACATCACAAACATCCATGCCCGAGGCAGGGTTCGAACCTGCGACTGTAGCGGTTGCGGGGTTCCAGACTGTAGCGCCTAGAACCTTCAGCAGAAAAGAGCGGCCCAGCAGACGTCAGCTTATCGCAGTTCAAGGTAAATACTGCGTGCAGAGGCGTAAACTTGGTGGTTCACTAGCTTGCGTCCACTGTAAACTCGAGTGACCTTGGGTAATCTTTTGCTCGATTTGTCACATAATTAACCATCCACCGTAAACTTGATTGTCATCCTAAAAATAGTTCCGAACTTTGAACCGGGGCAGACGATTTTCGTAGTACTGACCAACATCATAATGTAAGTGTAGGAAAATTTTGTAAGGAAACTTCTAGTTAAACTTAAATATTGTCGTGTTTAGGATAATTTAACCTTCTGATAGTATATAATATTGTTGTGTTTAGGATTATTTCACTTTTTGTTGTTGACGAGATGCGTTATCCTGACAACTGTTTTTTCTAGTCACATTGAAAACTATGTAAAAGCGTGTAATATTGCGACATTGAACATGTCATTTCAACTTACACAGTTTTCTTCAATCCTAGACTAAGGAAACCAAAAATATTGCACCTTTCATCTTAATTACAGCCATCCACGAAGTGAAGTCATACCCGATGTCTACCCACCACATGACATCAGTTATAACACTGCCGTGCCTCTTCAAAATTTCGGATGAAAGGGCCATCTCGCCAGGTTCCATTCATACTCACCAACTCAAGGGCAGTGCAGAATCGTGACTGATCGCTGAAAATAATGGGACGTCGTTCATCAGAAGCCCATTCTCACCTTTAGGAAATCCTTCATAAATGGCAGCGCTTTTGACAGCTTTCAGTTGCGAAGCCGCAAAGGCTGTAGACGAAGACAAAAGCCGTCTATGGGGCTACCATGTTGGGTTGCCCTAGAGACGTAGACGGAGCAGCTGCATCCAGTCACAGAAATTGTCAGCTACAGAAATTGTGCACGTTCATCTCACACCGAGTCTACAACATATTAGTTTTCGTTTTTAATAGAAAACTGGCAAAGAGAATGCTCGAGGAATTCCGGGTTTCCAGCTAGCAGTTTGATAAATATCGTACTGATGCTTCATGGCGGTATACTTTTAATTTCCGTCAATACGGGCACGAAACTGCCATATGTACGATGATAACGGAAATGTCAGCATGAGATAAATGCCGAAAGTGATTCGACCACAAAACCAAAATGACGAGCAATTCGTCCCCTCATATTTAAGCCATTCCGTTAAGACCTTATCATTGACTGTCCAATATCAACGTTTGATCGTCTACTTCCAACCTGGAATCTTGAATTTGCTAGTCGTGGACGGGATGGTAAACCAAATCTTCCTTCCTTTATCTGATTTCACACTACTGTGCAACACATTCCCATTTCCTTCAGTGTATTTCGTGTGGTCGGGGATTCAGAAACTTGGGGCAAATTATAACTTACGCAAAGGACTAAGGTGTTTAAATTTTTTATAATAACTGTTCTGCATTATCAGAGTGTGTATTTCACAAGCTCGGACATACAAATTTGGGGTACGTTTACGACGAAGTTCGCACGTATCTTTCGCAAATGTTCACTGTGTGCCGTGTACGGCACACATTACGGAGTGAAACAGTCCTGGCAGTGGCGTAAAAAGGAAGTGAGCGGCGGACGCAGCATAGTGGTGGAGTTGTTTCGTTGCCGAGCAAGAGGCGTACTGGAATGTTGGACATGAGTATAGCCCGCCGTCTTGACGAGAAGGTTGCTTCTGGTTGATGCAGTGTCACTGAGATAGACGGCATTCGGCCAACGTTACCACCCGGCCTGTCTTTGTTCATTCGTCTGCGGCGCGTCGCTTATGGGTGGTTGAATTGTTTCTTGTGGGACTTGAATTATATACCCCATGGCAGACTGGTTTTGAGTGTGCTTATTAACGAACAAGAATCAGGTTTTGTGTGTTTTGTTGTATGAGCAGGTGGCGTGTGGAAATTGATACTAACTAGCATTCACAAACTGGCTTACAGAAGCGCCTGTATTTATGCGTTTTTCGTCACTGGTGTATTAGAGGACTGGATAAAAGGGGAGCGCGGCCAGGGATCCAAACCTCAAAAATGAAAGGGAAGAAACTGTTACCAAGAGCCAAAGAAACAGGTATACCTGCCTAGTGTCGTGTAGGGCCCCAGCGAGCACGCAAAACTACTGCAACACGACGTGGCTAGGGCTTGACTAATGTCTGAAATAGTGTTGGAGAGAAGTGACACCATGAATCCTGCAGGGCTATTCATAAATCCATAAGAGTACGAGAGGTGGAGATCTCTTCTGCACAGCACGTTGCAAGACATCCCAGATATGCTAAATAATCTTCAAGTCTGGGAAGTTTGGTGGGCAGCGGAAGTGTTCAAACTCATAATAGTATTCCAGAAGCTACGCTGTAGCAATTCTGGGCGTGTGAGCCGGCCGCTGGTGGCCGAGCGGTTCTGGCGCTACAGTCTGGAACCGCGCGACCGCTACGGTCGCAGGTTCGAATCCTGCCTCGGGCATGGATGTGTGTGTTGTCCTTAGGTTAGTTAGGTTTAAGTAGTTCTAAGTTCTAGGGGACTTATGACCTCAGTAGTTGAGTCCCATAGTGCTCAGAGCCATTTGAACCATTTTGAACCATCTGGGCGTGTGGGATGTCTCATTGTCCTGCTGGAATTGCCCAAGTCCGTCGGAATGCACAATGGACACGATGCAGGTGATCAGACAGGATGCTTACGTACGTTTCACGTGTCACAGTCGTATCTAGACGTATCAGGTGTCCCATGTCACTAACTGCATACGTCCCACACTATTACAGAGCCTCCACCACCTTCAACAGTCCCCTGCTAACATACAGGGTCCAAGGATTCACGAGGTTGTCTCCACACCGATATACCTCCATCCGCTCGATACAATTTGAAACGAAATTCGTCTGACCGGGCAACATGAGTCCAGTCAACAACAGCCCAGTGCCGGTGCTGACGGGCCCTGGCGAGGCCTAAAGCTTTGTGTCGTGCACTCATTAAGGGTACACGAGTAGGCCTTCGGCTCCGAAAGCCCATATCGATGATGTTCCGTTGAGTAGTTCGCACGCAGACACTTGTTGATGGCCTAGCATTGAAATCTACAGCAATTTGCGGAAGGGGTGAATTTCTGTAAAGATGAAAGATTCTCTTCAGTCGTCGTTGGTCCAGTTCTTGCAGGATCTTTTTCCAGCCGCACCGATGTCGGATATGTTTTACCGAATTCCTGATATTCGCTGTACACTCGTGGAATGGTCGCACGGGAAAATCTCCAATTAATCGCTACCTGTGTCCCATCGCTTGTGCGCCGACCTTAACACCACGTCCAAACGCAGTTAAATCTTGAAAACGTGCCATTGTAGGAGCAGTAACCGTTCTAACAACTGCACCACACTCTTGTTGTCTTACATAGGCGTTGCCGACAGCAGCGCCGTATTCTGCCTGTTTATATGTTTCTGTATTTGAATACGTAGGCCGATACCAGCTTCCTTGGCGCTTCTGTGTGTATATGTATAGAGAGAAATAGATAGGAGTTGTTACGTCTCTTTGTCATCCTGTTCCTAATTGTTTGAAGTATGTTAATTTAATGTGCCTGTAAGGAATTTGTTTCGTACGTATTGCGTTGGTTCAGTTTAAATCCAAAATATGACGGTCTGTTATGATAACAGACAATACGTTACGTTACAGACAACATGTACGTTTGTTCTAAATTTGTGACTTGATATTTTTACTTTGGATATTTTTTGGTTGGTAATTATTGATGAAATGACGATGCAGCTCCAATCAATATTTTGCGGAAACTGAAGTAAATGTTACTAAGATTATGAGGAGAATACCTGTTCCTGCTTTCATATATGAGGAGAGTCATATGTTATCTTTGGGGGCTTGTGTAAATGCTAGCTCACTTGTGTAATAAAATTGATTTTGAAATTTGTTACTGAACTCCACCAAATGCTCTATTCGCATTTTTGCCCAATGTTTCCATTAACGCGCTTCAACTGTGACCCCCATCGGAGGCACAACAAACATCTAGACGATAGCAAAACTCGTACCACTTACTTGCGAGCAGCAAACCTGAAAAAAAAAAATACCATATCATACACCGCGAGATTAGGTGACCTTTGGGACCAATGCACGATCCATACGCACCCGTTAAGGGTGCTGCATCACTGCAGATTGGAGTAGCTTGCTCTCGGCGAAAATCAAGCGGGACAGGTGTAGCCGACTTCCACCTGTAGAAAGAGAGAACGCAAAACACCTTTCATTCTTGTGTATCTCGACTCAAAACACGTTTGGTAATGAATGAGCGAGCTAACGATATAATTCAACTAACGGGACATGAACCAACAAACTACAAGTGCTGCCAAGATAAACATTCGGTTTCGACGTGTAACTTTAAATCCACTCCCAACTTTGTATCTTCGTTCAAGTAGAAGATACGGTCTTCTCAAATCGAATTAATCTTTTTGAAAAAAAATACCGCTTTTCGAAGTTGTTTACGCAATTATTTCTTTGTTCTGTTTTGTTGCTAAGGTTTAACGTTGTGCACCTAATATTAGAGCCTCAGCTCGTTCTTCTCCTTTTAAGTCAAGATCTTGCGTAACAGTTGAATACTTGAGCTCCCCACGCGACTCAGCTTCTGACCGGTTTTACCTTCCGAGAGTTTTTTAGTCCTTCCTCATTCTCATTCGTCAGTGTCATTCACTTCTATGTGCAGAAATCTTGCGATCAAATTGCGTGGAACTCTTAGACAGCATTCCTTCCGAATTTGTAAAATAATTGGTGGGGGGGAGTGGCAACCAAACTGTTATTCAAGCAAGAGTATACAATCTATGAACCCGGAGACATACCATCAGACATTTTCATAAATATTACACGAACATTCACGAAGACAGCAACGGTAGACAAATGCGAGAACTAAAGCACAATCAGCTTAATAGCTCATTAACCCATGTTGCTGCCAAGAAAGATATTCACAAGAATGGAAAAGAAACGCATCTCGTGGTCGTGCGGTAGCGTTCTCGCTTCCCACGCCCGGGTTCCCGGGTTCGATTCCCGGCGGGGTCAGGGATTTTCTCTGCCTCGTGATGGCTGGGTGTTGTGTGCTGTCCTTAGGTTAGTTAGGTTTAAGTAGTTCTAAGTTCTAGGGGACTTATGACCACAGCAGTTGAGTTCCATAGTGCTCAGAGCCATTTGAACCATTTTGAAAAGAAAATCGGGATCTGTTAGATGACGATCACTTTGCCTTCAGCAAAGATACAATCGCCGGAAAGTCCGTTCTGACGTTGTGCTTCGTGGAAAAAGCAAGATTTCAGAAAAAGCAAGACACGTCCATAGGTTTTGTTGACCTTGGAAAAGCGTTCGAGAATGTGAAATGGGGCAAGATGTACAAGAACCAAGAGGGAACAATAAGACTGGAAACCAAAAACGATGTGCTCGGATTACAAACTGTTTTATTTGGGGGAACAGTCATTCGTCTTTGTTGTCTAATGTGTTGGGAAAGCAGGTTATTTTCAGTCAGAAAGACTCCCAACAATTAGTAATAAAATATTTTTTTAATATGAAGAAATACTTATTACAAGTATTCTAAAACATTAAAATGCTGTCACTGTGCCTCTGAGTGATGCATACATAGAGTCGAGAGCTGACCTACGATGTCTATGGAGCGCGAGTCTCGGAGACGGTGGACGAACACTGCGGCTTGTAGACTCGGCGGTAGACTGTACACGAGTCGGCGGGCTGAAACTAACTGCCCGCCGTAGCTCAATGCTGCGGTATTTAACGAGGCATTGACCGGTCGCTGTCCACACACTTGATGCCCTTGGGTTGGCAGCCGTGGCCGCTGGCGGACTCCTGTACAGTTCCTACTGCCAACCCATACAGCTGCTGCTCTACCTGTGTTTCGAGCGCGGCTTGTCGATTGTGGTGCTGTGCTCTGTGAAGTCGTAAGTACCATCATCACATAATTTCTGCGTCGAAGCAGGAATAACGGAAATAAAAAAGAGCAGTTGAAGACTTTTATTAAATTCTGGAACAAGATTCGATGATATAATTGCTATCTTCAGCGAAGTTGAAGAATTGGAGGACCTGTTGAATGGAATGGACAGTGTAATAAAAACAGGATATGGATTAGAAGTAAACTGGATAAAGAAATAAATAATTAGTATCAGAAATGAGATGAGCGATAAGCTTAGCTTCCAAATTGGTTCTACATCTACATCTGCACGGTTACTCTGCAATTCACGCTTAAGTGTCTGGCAGAGCGTCCATCGAACCATTTTCATACTACTTCTCAACCATTCCACTCTCGAATGGCGCGTGGGAAAAAGGAACACCTAAATCTTTCCGTTCGAGCTTTGGTTTCTCTTATGTTAATATAACGATCATTTCTCCCTACGTAGGTGCGTGTCAACAAAATATTTTCTTATTCGGAAGAGAACGTTGGTGATTGAAATTTCGTAAATAGACTCGCCGCAAAGAAAACCGCCTTTGTGTCAGTGACTGCCACCCCAACTCGCGTGTAATATCAGTGGCACTCTCACCCCTATTGCGCCATGACACGAAACGAGCTGCCCTTCTTTGCACTTTTTCGATGTCCTCCGTCAATCCTACCTGTTAAGTATCCCACATCGCGCATCAATGTTCCAGCAGAGGACGGTACAAGTGCAGTGTGGGCTGTCTCTATCATGACGGCATAATGAAACACAAGCAGTTGGTTATTGTAATATTATACCACGCTGGTAAAATTTCGCACGAGTGCAAGTGTTCATACACAATATTTGTATTATTTCGTTTCTCATACAAATATTGCGCCATGTTTCCCTAGCTGTCGTTAATAAATATTGATTCCGACCAAGATCAGATGAAGTAATCTAGCGTGGCGAGTATGTGCATTAGTGTAGACAATGCAAGCCTTCGTGTAAGACGTACTGCGATATTAAAATCGTATCTGTCTTTAGCGAGCGCAGTTCGGGGCACCTTGGCGGCCGTCTTTTCGTCGCTTCGTATTCGCGAAGTTACACTACTGGCCATTAAAATTGCTACACCACGAAGATGACGTGCTACAGACGCGAAATTTAACCGACAGGAAGAAGATGCTATGATATGCAAATGATTAGCTTTTCAGAGCATTCACACAAGGTTGGCGCCGGTGGCGACACCTACAACGTGCTGACATGAGGAAATTTCCAACAGATTTCTCATACACAAACAGCAGTTGACCGGCGTTGCCTGGTGAAACGTTGTTGTCATGCCTCGTGAAAGGAGGAGAAATGCGTACCATCGCGTTTCCGACTTTGATAGAGGTCGGATTGTAGCCTATCGCGATTGCGGTTCATCGTATCGCGACATTGCTGCTCGCGTTGGTCGAGATCCAATAACTGTTAGCGGAATATGGAATCGGTGGGTTCAGGAGGGTAGTCCGGAACGCCGTGTTGGATCCCAACGGCCTCGTATCACTAGCATTCGAGAAGCCAGGCATCTTATCCGCATGGCTGTAACGGATCGTGCAACCACGTCTCGATCCCTGAGTCAACAGATGGGGACGTTTGCAAGACAACAACCATCTGCACGAACAGTTCGACGACGTTTGCAGCATCATGGACTGTCAGCTCGGAGACCATGGCTGCGGTTACCCTTAACGCTGCATCACAGACAGGAGCGCCTGCGATGGTGTAGTCAACGACGAACCTGGGTGCACGAATGACAAAACGTTATTTTTTCGGATGAATCCAAGTTCTGTTTACAGCATCATAATGGCCGCATCCTTGTTTGCCGACATCGCGGTGAACGCACATTGGAAGCGTGTATTCGTCATCGCCATACTGGCGTATCACCCGGTGTGATGGTATGGGGTGCCATTGGTTAAACTTCTCGGTCACCCCTTGTTCGTATTGACGGCACTTTGAACAGTGGACGTTACATTTCAGATGTGTTACGACCCGTGGCTCTACCCTTCATTCGATCCCTGCCAAACCCTACATTTTAGCAGGATAATGTACGACCGCATGTTGCAGGTCCTGTACGGGCCTTTCTGGATACAGAAAATGTTCGACTGCTACCCTGGCCAGCACATTCTCCTGATCTCTCACCAATTGAAAACGTCTAGTCAATGGTGGCCGAGCAACTGGCTCGTCACAATAAGCCAGTCACTACTGTTTATGAACTGTGGTATCGTGTTGAAGCTACATGGGCAGCTGTACCTGTACACGGCATCCAAGCTCTGTTTGACCCAATGCCCAGGCGTATCAAGGGCGTTATTAAGGCCAGAGGTGGTTGTTCTGGGTACTGATTTCTCAGGATTTATGCACTCAAATTGCGTGAAAATATAATCACATGTCAGTTCTAGTATAATATATTTGTACAATGAATACCTGTTTATCATCTGCATTTTTTCTTTTTTTGTAGCAGTTTTAATTGTCAGTAGTGTAGCTGCCAACGCTGGTTATTGATAAGTGCAACGGTAGTAGTAATGGCAGCGTACCTCAAGCGAGTTCAAGTACCTTGAAACATTTTTCATACAAACTAATACCAAAGGAATTCCCCCATACTGGTAGCTCTTCCATCTCTATGCAGTACTTCACACCAAGGTCTTGGTAATTAGCCCCTGTACTCGATAAAAAAAATCAAATCTGACAAACGCTATAAGCGATCCGTCATAATATTACTGTAGAAAATGGTAAACGTCGATGATAAGAGATTAGTGCAGCCACAGGAGTCACAGTGAAGTTTAGCGGTAAATGTATGAAGGGTGCCGGCGAAAGAGCGATTATTTTATACAAACATGTCTGAAAATATTGTTTGCGTAATCTAGGTGGAATTTCCGCTGTGACGAGTGGCGCGACCAGCAGCACATGCGCAGTTGTGAAATGCGCCTGCCGGCGCTATCCGCAGTCGGAGGAGTGCTCGCCTTCCACCCCGGTCTTTTATTAGTGAGGCCAGCGGAAAAAAATTTGCGCCCGGCGCCTCCGCCCACGCCTTCGGCCAAGGCACTTGTTAGTGTCCGGCGATCTGCCGCCTGCCGGCCGGCTGTGACGCCGCATCGTAGGGATCCGCATTCCCGCCCACGCGCTGCCGCGTAAACCAGCCGCCACGGGCCGCGCCGGAGCCAGCTGAGACCTCTCCGCCAGCTGTCCAAACAATAACTGCGAGCGAAGGCGTTTCGCGGCCGCGTCTGTGTCGCACCTGGGACAGCGCCTCCTTTGTGGCTAGCTGCCTCATTAAGCTGTCTGCTTACTGAAACTGTGAAGTGCTTCAGCCTCCGCCGAAGACGAAGAAAAGTAACAGACAGCGTCTCAATGCCCCATACAAGAGCGATGGATCACAGCGATCCGTCGGATGCGATATCGCCTCGACACCGCCACACTAGAGATATTTGTCAAGCAATTTCAACAAGAATGAGATTTTCACTCTGCAGCGGAGTGTGCGCTGATATGAAACTTCCTGGCAGATTAAAACTGTGTGCCCGACCGAGACTCGAACTCGGGACCTATGCCTTTCGCGGGCAAGTGCTCTACCAACTGAGCTATCGAAGCACGACTCACGCCCGGTACTCACAGCTTTACTTCTGTCAGTACCTCGCCTCCTACCTTCCAAACTTTACAGAAGCTCTCCTGCGAACCTTGCAGAACTAGCACTCCTGAAAGAAAGGATATTGCGGAGACATGGCTTAGCCACAGCCTGGGGGATGTTTCCAGAATGAGATTTTCACTCTGCAGCGGAGTGTGCGCTGATATGAAACTTCCGGGCAGATTAAAACTGTGTGCCCGACCGAGACTCGAACTCGGGACCTTTGCCTTTCGCGGGCAAGTGCTCTACCAACTAAGCTACCGAAGCACGACTCACGCCCGGTACTCACAGCTTTACTTCTGCCAGTACCTCGCCTCCTACCTTCCAAACTTTACAGAAGCTCTCCTGCGAACCTTGCAGAACTAGCACTCCTGAAAGAAAGGATACTGCGGAGACATGGCTTAGCCACAGCCTGGGGGATGTTTCCAGAATGAGATTTTCACTCTGCAGCGGAGTGTGCGCTGATATGAAACTTCCTGGCAGATTAAAACTGTGTGCCCGACCGAGACTCGAACTCGGGACCTTTGCCTTTCGCGGGCAAGTGCTCTACCAACTGAGCTACCGAAGCACGACTCACGCCCGGTACTCACAGCTTTACTTCTGCCAGTACCTCGCCTCCTACCTTCCAAACGTTACAGAAGCTCTCCTGCGAACCTTGCAGAACTAGCACTCCTGAAAGAAAGGATATTGCGGAGACATGGCTTAGCCACAGCCTGGGGGATGTTTCCAGAATGAGATTTTCACTCTGCAGGAGAGCTTCTGTAAAGTTTGGAAGGTAGGAGGCGAGGTACTGGCAGAAGTAAAGCTGTGAGTACCGGGCGTGAGTCGTGCTTCGGTAGCTCAGTTGGTAGAGCACTTGCCCGCGAAAGGCAAAGGTCCCGAGTTCGTGTCTCGGTCGGGCACACAGTTTTAATCTGCCAGGAAGTTTCAATTTCAACAAGTATTACGGACGAGACTGTAACGCTCTGCTAAGGGAAAGGATCAGCTATATTTAGCAGCAGTCGCCAATGATCTCCGTAACCCCACGAATATTTCGACATCTACATCTACATACATACTCCGCAATCCACCATAAGGTGCGTGGCGGAGGGTACCTCGTACCACAACTAGCATCTTCTCTCCCTGTTCCACTCGCAAACAGAACGAGGGAAAAATGACTGCCTATATGCCTCTGTACGAGCCCTAAGCTCCCTTATCTTATCTTTATGGTCTTCCCGGGAAATCTAAGTTGGCGGCAGTAAAATTGTACTGCAGTCAGCCTTAAATGCTGGTTCTCTAAATTTCCTCAGAAGCGATTCACGAAAAGAACGCCTCCTTTCCTCCAGAGACTCCCACTCAAGTTCCTGAAGCATTTCCGTAACACTCGCGTGATAATCAAACCTACCAGTAACAAATCTAGCAGCCCGCCTCTGAATTGCTTCTATGTCCTCCCTCAATCTGACCTGATAGGGATCGGCGAGCTGAAAAAATTTGCATAGAATAAAAATAGGGCTTTTAAATTATTACCTTGTTCTGAAACGCTTTACTTGGCATCAGTACGTTATTTCACAGAATATTCACTGAAGAGCCAAACAAACTGATACGCCTGCCTAATATCGCGTAGGGCCGCCGCGAGCATGCAGAGCTGCTGTAACACGACGTGGTATGGACTCGAGTAATGTCTGAAGTAGTGCTGTAGGGAATTGACAGCATAAATCCTGGAGCGTTGTCCATAAATTCGTAAGAATACGAGGGGGTGGAGATCTCTTTTGAAAAGGTCGTTGCAAGGCATCCCAGATATGCTCAATAACGTCCAGGGCTGGGGAGTTTGGTAGCCAGCGGAAACGTTTAAACTCAGAAGAGTCATAGTCTAGCAAGTCTGGACTTGTGAGGTGTCGCATTGTCCTGCTGGAATTTCCCGTCCGTCGGAATGCACAATGAACATGAATGGATGCAACTGATCAGACAGGTTGCTTACGTACCTGTCGCCTATCAGAGTCGTATCCAGACGTATCAGGGGTCCCATAGCACTCCAACAGCACACGTCCCACACCATTACAGAACCTCCACCAGCTTGAAAAGTCCCCTGCTGACATGCAGGGGCCATGGATTCATGAGATGATGTCCATACCCCTGTACGTCCATCCGCTCCATACAATTTGAAATGAGACGCGCCCGACCAGGCAACATGTTTCCAGTCATCAAGTCCAACGTCGGTGTTGACGGATCCCAGCCCAGGCGTAAAGCGTTGTGTCGTGGAATCACTAAGAGTACACGAATGGGCCTTGGGCTCCAAAAGCCCATACAGAATGTTGAATGATTCGCATGCTAACACTTGTTGATGGCCTAGCACTGAAATCTGCAGCAATTTTCGGAATGGTTGCACTTCTGTTACGTCGAACTATTCTCTTCAATCGTGTTTGGCCCGTTCTTGCAGGATCTTCTACCGTCTGCATCGATGTCGGAGACTCGATGTTTCACCGGATTTCTGATATTCACGGAACACTCATGAAATGGTCTTACGGGAAAATCACCACTTCATAACTACATTATGTGAATAAAAGTTTCTGGACACCTGGCTGAAAATTACTTAAAAGTTCGTGGCGCCCTCCATCGGTAATTCTGGAATTCAGTACGGTGTTGGCCCACCCCCAGCCTCCATGACAGCTTCCACTCTCGCAGTCATACGTTCTATCAGGCGCTGGAAGGTTTCTTGGGGAATGGCAGCACATTCTTCATGGACTGCTGCTCTGAGGAGAGGTATCGATGTCAGTCGGTGAGGCCTGGCACGAAGTTGGCGTTCCAAAACATCCCAAAGGTGTTCGGTTGGATTCAGGTCAGGACTCTGTGCAGGCCAGTCCATTACAAGGATGTTATTTTTGTGTAAGCACTCCGCCACAAACCGTGCGTTATGAACAGGTCCTCGATCGTGTTGAAAGATGTAATCGCCATCCCCGAATTGCTTTACAACAGTGGAAAGCAAGAAGGTGCTTAAAGTATGAATGTAAGCCTTTCCTGTGATAATGCTACGCAAAAAAACAAGGGGTGCAAGCCCTCTCCATAAAAAACACGACCGCACTATAATGCCACTGCCTCCGAATTTTACTGTTGGCACTACGCACACTGGCAGATGACGATGTACGGAACCAGTGAAGTAAGATGGGTTGACTGGCGACGTGACATGAAGACAGGAAGGAGTTATCTTTCTTTGACGTGTACATGACCCCACTGTGAATGAAGTTCTTTTATTTATTGCTGCAGCTGTGGGAACAGTCCCACGAGTCTAGAAAGAATGGTGTACTGCGCAACAACAGTGGTTGTAAAATAGTCGTAACCCACGGAGAGTCCCAGGCGAGTGCTACAACTCGTCAGTGGAAATCTGTCAGAAACCCGACAGGAACTCCAGCGATCAATGAAGATAGGCCTATCTCAACCAGTTTCCGAACGAACAGTGTGAATAGAACTGCATGCAATAGGCAGTTGTAGTCGGTTACCTCGCAAACGGCTATTGTTCCGAGCGTCACGGATACACGTCTTCAGTGGGTCTTACAACTTTGAGCTTCACAGTAGCTGACTGTAGGCATTCAGCGTGGTCCGGCATTTTCCATGTGGACTCTCTTCAAATGATGCACCGATAGCCCACTGACGCGTTTCGCTCACAGGACGTGGATGATGTAGATCAGGCCGCAGGTGATTGTGATATTTGGGAGTGTTTTCGGTACCATGAGTTGGACTCAGGTATTCAAGTTACCGTGAAGTATGAACCAGGATTTTATGTCAGCATTCTCGGTGGGCCATTTTATTTCTATATTATCGGTGGCCATGTGTTGTCCTTTCCTCTAATATTAGGTGACCAAAGTCATGGGATACATACTAATATCGTGTCGGGTCTCCTTTTGCCCGGCGCAGTGCAGCAACTCGTCGTGGACTCAAGTCGCTGGAAGTATCCTGCAGAAATATTGAGCCATGCAGTTCTATAGACGTCCGTGATTGCGAAGGTGTTACCGGTGTAGGAGTTTGTACACCAACTGCCCTCACGATTATGTTCCATAAGTGCTCGATGGGTTTCCTGTCGGGCGATCTGGCTGGCCAAGTCATTCACTCGGAACTGTCCAGAATGTTCTTAAAGTCAATCGAAAACAGCTTTGGCCCGAAGGCATGGTGCATTGTCATCCACAAAAACTCCACTTTTGTGTGTGTGTGTGTGTGTGTGTGTGTGTGTGTGTGTGTGTGTGTGTGTGTGTGTGTAAAACATGAAGTGTATGAATGGCTACAAATAGTCTCCAAGCAGCCGAATACCCAGTCCATTCCATGTAAACGCAGCCGGCACCAGCATGGAGCCATCACCAGCTGGCACAGTGCTTTGATCGTAGTGTCTGCGCCACACTCGAACCCTTTCACCAGCTCCTGCCTACTGAAATCGAGACTCATCTGATCAGGCACCGGATTTCCAGTAGTCTAGAGTCCAACCGATACTTTTGGAAAATTGTGGTAAGCCCGTATGGGACCAAACTGCCGAAGTCGTCGGTCCCTAGGCTTACACACTACTTAAGGGGAGCCGGAGGTGGTCAAATCCAAAAAATTACGAGTTTTTTTTTTTGCTACCGAAAATTAATTGGAACATTCCTCTTTAATGTAAACTTTGAATTATTGTTCTACTCGCCCTAGAAGTGGAGTTATTACCATTTTCCCCCACGCCTGCAGAGGAAATGGGCGGCCGCTGGATGCATCTAACACCCTCTCGTGACTTCCTGGCGAACTGGTTGGGATTTTCTCGGCCTGTTACGCATACAGCGCGTTATGTTACGCATACAGCGAGTGTGCAAGGGTCGGCTACATTGTTTTCTGTGACAAATATTACCCGTATTTCCTTACAGCTTACTCCTATTTTCCTCAGAATTTCGAACATTTTGCTCCATTTAATATTGTCGTACACTTTTGTTCTGGTTACGATGCCACGTTTTAGTAACCGTGTATATAAGAAGAGGAAGAACGTAGGGAAAAGAAAATTAACGCTAATAACAAGTTGCGATACTACAATGAATAAGAGCGCGGAACATCGTCTCTTTGCTGTTTACCGTTTCGAATTAGTTCAGTGTTGCGCCTGTTGTTGGTAGTATTATACTTCTTGTGTAAAGCGGGTAATATGCAGTATGTACAAGAATCAGGAGGGAACAATGAAACCAATTTTTCATGACTTAGCACAGCCAGAATTGTTACACAAATGTCTAAACGGAAAGACGCAGAATCCTAATGAGAGCGTAAACAATTTGATTTGGAAAGTGATTCCTAAAAGGGTGTTTGTAAGCATAAAAACACTGCACTTTGGCATTTATGATGCAATAGCAACCTACAACCAAGGGAACAGTGTGAAGTGTGAAGTTCTGAAGGCATTAGGATTTACAGCTGGGGTGAACACTGTACGAGCACTAAGAAATATTGACAGAGAAAGGCTAAGAGGAGCAGAAAGAAGGGAAAGGCATATGAAGTATGATAGAACAACAGGCCAGAAAAGAAGACAGAAGAGGAAGCTTTTGGAGGATGAAGAAGAAGACCCTGATAATCCATCCTATAGTGCAGGAATGTATTGAGAAACTTTGATAGCCATTTCCCGTAAATTAGAATTTTTCGAATATAAGGAACATTGTCTCAAAATCCACTCAAGCTAGAGAGATGAAATTTTTATACAGCACTCCTAGTGGTCAAACTTACATTGTAACACAGCCATTTGGCAATATGTTCAGTAGTTTCATTTCAGTTTAATTATAAAGCAATTATTTGTAAAAAAATTTGGGTCATTAATAAAAAAAATAATTGGAAGGAAACTAGAAAAGATACTCCAAAATCCCTCTGTCATAACTGCAATACTAAACCACTCTATATGTAAAAAAAATTCAAATTTTTCTATTTGGTAGTTTATTCATAAATGTTCCTCAAAGTTAGTGATTTTAACATGGGCAGCATAGGCACCTCCGGCCCCCTTAAGCTACTTAAAGTAACTTACGCTAAGAACAACACACACACACACACACACACACACACACACACACACACACACACACACATGCCCGAGGGAGGACTCGAACCTCCGACGGGGGCAGCCGAGCTTACCGATATAGGAGACCAGCAGAGGCGCTGCAGGCCATGTCGTACTGTTAGCAAAGACACTCTCGTCGTTCGTCTGCTCACATAGCCCATTAACGCCAGATTTCGCCGCACTGTCCTAACGGATACTTTCGTCGTATGCCCCACATTGATTTCTGCGGTTATTTGACGCAGTGTTGCCACTGACAACTCTACGCAAATGCCGCTGCTCTCTGTCGTTAAGTGTAAGCCGTTGGCAACTTCGGTGTCCGTGATAAGAGGTAATGGCTGAAATATGGCAATCCTGGTACACTCTTAAGACTGTGGATCTCCGAATATTCAATTCCCTAACGATTTCCGAAGCGGAATGTCCCATGCGACTAGCTCCAACTATCGTCCCGCGTTCAAAGTCTGTTAATTCCCACGGTGCGGCCAAATCTTTTCGTACGAATCATCTGAGTACAAATGACAACTTCGCCATTGCACTGCCCTTTGATACCTTATGTACGCGATACTAGCGCCGTCTTTGTATGTACACATCGCTATCCTATGTCTTTTATTACCTCAGTGTACACTAGCATTATGCGAGTGGCCGGCCGCGGTGGCCGTGCGGTTCTGGCGCTGCAGTCCGGAACCGTGGGACTGCTACGGTTGCAGGTTCGAATCCTGCCTCGGGCATGGGTGTGTGTGATGTCCTTAGGTTAGTTAGGTTTAACTAGTTCTAAGTTCTAGGGGACTTATGACCTAAGATGTTGAGTCCCATAGTGCTCAGCGCCATTTGAACCATTTGAACCTATGCGAGTGGTGCAGACACTCGTTTTGGAAGGTGACAACAGCACTGGTCACTAAGCCGCAAGCATACGTTCCTAACTGATAAAGCCTCAGCTGTCTGCCGTTCCTCTAATGTACCGCGTAAACCAACCGATCTTAATCCAACACAGTAACGGTTCCCAAACTGTGGGTAATTACCCCGTTAGGGCTGAAATGTAATTTTCTGCCGGTGCTATGGCCGAGCGGTTGTAGGCGCTTACGTCCGGAACCGCGCTGCTGCTACGGTCACAGGTTCGAATCATGCGTCGTGCATGGATGTGTGTGATGTCCTTAGGTTACTTTGGTTTAAGTACTTCTAAGTCTACGGGACTGATGACCTCAGATGTTAAGTTCCATAGTGCTTAGAGCCATTTGAACCATTTTTTTTTTTTAATTTTCTGAGGGGTAAGAGAAATGGGTTCAACTGTGGCTCGGTCACGAAACTAAGATATTTTTAAAAGATCATTACTATTATCACTATTTCGTAAGAGTGTGCTACTGATTTTTTTTTGCAAATACTGGCATTAACGGGAGAGCCGGCCAGAGTGGCCGAGCGGTTCTAGGCGCTTCAGTCTGGAACCGCGCGACCGCTACGGTGGCAGGTTCGAATCCTGCCTCGGGCATGGATGTGTGTGATGTGCTTAGGTTACCTAGGTTTAAGTAGTTCTAAGTTCTAGGGGGCTGATGACCTCAGATGTTAAGTCCCATAGTGCTCAGAGCCATTAACGGGAGACGTGTGACGAACGTTACAGCATGTTAAACGAATGTATGAACAACTTCTTCCTTACATAGAACACCCATTAGGCACATGCTGTATACATTGTACCGCACATATGACAGTAAAATCGTGACATATACATCACATATGCTAAATGCATCATGAACACGCTCAAATTGTAGGTACTTTTGGCAGTAGACTAAAAATGTTTCATTACTCATATAGTAACAATAAACAAAGTAAGACAAAAAGAAATTACTGACATTGCCTGCGAGTGGGCATTGATTAAATCAATGAGGAAAGTCGAAAATCGTGCCGAAACTGGATTTGAACCCAGGTCTCCTGCTTGGTGGGCAGCTGCTCTAATCACTTAGTCATTCGGACACAGTGGACATCGTAGCCGCACGGACTATCCTAGCACACCTTCCGCCAGATCCAAATTCTCAACTTATCGACACACTACTAACGTAGTGCCCCTTGCCCATTACCCTCGTTACTCGCGGCATTTCGGCGATTCCCGTGAGAGTCCGGGCCTGAGTCCAATTGATAATATGGCATAAATTATACCTAATGTTCCAAATGATTCAATTTTTCCTCTTTCTTGACATACAATGTGAGAAATAATTCCAAATCCTGAAGAGATCACTGGCCGTCTCGTCTTCATTACATAAACAAACTACGTGAAGATAAAACACACGTACATATACACACTGTAAACAGTAGGCATCTTTGCCTTGTGATGGCGCTAGTGTTTACTGTGTGTGTGTGTGTGTGTGTGTGTGTGTGTGTGTGTGTGTGTGTGTTACCTTTACGGAGTGTGTGTTACCTTACGGAGTTTCTATGGAAAACAATGTTTAAAATTCGCTTACTGCAGTTTTCCCGTTAAGTTATTTAAACACTGTGTACGCCGGAAGAGACTAAAGTCTCATGCCACTCGAGTGTTTCGAGATCCCCATACGTCAAACTGAATGAAGACTTCGAACAACCCGCAGGTATTTCGGAAATTCTTCGGGAATTCAAATGGGAATCCCTGGAGGCAAGGCGACGTTCTTTACGAAGAAACCTACTGATAAAATTTAGATAACCAGCGTGTTGCAGAACGACTCTACTATCGCGAACGTCCATACCGCGTAAAGACCTCGATGATATGAGAAATTAGGGCTCGTACAGAGGCACGTAGACAGTCTCTTTTTATCGCTCTATTTGCGAGTGAACAGGAAAGGAAGAGACTTGCAGTGAGTGATACAGGGTACTCCTCACCATGCAGGTACGGTGGCTATCGGAATATGTATGTAGACGTAGAGGCGCCCAGTCAGATTTGTTAGAATAATTTTCGACTTGGTCGTTTCCGGATCAGCGTCCCTTAGCTCATGTTCGTACATTAACCCTTCTCCATGATCCCTGAAAGTTTGTAACACCATCACGGAATCTCCCTGTGGTGGCCATTACGACTGCTTGAGGCGGTGTTACCGAGCGAGGTGGCGCAGTGGTTAGCACACTGGACTCACATTCGGGAGGACGACGGTTCAATCCCGTCTCCAGCCATCCTGATTTAGGTTTTCCGTGATTTCCCTAAATCGCTTCAGGCAAATGCCGGGATGGTTCCTTTGAAAGGGCACGGCCGATTTCCTTCCCCATCCTTCCCTCACCCGAGCATGCGCTCCGTCTCTAATGACCTCGTTGTCGACGGGACGTTAAATACTCCTCCTCCTCCTCCTCCTCCTGAGGCGGTGTTACACGATGTTAAAGAGATGTTTCTTGGGGTTACTAATTTTTGTTCGGTGTCCTTACGCTGCTAATCTGTCCTGTAATTTGTCGAGAAAAATCATGTGATACCTGAGCAAGTGTCGTGTTATTCGTCGAAAATTTTTGGAACTCTTTTACAATTTATCAAACTATGCAGACTTTCACGGGCTTTGTCACGTAGAATGAAACTTCATTATAGTCACCTCATTACTCTCCACGAACTAAATCAACGTTTCAGCGCTATAGTTACCTTTTTTTTTAATCATCTCGTTCTTAGCGATAAACTGGATACATTTCATACGTATATCAATCCTACAGACTGGAAATTTTTATTGTTTTCTGAGATGTTTTATGCACCTTTAACGTGATCTTATATTGTAGTCTGAATCGTTACCCAGTGTTCATGTTGTTAATAATGTCTTCTTTCTGTTTCAGGTAAGTGCTTCACCTGTCGAAACAAAACATCAGCCACATTCCTTTGTAAGTACTCGTAAATAACTTCAGAGATTTAATCTCTATTGTTCAGTCTTATGCGATGGTATCGATATTTCGTTGTGGTCAGTAAGTATATTCTCGTGGAAACAGAAACACGATAAGTTGAAAATAAAAAAAACAGAGCGCCGTGAAATAATCTTAGTGAAAATCTTCCAATGAAGGACACTGAATTCTGCTGTGAGCTAATGTAAGATTATTTGTAATTGCTGTATGATTACGAGTTTTTAGTATTGCAAAACAATAATAATAATAAAATACAATAATGAAATAGTAATAAAATATTTAAGGCAAGCTAAACTCAGGCACTACAGTACAATTGTACTACCAGAAGTACTTTACGCCTCGCAAACGACCACAGTACGAGCATCAGGCATCACAGAGACAAAAAATACGACGTAAAATCCTCAGAAAATTTTTGTAGCAGTACACGGAAATGGTATATAGATGAAGAGACCAACGAGAGAATTATATGAACGCACAGACCTGATCAGAAAACGCCGACTACCATCCTACAGACACATACATAGACTGAACAAAACAGTGTCACAAACAAGATTTTTGATGAAGTAAACAGTTCAATAAAAAAAATTGGTTTCAAGAAGTGTAAGAAGACCTAAAACCCGCAGGGATCAGTACTGAAATGATAGACAAATTCAGAAACAAAATTATGAACACGAAACATGAAATAAAAGAAAGGAAGAAAATTGGTAAAATATGGAAGGAGCAAAGGAAGCAGGAACACAGCCAAAGAATGGAGAGAAAAAGGAGGAGGAAACAAGAAAAAAATGAATAATCATGTAATATTCAAGTTAGTTACTGTCTCTGAAATAAAAATGTGTAATAATAATAACAACAGAATTTGGAGATTCCATAAGCGTCTTTAGGATTTTACTTTAGGATGTCCATCAGATCTATTTTAGAAGCAAGGAAAGAACGAATTGCAGACAACTCACAATGAAAAGACAAACTCGAAAGCTAGCTAGCGTAAATATATGACCGTCTTTGCAAAGAGTTTACATCCATGTTAGGCACGCCGTAATAGAAAACATTTTTTGGGATCAGTAGAAGTGGTAGTTTCAATAACAAAGTCGGAAATTATAGTTGTGTATTTGAATGTGACCGCTTGGCAGAAGACACGGGAACACAAGTTTGAGATCTGTATCACTTTCGTGGGTTTGAGACGTCCATACAGAATGATAAGGACCATGTTAAGAGAGAGGTTTTCCACCGAATTTCATAAAGAGCTTTAACTGAATGTTATCTCCAAAAATTCGAAGTAATATCGCTAAATGAAGATTGTCATATGTCGCTAGTATTTTATACGGAATAGAATGAATTATATTACTCAATTTTTAATTGAAGTACAGACGGCAGTTATTATAAAAACCTAACATCTTACTGCATACACACTTTAGCTCTTGTATCAACGCTGGACTGGATTATGAATTTATTGAGCTGTAGTCGAATGTTAATTGCAAGCTGTCACTCCAACATACGTATTCTTGTCTGTAACTGTCTCATCTGCATCCTATTATACAACAGGCGTACATAGTTGTCTCTTGCAGCGTGCATAAGAGCCAACATATTATAGACCAGGAAGAGAGACAATGGAGTCCCAGTAGATAATGAATCTTTGAAGATAACTTAAGCTAAAACTGTTCGTGTGATAGAAACACCATTTAATAAATTTTTATATCTATGTTAATATTAGTGAGATTTTAATTGGAAAATGGAAAGAGATACACCATCAGCCAATGAAAAAAAATTAAAATATCGATGTTGTATGCACATGAAAATTTAATGACTTTTGAAACTATTCTGTTTTTAGAAATACTGTATTTCATTTCGATTAGATTTTTACAAAGTAAGAAAATTCAAATACATAAAAATGGCAAAGGGAATAAAAAATACGGGTAAAAGTAATAACTCACGGCACGCTTCTAACACAGGCACCGGAGTCTAATTTCTTACGTCCTCAAACTATAGATATCTCAAAAAAAAAGAAAAAAAATGAAATGCTGCATTGCAGGAACGACACGGAATACCGTAATAGGCTGTTCCGTGTCTACATCAGTTTCACCCAATCGCAGCGAAAGTTCAGTGCCCACATAAAAAACAATGAACCAATGTAAGCAATGAATTAAGATTACCATCAAAACGAAGACTGTCTGTAATGGCAGTAACATACACAGGGGTGTCTCCTAAGGGTCGTAGGTCGAATTTTCCTTCGTATTTCTGCACATATTTGCAATTTTCTTTTTGTAACGTGTAGCTGGATCAGCCCAAACAAAAGCTGCCCATAACGTCTTTCGTGCGACGCCCAGAGTCGATGGAAACTGTCAATTTTTTTCCCGTTACAAACACAAAATGATTTTCAAAGCAGAATTTTACGAGCCCATTCGGCATAGCGATCCCAAATTAGTCTATAGCGATATTCGTTTTACGGACATGTATGAACAGGGACAGTAAAGCACGAGGAATAACGACAGCACCGCCCCGTTGCCGCGCTGACTGCCACAATCGCCAAGCAGAAGCGCGCTGCTCATTCGCTGCTGGAATACTGATTATTCTTTGTGTTTTGCTGCTTCTGTTAATAGATAGCGGTAAAACGAATATAGCTATAGACTGAACTGGTAGAGATCTATCGACCAGACACGTAAAATTCTGATTTTTAAAAATTATTTTATTTGGAACGGGAAACAAATAGACACGTTCCTTCGACGCTGGGCGTCATATGAAAGACGTGATGAGCACATTTGTTTGCGCTGACACCTGACAATATCTGCACGTTGTAAAAACGAAACTGCCAATATCTGCCGATACAACATAGAAAAGCCGGCTGCTGTGGCCGAGCGGTTCTAGGCGCTTCAGTCTGGAAGCGCGCGACCGCTACGGTCGCAGGTTCGAATCCTGCCTCGGGCATGGATGTATGTGATGTCCTTAGGTTAGTGGTTTAAGTAGTTCTAAGTCCTAGGGGCTGATGACCTCAGATGTTAAGTCCCACAGTGCTCAGAGCCACTTGAACTATTTGAACCAGAGAAAATTCGTCTGGCGACCCACAGGAGAGACACCCGGAATAGGAATCAGTAGGGACATTGGCGGTGGTCTAAATTCATCTCCATCCTCATTTAGCTGCTGCCTGCTCTCTCTCTCTCTCTCTCTCTCTCTCTCTCTCTCTCTCTCTCTCTCTCTCTCCCCCCTCCCCCCTCCCTCCCTCCCTCCATCCCTCCATCCCTCCCTCCCTCCCTCCCTCCATGTCACCCCTCGCCGCACACACACAGCCAGAAGCAAATGAGCAACTATCAAAAGTAACTTACAAAACGACAGCACTTTGCGGGCAGTGTTGTTTCATAAGTAGTCCAGTTTTAATAAAAGGTAAAAAATAATATCCGATCATTGAGAACTCCCACTACATCTTTACTACGCTCGTGGTGTTCTTCACAAAATGCTGCTCTAAAAACAGCGAAAGTACGCGTCTCAAACAATATGTCACCTCAGTTTCATCATTGTGGAAATCTGAGGCCTGTGATTTACCCTCTGTTAAGACCTATTTCAAGATGAGCAGAGTTCACACATTTCAGCCTTCTTGTCATTTCCTTTCAACAAATTAGATCCAAAATTAATAACCTGCTTTAAGAATGAGTTGGAAACTATGTTGAAAGGTGGCTACACTGAGCCACAGCGACAGAGATCGCTAGAGAGCATTGTTCCGCCGCCTCCACGGGAGTGATTATTGAGATGTGCTAGAAGTCAGTGCTTGTCCAGGACTCGTAGTAGTCAGTTCGTGTTGAGATGTGCTAGTAGGGTGTGCTTTCTGAGATGTGATACTGAAAGGTTCTTGTTGAGATGTGGTAATAGCGAGTCGGTGTGGAGATATATTGTAATAATTTGAGTGCTTGTCATCAATATATGAAGGTAACGAAACTTGATTTATTTTTCATTATTTCCATGTTTTAAATAATGCGTCATTACAGGTTCAGTCAACAAAGCATCTGGCTTGTGTTCTTGGATTAGAGTGTAATTGTGGTTCTCTTGAGTAATTATGGTATTTTTATTTCCTTTAATTAATTCAGTATAAATGTTATTTAAAAATTCTTGTGTTGTTGAAGAAGAACCGTGCCAGATGCGTACGTTGAGTCACACTCCCACACACAGAACAGTTACTCCTGTGCTTGTTGTTGCGTTGGTTTTATAGTTGCTGGGGACTTAATTAATTGTGTTAATGAAAATTTCCATTTCATTCCTTGTTGTTGTTCTAAGCAGTCAGATAGCGTAATAATAATAGTCAGGGCCAACCGTTTACGAGACTTCGTAACCGGACAGACAGCTACTAAACCGAAAAACTAAAAATATTTGCATTTCATATAATTAAGCCCCCATGCAATGTGCATTATTTCTGAAACTGACGGCTTCCTGATTCCTATTTATTCATTAATTAGAACATTGAGGCATTTCGGAAAAAAGAAAACAGAATGCAGTAGTTATGAGACTACGCGAAAAAGATAGGCATAACAAAACTACTCTCACGGAGTAGGTTGAGATTCGATAATTACTTCGTAACATAAGACTGGGAAACAGAGTCACTGTTAACACTATCATAAAAGGTACCGTCTGAGTCGCTGTCGAGGCTTGTCCACGTTAGCGTATCAGCAGCTGTACCCAGCTAGAATAGCAAAGCAAATGTTCTGCTGCTTGCCTCTGACAGATTCTGCCTGCTCCGAGCCCTTATCGTGCAGGTCACCAGGCTAATGCCACATAGATCTACGTGGCCTTGACCTGGCTCGGCGAACGTAAATCATCTCTTGGCAGTCGAAAGTTTTTTGTTTCCAAACGCCTAGTACGGAGTGTTATATGCGTGAAGCAATGCCCTTCCGGCACTAAGAAAAGATACCGAGGCAAGAGACGATAGAAGCACGTTTGGGTTTTGATCTCTGTCGCTATCGCGTTAGAGATTGCATTGTATCTGTCCTTCGCCAACTTATTGTCTTAGTTGTCTGCTTGTCTCAGTTGCCTCCCCCTCCCCCGTTTTCTTTTTTTAACTATCAGACAAGCTCGGCGAGTCCGCTCGCTCTTATAAACAGTCTTCAGGGCAGATCGCATCAGTCAACAATTTATACAGTCCTGAATGTAAGAGCGCGTTATGTGCGACGAAACTACAATCTACCCTCCTGTTATTGAAGGAACCCTTCATCATTCGTAATGGCAGATTTTCTTTTCAATTGTTTTCTTTTTAACTCGGTCCACGGATGTCAAATAGTGTTTAAATGAAGGCACTTTTCCGCTCATACACGTGCAGAATTATAATCTGGTAATTTGGGACACGGTAGTGTGTCACAAGATTGCATTTAATCGGATGTGGCATATTGATGAGCGGGGTGACTCTGCAGGAGAGACGCTCAGTAGCTCGGTACGGCTTTTGTTAAAGATTCGAGAGCATACCTTCACCGAAGAGTCAAGCAGTATATTGCTCCCTCCTACGTATTTCTCGCGAAGAGACCATGAGGATAAAATCAGAGAGATTAGAGCCCACACAGAAGCATACCGACAATCCTTCTTTCCACGAACAATACGAGACTGGAATAGAATGGAGAACCGATAGAGGTACTCAGGGTACCCTTCGCCACACACCGTAAGGTGGCTTGCGGAGTATGGATGTAGATGTAGGTATATAATTATGCGTAATATGGAGATTTAGCTAATTTGTGTGCACGATTGTGTATGTACATATCGGTACAAGCTGTGTTTAACACACACGAATTGCATACTGTATGGCACTGTATGCATCAAGACATATTCGGTTTAATCATCCACACCTGATAAGCTACCTTTTAAGAGTGAATGCAGCCCTGCGACGATCGGTGGGTATGAAACACACGACCTTGCCTGTGCATCCCGATATGTCGATAGACGTAAGGTATCTTTACTAGACCATTCACGCATGGATAATGTTTTGGACAGACCTCGCACAGAAACTAACAGCGACCCACAGTTATTAGGCAATTTACACTAAGGTGCACGAACGATCAAAACAGCTGTCAGTAAGCTGTGGTATGTGATTTATATTGTAATGACAAGGTTTTATGGTAGTTTAACGTGCAAACAATTCTTACTCCTCATATCATTGGTCGTGACTGCGTCATAAAAGGTTCGACAATCGAGCAGAAGATTCCTCGACACACTTTCTAGTATTTTTTTTTTTATGTCTTGTACTGTCTACAAACAGTAGGCTCCTGATCACTTACATGTAAGTAACGGGTTTTTAATGTTATTGTCAATGTACTGTCTGCGACTTTGTAACTAGGATTGATAATTACATAAGGTACTGTTTCATTCATGTTTATCCGTTTTCTGTTAATACGCAAATGCTTGAATTTTGAGGCTGAAATTAGTAGTAAATAAAACTGCATACAAAAGTTAGAACCTAAGCGAAAACACGTCTTCATTTACAAAAGAGGTAATTTTGGCACACATGACGCGGTCACACACTGGGAAGAAAATATAAATGGGCTTAAGTCAAGCCTATGCTCTTACATTACACAATGTTGGAGGGTGCGGAGGACACTTTGCAGATAGTTTTACGAAGGAACATTTGTCCAGAAGAGGACCGTTTCCGGTTTGCAGAAAAACGTCAGATAGGTCCACAGAAAAGACGCTAATATTCATAATTTTTACGATCCAGGCAAGAAGCTCCTGGCGCACCCAGAACACTGTAGGCATTAGTCCACCATTAGTTAAGAAGACGGTTTTAATACTCATATGATTCTCCTGTCTTATTTTCCTAGCCTTATCCCATGTGGCCACTAGGTCGGCTTGTTAATCTGGGTTTCGCAGTGTTAGTCGTAGAGGATGGCCGGTTGAAATTCCAGTCGCCATCCGTTCCCTCTCGGTACGGAATTTGTGAATCCAAACAGTCTGCGTCTAGCTTTATGGCATGTTAAAGTGTGTGAACACTTTCGAAATGTTTGTGAATCGTCTAATTGAGGCGAGACATGCTTCATAGCCCGGTATTCACATAGCCGGAAGTGGGAAATTGCCTAAAAAGCAAATCCAGGTTGGCCGGTACACCGGCCCTAGTCGTTAATCCGCAGTGCGGATTCGTTCCGAGGCCGCCGCTCCTCCCTGGATCCCGGAAGCGGCGTGCTAACACGGGCGGCCATCCCGGCCGGCAAAATTTTTGTATGGCTGTCAAATACTGCAAAATCCTAAAAAACCTGTTTTCCAGTATATTAAGAAAATAGTCTAGAAATTCAAAACTAAAGTAAACAATATAATATCTGCGTCGATCAATGGCGAACGATGAATCAGGAGAAAGAGGAATGTGACCTGATGGCTCGAGCTGTAGACGTACAGATCAGTATGCGTGGGTTTTCTGTACACTCGCATTCTGTGGCGCAGTAAGCAACACGTAGCAGTTGACCCTCTTCTTCAAGTTCCGATGTAAATTCTATATTACGATGGTAGCAATGTAAAGATTTCACGAGTTGTTCAAGATATTAATTTTTTTCCTCTTTTCGTTCGGATTGGACATACCTCGGACGTATTGTCAACGATTTAACAGAAACGAGTTGGTTGTAAGTTGGTGGAGTCTATCGTGTTTGCTCCTTTGTTTTCCATGTATAGGCTTACTACAAGAGGCGTCACACCAACGATTTCTTCTGATGTTTTATACCGCTAGTCTTCTTCTTCCTCTTCTTCTTGTTCTTCTTCTTCTTCTTCTTCTTCCTCTTCTTCTTGTTCTTCTTCTTCTTCTTCTTCGCGTTAAGTATTATGCCTTTGCCTGATACGTTTTCCATCTCCTCCTTGCCCTTCCCAAACTTCTTTGGCTTCCAGGAGTGTAATTTATAATTTTATTAATAGGCCGCAGTTCATTTTGTCGAAATGTTCATCCAATTTCCTTACGTTCTATTCAGTTTTGTTTCTTGCGTTAAATATGTTCTTTTGTAATCCCGGAATTTCTTTGTCTAACCTGATATAGCCTATCCCAGCCCTAAGAAATCTCATTTCATCTCCATTTTGGAGCTCTCTTATCGTTTGTAAATGCCCCGTCATTCACATCCAAAGAGTAGTGTGGGAATGGCCATTACTTTATAGAAGGTTTTTTTTTTTTTTGTTTTGGTTTTAGCGCGCAAAACTGCTATGGTCATTAGCGCCCGGTCCGTGACTTAGGAAACAGTAAAAACCGAAAATGGAAACCAGCAGCAATGGGAACGAAACTCAAAAAATTGGAGAAACGAAAAGCAGAAGGAAGGCTTAAAAATCCACTACAGAAAGGGGTTGGCTGTCCCCAAAAAAAGCTTCAAATGACTGACGTCATTTGACTGGCACTAATAAACTCGAGAACGCTATCGGTCGAGCGCGTGTCATCTGTTAAAATTGACAATATATCAGGTGACAGCTGTAGACGGGCGCGTAAAGTAGGGACACTCAATTAAAAGGTGTCTTACCGTCCATAGCTGAGAGCTGTGGGGACAGAGTGGGGGAGGATCGCCGCTTAAAAGATGTCGATGGCTAAAAAGACAGTGCCCTATCCGGAGTCTAGTTAAAATTACCTCCTCCCGACGACGCGTTCCGGAGGAAGAGGTCCAAGCACAAGGAAGAGCTTTCACGTCCCGCAATTTATTATGGGGAAGTGTCGACCAATGTGCGTGCCATAAAAGAACAACACGACGACATAAAACGCTCCGTAGATCGGCGAAGGGAATCGATTGAATAGCTGGCCGAAGAAGAGGGACTGCAGCGTTGGCCGCTATATCGGCTGCCTCATTTCCACAGATACCAACGTGTCCCGGGAGCCAGAGGAACGCCACCGAGACGCCCCCCCCCCCCCCCCCCAGGTGGAGCAAGCGCAGACAGTCCTGAATCCGGTGGACCAGAAGGTGGACAGGGTAAAGAGCTTGGAGACTGAGGAGAGAGCTGAGAGAATCTGAACAGATAACATACTGTATCCGCTGATGGCGGCGGATGTAGTGGACAGCCTGGAGAACAGCGTAAAGCTCCGCAGTATAAACCGAACACTGGTCGGGAAGCCGAAATTGATTTGGGGTGTCGCCAACAATATAGGCACTCCCTACACCTAACGATGTTTTCGAGCCATCAGTGTAAATAAATGTGGCTTCCTTCATTTGTGCACATAGAGCAGCAAGTGCCCGACGATAAACAAGTGAAGGGGTACCATCCTTGGGAAATTGACAAAGGTCACGGAGCATGCAGATACGGGGACAGAGCCAAGGTGCTGCTGTACCCCAAGTTGTCAAGAAGGTTTTAGGAAAGCGGAAGGAAAGAGAATGGAGCAGTTGACGGAAGCGGACTCCCGGTGGTAGTAGGGAGGAGGGGCGGCCTGCATACCCTACATCAAAGGAGGCGTCGGAAAAAATGTCATGGGCTGGATTAGCAGGCACGGAAGACAGATGGCTAGCATAACAAGGACTGCTCGCCGATTGGACAGCGGAGGTTCAGCAGTCTCAGCATAAAGGCTTTCCACAGGGCTGGTGTAAAATGCTCCAGACACTAAACGTAATCCACGGTGGTGGATAAAGTCGAGACGACGAAGAATAGACGGCCGAGCAGAGGAGTAAACTATGCTTCCATAGTCCAATTTCGAGCGCAGTAAGGCGCGATAGAGGCGGAGAAGGACCACTCGGTCCGCTCCCCAGGAGGTACCATTCAGGACACGGAGGATGTTGAGGGATCGCAGACAGCGAGCCGAAAGATAGGAAACGTGGGAGGACCAGCACAGTTTTCTGTCAAACATAAGACCCAAGAATTTAGCGACGTCCGAAAACGGAAGGTTGACAGGTCCTAGATGTAAGGAGGGTGCAAGAAACTCCTTACGTCGCAAAAAATTAACACAAACGGTCTTACTGGGAGAAAAACGGAAGCCGGTTTCGATGCTCCAAGAGTGGAGGCGATCGAGATATCCTTGAAGACGTCGTTCAAGAAGGCTGGTCCGTTGAGAGCTGTAGTAGATCGCAAAATCGTCCACAAAGAGGGAGCCCGAGACATCAGGAAGGAGACAATCCATAATTGGATTTATGGCAATGGCAAACAGTACAACACTCAGCACGGAGCCCTGGGGTACCCCTTTTTCTTGGGAGAAAGTACGGGAGAGAGTAGTGTTCACCCGCACTCTAAATGTGCGCTCTGCCATAAATTCTCGAAGAAAAAGGGGCAACCGACCTCGGAAGCCCCAAGAGAACAGTGTGCGGAGGATGCCTGTCCTCCAACAGGTATCGTATGCTCTCTCCATATCAAAAAATATTGCTACTGTTTGGCGTTTCCGGAGAAAATTGTTCATGATATAAGTGGAGAGAGCAACAAGATGGTCAGCTGCAGAACGATGCTTTCGGAATCCGCATTGGGCAGGTGTTAAAAGACTGCGGGACTCCAGCCACCAAGCTAAACGGCAATTCACCATACGCTCCAAAACCTTACATACACTACTCGTGAGAGAAATGGGGCGATAGCTAGAGGGGAGATGTTTGTCCTTTCCAGGTTTCGGAACAGGGACGACGATAGCTTCCCGCCATCGTCTGGGAAAAGTACTGTCGGTCCAAATTCGATTATAAAGGCGAAGGAGGTAACGCAGACTATGGGTTGATAAATGCAGCAACATTTGGACGTGGATACCATCCTGTCCTGGGGGGAGGAGCGAGAAGAAGAGAGCGCATGTTGGAGTTCCCGCATGGAGAAAACAGTATTATAGCTTTCGCGATTTTGAGAGAAGAAAGCAAGAGGTTGCATTTCCGCTGCACGTTTCTTCGGGAGAAACGCTGGCGAGTAATTTGAAGAGCTCGAAATCCCAGCAAAGTGTTGACCCAATGAGTTAGAAATTGCGACGGGGTCCACTAATGTATCATGGGCGACAGTGAGCCCAGAGACTGGGGAGAAACTAGGCACGCCTGATAACCGTCGAATCCGACTCCAAACTTCCGAGGAGGGAGTGAAGGTGTTAAATGAGCTAATAAAGAATTTCCCGCTTGTCTTCTTGCTATCGCGGATGACGCGACGGCATCGCGCACGAACTGCTTATAGCGGATACAGTTGGCCAAAGTAGGATGGTGGCGGAAAATACGAAGAGCACGTCGCCGCTCACGTATTGCGTCACGGCATGCCTCGTTCCACCAAGGAACTGGGGGGCGCCGGGGCAATTCGGAGGTGCGTGGTATTGAACGTTCCGCAGCTGTAAGAATAACGTCTGTAATATGTGTGACCTCACCGTCGACACTAGGAAAGTGACGGTCATCCAATGTCGCTAGAGACGAAAAAAGTGTCCAATCGGCTTGGGCAAACTTCTGGCGTCGCGGGCGCGTATATGGCAGTTGAGGCTGCAGTCTAAGGACACATGGAAAGTGGTCACTCGAGTGCGTATCATCAAGGGCGAACCATTGGAAGTGCCGAGCTAGCGGAACAGTACCGACCGAAAGGTCCAAATGAGAGAAATTTGTCGTGGAGGCAGACAAAAATGTAGGGACCCCAGTGTTGAGGCAAACTAGATCCGCTTGGTGGAAGAAGTCTAGCAATAGTGAGCCACGTGGACAAGGATGTAGAGATCCCCAAAGCGGGTGGTGGGCATTGAAGTCCCAACCAGCAAATAGGGGGGTGGAAGCTGACCAAGAAGATGAAGGAGATCAGCTCGTGCCATTGGTGTGGACGATGGAATGTATACAGTACAAAGAGAAAAGGTATATCCAAAAAGGGAAAGACGGACAGCGACAGCTTGGAAGGAAGTGTTTAAGGGGATTGGGTGATAATGGAGAGTATCATGGAGAAGAATCATGAGTCCTCCATGGGCTGGAGTGCCTTCAACAGAGGGGAGATCAAATCGGATGGACTAAAAATGGGGGAGAACAAAGCGGTCATGGGGACGCAGCTTTGTCTCCTGAAGACAAAAGATGACCGACGAGTAGGATCGTAAGAGGATCGACAATTCATCCCGATTGGCTCGAATGCCGCGGATATTCCAGAGGATAATGGACATAGGGTGAACAGAAAATGGAGGAATGTGACCAAGGTTGCCGTCAACTCAACGACTGCTCAGAGTTTGCGACCGACAGCATGGAATGGCTTTCAGCCGAAGGCAGAAGATCCTGATCCATAGGTTGTTCAGGAGCAGCTCCTGCCACCAGCGATCGGCCGGTTGATCGGCCGCCAGCAGTGCGCCTCGGCGACACGGAAGACGGCCGAGGGCGATTTCCGCCAGGTGGTGCTGTAGATGAGACACGCCTTGGCGGAGAAGGAGATGAACTGGTCTTATTAGCCTTCTTGGAAACATGATGTTTAGATGAAGGAGGACCCGATGGTTGTGAAGTTGGGGTACGTAAAAAATCTTCACGAGTATGCTCTTTTTTCGAAGTCTTGGTGTCTGACTTTTGGGCTCGAGATTTAGCAGAACCCGATGAAGGGTGAGCCATAGAGTGGGCAGACGAAAGTGGTGAGGTTGAACGGGCGATCTTTGCGCTGGCCGATCTGACGACCGTGGCATTAAAGGTGAGGTCGCAAGTCTGCGTGGCCGCCTCCTTTGTTGGCCGAGGAGAAGCAAGGACAGTGCTGTATTTTGCTGTCTGAGACATGGTGGGCTGTCTACTGGCGAATAAATTTCGAGCAGCAAAGGTCGACACCTTTTCCTTCACTCTGATTTCCTGAATGAGCTTTTAGTCTTTAAAAATGGGGCAATCTCGAGAGGAAGCAGCGTGGTCACCCATACAGTTGATGCAACGAGGGGATGGAGGTGGACAAGCACCCTCATGGGCATCCTTGCCACACGTAACACATTTGGCCAGATTGGAAAAGGACTGGCTGGTGTGATTGAACCGCTGACACCGACAGCAACGCGTAGGTTTTGGGACGCAAGGGCGAACGGAAATTATCTCATAGCCTGCTTTGATTTTCGATGGGAGTTGAATTTTGTCAAATGTCAAGAAGACAGTGCGGGTTGGAATGATGTTCTTGTCAACCCTTTTCATAACTCTATGAACAGCCATTACGCCCTGGTCAGACAGGTAGTGCTGAATTTCCTCGTCAGACAATTCGTCGAGGGAGCGTGTATAGACTACTCCACGTGAGGAATTTAAAGTGCGGTGCACTTCAACCCGGACAGGGAAGGTGTGGAGCAGTGAAGTACACAGCAATTTTTGTGCCTGGAGGGCACTGACTGTTTCTAACAACAAGCTGCCATTCCATAATCTGGAACAAGACTTTACAGGACCTGCAATTGCGTCGACACCTTTCTGAATAATGAAAGGGTTGACCGTGGAGCAGTCGTGACCTTCGTCAGACCGAGAAACAACAAGGAACTGTGGAAACGATGGAAGAACTGTCTGTGGCTGAGACTCACTGAACTTACGCTTGTGAGCAGACACAGTGGAAGATGAGGAAACTATTGCGGAAGAATCCCCCATGATTACCGGCGTCTCGGATGGCGCGCTCCTCCCTTGTGGGGGCCCTCTCTGAGGGCACTCCCGCCTTAGGTGATTGTTCACACCTCAGGTCACACGTACCGACAAACGGATGGAGGGACCAATCGGCACTTTCGGAAGGTATCAGCTCGGGTAATCACCCCTCCCTGGGCCTGGCCGTTACCAGGGGGTACGTTCGTGTCCTACCTGTCTACCCGGGGCGGGGAATTACGCGTTACCCCGTCATCGGCTACGCACGAAAATGCTTGGGTCGGCCTTCAGACACGCACAGGGAGGAAGAAAGAGAAAGAGAAAAATAAAGAAAGGGAAAGGAAAGAAGACAGGTCTCAAACGCCGCAGCGGAGAAAAGGGTAAAGAGAAGAGGTAAGGAAAGGAGGACAAAGGAAGGATGAAGACATACAAGCAGTGAAGGCGAAGAATGCGTCACATTTACGAGCGTCCGTCTCCGGACGTAGGCACATAACATTACTCCCAGAGGGGGAGAAAGGGAAGGAAAGAGGCGGAGGTGAGGGGGGAGGCGAAGATGGGGGATGGGGAAGGATGCGGAAAGGGAAGGTATGCAGCCCGGAAAGGAAGGAAGGCCACATTAGCTCGGGGTCCGGTGCTCGCTACGCACGTATCCACAAAAGAGTTGTGGACCCCCTGGGGGGTTTATAGAACTTGATGCGTGTGTGTGTGTGTGTGTGTGTGTGTGTGTGTGTGTGTGTGTTTTGTCGTTTATTGTTTCACATGGGTTTCCAAATTTTATTAACTTTTTGTTTGCATCTTTGCTATACTTGTTTGTCATTTATCCCAGGTAATTAAAATGACTAAACTGTGCTACTACTGTTTCATAACATTCCTAATAATTTCAGGGTAATTACCACATTGACTGCCACGTGAGCCAATGTTGGCTCAAAGTTACATGGGTTGTGATGCCACGTGAACCATATTTGGTTCATGTATACACTGTACTGTGGGCCGCGTGAGCCATAAATGGCTCACGTGCTGAGTTGTGTTTAGAGGCCTCGTGAGCCTCATAGGGCTCACAGAAAATGCGTTTCAGCTATGGGTTTAAAAGTGCTGGCTCCACTGAACACTCTGTTTGTAGCACTCAATATTTTTGCAGTTGGTAGCCATGGTGATTGCGAACTGCAACCGTCGGACATACATACAAACATAGTGATGATATGGTGCCTGTAAAACGTAAAAATGGAGTGGAAGTTTTGAAACCCAAAGCAGTTATGGACTACAATGCTACCAAATCATTTATTGATGTATCCGATTAGATGAGCTCATACTCAGCGACACTTTGCCGTACGGTTAAATGGTACAGAAAGATCGGTTTTGAAATTCTGTTGGGGAACATCTGTTGTAAATACTCGAGTGCTGTACAACTTGGCAAACAAAGGATCCAAGTCTCGCATACAAATAATTCCTTTCAGAGAGCGCTTGACCCTACTGCTATTGAATGTCAGAGATCCACAACCACGAGCAACACTACAACCATTCCACGAAGATATCAGCCATCGCCGTGTGACAGGAGAGGGACCAAAGCACAGTAGTCGGAGATGATTTTTGGCTGTTATAAGCGCCTGCGAAGAACAGAAGAAAGAAAGGATGCTGCGAAGAAAGTGAGCAGGGTGTGCATGCACTAAATGCAATAACTGTGACAGTTTTATGTGCAACGAGTGTTTTAGTGACATTGGAAATGCTGTGTTGAAGAGATAGAATATTCTAACATCTTTATTCGTGAACATTATTCTCAGAATGAAACGTCCTCTTTGAAAAATTAATGAATTACTGTGCTTTGATACCCCTTACGTTATTTCATTTTCAAACAGCTGAGCAGAACTGAACGTACTCAGACATTTCGCTCTTTACTTATTCTGATCAATACTAAACTGACACACAATATTTTTAGCGCAACGCAGTCTGACTTTCAATAATCTCTACAAAAGAATGGTCCTGACTAAAAATAACGTATACCTTTCATGAATTACTTATCTCACAAAAATCTTCGTTACTCGTTACTAGAACTACTGCAATACAGCGAGCGCCAATACTTCCACCTAAATAAAAGATTCTAACTACTGAAGTCACTAACTACTGATAGGCATAGTTAGCAAATGAAAGGTCTTGATAGAGAACAAACAATGTATTTACCTTAATAGTGTTCAAAAGTCATATATATATTCATGACATCCAGTCTTACAAATTTACTCTCTCTGATGGACACACGTCCAGATCATCCGCTCTCAAAACTCTGCCATCTCACTCCCCACATCCACCACTGCTGGCTGCTCACCTCCAACTGCGCAACGCTACGCTACAGCCAACTGCCCAACACTGCAATAGCAAATTCCAACAATGCAAACCAGCCACAGACTGCACACAGCACAGCCAGTGATTTTCATACAGAGCGCTATGTGACGTTACCAACATAAAAACCTAAACAGCCTACTTACAAGAACAAGTAAACCAAAGCAAATAATACAGAATTATATGTAGCTAATATAATCAGATAAACTAAGTGTTTGAATCATTTGTTGAAAAACGATGTTTTGTTATACCTATTGTGGTTTTATATCATGTGAGCAACATGTGTCTCATGTGGCCACAGATTATAATTGTGTTAAAATGTAGTTGTGGAACCAAGTGAGCCATACAGGGCTCATGCTTGTTATCAGTCCAGATCAGTGATAAACTGACATTTTATCAAGTAACTTGATTCTACATGTTCAAAAGAAGACATCGGACGCAAAAAATCAATTTCGCTTCAGAAGCAATATTTGTGATTTCTATGTGGCATAGCAACGCACGGTCCAAATTTCATCATGGCAGTCAATGTGTTAAGGAGTCTCTCGAAACTAGGATATCGGAAAACCTAAGTGAGACGCAAGATTCAACATAAGCAAGGCTTGGGATCCGGCACTCAATTTAGAGCTGAAAAAAGCTGAATGCGCATAACAGTGCGGACTGTGATAAAGAACCGGCCGAAGTGGCCGTGCGGTTTTAGGCGCTGCAGTCTGGAACCGCGAGACAGCTCCGGTCGCAGGTTCGAATCCTGCCTCGGGCATGGATGTCTGTGATGTCCTTAGGTTAGTTAGGTTTAATTAGTTCTAAGTTCTAGGGGACTAATGACCTCAGAAGTTGAGTCCCATAGTGCTCAGAGCCATTTGAACCATTTTGTGATAAAGAAATTATCGTCACGAGGCGCAGTGTTCACCGCCTACAAATAGCGGCACACTACAGCAATACTTAACATAAACAACACTCTTGCTCGTTGAAATATCGAGAGTAAAAATGGAATGGGCAATTCGGCTGAAGACCGGAAAGCTCACCATGATGAAGACTTAGTCAACGTAAGAGAGCGGTTCTGGTGCGGTCGCAGGAGTGAAGGGTTTTGCCCACCTCTGGCGCGGGCGGCCAGTGAGCTAGCGAGTACGTGCTGGCAGATAAGAGCCGCGATGGCACCACGCCAGGGCCACGTCCCGCCTAAACATAACTGCCTGACCTCCACTGTCTCTCTGCTCCCGGCTCTGTGCTGGTTAAGTTACCAAACGACGCGGAAATCTCGTCAAGTGCTCTTTTATGATAACACGCAAAGTAAATGTGTTTCCTGTTAGTATTAGTGTGGTCGACTGCTCGGCGCCTGAGCTGCGTGGTTACAACGGCCCGTAGAGTTGGTACCTGTGTATCAACATGCACCGTTCTCTGTTATAAGCACCAATTTGCTTTCATAAAACGTCTGTGCAATTTTCGCTCAGTGTTCCTGGAAATTAATTGCTGACTAAGTCGTTCTTGACCTCGAGAGTCCTCGGCCACAGGAACCTCACCGTATGCCCGCAATGATGGCCTGTGTCGCCAACAGAGCATTGCTGTGCTATTTGGTGCCGCTCTGTGCGAGCCGCGTTGGTGACGTCATGCAAATGAGCAACAATGTAAACTGTGGTGTCACCGCTAGACACCACACTTGCTAGGTGGTAACTTAAATCGGCCGCGGTCCTGTAGTACATGTCGGACCCGCGTGTCGCCACTGTGTATTCGCAAACGTAGCGCCACCATATGGCAGGTCACAAGACACGGACTTGACCTCGTCCCAGTTGTACGGACGACATAGCTTGCGACTAGACCTACCTAGTATTCCTCTCAATTGCCGAGAGACAGATTGAATAGCCTTCAGCTTAGTCCATAGCTACTATCTAGCAAGGCGCCAATTGTATCACTGCTAATTGCTTACTACTACTCACGAGATGTATTTCAACAAGAAGAACATCATTAAAAGTTAAGTAATCTACCCAATACGTTCTTTTCTTTATAGTTTTCATCCAGTCTCCTGTTTCAGAATTTACGCCCGTCTGCGTTAGTTTCGCGTGCACCTAGCCACTCATTGTGTCGAGACCTTAGGGAATCGACACAACAATATTTTGGCGACGAGGATGGGATGCCGCGCCCACGTTGCAGTCTTTGTGTTCTATTTGCTCTAAATTGCTTGTGTCATGGCTTCGCCGCATTCTCCAGATGTACTGTCCGAATTTTTTCGCTTGCAGAATCAGCAGACGCAGGCGTTATTGGAAGCCCTTGGACAGCTCGTCCAGGGTCAACGTGCGCTGCAAACCGATGCGGCGGCAGCCGCTTCTTCGCTACCGCAGCCACACAACGCTGTCGCACCGCCATTTAGGCCCTTTGAGGCCACAACCGAGAGCTGGACTGAGTGGGCCGATCAGTTCCGGTTCCACCTCACAGCTTATGGAATTCAAGGTAAAGAGCGGCAGCCGTTTTTGCTTTCTTGTGTCGGTGTGTCTACCTACCGGGTGATAGTGAAATTGTTTCCCCGACGCGACGTAGCAACTCTGACCTACGAGGAAATTTTGTCGGCTTTAGATGCCTATTTCAAAGAAACAGTAAATGTAGTTGCCAAACGGTATACGTTTTTTCGTACAAAACGTACGGCCGGTCAGACTAACAGGGAGTGGGTAGCAACTTTGCAAGGCCTTACTAGAGACTGCGCGTTTGCCTGTGAATGTGGCCTCCCATATTCAGATACTATGGTGCGTGATGCAATTGCACAGAACGTTTCTGATGTTCGCATAAAGGAACAGATTTTGAAACTAGTTAATCCCTCCCTGCAACAAGTGATAGACATATTGGACAGGCAAGACACACTTGACTCTGCTCAGGAATCATTTGAAACTTCGCCAGCAGTGTGTCACATTAATCGGCCCGCCGGGCCCGCTGTACGGGACGCTAAGCGGCCCTCGCGCCCGACTTCGCTGCGGCCGCCTAGCTTGCAACCACGTGCGCCGCGTCAGCAAGCAAATGCAGTGAAATCTTGCCCGCGGTGTGCAACTAGACATTCGCGTGAAAATTGCCCGTCACGCCAAGCTATTTGCTTTTACTGTCAAAAGAAAGGACATGTACAAAGTGTTTGCCGGAAAAAGTTAAGATCAGACAATCACACAAATTCCAGGCCCTTTGCTTCGCGCCGGAATCGCACCCAGGACAATCAGGCTCGTGGACCTTCGCCCATGGACATTAATGTAGTTCATTCCCACCCGTCCAGTGACACTTTAGCTAACAGTGACTGTGTTCGTCCCACCCAAAAAGTGCGTCGACGTCGCCGGAATTCCCGTAAAGTCGCAAGTGCTTCTGTACCTGTCTCCGTTCAAATTGCACGAGACAGTCGCTCTTGTCGTCAACAAGACAATAAACTTTTTGTGGACTTAGACTTTGCAGGAAAAGTGATACCTTTCCAGCTCGATACCGGAGCTGCAGTTTCATTGCTTAATCACGACACGTACAAACAACTGGGCCAACCGCCATTGCGTGCCGCAAATGTTAAGTTAACTAGTTACTCAGGACAGCATATACCTGTGTTAGGACAGTGCAGCCTTATTGCCACATACAAGGGACAGACAAAACTTGTGTCATTTTATGTTCTTCGTTCCTCTAGTGCAGTGAACTTGTTTGGTTTAGATTTGTTTCAATTGTTTAATTTGTCTATAGTGAATCAGGTCCTATCAGTGAATCAGACTGTGCCTTCCGCCAGTGTTTCTAGTCTTTGTGAAGAATTTGCCGACATTTTTGCACCGGGCCTTGGTTGCGCTAAGAACTATGAAGCGCATTTGGAACTGAAAGACAACGCGCAACCGAAATTTTTCAGAGCGCGCAATGTTCCCCACGCATTGCGTGATGAGGTCGCAAAAACATTAGCCGAATTAGAATCTCAAGGTGTAATTGAACGTGTGCAGGCTTCTCTCTGGGCCTCACCCTTAGTCATTTTGCCAAAACCTTCCGGAAAACTGAGACTTTGCGTGGACTTCAAGGCCACTGTGAATCCACAACTTGTGACTGCTACTTTTCCTTTGCCCCGCCCGGAAGATCTTTTTGACAAACTGTGCCCGGGAAAATATTTTTCAAAATTGGACCTAGCAGATGCGTACTTGCAAATACCTGTGGACGAAGACTCCCAGCGCGTCTTGGTGGTTAACACGCATCTTGGCTTGTATCGCTTCAAAAGACTGCCATTCGGGTGTGCCTCCGCCCCTGCTTTATTTCAGCAATATTTACAAACTATTTGTGCGTCGGTCCCTACGGCTGCGAACTATCTGGACGATATTGTAATCTCAGGAAAGACAGAAGCAGAACATTTGCAAAATCTCCGAACATTATTTCAGGTATTGCGACAAAATGGTCTTCGCTTGAGGAAGGACAAATGTGTGTTCTTTGCTCGGGACTTACCGTACCTGGGCCATGTCCTTAACGCCCAAGGTATACATCCGAGTCCAGAGCACCTTCGTGCCATTCAGGACTTGCCGTCACCGCAGAACTTAAAACAGCTACAGAGTGTGCTGGGTAAGGTAAATTATTATCATCGGTTTGTGCGCAATGCTTCTTCTATTTCAGCTCCGCTTCATCGCTTACGCCGTAAAGGTGTTCCGTTCGTCTGGACAACGGAATGCGAACGCGCCTTTCGCCAGTTGAAATCGGCGTTACTTTCAAATACTTGCCTTACGCCCTTCGATCCCCGAAAACCCCTTTTGTTGATGGTAGATGCCTCGGATTTCGGGATCGGTGCTGTGCTTGCGCACAAAGATGGTTCGCATGATCGCCCTATTGCCTTTGCGTCCAAATTGCTCTCATCTGCGCAAAGCAATTATTCACAACTAGAGAAGGAAGCTTTGGCTCTTGTGTTTGGTGTTACCAAGTTCCATGACTTCTTGTATGGTCGTCACTTTACAATCATCACGGACCACAAGCCTTTGACATCGCTTTTTCATCCGAACAAGCCTGTACCTCCACGTACAGCGCAGAAATTCATTCGCTGGTCACTTTTTCTCTCGCAGTACCGCTACGATATCTTGTATCGGTCCACTGCTACGCACGGCAACGCTGATGCGTTGTCCCGTTTGCCTGTTGCTGAGGATAAAGCATTCGATTCTTCCGAACTTGCTTGCATGTTCATTGATTCGGAAGCCGCTGACGTGGTCACATCGTTTCCGATTGATTTTCGTCGTGTAGCTACAGCCACAGCTGCTGACCCTGTCCTTGCTTCTGTTTTGCGTTTTGTTGCTACGCAATGGCCCTTGTCAAAGTCACGGATCGAGGATCCTTTGGTTCGCCGTTTTTTTGCTCACAAGGAGAGACTTTTTGTCCGACGTGGTGTTTTGTTGTTGCGTTCCGATAATGATCAATCCCGAGTCGTAGTCCCACGTTCGTTACAGTCCTCTGTCTTACGGCTTCTTCACCAAGGACATTGGGGTATAGTGCGAACGACACAACTTGCTCGACAGCACTGTACTTGGTTCGGAATCGATGCTGCGATTGCGAATATGTGCTCCTCTTGCGTGGCGTGTGCCGAACAACAATCCGCACCGCCGCGGAAATTCTTTGCATGGCCGAAAGCCACTTCCCCTTGGCAACGCTTGCACATCGATTTTGCTGGTCCGTTCTGGAATGCTCGATGGTTGGTTGTGGTCGATGCTTTCAGTAATTTTCCTTTTGTTGTCCGGATGTCTTCCACGACGTCTTCTGCCACCATCCAAGCCTTGTCTGCTATCTTTTGCATTGAAGGTCTTCCGCAGACTATTGTTTCCGACAATGGCCCACAATTCATGTCCGCAGAATTTCAGTCGTTCTGCAAGGCCAATGGTATTCAACATCTGACATCCGCGCCGTTTTCGCCTCAGTCAAACGGTGCCGCGGAACGATTGGTCCGGACTTTCAAGTCGCAGATGTTGAAGTTGAAAGAGTCGCATTCTCGGGAGGACGCTTTGTTGCTCTTTTTGTCCTCATATCGCTCTCAGCCCCGCGATGGTCGCTCGCCGGCTGAGTTGCTCCATGGTCGTCCTCATCGAACTCTGATGTCTTTGCTGCATCCGCCACATCAGGTTCCTGTGCAGCGGCAGTCTCCTGCTTTTGCTCCTGGCGACGTTGTCTATTATCGCAACTATCGCGGTTCACAGCGTTGGCTCGCAGGGCGCATTCTTCGCTGCCTCGGCCGCGCGATGTATTTGGTTTTGGGGGGCCTCTGGTGAGGTGCGTCGGCATCTCAATCAGCTGCGCCTCTGTCGTCGCCTGGGTTCTGCCGCTCCCCGTCTGCTTTCAGCGACGGAGCCGTCGGGTCAGCGCCCTGGGGACCCATCTACTGGCTCGCCTCATCCCCAGGTGTTCCCGACGATGCCTTCCATTTTGCCTCATGGCGTCGCGCCGCCGCAGCCGCCGCCGGCGCCGCCAGCAGCGGATGCTTCGCTGCAGCCGCCTCGCGCCTCCCTGGGTCACGCGCCGCCGCTTGCTTCCCGTGACCAGCCGTCCTCCGCCATGGACCTCTTGCCCGCTCCGGACCAGATGTCGTCTTCGCCCGTCGGGTGCTCCGACCACATGGAGGTCGACCCTTCTGTCTCATTAAGTGCGCATACACCTCATGTTGATGTGCACCCTGGACTAGGTTTGCAGGCGTTTCCTAGCTCCCCTCGGACCGAATGGCCGGGTGCGGGTGGCACAGCCTCGCCTGTTGTTAGGCTCCCCACCTCATCGCATACGTCAACATGGGGTCCTCCCCACGGCGGGCGGAAGCCTTATCTCACGACCGTTCGCCGATTTGCGGGGGAGGAATGTGGTGTCACCGCTAGACACCACACTTGCTAGGTGGTAACTTAAATCGGCCGCGGTCCTGTAGTACATGTCGGACCCGCGTGTCGCCACTGTGTATTCGCAAACGTAGCGCCACCATATGGCAGGTCACAAGACACGGACTTGACCTCGTCCCAGTTGTACGGACGACATAGCTTGCGACTAGACCTACCTAGTATTCCTCTCAATTGCCGAGAGACAGATTGAATAGCCTTCAGCTTAGTCCATAGCTACTATCTAGCAAGGCGCCAATTGTATCACTGCTAATTGCTTACTACTACTCACGAGATGTATTTCAACAAGAAGAACATCATTAAAAGTTAAGTAATCTACCCAATACGTTCTTTTCTTTATAGTTTTCATCCAGTCTCCTGTTTCAGAATTTACGCCCGTCTGCGTTAGTTTCGCGTGCACCTAGCCACTCATTGTGTCGAGACCTTAGGGAATCGACACAACATAAACATCCTGTTGGCGGGAGAAAAATGGCACCTTCCACCCAAGCGGCTTTGATTCTAGCTGTTCTAAAGTCTACATTCTGCTTATGCTTCTTTCATGATGCATACTCTGTCCTTATGCGAAAAATCGTCTTATGCATTAAAAACTAAAAAAATAATTTTGTTGTTGTTACGTGAGCTATAATCGTACTCTGTCCATTTGAAGCATATGTTACTTAATATTCTGTTTTATATTACTCATTTATCTTTCACTTGGTAACAATGACGACGATGTTAATGGAATTACGAAGAAAATAACTTTCCTGTTCTGAAGTCACATATAGGTGGCGTGCGCATGTAGCTAGGAGTTACAAGAGAAGCTTCGTACAGCTTATGTCACTTACATGTATATACAATCCTGGACTTTCAGTTAGTATGACACGAATCTTACGTAAATTACCTGTACCATATGCTAATCCACCGATATAGATTATAATTCATATTTATTTTTAAGTGTGCTTTGTAAAGTAGAAGTGGGACGATTTTTAAATTCCATGTCTGTCATTCGGTTTTTGTTTCCCATTGTAGTTTCTGAAGAGCTGTCTTAAGAAAACTTTTGTGATAGCGTCCGACAGAAATTAAAATAAATTTCAATCAGTTCCGATTGTAAAACTTTGGCATCGCAGAATATCCAGTCCTCTTCACCAGTACACCACATAATATCCGTCGTCTCTTCTACCTGTCGGGCAAGTTGAGGAGCTCGGACAGGGGTATTAGTGGACCTTTCATCGAACTTTTCTGGGCTTAAATTCCAAAGGGCGTAGTTCACAGGATATCCCGTCATGCATGTGGTTCATGTGTCCTCCTGTAATATTTCTGCACAGCGCCGGCCGGAGTGTCCGAACGGTTCTAGTCGCTACAGTCCGGTCGCAGGTTCGAATCCTGCCTCGGGCATGGATGTTTGTGATGTCCTTAGGTTAGTTAGGTTTAAGTAGTTCTAAGTTCTAGGGGACTGATGACCTCAGAAATTAAGTCCCGTAGTGCTTAGAGCCTTTTGAACCATTTCTGTACAGCACTGGTTTGCAACTTCTTTTTCCAAAATGGCTTCACCACAAGCGATCCATAAATGTAAGCGTCAAAGTGTAAAATTCTCCTACGTTTTGGCCACTGTATAATCAGCAAACCACCCTGACGGAGGCCATTTCAACAATGGCTGAAACGTCGGAGAATTAAATATATTGTCAGTGCGGTCACTTGCCCTGAAGAACTATTTTCAAATGATCCTTACTTAAATATTGTAAGCTACGTTGTATTGATACAGCAGAGGAACGATCGGTTCACTCTATCTAAACGTCTCCTCCAACAAAAGGGACCGATTACCTACTTATTGGAGGTTGGAAGAATGTACTACCCTGGCTAACGCTTGCTCGTTATCTGCTGTAGGGTTCAGTCGTACATCAATAAACTTCAACAAGTGCTCCGTTTGTTGCTCGAAAAATATCTATTCCACATTCGGCTTCATGCCATATGTTTGAGGCAGTCCTTGTGTCACGCCAGCAACAGCATCTGCTACCCGTCTTCTTAATGTATCGAGATTGGGTACTTGCATGACTAAACCTTGTTCTTTACGTAACCTAAGAAAAAGAAATATAAAGGCGCTGTGACATGATCGTGCAGGCCAGACAGAGGGGCAACCACACTGAATTCACCTGTCAGGAAATGCTTCATTAAGAAAATTCCCAATCCCACCGCTAAGGACCTCTCCTTGTTCGTGATGCAGTTACGACCGTGCATATCAGATGTGACATGTTTGTGGGAAGACTGTTGGATGCAGAGAAATAAAAATAGCAAGACACTGATGTACGTACATAATAAGGTACCACATATAAAAGTATCCGAACTTACACGCGTTACACCATGTATAAGGGCACAATATGCGCTCAAGTTCTTAACACTTGCTACAAACGTATTTAACTATTACAAAGAGACATGGTGAATTCATAGGGAGCGTCTTTTCGTGCTCTTCCTAATGTTGGTTTCAGAAAATTTAAATTTTCCACACCAGTTATAACTGACCTGCATTTTTCTCATTGGATAAAGGAATATTCATAATTGTCTATAATTTAAAATACTGTAATTAATGCTGTGTATTAGCAACGTGCGACAGTCAGTGACTACAGCTGTCTACACCTTGACTATAGTCGTCACTCAGTGCATTTACTGGTTATCAGTGCTGAAAGGGCTATCTAGTAACATTCATGTAATAACTTCTGTAGTTTTTGTAGCACAGGTATAATTCAAATGGGAATAAACACACCTCAATGTCGTGATCAGTCAGCTGTATTTCAGTTTCAGGTAGGATGTTCTATGTTTTATTATTTAACTTACAAAGTATCGGTAGTAGCCACTGACACTAGTTGATCAAAAGTATCCGGACACCTGGCTGAAAATGACTTAAAACTTCGTGGCGCCCTCCATCGGTAACGCTGGATGACAGCTTCCAGTCTGACAGGCATACGTTCAGTCAGGTGCTGGAACGTTTCTTGGGGAATGGCAGCCCATTTTTCATGGACTGCTGCAATGAAGAGAGGTATCGATGTCGGTCTGTGAGACCCGGCACGAAGTCGACGTTCCAAAACATCCCAAATGTGTACTGTGGGATTCTGTGCAGGTCAGTCCATTACAGGGATGTTATTGTCGTGTAACCACTCCGCCACAGGCCTGCATTATGAAAAGGTGCTCAGTCGTATTGAAAGATCCAATCGCCATCAACGAATTGCTCTTCAACAGTGGGAAGCAAGAAGGTGCTCTTAGAAGATAGGCTAAGAGAAGGCAAACTTACGTTTGTAACATTTGAACACTCAGTGAAAGCTTTTGACAATGTCGATTGCAATAATCTCTTTGAAATTCTGAAAGTAGTTACAAGTGACGAGGGGCATGAAAGGGAACCAGTGGTTGAGAAAGGAGTGAGACAGGGTTGTAGCCTATACCCGATCTTATTCAGATCGTACATTGAGCAAGCAGTAAAGGAAACCAAATAAAAATTTGAAGAGAAAATAAATGCACGGAGAAAAAATTAAAACTCTGAGGTTTGCCGATTTTATTGTAATTATTACATCAGAGACAACAAAGGGCTTGGAACAGCAGTTGAACGAAATAGACAGTCTTGAAAGTAGAATAAAAGCGAAAGAAGGATAGTGGGATATAAAATGTAGACCGGCAATGGAAAGAAAAGCGTTTCTGAAGAAAAATCAATTGTTAACATCTGACATAGATTTAAGTGCTGGCAAGATTTTGCTGAAAGTAGGTATTTGTATGGATTGTAGCTATGTATGGAAGTGAAACGTGGACGATAAACAGTTTAGGCAAGGAAGGAATAGAAGCTTTTGAAATATGGTGCTACAGAAAATGCTGAAGAATATATGGGCAGATCTTTTAACTAATGAGAAGGTACTGAATAGAAATGGAGAGAAAAGAAAATTGAGGTGCAACCTGACTAGAAAGAGGGAGCGTCTGAAAGAACACATTCTGAGACATCAAGGGGTCACTAATTTAGTAGCGGAAGGAAGTGTGTGGGTGTGAAAATTATAGAGCAAGACCAAAGGATGAAGAAAGTAAGCAGGTTCGGAAGGAGAAAGATGTAAGTTGCAGTAGTTATCCGGGTATGAGGAAGCTTGCACAGTATGGAGAACTGCATGAAACCCTTCTTCGGACCGAAGACCACAACAACAACATTACCATAGTTTTACTTTCGTCAGTGTTCATATTATTTTTTCGTGACGTAATCTATTTCGTTCAAATGCTTTTTCAAGTCAGTTGTCGTCTGAGAGAGAATTACAATGTCATCGGCAATGCTCAAAGATTTTATTTCTTCTCCCTGCACTTTAATTCCAACTTCCAAATTACCATCAGTTTCCTTTATTGCTTGCTTAGTGCACAGATTGAACTACATACGAGATAGGCTACAACCCTATTCCACTCCCTTCTCAACTACTTTTAATGTCCTTCGACTCACGTTGCTACAGTTTGATTTCTGTACAAGTTGTCTATAACTTTTCACTCACCTATTTCATTCCCGTTGCCTTCAGAATATCAAAAAGAGTAACTGAGTCAACGCTACCAAAAGCTTGCTCTATATCTACAGATGCTATTAACGTTTGTTTACCTCAGTCTATCTTGTAAGGTTAAGTCGTAGAGTCAGTATAGTCTCGTGTGTTACTACAGCTGTCCATAACCCATACTGCTCATGCCCGAGGTCAGTTTTTACCAGTATTTTCGTTCTTCAGTAAATAATTCGTTTTACTATTTTCCAGTATAGTTGATTCAAATCTCAGTAGACGGAAAAGATACAAATATTTGTAGCTCAGAAAATTACTTATTCAGTTGTGTGCTATCATTTATACGGAAACTTCGTTCCAAGTTCTGGATATGTTTGCAAAATATTCGCGGTGTTCTAGTTTCGTGTTTTGCCCTGTACATCTGCAGGGCTCATCGTGAGCAGAAACGAAGGAAGATTAAGAGCTGAGGTCTTGTCACGGTTTAGGTCATTATAGACGGAGCGAAAGCGCAAAAAAATTGACGAAGATAAGAGAGGAAGTCTACTGTGTCCTGTTCGAATAAACCAACAGTCCAAGCACTTGAATTAAGCGATTTAAGAAAACTAAGGGAAACGTGAATCCAGTGGCGGCTCTTGAGTGTATATTCTGGGTGTTCACAAATTTTTCGATTCAGTTAAATGTGAGAGTGTGAAATAGCATCTGCTTATTATATTTATGAACAATTTTATATAACTGCAGCCACTGCCAGTAATAATAATAATAATAATAATAATAATAATAATAATATACATAACTTGTCTGACAAAAGAAAGAATTTTTTGTGGAATTTTGTTGTTTTGTGTATAATTAAATACAGCTTAGTGCGAGAATGAAATAATGTTTAAGCTTTCGCTACTCTCCGTTTCGTATTTTTGGTAAGTGGGGGTTTTCGTGCTTTTTGATTTTTTCAGACAAATGTACAAGACACCTAATAGGTACATTGGTACACGAATTAACTTCCGAGCTCAAAATAAAAACATTCTTGCGTTGCACCCACCCAACAACTTAGCTTGTTCTACACTTCTTTGTTAAATGTTCACTTGTAGTCACGATTATTTTAGGACGCTGGGTATTTCCTTACTCGTCCTCCTCCAATCCGATTTTAGGCTCTGTCTCTAATGAAACTTCCTGGCAGATTAAAACTGTGTGCCCGACCGAGACTAGAACTCGGGACCTTTGCCTTTCGCGGGCAAGTGCTCTACCATCTGAGCTACCGAAGCACGACTCACGCCTGGTATTCACAGCTTTACTTCTGCCAGTATCTCGGTCGGGCACACAGTTTTACTCTGCCAGGAAGTTTCATATCAGCGCACACTCCGCTGCAGAGTGAAAATCTCATTCTGTCTCTAATGTCCTCAGTATCGAGAGCCACAATATTACTAAAACTTCCTGGAAGATAGAAACTATGTTCTGGAGTGGAATTCGAACCTGGGACGTCGGCTTTCGCGGGCAAGTGCTCTATCGACTGATCTATCCAAGCACAACTCACAACCTGATGTCACTACTTTAAATCGGCCAGGAAGTTTCAGAGTGAACAATCATTCCGATATGATATTATTGCTAATATTTAGAGCCATTCTTCCTTAGCTGTGAAACCTAGGTACGAGAAGTTGTTACTTCATCTATGTTTATCAGGTAGGTTAAGGAAAATTCTCACTCTTACAACAGTGTTCTTGTTTCTTACGCAAATGACAAATGGTTCAAATGGCTCTGAGCACTATGGGACTTAACATCTGTGGTCATCAGTCCCCTAGAACTTAGAACTACTTAAACCTAACTAACCTAAGGACATCACACACATCCATGCCCGAGGCAGGATTCGAACCTGCGACCGTAGCAGTCGCGCGGTTCCGGACTGAGCGCCTAGAGCCGCTAGACCACCGCGGCCGGCACGCAAATGACAAACGAGATCATAATATCCTTTCTCGCCTTCAAACTGAAATTCAAAACTGAATAAGCAGTGCAGAAAAGTATTTTAAAATGATGAAATATATGGCCACTGTACAGGAACAGCGCTCAAGAGCCCATGGGCGAAGTTAAAACGCCTTCATTTTTTAATAGGGCGACAATTTGTTTGTTCAAGGACAAAATATGACTATTTTGTACATATACTGTCAGTGTAGTTAAAGTTATCATCGGGAATTACTATAAACTGAGTGTACCAATGACTTCCAGGTAATCAAGAGGACATGACTGAAGTCGAAAGAAATAAAGCAGTGATCGGAAAACTTATGTTCAGTTTTTACTCAGGCCACGCTCTTAAGTCGTTTGCTGATGGCATTCTTAACAGACTGCGACGCACTTAACAACTTGCACTTTACATTGTGACCTTGACGGAAAACCCTTGTCTTCAGCGGATGTATGCGCAACGTTCCGTTGCAATGCTCACGCCGTTGAGGCCTTGGTGTCACCTCGTGTCTGACAGAGATGGCTTTGCGTTCTTTCGGAGCGTGGGATTACCCAGTTAAGGTTTTAACAGGTGTTAATAGAAAACTCCACCTTCCTCTGTCTCATCTGTACCTCAGATACTCTTACTATTTAAGTGGAATACAGTCATGTTTTCTTTTTACTAAAGCTCTCAAGATATGAATATAATGTAGAAGAGAACCCAATCAGTAGCATCGGGGCTTGGAGGGGAAATAATTAGATACGTTTTACGAAGAACATTGGCACTTCAGCACATGCGACATATTGAAATGACATTTTTTGAGAGTTGCAGTGTCTCGGGGAGCAATAGGAAGTTTCGGTTGTCTGTTATAGTCGTCCATGGTAAGGAAGAACACAAAGAAACATTTTTAAGGCCGTAGTTGTACCGATTACAACATATGTTGGAGAATATGAGATCAATACAAATAGAGGCGAGAGTGTGATAAAAGCACAGGAAATGGACATTCCGCGACGTGTAGCTCGAGCATCACGGCTACATTCTGTCTCAAACTTTGATGCCCAATAAACCCCATCTGACATAAGTAGCAAACGGCAGCTGCTGTGTTAGGGGAGTGGAGTACTGTTCAGGAAGAAGTATAAGAAGACGTCGCTCGAGAAAACATTGGCAGCAATGAGTCAGTGTCCAAACACCTGTTGCTTCCTAGATGCGGGAAGTGGAAACATTCATAGCCCCCATATGTGGTAAAATATTACTTTTCTCTGTAGACTACGTACTGCGATAGCAGCCACTGTTCACATTCATCCATAATTTTTTAACAAGAGGATGCAATGAAGCAAGATTAGGGTTTAACATCTCGTCGAGGTCGAGGCCATTGAAGACGGTGGACAAGAACGCATCGGGGAAGCATGGGAAAATAATTCAACCATGCCGTTTTCACTTAAGCTATTTAGTGAAATCACTAAAAGCCTATACAGGATTATTCAGCTGCTCTGCCAATGTCGTTTTATGCAACCCCAACTTTATATTTGGCCTTCAAAAAACCACACGCGAAATTTTCAAATTCTCAAACTCTCTCGCTCGCTACGGGCAAACTTCAGAAAAAATGAACAGGTCGTTTCGGCAGGAAATTTAATGAAGTTAAATATTGTAGTGGGATACGTTTTAGCTGGAGGCCACGGTTTTCGAGTTATTCAAGACAAACGTAGAAAAGTGACCTTCAAACGCACCTCCAGCCCCACACTTATCTCTCACCAGTCAGGATTTCTTGTATGTACAAAAATTTCCGATTGGAGGAACTATTCTCGATATTCGACCTCTTTTTGTCTCTGTTGATCGGCCCATTCGCCACCAGCATAGTCAGCTATTCCGTTAACATTATTAATTCAAAAATTCCTGTAGAGTCATGGAAGAAGCATTACTTTTGTGAACGTTACCCTAAAACTAACTACGTTCACAATGTGATCCAGACTTAGCCCTTACAAACACAGGGGTTTCACAGGCAGAAGGCCTGACGAATACAGCGACGTAATCGTTCAGTTTTTTTTGTTAAAATTCCCGAAATTGTTACCTAAAATTTACACAAACATCACTTTTACTATTTTTAAGTGCTGGACTAAGCCGGTGGCGTAATAACGCCAGTTAATGAAAACCAAAGAAGGTCGGATGTGGGATGTAATTAGTGCAGTCGCAAATTTTTGTACAATAGCGGGGGAGGTGAGCAACACACTAAATATCCTGAACGGTGGGAGCTGAATGTCGGGGTGATGTGAGGTGTGTGGAGGTATGTTTGAAAGTCACTTTGGTACCCTTTTCTTGAATAAAGCGCGAACTACGGCCTACTGCGAAAACAGGTCACAGTACAGAATTTAACTAAATTAAATGTCCTACAAAATAGTCCAATCAATGTTTTTCGTTTGGACTAACAGTTCACACCAAACGAGCGAAAGAATATGAAATTTTTACGGGGCGTTCTTGAAGGACAGATATAACAAAGCAGGTTGCAGAAAACGACATCGTTAAGGGCAGTTGGATCACTCAGTGTAACAGTTTGCCTCCAAAAATATGCAAGCGCAAAATATTTTCACAGTTCCTTAACATCTTCACACGAATTAAGAAGCTTCTTCGAGTTCGGAACAAAATGGTCCTTTTCCCAATCAGATACTCAAATCTGTTGTTCCAACAACGTACTTCAGATTGTTAAAAATTTTTGTTTATTTCTCGATACAATTCTTACGTAACCGATTCCACTTGGATCAAACATTTTCATATCAAGAGTTAGCCATTCATGGCATTCGAAGACTGTAAGGTCACTATGACTAATATTGACATAAAGATGAGAGGAGCTAATTTGACCTAAAATTTTATCCAGCACTTAACGATCAGTCTGTAGGACCCTGAGGTCTTTCCATTGTCCGGCGTCTTGTTTCTAATTACATGCTCTCCTATTCCTATGTTTATCCTAATCGCAGCAGTGCGAGTAACTCTGTTACCATGTTCTTTGATGAAGCAATTTTGATAAGTGTGTCATTAATCTTGGGACTGATTAGATGCAGCCCCTCTAGGATTCTTCTCCTGCACCAGTAGTACTTGCAGCCTATGTCCTAAGTTACTTGTTGGATGTATTCCAACCTCTGTCTTACCCTGCATTTGTTGCGTTTTACAGCTCTCTCAAGTAACATGGAAGTTATTCCCTAATGTATCGCCGGCCTGTGTGGCCGTGCGGTTCTAGGCGCTTCACTCTGGAACCACCTGACCGCTACGGTCGCAGGTTCGAATCCTTAAGTAGTTCTAAGCTCTAGGGGACTGATGACCACAGATGTTAAGTCCCATAGTGCTCAGAGCCATTTGAACCAACCCTAATGTATCAATACATGTCTTGTCTTCCTATCCTGTCAATGTTTACCACATGTTCCTTCCTCGCCAATTCTCATTTCTTATTTTACCAGTCCACCTAATTTTCAACGTTCTTTCATACTAACACATCGCCAATACTTTATTCTCTTCTTTTCGACTTTCCTCACACTCCTCAGTTCACTTCCACACAATGCTCTGATCCAAACGCACATATTTAAATATTTCTTCCTCAAGTTAAGGATGGTGTTTCATTGTATTAGATATTTTTCAGCTAGGATTGCTCTTTGCTTGTACTAGTGTGCTTTTAGTATCCTCCTTGCTCCATCCATCATATGCTATTTTTCACCTAAGGCGTCTATTTCGTCATCTCTAACTACGATATTAAATTTGTCACGTGTCTCATTGCTGCTAATCTTTCTTACTTTCGTCGTTCTTCGGTTTCATTCTTGGCCTATCATTCTTATTTTTACCTTTTGGTTCTGGTACACAATGTATTTTGGACATCTTGCTATATAACGTACGCCTTTTTTTCCAAAGCTAGCACTTAATATTTTAGTCTATATTTCATCATTTTCCATCTGTTGCCACCTATATTCACGTTATAATCAGCGTGCCAATGGGCAGAAACACGACCCATTGATATTTTCTGTTGGATGGAAACGTTTCAGGGTTCCTCAACAGCTCGAGAGTTAAGATCTTGTATTCGGTATCATTCTACGCATTTCACATTGCTGTCATTACCCTTCCGATAGCTTTGTTCAGCTTTCGATCGTCAACGAAGATTCAGTTTTGTTATAATTCACTACTCAGCTCGGTCATATTTCTTAGTTAGTTTCATATATTATTCTTAAACACTGACAGCAAAGATAATCTAAAAGTCCTCAGACACATCCTAATGTATCACGATCCGCGTCCAATCTCTAAAAGAATTACACAGAATCGTAATATGTTTTACTAAATCAAAGAACGATTATTAGTTGATTAGCGCGTAATCCCATCACAATGTAACAAATAAAATTAACCTTTCGTTTTTACTTTGGACAGTATCTTGAAAACGGACTCATAATGGTTTTCTTCTAAGTTTCATGTATTCTTTCTGTACTTTAAGTCCAGTAGCTAATAAATTAAATTTGATTTTTAGCTTAAGTTGCGTACAAAAAAGAAAATGGTTCAAATGGCTCTGAGCACTATGGGACTTAACTGCTGTGGTCATCAGTCCCCTAGAACTTAGAACTACTTAAACCTAACTAACCTAAGGACATCACACACATCCATGCACGAGGCAGGATTCGAACCTGCGACCGTAGCAGTCGCGCGGTTCTGGACTGTAGCGCCCAGAACCGCTCGGCCACTCCGGCCGGCCTAAGTTGCGTACAGCTAATGCTTCTTTAAACTTTATTCTTGTTTCAGTTTCATTTTAATTAGACTGAAAAGAGCTTGGGTCGTACATTTCATACTGAGACATTTATAGGTCATGCTTTCTTATAGTCTTGTGGCACAGAAAATGAACTGTAAGAGCTATTCGTGACTTCAGTTATTCGAACAGCTCCAGCTGGAAACTTGGTTAAGTTGCTGGACTCTTATTTTGGGGGGAGTTCCTAAGGTTCTGTTAGGTGATAACTGATTTACATGAATTCCAGAATGTTTCTTCCGACATATCGCTTTCCGACTTTTCCTCACTTTCCCGAATGAGTCCTAGTTCCGCGTCTACTGAACTGCATATCGACAGAAAATGAAGTTGTACTCTTCCTCACTTCGTTCGTTAATATTTTACAGCGAAACTGCTTGAGTGTCGCAGATGTAAACAGTATTTTGGAGCGTTATTTTCAGAAAATAGAAAGATAAATTTGATTTAAGTATTTTACGAGGTAACGCTGGGTTACCTAGACTGAATTTTTGAGAGCTTCTAGAATTTCTTCAGCATTAACAGTCGACGTCGATGAGTTACAGCCACATTTTTTCTTTTACTCTCCATATAATGGAGACGCGCTTGTATAGACATATTAAATTGTGCTTCTGTGCGTCACTTACTGGAAAAAAATTATTCCACTCTTTTGCAGTCATATAGTTCCGATATCTTTACTGCTACTGTTCAAACAATGACCAGCAAGACCCAGTAATTTTTAAATGCAGTTCCCTACAATGGCTTATTATAATGTATTTGATTCTAATGGTTCAAATGGTTCAAATGGCTCTGAGCACTATGGTACTCAACATCTGTGGTCATAAGTCCCCTAGAACTTAGAACTACTTAAACCTAACTAACCTAAGGACAACACACACATCCATGCCCGAGGCAGGATTCGAACCTGCGACCGTAGCATTCGCGCGGTTCCTGACTGAGCGCCTAGAACCGCTAGACCACCGCGGCCGGCCATTTGATTCTAATCTTCTCAGCTTTGTATATAACAAATTAGTTATTAGCAAGCAATTTGAAATAAATAATATTTTATATTTACATCACAAAAATTTGCCGGTCAACAGACATTGGATCGTGCAGTACTGAATTTAGAGGCGTTGATTACAGATGTCCCAAAAATAGGAGGAAAGGAGATAGTGTTGCAGAACGGGACTTGTGACCGAGCAACCTCATTAATTCTTATCAGTTAAAGCCAATGCCTCTTCCTGTAATAACGTTCCCTGGTTGAAGGCAAACCAATTAACAGCTGCCGCACAACAGCGCGAATTGTCTCCGAACTCACACAAAGCCGTTATTGTCCACTGTGTTTTCAGTTGCAATTGTCACGTGTCACCATTAACTTGATGAAAATGATAAAAATCGTTTCTGCCATAGTCGTACATCATCGATAAGTTAATTAAATGTAGTCGGTGGACAAAGTCGCTTGCAGACGGATACTACATCGAAAGAATTGAACATAAATCTACTTTGCCCTGTGCCGATATTGCGACACACCCCATGTGATGAAGCCATCCACTATCGAAATTAAAAGAGCCAGTGGAACATACAGTTAGGGTATTTTTAATGCTAGAAATTATCTATATTCTTGTGTGAAACGCGCACGATTCCCTGTCATCCAATAGATCACTTCTTGTGCCAAATTAGTAAGCACGTGTCTGTTTATACAACTGTCTCGAACACTCACAGAGTAACTACTGACGTGATTTCACTCTCTGTTAAGAACCATGTCCCGCCAGGAGACCACCATACATGCTGGTGACTTCAGTGTAATTATTACCTTTGAATAAAAGTGTTATTTCTGCCCGTCTCATCCCGTATTTCTTTCTGTTGCCCTAGCTACTATACTGCAGCAATGTTTTCTATGCATGGTCCATGTTTCATCGAGCTGTATTACTTGGCAGTGACACAACATGTGAAATTTACTTCCGCCCTTACGTTTCTGCATACCAGTGTATTTATGCTCATCAAAAAATGTTTTGAATCTCCCCAATTCCCAGAACTCTTGAAGACAGACGTTGACTGTGGATTTTGTATCACAGACACAGTGCCTTTGATTGTTCAGAGATGTCACTAAACCTGCCAAAAGATATAAACAACCATGCACGAGCAGCGCCTATTAGACGGAGGGGTCCGACAGCCGATCATTTCCACTAAGAGACTGAAAAAATCTCCTCCTACTGTCTTTGATGAACCCGCCCTGCACCACTGTCACCGATTTAATCTGCAGCTGACAAGAAGTAGACCACTACATTCCGCGTCTCATGAAGGAACGGAGTATGCGGAGGTAAATGGCTCGTGATGTCTATAGTTCAACCATGCCTAGACGGTCAACACCGCGACTCGATCGCATCTGCATTATTACTTTGTGCCTGGAAGAGCTCTCAACAAGGGAAGTGTCCAGCCGTCTTGGAATGAACAAAAGCGATGTTATTCGGACATGGAGGAGATACAGAGAGACAGGAACTGTCGATGACGTGCCTCGCTCAGGCCGCCAAACGGCTACTACTGCAGTGGATGACCGCTACCTACGGATTATGGCTCGGAGTTACCCTGACAGCCATGTTGAATAATGCTTTTCGCGCAGCCACAGGACGTCGTGTTGCGGTAAAATTGTGCGCAATAGCCTGTGTGATGTGCAACTTCACTCCCGACGTCCATGGCGAGGTCCATCTTTGCAACCACGACACCATGCAGCGAGGTACAGATAGGCCCAATAACATGCCGAATGAACCGCTCAGGATTGGCATCACGTTCTCTTCGCCTATGAGTGTCGCATGTGCCTTCAACCAAACAATCGTTGGAGACGTGTTTGACGCAATCCGGTCAGGCTGATCCCTTAGACACGCTGCCCAGCGAATTTAGCAAGGCGGAGGTTCCCTGCTGTTTTGGAGTGGCATTATGTGGGGCCGACGTACACCACTGGTGATCATGGAAGGCGCCGTAACGGCTGTACGATACGTGAATGCCATAGTGCAACCATATCGGCAGCATATTGGCGAGGTATTCGTCTTCATGGACGACAATTCCCGCCCCCATTGTGCACATATTGTGAATGATTTCCTTCAAGATTGCGCCATCGCTCGATTAGAGTGGCCAGCATGTTTTCCAGACATGAACCCAATCGAACTAGCCTCATGCCTGGGATGGAGTGAAAAGGGTTGTTTAAGGACGACGTGACCCAACAACCACTCTGAGGAATCTACGCCGAATGGCCATTGAGGAGTGGGACAATTTGGACCAACGGTGCCTTGTTGAGCTTGTGGATAGTATGCCACAAGGAATACAGGCATGCATCAATGCAAGAGGACGTGCTATTGGGTATTAGAGGTTCTGGTGTGTTCAGCAGTCAGGACCACCACCTCTGAAGGCCTCGCTGTATGGTGGTACAACATGCAATGTGTGGTTTTCATGAGCAATAAAAAGGGCGGAAATGATGTGTATGTCGATCTCTATTCCAGTTTTCTGTACAGGTTCTGGAACTCTTGGAACCGAGATGATGCAAAACTTTTTTTGATGTGTGTGTTATGTTGCACTTACAATAGTCTTTTATACTGTCGCACTGTATTTTTCCTTCTGCCGACGTTTATAGGAAGATGATCTGCTAGACACATCGAAACTGATCCTCATTAACACACTTGAGTAAATCTACCTACTCAACTGCTTGCCGGTTACCTCCGATTACTTCAGTGCCCTGTCTTGCATTTTAGCTATAATTTGAGTCTCTGGTGCACACCCAAGGGACAACGTCAAACTACATTTTTTTACTTTAAATTAAAGCTTATTGATTGCTCGTTAAATAAATGTGAATTGGATAGTTCATCTGTTGAACCTCTCATCATCCCAGAGCGTGAAAAATTTTTTTATGCTTGCATAATATTAATAATTATTTCGTTTACAACTTACAAGAAAAACAGTGAGAAATTCATCCTCTGTATAAACTGAAAAGGAAAAAGTATTGTGAAACTGATATAATATTTCAAACAGTTCATTTTTTGTCTGGTAGAACTGGAAACACGGTTCCCACAAAAAATCTCACTTTGCATACACCACGCTGATACGAAGTCTCTGCATTTGTGCTTCAGTGATATGCGACTGATGGTCGCTCGCTAACATCCCTATAAAAAATGATTTCAATAAATTTTCAGATAATGTTCGGGGTAACTGTTTTCTTATGTGCATCAGATAAATCGTAAATATAATCTTCATCTACCTCATCAGGATCAAAACGATCGCTACGATCGTCTTACGATTCTTCGAGGATGGGAAGAATCTCCGCGACACACACTACTCGTATTGCCAGATGTGTTACTTCCAGTACACAATGCTCCAATAGTGACATCTCACTCTCAGCTGACTACTTCGATTGTTTCGATTATTACCTTTCACTGTCTTGATCAAAACCGGCAGACATATACTAGGAGTATTTACAAAGAGGTGACAGAAGCCATGAGATACCTCTTAATATCGCGTCGGAACTCCTTTCGCCCCGGCCTAGTGGAGCAACCCGACATGGCACACGGACTCAACAAGTCGTCGTAAGTCCCCTGCAGAAATATCGAGCCACACTGCTTTTTTTTTTTTTTTTTTTTTTTTTTTTGAGCCCTTAATTTTCTGACTGGTTTGATGCGGCCGTGAATTCCTCTCCTGTGCCAATCTCTTCATCTTATGATCTTACGTCCTCAATTACTTGCTGGACGTATTCCGATCTCAGTCTTCCCTTCCTCTACAATTTCTGCCCTCTACAGCTCCCCCTAGTACCATGGAAGTCATTCCCTGATTTCTTTCTTTTCCATGTATTCCTTTCATGTCCGATCCTGCTCAGAGCCTCCTCTCATTCCTTACCTTATCTGTCCACCTAATTTTCAACATTCGTCTGTAGGACCACATCTCCAATGTTTCGATTCTCTTCTGTTCCGTTGTTCCGTTTTCTCCACAGTCCATGTTTTACTACCATACAATGCTGTACTTCAGACCTACATTCTCAGACATTTCTTCCACAAATTAAGGGCTGTTTAGTAGTGGACTTCGCTTGGCCAGGAATGCCAGTTTTTCCATTGCTGCTCTGCATTTGATGTCCCCCTTGCTCCGTCCGTCATTTGTTATTTTACTGCCTAGGTAGGTGAATTCCTTAACTTCATCTACTTCGTGAACATCAGTCCTGAAGTTAAGTTTCTCGCTGTTCTCTTTTGTGCTATTTCTCACTGTTTTCGTCTTTCCTCGATTTACTCTCAGTCCATATTCTGTACTCTAGATTGTTGATTTCATTCAGCAGATCATGTGATTCTTCTTCTCTTTCACACAACCGAGCGAGGTGGCGCAGTGGTTAGCACACTGGACTCGCATTCGGGAGGACGACGGTTCAAGCCCGCCTCCGGCAATCCTGATTTGGATTTTCCGTGATTTCCCTAAATCGCTCTAGGCAAATTTCGGGATGGTTCCTTTGAAAGGGAACGGCCGACTTCCTTTCCCGTCCTTCCCTAATGAGACCGATAACCTCGTAGTTTGGTCTCTTCCCCCAAAACAATCAACCAAGCAATCTTTCACACAGTATAACATTGTTATCAGCGAATCGTATCATTGATATCCTTTCACTACCTCTATACCCGTTCATAATAGCGAAAGTGTTTCCTGTGCAGAATTTTGTGCACGAACTGACCTCTCGACTATGTCCCATAAACATTCGATACGCCCATATCGGGCGATCTGGTTGGCCAAATCACTCGTTCGAATTGTCCAGAATGTTCTGTGGCCCGGTGACATGCCGCATCGCCATCCATAAAAATTCAACCATTGTTGGGAAACATGAATTCCATGAATGGCTGCCGAACAATAATAGTTTCCAGTCAATGATGGGTTCAGTTTGACCAGAGGATCCAGCCCATTCCGTGAAAACACAGCCCACACCATTATGGAGCCACCACCAACTTCTACAGTGCACTGTTAACAGCTTGAATCCACAGCCTCGTGGGGTGTGCGCCACACTCAGAGCCTACCATCAGTTCTTTTCAACTGGAATCAGGACTCATCTGACAAAGTCAGAGTTTGCCAGTCGTCCAGGGTCCACCCGATATGGTTACGAGTCCAGAAGAAGCCTGCAGGCGATGTCGTGCTGTTAACAAAGACACACCCATCAGTCGTCCGCTGCCGTTGCCCATTAACGCCAAATTTCGCCGCATTGTCCTAGCGGATGCGTTCGTCTTACGTCCCACATTGAACTCTGCGGCTATTTCACACGGCGCTGCTTGTGTGTTAGCATTGACAACTCTACGAAAACGTCTCTGCTCTCGGTCGTTAAGTGGAGGCCGTCGCCACTGCGTTGTGTGTGGAGAGATGTAATGCATGAAGTTTAGTATTCTCGGCACTCTCTTCACACTAGAACTCGGAATATTGATTCCTTAACTATTTACGAAATGGAATGTCCAATGCGACTAGCTCCAGCTACCATTCCGCGTTCAGGGTCTGTCGATTCCCGTCGTGTGAACAGAATCTTGTCGGAAACATTTTCACGTGAATCACCTGATTAGAGACGAATTATCCGGCAACGCGCTGGCCTTTTTATACTTTATGTAAGCGATACTGCCGCAGTCTGTGCATATTCAAATGGCTAGCCCATGAGTTTCTTAACCTCAGTGTATGTGCCTTTCCGTTATCTGCTGTACGACTGACACTACTCGCGAGAGCTAACAGCTGAATGAGGAACGCTGCCCCTAAAATTTCGTGGCGTTAATACACTACAGGCCATTAAAATTGCTACACCAAGAAGAAATGCAGATGATAAACGGGTATTCATTGGATATATATATTGTACTAGAACTGGCATGTGATTACATTTTCAAGCAAATCGGGTGCATAGATCTTGAGAAATCAGTACCCAGAACAACCACCTCTGGCAGTAATAACGGCCCTGATAAGCCTGCGCATTGAGTCAAACAGAGCTTGGATGGCGTGTACAAGTACAGCTGCCCACGCAGCTTCAACAACATACCACAGTTCATCAAGAGTAGTGACGTTTTCAATTGGTGAGAGATCCGGAGAATGTGCTGGCCAGGGCAGCAGCCGAACATTTTCTGTATCCAGGAAGGCCCGTACAGGACCTGCAACATGCGGTCGTGAATTATCCTGCTGAAATGTAGGGTTTCGCAGGGATCGAATGACGGGTAGAGCCACGGGTCGTAACACATCTGAAATGTAACGTCCACTGTTCAAAGTGCCGTCAATGCGAACAAGAGGTGACCGACACGAGTAACCAATGGCTCCCCATACCATCACGCCGGGTGAAACGCCAGTATAGCGATGACTAATACTCGCTTCCAATGTGCGTTCACCGCGATGTCGCCAAACACGGATGCGACCATCATGAAGCTGTAAACAGAACCTGGATTCATCCGAGAAAATGACGTTTTGCCATTCGTGCACCCAGGTTCGTCGTTGAGTACACCGTCGCAGGCGCTCCTGTCTGTGATGCAGCGTCAAGAGTAACCGCAGTCATGGTCTCCGAGCTGATAGTCCATGCTGCGGCAAACGTCGTCTAACTGTTAGTGCAGATGGTTATTGTCTTGTAAACGTCCCCATCTGTTGATTCAGGGATCGAGACGTGGCTGTACGATCCGTTACAGCCACGCGGATGAGATGCCTGTCATCTCGACTGCTAGAGATACGAGGCCTTTGGGATCCAGCACGGCGTTCTGTATTACCCTCCTGGACCCACAGATTTCATATTCTGCTGACAGTCATTGGATCTCGGCCAACGTGAGCAACAATGTCGCGATAAGATAAACCGCAATCGCGATAGACTACAATCCGACCTTTATCAAAGTCGGAAACGTGATGGTACGCATTTCTCCTGCTTACACGAGGCATCCCAACAACGCCGGTCAACTGCAGTTTGTGTATAGAAACCGGTTGGAAACTTTCCTCGTGTCAGCACGTTGCAGGTGTTGCCACCGGCGCCAACCTTGTGTGAATGCTCTGAAAAGCTAATCATTTGCATATCACAGCATGTTCTTCCTGTCGGTTAAATGTCTTGTCTGTAGCACGTCATCTTCGTGGTTTAGCAATTTTAATGGCCAGTAGTGTATTATGGGCATGGCGTTCTATTCTTTTCCAACACTGAAATCAGGTGCGTGACACTGTAAATGTACAGGGAAAGAAAGATAAAGATGAAAGGAAGTTGTGTGACTGGAGTGTCTGGAACTGACCTCCGGTGCTGTCTGGCCGCAAAGCGGACGGCGTTAAGGTCGCGCTGCCGCCGGACCTCCGACGACGTATATTCCAACGGCTCCCGCGTCCGTGACGTGACAGCCGTCTCCTGGATAAGAGAAGCACAGAGTGCGACGGAGACGGGACGGGACGGCAGAATAGAGACTGCTGCCCGCTGAATGGCACCGCCAGAGTCCGCGACGCATGAATAGCGCCGCCGGCACCAGCGAGCGCTGCAAAGAGTGCGCGCTGCGGCTCAATACGCGAGCGCACAGTGTCTGTGTCTGGCTGGCTGCCTGTTGCCGTGCCGCGCTCCGCCACCTGACAGCCGGAGGCGATGCTCTGCTCAAACCGCAGTGCGACCCGTTACAAGGCGCTCGTAAACGACCAGAACTACCCGCGTGTTTTTAAAATTAATTGGCCGTGTATGCTGCTCGGTTTGACGCGGCTGTCAAACAAGGACCACGTTTGGCTTGTTCGAGTTAGATTTGGATTGACGACCGATTTAGCAAACAGGCTTACATGTTAACGATTTCATTTGCCGAACAAAATCTAGTCCGTGCCAAACTTCCGAAATGGAGGACTGTATGCGTGTTGGTTTTGCCACGCTTCTTGAGCAGAAGATAATTTTTTGATGTTTCTGAGCAATAGTCATACAACATATTTTTTAAAGAACCTCGCCGGCCGGGGTGGCCGATCGGTTCTAGGCGCTACAGTCTGGAATTGCGCGACCGCTACGGTCGCAGGTTCGAATCCTGCCTCAGGCATGGATGTGTGTGACGTCCTTCGGTTATTTAGGTTTAAGTAGTTCTAAGTTCTAGGGGACTGATGCCTCAGAGCCATTTGAACCATTTTTTTGCGTTGATATATCACTTTGGGGTAGTTCTTTCTTCTATTTCTTGCATAACCATGTTATTCTTTTTTCTATCAGTCCGGCTAATTCTCGTAATTATCCCCCCGGACCACATTGCACAGCATCGAGGTGAGCTTTTACCTGCTCTGCTTAAGTCCAGGTTTCATATTCATATATTAGAACACTCCATGCTGAGGCATTTGTAAATCTTTTCTTACTTGTTCAGCAGAACGTTCTTCTCAGCTTAGAAGACACTCTCGGCCCGTACTGTTCTGCACTTGATTTCCTTAAGACCTCGTCTTTTTCCCCCCACATTGCTTCAGAAATAGCGAATTTCGGTTCGTTCCCCCGAGTTACTTACTGCCTATTCTTATGTCATACTTGCTTCCACCTCCTTATTTTTTCTATAAACGTGACTTCTGTTTTCGTTGTATTTAGTTTCTTGTGTTACTTTTCTAATGTCTTGATTTAAGACCGTAAGCATTTTATTTCATTCATTCTCTGAGTCTGACGATACTGCAGTGTCATCGGCAAATTTAATGCAATGGTCATGCCTACCACAAATTTTGATTCTAGTCATCTTTTGTTTCAGTGTTATTGGTTCTTCGATTAAATAAGTAATTTGATAGAGGGCTCCCTTGGCTCATTTCTAATATTTTGCTATCTTCTTTTTACCGCTAAACTCTAGTTTATTATTTAGACTTTTGTATATACTCAAATTTAGTCGCCTATTTTTTCAGTCAAGACCTACTTTGCACGTTGGTGTAAATAATACTGTCCAGTTAAATATCTCAAATGGTTCTGAGCACTATGGGACTTACTCTGAGATCATCAGCCCTCTAGAATTTAGAACTACTTAAACCTAACTAACCTAAGGACATCACACACATCCATTCCCGAGACAGGATTCGAACCTGCGACCGTAGCGGTCGCGCGGTTCCAGACTGAAGCGCATAGAACCGCTCGGCCACAAAGGCTGGCTAAATATCTCAAATGAAATTGTTAGCTCAATAAATCCCAGATACGTGCTTTTGTTCATTTCTAACCATCTTCCCCAAAATCTGACTTAGCGCCAATGTTGTTCCTCCTTTCCCTGATCTGAAAACAAATTGATGATTTTCTGAGTTCGAATTTGTTTCGTTTTAATCAACTCTTTAGCTACTGACAGTCATATTTTTCATGCACGTGGTAGAATATCCTGTAATTTGTACTGTCCTTTTGTGAAGTCAGGTGGTACGATATTACTTTCATAACACTTAGATACCACAGCAAAAGATCTACTTTTGATGTCTCTACAGTCTTATAAGAGCTCTTTGGGATGTAACTTTCATCCGGGGCTTTATTTAATTTCAATCTATTGAGCACAAGGAAGACCTCTTCTTCTGTCACTGGTGCTATCTTATTGTTGTCATTACTTAGTGTTCCATTTTCAGTGCACTCATCTGAACTTCGCGTTTCAGGACTACTGAACCCGTCTTCAGTATACTCTTTTCGTACGCCACTTACGTATTTTATGCCAAACAGCAGATTTCCATTTTTATCTCTCTGTATGTTACTCTTGGTTCTCTGTTTGTGCTGCAACTGTTTAATCTTGGAGAAAGCTTCATCTTGTTTTCTTGGTATAGAATCATCTATTTCTCGGCTATTTTTCCCGAGCGGTTTAGTTTCTCTAAACGGTACGTTGTTACTATCTTGTCTACGATTGCTTTACGTTGATCAGAGCTCTTTCCGTTTAGTTTGTTCCCTTTGTCAATGACTTCCAACATTTCTTGAGTTATACAAGGCTTTTTAGGTTCTAACTTCTCTGTTTGGTACGATTGTGGCTGTATTTATTGATTTGATATAATCCAAACTGCTTTCATCGCTATTTGATTCCATTGCTAGGTGCTTGATTTCCTACTCAACCCATGCATCTATGAATTTATATATTTCCTATTTCTTTGTATACTTCAGCTGGTGCTTGTTAAATCTGCCGCAGCAAGAGTGTTGCCATTAGGAAGTCGTAGAGAGGATACGCTATAGGGGCTTACTCAACAAGTCTGACATTTGTCCACTAGGCTGTGCTGCCTATATACCGGATACATAAACAATGAAAAATATTCTGAGGACAGGTTGCTGCTATGAGCATTCAAGAACATTTATTTTCTTCTTTTTCCTCTCCTATGTGTTTCCTCCCACCTAATGAAATTCTGAGGGAACTACAAGGCTTGAACATGTTACCCTCTCACAGATACACTACCTGGCATATCAAATACTTCATTGTATCAGCCAGCGCTGGGTAGACGCGGGAAATAAACTCATAGCACTATGGAGAACGAGCAGTCGCAGTAAGAACGACGTTGCCGACGTTGGGAGAATGTACATCCTCGAAAATTTGGAGTTGTAAACGGAAAGAGTGTTTGATGGCTCAAAGTAGAATGCTGTTTACAGCAGTAAACAAAGTGGGGAAGTTGAGACGGCTTACCTCTCTTTCTTCCTGGTCTATGAAGGCGGACAGGAGCACTCAACAGTTCACTTTCAGTACGCACGCGCCGGCCGCGGTGGTCTTGCGGTTCTGGGCGCGCAGTCCGGAACCGTGCGACTGCTACGGTCGCAGGTTCGAATCCTGCCTCGGGCATGGATGTGTGTTATGTCCTTAGGTTAGTTAGGTTTAAGTAGTTCTAAGTTCTAGGGGACTGATGACCACAGCGGTTGAGTCCCATAGTGCTCAGAGCCATTTGAACCATTTTCAGTACGCACGCTGACGGGGAAGTGTTTGGATGAGCTCCGAGGTCGCTCTCCCAAGTGACGCGTGGTCCTTTTTTTACAGCGTAAGAATAATGGTTTCAAGTCTGGTACGGTTACCCGTAAAAACCGTATCGTTTGAATTTTCTCTTGGTGAAGACAAACTACACCATGTATAGTCGGTTATATGGCGATAGGTTTGGCGATTTCAACATCTTTGTTGATCAACATTGACACCAAACGGCTGCCCAGAGGCTCCATCAAGATACAGTACCTTTCCAAGCTTCTCCAGAAATTACGTTCAACAAATTGGTGCATGCTACCAGTCACTCGTTAGTGGCGTCCATGGTTTTCAGGTTATTCAAGGAAAAAGGAGTTTGGGAGCCACTTTTGTACATTTTTCTTGAATAATTCAAAATTGTCGATAAGGTATTCAGGTACAAAATTTAACTACGTTAACTTTCCTACAAAAAGGCCCTGTTCATGTTTTCTGTAAGACTAACAATTTGCGCGTAGTATTTGAAGATATTGCGGGTTGCATACAACCCATAGGTGGGGCAGCTGAATTGCCCTGTAAAAGCTTACATTCCTTCTTTCATTGTCCAAAAACAGCTCATAATAAGAAAAGTTGATACAGGACTTGCAGAAGCGGAGATATTAGTAGTCGTGCAATCTATATTCCCTGTTACAGGTGTCATAACATTTACTACGCAGTATATATGGGATGATAAGTAAGAAACCACCAGACTGCAGACCTGCATGTTAACCTTTGATTCTGTAACTTTACCAAAAGCTGTGTTTATTCACCGAACTAGATGTGTTTTAGATCTTTTTGCGCCAACTGCCAGGCAGTGCTCTAATTCCCTTCGACATGGGCAAATCAGCAAGCAATAATGATCCCACATGGAAGGTGTCGAATGTAATGGGCATCATTCCGCCGAATCCTGCTTCTCAGCTTTTGTTATTCACGCTCACTGTGGGTGACAACACGCATCCACGGATCAATTTAATAACATTGACTTCAAGAATGCACTGAACATTAGTCGTCTGACGAACTACCCGCCTGTCACAGGGGGCAACAATATTTCTTGCCTGTGCAGATGACAGCTGCTCGAACCAACTACTCCAGCACTCCAGATTTCCCAAACACATTACTTTTCCCATCGCTACCCGACAGAGGCATACAGGGTAAACAGCGCGGAATTGGGGACGAAACTCAATATGTGGATGTAGCTCTGCAGTCAAACATCGCTCATCGACCTTACCGGCGGCCGGCGGAACTAAGTAAACAGCGCGACGTACGTGAGTGATCTCAGTACCGAAATCTGCTACACCCCACGCAACATGCAGCCACTACTAAACGAGAATCCCTATCTGCCGGGTTACTACAAGTTAGCAACTTCACAAGTATCAAATCAACGACAGCCTCTAGTTCACGCTGACCTGATCGATAAGATAATGTATTTTATTAACTTTGTAATTCAGAATACGTGACGTTATGAACGTAACGCTATCAGGCACTTCACAGCAGGCATATTACTATGGAGCCTATAAAAACATTGTGGTGGAACGCAAGATCAATTAACTCCTGCAGAGGAAGATTCTAAAGAAATATATTCATATTTCAGTCGTGTTATGCGAAATATGGCTCAAATATCAGTAGACTTTTCGCTTTAAAAATTGTTTCCTAAAATGGAAGATCGCCTCAATGAGAAATATGGCGTTGCTATATCTGTAAAAAAAAATAAAAAAAGTGCTGCCGCCTTAAAGATATCCGCTCAGCGGAAGAAATAACGAAATCTAATAACTCATCGAGCAAATACAAGGAGTAGTCAGATGAAAATGAGACAGAGGGAAGAAAAAGAAGTAAACTGTTAATCATTTCAGAAGCAATCGCCATAACTGTTAATACATTTATCCCACTGTGAAAAGACGGCTTTCAATGGAAAAATGTTTTTGCTTACCTGCGGATTCGTGATTGATCCGAGGCGTGCACCTCTTCGTCCGAAACAAATCGACGGTCACGAATGCGCTTCAGGGCTCCAAAAATATGGAAATCGCATACGGAGAGATCAGGACTGTAAATGGGCGGATCCACATGTTGCCAAGGTTGTTTCGCTGGGAGGCCTTTACACATCCTCAATGCAGTCCCGATCTCACCCCTAAAATTTCCATATTTTGGAGCCCAGACGAAAGACATTCATGGCCGCTGATTTGCTTCGGACGAAGACAAGCACGCTTTGGTACAACCATGGTTCCGTATGTAACCAGAAACACTTTTCCGTAAAGACATTGTTTTGACTCTCCGTGAGATAAACGTATTACCAGTTAAGACGACTACTTTTCAGTCAATGAACAGTTTACTCATACTTTTCCATCAATCTCGATTTCATTTAATTGGCCCTCAAACAAACCTGCTTTCAAAACCTTTACTGTCGTCTCAGTGTATAAGGCTGCCCACTATAACAGGGTGGAAGATGATTGGAGACACCTAAGGGCCAGCGTCGGCCTCTACTTATAATACACTCCTGGAAAAGGAAAAAAGAACACATTGACACCGGTGTCAGACCCACCATACTTGCTCCGGACACTGCGAGAGGGCTGTACAAGCAATGATCACACGCATGGCACAGCGGACACACCAGGAACCACGGTGTTGGCCGTCGAATGGCGCTAGCTGCGCAGCATTTGTGCACCGCCGCCGTCAGTGTCAACCAGTTTGCCGTGGCATACGGTGCTCCATCGCAGTCTTTAACACTGGTAGCATGCCGCGACAGCGTGGACGTGAACCGTATGTGCAGTTGACGCACTTTGAGCGAGGGCGTATAGTGGGCATGCGGGAGGCCGGGTGGACGTACCGCCGAATTGCTCAACACGTGGGGCGTGAGGTCTCCACAGTACATCGATGTTGTCGCCAGTGGTCGGCGGAAGGTGCACGTGCCCGTCGACCTGGGACCGGACCGCAGCGACGCACGGATGCACGCCAAGACCGTAGGATCCTACGCAGTGCCGTAGGGGACCGCACCGCCACTTCCCAGCAAATTAGGGACACTGTTACTCCTGGGGTATCGGCGAGGACCATTCGCAACCGTCTCCATGAAGCTGGGCTACGGTCCCGCACACCGTTAGGCCGTCTTCCGCTCACGCCCCAACATCGTGCAGCCCGCCTCCAGTGGTGTCGCGACAGGCGTGAATGGAGGGACGAATGGAGACGTGTCGTCTTCAGCGATGAGAGTCGCTTCTGCCTTGGTTCCAATGATGGTCGTATGCGTGTTTGGCGCCGTGCAGGTGAGCGCCACAATCAGGACTGCATACGACCGAGGCACACAGGGCCAACACCCGGCATCATGGTGTGGGGAGCGATCTCCTACACTGGCCGTACACCACTGGTGATCGTCGAGGGGACACTGAATAGTGCACGGTACATCCAAACCGTCATCGAACCCATCGTTCTACCATTCCTAGACCGGCAAGGGAACTTGCTGTTCCAACAGGACAATGCACGTCCGCATGTATCCCGTGCCACCCAACGTGCTCTAGAAGGTGTAAGTCAACTACCCTGGCCAGCAAGATCTCCGGATCTGTCCCCCATTGAGCATGTTTGGGACTGGATGAAGCGTCGTCTCACGCGGTCTGCACGTCCAGCACGAACGCTGGTCCAACTGAGGCGCCAGGTGGAAATGGCATGGCAAGCCGTTCCACAGGACTACATCCAGCATCTCTACGATCGTCTCCATGGGAGAATAGCAGCCTACATTGCTGCGAAAGGTGGATATACACTGTACTAGTGCCGACATTGTGCATGCTCTGTTGCCTGTGTCTATGTGCCTGTGGTTCTGTCAGTGTGATCATGTGATGTATCTGACCCCAGGAATGTGTCAATAAAGTTTCCCCTTCCTGGGACAATGAATTCACGGTGTTCTTATTTCAATTTCCAGGAGTGTACATGGATACCTGCATTGTTATCGTATAGTATAGGGAGGACACCTGACGAACAGGAACGACAGGACTTTGATGAATGTTATCGAAGACAATAACCTATTGTTAGACAACGTCGGAGGTCCTACTATCGAATCTTCACCGTTCAGTAGAGGTTCTGTAATAGATGTAGCGGTCATCATCTCTTGTTATACAAAACTTCCTAATTGACACGTTCAGAAAGATTCTATGGGATTAAATTATCCTCCAGTGGAGTTCTACATGAACATAAACGTTGATACTAAACAAATACATACTGACGGAAAAGGCGCAACACCAAAAAGTTATTAATTTACAGCGATGAAAGCCGGCCGCTGTGGCCGAGCGGTTGTAGGCGCTTCAGTCCGAAACCACGCGGCTGCTACGGTCGCAGGTTCGAATCCTGCCTCGCGCATGGATGTGTGTGATGTCCTTAGGTTAGTTAGGCTTAAGTAGTTCTACGTCTAGGGGACTGATGGCCTCAGGTGTTACGTCCCATAGTGGTTTGAGCCATTTTTTGAGGGATGAAATTTCGACACTGCATTAGTCTAGACAGTGTAACTAAGTCATTAATATTGCAAGATCACATATTAATGTTAGCCCAAGGTAAGCCATTGCAAAAGTGAAGTGCTGGTACATCAAAAACCGGTGTAACCGCCAGAATGCTGAATGCAAGCATGGAAACGTGCGTGCATTATGTTGTACAGGTGATGGGTGTCAGTTTTTGGGATGGAGTTCCATGGCTGTCGGTCAATACAGGGACGATTAATGCTGTTTGTGAATGACGCCGGAGTTGTCGTCTGATGACGTCTCATATGTGCTCGTTTGGAGACAGATCTGATAATTGAGCAGACAAGGGAAACATATCGACACGTTTTAGAACATGTTAGGTAACAACAGCGGTATGCGAGCGAGCGTTGTCCTGTCGGCAAACACCCCCTGTGATGCTATTCATGAATGGCAGCAGCCGGCCGCTGTGGTCGAGCGGTTCTAGGCGTTGCAGTCCGGAACCACGCGGCTGCTACGGTCGCAGGTTCGAATCTGGCTTTCGGGCATGGATGTGTGTGATATCCTTAGGTTAAGTTAGGTTTAAGTAGTTCTTTGTCTCGGGGACTGATGACCTCAGATGTTGAGTCCCATAGTGCTCAGAGCCATTTGAACCATTTGAATGGCAGCAAAACAGGTCGAATCATCAGAATGACGAACAAATTTTCAGTTAGAGTGAGTGGGATAACCACGAGAGTGTTCCTACTCTCATAGAAAATCCCACCCCTAACTCCAGGCGTAGGCCTAGTGTGTCTAGCACGCAGGCCTCGACTGATCTACTTCTAACTCGAGGCCATCACTGCCACCGACGCAGAACCAGGTGCCATCAGAAAACACAACAGATCTCTACCCGGCTCTCCAATGAGCTCTGGCTTAACACCACTGAAGTCGCAAATAACGGTGGGTTGGAGTCAGTGGAATGCACTCTACAGTGCGTCTGACTGGCAACTGTCCTTGAAGTAACCGATTTGTAACATCTCGTTGGGTCACTGTCGTGCCAACTGCTGCAGATGCTGAACGCGACGGTTTTCCCTCTCGGTAATTCCGCGTGGCCATCCGGAGTCCATACTTCTAGCGAGTGTACATTCTCATGATCACCACTGCCAACAATCTTGTACAGTGGCTGCTTTTCCGCCGAGTGTTTCTCAAATATCGTGGAAGGAACGTCTAGCTTCTCGTAGCCCTTTTACACGACCATGTTCCAAGTCAGTGAGGTGTTGGTAATGACGCCTTTCTAGCCTTAAAGGCACTCTTGACTAACATCAGCTCACTATTTCAGTCTCAAATATAACTGACGCTGACGACCGTTACAGAGTTTATTCAGAGCAAACCTGATTTTCATCCTCATTTTAGCGCTACTAGGGTGACTACTTTGCGCCCGGCACGAAATCTGAGTAGACATAGTGTTTCACATGTAGAAACACGCCGACCAACTTTCGTTCATGTCACGCAACTCCTTCTTGGTGTTGCGTTTTTTTTTTCTTCCGTCAGCTTACAGCAAGTGGAAAATTGCAGCAGCCAATTTTGGAAATTCGAAGAAAGTTCGAAACAATGGGACATGATGTACAGGAAATGACGCATACCATTCTTTAATAAGCACTATGGAACTCGCAGCCGATGTGAGTATTCCAAAGGAAAAAGTGGTAACTGTTATGAAGAAACATTCCACTTGTAGCTGGAATTCGGAGTGGTCTAGGTGAATTGTAAAACGCAGATTTGCTTTGAAAACCTATCGTCAGAATTCTAACTAGAATAAATTATTAGAAGTCTGGAAAAGTAAATACGAGTGTTAATAAATGCCTGAAAAAGGAAAAACAGCGGATTAAATTCTGTTCTTCACTCCATGAAGCAGCGAGTATGAGGAGCATTTGGCATAAAACAAAGGCTTTTAGAAGTAGCCGAAATGCCGTCCTCTCTTCCTACTGCAACTTCCGGGCTACAGGAATTTATCGATACGCTCGCTCCTCCCACGGCCCTATCCCAGAATCGCCCACCTCCTGTATCATTTGCTGCATCGTCCCTTCTCTGAAGAAGAACTACAGTAGTAACATTTCGCTGAAAGACCACAAAGATAAGATAAGAGAGATTAGGGCTCGTACAGAGGCATATAAGCAGTCATTTTTCCATCGTTCTGTTTGGGAGTGGAACAGGGAGAGAAGATGCTAGTTGTGGTACTAGGTACGCTCCGCCACGCACCGTATGGTGGATTGCGGAGTATGGATGTAGATGTAGATGTAGATGAAGTTTGGAAGGTTGGGCATGTACTGGCGGAAGGAAGTGAAGCTGTGTGGGCAGGTCGTGAGTCGCCGTTCCGGAGCTCAGTCGGCAGATCGCTTTCCCGCAAAAGCCAAAGGTCTCAGTTTCGAGTTCCTATACGGCACACAGATTTAATCTGCCAGTAAGTTTCAGCTAAATGGTATATTCAATCAATGAGTGATAGTTGCCCTGATATTGACTTGACTGATTATTTTCTGAGTGAGAATATACCTACGGAAGGGAAAGATTTCCTCTCGTTCATTTTTAATCATTATTGGATGGAACGAAACTTAATGGAGACATGGAAGACGCAAGTTATAATTATAGTTCCCAAGAGTGGAAACATCCAAATATTGCCTCTAATCTAGACCGACTGCGTTGTCGTTTTGTGTAGAAAGAAACCTGCAGCGGATGGTAAAAATGAACATGCAATGCACTGTGGCCGAGCGGTTCTAGGCGCTTCAGTCCGAAACCGCGCTGCTCCTACGTTCGGAGGTTCGAATCCTGCCTCGGGCGTGGATATGTGTGACGTCCTTATGTTAGTTAGGTTTAAGTAGTTCTAAGTTCTAGGGGACTGATGACCTCAGTTGTTAAGTCCGATAGTCCTTACACCCATTTGAACCATTTGAACATGCAATGTTGACTTCACAACAGTAATTTGAAACTAACCAATACGGATTCAGGAAAGTCGAAGGGACTATAGACAATCTGAATTTGTTTGCTATGGATAGCATCTAAGCCTTCCAAACGAAAAATAGGAAAATAAAGCGCTCTTCACCACTTATCTTGACGTTAAAGGGTTCTTGCGATCACGTTGGTATACCGATTCTCTCGGGCAGTCAGATGGAATTTGGAATTCCTTAGAGGATGATGTACGATATCTGTACCCTAGCCGCCCAAAGAAAAATCTTTTTCAGAATCAAAGAAACTCAGATCTTTACTTCTCTCCCCGTGCTTGCCCCAGAGTACAGCTTTAATTGCCCTCTCGTATGATCTATGTGCTCATGATTTAGAACGAACAGTCACTCTCTCCATAACAATTGTAAAGTATATAAAATATATATGTTTTTATTCAACGGCAGATTCGTATTTTCAGGCTAAAACGGGATCACTAAGTATCATGAAACACGTCACTTGATGGCTGTTTATCAATGGACTGGAGGTTTCGGTGAGAAATCGTGGTAATACCTTTTTGCAAATTTAACGCTGCTCACACATACAGAAGTCTACACTCCATATCAAATCTGACGCCCCATTCCTCAGAATTGTATTTGACACACGGTTAAGCTGGGCGCCTCACATAGAATTCTCTGTTAATAAGTATAAAGAAGTACGTGGTGTGAAGTCCATCAAAGTATTCCACTCACCATGTACCGAGAGATTATTTCAGCTAGACTGGACTGTGGCTGTACACTGCTTCACACTGAGCATAAGATTTATGTCACCGAATTAAATAGTCTTCAGTACAAAGCCATTCTTATCTGTCTTGGAGTCATGCGTTCCACGCCTACAAACATCCTTTTAGAGGAGACAGGAGAGATTCTGTACATTATTATTAAACATTAAAGGCAGTCAGATAAATTTGTCATTGAAGACATGGCATTCATGGGCAGTCCTGTCCATAAAAGTAGACTGTATATTACAATTACGGACTGCGTCCAACTAACGAAATTAAATTCCGGCCGTTTGTATTAGCTTTGAAATCCGGCCTCCTATCTGACATGCTATAACGTATTCTTCACTTTTAACTTTATTTGAATATGATCTTGACACGCGCAGCTGCCAGAATGCAGTCCATGATTTTAATGTTACAAACTTGGAAAGCATAAATATAAATCGCACATTTAATCATGTGGTTGAATGCCAGCGGCCTAGTTATATTTACAGGTGGATCCAAAATCACCGAACAGGGTATGCTGGACGTGCTTTTCTTTACCGTCAGGTCAATTTTTAGAAAGGAAATAATGGCAATTTTGGAAGCACTTTCAACTTTATAATTAAAGATGATAATCGTGTCCGACTCCCAGAACGTCCATAACGATACTGTTCGCCGGAGACGGAGTAAAAGAACCAAACCGTCATACAATGAAGAGTCAAAGAAATTAGTACGCCTGTCTAACATCGTGTAGGGCTCCCGCGAGCACGCTGAACTGCCGCAACACGATGTGGCATGGATTCGACTAACGTCTGAAGTAGTGGTAGAGGGAAATGACACCATGAACCCTGCAGGGGTGTTCATAAATCCGTAAGAGGGGCGGAAATCTCTTCTGAAAAGCAGGTCGCAAGGCATCCAAGATATGCTCAGTAATTTTCATGTCTGAGGAGTTCGGTGGGCAGCGGAAATGTTTAAGCTCACAGGAGTGTTCCTGGAGCCACTCTGTAGCAATTCCGGGCGTGTGGGTTGTCGCATAGACCTGCTGGAATCGTCAAAGTCCGCCGGAATGCACAATGAACATAAATGGATGCTTACGTATGTGTCACCTGTTGCACCTAGACGTATCAGGGGTTCCATATCACTCCATCTGCTCACGTCCCACGCCATTACAGAGTGTACACCAGCTTTAACAGTCCCCTGCTGACATGCGCGGTCCATGGAGTCCATCCGCTCGATTCAATTTGAAACGAGACTCGTCCGACCAGGCAATGAGTTTCCAAAGTCCAATGTCATTGTTGATCGTCCCAGGCGGGCTGTAAAGCTTCGTGTCGTGCAGTCATCAAAGGTACACGAGTCGGCCTTCGGCTCCGAAAGCGCGTATCGATGACGTTTCATTGAGTGTTTTGCACGCTGACACTTGTTGATGGCCCCGCACCTGCAACAATTTGCTGAACTGTTGCACTTCTGTCACGTTGAACGATTCAGTCGTCGTTGATCCCGTACTTGCACGATCTACTTCCGGCAGCAGCGATGTCGGAGATTTGATGTTTTACCGTATTCCTGATATTCACGGTACACTCGCGAAATGGTCGTTCGGGAAAATCCCCAATCCATCGCTACCCCGGATATGCTGTGTCCCATCGCTCCTTCGCCGACTGTAACACCACTTTCAAACTCACCTTTTTTTTTTGTCATCAGTCTACTGACTGGTTTGATGCGGTCCGCCACGAATTCCTTTCCTGTGCTAACCTCTTCATCTCAGAGTAGCACTTGCAACCTACGTCCTCAATTATTTGCTTGACGTATTCCAATCTCTGTCTTCCTCTACAGTTTTTGCCCTCTATAGCTCCCTCTAGTACCATGGAAGTCATTCCCTCATGTCTTAGCAGATGTCCTATCATCCTGTCCCTTCTCCTTATCAGTGTTTTCCACATATTATTTTCCTCTCCGATTCTGCATAGAACCTCCTCATTCCTTACCTTATCAGTCCACCTAATTTTCAACATTCGTCTATAGCACCACATCTCAAATGCTTCGATTCTCTTCTGTTCCGGTTTTCCCACAGTCCATGTTTCACTACCATACAATGCTGTACTCCAGACGCACATCCTCAGAAATTTCTTCCTCAAATTAAGGCCGGTATTTGATATTAGTAGACTTCTCTTGGCCAGAAATGCCTTTTTTGCCATAGCGAGTCTGCTTTTGATGTCCTCCTTGCTCCGTCCGTCATTGGTTATTTTACTGCCTAGGTAGCAGAATTCCTTAACTCCATTGACTTCGTGACCATCAATCCTGATGTTAAGTTTCTCGCTGTTCTCATTTCTACTACTTCTCATTACCTTCGTCTTTCTCCGATTTAGTCTCAAACCATACTGTGTACTCATTAGACTGTTCATTCCGTTCAGCAGATCATTTAATTCTTCTTCACTTCACTCAGGATAGCAATGTCATCAGCGAATCGTATCATTGATATCCTTTCACCTTGTATTTTAATTCCATTCCTGAACCTTTCTTTTATTTCCATCATTGCTTCCCTGATGTACAGATTGAAGAGTAGGGGCGAAAGGCTACAGCCTTGTCATACACCCTTCTTAATATGAGCACTTCGTTCTTGATCGTCCACTCTTATTATTCCCTCTTGGTTGTTGTACATATTGTATATGACCCGTATCTCCCTATAGCTTACCCCTACTATTTTCAGAATCTCGAACAGCTTGCACCATTTTATATTGTCGAAAGCTTTTTCCAGGTCGACAAGTCCTATGAAAGTGTCTTGATTTTTCTTTAGCCTTGCTTCCATTATTAGCCGTAACGTCAGAATTGCCTCTCTCGTCCCTTTACTTTTCCTAAAGCCAAACTGATCGTCACCTAGCGCATTCTCAATTTTCTTTTCCATTCTTCTGTATATTATTCTTGTAAGCAGCTTCGATGCATGAGCTGTTAAGCTGATTGTGCCATAATTCTCGCGCTTGTCAGCTCTTGCCGTCTTCGGAATTGTGTGGATGATGCTTTTCCGAAAGTCAGATGGTATGTCGCCAGACTCATATATTCTACACACCAACGTGAATAGTCGTTTTGTTGCCACTCACCTAAATCTTGGTAACTTGCCACCTAAACGCTGTAACAACTGCCACAGGCACTTGTTGTCCTACATAGGCGTTGCAGACCACAGAGCCGTATTTTTCCTATTTACAAATCTCTGTATTTAAATACTCACAGCTATACCAGTTTCTTTGGTGCTTTAGTCTACAACGCGTGATAAAAATGGTGCGCTCAGAAACAGGAAATGAAACTTCACGTTTAAGAGCGTATGTAATGTTATGCACTGTACTGATGGGAGGGTGTCATAAGGCTGTTGTATCCTCTCCTGAGGCAATCTGGCCCGCAACTGTTGGAACTGGTTCCTGATGTCCTGGATACTGGCTCTGGGATGGAGATAATGTCCGTGACGGCCCATACATGTTCTGTTCATCTGTTGGGAACAAATTTGGGGATCTTGCTGAGCTCGGGAATACCTAGGCGTAAAACAGACTGTGTATGGGGACATGTGCCAAGTTTGAATGAGCATTTCCTGTTAAAAAATGGCATCGCGATACATATGAGGACGATGGATGACCATGACGTCAGTCAATCACTACAAGCCCTCATCTAAATTCATGTCGCCAGGTGTAATACGGCTGTGCCTCTCCAAAACATTGGAAAAATGGGACCTCTTCCCAGGTCACCGAACTCGTCGACGACGGTCATGCGTGGTAATGCAGAACCCGCGATTCATTACTGAACACAGTGCGACGCCATTCATCAGCAGTCCAAGCTTCCCGCTCATGGCACCATCCAACACCCAGTGTGGTGCTAACGGCAGCCAACGTATGGCACGGTAATTCCGTAGTCCAACTGCTGGTAGTCTCTGACCAGTGCTGCAGGATGACATAATGTTACAGAAAGTCCATTACTCGTTCTAGGACAGCAGGCGCAGTTGTGAAGGGGGTACGATGAGCTTGGTGCACAATACGGCGAGCCTCCCTTGTGGTGGTCAGGCGTGGTCGACTGGAAGTGTTGATTGCGAGTACGCTTTCCTCACGTTTCCCTGCAGTCCAACGGCGAGCTATTGACACAACTCAGAGCCCCACAAATCTAGATGTTGTACTATTTGACTAGCCAGTCAAATGGAGAGTAACATCCAGCGCTGTTCATCCCTCCATACTTCCTATACGAGGCCTGGTAACAACATTAAACACACTAAACACAATGAACACTAGTAGTCTCTAGTGGCCGTTCTACCTGTCTTAGAGAACTGCAAATTCAATTATTTACATACAGGCCGATGTTGTGTATGTGGTCTACGAAGTTACATTGACATCTCACCATGTCTTCTGGGTGCTTTCCATTTTCACAGTTTCGCACCTCAGTCGGTAAAAATGGAATCCTTATACACCAAACCGCCAAAGAAACCAGTATAGGCATTCAAATTCAAATACGGAGATGTGTAAACAGGCAGAATACGGCGCTGCAGTCAGCAACGCCTATATAAGACAACAAGTGTCTGGCGCATTTTTTAGATCGGTTACTGCTGCTACAATGGCAGGTTATCAAGATTCAAGTGAGTTTATCCGTGGTGTTATAGTCAGTGCACGAGCGATGGGACACAGCATATCCGAGGTAGCAATGAATTGGGGATTTTCCCATACGATCTTTTCACGTGTGAACCGTGAATATCAGAAATCCGGTAAAACGTCAAATCTCCGACATCGCTGCGACCGGAAAAAGATCCTGCAAGAACGGGACCAACTACGACTGGAGATAATTGTTCAACTTGACAAAACTGCAACCCTTCCGCAAATTGCTGCAGGTTTCAATGTTGGGCTATCAACAAGTCTCAGCGTGCGAATCATTGAATGAAACATCATCTATATGGGTTTTCGGAGTAGAAGGCCCACTCCTGTACCCTTGATGATTGCACGACACAAAGCTTTACGCCTCGTCTGGGCCTGTTAACATTGATATTGGAGTGTTGATTTTTGAAAAATTTGTGGGAAGTTCCTATGGGATCAAACTGCTGAGGTTAGGCTTAAAAACTACTTCATCTAAAACTAACTTACGCTAAGGACAACACACCCCTACCCGAGGGAGGACTCGAACCTCCGACAGGGGCAGCCGCGCGAAGAGTTACAAGGCGCCTTAGACCCGCGGCTACCCCGCGCGGCGGAGTCTTGATGACTGGAAATATGTTGCCTGGTGGTCTCGTTTCGAATTGTATGGAGCGGATGGACCTGTACCGGTATGGACACAGCCTCATGAATCCATGGATCCTGCATGACAGCAGGCGTCTGTTCAAGCTGGTGGAGGCTCCGTAATGGTGTGGGGCGTGTGCAGCTGGAATGATATGGGCCCCCCGATACGACTAGATACGACTCTGACACGTACTTAAGCATCCTGTCTGATCACCTGCATCCATTCATGTCCATTGTGCATTTCGACGGACTTTGGTAATTCCAGCAGGACAATGCGACACCCCATACGTCCAGAATTTCGTTTGAGTGGTTCCAGGAACACTCTTCTGTGTTTAGAGACTTCCGCTGACCACCAAATTCCCTAGTGACGAAATTTATTATGTATATGTGGGATGCCCTGCAACGTGCTGTTCAGAAGAGATCTCCACCCCCTCGTACTCCCGGATTTATGGACAGCCCTGCAGAATTTGGCTCTTCAGTTTAGAATCACTTTGCCGGCCGCAATGGCTGAGCGGTTGTAGGCGCTACAGTCTTGAACTGCGCGGCCGCTACGGTCGGAGGTTCGAATCCTGCCTCGGGCATGGATGTGTGTGATGTCCTTAGGTTAGTTAGGTTTAAGTAGTTCTAGTTTCTAGGGAACTGATGACCTCAGCCGTTCAGTCCCATAGTGCTCAGAGCCATTTGAACCATTTTTTTTTAAATCACTTTGTTCTCAGTCTGTCTGTCTGTCAATCTTTCTGTTCGACTGCTCATAACCGTTTTTCTCAGGAACGGGTAGACATATCAAGTTGAAATTTATGTCAGATGCTAAAGTATGCTCCCTTGGCGGAATAATAAGGCAATTATTATTAAGGCAATGCACCCAAAAGATGCGGCCATTCGTGTCACACGTTTTGATACTCGGAAACACAAGTATTAGAACCTGTAGGGTACTTCCCGTTGCTCTGTTATCGTGTAACTTGCCTAGCAGCAAGGTCTCACTGTACAAGTAAAGTAAAAATCAGAAATTTGTTACTGATAATTATATCACAAGGAAAAATATATCTTTCGTCATATATTATCCTACTTCAGATCTGAAATTAAAATATTATTGGAAGTGGAATCGCTGGGGCCGATCTCTGCGAGTATTAATGTCGGTCGCAGACCAAAATCGCACAGATCTTCGATTCTCGAACTGGATGATCTGTCTACATACACAATTAAGTTTGTACGGAACCCTGGTTGTACGAGTGCTGCTCGCACCTGGCCATTTCTCCCCAGGCAATGTGTTAGTCATAACCGTCTCAAAATCGCTACACCAGTTCCTGAGATCAGCCTTCTCATAGAGACAGGAAAACGCGATGGGGGACTCTTAATTTATAATATGTAGCGATTACACATTTTTCAGAAATGATACAGCGCTCGAAATGACTAAATGATGAAATTACGATTTACTTTCACTGGTGTAATATTTAGTGTTCTCGCACTACTTCGCAAATACAGAAAAATTGATCCTCGCGTTCAACACAGATTAGTAACACTATACACAATTCACCCAAACTAATCATTACAGTAGCAAGAACACCCAACACAATTTTTTTTTTTCTTTTCGTAACGCTCTCATGTAGTGTCTTTTCATCGGACCCTGTATTTTCGCATACCAATGACCGTGAAGTAAGGAAACACGCGCAGTGGCTTCTCCTGCGTCTGTCTTGGAGCGTTCTGTGTTTATCACTGCGATTCAGGTTTAATCTCACCGAGGCGTTGCTGCGAAACTGTATCCATTGTAGCTCGTAATTACGGGGTGCTCCCTTTCATGGCACGGGCGTGGAGAGCGCGATAGTGGTTCCCCAGAATGGGATGCCTGGGCGAGCACCGATCCTCTGTCCTATCCCGTTGAAGGCATAGCTGTTTCCAGGAAGATTACAGACATACAGAAAAACTGGCACTACGTGTTGGATACGACAGTATTTAGAAAAACTGTGAGACAAAAAAAAATACAGCGGTCGCTCATAATCAAGCTGGAAACTTTATATCCACAACAAAAGGTTTTCTGAATTTCTGACGTGAAAATCAAGTAACTGTTATTGCTATCAGTTGTACTACCCATGGGTTTAACGTCTTTTTATAACTTTGGATGACATAATACTAACCCAAGGGAATGTGCTTATACCAGGGAAATTAATAACACCGACACACTGTAGGGACATATTCCTTACTGAAGTGGAGTAGAAGTGTCCTATGAACATGTGTCTGGAAATGGACGGTGTGCGTACGGCGACAACAAATCGTCCCGGAACACAGTACAGAGCTGCATCGCATACACGTCCCAACAGATGTTCTAAGTGGACTCAAAGGGATGCACTCGTTCACACGTCTGAAAGGACACATGATCACACAAATGCCCAAAAAGGGCTTGAAGTGTTATGTGATTTGGTTGGTGTCTGTCAGGGTACTTGGTTTGGTATAGCTGTGCTGCCTCTCGACCGTTTCCGTCTCCTTGCGTACGGAGACACCATCTCGGCTGGTTTCCGACATGGATACCGCACCATTCTGCTGCTTCAATCACACAGCCTGCAACACATGAGAAACACACGGCACGTGGTCAAAGGAAATGTCATTCGTCAGCGCCATCTACCGTGGCAACGATGCATTTTCGGACACATGTTCATAGGACCTTTTCCCCCCATTTCCAGTTATGAACCCGTCGCTGAAGTTTGTCCGCTTTATTAACGTTCACCATGTATAATTTATCTTGTCATATTATCAACTGAATTAATGGAATTCGTTGTACGGTATAAACACACTATGTATTTACTTTAGGAATGGGTATTGATGCAGGGGTAAATTTTACACCAGCAACAACAATTATTGCTGTACCAACAGAAATTAAGGTATTCAGATCATTAGCAACGATTGGTAATTCATTTCGAGTGTGTACATACTGTCCCACCATTACTGAATTTTGGTTTACTGCTATAGGAAACTGTTTGTTTAATAAGTGACGGACAGTTCGATAATCATTTGTTACTATCATCAACATTAGTGCGATATTACAGTTTCGGTATAAGAAAATACGGGATGAATTAAACACATACTTTCACTGCCAAATATAGGATCTCTCGATTGCTTAACGGAATATATGGGTTGCTAATTCTCTCTTTATTTTAGAGCCTTTCCTTGTGACTAAATGACAGGCTCTGAAGTATTAGTAGTAGACATTGCGCTTCTTTTTATTATTTCTAAAATATATTCAATTATAATTTTCCTCGCAGTTTCGATGTAGATAGTGCCCTGGGTCTGTGTGTGGTTAGTTAGTACAGTCCAGTAGTGTTTGACGAGCAGTAATGCACACGCTTCCTTGTTCTGCACTTCACGTCTCAATGGTACTTCTGTGGTCACGTGTCTTCTGTAAACACGCTAAATGTACAGTAAACACATGCTCATATATGTAGTGGTAACATGTAAAAGTAACAAGAAGCGAAACTCGCAAAGCTAATACTTAGCCTTGTTTTTAGTCGCGGAATAGTCACATATAAAAGGGAAAAATAAACCAAAAATCGATATCAGCGATCAAGAACCCTTTAGCATACCTGCAAGAACTATACAGGAAATATGTATTTAGGGGAGGCGGCTACGATGCAACCCAGTCGCGAAATCTCGCATCATTGTGCGGTCAGTACGGGAGGCTGGTAGGGGAGATATTTCTTGTCAGCTGTAACGAAATCGTCCATGTAATATGAACGCCTCAATGCCTTACAAGAACGCCGTACATGATGGGTAGCAGTCCAACTATTACATACAGCAGACGTCAGTGTCAGATGTGTAATTGGAAGGATTATGTCAAACAGGAATTTCATCTTAAGCTTTGTTGTGTGGGCTCCTGTCGGAGTCAGCACAGACACAAACAAGGAAGGAGAGAAGTTACGATGGCCAGTGGCAAGAATCTCAAATGATGCGTGCATACACTTTCAAATTAGTAAGACACTTTATTTCTAAAAAGAAAACAAACATAATTTAACTTCTCGTTGTGAATGGCTTGATGTGATTGGTGTGCTTTCTGTGCCTCCTACATGCAATTACTTTTGTATACTATTGCTAATCGCAGAACGCAGGCTAAGTATCTTCTTCCTATTACTCACAAGGGAACCTCCCCATCGCACCCCCCTCAGATTTAGTTATAAATTGACACAGTGGATAGGCCTTGAAAAACTGAACACAGATCAATCGAGAAAACAGGAAGAAGTTGTGTGGAACTATGAAAAAATAAGCAAAATATACAAACTGACTAGTAAAAGTGTAAGATATGCAACATGAAGGGCTATTTAAGCTGAAGAGCACCGTGGTCCCGTGGTTAGAGTGATAAACTGCGGAACGAGAGGTCCTTGGTTCGAGTCCTCCTTCGAATAAAAATTTTACTTACTTTATTTTCGCAAAGTTACGATCTGACCGTTCATTCATTGACGTCTCTGTTCACTGTAATAAGTTTAGTGTCTGTGTTTTGCGACCGCACCGCAAAACCGTGCGATTAGTAGACGAAAGGACGTGCCTCTCCAATAGGAACCGAAAACATTTGATCGCAAATTCATAGGTCAACCGATTCCTCCACAGGAAAACACGTCTGAAATATTCTATACGACACTGGTGACGGCATGTGCGTCACATTACAGGAATATGTTGTCGACCCACCTAACTTGCACACTTGGCGAATGAGTAAAAAGATTCTTCTACCTTGCCCGATTTAGGTTTTCTTGTGAATGTGATAATCACTCCCAAAAAAGTGATGAAAACATAAGAGGTTGTCACATAAACGGCAACAAATGAATGCAACAGTTTCACAGTCGCACAGTTTTCCCTGTGCTCTGTCAAAACATACGTTTTTAACGTTTTCTTTTCCGTGTGTCCAAGCAAATCTGAACATGTCCTGGAATTTTGGAGAGCGAAGTTGATCATGTCTGAGTGCATGAACTTTGATAATTGTCTGAAAATAAAAAATTAAAACTTTTCACTCGAGGGAGGACTGAACCAGGGACCTTCCGCTCCGTAGTTGCTCACTGTAACCACGGGACCACGGTGCTCCTCGGTGTACACGTACCTTGATGTGGCTTATCTTGCACACGGACTACTCAGTTTGTATATTTTGCTTATTTTTTTCATAGTTCCATACAACTTCTTCCTGTTTTCTCGATTGATCTGTGTTCAGTTTTTCATGGCCTATCCCTGTGCCAACTTATAACTGAATCTGAGGAGGGTGCGATGGGGAGGTTCCCTTGTCAGAACCGACCTGTGCCCGACCAGTGATGGGCGGCTCATAAGTCAGCATTGACAGGAGGCGCTGAGCTCTGTTATCCTGTACGTGTGGCGCTGTCCGCTCTTTCCATTGGCGCGAAGGTGGGCGCCTTTTTGATGTCGTTTCGTGGCGCTGCGCTGGCCGGTATACAGCAGATACTTTTCATCATACTTCATTTTCAATCCGATATCGCCCAGTGCTTGAAGGAATTGACTCAGATTTGCCCTTCTACTAGTCTTTCAGCTCCCGAACAATAGAAATCCGCACACGGAACATTCGAGAGCGCTGTGCGAATGTCCTCATCGTTCGAAAATCAGCTTAGACACAGTCATCTGTGAACTGCCATCATTCAGATCTTGCGGCCTTCGTCAAAGTGTTAGGAGCTTTTCACTACGGCTGGACGCGACATTGCGTTTGGTTCACACATTCCCAGAATGTCACGGCAAATGTGCACAATTCAGACGTTATGCCCACAAGAACCGCACTGCGCCGCGTACTTCAACCTCGCAGTACGTTCTCAGTTGCTGAGCCATCTCGCCCCCACACTGAGATGCACCCGTTATCCGTACCGCAGCAGAACTGCGTCTGCAGGAAACCGAGAACTTGTACTCTCTTCTGACAAAGAGCCACTTTTATGGCACGATGTCTCAGCGTTGGGTGACATGTGTAGCTCATTTTCTGAAGCCCTCCCGTATTGGTAAAGAGCCAAAAGTAATTGTAAACTCAAAGAACAGCATGAATCGGGCGAAAATGCAATGGAAACGACGGGTAGTGAATAGGCTAGTTGATAGTAGACTGATAATCAGTAAACACGATAAATTTCTTAACAAGTTTTAATGAATATTGGAGAATTTTTTTCTCTTCGGGCTCGCGGTTTGGTACGTCAAATCAAATATTGACGTTCTCATTAGACTATGAGCTCCATATATTGGAGGATGACGAGATGGGGAGCAGAACATTTATCGACACGCAGCCACACCAGAAAGGCAGAACGTTCGCATTACATCGTGCTAACAAAATTCTTTTGTTTATGGGCTTGTAGAAGGACACATAGATCGCAGCCCCTATCTTAAATACGTGCCATTTTATCACTTCGTGGATGTTCACTGTAACAGCACAAGTAAAAATATGATTGTCATAGACCAAGGGCGAAATTACTTGAAAGAATCTCCAGGCTCTATCAGAGAACTCTTGGATTTTTCCTGTGACTTATGGTTGGTTTTGAACGCCATCGTCTGATTACCACTGATATCTGAACACCAACTGATATAACGAAGGGAACTGATTTCTCATAAAATTCAGTGGTATACTAAACTTAAGAACGAAAGTAGATTTCTCATGGCGTGTCTCTGCCAAGTAATAGAGCTTGATGAAACTCGGTCCGTACAGAGAAAGACCTGCTACAGTATTGTGCAGAAGGTAACTGACAGAAACACACAATGAGACGAACATAAATGACACTTTATCCAAGGAGAATGATTATGTTGAGGTCACTGTGATTTAAGACGGTCCCCTACACATTAGAAATGGCGTTGCTTGGTTATTAGTAGGGTGCGTAATGACCACGGACGGCAATGCTGCCGCGCGGTTTGAGGCGTCATGTCACGGACTTTGTGGCACCTCCCGCCGGAGGGTCGAGTCCTCCCTCGGGCATGGTTGGTGTGTGTGTGTGTGTGTGTGTGTGTGTGTGTGTGTGTGTGTGTGTGTGTGTGTGTAAGTCTAGGGACCGATGACTTCAGCAGTTTGTTCCCTTTGTTTGAACATTTTGAATGGCAATGCGTGTTCTGCAACGTGCTCGCATGATGTCTCCAAGTTTCGTAGTGAGTTCTTGTGTAAGGCTGGTTGGCTGATTTGGGGGAGGGGACCAAACAATGAGGTCGTTGATCCCATCGGATTAGGGAAGGATGGGGACGGAACTCGGCCGTGTATTTTCACAGGAACCATCCCGACATTTGCTTGAAGCGATTTTGGGGAAATCGCGAAAAACCTAAATCAGCTTGGCCGGACACGGGTTTGAACCGTCGTCCTCCGGAAAGCGAGTCCCGTGTGCTAGCCACTGCGCCACGTCGCTCGGCCTTGTGGTAGGGAATTTCGTTCCTGCACCACCGTGGTTCACAATGTTGGACCTACTCTCAAGTGGCAATTGGTGGGACGAACTAAAACACCCCGGAACATTGTTGAACATGGTTGTCTAGGCGTTACAGGGTGGGGAGATATAAAGTTTCACGGGCATACTTCCCTCTAAATATTTAAACATGCACTCGCACCGGTGAACGCTTCTGTTACACTGTACTCCTTCGCAACGTAAGTTTTTTTGGGGGATGCATTCGGTCCTGAATACGTTTTATGGATGGCAGTGCGTAACCACATCGAACAGCGTAGGTGGAGGATGTATGAGTACAACACGATATTAGGCGAATGGACTTAACTGCCCATTTCACCAACTGAAATCCCAAAGAGCACGGCTGGAATGCGGTTGGGATGGGTATTGCACCAAGTCAACATGCACCAACGGGCATCTAGCATATGCCAACCGTGTGAAAGAATGGAACCCTCTTCCAACCTAGTGTCCAGCATGGGAGCACGTTGCAGGCAGAACATTATTGCCTTCTGTGGTGATGAGAAACACTATTAAGAACCAAGTCCCGCTTTTTGTAACGTCAAGGGGCCGATCATGAACTGCGATGACTTCAGTGTAATTATTGTCTTTGAATAAAAGTGTCATTTCTGAAACTTCCTGGCAGATTAAAACTGTGTGCCGGACCGAGACTCGAACTCTGGACCTTTGTCCTTCGCGGGGAAGTGCTCCACCATCTGAGCTACCCAAGCACGACTCACGCCCGTCCTCACAGCTTTACTTCTGCCAGTACTTCGTCTCCTACCTTCCAAACTTTACAGAAGCTCTCCTGCGAACCTTGCAGAACTAGCACTCCTGAAAGAAAGGTCCGGCACACGGTTTTAATCTGCCAGGAAGTTTCATATCAGCGCACGCTCCGCTGCAGGGTGAAAATCTCATTCTGGAAACATCCCCGAGGCTGTGGCTAAGCCATGTCTCCACAATACTGTTCCTTTCAGGAGTGCAAGTTCTGCAAGGTTCGCAGGAGAGCTTCTGTAAAGCTTGGAAAGCAGGAGACGAGGTACTGGCAGAAGTAAGGCGGTCAGGACGGCCCCGAGTTCGAGTCTCGGTCCGGCACACAGTTTTAAACTGCCACGAAGTTTCATATCAGCGCACACTCCGCTGTAGAGTGAAAATCTCATTCTAGTGTCATTTCTGTTCGTCTCATTGCGTACTTCTTTCAGTTACTTTCTCTACTGTGTTTTAGCATATTAAGAAATACATGACAACTTAGCTATATTGAATATCACACATTCATTCTACCGCTTTTAGATGTAAACCATAGTCCAGGTACTATACCAACAGATAGTATAAAAATGCATGTTACTATCAAAATATACAAAATCCACATGGTCAGACATTGAGAAAGCGTGTTAAGTGATACTGGGCTGAGGACCTACCATAGAAAAACGTTACGAAATTTTCATGTCATACAGCATGCCAGAGGTGAATCCCATACTACACTTTAAATTAGAACACACATCAAAAACTCACTGTAAGTCGATGTGGCTCACTCAACTGTGACAAACAGACTGAACGTCAAAATTGTTTATAAGAGCAAAACAAACATATGATGCCAGACCAAAGAATGTAAATGTCAAAGGTATCCAAAGTTACAATCAAACAATCGGAATAGTACAACCAAATATTCGTGATTTACAACTGATCATTGAGGCACACACAGTCACCATATGAAACTACTTTTTTTTTATTATAACATGACCATTTGGTTGTATTGTCTCGATTGTATTTTTGAATATCTTTGAAATTTACGTTCTTTGGTCTGGCACCACATACTTGTCTTTTTCTTACAAGCAATTTTGACGCTCAGTCTCTCTCTCAGTTGAGCTACAGTGAGCGTTTGGTATGTGTTCTAACTTAAACTGTAGTATGGGATTCGCATGTGACATATATGAATGTGGTAGTTCTATTGCGTTTCTATTGTAAGTACTTAGTCGACTGAACTCTAATAAGAATTCTCAGTGTCCGACGACTTTGGATTTTGTTTATTTCGATAGTACCATGTATGTTTCTACTTTCTGTTGGTACAGTCCCTGGAAGACGAATTAGAACTAAAACCGTAGGAATAAATGTATGAAATTCGGTACAACTAACCTGTTACATAGTTCCTGAAATTCATACATGCTGTTGATTGTCGCTTAGAAAAAATGTTGATATTGTAACAGTTCTTTCTATGTAAGGTCTACGATTCGTAAAGCTAAATCACTTGGCAGTGACACATCATGCGAAAGTTCCTTTTGTCGTTATGTGTGATTACCTTACATCGAACCATGACTTCTGTGTGCAAGAAGACTACCAAGCAAACACCAAGCAGTGGGATTGTGGAGAACGATCAGGTAGTGGAAATAGGTGAATGCGGATGAGCATCAGTTTTAGAATAGAGATACATAAAAAATGTTTAAGTACAAGCCCAAGAACGAACAATGATATCGGTAACCATCTTACCGTTTTTATATGGTTCCGTGATGTGTGTGTAAGAGAAACTTTGGCCTTCCTTGGCTTAGGAACATGCTATTACCACACTAGACACTGCGGTTTGTAACTACAAAATAGATGCTGTGTGCGACACTGTGCAAGACCAAGTGTGTAAATGCCAACTTCCACTGTGCAAGAGCATAAGTTAGCATTATTAGCAGAGATGACAGATATTTTGGACTCCAAGATAAAGTTACTACCCTAGCATGTGGTCACTATAATGTCTGGCTGACTCTGAAAATTAGTTCAATGTGGTAGTTGAACGTGTAGCAACCATCATTTCCTACCAGTATGAATATATATTAAATAGAGTTGATAAATCGACTGTTCATTGTATAATCAGATCCAAGCTGCATACAACTTACACTGTAAGACAATGTGAGTCCTCGACAAGCGTACCTTAAACTTTACGTTAAATCATTAGTGCTGTAAGTGAGCCACATGTATTTTATAGCGCCGTAGCAAAATACTGAATACAAGAACTCAGCTAGAGAGTTCTCTTAGTCTCTCACCTCAACTCTCCATAATCCTACCTACACGTTGTGCCCCTGTTAAGCTGAGCAACCCAGCGGAAGGTTGGGTAACCAACCCCAGCGAGAAACGGGGTCAGCAACCCGACAGGATGTGGAGGACAGTGGAAGGCAATGAGAAACCACCACTTGAATTACTTCCCTAGACGTTCATGGGATGGAGCTCTTTGTACAATATTCTGGAGGTAAAGCTCCCCCTCAATCGCATGCCCAGGAGGGGAATACAACGAGCGAGGTGGCGCAGTGGTTAGCACACTGGACTCGCATTCGGAAGGACGACGGTTCAATTCCGTCTCCAGACATCCCGATTTAGGTTTTCCGTGATTTCCCTAAATCGTTTCAGGCAAATGCCGGGATGGTTCCTTTGAAAGGGCACGGCCGATTTCCTTCCCCATCCTTCCCTAACCCGAGCTTGCGCTCCGTCTCTAATGACCTCGTTGTCGACGGGACGTTAAACACTAACCTCCTTCCTTCCTTCCAGAGATTAGGGCACAGAGATTAGGGCAAATGGAGAAGGAAGGAAGGAGAAAAAGAAGAAGGAAGACTTATTGAGGATTAGGACTTGGAATGCTTTAACAGTTCTCTAGGAAGAGAAACTAGAAAACGCCGAACACGAAGTGATAAGGAACAAATTGGATGTACTCGGAATGTGTTAGGTGAGATGGGGTGGTTGTGGAGAACTAGAAAGTGCCGACTTCCAATTGTAGTATTCAGGTGAAGATAAAACTGGAATGTATAGGGTTGGAATTTTGATAGATAACAGACTTAAGGACAAGGTTATCAAGGTTGAATATGTTAGTGGAAGAATAATGATGATGAGACTGAAAAGAAAAAGAAAGACTTAGTTATGATCCAGGTCTATATGCCAACAGGTAATCGTTCAGATGAAGAGGTGGAAGAATGTTATGAGAAGACAGAAAACTTAGAGAGAGAGAGAGAAAAGAAATGCATTTATTGTTATAATGGGTTATTGGAATGCAGTAGTTGACGAAGGACCAGAAGGAAAAGCTCTGGGAAAATCTGGACTGGGAGAAAGAAATGAGAGAGGGCAAAGATTGTTGGAATACTGCAACGAAAATTTCACGGTAGTTGGAAATACTCTATTTGATAATCAAAAAAGACAGCGGTATACTTGGATATCTCGATTTGACAACAAAATATATCAAATTGATTACATAATGACACAACAAAGATACCGAAATTTGCTATAGAGTGTCAAAAGTTATTTAAGGATAGATATCTATTCAGATCATATATTAGTAGTAGTTGAGGTTCTAGTTAAATTGAAAAGAAACTGGAAAAGACAGAAGAGAGAGCACATTAACTTTGAGAAACTGAAAGACAAAAGCAGTTGTGAAAAATTAGAGAATGCATATTGTGAAATCATGATGCAACGACAGGAAACGGAATGCACAGAAGGAAGATGGGATCGTTTTAAAAATGGGATCAAAAAGGCAGCTAAGGAACCGCTTGGAGTCAAGGAGAGGAAGAAAGTAAAGAAAGAATGGGTAACACCAGATATGATAACCAAGATGAATGATCGCAGGAAATGGAAAAACTGTAAACACAGAAGAAGGGAAGCCCAACTACAGGTGGTTAAATAACGAATTGAGAAGGGAGACAGAAAAAGCAAAGGAGAAATGACTGACAGGAAAGTGTGACAAGATAGAGAAATTAGAGAAAGAAGAAAATATGATTTGATGTACAGAAAAGTAATTGTTTCGACATTCAGGGAAAAGAGAAACAACAATTGACTAAAGGAAGTAGAGACAGCAGACGGTAAAATGGTGAGTAAATCCCAATAAATAATGAGAAGAATGGAAGAATATATGGAATGGCTACACGCTGCAGGCAGCCGACCAAGTGAAGAAGACCTTGAGATAGAAGAAGAAGATAAAGTTGCAGATGATGACAAAGGAAATGTAATAGTAACTAGTGAGATTGAAGAATCTATGAAGGAGTTGAAAAAATGGAAAGGCAGTGGGAATTGATGAGATTCCTGTAAAACTGTTAAAGTCATTGGAGAAAGAAGGGAAAAGGGAGTTAACAGAATCGTGTAATCAAATATACATCACAGGAAAATGGCCTAAGGACTTTACAGAAAGTATCTTAATACTTATAGAAGAGAAAAGAACAGCAAAACGTGTGAAGAACATAGAACATTGAGCCTGATATCGCATGCAGTCAGAGTCTTGCTGAGGACACTCAACAGAAGGCTATATGGAAAGCTGAACTGCATCATAGGAGATGAACAATTTGGTCTCAGGTGAGGAGTGGGAACTAGAGATGCCATTGAGCTACTGAGAGCGATAAGGGAGAGGTACATGGAGAAGAAAAGGAAGGTGTATGTTGTACTCATTGATCTTGAGAAGGCTTTTGACTGTGTCAGATTGGACAAAGTGATGGAAATCCTAAGGAAACATGGATTTGACTGGAGGGATAGACAGCTAATTAGAAATTTATATTTGAACCAGAGAGCAAGAGTAAGAATAGGAGGTGTGATGAGTGAAGAAACTGAACTGGGAAGAGGTTCAAGACAAGGTTGTGGTTTATCACCTACACTGTTCAATATACACTCCTGGAAATGGAAAAAAGAACACATTGACACCGGTGTGTCAGACCCACCATACTTGCTCCGGACACTGCGAGAGGGCTGTACAAGCAATGATCACACGCACGGCACAACGGACACACCAGGAACCGCGGTGTTGGCCGTCGAATGGCGCTAGCTGCGCAGCATTTGTGCACCGCCGCCGTCAGTGTCAGCCAGTTTGCCGTGGCATACGGAGCTCCATCGCAGTCTTTAACACTGGTAGCATGCCGCGACAGCGTGGACGTGAACCGTATGTGCAGTTGACGGACTTTGAGCGAGGGCGTATAGTGGGCATGCGGGAGGCCGGGTGGACGTACCGCCGAATTGCTCAACACGTGGGGCGTGAGGTCTCCACAGTACATCGATGTTGTCGCCAGTGGTCGGCGGAAGGTGCACGTGCCCGTCGACCTGGGACCGGACCACAGCGACGCACGGATGCACGCCAAGACCGTAGGATCCTACGCAGTGCCGTAGGGGACCGCACCGCCACTTCCCAGCAAATGAGGGACACTGTTGCTCCTGGGGTATCGGCGAGGACCATTCGCAACCGTCTCCATGAAGCTGGGCTACGGTCCCGCACACCGTTAGGCCGTCTTCCGCTCACGCCCCAACATCGTGCAGCCCGCCTCCAGTGGTGTCGCGACAGGCGTGAATGGAGGGACGAATGGAGACGTCTCGTCTTCAGCGATGAGAGTCGCTTCTGCCTTGGTGCCAATGATGGTCGTATGCGTGTTTGGCGCCGTGCAGGTGAGCGCCACAATCAGGACTGCATACGACCGAGGCACACAGGGCCAACACCCGGCATCATGGTGTGGGGAGCGATCTCCTACACTGGCCGTACACCACTGGTGATCGTCGAGGGGACACTGAATAGTGCACGGTACGTCCAAACCGTCATCGAACCCATCGTTCTACCATTCCTAGACCGGAAAGGGAACTTGCTGTTCCAACAGGACAATGCACGTCCGCATGTATCCCGTGCCACCCAACGTGCTCTAGAAGGTGTAAGTCAAATACCCTGGCCAGCAAGATCTCCGGATCTGTCCCCCATTGAGCATGTTTGGGACTGGATGAAGCGTCGTCTCACGCGGTCTGCACGTCCAGCACGAACGCTGGTCCAACTGAGGCGCCAGGTGGAAATGGCATGGCAAGCCGTTCCACAGGACTACATCCAGCATCTCTACGATCGTCTCCATGGGAGAATAGCAGCCTGCATTGCTGCGAAAGGTGGATATACACTGTACTAGTGCCGACATTGTGCATGCTCTGTTGCCTGTGTCTATGTGCCTGTGGTTCTGTCAGTGTGATCATGTGATGTATCTGACCCCAGGAATGTGTCAATAAAGTTTCCCCTTCCTGGGACAATGAATTCACGGTGTTCTTACTTCAATTTCCAGGAGTGTATATCTGGAGGAAATTATTAGTGAAAGTTTTGATGGAAGGAGAGGAGTTTGTATAGGGGGTCAGAGAGTGGAGACTATAAGATTTGCAGACGACATGGTTGTGATGGCAGAGAGTGCAAGAGAGATGGAACACATGTTAGATGATCTAAGCGCAATATTAGAAGAATATGGTATGAAGACCAACAAGAAGAAAACGAAAAGCTTGGTAATTGAGGAAAGGGCAGAAATGCCATATCAAAATAGGGGGAGAGGAAATAGTGCAAGTGAATACCTTCAGTTACTTGGGAAGTGTAATAATAGATGATATGTATTGCTCAACAGATATTAGGAAAAGAATTGCATTGGCAAAAAAAGGATTCAAGTGGAAACAGGTATTACTTTGTGCACCACTAAACAAAATTCTGAGGAAAAGACTTGCCATATGTTACGTCTGCAGCTTTGCACTGTATGGTGCGGAGACCTGGACATTGAGGAAGGAAAATGAAAGAAGATTGGAGGCAGTAGAGATATGGATATGGAGAACAATGGAAAAAGTGAAATGAGAAGACCGAGTAAGGAATGAAGCAGTATTAAGAAGAGTTGGAGAAGAAAGAAACGTATTGAAAGTCATCAGAAAGAGGAAACGTAACTGGATTGGCTATTGTTTGAGGAGGGACTGTTTATTGAAGCAAGGAATAGAAGGAATGGTGGAGGGAAAAAGGGGAAGAGAAAAAGAGAAGATATCAAATTCTGGACAAATCAAAGGTGGCAAATATTGAGAAATGAAAAGACTGGTTATGAACAGACAAAAGTGGAAGACGCTTCACCCATGACAGGACCTACCATACGGCAGAATACCATACTACTAATACTAGCAAAATAGTACAGGCCATTTTCGTTTCCTTGAAGTGCTATTCTAATGTAAATAGAACTTTTATCCATGATTGGACATAGAATTTCATTGTCTGTGGACTCTCGTCCAAAGAGATGGTTACTCATGAGATCCTTTGTAGTACAGCAAGCCAACTGAGCATCGAAGTGTTTTCAAAGCTAACGTGTCGTATTTCGTGTTTTCCGTAGTTGTACGTGAATATTTTGCAAACAAGCAATTTAAGTAATAAACTGCATTAAAGATCTCTCCAAAACATGTTTTTAGTACAGTTCGTTGTGACAAAGTCTTGGAAAATATAATCACAGGCTGAACATGCTATAGATTTTCTTTTGGTATTTTTAGTACTTGATTATAAAAAGGAAAGTAGATAAAGCCTGTTAATTTTTTAGAGAACATTAGCACCAAGGTCCGGTTTGGTAAATGTCACAGCCTTCCTCGAAAGTTTGACTTTATACCACCAGTGGAGCAATAACCTCAACTAGATCTAAGATCAAAGACAATAGAGAACTATTTCAGCCAGTCAACAACGTCAAATACATTTTTCTAGCGTATAACATGGTTTATTATCTTCTTACTCCATATTTTAAAAACATTAGATAACGGAAGTTATAGTAATATAAGCTCAAGTAGGTTTACAATGGAAATCCCAATATCTTTACGTTTTTCTGATACGTATTACAGACAGTTTAGATGTGGGACTAACATTGTGATAATTTGAGGTCCGTAGTCGCTATTTAAATGTCAAGTTACACTAGTAGTGCCAATACGTAAACCATATGTGATTTGTACTGTTATAGAACGATAATACAAATCATTCAGATCTGGATTTAACATTGTGACATTCAATTTGAGGACCATTGCGCTTTGCAGCAAGTTGAGTGCAATGATCGAACTATAGTAGTATTTGGGGGCCAGAGAACAAAATGGTTGATAGGGCAGGGGAGAGGGGACGGTGAAAGGGTTCATGGTGACTGTTTTGTTTTAATGCGGGTAAAATACTGCGCTGTGATTGAGAGAGCAATTTTAATGGTCAGTATAATCGTGGCCTGTGATTGGGAGAGCTATATATATATATATATATATATATATATATATATATATATATATATATATATATATATATATATATATATGCAAGCTTTGCGTCACCTCGGTTCCGAGAGTTCCAGAACCTGTACAGAAAATTGGAATAGAGACCAACAGAAACAACATTTCCGCCCTTTTTATTACTCATCACACCATACAGCGAGACCTTCAGACTTGCTAGTCCAAATTGCTGTACACACTAGTACCTCTAAGGCCCAGTAGCACGTCCTCTTGCATTGATGCATGCCTGTATTCATCGTGGCATACTATCCACAAGTTCATCAAGGCACTATTGATCCAGATTGTCCCACTCCTCAATACCGATTCGCCGTAGATCCCTCAGAGTGGTTTGTGTGTCACATCGTCCATAAATAGCCCTTTTCAATCTATCCCAGGCACGTTCGATAGGGTTCATGTCTGGAGATGATGCTGGCCACTTTAGTCGAGCGATGTCGTTATTCTGAAGGAAGTCATTCACAAGATGTGCACGATGGGGGCGCGAATTGTCATCCATGAAGACGAATGAATCGCCAATACGCTGCCGATATGGTTGCAATATCGGTCGGAGGATGGCCCTCACGTATCGTGCAGCCGTTATGGCGCCTTCCATTACCACCAGCGCCGTACGTCGGCCGCAAATAATGCCACCCCAAAACAGCAGCGAACCTCCACCTTGCTGCACTCGCTGGTCAGTGTCTAAGGCGTTCAGCCTGACCAGCTTGCCTCCAAACACATCTCCGACGATTGTTTGGTTGAAGGCATTGCGACACTTATCGGTAAAGAGAACGTGATGTAAAATCTGAGCGATCCATTCGGCGTGTTTTGGCCCCATCTGTACCGCGCTGTATGATGTCGTGGTTGCAAAGATGGACCTCGGCATGGACGACGGAAGTGAAGTTGGGCATCATGCAGCCTATTTCGCACAGTTTGAGTCGTAACCTGACGTCCTGTGACTGCACGAAAAGCATTATTCAACATGGTGGCGTTGCTGTCAGGGTTCCTCCGAGCCATAATCCGTAGGTAAAAGTCATCCATTGCAGTAGCCCTTGGGCGGCCTGAGCGAGGCTTGTCATCGACAGTTTCTGTCTCTCTGTATCTCCTCCATCTCCGAACAACATCCAAGACACCTGGACGTTTCCCTTGTTAAGAGTCCTTCCTGGCACAAAGTAACAATGCGGACGCGATCGAACCGCGGTATTGACCGTCTAGGCATGTTTGAACTGCAGACAACACGAGCCATATACCTCCTTCCTGGTGGAATGACTGGAACTGATCAGCTGTCGGACCCCCTTCGTCTAATAGGTGCTGCTCATGCATGGTCGTGTACATCTTTGGTTGGGTTTAGTGACATCGCTAAACAGTCAAAGGGACTGTCTCTGCAATACAATATCCACAGTCAACGTTTATCTTCATAAGTTCTGGGAACTGGGGCGAAGCAATATATATATATATATATATATATATATATATATATATATATATATATATATATGTGTGTGTGTGTGTGTGTGTGTGTGTGTGTGTGTGTGTGTGTGTGTTTGTTTGTTGCTGATGAAGCTGTGTGGCTTCTGTGAATGCTGTCAAGAAGGCAGTTCTGGAGTACCTGCTGACTGGCAGTTGTGTTTTTAACATCCAGTAAAATACTGGATTGACTGGGAGATCTGAATGTATGTTGTTCTAATTTAGAAGCTCACTGCTTGGCGTAATTCCAAGAAAATGCCTTGGCTTAGGAAGGGAATGATATCATCCCGCCACCACTCTCCCTGCCACAGCCGTACTGTCGCTTTCACCTGCCAGTCTGAGGAATGGCTGGTGTGCATAATGTGAGACTCGTCGCTATTGCATACCTACCGTTGTTATACATTTCTGTTGGATAAAAAAGTTCTTGTTCAATGGTGAGTCGAGACGAAATAATATACTACAAGATATTACGCAAATGAAAAATTCAAGTTAGTTACTGTTATCCTAAACATCCCATATTGTCATGTATGTAGAAGTCACTGAACTCATACATGTGAGTTTATACATCATATCTCACTTTAAGTTGAATCTCTTATTTGTGTTCATGGCCTAAGAATTTCAAACTTCGGTTTTATGTATTTTTTTGTCATCATCGTTTGATTACACGGAAAAATCCGAATATTAATTTGAACATGATAATGAAAAGAAAGCACCCACTTCATGTAATAACCATACGTAGGAGCTATACGAAAACACGACAGTCATGTTAGATAAGAGTATAAATGGAGAGCTAAAGTATACACTCGTACGTGATTTACTGCTTGGATAGAAAGCTATGTTCCTTATGTGTATTAGACTAATTAAAAAGACATCTATGATATTTTTGTGGAGACTATATCACAATACCAACACGGAAATAAACTAACATAGAACGAGTAATTTACATTCCAAGCGAAGTAGCTGAAATGGTAAATAACAAAACAGTAGAACATGTCAGTTATTTCAATTATCCTTGATATGATGTCAAATACAATCTGACTATGATACAGACAGAAAGCAGAAAAATTTGAAAACATATGTGGAATTATAAACAGGTACTTATGAATCAAGGAAAAAAAACAGGAATGAAGGTTTATAAAGCAATGGCCACCCTCACACTAGGAAAGTGAGAAGCGGGTCATTTACAAACGACAAGAAAGTGACATCCAGGCAGCTAAAATGTGAGTTCTTGTGACTGGGGCAGGCTATACCATAGTAGACAGAGTGAGAAACAGAGACATTAGAAAGGAACTGAACATCAACAAAGTGAGAATTCAAATTCAAGTCAACAGAAGAAAATGGCGTGCTCATCCCGACAGAATGAAGTGCGGCATGCTACAATATGAAGTGAGAAATTACAATGCGGTAAGTCTTAAAAGTGTGGGAGGTCCAAGGGAGAGACGGGCACTATAACAGACAGTCTTAGTGCCTGAAGTACAGAAGAAGAAGAAGAAGAAGAAGAAGAAGAAGAGGAAGAGATAGAGCATGAGGAAGAGAAAGAAGCAGAAGATTATGAATATAAAACACTATGAACAAACCGTCGGCGTGGCGATGACCAGCCTGTTACCGCCAATAGTGGCGAACCTGTACATGGAACACTCTAAAGCAAACCTAGTAGGCTCCACCAACTGTGATATAAATCGTTTCTGTTAGTTCTTTTGTGATTAGGCCACCCGGATCGAAAAACAGACTTGAAGAGTTCCGGAAACATTAGCTCTATTCGTCATAACATAAAATTGACGATGGAATTTAGTAAAGAGAGCCAGCTACTTTCCTCGGCGTGTTGGTTACGAGTACGCAAAAAACCTATTCACACTGACTCATGGCCCCTATCTCACTGCTCGATATATCACCGGCCGTCACTAACAAATTTTGTGCTAAGGACCCAGGTCAAAAGCGCACGAACTCTGTTTCAGACAAGGAAAGCCTCGCTGAAAAGGTACACCTACGAGCAAACCTGAGAGATCACAAGCTCTTTTTCGTGATTCAACGTTCGTCTTTCATCGACACATATCTTATATCATTTACATCAATGTCAAACTTTCGACGGAATTTTCTTAATAACCGTCGCGAAAAAAGGTTTTTTGCGGGTTTTGCGATATTTGACACCATACAAAATTTTAAACCGCAGTTGGAAAACCAGTGCGTATATCGCAGCGCCATTACGGATTATGAGGGGACGACAGAGATGAATCATCATATGCAGGGCTTTTACTTATTGAACTGTATAAAAGCATCACAACTAGCGCGACACGTGTGAAAGTAAGCTGAATTTTTTTTGCGACCATGGAGACGGACCAATAACGGGTAAGTGTCCCTTCTTAAAACAATCAGCAAAATGTCACTCACAGTCTCTAACATTGTTTAATATAAGAGCTAATAAGTTTCGTGGCTGGAGTCTGTTTATGTAAAATCCTTCTGTGTACCTACGTGTTGTAAAATCACCAACATTGTCAATGAAGATGCGTTTTCCGTTTAGGCTGTCACTTTATGAACTTCTTTTATTTCCGCATAGGCGAATTTCAGCTTCATGGTATGTATCAAGCATTTCCTATTAACCCAAAAAGGCCGAACAAGAATCGAATATGTGATTAAAATAAAGATAAATCCTAGTTACACTCCTGGAAATGGAAAAAAGAACACACTGACACCTGTGTGTCAGACCCACCATACTTGCTCCGGACACTGCGAGAGGGCTGTACAAGCAATGATCACACGCACGGCACAGCGGACACACCAGGAACCGCGGTGTTGGCCGTCGAATGGCGCTAGATGCGCAGCATTTGTGCACCGCCGCCGTCAGTGTCAGCCAGTTTGCCGTGGCATACGGAGCTCCATCGCAGTCTTTAACAATGGTAGCATGCCGCGACAGCGTGGACGTGAACCGTATGTGCAGTTGACGCACTTTGAGCGAGGGCGTATAGTGGGCATGCGGGAGGCCGGGTGGACGTACCGCCGAATTGCTCAACACGTGGGGCGTGAGGTCTCCACAGTACATCGATGTTGTCGCCAGTGGTCGGCGGAAGGTGCACGTGCCCGTCGACCTGGGACCGGACCGCAGCGACGCACGGATGCACGCCAAGACCGTAGGATCCTACACAGTGCCGTAGGGGACCGCACCGCCACTTCCCAGCAAATTAGGGACACTGTTGCTCCTGGGGTATCGGCGAGGACCATTCGCAACCGTCTCCATGAAGCTGGGCTACGGTCCCGCACACCGTTAGGCCGTCTTCCGCTCACGCCCCAACATCGTGCAGCCCGCCTCCAGTGGTGTCGCGACAGGCGGGCGTGAATGGAGAGACGAATGAAGACGTGTCGTCTTCAGCGATGAGAGTCGCTTCTGCCTTGGTGCCAATGATGGTCGTATGCGTGTTTGGCGCCGTGCAGGTGAGTGCCACAATCAGGACTGCATACGACCGAGGCACACAGGGCCAACACCCGGCATCATGGTGTGGGGAGCGATCTCCTACACTGGCCGTACACCACTGGTGATCGTCGAGGGGACACTGAATAGTGCACGGTACATCCAAACCGTCATCGAACCCATCGTTCTACCATTCCTAGACCGGCAAGGGAACTTGCTGTTCCAACAGGACAATGCACGTCCGCATGTATCCCGTGCCACCCAACGTGCTCTAGAAGGTGTAAGTCAAATACCCTGGCCAGCAAGATCTCCGGATCTGTCCCCCATTGAGCATGTTTGGGACTGGATGAAGCGTCGTCTCACGCGGTCTGCACGTCCAGCACGAACGTTGGTCCATCTGAGGCGCCAGGTGGAAATGGCATGGCAAGCCGTTCCACAGGACTACATCCAGCATCTCTACGATCGTCTCCATGGGAGAATAGCAGCCTGCATTGCTGCGAAAGGTGGATATACACTGTACTAGTGCCGACATTGTGCATGCTCTGTTGCCTGTGTCTATGTGCCTGTGGTTCTGTCAGTGTGATCATGTGATGTATCTGACCCCAGGAATGTGTCAATAAAGTTTCCCCCTCCTGGGACAATGAATTCACGGTGTTCTTATTTCAATTTCCAGGAGTGTACAAAGCCTCCGGTAATACGCTGATAATGTTATAAATGTGTTACTTACTTGCAAGTGAAATGCTGAATAAACAGCAAAAATATTTATTAAACAGTAAAAATATTTATTACGTATTAAAAGAAAAGCAACAAGAAAAATTCTAATTTTACTACTGAGACTTGACACTAGGTTGCGTGCAACTACGCTACCGGCCACTGCGCATGCGCGCCGTGCGTTTGCGCAACACGTTGGTGAAACTAAACACTTTCGGCATGTTACAACTTTGGCCACACTAGTTGCATGAGTTTTGAGGTTGTGTGTGTTCGTAGAATGTAGACAAACTGAAATATGACGTGGAGAAGGGAGAAAAATGTTCGCTTTTTGGATATCTATGCTTTGCATAGGTGTTTGTGGGAGTTAAGTGATGCTGATTACAAAAATAAGCAATATATTGCTGCTCCTGAGACCGTCACGTGCTATCATGAACATAGATAGTTTGACAATATCTGATCTGCAGGGCAAAATTTATTGAATTAGGAGCACTCGTACAACTGGATTAAGAAAAATACTAGCAAATGTAATTCTAGCTGTGGAAATGCTCTCATGTACAAGACTGAAATCCCATCGTTCGAGTTGGCCGACTCTTTTTTTAAAGGAATATTGTTGACAGGAGGGAAAGCTACGCAAATCAAGAATCTGTATTCTTTATTCAATATTCATCTGTTTAAAATGTCGCAGCACTGCTCCCCATTCACATATTTTTGAATTTCGAAATATTGCCACTGTACAGATCTATCTTCAAGAGAGTAGTTTGCAAACCATTCTCTTCTTAATGCGGCCTGCTTCGAATAATTGTTGCTGTTAATATTAATTATTATTACTGTTAATGTCAATAATTATTGGTATTAATGAAAAAGCGTCATCACCAATTAAAACCGCATCTTATAGCATACCGAGTGTTCTCGACTGTAATGCACGCAATGTGATGTGTAATTTCAGTTCTGGCGACAGTGCTTCATGCGTTACGTATCTTTATTCCTTATGGCATAGTTAACTCCATTTAGAAGAAACGTGAACAGTTCTGGTGACATTCTAAAATAATTAAAAGAACTTCTTGGGTCTTCCATTATAAATTATTTCAGCAAGGATGCCGAGCAACCGAGCTGACGTCTTTTCTTCATCGAGTCACGAATCGAAATTTTTTTTTTTTCCTTATGCAGCGATTCCACGCAACGAGCTATAATCCATTACAACTCGTGCGTCGTGCAGCTGCCAAAACTGTCATTTCAGACACGACTCAAGAACCCACGAAACGATGAAACTGAAGTGTATACTGGTTTCGCCGTGTCTACAGTCAAACATGAAACCTTGTGCGTACAACTCATTCCACGCAACGAGTGGCGCAACGCAATGTCGTCGTGTAGACTAAGCTTAAGAATTCACAATACGGCAAAAAAAAATACTGTTCTCGACAGTGTCTCTTTTGTCGATCCTGACACAAGGCTTATGATCATATGGTGCACATAGAGAATGCCGAATCATATCTGCTACCAAGTTCACAGTCCAGGAGAAACAATAAAATTTGTAGATGCATCCGGTTTCGTGATGCTGGGGCGTCCTCGAGAGGTTTTCCCCGAAGTTTTTGGCACTGTCTTTGGTTTTCCTCACATTGAAGTTCAAAATTTCTCTCGTAATAAACTTCGGGTTACTTTGATCCCGTGTGATCTTATCTTTTTCTCCACTGAGTGCAACCTCTCTTCCTTTCAGAGGTTTTTAAGATATGGGAGAAGGACATCCCACCAGATGATGAAAGGGGTGCCAAGTGTCCCGTTTCGGGAGACGTTTCACATTGATGTTAGAGAGATGGGTTCGTTGCTTTTCACTCCACCAGCTAGATCGGCTTCACCTGACCGAGATACCAACAATACTCATAGGAAACTAATTAAACAGTTAAAATTCAGTTAATAAATCGTGGGATGGAAAAATAGGCGTGAGAGCTCAATTAAGCCAGTATGATTTTATACGTCTGCACACAACTTTTCGTCGTTCCCGCACATGTTTCTACCATTTCTAACAAGCAGATCTAAAAATAACTGAAAGGTTTCAAAATAACTGTAAATATGCTTCAAAAGAATGAGCAGTCCATAAAGCAACCATAAAAATTTACTCCAGAGCTCACGATAAACTTATCCTAATAGTTTGGACAGTAAATTTCCAAAAATAAAGGGGGTGTATTTATTGGGGACTATGGCCTAATTTTGTGCAACTATCCATTTCCGAGGTACCGATTATTATTTTCTTCAAGAATTCAGTATGAATTTTAATACTTAACGAGATATTAATGTAGCGCACTGAATCGTCTTCCAAGAGATTTCACTTTGCTGAATGGATGAAGAAAAATGTGTTACGTACGGTGTTAACGACAAATAATCGGATACCAATTGAATTAAAAAAATGATTTCTAAAAATGCTGGTAGATAAATGGTACAGCGCTTTAAAGCAAGGCATCTGCAACTGCGCACTTTTTAACAGCATTTTAGAGTAGTTGAGAACACCGATATTTTACGGATTCCACCAAATGAGCAAAAATAGCTATCGAATATTCTAAATTTGATGACGAAGTTCGTCAGTACAGTTTTCACTTCTTTCTTTTGCTTGACATAGAATAAAGAAGTAAAAAAATCGTTAGTACCGTACTGTTCTTCACAAGGAATCTTACGCGTCGTTAAAATGTGGTTATATTTCCAACAGCAGCCATAATATTTCGGTAGACAGCGAAGCTAGGACCCAAGATTTTGCAGGAAAATAATCTTCGCTTTGCATCACAATACATGTCGTAGACCTCAAGATATCCGAATGTTGAACAAAGGTCCGAAGCTAAGGGGCGTTAATCCCCTGTTATGGTAAAGAAAAAAAACCTTTTGCAGATTTTTGGTAAAGTAGTGGTTATAGCAGTCAATAAAACCTGTTTAATTTTTGTATTACAATGTGATGAATTTTGATGCTTGAGTAGGCGCAGCGCAGAGATATTCTCAACATAGTCCTCTGAAATCAGTGTGAATAACGTTCAGTTCCGAGATTAAGCGGCATATATTTGAATGTCCACATCTTGCTCGATATTTACAGTTTGAATCGCACATTACAGTCATCCACAAAGTAAATAACTTACTTTATGGATGACCGTAATTTCAGATTGCGCCTAGTATATATCTATAGATGTGACTCGCTCCTGTGTCAAAATCATAAGTGTTAGTAATGTATCCACAGTATAAAGCTTACGATTTAAATACTTGAAAATGGCCTAAGGACGAAGTTGTACAATCGTACATGAAATAAAGAGAATGGTAGCTGAAGGCATAATGAAATCATTCAGAAAGTTCATCGCAGCTGCAGACCCTATCGTAGTGAAAATTAGAGAAAGGTCATTGTTTGCTGTAAGACGCGTATACCAATTTTAGTCTTTTGGGCCCGTAGCGTTGTAAGTGTCGTTTGAAGTCGTGATGTAATCACGATTCCAAAAACGCTGCTAAGTCAGACCTTTTATTCCTTACAGGTCTATTTCGGCAAAGAGTTGTTTTCAGGGTTATCTGTGAGTAAATGGCACTTAATTTGGCTGCAATATTTCTAACATTATATGTAAATATTTATTAGACACCTTATTACAAAATTTGTTACATACGTCGGGTTTGACATTGATACCTTTCCGTGATTCCGTCGGTGTCTTTGTTTTAATTACGCTCCATTAGGTTCGTGGAGCAATAACTGTTCATTTTATAAGACTTCTTATCTGATATAACTGTCAGGTTGTCTTCCTTTTCCATAGAGTAATAATTATGTGAAAGCTTATCTGACGGATGTACCACAATGTAAAAAATATCTCTGGAGTGAGCATTCAGAATGCAGAATTGATTTTATGTTGCCAACATACATTGCGACCATGATCAAGTGATCTCAGGGCGGCTTAGGTTTGTCCTTAATGCGTCCTATAAATTTTGAATGTCATTATACTTCTAGTACAGACAGATTTCCTTCGTAAGTGCTTCGAATTTGGCACGTGCATTTTGTAGACACCATATCAATTTGCATTTTGTACCTGGAATAAAGTGGGCTCTTATCTTTGAAGAGCAAAATGAACGGGCATTGCGTAACGTCACCGTCACGCCAGCGTGCATTTACACTGTCCGTCAAGTCACACCAGCGTGCATTTACGCCGTCCGTCAAGTCACGCCACTTCACGTCACCTCACACCACGTCAGTTCACTTAGCCGACAACCGGACGGCGAAATTGAAGTTACGAATCACCATCTGCGACAAAAAATGTCAGAAAATAACACTGGAATTGAAGAACTAACAATGACATCGTTTATTAATGGCAAGAGCAAACTTACTAACGTTTGCTATTGATCAGTTTTGTTTGTTAAAGTGTTGAGACGTGAAACAACGTTCCAAACCGTCGACATTTCTTTGCTAGGGAATGTGTAAACACCTCAAACAATAACTATAAAGGAATAAATGGAGCCTTTTTATCCTACCCATTCCGATTTTTTCTTAAGTAACACATAACGTCATAAACAACTGTGTTTTTGTCCTTCATTAAAGCTGACCTTGTCACTTAAAACGTCGTTTGTTGGAAATTGCTTCTTTAATTTATGTTCTTATTAATGTACATTGTGGGCCTCAGCTTCGATCTGTTATTTATCTCCATTAACTTACGCCTCGTTAACTTACGGTGTTATCAACGTACGCTGTGGACGTCAGCTCTGTTCTGTTATTGATCTCGATTGTGTCAGAACACTGAATGGAAAAAATATCCAGGTCGTCACGGAATATTTGCAATTTGGCACGAATACAAAGCATACTAATAAAATAAATATTAAGAAAATACAAAAGACGAACTGTATTCCTATTGCATGAGTGATCGCGGTCAAAATAGGTTATCTTACGATGTTAGCACAGGCGATACTACCAAAACTTTATTCCCCAGGATCCTCGACGCACTGTGATGTGATGTGACAGTCCTTTGACGGCTTGTATGTATGCCGCCATTTGAAATGCATTGTGAAATATTTCGACGTGACGTGCATTGACATGACGAGATGTAACGGCCAGTGTGAATTGGCCTTAAACAAACCATGTAGTCCCGAGATCATGTGATAATTCCAGATTAATGTTGACAACATGCGCAAAACATGATGTATCAGCGATATTGTATAGTTCCAATCAATTTTGTTTATCTTGCGGTAATTTCGGTAATCTTTGCTAGTGGTATCGTTGGTGGTCTTGTGTAATCTTTGGTTGTCCCGTAACATTTTGTATTTCAATCCATTTCCGCGACTGATGATTTCAATAAATTTGTCTATGTATTTTTTGTGTTTTAAGTTGATTTCCTCAATAGGTATTTTTAGTGAGTATTTGTGTGTACCGGTATATAAAGAGACTTACATCTCTCCAAAAAACGTTTATTAGAGGTACTTCGGATGCTACGTCTAGAATTTGGATAGATTGTTCTAAATTATCTGCTATGTGTTGTTAAGTATTGGAAAAAAGTAGATGGATTTTTGTAGCTGTATCTAACGTGTTCGCGGTATCTGCTAATACAGAAGTTTGTACCCGTCTGACGTATGTAGGATTAATTGAATTTTGTTTATGCGTGGGTTCTAGTAAATTAATAATTTCGTTTTATCCAAATCAGTTTGGGCACTAATGTTGTGTCTTGTTTGGTAAGCGAATCTTATACCTGTATTTTCCAGTAGCAAGTTAATTTTATGAGATATCTTCCCGAAGTATGTAGGTGGTAAGTTTGTGAACTTCTGTTTGAGAGGTGTTTCTCTTGCAAGTGTTATTTCATTTCATATAGTAGCTTTTACTGATCTAGTATGTTTGTAATGTAGTTGCGTGACTATTTGTGCATTATAGCCTTTTTACTGTGCCACGTATTGCAGGATTTTAATTTCTTTTTGTACAGTCACGTTGTAATAGTAGGTTTAATATTATATTTATAATGGTGTGAAAGTAAGCGTATTTGTGCGTTTCTTGGTGACATGAATGTGCGTTGTCTGTTGTAGCAGCCTTTTGGTAGCTTCCAAATTTGTGTGTGGTATTGATATTTTTTATGGTAAGACCGAGGAAACGTGTTGCGTTATTATTTTCTTTTTTTACTGTAAATTTAATTTTTGTATGCATTGCATGTGGTGTCTTGCGTATTTTTTGGATGTCTGAATTGTCTCCGTCTACTAACATTTTGCATCATCAACATATACGTAATAATATACGATTTTTATTGCCAAGTGATTTGTCGTCGAAAAATTTTTCTTCGAGCATATTTAGAAATATACCTGCTATTTTGCCAGCTATATGTATGGTTTGCAGGAAATACAGCACTTAACAAAAATATGTAAATGTAATAGAAAATACACAGTAAGAAACTCAAGATCAGTGGCACAAAAAATAAGAGGCATTAATAGATCAAAAAATGGAAAAATTGTATTGTTTGACATCACAAATCTTTATATTAATATTCCGATCCAAGGAGTCATTATCACAACTGAAGCCAATTTAACTGTTATACAGCAAAACATTCATCACAAGCACTAACGACATTATACCTCTATTAAAATTAGTATTACAGCAGAACGACTTTCAGCTTGTAACAAAAATTATACTCAAATAACTGGAGTGGCGAAGGGCAACAGTATAGCTGGTACAATAGCGGACATATTCCTAAATAGGATAGAAGAAAAGTTTTCTAAAACAAAAACAACTTTGACTAAAAAAATTGTTCCTGCAGATATGTTGATGATACAATAATGCCAGTAGATGAAGATAATTCAGATATCCACCAAATGGACAAGTCACTAAGTGCATGGCATCCCAAAATGAAAATTTTGATGGAACCAGACAATAAAGAGGCACTACATTTCCTCGACCTTACCGTAAAAATCATCAACAACAGACACAAATTTGACACCTATCTTAATTGTTCCGTGCTTACCGTAAAAATCATCAACAACAGACACAAATTTGACATCTACCTTAAATGGTCCTTGGCAGCAAAGGCATGGACATGGAAATGGCAAGGGCTATTAGCCAGAAAAGAAATATAATTGTGAAACTGTGACACATTTACTTCTCAGAGTTTTTTAGTTTCTCCTCTCCTTAAAAAACGGAAATTTGATACAATAGTAACACTTTATAGAATGAACTTCTAAATCGCCAGACAATTGTATTGCGCTCAGTTATTAACGCTTTCATATTAATTTGTAATGGAGGGTTTCAGTTAAAATAGGTTTCAGCTAAGATAGAATTAAGAACATCTGGCATGTTTTAACGCAAATGAGCTTTAGTGAATCTCTTAATACTCAATATGAATTTACATGAAACCTAATGAACCAGGTAAAACTTCAGCCTCCGAAACCATTACTTCCAGCTGATTGTAAGAAATTTTTACGCAAGCTTCTGATATACTGAACTTAACAGTGATACATCTGTTACACAGTAAGAAAATATAATAGTAAGAAACACATGAACCACACTGGTTAATGAACTGGCTTCTGTACAAAGAAGCGAAATGGCACCATGCTGCCTGAAGCTTACAGGTCGTCCAACGGTTAATGAGACTCCGCTTAATACAGACAAAGCAATACGCCACAGTCCGCTTACTACAACATAAATAAAGTCAAGTTACCAGAACGACAATCACGACTCACAACAGATACTGGGGAACTGCGGAAACAAAACAGGTAACAAAAATTTTTCCATTGTTCTGTACAATTGACATTAAAAGGTAGCTGAAGCAAGACACGATTTCAGAAACTGACTGCTGGAGGTACTGCCATAAACAGTCAAATAAAGACAACAATTAATAGCTTGCCAACCAACAAATATATACACTATTTCTCTGGGTAAGCAGATTGGTAGGGAGGAAATGAATGTTAGAGCACGGCCAGGAATATTACAAAAACATGCGGGTCTGAACACCGTCACAAGATTTCCCCAGAGACAGATGCCTACCCGTTTGAATTACGACGGCACAAATACAACATTTAATAGTCCAAAGCATCCGTTTTTCAGCAACCGTGGATGAGTAGTCACGTAACGCACAGCACACTCTAGAGCGATTTGGGCTGAGAACTTCCATTTAAACGTACAAGCAATATTTCGTCCCACATCTAGGAAGTGGCGACGCTGCTAACCCTTCGTGACTGTCCAGTCGTGTTTCCATCCTCAAGCTACTGCCCTGGTTGTGGGATGTCGGGTGGTTAGCCTTGTTGTGAATAACTGTTCTGGTTTATGTAGATTTTCTGTACATTGAGAACCGGCGTTTGTGGCTTTTGTGTTCTATTGTGATGTCTAGGAAACTCATTTTTTTTGTCTCTTTCAGTTTCAAGTGTGTGCTTTTGGGGCAGCAGTATTGATCCATTTGTGTATCTGTTGTTTCCAGTTATGTGTTTCATTTATCAAGCTAACTATGTCATCAACATAGTGGTGCCACTATGTTACTTTTTACTTTCCTTCTTGGAAGATGATGATGTGATGGTGATTAAGGAAGATGCTAGCCATCAGGCCACTTACAGGTGACCTCATGGGAAGTCCTTCCTGTTGGATGCAGTAGAATTCACCCATAAATCTGAAATAATTTTGTCCCGTGGTTTACTCTCAGTTTGCTTGAGACTTCTTGTGCCTGCGATTGCGGCACAATATTTGTAGATTTGATGTTTGTAGTAGGTTTTATGTGTACCTTTGGAATCTTTAAGTAGGATCATGTTTTGTTATTTGGTTTTCTGTAATGGAATGAAGTTTTTTTTTCAGTATAGTTTCTTTCAGAAATGACGACCAAAGTTCTTTCCTCCACCCTCGCAACCATTGCACTGTGTGACTTCAGCTTATTGTGTATGTCTTTGAGTGTTCCCTCCTCTGTGATTATTTTGTTATCATTGATGGTATTTCTGTTCTTTCTGATCATCCGTCTGATTACTTCTCCTATTAGTTCTCTCGTTACGCTTGCACTGAAATACTAATTCGACATCGCATCAGTGTACACCCAAATACCAAATGAAGACACAATAAAATAATTAAAAGACAAATAAATCAGACGAACATTATCCCGAAGCACAGGAACAAGAAGTCTCAGCTATTTTGAAAGTAATCACAATACAAAATTATTTCAGATTTAAGATGAATTCTACATCCAACAGGGAGGTCTCCTCATGTGGTTACTCATAAGTGGCCTGTTGGCCAACATCTCTCTTAATCACTTTGGAAACAAAATCTTTGAAGAAATAGTAAAACCAAAACAGTACAAAGTAAGATATTGGTTCTGGTATGTTGATGACATAATTTGCTTAACAGATGAAACATAGGATCAGACAGTACAGGTACACAGAGGCATCAGTACTACTCACCCAGAAATACACTTCACCCTTGAAACGGAAACACACACAAAAAAAAGATTCCTAGCCATCGCAATAGAGAACAAAAACCACAAGCAGCAGTTCTCAATGTACAGAAAATTTTCATCAACCAGAACAGTTATTCACCACAGGGAAAACCACCTGACACCCCACAAGCAGGCGAGCCTGAGACACTTCCTACACAGCCTGAATATAATTCCAATGGACGAAGGTAGCTACACACGAGAACGAGACAAAATCAGTTAGGCAGACACAGAAAATAGTTACAAAATAAACGCTGTTGACAAACTGTACCATAAAGTAACAATACAACTGACACCGAACACAAATAACAGTGTCACAACCACGACACATAGCAACAACCACACAAAAGAGACCACAATGGCACACAAGATGAAGAAACCACAAACATCAAGAAAACGTCGCAAACCGTGGCATTTGACAACAAACTAAGACACAAAATAAGAAACGTCATAGGAAAACAACAAATAAATGTTGCACATAAGACACAACTCACTGCAGAAAAGATTAAAAATACCAAAATACCCAACACAACCATAGATAAATTCAACACAGCAGCTATATACCAGCTAACATCCTAAGACAGTGATTCAGTATACATCAGACAGACATGTAGAAATTTCAGAATAAGATACTCAGAACGCTTAAGAGCTGTGAAAAGTGACAGAAGACATTCTACATTTGCAGTCCACCTCATTATAAACAACCACCACCTAAGTGGCATGGAAACAGACATCCAAATCCTAAGACACAGTAATCGTGTGCACCATTTTTTAATGGAAGAAAATTACCACTTCCAAAAAGCTATCATACAAGGCAAAAAAAATTGTGAATGTTCGAACAGTACTATGTAACAAAACACTATTCAGTATTCTAAACGAACTCTCGCACAACACAAAACACACACACACACACACACACACACACACACACACACACACAGAGAGAGAGAGAGAGAGAGAGAGAGAGAGAGAGAGAGAGAGAGAGAGAGAGAGAGAGAGCAAGGGGGGGGGGGGGGACAAATTGAACCTATTCATAGTTCGCGGACGTCAAACCAAAACCAATCAATAGGCAAACGACAGTCGAAAGCGCATCAGAAATGTAAATTTGTGCATTGAAACGTGTGTCCAAGCCACGGCAACATAACAAGATACAGTATCAAAGGCACAATATCAGTAAATGAGCAGGAGAAAACTTGAGTACAGGTAAAATTGTTAAAACACTATACATCATCCATGAATGACAAACTACTCCAAATTCTTCTAAATCCCTAAGCATCACAAAATTTTTGCCGACGTCCACACATCCAACTACACAGAAATAAGCGTGTCACACCTCAAGACTAGCCATATACTACTAACGTTAAGGCCAAAAAAGGGCATATGCTATGATTTTTACATTAACATTCATTTTAAATATTTTATTTTCCGTTGGGCCCACAGCATAGAATACGTCAGTACAAGACATAATGAAAATGAATGCTACAAAACTAGCTGCAACATTATACAAAAACGTGCCTGTTTCGGCTTAATGCCGTTATCAAGTAACGTCTAGTTGGAAGTGACGACCATATTGCATCTGTAATGAATTTTTTTCTCTAGGTCTTACTTTTTGTAGTTAGGAAATATAAAATTACGTTTTGTCAGATATTTTGACAGTTCAGTTTTGACAGATAGTGAAGAACTAAATTAAACTGTCAAAATGTCTGGCAAAAATGTACTTTCACGTTTCGTAACTACCAAAAGCATCACACGTACCAAGGCACGATAGAAAAAGTTTACTACATATGCCATACGGTCTTCACTTCCAATTAGACGTCACGTGATAACGGCAGTAAGCCGAAACAGGTCTCTCGTGTAAAATACTAAAACAACATATTCACTTATTGGAACTAGTTTTGGAGCATTCATTTGCAATTATTTTAAAGACTGAATTATAGACAAAAATTCAACGCAGACGATATAACATCCTTCCTGTTTGCAGATGACACGGTTTACTAGTTTACACCTGTTGCTGATTTCGGTTGGCAGCCACAGGACAGGCGCAGTTTAAAAATAAAATAAAAGGAAAGTGCACATATAACTTAAATATTAAAAATATCATATGTAACATGTTCCTAACCTAAGCATGTGTGTGTATTTCAGAGAAATAAAAGAGAAAACCCACTTAGATGAAACATGCTTCGATGCTATAGCAAAATAATTTGTGTACTTGCAAAACAGCGGAACCATCATTAACTGCCTGTTATCGAGCCCGGGAACTGAGTTAAAATCTCCAATATGACATTATGATGCCTCTTGAAGTGGAAGTAACAGTCGGCCTGTGTAGTCAAACTCTCGACGTAAGATGTGAGTTTCTCTTTTCCCTCTGGCGGCTGCTGGTTGGTAGGGTGTGGTCCAGCTTGCAGCAGTTTCCGGGAGTGCGTTTCCGCCCACAGGTGCTGGTGGCGAAGCCCGGCGCCCACGGCCGGCCGATTCGGAAGGCGGGCGTCGCAGCCGCAGCGGCGTCCGCAGTGCCCAAACGCTCCACCACCGGCTCCGTCTTCGTACGTACTCTCCTCTCCTCACCTCAGCTAACCTCGCAGTAGCGCGTGCATGCCACACAGCCTGCCTGTAGACACACGCTCGCACTTCTGCACGTGCACAAGTACACCTTTCTTTCCAAACAGGAGAGTGTGGCGACCACCTTGCAACTACCCCGAGAATCCACGTTTGCATCGTATCCACCAGTCCCAGTTACAGAGAATCAGGTTGAATTTTGAAAAGATTAATAATGTTTATACACAGAGCACTGAAATACCTGAGTCGAAACAAGGCCCCGAGAGTACACAACATTCCATTAGAACTACTGACGGCCTTGGGAGAGGCAGTCCTGACAAAACTCTACCATCTGGTGAGCAAGATGTATGAGACAGGCGAAATACCCTCAGACTTCAAGAAGAATATAATAATCCCAATCCCAAAGAAAGCAGGTGTTGACAGATGTGAAAATTACCAAACTATCAGTTTAATAAGTCACAGCTGCAAAATACTAACGCGAATTCTTTACAGACGAATGGAAAAACTGGTAGAAGCCGACCTCGGGGAAGATCAGTTTGAATTCCGTAGAAATGTTGGAACACGTGAGGCAATACTGACCTTACGACTTATATTAGAAGAAAGATTAAGGAAAGGTAAACCTACGATTCTAGCATTTGTAGACTTAGAGAAAGCTTTTGACAATGTTGAATGGAATACACGCTTTCAAATTCTAAAGGAGACAGGGGTAAAATACAGGGAGCGAAAGGCTATTTACAATTTGTATAGAAACCAGGTGGCAGTTACAAGAGTTGAGGGGCATGAAAGGGAAGCAGTGGTTGGGAAGGGAGTGAGACAGGGTTGTAGTACCTCCCCGATGTTATTCAATCTGTATATTGAGCAAGCAGTAAAGGAAACAAAAGAAAAATGCAGTGTAGGTATTAAAATCAATGGAGAGGAAATAAAAACTTTGAGGTTCGCCGATGTCAATATAATTCTGTCAGGGACAGCAAAGAACTTGGAAGAGCAGTTGAACGGAATGGACAGTGTCTTGAAAGGAGGATATAAGATGAACATCGACAAAAGTAAAACGAGGATAATGGAATGTAGTCAAATTAAATCGGGTGATGCTGAGGGAATTACATTAGGAAATGAGACACTTAAAGTAGTAAAGGAGTTTTGCTATTTGGGGAGAAAAATAACTGATGATGGTCGAAGTAGAGAGGATATAAAATGTAGACCGGCAATGGCAAGGAAAGCGTTTCTGAAGAAGAGAAATTTGTCAACATCGAGTATAGATTTAAGTGTTAGGAAGTCGTTTCTGAAAGTACTTGTATGAAGTATAGCCATGTATGGAAGTGAAATATGGACGATAAATAGTTTGGACAAGAAGAGAATAGAAGCTTTCGAAATGTGGTGCTACAGAAGAATGCTGAAGATTAGATGGGTAGATAACTAATGAGGAGGTATTGAATAGAATTGGGAAGGAATTTGTGGCACAACTTGACAAGAAGTAGGGACCGGTTGGTAGGACATGTTCTGAGGCATCAGGGGATCACCAATTTAGCATTGGAGGGCAGCGTGGAGGGTAAAAATCGTAGAAGGAGTCCAAGAGATGAATACACTAAGCAGATTCAGAAGGTTGTAGCTTGCAGTAAGTACTGGGAGATGAAGAAGCTTGCACAGGATAGAGTAGCATGGAGATCTGCATCAAACCGGTCTCAGGACTGAAGACCACAACAACAACACTGAGGTGACATAATTCGTGGGATACTTCCCAAAGTCGTGTCGGACCTCCTTTTGCCTCGCGTGGTGCAGAAACTCGACGTGGCATGGACTCTACCAAGTCGTTGGAAGTCCCCTGCAGAAATACTGACTCAACTCATGCTGCCTCTGTAGCCGTGCATAATTGCCTAAGTGTTGCCGGTCCTGGATTTTGTGCACGAACTGATCTCTCGATTATGTCCATATCGGACGCTCTGAGTGGCCAGATCACTCACTCTAACTGTCCAGAATGTTCTTCAAAACATTCGCGAACACTGTGGTCCGGTGACATGGCGCATTTTAATCCTTGTTCCCAGAGCTCTCGGGTGTCCAGCCGGATGCGATCGTTGGAAGTCCCACCATTTTTCGGCGAATAAACTTTCCGCCATCATGAGGTGGTTGTGATGTAATGGACATAAATAACACCGACAATGAGCAGACAGACAATTCCATCAGAACCACCTGATGATGGAGGAAAGGTTATTCGCCGAAATATCGTGGGACTTAACTATCGCATCCGTCTGGATATCCGAGAGCCTCGGACACAACACATACGCCGGGAAAGCCTCCGATCACATAATTCCATCCTTGTTTGGCAGCATGAAGTCCATGAATGGCTGGAAATAGTCTCCTAGTAACTGAACATAACCATTTAAAGTCAATGACCGACTGATTTGGACTAGAGCACCCAGAACATTCCATGCAAAAGCAGCATTCACCAATGTTATGGAGCCACCGTCGGCTTACACAGTGCCTTGTTGACAACATGGGCCCATGGCTTCGCGGGGTCCCTGCCACACTCGAACCCTACCATCAGACCTTCCCAACTGAAATCGGGACTCATCTAACGAGGCCACGGTTTTCCAATTGTCTAGGGTTCACTTGATATGGTGATGGGCCCAGGAGAGGTGATGCTGCCGATGTCGTACTGTTAGAAAAGGTCGCCTACTGCCACAGCCCATTAACTATGTTTCGCCCTACAGTCCTAACGGATACGTTCGTCTTATGTCCTGCAATGGTTTCTGCGTTTATGCCACGCAGTGTTGCTTATCTGTCAGCATTGACGACTCTACGCAAACACAGCTGCTCTCGGACATCAAGTGAAGGTCATCGGCTTCTGTGTTGTCTAGATGAGAGGTAATGGCATTTTCGGCACACTCTTGACAACTTGGATCTCAGAATATTGAATTATCTAACGTTTTCCGAAATGGAATGTCGCGTGCGTCTAGCTCCAAATACCATTCCGCCTTAAGAGTCTTTTAATTTCCGTGGCGAGGTCATAATCACATCGTAAACCTTTGCATGTGAATCACCCGAATACAAACTATAGTTCCGCCAATGAAATGTCGTTTTATACCTAGTGTACGCGATACTGCCGCATGTGCATGTCGCTCTCCCATGACTTCTGTCGCCTCAGTGCATTAGAAATTCCTCTGGTTACAGTCATATATCGTTCATGTGACCTACATTGCCGGTAGTCTTCCGTTGTCTTTCCAGCGAATGCTAGCAGCGTGAAACGACGCTACAGAAAAGATCTCAATTTTTCGTCGTATTGTTATTTATTTTTTGGATTTTTCTAATTATAGCCATATGGCGTTCAGGTAACATCCGCCTCTGCAGTAATGGAAATAATTGAACAGCGTACAGTATCACCTTGTTCCGCAGTAGATACCGTTTAATACATAGGAGTATCGTACTGCGATTCGTCTTTTAAAGAGTCGCATGAACGAAATTATGACAGATAACTAAATAGGTGACCACGAGGTAGGAAATCAACTGACATCTCTCAACAGAAGGGAGGTCTATGGACCTGATGGAATACGTATGAGATTACACATGTACTGTATGGTCACAAGTCTCCAGACACTCATGTACAACGCAGAATTCACAGGTAGATGTCACGAGATGTGGACTGGTCAGTACAGAAGAGAGTGCGGAATATTGTATCGTTAGTAAAGAAGGAGGGAGAGCAGAGTGGGTCGGTCAGGAGAGATCAGTGACTTCGAACATGTACTGATCACTGAGTGTCACCAGATTAACAAACTCATCGGGGATATATCAACCTTTCTAAAGCTTCACAGTCTCGTTTGAGACTGTGAAGTGGAAACGCGAAGGTGCAACCACAGCTGAACCTAGACCAGACAGTAATCATGCACTGACGGATAGGGTCAGTCGAGTATGACATCAGCGGAAGGAATTACAGCAGTCCAGCTAGCGTAATGGTTTTGCGTCGGATGTTGAAAAGACTGGCATACCATGGTCGAGCAGCTCCTCGTAAGGCACTCATTTTTGTAGACAGTGCTAAGGGGGGGGGGGGGGCTTGTGGAGGCGTAAAGAGCGACGGCCTGGGACAGTGGATTACTGGAAACAAGTGATTTGTAGTGACGAACCACGTTGTACCCTGCGGCAAACCGATAAAAGGGTTTGGGTTTGGTTAATGGCTACAGAGCGTTACCTGCCATTAAGTGTCGCGCCAACACAGTTTCGATATGGGAGGTTTTTTTTTGTTTTGTCGTTAGGATATTGGTTCCCTTGTTGCGCTGAAGAATCGCCTAACTGCGGAAGGATATGAACACATTGAAAACCCTCGTGTACTGCGTACGGTATAGGGATCATTCGGAGATGATCTTTGTCTGCATCAGCAGGACAACATACCCAGTCATAAAGCAGCATCTGTCAGGCACTGGTTCGTGGACAGTAACTCTCCTGAAATGGACTTCTCTGCCCAGAGTCCAGACTTGAATGCAGTGGACCACCTTTCGGATGAGTTAGAACGTCGACTTGATATTTGACCAACATCACAGAATTACCGCAGTTTGTGACACTCTGGACTCGCACTCGGGAGGACGACAGTTCAAATCGCGTCCGACTATTCAGATTTAGCTTTCCGCAATATCCCTAAATGGCTCCAGGCAAATGCCGCGATGGTTCCTTTGCTAGGGCACGGCCGATTGGCTTCCTTATCCTTGAAACACTTTGAGCTTTTGCTCCGTCCCTAATGACCTCAGTGTCGAGGGACGTTAAATCCTAATCTTCCACATTCTGAAAGAAATACGCAATGAGACGAACAAAAATGACACTTTTTTTTCAAAGAAAATAATTACACTGAAGTCACAGAGATTGACACTGGTCCTCTGAACGCTACAAAAGGCGGGACGTGGTTCTTAATAGGCTGTGGGGTCAACACCGGCTGTAATGCATGGTCTGCAACGTGCTCCAATACTGATCACAAGGTTGGTTAGAAGTTCTTGTGGTAGAGCGTTCTATTCCTCCATGAGCACGATTGACAACTGCTGGATGGTCGCTGGTGCTCGTGGACGTGCTGAAGCACGTCTCCCCAATGCATCCCACACGTATTGGATGGATTTTTAGGCGGGAGAACTGGCAGACTATTCCATTCCCAAGAGCTCCTCCAACTGCGCTGTTCGACGCAGGCACGCACTGTCATCCATGAAAATGAAATTAGGACCGAACGCACCCTTCAAAAGACACATTGGAGAGTAACACCGTATCAGAATACCGTTGACTGGTGAGTGTCCCCTATTCATTCAAAGATTTGATGGTCAGAATGCCCATGCAGCACTATGCCCTCCCCCCTCCTCCTTCTCCCCCCCCCCCCACCCCACCCCACCAACACACACACCACAATACCTCGACCACCAAAACAATCATATTCGGCAATGTTCCTGGCTGCATTAAGTGTTCCCATCTCTCGCCATTAAGAGTACTTCCAGAATCTCTGAAGCGGTTTACACCGACGGCTCGATGGCTGATGGTCGCGTTGGATTTGCCTACGTTCACGGCAGACATATTGAACAGCATTCCTTACCCGATGGCTGCAGACTGTAGAGCTGGTGGCCATTTCTCGTGCACTTCAGTATCTCCGTTCATGCACTGGGGAGTCTTTTCTTTTATGTACTGACTCCTCGAGCAGCCTGAAAACTATCGACAAGTGCTACCCTCGTCTTCCTTTGGTAGCGTCCATCCAGGAGTCCATCTGTGCCCTGGAACGGTGCAGTCGTTCAGTGGTGTTCGACTGAATCCCAGGCAGTGAACTTGCTGACAGGCTGGCGAAAGAGGCTACACGTATACCACTTCTGCGTTCGTTATTACACCGCAAGGTTTTTCAGCTTTGGGAAACGGAAAGGCAAAATCTCAGTACGCACAAAAAACTGCGAGCCATTAAGGGGACCAGGAATGTGTGGAAGTCCTCGATGAGGGCCTCTCGCAGGGACTCCGTGGTTCTCTGCCGGCTCCGCATTGGCCACGCCTGGGCGACCCACGGCTACCTCAGTGAAGACCCACCTCAGTGACGGTGCGGCGCCCGGTTGACAGTGGCCCAGATTATTCTGCTCTGCCCTCCTTTGGCTGCCCTGCGACATCGTATTCGGTTGCCGGGCTCGTTATCATTGATTTTAGCAGACAATGCCTCATCGACTGATACGGTTTTAAGTTTCATTCGTGAGGGTGCGTTTTATCATTCGATCTGAGTTTTAGCGCCTGTCCTTTGTCCTTCTGTCCCCTCCACCCTAGTGCTTTTAGGGTGGATGTTTTAATGTGTTGCAGGGTGGCTGGCCTTTCCTTTTCATTTTCGTGGTCAGTCAGCCACTCTAATCTGCTTCCTTGTTTTACTCTCTTCTGTTTCTTGCATCTCTCTGTTTTCTTGTCCTCTTGTGTTCCTTTAGTGTTCTTTGCCTTTCCTTTGTTCTTTCGGTGTTTCCTTTCTTTCTGTTTTGTGTTATATGTCTCATCAATTTTATTCTCACACTTGTAGCATTGTTTTATTAGGAACAAGGGACCGATGATCTCGTAGCTTGGTCCTTTTCCCCCACTTTCAAACCAAACAACCAAATTCACGAGCTGCACTCGTCACACGTCTGTCCTCCTTCCACTTGCCCTACGATTCTTCTGCATCTGAAGTCATCGAAATTTGTCTCCGGGCCATTTTGCTGTGAAGAACATCACCACAGTGCGCCGTAACTACTCCCTGATTGATATACACTGTCTTTTCCCGTTGTTTCAGCTGCCTCATGTTACGGAGACGTCTAGTTTTCTGTGCACGGCGGGGAGATCTCTGCCAACATGCTCCCACACTTTTATTCATTTCCACCATGTTGTTAATATGTCACGTTCCTGTATCTTCGTCGTCATTACGTTTTGCAGAGCAGTGTATTAGTGTTTATGCTTACGGACTGCAAACGCAACTCCTCCCAATGGACCTGACAGTGTTCAGGATTTAAGACTGAGCTGTTATCAATGTACTCTAAGTTTAAGAATTGTGCATTTATCAAGTTACTGTACACATATTCTTTGCTCACTTCAGTAAATCACAAGCACAACAAAATTACCTAATGTATGAAACGTCTCCTTAGAAAAATTATGAATTACTGTGCTGGCAAACCGCTTAAGTTATTTGATTTACAAACAGCTGAGCAAAACTCAACGTACTCAGAAAGTTTCGTCTTTATTTATTCTGATCATCACTAAACTGACACACAATATTTTAGCGCAACGCAGTCTGACTTTCAATAATCGCTACAAAAGAACGGCCCTGACTAACAATAACCTATACCTTTTATGAATCACTTACCTCACAAAAATCTTCGTTACTCGAACTACTGCAATACAGCGAGTGCCAATACTGCCAGCTAAATAAAAGATTCTTACTACTGAAGGCGCTAACTGCTGATAGGCATAGTTATCAAATGAAAGATTTTGATAGAGAACAAACAATGTATTTACCTTAATAGTGTTCAAAAGTCATTATATATATATATATATATATATATATATATATATATATATATATATATATATATAGTTCCTTCAGTAGTTAGAATCTTTTATTTAGCTGGCAGTATTGGCACTCGCTGTATTGCAGTAGTTCGAGTAACGAAGATTTTTCTGAGGTAAGTGATTCATGAAAGGTAAAGCTTATTGTTAGTCAGGGCCGTTCTTTTGTAGGGATTATTGAAAGTTAGACTGCGTGGCGCTAAAATATTGTGTGTCAGTTTAGTGATGATCAGAATAAATAAAGACGAAACTTTCTGAGTACGTTGAGTTTTGCTCAGCTGTTTGTAAATCAAATAACTTAAGCGGTTTGCCAGCACAGTATATATATATATATATATATATATATATATATATATATATATATATGACACACGTCCAGATCGTCCGCTCTCAAAACTCTGGCATCTCTCTCCCCAATTCACCACTGCTGGCGGCTCACCTCCAACTGCACAACGCTACGTGCTGTTCACATCCAACTGCGCAACAGTACACAAGCGCGAATATTCCAACAATGAGTCCAACCAGCAGCAGTCAGTGGCGTTAACAACATAAAAATCTAAAATCTAAACAGCTTACTTACAAGTGGAAAGAGCAAACCTATAAAAAGAAACGCAGAATTGATCCGAAAAGGATAAAGAATTAAAAGTCAGGCTCGATATTCTATGATGCTTAAACAGATCTCCCAGAGGAAGCGAACTTTAATTGAAATTTTTATTACGCAAAAGTCTACAAAATTAATTGAAAGTGGAAAATCGCGGCATCGGGCATGGATGTGTATTTTGTCCGTAGGTTAGTTAGGTTTAAGTAGTTCTAAGTTCTAGGGGACTGATGACCTCAGATGTTAAGTCCCATAGTGCTCAGAGCCATTTGAACCATTTTTTTGGAAAATCGCAAAAATAAATCATTACAGCACTGCATCCAACAAATGATTCTAGTTGCGGAAGCAACCAGCCAGAGGCTCTCACCGAACGCCAACAGTGGGCACCTGAGATCTGCTTCACACAACAGTTTACAACAGCATGAACAGTAATTTCAGAAACACACATAAAATAAAACAGTTACCACACTTGAATACTGAGTTACATAAAACCCCTTTTAGAAGAAAAACCAGCCGAGCTCGACAATATGCATCTTTCAACCAACAAATGGATAGATAATTAACATCATTTAAACTTGATAAAACACACAGATTGCCCAAATATGCAGAGATTAGTGCGAACTTTAGAGAAGTTATTTATAAAAGAAACGACATTTTAAACCAAGCCTGAGAGTGCTTCAATTAAAATTAACAGTTCGGATATAAAATTTTAAATATACGCGCAGTTGTGAATTAAATGAGCCAGTGCATGCTTTAAATTAACAACAGGAAAATAATGCACTCTGCTTAGCACTGCTGCTTCATAATTACAAAAGGAAAAACATAATGTTTTCAAAATCAGTAACGCTGCACAAGCATCACAAAAGGGTGCCAAAACATTACAAGGAAGCAAGTTCATAACAGCTCATTACAATTAAAGCGTAGCAATGATAACACTTTCAACGTATCATCTCACGGGGAAGGCAGGTAATCATTCAGATGTAAACTGACCGATGCACACCGTTTTCAAAATGCAGCGCTGTAGCCTCCACAAATAGTCTCCAAGAGCCAGTTATCTATCGACTGTGAGTGCTCGACTGCCGTTAATAAGCAGACGCCTCCACTGACTTCATCAACTCATACGAAAGCATTCTACATCCACATTTACACCCCGCAAGCCACCCAACGGTGTGTGGCGGAGGGCACTTTACGTGCCACTGTCATTACCTCCCTTTCCTGTTCCAGTCGCGTATGGTTCGCGGGAAGAACGACTGTCTGAAAGCCTCCGTGCGCGCTCTAATCTCTCTAATTTTACATTCGTGATCTCCTCGGGAGGTATAAGTAGGGGGAAGCAATATATTCGATACCTCCCTCATCCAGAAACGCACCCTCTCGAAACCTGGCGAGCAAGCTACACCGCGATGCAGAGCGCCTCTCTTGCAGAGTCTGCCACTTGAGTTTATTAAACATCTCCGTAACGCTATCACGGTTACCAAATAACCGTGTGATGAAACGCGCCGCTCTTCTTTGGATCTTCTCTATCTCCTCTGTCAACCCGATCTGGTACGGATCCCACACTGATGAGCAATACTCAAGTATAGGTCGAACGAGTGTTTTGTAAGCCACCTCCCTTGCTGATGGACCACACCTTCTAAGCACTCTCCCAATGAATCTCAACCTGGTACCCGCCTTACCAACAATTAATTTTATATGATCATTCCACTTCAAATCGTTCCGCACGCATACTCCCAGATATTTTACAGAAGTAACTGCTACCAGTGTTTGTTCCGCTATCATATAATCATACAATAAAGGATCCTTCTTTCTATGTATTCGCAATACATTACATTTGTCTATGTTAAGGGACAGTTGCCACTCCCTGCACCAAGTGCCTATCCGCTGCAGATCTTCCTGCATTTCGCTACAATTTTCTAATGCTGCAACTTCTCTGTATACCACAGCATCATCCGCGAAAAGCCGCATGGAACTTCCGACACTATCTACTAGGTCATTTATATATATTGTGAAAAGCAATGGTCCCATAACACTCCCCTGTGGCACGCCAGAGGTTACTTTAACGTCTGTAGACGTCTCTCCATTGATAACAACATGCTGTGTTCTGTTTGCTAAAAACTGGCTAACTCTTCAGCCTAGGCACAAGGCATAGCGCGTCGACGGACTGCCTCCGAGGCAGCACGTACCGGCTTCAGCTATCAATGGCACGATTCACGCCCCTCCTAGCGGCCAGCTATGCCATGCATCCAAGAAGTAGAAATAAATCTTTGAGATCGACTGTAGATAGGCTCAAAGATGGCGTCGAATGTGTCCAGACCTGTCACTAAAGCAATGCACTCGTCCAGCTACAAACTGACGTTACGTGCAGGAGTGGCCTAGCTGCAGACATTAGCTCCCGGTAACCCCTACGGTCTATGGGAACGTTGGATAACGCTGGAGGACGTGGGTTTCTATTCCCAAGTTTCTTCTCAGGCAATCCTCTACCACCCACTCAAGTTTTTTGACACAGTTTTCTTAAACCAAACACATCCATAATAATAATTTGTGGTAAGGTCTTCTGGGACCAAACTGCTGAGGTCATCGGTCCCTAAGCTTACACACTACTTAATCTAACTTTAACTTACGCGAAGGACGAGAGACACACCTATGCCCGAAGGAGGACTTGAACCTTCGACGAGAGGAGCCGTACGGACCGTGACGTCTTGGACCACGCGGCTACTCCGCGCGGCCATCCATAATAGAGCGCTTAATATTCCAAATCAAATAGCGTGTTTTCATTTACACGCAACAGATCGATGAATAATTGTTTCAGAACGCCTGCCGTATCGTATAAGGTATCGAACGAGGTAGCACAGTGATAAGCACACTGGACTCATATTCTGAAGGACGGCGGTTCAAACCCACGTCCGGCTCTCCAGATTGAGATTTTTCACTTTCCATAAGTCGCTTAAGGGGGGGGGGGGGGCTTACTATCTTTGGCCTGAAAAAAGCGTGTTCTTTGAGAATTTTTTTCTCTGGATGTGTTATAGATATGTCAAATTTGGTCAAAATGTTTACTGACATTTCCTCTACAAACTGGAATTTTTTTGACCGGAAATGTAGAAGAGCAAATGCGGAAGTGCCGTCGGAACGAAACAAAATTTCGATGTAGACTTCCACGCGCGGTATGTCACAGGTCAGCCGGCTCGTCTGAAATCAAAACTGAGTTGACGTTAGCGAATTACATAAGATTCTTTAGGAGTTGTTCCTCGCTTAAGTTATTTGGACCACAAGAAACAAAATGGCGACCATTTGAAAAAAAATAGGGTATTTTCATCGATTTTTCGACTTCGTCGGCCAAGCAATAATATTTTTAGTTGATGGATCGGAATAAAAGTGGTACAACTCCTACACAATTTAGTTATCTTTTTCGGAAACAAAGAATCATGCTGATTGGTTCAGTAGATTTGAAGTTACCATACCACCCGATACAAAAAAAAGTCATTCCGAGGAAAACGCATTTGAAGTTTTGACTACATATAAATGCAATATTATGCTACGTACGTTCAATCTGCTATTCCGGGTCCATAAACTAGCCCTTCCTCTTCCTCAAAGAGGCCGTTTAGCTCGATCTGGGCCATCCTGTGCTGCTCCAGAGCCGCTCGTATGGACGGTGACAAGCGATTTTCGGCGGCTTTAATCTGGTGGTCGTCCGAATGCTTGGCGAACTGCGTCGAATAGAGTCCCAGGGTGCGTCCATTGTTGTCATGGCCTACAGAATTGCTTAATACCCTTCGTTGAAGCTGCTCACTGCCAGAAAAGTCGCAATCTCCGTAGTCTTCGTACCAGAATGCAAATGCTTGGGGGCTAACTTCCAAACAAATGCGTTCAAACTTTCATTTGAATTTTGTGTGTTTCCTCCCAAGCACCGGTACAATAACTCGTCCTCCGAAAGAAAAAAAACTGGTGCGTGAAAAAGGCCGATTTCTGGCAGGTGCATTATTTTGTTCAACCGCGAATAACAAACATTTCCGTTCCGTATCCAGAAAAACCGTTTCAGGGGTGGATTCTAAACACTTTCATGGACCAAAAATGCAGTTTAAAAAAATCATTTTTTGAACCAAAAGATAGTAAACCTCCCCTAAGACAAAAGCCGCATGGTAGCTTTGATAATGACACGACCGATTTCCTACCCCATCCTTTCCTAATTCGGGCTTGTGCTCCGTCTCCCGTCGACGGGACTTGAAACTCTAATCTACCTTGTTTTTTAAATTATATGGTGCGTTGCATGTTTTTCGTGGTTCATTTAATCAATATATTGTGCCATATTTTGCTAAAGCTTGAATCCTTGTCAGCTGTCGTTTTCCTTTGCACATGTTTAGTGGATATGAGTTACTACGAATTAACTCATCGCTTTCTACGTTTGGCTGCATGTACGACTGCGTGCGCGTGGTAAAAGAATTTATTTTTTAGTTTAAGTGTGAATATAGTGTACACTGAAACAACTGAATGAGACGCCTTCAGGGACGCTGAGTATGTTGTTCGTTTGTGCAGAGTGGCAAGAATAGGACTACAAAACGTTTTCGATGTTGTGTGACAAGTTAAACAACAAAGGGAGTCTTACAGCAGTATTCGGAACCACCAAACGTTCTCACCTGTAGACAGCCTGTGCAATTGGAAAATTAAAGATCCTCCCATAGGAATATTACCGAAAAGGACCTGCATCTTTATTTTCACAGTTTCATTTGTCAGTGAGTGAAGTTGTACTGGTACGGCTGCATCCATGCTTTCTCATTTTCTCAACGAGTCCAGGTACGTGACGCACCGTTATGCACCACGAATGGCTGTTACGTGAGGTTAAGATTGATGTCTGGTGCATAGTTTCCGGGCCAGGTTTATTTTGGCCATTCTGTCCTATATCTCTGTCTAATGTATCAGTCATGACTCCAGGAAATCCGGCATATGAAACGCTAGTACTTCTCTTGCCAGACAAGATTTACGAAAACCCATAAGGAATGAAATCAACTGGAATCTGTGATCTCAGATTTTTTTTAACAGTTTCGGATATGCTATGTATTTGAACCTGCTAAAAATAATATTAAATAGGGAATACGTCCTAAAATTTTACTGAAACTTTTTTTCCAGAAATCTCTTTAAACAAGCATTTAAATTGTGTACGCATCTCATTCCGCTGCTTAAAAGGACACCTGCTATCCAGTTCCGCACCAGTGGCTCACTAGTTAACACATTACCTTCATTTCTTTCACAAAGTATACAATAAAGTAGCAACAGCGAAGAGGTATTGAATAAAACTGTCCTCGCATCCGGTCTTATTGAAACGAGACTATAAATAGATGTCACAATTTTTACCGTTACCCTTGCGCTCTTCATTGAGTTAATATGTTACCGTACGTAAGCATGATCTGTTTTGACTGTCACACAGACGAAAGAAAAAAAGAAAAAGAAAAGTTTTTAAATAACTTTCAGTATTTAAAGATAAATACGCTGGTACGGCACGATGCCTGACTTAGTGCTTTATGTTACATATTGTGTAATAGTGAGAGGCACAGATTGTGCGATACGCATAAAATGCTCAACAAACTCAGTACCTAGAACTGTTTGCACTCGACTGTTAGTAGAATTGCCGTTTACACTTTTGCTGTTCTTTAGTTATAGAGATTATTTGCAGGTTTCATAATGAAAGTAGAAGATAGTTAATGTTCCGTAGATAATTTGTACGATTCTTTTATCGAAATGTGGAACGAGTCATTCTACAGGAGATGTATACATGATTAGTGTTAACATTAATGAACGCATTATCATCTTATTCCTACTTAAAACAACTTTCTCTGGCTACGAGTTTTTAAGCAGAAATTTGTCAATGGAATAGAAGGAGTTGTCCGGGAGAAATGATTTCAAATTAGGTTTAAAACTTGTTTCGCTTCCTGTCAAGTATTTTATGTTACTGGGCAAATGATCAAAAAATTTTATTTCTGTATATTGAACTCCTCTCTTAGCCACTGACACCTTTAACAATCGGACAAGAACCCGAAGATCGGAAGTACTAAGAGACAGTTTGAGAGAAGAGGTGACTATAAGTGCTGGGTGGGAGGGTTTGCGAGCCGTGGTGAAGTCGAGGGCTGTGCTGGCGATAGTGTAGCTACAACCAGGGCCACCGACACACACAGATGGTGTGATGGAGGAAGTGAGGGGGGGGGGGGGGGTGGAGTCTCTGGAGGCCTAACAAAGTCGGCATTCCCAAGAGAGTAAAGCCCACAGACAGGTTGGAAGGGCGTAAAGTGACAGCCCTCTAATTATATCTGCACGTCCTTCGTAAGGCCACCGGGCAAAATCTGAAATTACTGGCAAGCAACAAAAGAGAAACAGTCGGATGCAAACCCATATGATGTGGAAAACGGACAAGGACTTTGGTATAGCGGAATATGTGAATTTAATAACATCGAAAGTCCGAAGGATATCCATAAAATAAGGGGAATTCCCAATAATTCTAAAAGAGAGGAGTGTCATGTAGCATTGATTACAGGAACCAAAAAGGAAACGAAAGCAACCAGCGAGCTGGAAAAAAGGCAAGTGAGATGTTTTATCAAGGTCTACCGAACAAACTAAATACATAAGAACGAGTATACAGAACTGGTGGAGACTAAAATGCAAGAATAGTTTCAAATGGCACTGAGCACTATGGGACTTAACCTCTGAGGTCATCAGTCCCCTGAACTTAGAACTACTTAAATCTAACTAACCTAAGGACATCACACACCTCCATGCCCGAGGCAGGATTCGAACCTGCAACCGTAGCAGTCGCGCGGTTCCGGACTGAAGCGCCTAGAACCGCTCCGCCACAGCGGCCGGCCCATATTACACAAGCATGGCTTTACAAGAATGGGAGAGGATAGATAATACAATAGGTTATACTAGAAAGATTACAGTCAGTACAAATTGAACCATATTCAGAGGTTTTGCAATTCTTTCTATAAACACAAAGATATTCACAAGTCCACATGGTCTGCCAGAGGATCAACAACTATAATTGCTTGCTTCCTAGCAAACGAAAAAACAACTATTCTATTTCAGGATGTGCTTGTATATAGAGGGTAAGACATAAAAGGGACTATTTCCTATTTCAAGTAAAAGTTACGTTAAAACCGAGAGCGTGTAAAATACACAAAAATCGCCTCAGAGCAATATACAGAGAAAGATAAAGTATACTGACTTGAAAGTGAGTTTGTCAGGAACCTGCAGCAAAGACATTTAGAGCAAATAATGAGTAGATTCCTTGAAGCAGACTGCGCAGAACATGAATGAGAAGAAGTCAAGAACATAAAAAGAACTCAGGGGCGATGCATTAGGTAAAGAAAAATAAAAGGAAAAGGATGAAAGGACACATCTTTTGGAAAAAAAGTAATGGAGTAAGCATTTCGAAAAGGAAATAAGTGTATATATATATATATATATATATATATATATATATATATATATATATATATATATATATATATATATCAAATAGCTGTGCAACCCAACAAGAGAGGACAAGGAAACGTACAAGAAGAAAACAGCAGAGGTGAAAAGCTAAGCAGTAGGCTGCATCAAGAAGAGTGACATAACGTCTTGGCCAGTAATGAAAACGATGTCCAGGGGAACAAATACTTGGGTATAAAACGTAACAGATATTAATGTGATAAAGAACACAGATTGATTTCATTAATAGAAAAAATGTGGACCAATGAAATTAATATACACTGATGGGAAAAAAATCGCAGCAACAAGAAGGAGATGTCCCACACGAAAGAAAGTTAGTAGGTGCATTTCTACATCTGAAAGATGATATCTATTCAAATTACAATGGAATGAATACCCCTAGCTGCATACAGGCGTTGATATAAGTCAACGGGGTCAGCTGAAAATGTGTGCCCTGACCGGGACTCGAACCCGGGATCTCCTGCTTACATGGCAGACGCTCTATATATATATATATATATTTCATTTTGTACGATATAGTTCGTTGAGTTTGGTCTGGGCGGATGTCACAAGACATCCGTTCAAGTTGATCGTTGATTCCTAGACTCAGCTTTTTTATTACAGAGAGCACGCAGCCCTCTGACCGAACAGGCATCTAAACCACCGAGGACACAGAGGATAGTGCGACTGCTGTGACCTATCTCTGGCACGCCTCCCGTGAGGCCCACATCCACAACTTACTGTCCCGCACTATACTGATAGTGCCCCTGCCTATTATACTAATTACTCGCGGATTTTTGCCGATTCCCGTAATAGTTCGGGCACTGTTTGTGCATCCGCACGGAAGAGGATGGTCAAATGGCTGGTGAGCCTTAACTATATGTTTATATATGAAGATGGCGTCTGTTCTTTCGGTCATGTCCGAAAGAACAGATCCCATCTTCATACATAAATCTGTTCAAATTTCGCACCAGTCGCATAAGAGTGCCCCAGTATGAGGAAGCAAATTACGTTTTCTTTAAATACTCGCTGTAACGGTCGTGAGGTTTAGTTACCTTTGAGATTGGATGTGATAAGTTTATGTTAGCGACGAAGTCCTTTTAGACGGCAAAGATGCCATTAACAGCACCTCACTAAGTTCGAACGAGGTCGTATAACGGGGTTATTAAAAGCTCGATGTATCTTCTGCCATATCGGAGTAAGACTTGGCAGGAAAGTACTCACTGTACATGACGCCTGGCGGCTGTAGTCATGAAAATGAAGACCCGCCTTCGGACGACGATCTGGCACTGCCGAGAGAGGAAGATAAACGTGTAGGGCGTATGGTTGTTGCGCATCGTACTGCATGTGTAGCAGCAATAGGACGAGCAGTTGGCACCACAATGACACAAAGAACTGTTACAGATCGTTTACTTCATGGATATCTGGGAGCCAGACGTCCTGTAGTGTGCATTCTACTGATCGCAAATCACCGCCATTTGCGACTTCAGCAGTATCAAGTGAAAGCTCGTTCGAGGGCAGGATGTAGGGGCTTTGTGTTTTCTGATGGAAGCTATTTCTGGCTCTGTGCCAGTGATGACCGTGTCTTGGTTATGAGGAGGCCAGTTGCGGACGTCAACATACTTGTGTGCGTACTAGACGCACTGACCCTACACCTGGGGCTATGGTCTAGGGTGCGATTTCATAGGACTCTCTTGGTTTTCCCAGGAACCCCGACTGCAGATTTGTGAGTGAGTCTGGTGATTCGACTAGTGCTGCCATTCATCAACAAAATCCCAGGGGTGTTTTCCAACAGGATAACGCTCTCCCACGCACAAATGTTATAACCGATCATGCTCGACAGGGTGTCGTCATGCTGCCTTGGCCTGCTCGATCACAAGATCTGTCTCCAATCGAGCACATATGGGACATCATCGGACGGCAAATCCAGCGTCATCCACAAACAGCATTAACCGTCCCCGTATTGACCCACCAAGTGCAACAGGCATGGAACTCTATACCACAAACTGACATCCGGCATCTGTACAACACGACTGCTCTTACATTAACCTGTATCTTGTAATATTAATCTCTTAAATATGTTACCTAGAGAAATTTTCCCCGAAATTCTATTACTGTACACTAATTGCTTTGGTGTTGCGATTTTTTCCACCAGTGCATAAAATGTTGAAACTTTCAAATCTAACCGGGATCACTTTGAATACCAAGAATTAGAAAGTGTACCAACCCGGTATTTACCTAGCTGGGAAACGGCCCGAAACCACATCCTGGGTGGTATGGTCGCCAATCTTTGTTAATCCGCGAGGCAGATTTGATCCGGGGGTGCGGGGGGGGGGGGGGGGGGGGTCACCTCCCGTAATCCTGTAAGCGGCGTGGTAAAGCGCTCTGCTATGTGGGCGGATTAACGACGATCGATTCTTTGAACGAGATTATCACAGGGGAGAAAAAGACGGGAGGCGGGGGTGGGTCGTTATAAAACTAGGCTAAAACTCTTTACTTAAAAATAACAACTTAAGTACTGTCACGGAGTGTTACAGAGGGCTCGAGGTGCCAACAGCTCCCTGCGGTTGCCGGCGTGCCGCAGCGTAGCGCGAGATATCGACCTGGGACCTGCGGCTTCGATGCCGGCCACACTCTGCTAGCGGAACTGACCTCCGCAACGGCCGCCTTCCGTAGCTCTCGTGTGGAAACACCGCAGTCGCCACGAAACCTGTTGTAGTATGGCCTGAGGGGAATCGCTTTTAACTCTAGAAGGCTAAGGTACAACTAAAACGACTGGCAAAGTGATTTTTGACATGTCTATCATCCCGTAGCGTAATAAAATCGGTTGGTGGATAAAATCGTAGCGTGCCCGAGGGAGGACTCGAACCTCCGGCGGGAGGACCCACGAAATCCCTGGCAAGGCACATCAAACCTCGCGGTCACTCCTCGCGGCTCTTTTTATCTGTAGTTTCCTGTTGCTATTTGATGTTACATGTTGTCATTTGAAGGTAGTTCGTTGAGCTGTGGCTGCTAGAAAATGGAGTGGTAAGTGGAGAAATTGGAACATTTCCAACATATTCATCTCTTTGGGCTCAGTAGGGGGGTGGCAGCAGCGGAGGCAGCTAGAAACATTTGCGCCGTGTGTGTGGATAAGGCCACTGCAGAGAGCACGGCAAGAAAATGGTTTCCTCATTTTAAGGAGGATCGTTTGATGTTAGTGACTCTCCACGTTCAGAAACACCTGCATGCATTAGAGAAGGTTCCACAATCTGGTGTAACGGTACGGCATGGTCTAAGCAAAAATCACCAAACTCAACTCTTTCACAATAGCATATAGCAAGGAATGGACACAGCAGTTAACAGTCTGTTAAGTGAATATAGCAGAATGAGGAGGACACATGAGGCCATTGTGATCCGAGCCTCGCATCATAGCCTCGCGCCAACTCCGCTTAAATAATCCAGCGTTCCGGCTTTCATCGTGAGTTGATCATTGGGACTGATGGCATTCACAATAATACACAACTGGCTATTAAAATTGCTACATCAAGAAGAAATTCAGATGATGAACGGGTATCCATTGGACAAATATATTATACTAGAACTGACATGTGATTACATTTTCACGCAATTTTGGTGCATACATCTTGAGAAATCAGTACCTAGAACAACCACCTCTGGCCGTAATAACGGCCTTGATACGCCTGGGCATCGAGTCCAACAGAGATTGGATGGCGTGTACAGGTACAGTTGCCCATGCAGCTTCAACACGACACCACAGTTCATCAAAAGTAGTGAATGGCGTATTGTGACGAGCCAGTTGCTCGGCCACCACTGACCAGACGTTTTCAGTTGGTGAGAGATCTGGAGAATGTGCTGGCCAGGGAAGCAGACGAACATTTTCTGTATCCAGAAAGGCCGGTACGGGACCTGCAACATGCGGTCGTGCATTATTCTGCTGAAATGTAGGGGTTCGCAGGGATCGAACGAGGGGTAGAGCCACGGGTCGTAACACATCTGAAATGTAACGTCCACTGTTCAAAGTGCCGTCAATGCGAACAAGAGGTGACCGAGACGAGTAAGCCGGCCGAAGTGGCCGTGCGGTTAAAGGCGCTGCAGTCTGGAACCGCAAGACCGCTACGGTCGCAGGTTCGAATCCTGCCCCGGGCATGGATGTTTGTGATGTCCTTAGGTTAGTTAGGTTTAACTAGTTCTAAGTTCTAGGGGACTAATGACCTCAGCAGTTGAGTCCCATAGTGCTCAGAGCCATTTTTTTCGAGACGAGTAACCAATGGCACCCCATAACATCACGCCGGGTGATACGCCAGTATGGAGATGACGAATACACGCTTCCAATGTGCGTTCACCGCGATGTCGCTAAACACTGGTGCGACCATCATGATGCTGTAAACAGAACCTGGATTCATCCGAAAAAATGACGTTTTGCCATTCGTGCACCCAGGCGCTCCTGTTTCTAATGCAGCGTCAAGAGTAACCGCAGCCATGGTCTCCGAGCTGATAGTCCATGCTGCTGAAAACGTCGTCGAACTGTTCGTGCAGATGGTTGTTGTCTTGACTCAGGGATCGAGACGTGGCTGCACGATCCGTTACAGCTATCCGGATAAGATCCCTGTCATCTCGACTGCCAGTGATACGAGGCCGTTGGGATCTAGCACGGCGTTCCATATTACCCTCCTGAGCCCACCGATTCCATATTCTGCTAATAGACATTGGATCTCGACCAACGCGAGCAGTAACGTCGCGATACGATAGACCGCAATCGCGGTAGGCTGCAATTCGACCTTTATCAAAGTCGGAAACGTGATGGTACGCATTTCTCCTCCTTACACGAGGCATCACAATAACGTTTCACGAAGCAACGCCTGTCAACTGCTGTTTGTGTATGAGAAATCGGTTGTAAACTTTCCTCATGTCAGCACGTTGTAGGTGTCGCCACGGGCGCCAATCTTGTGTGAATGCTCTGAAAAGCTAATCATTTGCATATCACAGCGTCTTCTTCCTGTCGGTTAAATTTTGCGCCTGTAGCACGTCATCTTCGTGGTGTAGCAATTTTAATGGCCAGTAGCGTAGTTCTCGATTCCACGATTACGATACTGCAGTCAGGTTCTCAGTTCAATCTATGAACTAGTCGGAAATTTACTCCAGATGACGGCCTTCGCCTGATGAAATTCCTGCTGCTCACCCCCTGCCACTGTACTGATCGAGAAACTGTCTTCTGACAACACCGCAACGCAGTGGGCTGCAGCACTGAACTTCAACAAGGAAACCGGCAAAAGGGCGCCCTGGGGTCCACGTTCCTGGCGGTAGGCACGAGATCAACAGACCACACGACTGCTGACACCAGGTACATCGTGGATGGGTCATCAAGGGTATTTGTAGAATTCAGAGTGAGCCTGCGGACACACCAGTAGCCAGGACGAGTATCCTTCGTGAATGAATGATTGAACTGTAATAATTCTTTACTAAGCGTCAAAGACATTTCATAGATTCCCAACAGCTATCCTGTCTTCACCCAGAAGTGTCTCCACTCAGCCCCTCTGTATTGTGTGCCTTAGCCTGAATTGGAGCTTTTAAAGTTATCAATATGGGCATCACGTCGTTGAAAGGGCAGTGTTACAAGCGATCAGTTGTGTCTTTTTGAAAGGATCTATTACTAATGCTGGGAAAGCACGGAAAACCTAGAGCTTGATACAATACAATATTGCAGTGCCTGTGTTGTTCCGAATTATGATGCAAAGTTCTTTCATACGTGAATACATGTTCGTAGAAACTTTACATCGCACTTCGGAATAACATTGGCACTGCAATATTTTCTTTATCCGCCGAAACCAGACAAGCGACATTCAAGTAAATTATCTCACCTGTACGGGTATATACATAATGGATGTACGCGTACAGGTTGTATACCCATGCTTGACGAGTATATGGAAGTTTGGCTCTGGCCATGAGTCGTGCTCGGGTAGCCAAATGCTAAGGCAACCGCTCGCGATGAGCGGGAAATCCGAGTTCGAGCCCCGATCAGACACAAATTTTCATTGTCGTCATTCCATTATACAGCTGATGATAGTCCATATTCGCAATTGCGAATACATTTCATGCACCTAAATCTTGATGGCCAGATAAGGATCTGAACCACACTCCCCATGAGTGCACGTCTGGTGCTGTCACCACAGACCATATTGTAGGTCATCGTGCTTCCGCAGCAAGAACCATTATAAAATTCTAAACGAAATATCATCGCAACAAATAAAATAAATTTGTGTTATCAGTCCCGCAAGCGATTCTGTATCATCTCAACATCAGACACTGTAGCAAAGACACATTGTTGTATGTCTACCTCCGATAAGCAACGTGGGAAAATGCGTAAACAAAACAAATGTACCCGCGTAGGCCTTGCTCGATGGCGCCGCATTCAACAGCTGAACAATGCCTACTGCCCGCAACTGGGTTACGATCCATCATCGAACATTAAAGCGGCTTAGTCTGGGGAGCATTTAATCGTGTTGCTTCTGCCGCAGCCCAGTATCGACTCTGTTGCCATTTAATCTTTCTGTGCAACTAGCATTACTACCCTGCATTCGGTGTGGCTCATTTCATTTGATTTCAGTGATAAACTCCCTTCCAAAAACGTTGAATTGTAGCCCTGCCTTCCATGTAAACAATCAGTAACTAGTCATTAAGTGAAACACACAGAAAACTGTACTGTACACGCATAGCAAGGCGCAATTACCGTTACCAGAAGAATAATCTAGAATAAGGAACCTCGTACTTATTATTCTTATTCAGGATGTCCCTCGCCGCTTGAATACACGTCTTTCTCTTTTAGGATGGATTTGGGAGGCCTGGGTGGTTTTTATCGTGGTAGTTATGATTATTTTGAGGCACTTAAGTGTGATTTCCTCATTTGGACACACTTTAAGTTACAGTATCTGGAACTAAAGGGAAACTGTGAGCACTTTTTTTGAGGAGGATAGTGAAGCGGTAGATAAGGCGTGGGAATTTCATTTGGGAGCACAATGGTCCAAATCGCATCGAGATTCAGTTTTTCCAACGTTTCTCTTATTCGCAAATGCCAATGGTTCCAATGAGGAAGACACGGTCGATTTCTGCCCCAGTCCTAGCTTCTGCCCCGTCTCTAATGACCTTTACGTCGAAATGGCGTTAAACCGTACTCTTCCTTGTCTTCTCGAGTACGCTTGCTTTTTCCGACACATCACCTGTAGGTTTCTCTTTTAAATATATTTTGCGGGTTGTTCACAGCTCTTTAGGCCGTTTCTCGCAACCTCCTCTCGATCCCTTCGAATTTCATTTTATATTTTCCACCACTTGGTTTTTAAAATCTGCCCATCGTCTTCCTTTTTTTCTCTTGTGTGGCAGTTGCCAACAAAGTACTTTTTTTCCGGACATTACTCATCCGCTAATCTCATCACATCTCATTGTAAATTCAATTTTTCCACCTCTCCGGTGAAGTATGGGAGATTTCTCATTCGATTCCTGATTTCTTTATTTCATACTTCCCTCGCCTTGAAACTCTACAACTTCTTCTCAAAATATCGATTTGCTCGGCTTCAAGTCTTCTTCGACCTTGTTTTGCCATTTCCCAGGATTCTCTTCCACAGAAACAAATTTTTCGTGTTATTGATGCGTATAATGATTTTTTTGTCTGTTTCCGAATTCTTTGTGACCAGAGGATGGAATTAAGCTTATTGATTGTGTAGTCTTTTGTTTTACTTTTTGCTTCTTGGAACTCGGATCTGAGATTATAACTCCCACGTGTTTATACTTATGACATACCTTGGTAGTATTTCCTTCTACGATAATGTTATGTTGTTTACTTTCTGTAGGGAGATATTTTGTTTTGGGAAAGTTTCTCTTCTATTACTCATCTTATTACCGAATCCAATAGGGATTAAAGGGTACCTCTTCATTCCTTGTGTATACGAACAATTTATACATGAAAAAATAGCGAAAAAGGCAGCAGATTCGCATTCCGTGAGTTTGGATCCGGAGATTCTGCGCAACATTGTGTCCGTCAACACTTCGACAGTGTCACTGTTGAAATTTCCCGTTATGATACATATTATGAAGCCTTATCCGTCATCGGCAATCGTATAACAGCAAAAAGGCTTTGATAATAATTTTTTTTTTTTTAAGTTTCCCGACAAAGTCACCAAGTAGCCTGACAGTGTTAATAGTTTCGATAGACCAACGATAATCCTCCGAACGTAATTTGTACCAGCATTTACAACACAGGCGCTGACAAAATGCAACTTCACAGCAACAACGCACATACTTCTATAACATTTTATGTTCTGTTCTGAAGATGAATGTTGCACGGCCGTGTGGAATTACGTAATAATTGTGTCTATGAATAAATATCACTGAAACCTTCATTGACAGTATGTTGAACTTTTCGAAATTTTGTCGGCCTATGTGTTAATTTCAAGATACTCTCGTAAACTACAAACCTGCCTTAACCACGGAGGTTCTATGGGAATCAAATATACAATAAGAGAGCGTAATGCCAGCACGGCAGCCTCTCTATCGCTGCTGATTCTATACAGTCGTAACATGGATGCGGGATTGCACAGGACGCTATAGCAAAAGCGAGTGAATGAATAAGTCGGAAACTCTGGGTTTTTTCACCGTATTTGTCGCCCCATTCATACGTACGCACGTGTTATCGAACCACGTTTCACTTTGGCAACAAATCTGCGTTTTGTATTTTTTGTCATTCGAATTCAAAGCAGTGGCAACGAAAGAAATTTGCAAACCACATTACTATTTCCTTGTGTGTTTGTAAATATTATCCAGTTTTAAGCAACAAAGTATTATCTTCAGGAAGACACAGACGCTGACCACAATTCTACATTCTGATATCGCATCCACGGTTTTGTGTCGTCTACGGTACGTCTCATTTCGCTGCATTAACTTCCTCGATGCTCGGCAGCTCTATGTTACAATAATGAGTCACAGTTGTGTTCATATATGCCATTTTCAGTAGTGTTTTTTTTCTTTTCTCACCGCTGTTGCATTTGCAATCCGCCCAATCTCAATGTTCCAACAAAGAATACGTTCTTAGCTTAAGCCGTGCACCGATGTGGAACTGGCACCAATCTATGCTACTCAAACTTATCAGTTCAAACAGCCAGGGTATACGTAGCAGATGAAAGTCTGATAGTCCGTCCTATCTTATTCAAATTTTATCCCAGAGTATTTATTTACTCACTACAATCATTGCAATAAAGGAAAAATGGTTCAAACTGCTCTGAACACTACGGGACTTGACTTCTGAGGTCATCAGTCCCCTAGAACTTAGAACTACTTAAACCTAACTTGAACCAAGGACCTCTCGTTTCGCAACTGCTCACGCTAACCACGGGACTATGGCGCTCCTGAACTCACAGTATCCTTGATGATGATGCCTATCTTGCGCATGGACTACTCAGTTTGTATATATATATTTTTTTTTTCATTGTTCCACACAACTTCTTCCTGTTTTCTCGATTGATCTGTGTTCAGTTTTTCAAGGCCTATCCACTATGCCAACTTATAACTAAATCTGAGGGGGGTGCGATGGGGAGGTTCCCTTGTAAGAAAAAGATCTGTCAAGTGCTTTGCGTGGATAATGTTTGTATGTAGAGGCAGACATTACAGCTGTAAAAACGAAGAGAGATTACACACCTTTGAAATGTGAGCATGGAGGAAGTTAGAAAGAATAATCTGGAGAGAAAAAACGACGCACCTGAATCAGGACGTTGCATAACAAGGAGATGTTTGTTAAGAAAAGGTTTGCAAGGAATTGTAAAGTTAAACAGGAGAACATGAAAGAAAAGTTTCAAGATGATAGGCAAAGCGAAACCGCGTAAATGTGCAGTACAACAAAGGAATTTGAGAAGATAGAGCAACATAAATATATTGGATGTTTGTGAAAAGATCTGCCTATTGGGCTTAACGCTAATAAAATAGAAGACCATCGTTAACAACATAAAAAAGACATAAGTAACTTAAAGAAGCTGTCACCATTGAAAAGGGATTTTTAAAGTAAAACGAACTTATTCCCATAATAATGCTTGTATAGCGAATTCTTTTCTCCCATAAGATAAAATTACGTCTCGTTATTGAGAGTTTTGATATTCGCCTGAGCGCTGTTGACTGAAGCAGAATTTCCTCTGAACGCAATAAATTAAAAGATAATTCCGAACGTCCATACTAGTATATATCTATAAAGAAGGGTCGCACCTCCTTACCTCAGAACATTATACTAATCCTATGCTATTGTTCAGTTTACTTCGTATGTAGATATTAACAAGTGTCGGTGTATACTTATTTAATGATAAAGATAACCGTTTATAATTGTATGGTAGGTAATTGCGGCGAAGGGGAGACTGAATGCTAGGAGTAACTGCAACTCACTCCCACACACAATTCCAGAACTGTATTTCACAGTTAGACAGGAAAATTGGAGAAGTCCGTTCCCAAGGAGCTAAAGAGATGCAATGATTTATTTACTATTCAGATACAAGAGAGACGAACCCTGGTTGTGGAAAGGAATTTGACGACTTGTAGCTGTCGAGTCATTGGAGACGAAACACCATTGCAGTGGAAGAATGAACGTCTACAAAGAAAACCATCTCAGTATTTGGCCCAAGAGGCGCAATATTGAACTGAAGTCTGGGCTGAGATCATATCGTTTAGCATATCACTCGGATGCCGAGATGAGCAAGCATATATGTCTCAAGACCCATAGTGCTTAGAGCCATTTGCACCCCAGGATGCCCTCCTCCACCTACAGCGATTGGGGAAGGTGGTGGCTTTCTGCTGGGTTCCGGGGCATGTCGGCATTGCTGGGAATGAAAGGACAGATCTCGCACCCAAGGAGGCGTGTCTCGATCCACAAGTATCTCAGTGTGCTATACCCCTGCACGCACTCACCTCGCTGTTGAGCTCACGAGTCATGCGTCGGTGGGAGGATGAGTGGCTGGAAGTGACTGACAATAAGCTCCGTATAGTCAAGCCCACAACGCGTGTGTGGTGTACTTCCTTTCAGCCCCGTCGACGGGACGAGGTTCTCCTCACTCGGCTTCGGATACGCCACAGCCCTATGACGCATGGCTTCCTGCTCCGGCGGGAGGACCCTCCAATGTGTGGTGCTTGTGGCGTCCAGGTCACTGTGCGCCACGTTTTGTTGGATTGCGTTTTATTTTCTGACCAGCGGGCCGCGGCTGACTTGCCAGCGGACCTGTCATCTCTTTTAGGCAACACTCGGACGAATGTGGTTAAAGTTTCTTATGTCGCATTTTCCTTCTTTTCCTGCTTTCTCTGCGTGTGTGTTTCAGTTTTATTAGGTCTGTCCGCATTCGTTCCCGTTAATGTAAGTCAGGGCGCTGATGACCTCGACGTTGAGCGCCCATAAGCCCCAACACACACACACACACACACCAAGCATGAATGTCGACTACTTCTGAATTATCTACAAATTTATGTTTCACTGTTATTTCCTACATCGATCGTAATGTGTGCATTTTTGAAAATTCCTGGTAGATTAAAACTGGGACTCGAACCTGGAACTTTTTCTTTTCGTGAGCAAGTTACTCTGCCGACTAAGCCACCCAAGCACAACTCATGAACCGCCCTCACAGCTCTACTTCTGTCGGTATCTCATCTCCTACGTTTCAAACTTCACAGAAGATCTCCTACTCATCTTGCAAGACTGACGCTCGTGGAAGAAAGGATACTGCGAAGACACGGCTTAGCGACAGCCTGAGGGATTGTTCCAGAACGAATTTTCTATACGCGGCGGAGTGAACGCTGACTTGAAACTTCCTGGCACATAAAACTGTGAGCTGGACTAGGACTCGACCATGAGAACTTTGCCTTTCGCGGGCATTTGCCTTGTCGATTTAATTATCCGAACAAGACCCTCGACCCGTCCTCGTAGCTTTACTTCCACCAGCACTTCCGCTCCTCCCTTCCAAACTTCACGAAGTTATGAAACTTCATGGCTGATTATATCTGTGTGCCGGATCGAGACTCGAACTCGGGGCCTTTGCCTTTCGCGGGCCAGTGCTCTACCATCTGAGCTATCCAAGCACGACTCACGACCCGTCCTCACAGCTTTACTTCCTCCAGTACCTCGTCTCCTACCTTCCAAACTTCACAGAATTCATATCAGCGCACACTCCGCTGCAGAGTGAAAATCTCATTCTGGAAACATCCTCCAGGCTGTTGCAAAGTCATGTCTCCGCAATATCGTTTCTTTCAGGAGCACTACAGTAGTTCTACAAGTTTCGCAAGGGAGCTTCTGTGAAGTCTGGAAGGTAGGAGACGAGGTCCTGGCGGAAGTAAAGCTGTGAGGACGGGTCATGAGTCATGCTTGGATAGCTCAGATTGTAGAGCACTTTCCCGCGAAAGGCAAAGGTCCCGAGTTCGAGTCTCGGTCCGACACATAGGTTTAGTCTGCCAGAAAGTTTCATGTCAGCGCACACTCCGCTGCAGAGTGAAAATCTCATTCTTCGCGGAAGTTGTACTGCATATCTTCCAAAGGTGTCTCTCCGCAATATCGATTCTTCCTGAAGTTCAAATTCAAATGGCTCTGAGCACTATGGGACTTAACATCGGAGGTCATCAGTCCCCTACAGCTTAGAACTACTTAAACCTAACTAACCTAAGGACATCACACACATCCATGCCCGAGGCAGGATTCGAACCTGAGACCGTAGCAGTCGCGCGGTTCCGGCCTGAAGCGCCTAGAACGGCTTGGCCACCGTGGCCGGCCTTCCTGAAGTTCTAGCCCCGCGACGTATGCAGGAGAGCACTGTCTCTCATGAGTAAACAGCGTCGCCAGGTCCTTTATAGTTATCACGTAACAACTGACGCTGTCCACGACTTCTGCATCCGCTAACAGGCTTGGTAATAACACTAAACACGAGCAACACTGTAGCACTTTGTGGCCATTTTACCTGTAATGGAGATTGCAATTGCAGTAATTTATATACATCACCACTATGTGTACGTGTACGAAGTTACGTTGACATCCGGCCATGTCTTCTGCATGCTTCACGTTTTTTGTCAGGCAGAGCATATGAGACTCGCGAAATACCACATGATTTCAAGAAGAATGTAATAATTCTAAAGGCAAAGAATGGAGATGCTGACTGTGACTATTGCCGATCTACCAGTTTAATAACTTGCGGATAGAAAATACTGGCACAAATTAGTTACATAACAGCAGAACAACTGGCAGAAGTTGACGACGAGGAGACCATTTTGGGTTCCGGAGAAATAGAGGAACACGCGAGACAATACTAACTCTAAGACTTACCTAACAAATCGAACGAGATGGCGCAGTGGTTATCGCGCAGGACTCGCATCTGGGGAGTGACGGTTACAGTCCTCGTCTGGCCATCCAGTTCTAGGTTCTGCGACATTTCCCTAAATCGTTTAAAGCGAATACCATGATGGTTCATCTGAAAGGCTAGGGCCGATTTCCTTCCCCATCCTTCACGAGTTTGTGCCCCATCTCTAGTCACCTGGTGGTCCTTTATCTTCGAAGATAAATTGAAGGAAGAGAAACTACATTCATAGAATTTTGTAGATTCAGACAAAGCTTTTGACAATGTTGAGCTGAATTATATGAATCCTTGGTGTCTGTTCTTTCGCTCAGAGAGCTAATATGGAGGAAGTGGACAGGGACTGGGGAGAGGTCGGGCTCGAAGGGAGTGTGAATCGGCCGTGAGGCGTGCTGAGATGGCGCAGTGGTTACCGCACCTGCCTAGTAAGTAGAACACGGGTTCGAATCCCGGTCCTGTAAAAATGTTCACTCGTCCCCGCTGATTCCATACCATGTCCTGGTGCACTTGACATCAGTAATCCCTTCCCTTCCCTTCCCCACCGTTCCTCCCGCTTCCCCCTTTAATTTACGTATGATTTTGAGTTGAATGCAACTAAAATTCTGGAGATAGCAGGGGTAAAAGACAGTGAGCGTAGGGCTATTTACAACTTATGCAGATACCATACTGCAGCTTTATGATCCTAAGGAAGGTACGTGAAATGAGTTAGGTTTAGTTAGTTCTAAGTTCTAGGGGACTGATGACGTCAGCTATTAAGTCCCATAGCGCTCAGGGCCATTTAAACCATTTGAACTTGAAATGGGAGTGAGGGTTGTAGAAAGAAGAAGCAGAAGAAAAAGAAGACGAAGTAGAAGGCACAGGGTGATATGATATTTATTAAGACGTGAAGGAGTAGCTTCCGTGGTACTGGAGGGAGCTGTAGAGCGGAAATACACTGCAGCAAAAAAAGATACACTTTTTAGAGGTTTTCAATTCACTCAAGATTTCATATGGTTCAAATGGCTCTGAGCACTATGGGACTTAACATCTCAGGTCATCAGTCCCCTAGAACTTAGAACTACTTAAACCTAACTAACCTAAGGACATCACACAAGACCCAGTCGTCACGAGGCAGAGAAAATCCCTCACCCCGCTCAAGATTTATTGTTGCAATAGTACATATAGAATACATGAAATAATTATATTTACATATTAATAGCACAGGCGGGTCTGAGGTAGCAGATATAGACCTATGCTGAAATGCAGGCCCTGGCAGGAGCATCCTGTCGATCGTACAGACTACTGTCCTGGGATACGTTATGGATACGTTGTGCCGTGCCTGCTCGACCTGTTCACGTAGCTCTGTGAGTTGTTGGTTGGTGAGTCGCAAGAGCCATTTTCCGTTCCATGACATCCCACACGTGCAGATAGATTGGAGATAACACTGGAGATCGTGCTGGCCAGGGACATTGCTACACGCCTTAGAGTGCACGTTTTCACGGGCAGTGTGCGGGCGAGCATTATCCTGTTGGAACAACACATTACCATCCCGTTGCAAGAACGGTAATAGAATGCGTCCAACAACATTCTGCACGTACCGAACGCTGGTTAGCGTCCCCTTCAGAAACAGCAACGGTGAACGAGAGTTGTAGCTTATGTGCACGCAGGAGACAGCGCTAATTAAGTCTGCGTCTTACGTGCGGACGACCAACAGTTATGTGCGGACAGAATCAGCTTTCATTGCTGAAGACCGCGGCACCCTATTCCAAGTGATCCTCTGATGGCATGACTCGAGTTGTGCAGGTCGATGCTGTGGCGTGATTGGACTAGAGACGCGTGTGTCCCTAGTGCCACTGCTAAATAACAGGTTGACAGCAGTTCGTGTTGACACGTCTGCTCGCACAAGCCCTCTTGTCTATGCTGTGGTAGCTGTTCGATCTGGCACTGCTACCCTTACAGTACGAAGATCTTGGCGGACGACAGCGTGAAGATCCAGAACCTCGTGTACAGTTGTGAGAACCTTCACGTGGCCACTGATACCAGCGTCCCTGCACAACTATCGCAGCACGTCCAGCTTGTAATTCTCCGAAAGGACCATCCCGCCACTCAGAAGGCCATAATCTGACTTCTTTCAAAGCCGCTCAGTTGCCTCTAGGAAGAGCGAGTGCCTCTCCGAGGCATGGATTTTCGCTTGCTTCACACATTTGCACCACACTGAGACTTCTCGGTATGAGCATTCCCCATCAAAGAGGAGACACAGATAGTAGTCTGGTAGCTATGCCACTACGCTGTCTGTTTGTGGACGACGTTGAAACCATTATCAGTATACCTACTAACCCACTGGTGACATAAGCTGTCATCGGATCAAAATCGACGTCGTCTTTTCCGGCAGTGTATTTCAGGGCAAAAACATTGAAATACATCCAGAAAATACTCCAGCATGCACGTCATACTTTCCGCAGCTCGTGGTCTCGCGGTAGCATTCTCGCTTCCGGAGCACGAGATCCCGGGTTCGATTCCCGGCGGGGTCAGGGATTTTCACCTGCCTCGAGATGACTGGGCGTTGATGTGTCGTCTTCATCATCATCATTCATCCCCATTATGGCCGGAGGAAGGCAATGGCAAACCACCTCCACTAGGACCTTGCCTAGTACATCTGTGTGGGTCTCCCGCATCGTTCCCCTACGCTCTGTCAAAGAGTATGGGACTTCATCATCATCACTTTCCGATGAAGAGGTTTTCACAGCACAGAAATGTGTCCTTTCGTTGTGAGATTGCCTGCATGTTGTCGGAGCAGTGTACTCCCTCCCCGGTGCTCCGTCCGTTGCGAATTTTTGGAAAGGTCCAACAGCAACAGTGGCTCTGGGTGTCGGGCCGCGGTTGCCGTTTATCCCAATAGTCGATCCCTCGGCGCTGCCTCTTACCTCTCCGGCGTGGAGCAGATTGCGGCGTCGTGCGGTCCGCTCCCTGTTATCTCACTTCACGCTTTCTTTACCATTCATTCTCATTTTAGTGGCGAGCCACATGTTGGAGCCACAGTCCCCGTCCCACGATGGGAGATAGCGTGTGCCTTCTAGCTGTGGACCGTTTGCAAAGGAAACTTTTCGGTTCAAACCAACACCAGTAAACCCTCTCTCTACGCCCGATTCCTTAAAGGATCGACCACCCACATACGAGTATAAAATAGCTCCAAACGTATGATTACTTCACAAATCAGTTAACGTATTTGACGTAAAGCGTGTAAAACCGTTACAGTTGAAGACGCGAAACCCTAATTATGTTAGTTTTACAGGTTCCGGATTATTCACCTACAGATCAGTAAAGAAATTCGGAAAAGGTCTCAAATTTTGTTTAAAGTTTTTCAGAAGCCGATAAGTGCTCTAATAATCAAACATTGAATGACTATACTCTGCGTAACTGGCTTCTGTTTTAAGGAAAGCTAGTTTTTCACACTTTATCACCTCATATTAACTGAACTATGTGTAGTAAAACGATAAAATTTTGTTGTTTGATTCAATAGTATATGTGCATACAGTCTACAGAATGCATAGCGAATAAAGTCATTAGTTAACAGGCAATAATTTATAACGTCACGTATGATGTTGAATATGTACTGCATGAAAAGAGAAAAAAAAGCGATAAACTTTCCCCCTTACAGTATTTTGTGTGTGTGTGTGGGGAGGGGGAGCGTTCGTGTGTGTGGATATTTGGGGGGAGGGGTTGCAGGGAGAAATGTTTGAAAACTTGTGTAAAACTTGCTAGAAGTCGCTAAGTGAGCCTAGTCTTAAACCTTTATGAATATATGAGTCGTATGTGCGAGTTGCGTTGGCGTGCGCCTGCGCGCATATATATATATATATATATATATATATATATATATATATAGAGTCTGTGTGCGCGCGTGCGTGCCGGTCGTCTGTTGTTGACGAGGGCCTTAATGGCCGAAAGCTTTAATTGTGAGACTCTTTATGTTGTGCGTATCTGCGACAGCATCTCCGCTATATGGCGAGTAGCAACATTCCTTCTCATAATATTGAATATATTTTTGAGTCATCAGTCTTTTGACGGTCTCATGCAGCCTGCAACGACGTCCAGTCCTGTGCCGACCTCTTCATCTCAGAGTAGCACTTTCAACCTACGTCCTCAATTATTTGCTGAATGTATTCCGATCTCCATTTTCCTCGACAGTTTTTACTCTCTACAGTTCCCTGTAGTACCATGGAAGCCATTCCCTGAAGTCTCAACAGTTCTCCTACCATCCTGTCCCTTCTTAGTGTTTTCCACATATTCCTTTCCTAGCCGATTCTCCGGAGAACCTCTTCATTCCTTACCTTTACAGTCCACATAATTTTCACCATCTTTCTGTAGCACCATATCTCAAATGCTTCTACTCTCTTCTGGTTTTCTCATAGTTCATGTCTGACTACCATAAAGTGCTGTATTCCAAAGGTACATTCTCAGAAATTTCTTCCTCACATTAAGGCCTGATACTAATACTCTCCTCTCCGTTAGGAGTGTCCTTTTCTCCACTGCTACTCTGTTGTGCTTTCTCCGCCCGTCATGGGTTATTTTGCTGCCTACGTAATAGAATTCCTTGACTTCATCTACTCAGTGAGTACCAGTCACTAAATCAAGCTTCCCGTTGTTCTCATTTCTACTATTTCTCATAACTTTCGTCTCTCTTCGATTTACTCTCAATCCATATTCTGTACTCATAGTGTTCATTCCATTCAACAGAGCCTGTCATTCTTCTTCACATTCACCAAGGTTAGCAATCTCATCAGAGAATCTTATATTGATATCCTTTCACGTTGAATTTTAATTCCGCTTCTGAACCATTCTTTTATTTCCGTCATTTGCTTCTTCGATTATAGATTTAACAGTAGGGGCGAAAGACTACATCCCTGTCTTACACCCTTTTTAATCCGAGCACTTTGTTCTTGGCATTCTACTCTTATTGTCCCTTCTTGGTTCTTGTACACATTGTATATTACTCGTCTTTCCCTATAGCTTACCTCTAAATTCTCAGAATTTCGAACATCTTCCACCATACGACACCGTCGATCGCTTTTTGCAGGTCGACAAATCCTATGAACATGTCTTGATTCTTCTTTAGTACTGCTTCCATTATCAACCATAACGTCAGAACTGCCTCTGTGGTGCTTTTACCTTTGCTAAATTCAAACTAATAGTCATCTAACACATGCTTGATTTTCTTTTAAATCCTTCTGTGTATTATTCTTGTCAGCAATTTGGATGCAGATGCTCTTAGGCTAATCGTACGATAGTTCTCGCACTTGTAGGCTCTTGCAATCTTCGGTATCATGTGGATGATGTTTTTCTTGAGGTTTGATCTTATATTACCAGACTCATACATTCTCCATACCAACTTGAATAGTATATTTTTCGTCGCTATCCCAAAGTCCTTTTAAATTGTGATTCTAATACTGGACCCCCTATCTCTTTTACATCGACTCCTGTTCCTTCCTCTATCACGTCATCCTCATAGCCCTCATAGAAACCTCAATATACACTTTCCACCTATCCCCTCTCTCCTCTGCATTTAACAGTGGAATTCCCATTGCACTCTTAATGTTACCGTACTTGCTTTTAATGTCACCGAAGATTTTTTTGACTTTTCTATATGCTGAGTCAGTCGTTCCGACAGTCGTTTCTTTTTTCGATTTCTTCACATTTTTCATGCCATTTCTCCTTAGCTTCACAGCACTTCCTATTTATTTGATTCCTAAGGACCTGTATTTCCTTATTTCCCTGAACATTTTTGTGCTTCTTTCTTTCATCGATTAACTGAAGTATTTCTTCTGTTACCCTTGGTGTCTTCTTTGTACCTATGATTTTCTTTCCAACTTCTGGGACTGTCCTTTTCAGAGATATCCATTCCTCTTGAACTGCACTGACTACTGAGCTATTCCTTATTGCAGTATCTATATCCCCAGACAACTTTAAGCCTATCTCTCCAGTTGTTAGCAGCTCCGTATCTCACTTCTTTGTGCATTGATTCCTCCTCACTAGTCTGTTAACCTTCAACGTATGCCTTACGATACAACATCTGATTTCGGAATCTCTGCTTGACCATGATATAATCTAACTGAAATCATCCTGTTTCTCCCGGCCTTTTCCAAGTATACCAACTATTATTAGCTGAAATTTATTGCACAAGTCAATTAGTTCCCCCCCCCCCTCCCCCCCCCCCTCCTATTCCTAATACCAAGCCCATATTCTAGCGTAACTTTTTCTTTGACTCCCTCCTCTACAACAGCATTCCAGCCTCTATTTTCATCTCCTTTTCCCAACTGGTTTACCCGTTCAGTGTCCTCAGGTACTTTCTCTGTCTCTTCATCTTCGGCTTGCGACGCGGGCATATATGCCTGACCTATATAGTAGGCGGTGTTGGTTTGCTGCAGATTCTGACAAGAACAACCATATCACTGCTGAACTGTTCAGTTTTTCGACGAGCTCTGCTTCCGAGGCACCTCCTAATGCACCCGACGCGGTGCACCCGGCCGTATAGCAGAGTGAGTGGCGGGTGTTACCGCGTTCGCATCGTTCGAGATGGAGGGCCAATGTGGAGACTGGCCGCCTGGCCTCGCTCTTTCACCCTGTGAGTGGACAGGTAGCCGGTCCTTCGGCGGGGTCCAAGAGGTCACACGGGGGAAAGCGTTAACTAATCATCGGAAACTCCGACGTTATACGCGTTATGGGGCTCCTTAGGCAGGTAGCGTTCAGGGCTGGAAGGAAAGCCAATGTGCACTCGGTATGTTTGCCGAAGGGCCTCCTCCGAGATGTGGAGGTCGTCTTTCCTGAGTCTTACAGAGCGTGCAGGTGCAATCGTCTGCAAGTTGTGGCTCATTTCGATACCAGTGACGCGTACCGCATTGGTTCTGAAGCCATCCTCAGTTCATACAAGCGACTGGTGGAGGTGGTGAAGACTGCTGGCCTCGCATATGGGGTGCAAGCAAAGCTCGCAATTTGCAGCATTGTTCCCAGAGTTCTTTAGTTTGGAGCTGAGTGGAGGGTCTCAACCGAAGGCTTAGTCGACTCTGTGACGGTCTTGCCTGAAGATTTCTAGACCTGCGTCATCGGCGGGGGATTTGTAGGACTCTCCTGATAGGTCAGGGGTGCACTACATAAAGCAAGCAGCTACTAGGCTGTCACAGTACTTGTGGACGTAGTTTGAGGCTTTTACCAGTGGGGGGGGGGGGGGGGATGTCTTAGGGGGTTAGTATAATTATATATGTTACTAGCTTGGACCGTGGCGCTACCCATGGTTAAACAGTTATTTATAAATAGATGTTAATGCCGAAACTCACTATTCACCCGTATGAACTATCAGAAAAGCCATCCGTTCTTATATCTTTAAAAGTACATTATAGGTAAAGCTTATTTACAAAATCATCTACATACAGGTATACGAGGGGAATTCAAAAAGTAAAGGCACATTTGTGAAAAGCTGTACTTATTCTGATGATGTTGTTGTTGTTGTTGTTGTTGTGGTCTTCAGTCCTGAGACTGGTTTGATGCAGCTCTCCATGCTACTCTATCCTGTGCAAACTTCTTCATCTCCCAGTACCTACTGCAACCTACATCCTTCTGAATCTGCTTAGTGTATTGATCTCTTGGTCTCCCTCTACGATTTTTACCCTCCACGCTGCCCTCCAATGCTAAATTTGTGATCCCTTGATGCCTCAAAACATGTCCTACCAACCGATCCCTTCTTCTAGTCAAGTTGTGCCACAAACTTCTCTTCTCCCCAATCCTATTCAATACCTCCTCATTAGTTACGTGATCTACCCACCTTATCTTCAGCATTCTTCTGTAGCACCACATTTCGAAAGCTTCTATTCTCTTCTTGTCCAAACTGGTTATCGTCCATGTTTCACTTCCATACATGGCTACACTCCATACAAATACTTTCAGAAACGACTTCCTGACACTTAAATCTATACTCGATGTTAACAAATTTCTCTTCTTCAGAAACGATTTCCTTGCCATTGTCAGTCTACATTTTATATCCTCTCTACTTCGACCATCATCAGTTATTTTACTTCCTAAATAGCAAAACTCCTTTACTACTTCAAGTGTCTCATTTCCTAATCTAATCCCCTCAGCATCACCCGATTTAATTTGACTACATTCCATTATCCTCGTTTTGCTTTTGTTGATGTTCATCTTATATCCTCCTTTCAAGACACTGTCCATTCCGTTCAACTGCTCTTCCAAGTCTTTTGCTGTCTCTGACAGAATTACAATGTCATCGGCGAACCTCAAAGTTTTTACTTCTTCTCCATGAATTTTAATACCTACTCCGAATTTTTCTTTTGTTTCCTTTACTGCTTGCTCAATATAAAGATTGAATAACATCGGGGAGAGGCTACAACCCTGTCTCACTCCTTTCCCAACCACTGCTTCCCTTTCATGCCCCTCGACTCTTATAACTGCCATCTGGTTTCTGTACAAATTGTAAATAGCCTTTCGCTCCCTGTATTTTACCCCTGCCACCTTCGGAATTTGAAAGAGAGTATTCCAGTTAATGTTGTCAAAAGCTTTCTCTAAGTCTACAAATGCTAGAAACGTAGGTTTGCCTTTTCTTAATCTTTCTTCTAAGATAAGTCGTAATGTTAGTATTGCCCCACGTGTTCCAACATTTCTACGGAATCCAAACTGATCTTCCCCGAGGTCCGCTTCTACCAGTTTTTCCATTCGTCTGTAAAGAATTCGCGTTAGTATTTTGCAGCTGTGACTTATTAAACTGATAGTTCGGTAATTTTCACATCTGTCAACACCTGCTTTCTTTGGGATTGGAATTATTATATTCTTCTTGAAGTCTGTGGGTATTTCGCCTGTCTCATACATCTTGCTCACCAGATGGTAGAGTTTGTCAGGACTGGCTCTCCCAAGGCCATCAGTAGTTCTAATGGAATGTTGTCTACTCCCGGGGCCTTGTTTCGACTCAGGTCCTTCAGTGCTCTGTCAAACTCTTCACGCAGTATCTTATCTCCCATTTCATCTTCATCTACATCCTCTTCCATTTCCATAATATTGTCCTCAAGAACATCGCCCTTGTATAAACCCTCTATATACTCCTTCCACCTTTCTGCCTTCCCCTCTTTGCTTAGAACTGGGTTGCCATCTGAGCTCTTGATATTCATACAAGTGGTTCTCTTCTCTCCAAAGGTCTCTTTAATTTTCCTGTAGGCAGTATCTATCTTACCCCTAGTGAGACAAGCCTCTACATCCTTACATCTGTCCTCTAGCCATCCCTGCTCTTTAATTTTCCTGTAGGCAGTATCTATCTTACCCCTAGTGAGACAAGCCTCTACATCCTTACATCTGTCCTCTAGCCATCCCTGCTTAGCCATTTTGCACTTCCTGTCGATCTCATTTTTGAGACGTTTGTATTCCTTTTCGCCTGCTTCATTTACTGCATTTTTATATTTTCTCCTTTCATCATTCTGATGACAGAAAACTGAAACATGCGTTATTTTTCTACGTAATCTCCCTGCAGTTCAATGGAGTTTTCCCGACGTTTTAAGAGTTTTTTTTATTTCATCAGAAAATACGTTTATCGGTTGCATCTGTAACCAGTTTTGCACCACAGCAATGACGTCTTCATCACTTTCAAATCTTCTTACCTGTAATGCTTCTGTTAAGGGTCCAAACATGGGAAAATCGCTTGGAGCCAGGTCCGGACTGTATGGTGGATGTTCCAGAACCTTGAATCTCAACTCCTTTATTGCGTCGGCTGTCCGTTTGGCAGAATGTGGACGAGCGTTATCTTGTTGCAGGATGACACCTCTTCACAGTTTTCCACGACGTTTGGATCTGATTGCAGGTTTTAGTTTCGTACGCAACACATCACATCCACCATACAATACAGACCTGGCTCTAAAGCCTCGTTTACGCTGGGGCGACGTCTTGCAACATTGTGGCATGCTACGGAAATGTGGCGTGCGTCGTCTTGTCATTTAGTTCTAAATATTTTGAATTGCTTAACTACTACATAACACTTTTTCAAAATTAATAAGCAAACATATTAACAGTATTAATAGTAACTTTCAGTGTTCGGCTCCACAAATTTAAATTATATGTAAAGTTCAGTGCTTGGGAAATAAACATCCCAGATTGGGATGCATAATCTAAAACCAGAGAAGGGGATGGTCTGATGCAGAGGGGGGAAATCCCCCCCCTCCCCCCCCCCTGCAAATCGCACACTGGTTTGAGGTGCTCTGACGAAAATTCGACAGTCGATACGCAGCAAAGGAAGTCAGACGGCGTTCAGAATAAAGACACTTCGACTGTCAAAATTTTATCAGTAAACTGTCGAAATAAGCGTAATAAAGTTCTCTCCAGGAAAGTTATCGCGCTAAAATTATTCGTGGGCCCGAGTGCTGCATGAAACCCAAGGTGGAAAGCTTTGAAATATTTAGCCAGTCATGGAACGTATATCGGAAGTACAGATTAGAGGCCATAGGAGGAGGAGTGTTCTTTGCAGTTGACAAAAATATTATCTCTATAGAGGTCGCAGTTCAGTGTGACAGTAAAGTTATCTGGTCGCGTATAAGAGGTGTAGGTGAAACGAAATTAATTTCTGTATGTTTTTATCAGCCACCTGATTCTGGCGTGACAGTTTTAGAATCATTCCAACAAAGTCTAGGTCAGCAGCGCGTAAATACCCAGATAATGCAATGTCAGTTGGAGGCTACTTCAGCCCACTGACTACACACCGGGATGACTATGGATTCATTGCGAGGGGAGGTTACAGACAGAGAGACAGACAGACAGACATGCGAAATATTTTTTAAAACATTTTATGAAAACTTTCTTGACTAGCTAGCTGGGCAGCCGACATGTAATGGAAATATCTTAGACCTAATAGCTACAAACAGGCCGGACCTTAACGACAATGTCAGAATACAAATGGGATTAGCGATCATGATGTCATTATAGCAACAATGATTATTAAAGTTAACAAATCATTCAAGAAAGCTAGAAGAATGTTTCTGCTAGATCGCGCAGATAAGTTGTCATCATCTCACTTAGACAGGGATTTATGGGCAAAGTTTCCGAAGATTGTAAATCGTGGTCAGGAGAGATCTGTGCCTAGTAAGTGGATAAAGGACGGAAAAGATCCGCCATGGTTTCATAACGAAATGCTGCTGAAGCAAATGCTGTTGCGCTCTCGACTCAAAAGAGAACGCAGAACGCAGAACGCAGGCGATGGTTGTAGAGATCCGTGCGTCTGTGAAAATATCTATGTGCGAAGCAAACTACTACTACTACTACCGTCACACCTGAGCAAAAGATCTCGCAGAGAACACAAGAAAATTCTGGCAGCGGGTCTAAGGCTTCCAGTCAGTTCCTTTTTGGCCAGTCTGGTGCGCTGGTAAAAGTAGCAAAACGAAAGCCGAAGTTTTAAATTTCTCGTTCAAGAAATCGTTCAATAGGAGAATCGTGCAAACATACCTTCATTTGACCATCGGACAGACTCCCGTAAGGGCAATATAGATATAAGCATACCTAGCGTAGAGAAACTACTGAAAGATCTGAAAGCAAATAAATCACCAGGTCCGTATGGAATTCGGTTTTACAAAGACTGGCCCCTTTCCTATCATGCACTTATCGTGAATCTCTCGCCCAGCACAAAGTCCCAAGTGACTGGAAAGAATCGCAGGTGATTCCAGTACGTAAGAAAGGTAAAATTACAGACCAATATCCCTAAATTCTGTTTGCTACAAAATCCTTCAACATATTCTCAGTTCGAATGTAATAAACATTCTTGAGGCTAAGCAGCTTCAGTCCACGAATCAGCATGGTTTTAGAAAGCGCCGCTCATGCGAGACTCTTTTCTCACATGATACACTGCGAACTGTGGGTGACGGGCAACAGGCAGATTCCATACTTCTAGATTTCCGGAAAGCGTTTCACACGCAGCTCAATTTCAGGCTGTTAGCGAAAGTAGGAGTACATGGAATAAGTTAGCGATATGTAAGTGGCTCGGAGACTTCTTACATAATAGAACACATATGTTGTCCTCGACGGGGAGTGTCCATCAGAGACGAGGGTATCGACAGAAGTGCGATACGAGCGCTGTTGTTCTCAATAAACGTAAGTAATTTGGCGTACAGCATGGGCAGTTACCTGCAGTTGTTTGCTGATGATGCTGTGGTGTACGGTAATGTGCCGAAGTTGAAAGGCTGTAGGAAGATACAAGGCGACTTATACAAAATTTCTAGTTGTTGTGATGAATGGCAGCTAGATCTGAATGTGCGAAAATGTTAGTTAATGCGGATGAGTGGGAAAAACAAACCTGTAATGTTCGAATATTGCATTAGTAGTGTTCTGCTCGACACAGTTAAGTCGTTTAAATATCTTGACGCAACGTCGCAAAGCGATATTGAATGGAACGAGCACGTGAGATCTGTGGTAGGGAAGGTGAACGGTCAACTTCGGTTTATTGGGAGAATTTTAGGAAAGAGTGGTTCACCTGCAAAGGAGACCGCCTATAGGACGCCGTTGCGACCCGTTCTTGAATACTTCTCGAGTGTTTGGGATCCGTACTACGTCGGATTGAAGAAATACTTCGAAGCAATTTAGAGGCGGGATGCTAGACTTGTTACCGGTAGTTTCGAACAATATGTAAGTGTTACGGAGATGATTCGGAAACTCAAATGGAGATCCCTGGAGGAAAGCCGACGTTTTTTTCGATAACAACTATTGAGAAAATTTACAGATCCCGCATTTGAAACTGACTGCCAAACGATTCTACTGCTGCCATCATACATTATGCTTAAGGACCAAGGAGATAAGTTGCGAGAAAGTAGGGCTCATACGGAGGCATATAGACAGCCGTCTTCCCCTCGCTCTATTTGCGAGTGGAACAGGAAAGCAAATAACTAGTAGTGGTGCAGGGCACCTTCCGCCACGCTCCGTACGGTGGGTTGTGGAGTATCTACGCAGATGTACGAGTAGTAGTAAAACACACTCTCTGCCATAACTTCCTATTCATAATGAATCCTCCTCCCGTTATACCACTTTCTGCTCCTGTTGATATTACCCTATACTCATGTGATCAGAAATCCTTGTCTTCTTTCCTTTTTACGTCACTGACTCCACCGTATCGAGACTGAGTCTTAACATTTCCCTTTTCAGATTTTCAGACTTTCCCATCACGTTCAGACTTATGACATTCCGTTCCCCGACTCACAGAACGTTCCGTCCCCCTACTCACAGAACGTTACCATTCCGTTGGTTATTCAGTCTTTTTCTCATGATCACCCCCTCCTCGGCAGTCCCTTCCCGTAGACACGAGTAGGGGACTTTTGCCAATGGACAGATCATCATGACACTTTTTCATGTTCAGGTCACATTTCATGTGAATACACATAATGAGCCTTTAATGCAGTGGCTTTCATTGCCTTCTGTATCCTCAAGCCGTTGATTAATGCTGATTCTTTCGCCCTTAGGGGTCGATGCGCACCTCAAAGGCAAGAGAATGCCCTGAACTTCTGTCTGCTCCTCCTCTTCTTTGAAAAGGCCGTTGCTAAATGAAGTTATGTCAGAAGTTTTCAGCCACCACTGCTGATACTTTTTATTCAAAATTTAACTGATAGCGGGATTCGAACCCGGGACCAAGGACCTTTTGAATACTAATCAACGGCGGTAACCCTAGACCACGTGTTTATTGTGTACAAACATGCAGTTTCTAACTTTAATAGTTAACTCATTGTTTCATTGCGTAAAGACTTCAACGTAAGATCATACCTCTTAATAAGTAGGTTAGAACAACATTTTAATTTTTTAAAATCGCTCAGTAATTGTATGGAATACTGAAAATGAAACTTTTGTTGCCCTTAGAAACCGTAACTACAAACCGTAACTAGACCTGGTGACGGGTAACCAGTTAGTAATGTGGATGTACACTGATTAGTCAGTGCCGGAAATATTGTTGCAGAACGAAGGACGTACTGCGTTTGGCAGGATAAGTACGTATCTAAAGGGGTTATGATCTGGACGACAGTCTGTACTGAAAACGCCACCGGCTACCCTTATACACGAAATGACGTCCAGATTACTAAAACAGGTACGCAACGTGTTTCCTTGCTGCCAAGACTTCCGTAGCTTCGCCACTGCGGTCCCTGGAAGCTGTTAGATAACTTGTAGATGGTCTCGTGCACCGTGCGTTAGGCGTTTAGTGGCTCTGAGCACTATAGGACTTAACATCTGTGGTCATCAGTCCCCTAGAACTTAGAACTACTTAAACCTAACTAACCTAAGGACATCACACAACACCCAGTCATCACGAAGCAAGGAAAATCCCTGACCCCGCCGGGAATCGAACCCGGGAACCCGGGCGTGGGAAGCGAGAACGCTACCGCACGACCACGAGCTGCGGAGGCGTTTAGTGATATAGACTTTTCAGTTCTGTGGCTGCAGGTGGCTCGAGTCTCCGTCGCGGTAGGGATTAGAATCGCGCTTTACCTTTTTAACCGTTACACGAAATTGTACGTGGAATTTAAAACTGTTAACCTGCAAGTTTTTATGCACGAAAAAGTGTGTGTTAAGTTCAAAAAAAAAAGTTTTACCTTTGAATGTGAGCATTTTAAATTAGACCTTGCAGTGAGTGCTACAAATATCATTTGAAAACATCACAATACCGCTAGTAAAATACTTCACTCGCACAAACAGTTTCGGTCATTTGGCTGTCATCAGGTTCATAAAAGTATTCACAGCATCATGTTATGAGAAATATAAAATCTATATCGTCAGGTGATAAAACCATGAATTATAGCCTGTTGCCATACCGTAATACAAATTACGACATCAGTCTATAAAAACTGTGCTCGGTAGTGTACTTATTCGTCTTAGAACCATAAATATCTGTTTAAATACACAAATGTCTGTTATATATGTCTGGAGACATAGATGAAGTGGTTTGTTACAGATATCTGAACATTTCACTACACATTAAATGACGTAGTAAACGATTTTCGGAATTTCTGACGAAGAACACCACAGCATGTGTAGAAAATGGAGTAAACATAACGTCACATGTGCCACATCGTCCGTTATTAACAATAACTTAATTCTCAACCTTCAGGATGGAAGGTGATATAGACTGTTGTGCATTATACGCGATTTACGAGCTCTCCATATCAGTTTAGGAGCTCTCCACATCAAGCTTTCTGACGATAAGACCCAAATTAATCTGAAGGTTCGTAACTTATCCTTTGCCTTACATTTGTGGCTGTCAAGTTCTTAACTGGACGAGATTGCTTTTCTCGTTGCTGTGTAATCTTTTCACGAAATTTCAATTAAAAACTTCCTGATTCGAAATCGACATGTTTTTTGACGTCCATCCGCAGAGGGAGAAATGATCATCGCAATGCAATAAGAGAAACCCGAGCTCGGCCGAAAAGATTTAACTGTTCGTTTTTCCCGCCTGCTGATCGAGAGTGTACCAGTAGAGAAATAGTCTGAATGTGGTTCGATGAACCCTTTGCTAGTCCCTTAAGAGTGAACTGCAGAGCAGTCATGTAGATGTAGATATCAGGTACAGGAAAACTGCTTTAGTAAGTTTGATTGTTGTATGTAACGTTTGCACTCACTAGGTCTTTCTTTTAACACGTTTGAAGGCGAATCACTTCTTCAGCGTATGCTATCGAAATACGGTCATTTAGTGGTGCTCCAGCAAGCGTTTTCCAGGCAGCCGTTGCCAGTAGAGATTCGTTAGCAGATACGCTGTGTATTGTGTTGACATTTGGTTGTGGCAGACTGTTGGCAGGGAGTGCGTCCACAGAGCAGGATACTTCGCCGAAGACAAGGGCTCCAATTCGTGCCACTGTTGACGTCAAACAGCTGCGCTCCGTTACGCACACTGGGTTTCTGGTCGGCTGTATACTACGGCCGTCCTTAATGAAGCCGGATGATAGCGTTAATTGTAACCAGCCTCCGCCAGTAGCTGGCGGTATTGTTCTGCTCCTAATTAAAGTTACCACACTCCAGCCGAGTTGCGAACTTCAGTCTGGAGAGCATTAGGCTGTTGCGAAACGTGGAGAGCTCATTTCATTCTGCTGATATGACCCTACGAGGGGCGTTTAATAAATAATGCAATACATTTTTATCCCGGCCAATTTCGATTGAAGACATGCGTAATTTGTTGTGGGACATCGTGGAATATTCCCGCTCCAGCCCGCATAGTTTCATGAAGTTCATATAGGTGGCGGCGCTATACTTGAAGTGGCGTCTGTAAACGAGGTGCGTTCTAAGCAGAGAGCTGTTATTGAGTTTCTTTTGGCGGAAAACCAGAGCATCACGATTATTCCTAGCAAGATGTTTACGGAGCCCTGGCACTAAACAAAAGCACGGTGGTGAGTCGTTGGCAGAGGCGTCCGTAATCATAGCAATAAGGTCGTGCAAACCTATCCGACCTCCCGCATGCCGGCAGACCGTACATACACTACTGGCCATTAAAATTGCTACACCACGAAGATGACGTGCTGCAAACGCGAAATTTATCCGACAGGAAGAAGATGCTGTGATATGCAAATGATTAGCTTTTCAGAGGATTCACACAAGGTTGGCGCCGGTGGCGACACCTCCGACTGATTTCTCATACACAAACAGCAGTTGACCGGCGTTGCCTGGTGAAATGTTGTTGTGATGCTTCGTGTAAGGAGGAGAAATGCATACCATCACGTTTCCGACTTTGATAAAGGTCGGATTGTAGCCTATCGCGATTGAGGTTTATCGTATCGCGACATTGCTGCTCGCGTTGGTCGAGATCCAATGACTGTTAGCAGAATATGGAATGGGTGGGTTCAGGAGGATAATACGGAACGCCGTGCTCGATCCCAACGACATCGTATCACTAGCAGTCGAGATGACAGGCATCTCATCCGCATGGCTCTAACGGATCGTGCAGTTACGTCTGGACCTCTGAGTCAACAGATGAGGACGTTTGTAAGACAACAACCATCTGCACGAACAGTTCGACGACGTTTGCAGCAGCATGAACTGTCAGCTCGGAGACCATGGCTGCGGTTACCCTTGACGCTGCATCACAGACAGGAGCGCCTGCGATGGTGTACTCAAGGACGAACCTTGGTGCACGAATGGCAAAACGTCATTTTTTCGAATGAATCCAGGTTCAGTTTACAGCATCATGATGGTCGCATCCGTGTTTGGCGACATCGCGGTGAACGCACATTGGAAGCGTGTATTCGTCATCGCCATAATGGCGTATCACCTGGCGTTATGGTATGGAGTGCCATTGCTTACACGTCTCGGTCACCTCTTGTTCACATTGACGGCACTTTGAAGAGTGAACGTTACATTTCAGATGTGTTACGACCCGTGGCTCTACCCTTCATTCGATCTCTGCGAAACCCTACATTTCAGCAGGATAATGCACGACCGCATGTTGCAGGTCCTGTACGGGCCTTTCTGGATACAGAAAACGTTGGAATGCTGCCCTAGCCATCACATTCTCCAGATCTCTCACCAATTGAAAACGTCTGGTCAATGGTGGCCGAGCAACTGGCTCGTCACAATACTCCAGTCACTCCTCTTGATGAACTGTTGTATCGTGTTGAAGCTGCATGGGCAGCTGTACCAGTACATCCCATCCAAGCTCTGTTGCCCAGGCGTATCAAGGCCGTTATTACGGCCAGAGGTAGTTCTTCTGGGTACTGATTTCTCAGGATCTATGCACCCAAACTGCGTGAAAATGTAATCACATGTCTGTTCTAGTATAATATAATATAATTGTCCAATGAATACCCGTTTATCATCTGCATTTCTTCTTGGTGTAGCAGTTTTAATTGCCAGTAGTGTAGTTGTGCTCGTGCAATGTAGGAACGTGTGGTCACACTCATTACAAGTGGTCCGCGTATCACAATCGAACACCTGGTTCCTCGCCGCCTAACAGAAGCCTGTAAAGAGCAACGAAGGACCATCTGTGCGGAACTGCTTACACGTTACGAGGCTAATCGTGACAGTTTTTTGTCGAATATAATCACACACGTTAAAATATGGGTTCATCGCTTCGAAACGGAAAGAAAATGGAAATCCGTGGATTGGCACCACACTCCGTCTCCATTGAAGAAAAAGTTCAAAGCCCCACCCTCAGCGGATAGTCATTGCGACCGTCTTGGGTTCTAAACGGTTATTTTTTTATGTCCTCCCTCAAGGTGCAACGATCAATTCTAACGTGCACAGTGCTACCCTCAGGAAACTGAAGAAGTAACTGCAGCACGTTCGTCACCTCTCCTTCTCCCTGACAAGAAGGGGTCCACAAGTCTGCGCCCCCGAGACGAGCTCGCAAAACTTCATTGTACTGTTCTTCCTCATCCACTCTACAACCCGTATCTCGCATCTTCAGAGTTCCACCTGTTTGGCTAAATGAATGATGTATTCCACGGGAAGGAGTGCGTGGATGAAGGGGAGGTTATTGATGCAGCAAGACGTTGGCTTCGACGTCGACCATTCGAGTGGCATGATGCGGGCATACAGGCCCTCCGAGTAAGATGGCCGAAGGTCGTCACATGGAAAGGAGATTAAGTTGAAAAATAGCGTTTTGTAGATTAAAACGTGATGAATAATATGGGGTATTGGAATCGTAAATAAACCAACCTACTTTCTGAAAAATGTCATGCAACAATAACCACAAGACCCTGATAAGCTTGCAGACCACGTCACCATTTTGAACGGATGCAAGAGTGCTTGGAACATATGTGTACTGACAATATAATACATGGATTATCGCATTACGATAAATAAAGCAAAGACGAAGTCGTAGAACTCTAGGATTGAGGATAATCACTTGCTAAGCATTAAAATGGGGAGCGCGACAGTAGTTGAAATAGTAACAGAATTCTGATATCTAGGTACCAAGTTCACACCATTCGGTCGAAGCGAGGTCACTATCAGAAGTAGATGGTACACACAAATAAAGTGTACTTCAATGAAGGAGCTCTACTGAGATTCTGATGTACAGTTGTTTGCCGGCCGCGTTGGCAAAGCTGTTCTAGGCGCTTCATTCCAGAACCGCGCGACTGCTACGGTCGCAGGTTCGAATCCTGCCTCGGGCATGGATGTGTGTGAGGTCCTTAGGTTAGATAGGTTTAAGTAGTTCTAAGTTCTAGGGGACTGATGACCTCCGATGTTAAGTCCCATAGTGCTCAGAGCCATTTTTTTTAAATGTACATTTGAGGAAGAAGTTCCTGAATGTTTACGTGTTCTAATACTTCTATGTATTCCGCTTCTATCGTAACTAGCAGCGCGGAGTGGCCTTGCAGTTTGAGGCGCCATGGCACGGACTGCGCGGAGGTTCGAGTCCTCCCTCGGGCATGGATGTGTGTGCTGTTCGTAGCATAAGTTAGTCCAAGTAGTGTGTAAGTCTAGGCACCGATGACCCCAGCAGTTTGGTCCCTTAGAAATTCACTCACATTTGAACATTTATCGTAACTAGGAAAGAGATCAGTAACTATGCCATGAATGTTAAAGAGAACATATAATTTCGACCAAAGATCACGTAGACCACTTAGTAATCCATCCGTTCCTCCTTCGTCTCCCTCTTTCCGAAAAAAAGACGAACACAGATTTCAGTTCCAGTACGCCATTGAAGTGGATCAGAAGCATTCGCTTTCTTGTCCGCCCTTGATCGCAATCTGACGCATAGAAGCATAAAGCGCTATTACATGCAAGACTATAGCAGCATGTTATGCAATAACAATATAAGCTATTTGATCAAAAGTACTGGGACACGTATTAGAGGATATTAATATGCGGTGTTTCCACTCTTCGCATTTCTGAAGGCTTGAACTCTGCACGGAACACTTGCAGTAAGTTGTCTAAACGCCTGTGGAGGAACAGCAGAGAAGGTTGTGACGTTGGACGCTGGAGTTCGAAGCAAAGTCGACGTTGTAACTCATCCCAAAGGGGTTCTATTGGGTAGTTGTCGGTTCTCTGGGCAGGCCATTCCAGTTCGGCAATGTTATTGTGCACAACCCATTGCCTCACATATCGTCCTTTATGACAGGGTGCATTATAATGCTGATACAAACAATTATCGTATCCAAACTGTCCCTCTACTGAATGCAGTACATAATGCTGTAAAATATGTTCATAGCCTTCCGCAATTAACGTTTTCTTAATCAAACCCTAACTACGAAAAACATCACCATACAGAAACATAACCTCCTCTGTACTTCACTGTTGGCCCTACACGTGGTGGAAGGAAACGTTTTCCATGCATTAGTCAAATTCAAACCCATCCATTGGATAGCCACAGAGTGCAGCGTCATTCATTACTCCAAATCACTCATTTCCAGTCTTCCACTGCCCTGTGGCAGTCATTGACGATTGACTGCAGAAACGTGTGGCTTCTGAGGAGCTGCTTAACCAGCGTACCCATTCATTTTAACTATCTACGCACAGTTATTATGCTAGTTGGACTGTTGGTAGCACTCTGTAACTCACAAGTGACTCCTTGCACTGATTTCATGCGTTTTTTTACAACCACCTTCCTCAGTGTTCGACGGTCCTTGTCCGTCAGAACATCAGGCGCGCTTGGTCTCGGTTTACCTGTGGCTGATGCTTCGCGTTTGTGGTTTACAGATACGTCACTGGCAGTCATTTAGGCAGCTTTAAAATGCCCCTGATGGATCTCATACTCAGGTGACATGACTATTGCACCTTCGAAGTCAATGAGCTCTCCTGAGAGACCCGTTCTTCTGCTACCGCTTCTGTTGTGACAACACAACGTATCCGCCTCCTTTTATGCTGGAGGGTCCGCCTTTCGTGGCATCTCGTGAGCGGTTCAGCATTACATAGCAGTATCCACATGCTTTTGATCTAATTGCGTAAATATGGTGGGGAAATTATTGTTCACTGTCTGATGCCAGTGAAATGTTGAGCGAAAAGCTGTTGAAATAAATCATATTTTGTCAAATTGTTCTCAATGTATTCTGAATTTTACTAACCAAATGGTCAAAGAAATTACACACTGGGATTGAATTAAACTAAATTCATTAAGACATTTGGGTAACAATTTTGTATAATACAGAAAAGAACAAACTGGAAGAATCTTAAATGTGATGCTATCGAAGAATGCTAAAAATTAGGAGAACAGATAAAACATGGTATGTAGAAGTACTCAAGGAATAGGATTATGGAAAACGCGTAACAGAAGAAGGGACAGGCCAGAGCTGAGGTTCCCAACCTTTCTAGGACCATTACCCCTGAGTGCAATTATACGAGGGTCGTTCAGTAAGTAATGCTCCACAGATTTCTAAAAAGCCATTAATGTACATAGACAAACGTCCCTGTTGGTGATTCACATTTGATCTTTGTTATGTGCGCCTCTGAATTTTCGAACCGTTCTGGCAAATTGCGTCTACATACGACTCACTTTACAACAAGCGTGCTGTTATTGATTTCTTGTGTGCAGAAAAAGAAACCGTGGTGAACATCAATAACGCTTGTGTGCAGTGCACGGCGATGCTGCAGTTGATACTACAGTTGGGCGATTAGTAAACAAAGTTACAGCCTCAGGAAATACAGAAACAGAGCTCCATGACCAGCGTCGCTCGGGACGTCATGTCACAGCTTTTGCTACAAACACGCTGAATCGTGCGGATGCCATTATTCGTGTCGACCGGCGCATCACAACTCGACAATTGGCTCTACAGTTGTCGGTCAGCATTGGAAGTGCGTCTGCAATGACTGAGACTCTCGGATATTCAAAGAGGTGCTCACGATGGGTTCCACGAATGATCACAGCGGACCACAAGATTCAAAGAAAGGAGCGTTTTGAGACGACGGAGAGGCCTTTATGTCACCGATCGTTACGAGGGACGAAAGCTCGGCACACCACTTGCGCCGGAAACAAAAAGGAAGTCCATGGAGGAGCATCATCCTCATTCATCACAAAATAAGAAATACAAGACAACCCCCTCTGGCGGAAAAGTCATAGTGACAGTCTTCTGGGATTGTGATGGCGTCATTCTCGTGGATGTGATGCCCTGAGGGTCAACCAAAAAAAATGGCTCTGAGCACTATGCGACTTAACTTCTGAGGTCATCAGTCGCCTAGAACTTAGAACTAATTAAACCTAACTAACCTAAGGACATCACATACATCCATGCCCGAGGCAGGATTCGAACCTGCGACCTTAGCGGTCGCTCGGTACCAGACAGTAGCGCCTAGAACCGCACGGCCACTCATTGTTTTTTTAATAAATGTTTTTATAAAAAAAAAAGTTACACTCCAAATACATACTAAGTTATGCATACATGAAGTTATTTAAACATTTCAGTTACGCTGACGTTAAGGAAAGACAACAGAGGATTGTGTTACTGACTATTTACCAGAAAGAATTAATTTAAACATCAAGAACAAAATTTTTAAAGACATTCAAACTTCAACCTGAAGAAGTAAAATCTGCACTTTGAATTACATGAGGTGCAATCTTTACAGAAGCATAATTTTTTTATGATGGATATCAGCAAGTTGATGGGATAATTTTAATTAAAACAATTTAATAATCATATTAGACAATTTCTGAAATACTTGAGAAAGGCGGAAAGGAGATATATAATAAATTTGACTAGCCTTCCAACTACACTTTCTGGACATTAATTGAATCTGAAGTGATCAGATCTATGTAATCAGTCTTTCACTGGATCAGATCTATAATCAGTCTTTCACTGAGAAACTGACTTACACATCACAGTGCAAAAATGAACAGGGCAATGTGCCAGCCATTGAATATTACATTTATCAGATAGAATCTTATGGTTTTAAACAATCGATAAGGACATTTCTATAAAAACTGTCTATTTCCAAATTTCTAGTATAAGCCAATAATGCACCTTTAATGTTTTGTGTTTTGACACTATTTCGACACACAATCTCAATGTCACATAAGTTCTGTACATTAGCTTATACGTTGCAAAAACTACTCTCTGAAGTAGAAAAAGTACACATCATTAATATACTGTAAAATCTTAAATAGTATCCTTAAGGTAACTACAATACATCACTGTCAACACAGTCTTCTTTTTTATCTTAACCAATGCCTATTCTTTCAAATACAATTTTTAACATATTACCGAACTTTTTCTTGTGATTCGAATAGCTTCTAATTTTGTGAAACTCACACAGCATGTGTACCTTGAACTCTATGATGCTATCGGATCCTAATTTGTTAAGGACGTAGTTAACAAAATTTCCCAGCAACCAGTGCACAGCGTTATTTTTTGCTTCTGGGAAATAGCGTGCGTCAGGCCTGTGTATCAATGACAGCGATATATACTCAGGGGATGTTCTTGTAATCAGAGCTATTTGCTCTCGGACCCACTTCCAACTATTCATGTGACCACTGCAAGTATATCTGTGAATTACTGTGTCAACTAGATGGCATTGTTGACATAAATTTGTTTCACAGAGTCCGATTGCGTGCAGTCTTTCATTGGTGCATCCGGCCGGCGAGAGTCAACCATCAATTCAGAGGCATAAGTGAAGACTCTGAATAAACTCAAGAACCGTTTTCGACGTGTTCGATCGGACAAGAATCCAGCAGAAATCTTGCTCCAACATGATAATGCAAACCCACACACAAGCCTGTGAACCCGAGAAAATATCGTCAAATTGGGTTGGAATCATCGCCCCATCCACCCAACAGTCCAGACCTGGCACCCTCAGACTTCCATCTCTTACAAATTCTCCACGGAGACGATGACGAGAGTGCCAGTCCTGCACTGAAAGCATGACTACTCCTACAGGACCAGCATGGAAGACATGCTCTTCCACAACGTTGGCCTATGGTCATAGGACGTGATGGAGACTAAGTAGAAAAATAGAACATAGACAAGACATGTTGATGTATATTGTCACCAAATTCTGGCTCTTAACAATAAATATGTTCTGAGAAAAAAATGTGGGGCATTACTTATTGAACGACTCTTGTACATTAGCTAGTACCTCCGCTCTCCCCCTCCCCCTCTCCTCCCGCCGTCTGCTCTCCCTCCCCCCTCCCCCCCCCCCCCCCCCGCACACACACATTATCACCAACTTCAGCACCTACCTAAACTGTAGAATGAAATACTTTTCTTGGAACATTTTTATTTTCAAAGTGATGAAAGATGAATGACATTTAGTTTGTGTGTGTGTGTGTGTGTGTGTGTGTGTGTGTGTGTGTGTGTTAGAATGAATAATGAAGGAATTCGTGGTTCATCGCAAGTACTACCCACAACTTCTTCTCACATAAGAAAGTAAACTATCCACAGTGAGGGCAGACACTTGTTACAAAACATACTTCCCCTGCATTATTCCTCTCCATTGCAGCACTTTCTTGATCTGCACACATCAGACAGGTTCATATGCGTGCACTAAGCTTACCGTCTGTAAATTACTTGATTTCTGCACTCCTTACTCTTGAACTGTCAGAAGTTGGACGGCTTCAGGCTGTTAATGCGTTGTGTCTAACCACTCTAATAATAATAATAATAATAATAATAATAATAATAATAATACACCCCGTGGAGGCCCGGGAAAAGAATAGACCTCCGGTATGTTCTGCCAGTCGTAAAAGGCGACGAAAAGAACAAACCACTAATAGGGCTAACCCCCCTTTTAGTGTGATTAGTTGGTTCAGGACAGAACTAAAGAAGCCTCGGACAAGCGCCGTCATGGTCGGGGACGACGCTTGAACCCTATGCCCGCCCACAATGGTAACGACACTGCTAGCCAACTGGAAAATGATTTAAATCCAAATAGAGGTGTTTTGCGGGATATGCTTCCTGCAACCACCGTAGAAGGAAAACAAAGACAGAGGATGAGATGGTCAGATGAAGTGAATCGACACCTCATGTTCTGTTATTACCGAGCAACAAACCTAGGAACCAACACAACTGGATACAGATCACAAGTATACACAGCATTTACATTATACCAATTATACTATCAACTACAGGAGTCATACCACACAATATCCACCAGTACATCAATGCAATACAGCTACACCCAAACTTATATATACAACTACAGAAATCAGTAATTATTGATACATGTTCAATTACCCGAAAGTTCCTAAATGCAATATAACATATACCGTACTGTTAAAAGGAAGTGACGCTTGATCAATGTCCGTGTCACTCCGTTTTTAACCAGACTTAACGTCTGAGAAAGTGAAGAAATAATAATACTATCTGCAACACTACAGTATCCCTTATGTAGTTACTGCTGTATCGTGCTCTCAATTAATTCATTTATCAAAAATGTTCAAATGTGTGTGAAATCTTATGGGACTTAACTGCTAAGGTCATCAGTCCCTAAGCTTACACACTACTTAACCTAAACTATCCTAAGGACAAACACACCCACCCAAGCCCGAAAGAGGACTCGAACCTCCGCCAGGACCAGCCGCACAGTCCATGACTGCAGCGCCTCAGACCGCTCGGCTAATCCTGCGCGGGAATTCGTTTATCTATCTCGAAGCGAGTAATGAAGCAATTTATGGAAAACTGCAGTCACTATCCACAATTTGCAGAAGACATTTTCTTGAGATATTAAGTATTTGTTACGTACGTGCCTCATTTTCATGATTAGCAATGTGCATGACACAGCAGAACATATTTGTGTTGTGGGTGGTGTGACGTTTTATTTGTGTCGTCTCGATGGTGATGGTTGTCCCAGTCGGGTTGACATGGAACAGTGTCCGTCGATCGCTACAACTCCGATGTGTAACTGTTAAAAACAAACTCCTCGCTTGATTGATTAGTTTGCCGGCCGTTGTGGCCGAGTGGTTATAGGCGCTTCAGTCCGGAACCGCGCGACAGCTACGGTCGGAGGTTCGAATCCTGCCTCGGGCATGGATGTGTGTGATGTCCTTAGGTTAGTTAGGTTTAAGTAGTTCTAAGTTCTAGGGGACTGATGACCTCCGATGTTAAGTCCCATAATGCTGAGAGCCATTTTTTGATTCGTTTCAGACACTATCTCCCTTAGACTGAGATCAGCGTATAGCTGGAGCAGCACGCTGGAATGTGTAAGAAGTCCTTGTTTAAAATTGAAGCACTGGTGTTCGAAGTCTGTCGGTCTTCTTTACTTCGAACCCACAGCGACTGCACCACTCGGTACCACAACAACTCCTTTGATCTGAAACAATTAACCAAATATGCTTCGCGTGTACGCGACAGGCTGATAACCTTAAGCGAACTTGATAACTGTAGTTCTTATGGTCGGTTTGCGAATGAGTGTTCAAACGCTGATAATAAGATACCTTGAATTAAGAAGTCCATCACTCAAGCCGATGCCACATCATAGTTTTGCGAGGATGTTGAGTTATTTATTAACATAGCTTCGCCAAGACGTCGGTACGGTGTTGATTCAACAACTAATACGACGTAATTCCAGAGATAAAATACTCTTCTGACAACGTACACAAAGCTTCGTATTTCGGTGTAAACTTGCTGTTCACTGTTAATAAAATCACTAAATCACCTTTAACTTCTGCATTCTCTCAAGAAATAGTTAATTTCACAATTACACACTAAATTTCCATTAAATGGCGTAGCCGACACGAAGCATTAAAATTATATTGGAGTTTATTGAACTTCGTAATTACTTAAACCTGCACTGAAAACACACCGATCGGTCATTCAGGGTCTTGAATCTATTTGCATCAGCGATTCTGACATTGACTACAGCTCCTGACAACACGGCGTAACTGTAAGTTCTTCGTGATCGCCTGTAGCTGTTTCCTACTCAAGGCTAATAATAGGGTTTATGTCGGCGGTTGGTATATTGCTGTGTCCTTCGATGTTCGTGACAATCACAGATCACCAAGGCTAAGTCCCAGCATTAACCAGGTATCATACGATTTACCTTTCTTTCACTCATAATAACCGCTCCGTTGTTTGGCTAAACCGAAAATGTTATTTTACTTCCGTTCGAAATTCTGACTAGTACGTCGAGTCGACACTGGAAAACTTTTAAATAATCTAGTAGCATTCAATAGGCTTACTAGTATTGCGACGTCTACAAGAGAGACTGAATTAACATCTCCACTGCAATGTTACATTGTAGTCGCAGCGAACCTACAACTCAATGCGGCTACAACTCTCTTCTTGTATAAGTGCTGTCTCTGATCTACACTCCTGGAAATTGAAATAAGAACACCGTGAATTCATTGTCCCAGGAAGGGGAAACTTTATTGACACATTCCTGGGGTCAGATACATCACATGATCACACTGACAGAACCACAGGCACATAGACACAGGCAACAGAGCATGCACAATGTCGGCACTAGTACAGTGTATATCCACCTTTCGCAGCAATGCAGGCTGCTATTCTCCCATGGAGACGATCGTAGAGATGCTGGATGTAGTCCTGTGGAACGGCTTGCCATGCCATTTCCACCTGGCGCCTCAGTTGGACCAGCGTTCGTGCTGGACGTGCAGACCGCGTGAGACGACGCTTCATCCAGTCCCAAACATGCTCAATGGGGGACAGATCCGGAGATCTTGCTGGCCAGGGTAGTTGACTTACACCTTCTAGAGCACGTTGTGTGGCACGGGATACATGCGGACGTGCATTGTCCTGTTGGAACAGCAAGTTCCCTTGCCGGTCTAGGAATGGTAGAACGATGGGTTCGATGACGGTTTGGATGTACCGTGCACTATTCAGTGTCCCCTCGACGATCACCAGTGGTGTACGGCCAGTGTAGGAGATCGCTCCCCACACCATGATGCCGGGTGTTGGCCCTGTGTGCCTCGGTCGTATGCAGTCCTGATTGTGGCGCTCACCTGCACGGCGCCAAACACGCATACGACCATCATTGGCACCAAGGCAGAAGCGACTCTCATCGCTGAAGACGACACGTCTCCATTCGTCCCTCCATTCACGCCTGTCGCGACACCACTGGAGGCGGGCTGCACGATGTTGGGGCGTGAGCGGAAGACGGCCTAACGGTGTGCGGGACCGTAGCCCAGCTTCATGGAGACGGTTGCGAATGGTCCTCGCCGATACCCCAGGAGCAACAGTGTCCCTAATTTGCTGGGAAGTGGCGGTGCGGTCCCCTACGGCAGTGCGTAGGATCCTACGGTCTTGGCGTGCATCCGTGCGTCGCTGCGGTCCGGTCCCAGGTCGACGGGCACGTGCACCTTCCGCCGACCACTGGCGACAACATCGATGTACTGTGGAGACCTCACGCCCCACGTGTTGAGCAATTCGGCGGTACGTCCACCCGGCCTCCCGCATGCCCACTATGCGCCCTCGCTCAAAGTCCGTCAACTGCACATACGGTTCACGTCCACGCTGTCGCGGCATGCTACCAGTGTTAAAGACTGCGATGGAGCGGTGCACAAATGCTGCGCAGCTAGCGCCATTCGACGGCCAACACCGCGGTTCCTGGTGTGTCCGCTGTGCCGTGCGTGTGATCATTGCTTGTACAGCCCTCTCGCAGTGTCCGGAGCAAGTATGGTGGGTCTGACACATCGGTGTCAATGTGTTCTTTTTTCCATTTCGAGGAGTGTATTTATGGTCTGGGCTTTAAGCTTCGTAAAGAATATATTTTGAATTATTTATTCAAAGTTTGATGCTTCGTATCATCTGATAGTCTTCATTTAGTCCTTTCTTTATAATAAACGTTGTTAGTTACATAATATTCCTGTTAGTCAAACTTGCAATAGTGTTAATTTTGCTGTCAGTAGCTCCCGTCAGGATAACTAATTTTGCTATTATTTTTTTGCTACCAAAGGGCTTTCATTAGGGCTTTCATGTTTAGGGTCTTACAGTGGACTGTGTGAAGAACCTGTAACCTCCACCGTATTAGTGCTACTAACTGAGAAAAAGTGTTGGAGTCTTAGAAAATTGTGATAATAGTAATGATCTTTTGAAAATAATTTAGGTTCGTAACCGAAACAGAATCGAATCGTTTAGTTTTTACCCCTCAGAAATTTTCATTTTACCACTCAGGCGGTAATTACCCCCAGGTTGGGAACCACTGGGTTTGGAGGGACCAGAATTAGCTAACTTAGGACTGAAAGAAACAGAAGAAGGGAAAGGAGGGGGGGGGGGGGGGGAGGGCAGTTGCTCCGGACCTACACTATAACGTAAAGAAAAGCGTTACAAAAGTTGTTGGGCGTAGTAATTTTGCGTCGAGATGAAAGATGGAACCAGTCGAAACTCTGATGTAAAAATTATAGAATCCTTCGCAGTGCACTGTACAGTGCATTACACACGCTACTTCGTTCCAGTATTAACTATTTTTGGTCCTATTCTATTCTTCAGGTGCTATCACTTCATTAAAATCGCGTTGCAACATGTTATAATATTTATTAAATGTTTGAAATGTCTCGGTTTCGTCGAGAAGTAAAGCTTTTTGCAAGCAGTGGTGGGAATCGCGCTACTCTGGTACATGCGTATTGCTAGTGAAATATCTAAACAGTAGTTTTTTGAAACCAGTTAAAATGGTTGTGATAGAATACGAGTGGATTTGTTAATAAAATATTTGCTGCTGCCAGTCAAAATTTTCTTTTAGTTATTTCTTGCAAGGCGTAATCAGTGACAGGATTTATTTTTTCAACTACAGTTGACCATGTGAACTATTTTCCAAAACGCACCATGCAAGGAATGAGTTAAAGAAAACTGTAGGTGGTAGCATCCAAAGGTATTTTATGAACAATCCCAATGAGCAGTAGTTACTCGGTTCCTAGAGTAAATAAAATAAAAGAGCCAATAATGTGACACTTGCAGAAGCATCCTGCTAACAGTCATCGTTGTAAAAGTTAGAAGTAATTGAAAACGCTGGCGTGGAAGTTTTTACACTGCGATACAGCGATGCCGCACGCGTAATTTATTGCCGTATTCAATTACAGTTATTCATTGTTCGGTGTGCGCAATTGGCGTATCCCAGGAGATAGAAGCGGCCGCAGGCACCTGAAATATTAAATGGAAGCAATCAGCTGCAAGAATAAAAGTGGAGCGACCGGTGTTGGAACTGTGCGGAAGAGACCTCACTGTGGCGCAGAGGGAGAGAAAGAGAGAGGCTGGAGCAAAAGCGTACAGCGGACCAGCGAAACACTGCGCACACGCCAGGACGTGTTACGCTGAACGAAGTTACTGGAATTTGTTGTTCTCTCGTGTCTACAGTGCTTGTTTGATGAACAAACATGCTGGGCTACTTAGTAACCCGGGTTCGATTCCCGGCGGGGTCAGGGATTTTCTCTGCCTCGTGATGGCTGGGTGTTGTGTGCTGTCCTTAGGTTAGTTAGGTTTAAGTAGTTCTAAGTTTTAGGGGACTGATGACCATAGATGTTAAGTCCCATAGTGCTCAGAGCCTACTTAGTAAGCCCGACGTATCGAAGTCGGGGCATGCTAGCGAATATCTGCTTTGGGTCCTCGACATCGAGGTCCTTATCGATGAGACTAATATAGCTTTTCACAACTGTGCTTAAAAAAATAAAAAGGTACACATTATTATTAAAATAAATGTAATACACAGGATGGAGAAAAACTGCTGCTGGATTCAAAAGTTTATCTAGCAATATCGGATCTGGCGCACTTTGAAAAAGCATGTATGAAAACAAGCAGTTAACACTGTCTCAACATGAAGCGCATCGGAGTGTACGACGAAGTGTACCACCTCGCACTACCGCATCAGCCTCAGATTACTGAGTAGATTGCTGGTTTCAGCTAATAATTTTGTGGAGTTTTGTTGGTATTGGTATTAGCTGTGGTGTAGTAGTACTAATACAAGTAATTGCTTTCTTAGTAGACAGAGAATTTCGAGACCACTATTGTTAGTTCTATAAATAGTTCTGCTGGTGTAACAGAACTTAGGTAACGTAGACTTATACTTTTTTTGCCATGAGTGAGAAGTGTGGGCTCTGTCGTAGGTTTGTGAGTAGTGGGTTACGGTGTGGGGATTTGTCCAAAGTATTTTCATGGGGGGGGGGGGGAGAATGCAGTGGAGAAGTCAGTGGCATTCTAACGAAATCCTCTCTTGGCAATGCACCCTTCAGGTGCAGTTACAACGAGCAAAGGAGGAACTAGATAGGTTGAGGAGGTTGAAGGGTGGTGGAGAATGGGAACTGGCAGTTGGCAAGAAGGCAGCTAGGAGGAGGAGGTGGTATCCAGACAGTTATACTTTGTATATATGCAATAGATATGAGCAACTTTCAAAGTTGAGTGGAGACCAGCCTCTTGAAGTTGTAGATGTCGGGAAGGTGCAGCAGCCCTCAGCAGTTACAAGGCCTAGGTCAGTTGCAAAGTCTAACAGAAAGAAGAAGGTTCTGCTGCTACGTTGTCCGCATGTTAGAGATGTGGGCCAGCAGTTGCAGGAAGTGTTGGGGAATGGGTACCAAGTCACCAGCATTGTGAAGCCTAGTGCAGGTTTGGCTCAAGTGACTGACAGCATAGGGGAATTTTACGAAGGAGGATCAGGTAGTGATAGTGGGTGGAGCGGGAATAGTCTGCTAGGGACGAGGAATATGATGTAGGTGGTGACCTGGTAAAGATAGCTACACAAACTGGTAGCACTAATGTGCATTTCGTGCGACTGTTTCAGCGTCATGATCGGCCTCATCTTAATGCGGCTGTTAGGTGGGTTAACATGGGGCTGGAGATGGCGCTGATGGCAGAGGGTATGTGTCACATTTCAGTGATGCCTGTTGAGTCTGTCACTAGATCGGGTTTAACGAGGCATGGCCTGCACCTCAGTAGGTATGGGAAGGGGAGGCTAGCAAAGCTTATAGGTCACAGTGTAGTGGGTGGTGGTTGGATCACTCATAGAAAGATTCCTGTAGTAGCTGATGTTAGAGCTGCACCTTTTATAGATTGAAGTCAGCTGACAGGTATACCTGCTTAATGGAAGTCCCTGTAACTAATGGCTCACCTTCAGAAGACGTCATGTTTCCAAGAAAGAGAAAGTTTGTGAACTGCTTATAGATGCTGACTCTGACCACTTAAAAATTTGACGATTCAGAGGCTTCCTTACCAGAACACAGATTAGCTGGCTGGTTTTCAAGGAGTTCCTTGCGGTGTGGGGCAGTGGCTATGTACGTAAGAAACAGTATTCCATTTGAGTCCATAGACCTATCACGACACTGCACTGAACAGATATTTGAATGTTGTGCAGGGGCAGTTGAATTTAGTGAAACTAAACTTCTAATTGTTGTTGTTTATAGGTCCCCTAACTCCGACTTCAGAGCATTTCTATTAGGACAGGGGTGAATGGCCTTTCAGACCATGATGCACAAATATGAACACTAAAAGGTTCTTTTACTAAACAAATGTCACATATAATTAGAAACTAGAAACTATGTAGAAAGTGAATCCCACAGCAATAGAGAGTTTTTTAAAGCTTGTCAAGGGACAAGAGTGGCAGGATGTCTATAGTGCCGATAACATAGATGATAAATATGCTTTCCATAACACATTTCTCATGCTCATTGAGAGTTGCTTTCCATTAGAACATTCCAAACGGGGTACTAGCAGTAATGTACAGCCCGGTTGGCTGACTAGTGGGATAAGGATATCATATAGAACAAAGCGGGAATTATATTAAAATGTTAGAAGTAGTCACAGTCAAGCTACAGTAGCCCATCACAAACTGTATTGTAAGGTGCTTAAAATGTTATTAGGAAGGCAAAGAGAATGTAGTATGCAAATAGAATAGCTAATTCACAGGATAAAATTAAAACCATATAGTCAGTTGTGAAGAAAATGTGTGGTCAGTAGCACAAGGTCGACGATATAAAGTCAGTTCGTAGTAAAAATATTTCTGTTACTGAAAATTCATATATGTACAGTATTTAAGAATCATTTTCTGGGCACTGCTGGTGAATTAAATAAAAATTAAATAAAAATTTCTACAGGGAATCATGTAACATTGTTGGCAAATCCCTTTCCGAGATTGAGGTCTGAAATATTCCTCTGTGATACAGACAAGGGGGAGATTGAGTCAATAATTAAATCACTGAAAACTAAAGAGTCTCATGGACATGATGGAGTGTCTAGCAGATTATTAAAGTACTGTGCTGCACGTGTTAGCCCTGTATCCAGCCATATTTGTAATTTTTTTTAAAACCATATTTTGCCTAGTGCATGAGGAAGCGTTACACTTGGTGCTCGGCGACAGTTATGGTTTCAGCATGATGCTGCACTAGCACATTTTGAAATGAATGTGCGAAACTATTTAAATGAAGCCTTTCGAGTCAAATGTATTCGTCGTGGAGGTCCAGTGTTCTGGCTTCCATGTAGTAACCCACCAATGGATGTACACGACCTCACGGATCGTGTGCATGCCGCTTCGGCAACGGTGAACGCAGGTGCGTTGCATGGGGTCCAGCAATATATGATCCAGCGAGTGATGAAGTATTTGCAAATGCAAGGTGGTCACTTTGCTCATCCTTTCTAAAGTGAACGTTGTTCGTGCGTGTACATACCGGCTCTGTGAAGATAAGCCTGGGCGTCAAACGTGCAGAATAACATTATCGTTCGTAGCATAATGTGCAATCTAGTGTAGCGTACCTATTGTGTTTTCCGTACTACATTAGGTACAGACGATGTTACTATATCCACTGTTATTTTCTATTGGCTTTATTTGTGTAAAAAAAAGTGTGTAAGAAGTTCTTGTTACATCTTAATGTTTAAATAATGGTAACAGTATGGTAACAGTAACATTGGTTGGTTGGTTGTTGGGGGGAAGACACCAAACAGCGAGGTTATCGGTCTCATAGGGTTATGGAAGGATGGGGAAGGAAGTCGGCTGTGCCCTTTCAAAGGAACCATCCCGGCATTTGCCTGGAGCGATTTAGGGAAATCACGGAAAACCTAAATCAGGATGGCCGGCCGCGGGATTGAACCGTCGTCCTTCCGAATGCGAGTCCAGTGTGCTAACCACTGCGCCACCTCGCTCGGTGTAACAGTAACAGTAAGAAATACACGAGATACTGCAATATGGTGTAATTTGGATACAGTTTGATGCTTTAACTGAAAAAAAAAAGCTTGACGCGAACAGGATGTGAATATCGGCGAGTCTGCATATCCGTTCTCTACAGCTTCACCTCGTCTCAGTGAGCTAACGGCAAAGTTCCGACACAGCGCTGAATTCATGCAACCTGTTCTCCGCCACGCTGCACGCAGTTTCAGCGTTCCCAGGGCCTCCTTTTATAATTTGCTTTTCTATTAAACCTATTCGCGGGACTAGCTTTTGATAGATGCATTTCTGGGATTACGAACGCATGCTGACCGCATAGTGCATCCTGTATATCTTTTAAATGCGCACGCTTAACACCCATAAATGAGAAGGCGATGAGCCAGTCATTTTGCAACCCAATAATTTATAATATATGATGGAGCGCACACAGTTCACAGTTACATGAAACGCGTGCTCCACTCGTCTCGTCATCACCTAAAATACAGGGCGAGTCCCCACTTGAATTTTTTCTTTACATTACTTTCATTTCAGAAGGTACCATACTCGTACAAAATTTTTGGGATTTCCGGCACGGGATCTACGAGTAGTTATTGTTTATTTCCCATTATCGGCCAATATCGGCTGCTGTGCTACTTTCAGGGGGCTGTTGATGTGTGTGAGCACAAGCTACTAAGCCATCAAAAAAAAAAAAAAAAAAAAAAAAATGGTTCAAATGGCTCTGAGCACTATGGGACTTAACATCTATGGTCATCAGTCCCCTAGAACTTAGAACTACTTAAACCTAACTAACCTAAGGACAGCACACAACACCCAGCCATCACGAGGCAGAGAAAATCCCTGACCCCGCCGGGAATCGAACCCGGGAACCCGGGCGTGGGAAGCGAGAACGCTACCGCACGACCACGAGATGCGGGCTACTAAGCCATCCAGCCAACAACATACGGAGGGGAAGCATAATGCACTGATCACCCACAAGATTATGATCGCCTTGCTAATAACCGGTATGTCCACTTTTGGCATGTATAACAGCGGCGACGCGTCCTGGTATGGAAGCAGTGATGCATTGGCAGGTCGCTGGAGGGATTTGGCACTACGTCTGCATGCACAAGTCACCCAATTCCCTTAAATTCCGGGGAGGTGGTTGACGAGCTCTAACACCACGTTCAGTCACGTCACAGATGTGTTCAATGGGTTACAGATCTGGCGAGTTGGAACTCGCTATTGTGTTCCTCGAACCACTCCATTACAGTTCTGCTCTTGCAACATGGCGCATTATCTTGCAGAAAAAATGCCACTGCCGTTAGGAAACGTGATCGTTCCCCAGAGCATAACTGGGCTGCCGCCAGCTTGTTTCCGTCCCGCAGTACAGCTGTTCTCCTGGAAGAGGGTGGATTCAGTCCTTCCCAACAGCTTAATGAAGGAGGCATCGGAATTCATCAGACCATGGAACGCTCTGCCGCTGCGGCAACGTCCATTGCCGGTGATCAGGTGCCATTCAGTCGTAGTTGCCAATGTCACGGTGTCAACATTGGCACGTGCACGGGTCGTCGGCTGCGGAGGCCGATCGTTAGGAGTGTTCGGTGCACTGTGTGTTCAGACACACTTATACCGTGCCCGGCATTAAAGTCCATGTCAGTTCCGCCACAGTTCGCCGCCTGTCCTGTTTTACCAGTCTGCTCTACCTACGACGTCCCACATCTGTAATGAGGGGTGGCCGACCAAACCCACAACGACTGGACGTAGTTTCACCTTGGTTTCGTCATATGTTTTAAGACACTCACCACAGCATTCCTCGAACATCCGACAAGTCGTGCAGTTACCGAAATGCTCGTGCTGAGCCTCCGGCCCATAACAATCTACCCTCAGTCAGTCTTAGATCACGCACCTTCTCCATACTACACGCGGACAGCTCACTCACTGATACAACAAGCACCGTGTGTATGAGTGACTAGCAGTCATTCCTCGTCAGGTGACGTTACTATCGCTTTGATTGGTTTATATCGACACTGGGTCGGTGGTCATAATGTTCTGGCTGGCCTCTGTGGCCGAGTGGTTCTAGGCGCTTCAGTCTGGAACCGCGCGACCGCTACGGTCGCAGGTTCGAATTCTGCCTCGGGCATGGATGTGTGTGATGTCCTTAGGTTAGTTAGGTTTAAGTAGTTCTAAGTTCTAGGGGACTGATGACCTCAGATGTTAAGTGCCATAGTGCTTAGAGCCATTTGAACCATAATGTTCTGGTTGATCACTGTATGTACAACTAATGATGCACACACTTAGTATAAAACGATTTTAAAGTGGGAGCAGAAAAGAGAACACTGTCCATTGCGAATAAACTGTAAGATATCTTTATAGCACCAGCAATAGTCTAAAAAGTGGTAGCAAGTGGGAACACACTGACACACATCACTGCTAACTCGTCTCGCGTCGGTAATAGGAAGGAGGAAAGCCACGACTGGGCAGTTGGTTGCACCACCTGGAGCTTCTTGTTCGTCTCTTCCATCCTACACACTTTTTCATGGGCGCGTGGCCTTCTTACTCAGCAGCGAGATAACATCACCATGTGCAACGATTCAACATTAACTGATATAACACAAATTATGCTGGAATTATGGTAACATTTTGACAAAATAGAAATTAATGTGCGTTTAGCGAGTTTGCTGTATGCTTGTGGTCTGAGGGAACAGAAGTAGCACCAGCCCCTCAAAGTGAGAGTGGGGTAGAAGCTCGGTTCGCGTCTATAAGCTCGTATGACTGCTCAACCAATGAGAAACCCGAATTGTTAATATTTTGTGTTTAGTTATTAGGTTCTATGAAATCTCCATTCCAGAACAAAATCCGTGACAACATAAGCTATCCAGTACATGGAAATGCAGGATGACTTTTCATATAAGTAAACAATTTAATAAGAAACCCTTTGGGGATAACCATGCCCGTCGATTGTTCCTTTGTAATTCGGCCCAAGGACGGCACTGACAACTTCTTACTTTTTAAGACGCACTTCTAGCTCCTGTTTTGATAAGACGTGTTTCTCTGCTGCTCTCAAAGTGGTATTGTTCAAAGCGTGGTTGTGTTCAGTCATCTGCCGAGAAACTTAGGTTTTTAGTAACTCATACGTAAGTGCAGATATATTAATTTTAATACATTTTTGCGTCGGTCTCTGACGTTTTTGAACCTTTGGTAATCTTGCGAATGCATTCATTTTTCACATTGCAGTATTTTTGAGTTAGGTTTCTAAGTTCAGTTTCTCCTGTCTTTGTGAAATGCTTTGATTTCAAGAGTAATGATGAGATCATGGTAATTTGGTTATGAGGAAGTGGCAGCGAATCTCGATTCTACAATGATAGCTTTTCTGTCAACACACATGTGGGGGTCGGGGGAAGGGAGGCCAGGACTCAGTGGTGCTTTAGTCCAGCCCTTGGAAAAAGAAGTTATAAAATACACTCCTGGAAATTGAAATAAGAACACCGTGAATTCATTGTCCCAGGAAGGGGAAACTTTATTGACACATTCCTGGGGTCAGATACATCACATGATCACACTGACAGAACCACAGGCACATAGACACAGGCAACAGAGCATGCACAATGTCGGCACTAGTACAGTGTATATCCACCTTTCGCAGCAATGCAGGCTGCTTTTCTCCCATGGAGACGATCGTAGAGATGCTGGATGTAGTCCTGTGGAACGGCTTGCCATGCCATTTCCACCTGGCGCCTCAGTTGGACCAGCGTTCGTGCTGGACGTGCAGACCGCGTGAGACGACGCTTCATCCAGACCCAAACAAGCTCAATGGGGGACAGATCCGGAGATCTTGCTGGCCAGGGTAGTTGACTTACACCTTCTAGAGCACTTTGGGTGGCACGGGATACATAAGGACGTGCATTGTCCTGTTGGAACAGCAAGTTCCCTTGCCGGTCTAGGAATGGTAGAACGATGGGTTCGATGACGGTTTGGATGTACCGTGCACTATTCAGTGTCCCCTCGACGATCACCAGTGGTGTACGGCCAGTGTAGGAGATCGCTCCCCACACCATGATGCCGGGTGTTGGCCCTGTGTGCCTCGGTCGTATGCAGTCCTGATTGTGGCGCTCACCTGCACGGCGCCAAACACGCATACGACTCATCGCTGAAGACGACACGTCTCCATTCGTCCCTCCATTCACGCCTGTCGCGACACCACTGGAGGCGGGCTGCACGATGTTGGGGCGTGAGCGGAAGACGGCCTAACGGTGTGCAGGACCGTAGCCCAGCTTCATGGAGACGGTTGCGAATGGTCCTCGCCGATACCCCAGGAGCAACAGTGTCCCTAATTTGCTGGGAAGTGGCGGTGCGGTCCCCTACGGCACTGCGTAGGATCCTACGGTCTTGGCGTGCATCCGTGCGTCGCTGCGGTCCGGTCCCAGGTCGACGGGCACGTGCACCTTCCGCCGACCACTGGCGACAACATCGATGTACTGTGGAGACCTCACGCCCCACGTGTTGAGCAATTCGGCGGTACGTCCACCCGGCCTCCCGCATGCCCACTATACGCCCTCGCTCAAAGTCCGTCAACTGCACATACGGTTCACGTCCACGCTGTCGCGGCATGCTACCAGTATTAAAGACTGCGATGGAGCTCCGTATGCCACGGCAAACTGGCTGACACTGACGGCGGCGGTGCACAAGTGCTGCGCAGCTAGCGCCATTCGACGGCCAACACCGCGGTTCCTGGTGTGTCCGCTGTGCCGTGCGTGTGATCATTGCTTGTACAGCCCTCTCGCAGTGTCCGGAGCAAGTATGGTGGGTCTGACACACCGGTGTCAATGTGTTCTTTTTTCCATTTCCAGGAGTGTATTTAACTGATATAAAATCTAATCAGATTCGAACTCTAGGAGAGTTTATGAACCAGATGACCGCAACAATGGGTATATTGCGTGCATAATCAATTTTCTGGTAAATCTGACAGATGAGAAATGGTTCAAATGGCTCTGAGCACTATGGGACTTAACTGCTGAGGTCATCAGTCCCCTAGAACTTAGAACTACATAAACCTAATTAACCTAAGGACATGACACACATCCATGCCCGCGGCAGGATTCGAGCCTGCGACCGCAGCGGTAGTGCGGTTCCAGACTGTAGCGCCTAGAACCGCTCGGCCACTCCGGTCGGCTCTGACAGATAAATTTCCGCCATAAAAGTAACTTAGACCACGATTCCAAACCGACCGAAGCGTTGCCAATGGTGATCACGAGATGAGAAGATTCGGATAATTTTGAAATTGCTTTAAACCACTGTATTACAATAGTCAGAAGATGACGTGCCCGTAGAAAATGAAGAAAGGAGCTGTTGCAGTCAAACTTGCTTTCCGCCCACGCCGTCGAGGAAGAACACTTTTTTTCCGAATATAATGATTGGTACCACTCTGGCTTAGCCAACGTAATAGACTGAAGTCTCCCCCCCCCCCCCCCCCCACCGTTCTCCGTCCTACCACCTACTCCTAACCATACCCTATGCATTTCAGCAATAAAACAGTAAGGGACATTAGCCCTGCCTTCCCTGTAAGGCTGGCAGAGCTGACTACGTTTTGCAGGAGAGGCACATCGTAAACGGAAACAAAACCGGTGGGTACACGCTCTTCAGCCCACTCTGAAGAAGTATCTAATGACGGATGGTTGGTTTCAGTTCATTGTGAAGATTAACGTGCGAGTCTACGGCCATCTTATAGCTGCAACATGTGCTAAATTTTGTTATCTGCGAGTCATAAGTGTACTGGAAACAAACCATAGTAATCCGGTCTGATCTGAAGAAGACGCACGGGACTCCAGCGATCGCTGTGATAACGTGCACTCGCATCGGGTGCTCCAAGGAGTCTACCACCAGTACGCCGATGCTTCCGTGGTAAGATACGCCCCCATGTGCACACACCCCTATCCTCGTATCTATTACTCTTACAGTTCATTAACATTTTGCTTATTCCTTTCACATTAGTTCTCTTTCGATACATACAGAAAGGTCTGTTTCCTCCTAAGGTTGACTACATTGCACATAAGTCGTTTTTGTTTTCACGCGTTAAATGACTTGGGTATGTGTTTTCGAATTATGTATCTGTACTGCTTATGCCTTGATACTACTCGACACAGTGTTTCCGGTTTATATCTTGACGCCCACATTTTCATTTAATCACCTGATCATGAAGGTACTAACTGATTTATTGCACATTTCGTAGAACACGACATTGTTGTTTATTTTAGATTTAGTTAATTCGACATATTTGGGAAGCTTATGATCCACTGGTTGTACTCGTCACAGCCTTGGCTCTTCCCCCGCATTTGGTTCATTGCATTACATTGGACGTTTCTACATGATTCTTGACTTTATTTGAAGTAAGCATATGACCTTCATATATTTCCTGTATGTATTTGTACATCTATTACATGCATTCTTTTGTCAATCTTCACTGACATTGCCTTTGGACGTGTTATTACATATGTTGGGTACATTATGACACAGATAATTACATATATCTCGTTCATTAGCACATCTATGTATACTCACGTCATAAATTTTTCCCTCATAAGAGCCTTTATATTCTCCACACCATAATCCGATATTTACTACGCAACAGGTGGATTTGTTCTTTATTTCTGGCCCACTTGACTGGATTGTTTTTCTTGTCATAGGTCACACCACCCTCTGTCTCACCCTGCATAAGGGCTACGTGTCATATAGAGATAGATGTCTTTGGTTTGGTTTTCCGATTGAACTGAATGTTGTTCTGATGTACTGTGTATATGTTCCAGTAGGGCCTACTTTTCTTTAGACTTACTTTATGGTTAACAGTTCGATACGTCACCTAGCCACACGCCTGTCTACAAGCTCAGTTCTTACTTCTTGCTAATGTTCGTTACGACTTCTTCCATACAGTATTTCTACACTTCCCAAACAGTGGTAATTCGTTACGGAGTATTACCTTACCTGTACGTTTGTCTCAATAAAAATGTCTTTCTATAGGTGGCTCCTTATGAATCTGTGACTGATATACTATTTAGATGTATCATTAAATTCCTGTTTTTATTAGTATATGGCACATGGTGATTCAGGTAGTTTATGCGGGGTTGACCTCCGATAAACAGTTTTGTATTTTACATATAAATAACTTACCTGTTTTATTCATCAATATACTATTGTGACTGTTTTACTTCAATTGATTCACGGGCATTGACATCAGCATTACTGGCTAGTTGTTTGTCAATACGTGACATCATAGTTATGACATGACGTGTAATCTTGAACTTCGATTAGTAGGTTCTCTTTACTAATGTATGAGATATCTATGTTTTGTTCCCGAGTTTATATTCATGAAATTTGCAACAGTTCTCTCGTTTCATTCCTTAGTATATCGTTGATATCACGTCTTATACAGTTTAGTTTTCGTTAAATGTTTAGTGAATTTTACCACTGAATTGATCTTTTAGATTTTACACTGCCCATTTATTATGCAGATCACACTGTCCTTATTGATGTTGTTTTTATACAGGGGCCTGAGGATGGCGTAGTGAAACGCCGAAACTGGTCACATAGATAAGTTACGTTCAAAATATAGATGGTTGAAGGTGTTCTTAACTTTACATTTAATACAGAAATATTCCCTAACGGTTTGAACGAACTCCCACCGTTATTTTCTTTGTGTGATTTTATGTGTTTTTTTTTTCCGGTGGATAGCTCCACAACTGTAGATCCCAGCACTGTGTCAGTAATAGTCCAGAGTTGTGGATTCATGGCTTTTCCCACACTGTGAAGGCTGTCTCGCCTTTTCCCGTATGTTTGTGACCAATATACGAAGTCTGGATTCAAGTACAGCACTCTCGACACTCACCTGTAGCCTTCCCCCCGTTTCCAACAATTCCTCAGAAACGCCACAGTTGAAACACCTGCTGTAGGTTGCTAGCCCGATGCTGACAGGAAGAACTTTCAGATACGCTCTGTTTCATATGAAAACTTGTAGGAAGGAGTGACAGTTGCTGCTATGTTCGTCGATAAGAATCAATCGTCCTGTTTCCACATGAATTGAGAGCTGTCATGAAATCTCGTAGCCCATCGTCTTTGTTTATTAATTTCGTCACAAGTATGGACGAAGCAATGCCATAAATGTCTCCACAGCTTCACAGGCCTGGAACATGCCAAGAGCAGGTTACACTGTAATGCCCGTTAAATTTTGTAATTCTTTATGGTCTCATTCACTGAAGCTATGTGAAAAACGAACACTACATTCTCCACAAAATTGAAGACTTTCATAAACCACTGAATTAAGTAAATCCGAAAAGGGAGGGTAATTGTCCGATGGCAGTCGGTGGCGGTCCAAAGCTAAAAAAGAATGTTAAGGAATGGTTGTTAGGTTCTACGTATTTTGCGACCTATTGTCGTTTGCGTTTACAGAGTCCTACAAGTGCATCAGTTTGAAGTTGCGAGGAGCACCAGTGTACGTTTCCTTCCAGGCTGCTGAGAACCGTGTGATCCCCTTCTTTTTCCGTGGGTTCTTATGTGTGCTGGTGCACCGTTTCTGTAGTAAGAGAAAACTGTCATGCTGATTTGTACCGTTCTCTTTGCTGGATACAGCTTCGTGACCGCTTGGAAGAGAGGGGGGGGGGGGGGGGCAGGAACGGCATCATTGCAAGCGGTTATGGGCCGTTGTTTGTTCTTGTAACTTCACGACCATATATAGTTGTGGATTGTAGACTGTGAATTTACCTGGAAGACAGAGCATGAAACCTACGCATACAAGTACATGTACATCTAATCGCATCTTACGTTAATATGGTAAAAATGAAGTGACTTCCCTAGTCACGATAAAGTACACCATATAACACGAGTCTAATAGGGTCAAGAATCCTAAGAGTAAATTAAAAGTAATGGTCCTCATACGTAAAGCATGTGTATACGATCACACATGATGTGCCATATCAGACACCTGATTTGCTAATTTAAAGCACACCGTGCAAAATTATTAAAAGGCCACTTTTCTACACTGCCAGGCAAAAGTGTGAAATTTGGCTCCAAGGTGCCTACAACCTTCCTCTACAATGGAGGCAAAAAGTGATGTCATGCGACGTCACGCTCGGACTCGGCAAAGTTTCAGACAGCAAAGTTGTCGGCATTGGCGAAAATGAGGCTAGGGTATCTAAGTTCACATGAGTTGTTAGGTGATTTAATGATGTCACTTTGGCACCAAATTTCAAAACAATTCGAGCAAACACGGCCGTCGATATGTCACATGATGAGAAGGTCGTTGCCCCCCACCCTTACTCACACTCACTGTCATGTCTTCACGCCTCTCCAGTAGTGGTCAGAACAGCGACACCAAGCATTGACATCACACAGTTTTCTTATTGATCGCTGAGAAGAAAATCGCCGCTCGCAATCGACACAACAAGGCTTCAGAAGGTGGCACAAAGGGCGTTAGTCAAACCACCATTCCTCTTGTTCATTTACACACATTTCACGGTCAAAAATGAAAGTGTTCAGTGCAATGTGGCACAGAACGACGTTATTGATTATCTTCGATACTGTTGACACAAAACAGACGATTCTGCCTTTATCTAAGGACACTGAGAGTAGGGAGAGGGACCATTGAACGTGATCAGAGCCCTATGGAGTGTAGTGCGACTGCAAATTTTGTTCTCGTATATAGGGTGCAACCTCTAGAGACCCTTCACAATCATTCGAGAAATTTGAATGAGATGCTATGCAGCAAAGGGCGTTTATGCTTTTACAGTCATCCTCCTTTGCATCGCCCTGTGTCGTTTTCACAGGGGATTCAGCATTTTCAGGTGCATGAATAAAATGTCAAAGGGTCTCTCTAATACCCCCTACTTTGGCAACACCCTCGGTGACATCCGTGCACCTTTGTTGAGCACTTCAACAATGTACCTATACACAACGATTTCTGCAGGCAGGAAACCCTTTCGACACCCTTCAGCTAAATGGTGCTATCCTCCTGCTGGCAGGGATGCGAGAGATAATTCCAAAATACTGAAGCCCATGGATTTTTAACCACATATGAAATGCAGTATCTTGAAACTGAAGTACTGGGATAGTCACGGTAAACAACTACTTCAAAATAAGACTGTAAAAGAGTCACAAATCCTGCAAGTAAATTAAAGGTATGAGTCCACATACGTAAAGCATGTGCGCATGTGCTTATGAACACACATGATGAATAATGCCATGCGCATGATGCGCTAATGTAAATCTACCAAAGAAGCCAGGTACCGAATAGCAGCAAGTATAGTACTGTCAATAATAGTTGCCAAAAATGCTTGCCAAGACCAAGAGTGCACAAATTATAGCTCCATCAAACATCACCAACTTATAAGGTACTGCATAAACAGTCTAAGAATTTCCTATCTTTTACGTCAGGCTGTTAATTCAAGGAATGTTCTGAATGGTCTCCAAACGCATTATAAATTTCTATTCCTTCTAAGTAATCTAGTGGTTTTCCCTTCCTGCTCCTACGAAAGCTCCATTTGCTATGTGAGCGTGGGGTAAAATTGCTGTCGTTGGGACTAGATTACTGAACAGTGCGTCCCCAGCTGCTGGCGGGCACCGTTTCCCCTGTAATAGCGAGATAACGCGAGAGCGACTAACAGGTGTTCCAAGCCGCGGCGGCGTTTACAAGCGGGATAAACACGCAGAGAGGTGTTTACACTCGCGATACCGCCGCAGTGTCTGCATGGTCTACATCGTCGGGCGCTTCCACTCTGGCGCAGCGTTAGGCGGAAACAGTTTCCAGGGGGAAGAGTAATGTGTACGTGGCAGACAGGGCCCAGACCGATGGGTAAACATATTGTCATCAATTGGTTTAACTCAGGCTGCGACGAGAAATAGGACAAAAGCCTTTTATAAAATCTCCGGAGGCACACTGTCGATCGGGAAAGCATTCTGGAATGTTACTAGATCTAATAATACTTTGTAATATTTTATTTTAATGCTGCGCATACCCATTCAAATTTATAACGTAAATAAAATAGAGGTGAAGTTTCATTAGCGAACAATAATTTTGAATTTGCCCTATCGGTTTAGTGTTCTCAGTCCACAGGCGTTCCGAACTCAAAACAAAATTTATAATTCCGACACTAGTACTACAAAATATAAGAACAAAACAATTAGTTAATGAAACATAGCCGCGCGGAGTGGCCAGGCGATTTGAGGCGCAATGTCACGGATTGTGCAGTATTTCCCGCCGGAGGTTCGAGTCCTCCCACGGGCGTGGGTGTGTGTGTTGTTCATAGCATAAGTTAGTTTAAGTAATGTGTAAGTCTAGGGGTAGATTAAAACTGAAGAAACTGCAAAAAGGTGGAAATTTAAGGAGATGGGACCTGGATAAACTGACCAAACCAGAGGTTGTACAGAGTTTCAGGGAAAGCATAAGGGAACAATTGACAGGAATGGCGGAAAGAAATACAGTAGAAGAAGAATGGGTAGCTTTGAGGAATGAAATAGTGAAGGCAGCAGAGGATCAAGTAGGTAAAAAGACGAGGGCTAGTAGAAATCCTTGGGCAACAGAAGAGATACTGAATTTAATTGACGAAAGGAGAAAATACAAAAATGCAGTGAGTGAAGCAGTCAAAAAAGGAATACAAACGTCTCAAATATGAGATCGACAGGAAGTGCAAAATGGCTAAGCAGGGATTGCTAGAGGACAAATGTAAGGATGTAGAGGCTTATCTCACGAGGGGTAATATAGATACTACCTACAGGAAAATTAAAGAGACCTTTGGAGAAAAGAGAACCACTTGCATCAATATCAAGAGCTCAGATGGAAACCCAGTTCTAAGCAAAGAAGGGAAAGCAGAAAGGTGGAAGAAGTATATAGAGGGTCTATACAGGGGCGATGTTCTTGTGGACAATATTATGGAAATGGAAGAGGAGGTAGATGAAGATGAAATGGGAGATATGATACTGCGTGAAGAGTTTGACAGAGCACTGAAAGACCTTGGGAGAGCCAGTCCTGACGAAACTCTACCATCTGGTGAGCAAGATGTATGAGACAGGTGAATTTCACTCAGACTTCAAGAAGAATATAATAGTTCCAATCCCAAAGAAAGCAGGTGTTGACAGATGTGAAAATTACCGAACTATCAGTTTAATAAGTCACAGCTGCAAAATACTAACACGAATTCTTTACAGACGAATGGAAAAACTGGTAGAAGCCGACCTCGGGGAAGATCAGTTTGGATTCCGTAGAAATGTTGGAACACGTGAGGCAATACTGACCGTACGACTTATCTTAGAAGAAAGATTAAGGAAATGCAAACCTACGTTTCTAGCATTTATAGACTTAGAGAAAGCTTTTGACAATATTGACTGGAATACTCTCTTTCAAATTCTGAAGGTGGCAGGGGTAAAATACAGGGAGCGAAAGGCTATTTACAATTTGTACAGAAATCAGATGGCAGTTATATGAGTCGAGGGACATGAAAGGGAAGCAGTCGTTGGGAAGGGAGAGAGAGAGGGTTGTAGCCTCTCCCCGATGCTATTCAATCTGTATATTGAGCAAGTTCTGAAAGTATTTGTATGGAGCGTAGCCATGTATGGAAGTGAGACATGGACGATAACTAGTTTAGACAAGAAGAGAATAGAAGCTTTCGAAATGTGGTGCTACAGAAGAATGCTGAAGATTAGATGGGTAGATCACATAACTAATGAGGAGGTATTGAATAGAATTGGGGAGAAGAGGAGTTTGTGGCACAACTTAACCAGAAGAGGGGATTGGTTGGTAGGTCATGTTCTGAGGCATCAAGGGATCACCAATTAGTACTGGAGGGCAGCGTGGAGGGTAAAAATCGTAGAGGGAGACCAAGAGATGAATACACTAAGCAGATTCAGAAGGATGTAGGCTGCAGTAGCTACTGGGAGATGAAGAAGCTTGCACCGGATAGAGTAGCATGGAGAACTGCATCAAACCAGTCTCAGGACTGAAGACCACAACAACAACAAGTCTAGGGACCGATGAACTCAGCAGTTTGGTCCCTTAGGAATTCACACACATTTGAACATTTGTATGAAACGTATTCTCGGGAATTAATTTAAGAATATGAAAATTTGAAAGCGGTATTACTTACCAATATTATGAAAAACATAGAGCTGTCGCGGCAGGCCGCTAACTGATTTCCAAATCCTGGTATGTCTTCTGTATGGTGCAGTTGCAGATTACTGGGAAAGAATTCGAGCTTTTGTGTGCGGTCATAACTGTCTGTTGCTACAGAGTATAGACTAAGGTTGTCAACTGTCCCGTAATAATCCAGCAGTGTTTTTTAGTAATGGCCTCCTGAAGGGTGAACGACAGCAAGAGCGTCATTAGTGATTTGTAGTTTTGCAAGTGAGAGCTACGATCATAGTGCCAAGTGTTCCTGGCAAACTAACACTGAAAGCTTCATCCCCACTCACTGAGAAAATAAAACGTAATTGCTAATAGTTGTTATTTTCGGTTAAGAACACTTTCATTAAAAGACTTCTCTGAGGGAATTCACAAGGAATACTGGAAATATGCGTTACGAGATAAAGATAACGTCGAGAAAGAACAATTTTTGTTTATAACATAAATATATATCTCTAAGAGAGCACGAAATTTTTCAGTAATTAGAATCACAACTAACTTTTGCGTTCCACTAGAAGGTGTTGCAACAAATTCAGAAGGTTTTAATGAACACTACAAGCTCATTACACTTGACATACTCTAGAAATACAGACTCCACTCAAAATTCTGTCAGTTTGTGCATATTTACTAAATGATCTTAATAAGATTTTAATTTCTTAGATGCTCGTACTCTCGGCAAGAATCTGTATGCAACAAGTAACAAGAGCTGAGTGGAGCAGCATGATACGCTCATTTAGAAACTAATTATCAAAACAGCTATAGTTTCTTCCTGGCTCCGACTGGGACCTTCGATTCAGTCACGAAATACATTTCGTAAAAATTTCATTTATCATTCTTTACATGGTGGTATTTCTCTCTCTCTCTCTCTCTCTCTCTCTCTCTCTCTCTCTCTCTCTCTCTCTTACTGTCTTCTTTGAAAAATGAAGTATTAAATTTTAATTCGACATACACTATTAGAACTTAGTAAGCGCTTCCAAAGAATTCGTCTCTGTGTCGCAACTGGTATATTTCATTGTAATTTTCACACATGACACACTAATTACGATTTTAATTTAGCTTCACGACTCCATTAGCGTCTCTTATCATACAAGATGTGAGGAGCAGAGATACATATCTGTGCTTACAAGAAGAGTATAGACCCATCGATCGATTAATTTCGACGATCTTAGACTTACTACTCAGGGGCAACTCGGAACTAACATCCGTGAAAGAACTTGTCTAAAGTGGCTATGTTTCAGTTTTAGAAAAGAAAATCAAAATCAAATGTCAGGACTCAGGTTCCGTTCCGGACCAGATGGAATTCTCAGAACACTTGAAATTAAGAAAACTGTTGTTACACCTATCATGTCCTGAAGTGAATAGTTTCCCAGAAATCAAGGATTTCTTGATTTCGATCCTTTGTAGATGTACTTGTGGTGGCAGACATTGCTAAATGGAGAGATGGCAAGATGGTATAGTATATATGCTGCTATTGATTCAGTCAACTTACCGACCTTCACTTAATATTTTTTACTCTTTGGGAAGCGAATAGAAGTTGTCGTAATATATATATTAAATAAAGTCAATTTTAACATGAATAAAGAAATTGATCAGCGTATATGACCACTACAATGATGGCGTGTATTTGCGGTACATCTACATGTACTTTCATTTCTATATTCTCAAAAGAAAAGGATAATGTATTTTGTGAACGAAAAGGGTTACTAAATCATAGAGTTGGCACTGAGAACCAAACACTCGACAAAATTCATAGGAACATACGCTGATTATCTTCGTTAGCCTCGATGAATAAAACTAGCAAAATATAAATTTCGTGACAGTTTTCATCCTCTCACCAAAAAATAAAAACCTTTACATCTAACGTGCCGATTTGTAGTGATCTTTATGGTAGAGGGGTGTACTTGCACACTGTGAAGCGACTTGTAACATTGATGGATAATATATTATAAGAATTCAAAAGCATAATATCCGATGGTGTCAGCATAGCTCTGTCGAAATCGGTCATCCAATAAAATGTTTTTTTGAGATCTTGGCTTGTGAAGTTTCTTCAGTTACCTTACATTACAGTTCGTCCCCCGATTTACCATGTTAGGAATATATACATGGGTCGAAATTACGTGTTCTTTTATTTCTCAGAATGATATGTACAAAAAAATTTCATTTTCAATTCCTCCAGTTCCAAAACGGAACGTAGATCAAGACCTTTGAATTTTTTCGAAAATGTGTGCTTAGTAATTCGAGCCGTTTAACGTAGCTTTTTAGTATTCATCGACTAACATGTTAAAGTTGGTCGAAATCGGTGGCTCGCTGGATCTGACATTTCTTTGTGTGTTTTGTCTATCTAAAACATAAATAAAACATGAAGTACTGTTCAAGTTTAAGCTTGCTTTATATTTTACTAGGGACACCAAAGAACACAAAACGACACCAAAAACGCCAAATGCTGTAGAAGTGCCACGATACAGTACAAAATGACTGATTAGTTTCTCTTTTATCCTAGAATTGCAGAATAGCCAGTAGTGAAAGCCGTATCAGTGACATTGTCATATTTGAACAACGTACTTGTTCGACCAGTAGTCTCGCCGGCACCCTAATTACGGGCCTTTGAGCTAGCGTCGCTTGCTGGAAGCTAGCGAGCGTCAGTGACGTAAACAAGAACAATCGCGCTTCCTGGAAGCGAGCTTGTGTAGCGCCTGTGTTCGCTGCAAGCCCTCCAGCACCGGCAGTTCGTATTGCGTCGCTTAGAGAAACGTAGCGTCGCCGCAAATCCCGCATTCGCCGTATCTAAACGGATGACGTGTTGCTGTTGTTCATATTTGGGCCCTCCTCTCTTTCATGAAACAATCCTCCCTCACCATTGTTATGTACGGGCTCAGTGAGTGGCCTTCAGACTATCGCTCCAGTGTCTTTCGCGCCACTCGTGGTCTCTGCCATCCATGACATTCCCACAGATCTTGGTAATGCTACTTCTGTGGTTGATTTCCTTCGAGTTCCTAGCCACTTAGGTATCCCAGGCAATGAACTCACTCATCATCTGTCTGGGGGGGGCGGGGCGACCCCTTCCCCCCCGTCCCCTGTCCTCTTCGACACCCCCGGGGACGGATTTACGACGTCACATCAAATACCCTTCTGATCAATAGTGGGCTGACCTTTCTGAGGCTGTCCCCTTGTCTAATAAACTTGTACCATCAAGGTGATTCCCACCATGTGGCGTTCTTACCTCTGCCTCTAGTGGTGGGAATCTACCATCCTCAGCCGTCTTCATATTGGCCATACCAGGTTGACCCTTTGTTTCTACTTCGCAAAGAACCCCCCTGCTCCCTTTGTAGTTGCGGGGCTCCATAATTACGTCTGTTCTCGGTTTTCTTCGTGAAACTGATTTTTACTCTCAGGTATAAGTCCTTGAATGTTCCTCTGGAATTCGTCCCTCAGTTAGGGGAGGCGTCGGTTATGGAGGGACCTTGCTTCCACATCGGTCAGGTTCTCCCCGCCTTTTCTCTACATTTTTGTCTGGTCTGTTATGCTGTTTTGTTTATCCTTTCCTTGTGTCTTCTTCCACTGCTGTCGTCCCCGTTGTATCGTGATAATGGTGTGGTGCGGGTATCAAACATGTCGGTGGCGGTGCTGGTGCCGCACCGCGCGTAGCGTTTGTGGGGTATCCTTACTGTCCCGTTTCCACCCACCCTCCTCATGTTCTTTCCTCTTCCTGCTGCCCTCACGTGTCTTCCCTCTTCGTTTACATCTACATCTACATTTATACTCCGCAAGCCACCCAACGGTGTGTGGCGCAGGGCACTTTACGTGCCACTGTCATTACCTCCCTTTCCTGCTCCAGTCGCGTATGGTTCGCGGGAAGAACGACTGTCTGAAAGCCTCCGTGCGCGCTCGAATCTCTCTAATTTTACTTTCGTGATCTCCTCGGGAGGTATAAGTGGGGGGAAGCAATATATTCGATACCTCATCCAGAAACGCACCCTCTCGAAACCTGGACAGCAAGCTACACCGCGATGCAGAGCGCCTCTCTTGCAGAGTCTGCCACTTGAGTTTGCTAAACATCTCCGTAACGCTATCACGGTTACCAAATAACCCTGTGCCGAAACGCGCCGCTCTTCTTTGGATTTTCTCTATCTCCTCTGTCAACCCGATCTGGTACGGATCCCACACTGATGAGCAATACTCAAGTATAGGTCGAACGAGTGTTTTGTAAGCCACCTCTTTTGTTGATGGACTACATTTTCTAAGGACTCTCCCAATGAATCTCAATCTGGTACCCGCCTTACCAACAATTAATTTTATGTGATCATTCCACTTCAAATCGTTCCGCACGCATACTCCCAGATATTTTACAGAAGTAACTGCTACTAGTGTTTGTTCCGCTATCATATAATCATACAATAAAGGATCCTTGTTTCTATGTATTCGCATTACTCTACATTTATCTATGTTAAGGGTCAGTTGCCACTCCCTGCACCAAGTGCCTATGTGATGCAGATCTTCCTGCATTTCGCTACAATTTTCTAATGCTGCAACTTCTCTGTATACTACAGCATCATTCGCGAAAACCCGCATGGAACTTCCGACACTATCTACTAGGTCATTTATATATATCGTGAAAAGCAATGGTCCCATAACACTCCCCTGTGGCACGCCAGAGGTTACCTTAACGTCTGTAGACGTCTCTCCATTGATAACAACATGCTGTGTTCTGTTTGCTAAAAACTCTTCAATCCAGCCACACAGCTGGTCTGATATTCCGTAACCTCTTACTTTGTTTATCAGACGACAGTGCGGAACTGTATCGAACGCCTTCCGGAAGTCAAGGAAAATAGCATCTACCTGGGAGCCTGTATCTAATATTTTCTGGGTCTCATGAACAAATAAAGCGAGTTGGGTCTCACACGATCTCTGTTTCCGGAATCCATGTTGATTCCTACAGAGTAGATTCTGGGTTTCCAAAAACGACATGATACGCGAGCAAAAAACATGTTCTAAAATTCTACAACAGGTCGACGTCAGAGATATAGGTCTATAGTTTTGCGCATCTGCTCGACGACCCTTCTTGAAGACTGGGACTACCTGCGCTCTTTTCCAATCATTTGGAACCTTCCGTTCCTCTAGAGACTTGCGGTACACGGCCTGTTAGAAGGGGGCAAGTTCTTTCGCGTACTCAGTGTAGAATCGAATTGGTATCCCGTCAGGTCCAGTGGACTTTCCTCTGTTGAGTGATTCCAGTTGCTTTTCTATTCCTTGGACACTTATTTCGATGTCAGCCATTTTTTCGTTTGTGCGAGGATTTAGAGAAGGAACTGCAGTGCGGTCTTCCTCTGTGAAACAGCTTTGGAAAAAGGTGTTTAGTATTTCAGCTTTACGCGTCTCCTCCTCTGTTTCAATGCCATCATCATCCCGGAGTGTCTGGATATGCTGTTTCGAGCCACTTACTGATTTAACGTAAGACCAGAACTTCCTAGGATTTTCTGTCAAGTCGGTACATAGAATTTTACTTTCGAATTCACTGAACGCTTCACGCATAGCCCTCCTTACGCTAACTTTGACATCGTTTAGCTTCTGTTTGTCTGACAGGTTTTGGCTGCGTTTAAACTTGGAGTGAAGCTCTCTTTGCTTTCGCAGTAGTTTCCTAACTTTGTTGTTGAACCACGGTGGGGTTTTCCCGTCCCTTACAGTTTTACTCGGCACGTACGTGTCTAAAACGCATTTTACGATTGCCTAGAACTTTTTCCATAAACACTCAACTTTGTCAGTGTCGGAACAGAAATTTTCGTTTTGATCTGTTAGGTAGTCTGAAATCTGCCTTCTATTACTCTTGCTAAACAGATAAACCTTCCTCCCTTTTTTTATATTCCTATTAACTTCCATATTCAGGGATGCTGCAACGGCCTTATAATCACTGATTCCCTGTTCTGCACTTACAGAGTCGAAAAGTTCGGGTCTGTTTGTTATCAGTAGGTCCAAGATGTTATCTCCACGAGTCGGTTCTCTGTTTAATTGCTCGAGGTAATTTTCGGATAGTGCACTCAGTATAATGTCACTCGATGCTCTGTCCCTACCACCCGTCCTAAACACCTGAATGTCCCAGTCTATATCTGGTAAATTGAAATCTCCACCTAAGACTATAACATGCTGAAAAAATTGCATTTTTTCATTTATTAGCTCATGCTTTATTTAAGGCTTTATTGTTTATGTGTGCAGGTTCAATAATTCATAATTTAAAGGATTCTCAGGATATTCGTTTTATAGGTTCCAAATTTTCTCTCAGTTGTTCTGCCACTAATGCTGCTGAGCCGGGAGGTCGGTAAAAGGAGCCAACTGTTAACCTAGCTCGGTTGTTGAGTGTAACCTCCACCCATAATAATTCAAAGGAACTATCCACTTCTACTTCACTACAGGATTAACTACTACTAACAGCGACAAACACGCCACCACTGGTTGCATGTAATCTATCCTTTCTAAACACCGTCTGTGCCTTTGTAAAAATTTCGGCAGAATTTATCTCTGGCTTCAGCCAGCTCTCTGTACCTATAACGATTTCAGCTTCGGTGCTTTCTATCAGCGCTTGAAGTTCCGGTACTTTACCAATGCAGATTCGACAGTTGACAATTACAATACCGATTGCTGCTTGGTCCCCGCGTGTCCTGAATTTGCCCCGCACCCTTTGAGGCTGTTGCCCCTTCTGTACTTGCCCGAGGCTATCTAACCTAAAAAACCGCCCAGTCCACGCCACACAACCCCTGCTACCCGTGTAGCCGCTTGCTGCGTGTAGTGGACTCCTGACCTATCCAGCGGAACCCGAAACCCCACCACCCTATGGCGTAAGTGGAGGAATCTGCAGCCCACACGGTCGCAGGATCGTCTCAGCCTCTGATTCAGACCCTCCACTCGGCACTGTACCAAAGGTCCGCAGTCAGTCCTGTATACGATGCTGCAGATGGTGAGCTCTGCTTTTATCCCGCTAGCGAGACTGGCAGTCTTCACCAATCAGATAGCCGCCGGAAGCCAGAGAGGATTTCCTCTGATCCATAGCGACACACATCATTGGTGCCGACATGAGCGACCACCTGCAGATGGGTGCACCCTGTACCCTTCATGGCATCCGGAAGGACTCTTTCCACATCTGGAAAGACTCCCCCCGGTATGCACACGGGGTGCACATTGGTTTTCTTCCCCTCTCTTGCTGCCATATCCCTAAGGGGCCCCATTACGCGCCTGACGTTGGAGCTCCCAACTACCACTAAGCCCACCCTCTGCGACCGCCGGATCTTGCAGACTGAGGGGCAACATCTGGAACAGGACAAGCAGCCATGTCCGGCCGAAGATCAGTATCAGCCTGAGACAGAGTCTGAAACCGGTTCGTCAGACAAACTGAAGAGGCCTTCCGTTCAGCCCTCCGGAATGTCTTTCGCCCCCTGCCACACCTCGAGATGACCTCCCACTCTACCACAGGTGAGGGATCAGCCTCAATGTGGGCAGTATCCCGGGCAGCCACAGTCGTAGTCCGATCGGGGGATGCGTGGGACGAGCTGGCCGTCCCCGACAAACCCCCATCCGGACCCCCACAGTGATGCCCATTGGCAGCAGCCTCAAGCTGTGTGACAGAAGCCAACACTGCCTGAAGCTGGGAGCGAAGAGATGCCAACTCAGCCTGCAACCGAACACAGCAGTTGCAGCCCCTATCCATACTAAAAACTATTGGGCAAAGAACGTCTGAACTAATCTACAGAGAGCACAAACAATTCGACACAAAATTTAAACGGTTATTAAAATACAAGATTGCCTAATAGATGCAGTAATGCTGCTACTTGCGCACTGCTGACACACTGCTCGGCGGCGGAACGAGACTACGCGAGTTTACACTATTCAGGTACTAAAACGCGATGCTACACTCTCAAATACTATAATACGCCCGAAATTTATGAATTAAACAATGCAAGTACCAAAAACGCGCAAAGAAATTAAGAATTGAACTATGTAACAAATAAGTGAGCTAAGAGTATACGACTTGCTGCTGGCAGCTGCTTATCCAACGGCGGCAGGGAGCACACTGACTGGAGTGTGCTCTTTGTGTTGTTCCTCCCTTGCTTTCTGCCATCCTAGATCATGAGACCGATGACCTGGCTGTTTGGTCTCCGCCTCCCAAATCAACCAAGCAACAAATGTTTGGGTCGTACTGGACCACGCGGTGTACAGCAACCAGTATTTTCAGATCTTTTAGCTTTTCTTTGTGCGCACTTTACCTTCATTCTCTCTGAATGTCTCTTTGCCTCCTACCAGACCAAGTTGTTCCGTTTCTCTTGGCTATTATCCACAGGGACAACTGGAGATTTGTCAGTTTTGTGCCTAAAATTATTTTCAATCTGGTACACCTTTATAGTCTAGTACATTTTCCAAATTCCTATTTACTCCTCTCCTCGACTGTATGTTCCTTCTTCAGTGACCTTGGGACGTATAATATTCCTGATAACTTTTCTTTCTCTCTTGTATTTGTTCTGTGACTATCTATCTATTTAAAACTGTTGCAGCGCTCTAAAAACACTGTGTAATGATATATCACCTTTGTGTATTTCGAAATGCGCATTCTGTTACAGATAACTTCTGTAAGCCTGGAAACCTTTCCCATTTTGTGGTAACTTACTTTACTTTACTTTTTCGTGTCCGGAAACTACAATTTGTTTGCCCAATATTGGGCAATGTCCAATGCTTCTTCTTTAGCCAGCCATAGATCGTCGAGGGTGCATCTGTGCGGGCAGGCTGGGCATTGTAGGAGATGTTCCATGTCCTGTCGAGTGCCGCAGTCGCATTTGTCGTCATTTTCGTCCAACAAACCCCATTTGATCAGATTATATTTCACAGGAGCCACCCCAGTTCTGATGCGGTTAAGCATTCTCCAGGTTTTCCAATCACCAGAAACACCGCTTGGTGGGTCCTCTCTTAGTGGATAGTAGATGGGGGGCTCATCTAAGGCGCAACTTAGGAAACGGCGTCTGGATTTGAGTCTGCTGGGGCCACACTCTAGGCCAAATATTGAGTGACGAGCATCAAAAGTTCGTTTTAGCTTCTCGGTATGTTCATGGGCTTTCCTGCGTGAGTCAGAGTTTGTGAAACTTGCGGCCCTGTAAAGATTTTCTATCTGGGTAGGTTTCATGCAGCCTGTCACTATCCTGCATGTTTCATTCAAGCTAATATCTACCTTTTTTGCGTGGGCGGATCTGCACCATACCGGGCAGGCATATTCGGCAGTTGAGAAGCACAAAGCTTGGGCTGAAGTTCTGACCACGGTAGGTTTGGCACCCCATTTGCTGTTGGACAGCTTTCTTATTAGGGAATTTCGTGCTTCTACTTTTTTGCGTGTTTTTTCGCAATGATATTTGTATGTCAATGTTCTGTCCAGCACGACGCCAAGGTAGGTGGGAGTATCTGTGTGTTCTAGTAATGTCCCATCCCAGGTAACATTGAGCCTGTACTTTGCCTGCCTCGAGTTCAGATGGAATGCACTCACTTGAGTTTTGGAGGGGTTGGGTTTTAGAGAATTCTTTTTGTAGTAGGTTGACATTATAGAAAGGGCGGTTTCTAGTTTCTCCTCGATGGCTTCAAACATGTTGCCTTGAACTGTTATTGCCAGGTCGTCTGCATATACAAAAGTTTTGGTTTTATCTGGAGTTGGTTGGTCATTTGTATGTATGTTGAATAGAATTGGCGCCAACACGCTCCCTTGGGCGAGCCCATTTTTCTGATTCCGCCATCGACTCTTTTTTCCCCTCAAGCATTACGAAGAACTGTCTATTTTGGAGCAGGGATTCGATTGACTAGGTGGTAGTCTTTCAGGGTATCGTAGATTTTATGCAGTAGTGTCCGGTGATGTACTGTACCATAGGCGGAACTTAGGTCGACTAGTGCCAGCCCGGTGATTAGTTTATTCTCAAACCCATCCTCGATATGTTCCGTCAATGCTAGAATTTGACTGGTACAGGACTTTCCAGGTCTAAAACCTGCTTGGTGTGGAATTAGCTTCGAGTCAACGATCTTCTGTATTCTGTTGAGGATCAATCTTTCATAGAGCTTAAACAGATGGCAGAGAAGGGTTATGGGTCGATAGCTCTTCGGAGACTCTGGGTCCTTCCCGGGTTTAAGGAGAGCCACCACTTTTGACTTCCTCCACAGTTTCGGGATTTGAAAGGTTTCACGGCACACGTTAAAAAGTCCAAGTATCCAGTCCCTGGCGCCAAGGCCGAAGTTTTTAATCTGTTCCACGCAAGTATCATCAAACCCAGCGGCTTTCCCATTCTTCATGGTATTTATGCCATTGTTCAACTCTCTCATGTTAAATGGTTTCTGGAAGTTGGTGTTTTCCGTTGGCAGTAGGCGTGTGGTTTTAGTTTTCTGACGTTTGGAGTTGAACTTGCCATTTAGAAGGAGTTGGTTGGCCACCTGGTTTGGAGTTACGTTGGCCGGGGCCTTGCTTAGCCTTGGTTCACCATCCAGTTTCTTAATCAGGTTCCAGGCTATTTTGCTACTGTGGGACATATCCATTCTTTCTAGGGTTGCTATCCACTTCTTCTCGCGTGCCTCGCTGAGGGCTGACATTAAAGCTGTGCCACAGGTGATGGTTTCGTCGCTGAATGGGTCTTTCGCGAACAATACTTGATACTTCTCCAGGATGTCCTTTGAGGCATTTGAGAGCCCTGGGATATAGTGTTGTCTGCAACCCCTAGATACCTTTCGCAAAGTCTCAACAAAGGTAAGGTAATTATTTGGTGTTGGGGTCAGACTGGCTAGTTCCTCATCCAGCGCTTGGGAATATTCTGACCACCTAGCCGTTTTAAAGTTGAATCTCCTACGGAAAGGTATTTTGGTTGTTTTGATTGTTGAGTAGACTTCGATTCCAGTAGGTCGATGTTGTGTCTTTGGGATTGCATCATATACTCTTTTGCAGCAGGTGTCATAGATGTTCCGGCTGACGAAGCAAATATCGGGATTGTAACCTCGCTTCCAAATTTTGCTGTTGAAGGAGCAGGGGAGCTTGGGATCGTGGAGAAGTGAGAGGTTATTTGCCTCAGCCCATTGTTCTAGCAGCTGACCATTGGCGTCTGTCTCGTAGTAGCCCCAGGTGGTGCTGTGGCTGTTAAAGTCGCCCACAACGAAGTGTGTCCTTTGGTTGTTGAAGCTTTCTGGCGTTGAAGTGCGTAAGTTCTGGCCGGGGGGTTTATATACGGAGCATATTGTAAATGATCCACTCTCTATCGCTAACACTTCAATGTTGTTGGTGGTTGTCGTACTCGTAGAAGAGAGCAGCATCTCGGGTCTAGTAAATATTGCGCTCCCATACCTTCTGTGAGGTGCTTCTACTGCCAAGCGCATTCCTTTGATATTGGGTCTGTTTGCTGTTTCATCTCTATGCGTGTCCTGCAGGCACAGTACGTCCCACTTTTCTGATTGGCATAGTTGCGATATTACATCCTCTTTATTCTTGGTGATTCCCTCGACGTTCAGGCTGACGATCGTCAGGGTTGGCCCTGAAGAGGACCTGTTTTTGTTTTTGGCTTTTGATTGTGGCAACAAATTTCATAAGTAATGTTCTCGATAAACAATTTCGCCTAAATCGTCGAACTGAGATACTTCACAATTTACTTTCTACAATTTTCGGTTCTAGTTTGCTGTTAAGAGAACTACTCTTTCGCTGTGAATTTAAAAAAAAATGTATTTGTCTCATTGAATGTCCTGATACAGTACCGCCAGGTAGTCTGCAACATGTAAGCAGTCTATCCTAATACTGGCTCTTCCTAGTTTGACTGGTACGTCAATCTGAAGCTCGGAATTTAGTCTTCACAGCTCTCCGGTGACGAGTCCCTCCCACGTCACCGTACGTGTACTGGCGGCAAACGGCAAATCATGACATTAACAATACCGTCAACGCGAATCCTGCGGTACAGTCTGAACATCATTCATGTAACTTCGATACCAACAGAGTAAATAGTTCTCCGTCTACAGAGGCTCGAGTAACAAAAGTTTAATTAGAACCACCCTGCACTTCCGAACTTGTTAAGACATATGCATTATATTGCAATGTAACGAGTCTACCCTATACACGCTGACATTTCATATCATTGAATGTTTCCTAATTTCATAGCTGTCATCTGTTAATTTCATTTCACCAAGTCTAATTCTGAAGATATGAAGCAAGCACTATGTTTTAGTCTATAGTTGAAATTTTGGATTTTGCCAGTTGGCATCCTCACGTCATCCCCTGGTACGCAGCCGTCACGCTGGTTTCTACAGTATGTGTGTCAATAATAGCCTGATTGGGAAGCGAGCATGACTTCTGCGTGCCAGGGATTGGGCTCAGGATGGTACCGTGTACCAAAACCGGTAACCAATAGTTCAAATACAAAATAGCAACCACAAAACAAGTATTTTGAAAGATTGTGTTGATCGCTTTTCCAACAGGCAGTAAGTCGGCAATATGTCTATTGAAATATTTGCTTTGTCACAAGCTAAATCGTGGCTCTTCACAAAAGCCATTTTCTCACATGTACTGTGGTGTAACCTCTGATTGCAATATCCAGAAGTAGTAAATGAGAAACCTCAGAGAAAATGAATGTTTGAGTGGGGCTTGGAAATGTGCTTGGACCTGTCTAATGGTTAAGGCGACTGCTCGCCTAAAGGAGGAAATCCAGGTCCGAGACACATTTTTATCAGCCGAAAAACATCCTTGATATAGATTATTTTCTCAAGAGGTCTGTACTCAAAAACGGATACCTGGTTCGCAGCATTATATACCTATTCTTTCACTTCGTATAACGCGTTTGTGCTTTCTTCTAATCACTGGCACATACCCATTCTAAGTATCTCGTCTTCATGTACTCGGCAACTATGCATGGACGCAGTACAACTGGATGAGATAGTTTGTATTGATTCGTGTCCGTATACTGAAGGTGGTACACACCGACAGGCTTAATATGCTGAAATACACTGAGGAGCCAAACCCTCCGCCTTCTGCATGCTAACCCAAAACCTATCCACTGCACCAACTGTACAACATATCTACAACGTGTTGACAGAGCTAGTTACTATACATGTGGTTACAGTGTTGCCAGATTGCCACTATTTAACGTCTTTTTTTCTGCCAGATGTAGTCGCCGAACGAAATTTTGCGACAGACAGACATTTTTTTATAGCTGGCATGTGTGGAGTCGCAATGCGAAGCCCGAGTGCGCGACTTTCGCTTCACCCTGTATACAGTGTGTCTCTCCTAAGAGTCATGAGGCTTATTTTCTCTGGTGTTTCGGCAGATATCTGCAATTTTGTTTTTGCAGTTTGTACACAGAGTCGGCGCAACCAAATACTGAACTGCTCTAAACATGTTTTTTGCGACGCATAGTGCCAACCTAAAGCAGCGGTTTGTTTTCTATTACAAACAAAATTATTTTTAAACTTTTATTTTACGTGCCATTCTACAGAGCTGCGCCAAATTCGCCTAGTGCGATTTTCGGTTTGTCGATATGTGTTAGCAGGGACAGTAAAACACGAAGAATAAGCAGCAACCCTGTAGCACTGCACGCTTCGCGGTAGCAGTCAGCGCGCAGCAGGGCGGTGCTGTCGCCTCCCAAGCACTGGTTATTGTTCGTGTTTTTCTGTCCTTGGTAATACATATCGATTACACAAATATCGCACTAGACTGATTAGGGACCAGTCTGTCGAATGGACACTAAAATTTCGCATTAAAAATCATTTTGTTGGTGTGGGAAACAAACTGACACTTCACGTCGACGTTGGGCGTCGCATGGAAGGCGTGATGGGCATCATTTCTGTGGATTGACTCCAACTACACAGTGATAGAACGAAATGCATGTATTAGATGGAATACCAGAGAAAATGCGTCTGAAGACTCTTCGGAGAGACATATTGTATGTTTGAGGCCGGATCGGGTAGAAGCACCATTCCTTGAAAAAAAAAAGACGAATTAGGCGAAATATATACAGGATGGACCAGAAGTTTACCGACAGACTTTGAGGTGGCAGTATGGACCAAAACAAGAAAAAAATGTTGAGTAAACATGGCCTTTAAAGTGCATACCTTAATAGCTCTGATCACTTATTAATGTTTGATACCGTAAAACCTGTCACTTCTACTGAACAAGTGCTGATAGCCCTTAAAGTATGCAGCCCATATTTATCACATATGTCTTGCTTGTTTTGCTCCACACTAACACTTTTGAAAGTTTCCCTGTGGAGTTCTGGTTCAACATAGAGTATTTTCACGGTCTCGGCATATTGTTCAAATATGAAAAAAGATTTGTCGTGCACTCCCTAGAACACTTCCGCTGAGTGCCAGGGAAATTGCTTCATCGTGGATACGACTTCATTCTCTGCTATGCTTATCCAGCCGCGCTTCTGCTGCATACCTAGTCGGCTCAATGTTGACCAGACAGTAACTTTTATTTTGTTACTGAAACGCTTACTTTAACTTGAAATAGTTTAGTGCATGGTAAAATCTTTCTAAAGCCAAGATCGCATAAAAGTTTTTTTATTTACAAACAACCTGTTTCGACAGACATTACTATCATTTTTCAGGTCGGTAACACTGCGCATACTCATGGAATGTACCTCATATCATGAGTTACGATGTAATATTTGGGACAGAAGTATTAGTTTCACATTGCAAGAAACGTAAATAGAAATGTACATTTACAAACGATCCATTTTTTTAATGAAATGACGAATCATCACATAATGTGCTACATGTATCTACATGAAAACTTGGCGTGAGGTCCAGCTCAGAATGAACACGTTTTATAACAAAAATTTCTGAACTTACGTAAATGTACAGTTCCATTTATGATTCTTATATTGCACAATGAAAACTTGTATCTCAAGTATTACGTCATAACTCCTGACAAGAGATATATTCAATTATATGCACTATGTTACCGACCTGAAGATAGCAGCAAAGGTTGTTGAAACTGATTCTATATCTACATAGATACTCCGCAAGCCAACCTACGGTGCGTGGCGGAGGGTATCCTGTCCCACTACTAGTCACTCCCTCCCCTATTCCACTTGCAAACTAAGCGAAAGAAAAACGATTCGCGTTGTAGCCGTGCGGTCTTCGACGCCTTGTCACGGTCCGCGCAGCTCCAAGGCTCCTCTCGTCGGAGGTTCGAGTCCTCCCTTGGGCATGAGTGTGTGTGTGTGTCGTCCTTAGCTAAGTTAGTTTAAGTTAGATTAAGTAGTGTGTAAGCTTAGGGACAAATGACCTCAGCAGTTTGGTCCCATGAGACCTTACCACAAATTTCCAAATTTCCAAAAACGACTATCGATATGCCTACGAATGAGCCTTAATTTCCCGTATCTTATCTTCGTGGTCCTTACGCACAGTATATGTTGGCGTCAGTAGAATCGTTCGGCAGTCAGCCTGAAACACCGGTTCTCTAAATTTTCTGAATAGCGTTTCTCGAAAAGAACGTCGCCTTCCCTCCAGCGACTTCCATTTGAGCCCCCGAAGCATCTCCATAACTCTTAGATAGTGATCGAACCTACCGGTAACAAATCTACCAGCCCGCTTCTGAACTGCCTTCATGTCCTCCTTTAATCCCTCCTGGTACGAATCCCAAACACTCTGGCAGTACTCAAGAATAGGTCGCACCACCATCCTGTATGCGGTCTCCTTTGCATGTGAACCACACTTTCCTGAAATTCTCCCAACAAACTGAAGTCGACCATTCGCCTTCGTTATCACAGTTATCACATACTCGTTCCATTTTATGTCGCTTTGTAACTCCACGCCGAGAGATTTGAACGACTTGACTATGTCAAGCAGGACACTACTAATGCAGTATCTGAACATTACAGGTTTGTTCCTCCTAGACATCCACATTAAGTTTTTCTACATTTAGAGCAAGCTGCCACTCATCACATTAATTACAAACTTTGTGTAAGTCGTCTTTTATCTACCCACAGTCATTCAATTTCGACATGGTACCGTACACCACAGCACCATCGGCAAACAACCGCAATTGCTGCCCATCCTGTCCACCAAATCATTTACGTATATAGAGTAATATTGTTACTAAACGAAGAAATTTTTATGCGATCTTGTCTTTAGAGGATTTTTACCAACTAAAACAGATCGCACTTTCTGATTTCTCAGTATGAGAAAATTCATTCAAATTTAGTACACCCGTAGAAGAGAAATAATTCACTTCACGTGACACAACCTAGACAGTTGTAACATCTGTCTTGTGGAAGACAATTATGTTGATAGAGTGATCTGACTAGTCTTAGCACTGATTCGATTGTTTACGTCTGTTGCCCAGTTGCTTTTGACAATAGGGGAAGCAAATCAACGTTCGAATATTTTCTATCCGCTGAGTAGAGTAAGTCGAATTCGAGCATGGTTACATAGAGAGGACACCCCGATTTCCTTTTCTAACTCTGCCCCAACCGTACTTACGTCTCTAATGACCTAACCATTGGCTGCCGGCCGGTGTAGCCGTGCGGCTCTAGGCGCTTCAGTCTGGAACCGCGTGACCGCTACGGTCGCAGGTTCGAATCCTGCCTCGGGCATGGATGTAGGTGATGTCCTTAGGTTAGTTAGGTTTAAGTAGTTCTAAGTTCTAGGGGACTGATGACCACAGATGTTAAGTCCCATAGTGCTCAGAGCCATTTGAACTATTTGAACCATTGGCTGTATATTAAAACTGTATTTCCTTCCCTTTTCTTATGAACGTGCGCCGCTTCCATTTTCAGCGTTAACTGTACCACTTTCCCAACTAAACATTCGTATCCGCTTAATGTCACCTGCTATAAAGTTGTACTCGTTCGGGAATTAAATACGTCTTCGAATCTCATTTATGACGGCCATTTAATTTCCGTAAGTCTCGATGAGCACCTGTCACCACTCATAAATATCTCTCACATAAATGGATATGGCGTATGTCACTAACCAGACAAGAGTCTTACTGCGGTACAAACGCACAATTATAGCCGAATCGCTGAGTCGCTAGCTATCACAAATGAACTTACATTTTGCATCAGATCAGTTTAATTCTTAATCACACCTTTTCTGTCCCAAAAGACAGTCGCCATCACCTTCCTTGCCGACATTGTCTGCATGCATTTCTTGGGTTTTTGGGGGGAATTTGTGTGCCCCCACTGCATTGACTGAAATTTTGTCTCGCAGTTCACATGCTTAACCCATGTTCCGTCACCAGTAACAATGCGATCGAGTAATGAGTCGCCATCTTTCTCGTAAGCGTCCAAAAACGTTAACGCAGTAGCCATTCACTGATTTTTGTGAACCTCTGTCAAGATTTTTGGTATCCATCTTGCACAAAACTTGTGGTAACCAAGCTTTTCGGTAATGATTTCGTGCAACAAACTTCGTGAAATTTGTGGAAAACTCATAGAGAGTTCCGTTATTGTGAAATTACGGTTTTCAGGGAACGCGGCATCGACTTTTGCGACAAGTTCGGCGGTCACTATGCTGAGTCTTCCACTTCGCTCTTCGTCGTGAACGTTAGTTCGGCCATTTTTAAATTTTATGACCCATTGACGCACTCCACCTTCAGTGATTATGTTGTCCCCATACACTTCACAAATCTGCCGATAGATTTCTAACGGTGTACAGTTTTTTGCAGTCAGAAACCTTATTACAGCACGCACTTCACACTTCGCGGCATTTTCAATTAACGCTGACATTTCAAACTGTCACAGTAACTCAACGGAGTACAGCTCGAACCTCTCACTATCACGGCAGGATGCCGACCGAGCGGCGGAATGCCATGACACCAAGATGGCCGCGCTAGCCCCGCCCCTAACGGACACAAACGGAAACGTAGTGTACTTTTTGGATAGCCCTCGCATTTATCGCTGTTTATAGTGTCAAAATAATTTTCAATTTGTGGACTTTAATCGTTGTAATTACTTGTTTACTAACAACGTGGTCTTGGAGTATCTAACAAAACATCTTGAGGAAGCTAAATTTACTTTCAGGAACAATAAAACATTAAAATGCGTGCCCTTCCTAGCTCAACAATCTAACTTCACTGACACGTTTGTGGAAAGACGAAGGTACTGGTGCTGCCAACCTCCTTGGTCGGTGGAGTATTCCTACGGCATTTTAACGAAATAATACCAATTGGTCATAGTGTCCTGCATGATTTTCTTTCGAGGAGTGACAGTGATTTCTGTCGTAACTGTCTGTTCAATTGAAATGAAATGATCGTATGGCATTTATTGGCCGGGATATCCCCTTCGGGGTTCGGCCGCCGTATTGCAAGTCTTTTTAGTTGGCGCCACTTGGGCGACTTGAGTGTTCAGTTGATGACTCTTTTCTGATTTCTTTAGACAAGTGTTGCCAACCTAAGTTAAAGGTGCCAAATCTCTCTCTCTCTCTCTCTCTCTCTCTCTCTCTTTCTCTCTCTCTGTGTGTGTGTGTGTGTGTGTGTGTGTGTGTGTGTACATGCTTTTTTATGTTCAATAATGTTAACTTTTATTTTAAGAGTTCTTTGGGATGGAGGGGGAGGATTGTGGCTAATCTATGACTAGATCCGAGGAAACAGAGATTTCGGCAGGAAAAAACGGATAACTTTCAGTAGTGACTGACTGATGTCAAAATTATGATGTGGAATGTTCTAAGTACCGCATATAGAAATAAAACTTTATTATTCCAGATTAACTGGACTCGAGATGCCTTACCGAAGGATGAAAAACATGTCTACAACATAAACGAATATACAGATGGTGGAAAAACATGGAAACTTCACAAACAGAACACATTACGATGCCTAATACGATGCAGGAAACAGCTGGCATTGAAAACAGATGCCAGTCCTCTCGGCATGGATAAATACAGGTTTTCAAGGGAATCCTATACCGATCTTACTTCAAAACAGTGACAAGTTCAGTTAACGATGATGGTGGTGGATAGTGACCGCGCACCATTCCCTCCACGGTACACCACAAAGACTCAGTATTTTGAGGTATGATGACTCTAGTGGACAGGGAAGACGACACAGTGCATCCTTGTGCCCAAAAAAAAGGTACGCTACGATCCGAGCTGTGTGAAGAGGGGCCTTGTCCCCGAACGCAGCGTCACCACTGGGGAACAACCACTGTGCCATGGAATGGACCGGATTAGGTAAAGTGGTCACATACTCCTTGGCAGTAATGCGACCTTGCACAATAACCGTGGAAGACCACGCTATGGCTGCCCAAATCATCAACGAAACCCCGCCATATTTCATTCTTGCGATACAAACTCAGCCAGAAGTTAGAAACAGTGTGAAGCAAGACTCATCCGACCAAATGACATTCTTTCGTTGTTCCATAGTCCAGGTTTTACGGCTTAGGCACCACGTTTTCCTGTTACTGTCATCATTTGTGTTTGGTTTGATAATTCCAGCTCGACCTGCAATGCATTGTTTCTGGACGTCTCTTCGTGTTATTTTGATGCTGATTCACTTTCGCAGAGACTTTTGGAGTCGTCGTCCTCCTATTTTTCGTCATAATTCTGTTTAATGGCCGTCTGTCACGATCATTCAGCACTCACATTCGTCCGCATTTGACTTAGCTTCCCACGTATGTGGTATAAACGTTAGATAGGGCGCCTCTTGAAACACCAAACACCTCGGGTGCTCCATTTACGGAAGCATCCACCACACGAACACCAACAGTTTGTTCACGTGCAGATTCACTTAGTTCCGACATAATCCACTTACTACTACACAGAATACTGTTCTGAACACGACTGACATTTGCAGCGTATTGAGGTCATGGAACATTTCACGGGTGCCGTTCGTAGTCAAATGCAATAGCGCAACATGCTGGCTTGGCTACCATCTGCATTAACCATCAAGCATGCATATTTCGCGGTGTTTTCGTTGTTTTGTTCAGTCTCGGTAAACTGCAGCAAGAAAAAGCCGTTTAAATTTATAAAACGAATATTTATATACTATCTGAGGGTAATGACCACTCCAACAAGCTTGTCGATACAGTTGTGTCTGAAATCAAAGAAAATCCAGGGAATTGTTGACCGTAATGAATTGCCTGCTTACCGTAGACCAGGGATTAATAAAAGTACGAGTACAAAATAAATGATCAGTCTTTGGAAGCGGCAACATCCGCCAAGTATCAAATGATCTCCAATGGAATGAACAGATTACACAAGTAACGGGCAAGGCGAGCTCTAGACTGCAGTTTATTGGTAGAATCCTGAAGCGATGCAGGCCTTCAACAAAGGAAATAGCTTACAATACGTTAGTTCGACTAGTCTTGGAGTATTGTTCGTCTGTATGGGACCCTTAACAGTTGGGTCTGATTCAAGATATTGAGAAGATCCAAAGAAGAACGGCAAGATTCGTGACTGGTACATTTAGCCATCGCGAGAGCGTTACAAATCACATAGAAAGTTTGAAGTGGGACACACTTGCAGATAGACGGCGCGCTAAGCGGAAGGGGCTGCTCACTAAATTCCAAAATACGATCTTGGCCGAGGATGTAGAGCATATATCATTACCACCAACTTTCAAATCGCGCGGTGATCACCATTCACAGATAAGGGAAATTAGATCTCGTACTGAGGCGTTCAGACAGTCGTTTTTCCCTGGCGCGATCCGCGAGTGGAACAGAGAGGGGTGGTGTTCGGGGAGGGGGGGGGGGGGGGGAGGGAAGGGGAGGGAAACTATGACTTTGGCGCGAATTGTGCCCTCCGCCACACACCGCTTGGTGGCTAGCGGAGTAGATGTAGATGTGAATACAGATGTAAAGTTACAAGTAGGATAACTGAAAGAAATTTTGCTCTCTTGGAGTGCAAATAACACCAGATAACCAAAACAAAGGCGTCGTCAGAAGTAAATTAGCGTTCGGGAAGAAGATTTTCCCCAGAAAAAGAGCTCAGTGGTATTTAAGTGAAGTGGAATAGGAAGGAAATGTATGTCTGAGGTATAGCATTGTACAGTGATGAAATATAGATAGTGGGAAGACCCGAGAACAGCAGATTGGAGCTATTTCATACATAATACTGCAGGGGGCTTTTAAAAGCTAAACGGACAGAAATATAAAGTAGCAAATGTAGACGAGATAGAAACAACAGTTGCGGATAACGACAACTCCAACAAATTTGACGAGACAGTTGTGTTCGAAATCAAGAATAATTCAGGGAACTGTTGACCGTAATGAATAGCCCGTTTACCGTAGACCAGAAATTGAGTAAGTGAATACAATAATAAATGTAAAGCACCAGTTTGCTTTTGTTTTACAATATTACTTTTATTGCTAACCGATTTTTGGCTTACAAGGTCATCTTTCAGACATTTGAAGATGGCCTTGTAAGCCGAAAACCGGTTAGCAATAAAAGTAATATTGTAGAACAAAAGCAAACTGGTGCTTTTAATTTATTATTATAATGTTGTTCTACCAAGAACCGACGGAAGATTATGTTAATAAGTGAATACAATTGTAATGTTACAAGCAGGATTATTGTAAAAACCCTTGCGGGAAGAGGGGACAGGCTGGTGGGGAATTCTTTCTAATTCATCCAGGATAAACAGTAGTCACGTACTGAAAGGGACCACGAAAGGGTATCACTGTATGCACAGATAAAGATTAGCACGCATATACTCAGCAGTTTAGGAGCTGTGGCTATGAAATATAATATGAAATGGAAATTGTATGATAAGAGATTGAGGGCAGATCAAATCAGTCGAATGAAAATATGCTTTTCAATCAGACTAAGTGCGCCCTTTTCCTTTCGCTCATCCATCAACTTTTACTTTACCGTACAGAGCAGTTTGCTTTATCAGAAGCGTCGCTTTAGCAGAAGCTTCGAAAGTCTTGGAAAAATCTACAGATGTTCGATATGCCAATACCATTCGTCCGACTGACAGCGAGACAGGCAGTTGTCTGCCATTACTTTTCCAGAGCGCTTCCTCGCTGCAGTATTTCTCTTGTGCCGCGGATCAATTTGCGCGCTCTAAATCTCTTTAAGACGAGTGACGGGCAACTGGCCCGTTTTATAGCCGTGGCCGCTGGCTCGTGGGAGAGCCGGAGACGCTGCTCAAGAGAACATCCCGCAAATGTTGAAGACCGCGTAAATCTCACTGTATTATTCCGTTCTGAGCGGTTTTAGTAACTGCCAGCCTGTCAACGCCTACCGCATCTTTCTACCAATGTGCGTCTGTTACGTACAAAGCTCTGAAGCTCATCCACGTCTCAGTGTTCTGTTTTTGGTTCGTTGTTCATATTCCTCAGTAATTCTTAAACAGCAATTATTATTTCTTTTTCTTCCCAGTCACCTCCCCTACAGTCACTATTCCTCCCTCTCCCCTCAAGACGATCACCCACTCAAACCCTTAAAATATCTCGAACCGACTGCAGTTAACTCTGTGTCGGCCCATTGGGACGTTATTAAAGAAGTCTAAATGAATTCTCATTGGAAAATCCGAAAGGTCGGAGTACTAAAAATCAGTATGACTATCATAACAAATGAATATTAGGAAAATCTATGCCGGCCGGTGTGGCCGAGCGGTTCTAGGCGCGTCAGTCTGGAACCGCGCGACCATTACGGTCGCAGGTTCGAATCCTGCCTCGGGCATGGATGTGTGTAACGTCCTTAGGTTAGTTAGGTTTAAGTAGTTCTAAGTTCTAGGGGACTTATGACCTCAGATGTTAAGTCCCATAGTGCTCAGAGCCAGCCAGGAAAATCTATGCATAAGGCCTAATCATAGGCGTAGAGATGTTTTCCTTGTATTAATCGCATATTTTGATTTTAGTTAACAGCGTTATTCCACTTTTCTGGTGATTGTTGTATACAGCTACCTGAAGAATCTGGTACTGTGGTCTGTGACACTGCTGTGATTAATCTCAGGACCTGGAATCTATAAAGAAATCGTTAATCGATGTTCGTAGATCAACTGGAATACGCCCGTGTGCAAGTGCGGCTTTATGGTTGATAAATGTATGATAGTTTTCCAATGTGTAGATAAAAAATTCTGTAAGAAGATAGAATTTTACGAAGGAAATGTGACTGTGACAGCAGGATCTTACTGCACATCCGTTCTGCAACACTCTGGACGATCTATGAGAGGCCGTCGGGTATCGAAATGATGAATCTGTATTCCATAAAATAAAACCTCCCAAAAAATCGGAATGTGTTCTGGAATGAGCAATACACTTTGCAATGCAAACCGACTTAATTCTGATGCTAATTGAGTCGTAATATTTCATCTAATTTTACTTGATTTGGAAATCCAGTAATGGCGGCAGCCAAGGATGCATCTGTTGACAAAGAGGTTATGCGCGATACATCGACTTACTTGTAAGAGCTATCACACATAAACTGAATGTTAAAAAATGTCATCACACTGTCATTCGCCTATAAAGCGAAAGCGAAACCAACTTATTAACTAACAGAAAAAATAATGACGTTGTTATTCGTCTACGAAGCGAAACAAACTCATTAAATAAATAGCAGGAAATGTAATCGCATTGATTTATTTTGCCCTAAAGCGAAACCGACTAATTAAATAAATAATAAGAAATGTAATTACATTGTTGTTACACTGCACCTTTGTCGATGCCTCATACGCTACTCAAATGGCTACAAACATCCTCTGTTACACACAGATACACTAATACGAAAGTCTTCCTAAAAACACTGTATTCGTGAGGTTGGCAGTACTCATTACAACCATACGAAAAACAAGTTGCAGCGCCAAAAGACAATGCTGAATGTTTAACAACTAAACATTTCTCTAAAGGGAAACGTTTGTGAAGTGGAGGCCTAAATACAAATGCAGGAAAGGAAAAGGCGGATTCCTAAACCCGAAAAATAGAGAAGGTTGAAAGTTCAACCATGTTTTTTCGATTGCAACGTTTGCTGACAATAAGGGAAAAACTGCTGAATGCAAAACGAATAAAAAAAGTATTAATCATGGTAAGTAAACAGAACAGCAATTTCATAAGAAAAGTTTTTAATCCATAAATGGTTCAAATGGCTCTGAGCACCATGGGACTTAACATATGAGGTCATCAGTCCCCTAGAACCTAGAACTACTTAAACCTAAATAACCTAAGGACATCAAACACACCAATGTCCGAGGCAGGATTCGAACCTGTGACTGTAACGGTCGCGCGGTTCCAGATTTAAGAGCCTAGAACCGATCGACCACTCCGACCGGCAATCGATAAACAGCATATTGTATGAACGAATTATGTCTACTATATAAGGTGCTGAAGAAAAGTGTACTGTATTCTTATAGGAGATAGTACTGAACTAGAAAAAAAACTCAGCCATATAAACAAATGTTCGGAAAAAAAAACTTGTTGAGATGCTATTTGTCAGACATAGCAGTTACAACTTCCACCTACGATGGGGCACAACCTTATGTTTGATACCTCGTATCGTACTATAGACTTATTACGAACGTTTAATGAGGAATGGATTGATTGGGGAGCTGAGTAGCACGATTTATTCGCCTGACCATAATCCCTTGGATTTACAGCTATCAGAACATTTAAAAGCAATGGTGTGCAAGTGTTACTGAATTGCGTGTCTCATACGTGCAGCCAAATCCGAGGGCATCTAGGTATATTCGCACTATTAGGGTTGAAAGATGTGTGTGAATAGTAAATACGTTGATAGCTCCTTTAGCGCCAAACGACAGGTAGCTTGGGACAGAATGGCCCATATCTCTGCAAGTATTTATTACCCGCATCTGTTTATAGGATTTTTTGTGGTTTTAGCTGTACTGTGTTCTGTACAAATATTGGACAACTTTTTTAAAAACTTTTTTTTAATATAGAAATGAACCATATTTGCAGATTAGTGCTTTGTAAATAAAAGTGAAAAACGGCTGGTGTTACACCCACTTAAATTATTGTGCGTTTAAGACAAAAACTTTGTAATATAATGAAAGATTTTGTACACGAGTAAAGTAATAGTCTACGCTATGTTAAATTGTGGTTGCGTATTTTTAATTCACTCATCGGCACGTGTTTCTGCTATTAAATAGCTCGTCAGCAGGCACGGTGCATCCGGTTTTGCTAGAGAGCGAGTATTAGCGATGTAGGTTCCGGTCAACACATAAGCCCAGGCCTGTTCCTCGAACCCCCCCTCCCCTTCTCCCCTCTCTGGTCTGTGGCGTATCGGTTTTAGACGAAGTTTGTTGGTGGTGGTGGTGGTGGTGGTGGCGGCGGCGGCGGCAGTGGCGATGGGGGAGTGGGCGGCGGGCAAAGAGAATTATCATGTCGGCCTGGCATTCCAGTAGTGTCTGTTCACACAGCTACGCAAGAACTCAAATTGAGACATTACAGAGAAATAGTAATGTTTCGACTGATGATTTGAGATACTAGTGCTCATTGTTATAGCTATTGGAGTCTGTACATGATGTAGATGTTATTCCTTAAAATGGTCTTTCTTGTGATGAAGTATGGCTGCATTTATCAGCGCACACGAACGCACAGCTCAGTCGATAATGGAATTCTGAAAATCCTCGTCAGTTACATAAAGACACTCTGCCTGATGCGAAAATAAGAATGTGGTGTGCAGTTAGTGCAAGTTGATTTACAATGGTATCCAAAATTAAGGCAACAAAAGGAAATTTTGCAAGGTTGCTTTCATTTTGCCATTAAACTGTATAAACATGTGATAGTAAAGCAGAAGCAATGTAATGAATACAGAATGCAAACAACGGCAACTTGCATAGCGATTGACAAAAATTTTCTTCGTTTTTTCCAACTTAACGGATTTGCACACACATGCCGACAACTGGTTATTCTGCTTAGTATGGGGTGTGACCACCACTGGAAATAATACGGGCCTGACAAGACGTGGTATGCTATGAATGATATCATCAGTTTCATGTTGACGCAGCAACGCCCATACTTCATGCATAGCTACTCGCAGTCTTGAAGAGTGGTTGGTGGATTCTGACGTGATGCAAGCCGTCTCCCTAGTGCATCCCAGACGTGCTCTATTGGATTCAAAACGGGAGGGCGAGCAGGCCACGACATGCGTGCAATATCTTCTGTTTCCAAGAAAACATCAACCACTCCTGCTCTATGAGATTGAGCAGTATCGTCCATCAGAACGACGTTTGGACCTACAGCACTTCGCAACAACCGCGAATGAGGTCCCAAGATTTCGTCAGTTAAACCTTGCCGATTCACTGGTACAGTTTCATGAAGAGAGGGTCGTGTGGTAAACATAATCCCTGCCCACACCACTGGGGATCATCCTCGATCTCGATCTCTTTGCACGATGTTTGTGTCTCTAAATCGTGTTACATGTTCCCTCCAGATGCGAATTCATCGAGAATAGCTCTCCAGTCGAAATCTGGACTCATGTGTGAAAACATCATTGGCCCACTGTTCGACCGTTCAGGTGGCATGATGTGGAGTCCACTCCAGACGTTTCCTCCTGTGAAGATGCGTCAGAGGTAGACATACAGCATATCTTCGAAAATAAAGACTGCCGAAGCCATCTGCGCGCTGTTTGCCTCGATACCGATACAAGACGCCCAGTGGATGCTGCGAGCTCACATACCAGTTGCCATGCAATACTAAGGCAGTAATGTCGTGCCCTTACAGCCAAATATGGGTCCTCCTTTCTGGTCACACGCGGTCGGCCCCGCTCTGGTCTTCGGGATTCAGTTTCGGTCTCTATAAGCTGTCGGCACATCAGAGAAACAACAAAACAAATCAGTTTGCGACTGTCCTGCTTCCTTTCTTTCTATAGCCTTCCACCGCAGACAGTCTGGTAGGCATCTTCTCTGTGCCATTCTGCACCGTCTGTGACTGTGTACACAGCGATTGTCGATGTAGGGCTGATCCGCAAACACTGCCTCGTATCATAGGTGCCCTTACGTCATTATTGGCATGGTTATCCGTTGACCGGAATGCCATATTTCATACAGAACGCGACCGTAAGGACATCTGGCTGACGGTTAGTTTGATTATATCGTGGATTAGACACAGGACGGAAAAATAGCGTTTTTTTTTAATTTAATTTTGGACACCAGTGAATTTAGCCTATGTTTCTCCACTAAACTTTATCTTCCGACAGGTCTATTCAAATCCTGGCTGTGAGCCAGCAACCGTCCTAAAATATGATTTCTATAATACAGCCAAATGGTAGTATCATGATTGAACATGATCTGGTTTCGACATCAACTGTGAGTGTCTTTATTAGATAATCTAAAAGTATTACATAAAAAGATCACAAAACCATCAACAATGAAGAAATCCAAAAATAGATGGCTATTATACCGAACAGATTGAGAAACGATTATGCTCACAGGTAATGACAAAGGAACAGATTAAAGAGCAAAATGCACTCGTCATATAAAATAACTTCTTCAGATCATATTTAAAGATACACAAAAATTACAGATATTGGAACTGACATACAATGATATCTGTCTGTAGAAATTATAGGCTCGCGGCGTAGCACACTGTACGTTGCTAAGGGCTGTAAGAAGGAAACAGACTCTGGAGGTAGCATCAGACTGAGAGACTCACAGGCCGAAGTTGCACAACGTGAACACGAAACAAGTGGCACCATCTATTAACAATCGAATAAATCTGCTCTTACATTAACATTTTGCCTTTGACTGAGCATGTGCAAGAATGGGAAAGCTCTTACATCAGAGTATGGAGCCAGTAGCTGGCTGGACAGCGGTATTTCACTGAGCGTATCGGAATCCTCAAGTCTTAACTAAGGCAAATAAATTCCATTTGTTTCTTTGGAAACTTAAATATTGAGCTTTTGTGAGGCTTTTTCCTTAATTGACAGTGAACTGTATTTCTGTTTTGTAATGTGATTATCAGTGATGATGTTTGGTTTGTAGGGCGCTCAACTACACGGTCATCAGCGCCCGTACAAAGTCCCAATTTTATACACAGTCCAATCTAGCCACTGTCACCAATAATGATGATGATGATGATGATGATGAAGACAACACAAACACCCAGTCTCCGGGCAAAGAAAGTCCCCAACCCAACCGGGAATCGAACCCGGGACCCTGTGATCCAGAGGCAGTAACGCTAGCCACTTTTTTTTTTTCGTTGTTGATCGTTGTGTTTTGTCGTGGCGGACGTCATATGTCATCCGTTACAGTTTTTTTTTATCCTTCCACTCACTTTTTTTATTACAGAGGCTAAACATCTCTCTGGCCGAACACGCTGAGCTACCGTGCCGGCATCACTAGACCACGAGCTGCGGGCTTCATTATCTGTGGAATTGGGCAGGAGCCAGTTGGTGGCGATACTGAAACTGTTAGCGGTGTAAGTGTCACACTTCAGTGACCGGATCTTGTAATTTTTCCGAAAGTAGCTGGATTCTTATCAGGATTTAACCGTTTCCCTTAGGTCAAATTGAGGTTTGCGTTCGTTTTTTATATTTCATAGTACAGCACAGTAGTGAATTAATCCGTTTTCGCCTATAAACGTTTCTGAAACCCAAAAACTTTTTGAAACGTTGCTGTCTCAACAAAGATGTGTAGCACAATCAACAAACTATCTTCCGTTTGCTCCTCAGAAATTCTGTGAATCTCGGAACAAACTGCAGAAGACGGAACGCATTACCAAGCGGGTGACACCGCATAGCGTGCCGCGCAGCAGTGCAGGGGTTTGCTGGCACGCTGCTAGTGCTCGAAAGCATTACAGTCCTTGAAAGGATAAGAATGTTCCGTCTTTTCGTATGACAGCTTCGCTTCTGCGTCTGCACTTATTCTCTGGTTTGACGTGGGAAAGCACCTCATCTGTCAGTGGCGCGACCTGTTTACGGGGGCGCAACAACAAAAAATTCCACTTGCACGCCAGGGTACTTCCGGCTTAAAAACGCCTTTTCTTTACTAAAAGCGGCTGCTATTTTTAGATGTGGGGGGATGGGATGGGATGTGAAGAGAAGCTCCCGCCGTTCGCCAACACGCTGCGTCACGAAGTTTGTGCCCTCACCCCGTCCCGTCCTTTCTCCCGAATCGCACACCGGGAAGAGTACTTCCTGTCAAACAAAACTTTCCTCTTTTGTCTCATTTCTCCGGCAGAAAATAATTAAAATGAATACCAAAAGAGAGAGCATACAGCTCCGACTACACACGGCCTCAAATTCAGAAGCAGCACCGGAAATGAAGTTTGTGCGATTAAATTACCGTTCATTGTTTCTTTACTTTCTTTCTTTCCTTCCTTGTGGAGTTTCTTTATCTCTTTTTCTTGAATAAAAGATTCGAATGTCTAGCACTGTTCCTGAATCTGTAATAAGCAAACAGCCGGACTTTCTTGCGCGTTATTAGACCTCTGGCTACTTTGATGTAGCGCGCCATGAATTCCTGTTCTGTGCCAATCTCTTCATCTCCCAGTAGCACTTACGTCCATCGTTCTCAATTACGTGTTGAATATATTCCAGTCTCTTCCTTCTCCTGCAGCTTTTACCCTCTACAGCTCCCTGTAGTACTATGAAGATTATTGACTTATGTAACACGTGTGCTACCGTCCTCTGGGAGGTAAATCATAACGAGGAAAAAAGTGTTTCCTGCACAAAAACGTGTATCAGCGACAATATGTGGTCCCTTCTAGAATCTCTTGTTAGTTAGGGACACTGATAATAGGGTATGTACTCCGTGTTGTGTCGACAAGAGGTGCCGACACAGTGTGTTTGAGGGGGCCGAAATGCACGCTATAAGCGCACGAAGGATGGCGTGAAGTCTGAAACAGGATACGTAATGAATGCTATAAAGAAAAGTACGTAGCCTCTATAATACTTAACTTTAATCCATCCTTGTGGTACATCGCTCTTGACTATACAAGTGAGACTCTTTAGATACAAGCTATGTAAGGCTAATGGCGCCTTGCTAGGTCGCAGCCATGGACTTAGCTGAAGGCTATTATAACTGTCTCTCGGCAAATGAGAGAAAGGCTTCGTCAGTGTAGTCGCTAGCAAAGTCGTCGTACAACTGGGCCGAGTGCTCGTAAGTCTCTCGAGACCTGCCGTGTGGTGGCGCTCGGTCTGCGATCACTGACAGTGGCGACACGCGGGTCCGACATGTACTAATGGACCGCGGCCGATTTAAGCTACCACCTAGCAAGTGTGGTGTCTGGCGGTGACACCACACTCCGTTACGAAGTTAGTTGTTAACAATCAATCACAGATTGAAACGAAACTAATGTTCATAAGTATGACAGCACAAAGACCAATGATTACACTGTCAATCGGCCTTGTATGGCACAAAAAAGAGTAAGGTATTCAGCCACAAAAAGTCTTTGATTACCTGACCAGTGATATACAGAGTGTAATCGGTAATAAAGTTATCTTAAATTGAAATCGTACCTGCTTGACATCTCCTTGTATTGCATAGAAGAATTTCTAAATATGTTGTGGTATGATTTGTGTGTGTGTGTGTGTGTGTGTGTGTGAGAGAGAGAGAGAGAGAGAGAGAGAGAGAGAGAGAGAGTGAATGGGAGGGAGAGATGTTGAACATACTTAAGTGAAAACCGCCATGCATATAAGCGACATGCAATTTCAGTCCACAGGGGATGGAAATAACTGACGTGACAAAGTCGGTACTCGCAGCAAGGTCAGCGGTTCACTTTGTCTAGTAGTAGCTGTCTGCGTCAAGGCGCTTCGCAGAGAACATGTTGCTGCGCCGTAATTCACGCGCGGCAAGAAGACTAATGGAGTGTAGCCAGGAGAGCGCAGGGTTGTCAGCTGCAGGGCAGGCCAACTGGGCGGGCTAATAGCCTGGCTGGAAAGTTTCGGAGCAGCCGAGTTCTGCTCGCGGCGGCTGCTTAGCGGCCACTGACGGCAGCCCTGCAGAGAAACCGACGCCCAGTTTCGTTACTCCGTGCCGAACTCACAACATGTCCTCACCGGGCAGATTTCCAGTGGCTAAGACAAACGTCTCTCATGACAAATTGGGGACATTCTGATCTACACCTGTGGCCACGATCGGAAAACGAGGGAAACAAAAAAATCCATGAATACGATCGTTAAGATTTATTTAGAAATCGAAACTGTGTGTTACTTGAGGACTAGGTTTGGGATAGCTTAAGGGAAGAACATGGAAGGTGGACGCACACATTTGTCATTTGTTGTTTCGTGTAGTACATTCTATTACTTAAAGACAATATTAACATTACAGTTTACAAACTTACTAAAGTTGAACAGTTTCAGATCACTTTTTTTCCCAAAGAACATTGTAACAACTACACCGTTAAAAACAGGACTTTCCGGAAAAAAAAAACCAAAAAAAAACTGTTACATCAGTTGAACGTGGCTGCTAGTAGGTTCAACAAACAATCTTATCAGTCAGATGAATTACAGTAATAGCCGAAGAATTGCACAATTAACTTAAAAAAAAACAACTTTAACAATTGTATCGTTAAGAACAGGCCTTTGAAATCGGAAGTACAGAGTTCCCAATCACAGAGGTTACATCAACTGATCGTGGCTACAGTCAGGTTCCACAAATAACTCTGTCAACCAAATGAACTACAGTAAAAGCTGTTAGACGTACAAACAAATTTGAAGTCTAGTTGACCATTACACATTTGAAAAACATTCACCCATATCCTTGGTTGCTTATTATACACGTTACTGATTGAAGCTGTTGGGAGGCCGCTTAGAAATACATAACCCTTAAAACGTATCCCTCAAAGAATAAACTACAGACTCCCTCAAACAGACCAGCCGGAAAGTTATAAAATTTAAACATAAACGGCCACCCATATATCGCAACCAAACATTAACAACAAGGTTTAATAAATATACAGCTGCTCAAATTTGTAAAAAAGTTGAAGTACATGCAATTGAAATGTACTTGAACTTGGTACAGACTGGCAGAAACTTTGACACATTCCTTAATAAGTAAACAATTGCCCAAAATTCAAAGTAAGCTGAGAGGTACAGCAGACGGCTATGACAGCCGACAGGGTACGAGTAGCCAAATTTCGCAGCTAGTGTAGTAGCTAATGACTGTGGATCAAGGTAAGGTTCACCAGGTCTCGAACTGCGCGCGCTAAGAAGTAGTGATAAGGGTGCCAAATTTAAAGAAGAGTTACAGGGGTATAATGAGGAAAAACCTCAGGCTTGGCGAACACGCCTTAAGCTCCTCAACTCTAAATTCACCAAACAGATTTAACTTCTGGTCCGCGCACGAACGGCAACACTCCGCCGTGGCAAGCATGAAAGAATCAACTTGACTTAACTTTAGCCACACTTACGCGACTAATAGGGGCGGCCGACTCCCGACCAACCGAGACGCCGTGCGACGACCGGAGTGCCGCCGCTCCAACAAACAAACTCGCCTCTGCTCCGGGCCCGGAGAAGAGCAACGCGCCGTTTGCCGCTAAAGCTGCCCTGCCAACGCAGATGAAAATAAAGCTTCACACAAGAATGGCTGGGGAGTAAAAGGAAATGTACAGATTAATGGAAAGCCGGTACCAATAGGTCAAATTTAACACTCCTTAAAACTTCTGATATTCACTACCAATCATGTTAGCAGCCGCTGATTCCATAACCCAAACATACGCTTTTACCACCTCGCCTCCCACACAGACTGAGCCAAAAATTATCCCCTTCACGAAACGTATCACAGGGAATACTATTACACTCGCTCGAAATATGGCCTAGAACACGAAATTAGTAACACTGACCGATGGTCATGGACTCAAACACTGGTAGGTGCGTTTAATATAACACTCCCTATTCCAAAAATTCGGAGTAGGTATTAAAATCCATGGAGAAGAAATAAAAACTTTGAGGTTCGCCGATGACGTAATTCTGTCAGAGACAGCAAAGGACTTGGAAGAGCAGTTGAAAGGAATGGATGGTGTCTTGAAGGGAGGATATAAGATGAACATCAACAAAAGCAAAACGAGGATAATGGAATGTAGTCAAATTCAGTCGGGTGATGCTGAGGGAATTAGATTAGGAAATGAGACACTTAAACTAGTAAAGGAGTTTTGCTATTTGGGGAGTAAAATAACTGATGATGGTCGAAGTAGAGAGGATATAAAACGTAGACTGGCAATGGCAAGGAAAGCGTTTCTGAAGAAGAGAAATTTGTTAACATCGAGTATAGATTTAAGTGTCAGGAAGTCATTTCTGAAAGTATTTGTATGGAGTGTAGCCATGTATGGAAGTGAAACATGGACGGTAAATAGTTTGGACAAGAAGAGAATAGAAGCTTTCGAAATGTGGTGCTACAGAAGAATGCTGAAGATTAGATGGGTAGATCACATAACTAATGAGGAAGTATTGAATAGGATTGGGGAGAAGAGGAGTTTGTGGCACAACTTGACCAGAAGAAGGGATCGGTTGGTAGGACATGTTCTGAGGCATCAAGGGATCACCAATTTAGTATTGGAGGGCAGCGTGGAGGGTAAAAATCGTAGAGGGAGACCAAGAGATGAATACACTAAGCAGATTCAGGATGATGTAGGTTGCAGTAGGTACTGGGAGATGAAGAAGCTTGCACAGGTTAGAGTAGCATGGAGAGCTGCATCAAACCAGTCTCAAGACTGAAGACCCCAACAACAACAACTACTATTCCATATAACACAAGTATGGCTTTTGAATATCAAGTTGTCAGATAAGAAAACAACACTTAACTCCACTTAGGTGAGAAGGAGCTCCGATTTGCAGGATTCGAGCCAGGGCGTTATTGCTTCCAACCCGCACAGACGATTTTCGAGGTGGCGTAAACCTTAAGTTTGCAGAAGGGAGCCTGCCAGTCTTGCCCCCTACTGATTTAACCCTACGCCGTCCCTTAAGACCCGCGCCGGGCAGCTGGAGTCCCCGAAAAGCCACAACTTGACTGCCACGAGCCCCTGAGTCAGCTCCTCCACAGCCCCCACCCCAAACCAACAACACCCACACCTCGACCAAAGACACACGATCGGTTCGACATTGGCAACCTAAATACCGCCAATATAACAGCCGCCATGGCTCACTTTGCTTCCGGTGTATATTTCTATAGTGTTCTTACTGATATGGAAGACAGACAGTAGGAACACAGTACTCCTCCTATAGGGACCTACACCGTTGGAAGCGACGTTTTGACTGTTTGTGCAGCGGTTTTCTTCATGGCGCATAAATTGATGCTTCCTAGGGATGGTCTTCTCTATAAACTGTCCCATATCTGGTGTTGCTTGATTATCTACGTCACCTTTCGGAACGTCGTTGGACATTTCCAAGTCAAGGTGTTTGTGGAGGTATGGTTACGTTTGACGCGACGCCCAGCGTTGGCCGCGCGGGATTAGCCGAGCGGTCTGGGGCGCTGCTGTCATGGACTGTGCGGCTGCTCCCGGCGGAGGTTCGAGTCCTCCTTCGGGCTTGGTGTGCGTGTGTGTGTGTGTTTGTCCTTAGGATAATTTAGGTTAAGTAGTGTGTAAGCTTAGGGACTGATGACCTTAGCAGTAAAGTCCCATAAGATTTCACACACATTTGAACATTTCTGAACGCCCAGCGCTGACGGAATATGTCGGTTTGTTTCCACTTTCGAAAAAAATGATTTTTTGAATTGGCATTAATTTTGCATGCTCATTCGATAGAGCGCTACCAGACTAGTCCAGTGCGGTATTCGTTTTACCGATTTTATCAATAGAAACAGCAGAATCTGAAGAATAATCAGTACTCTGGCAGTGACTGAGCAGCGCGCCTCTGCGTGGCGGTAGCAGTCAGCGGCGGCTAGGGCGGCGCCGACCCTACTGAAGGATTCGTTATTCTCGTGTTTTCACTCTCCCTGATCATACGTATCGCTCAAAAGAATATCGCACAAGACTAATCTGGGACAGCTCTGTCGATGGACCCGTAAAATTATACTCCAGAAATTATGTTGTTTGTGATGGGAAACACACCGACGCCTTTCATCGACGCTCGGAGTCGCATGAAAGACTTTGAGTCTCATTCGTTTGGGTTGTCTCCAACTGAAAGTTGCAAAATAAAATTGCAAATTTTTACCGAAATACCAGAGAAAATGCGTCTGGCGGTATAGAGACATGCGGTATAGTTGCGCCAGTCATGCTATTCTTATGCCGGTGTCCTGTGTTTTCCTTCGTTTTTATTATTTAATGAAGAATTTTTGGCTTATTTTGACGTAATATTGCCTTAGGAAGAAGACGCACTAAAGGGACTGAGCACTTAGTTGTTACTGTAATCTTTTTAAAGGAGATTTCTGGTTGATCTCGTAAAAGGCTAACTGTAATTGATTATTAATAACGAATGAAATTACCCAAATGACTACATTTCTATTTAAACTAGGTAGACCGGCTTTTAGGGGCACGTGCTGCTAAACATAATGCCGAGCTCTGATTTTGTATTTTTGGAGCTGGCAACTCTATTTACGGAAGACTATTGTTTGCGCTACTCTAGCGAGTGCTCAGCAGGCGACAGCGAATTTTCAGCTTGTACCTGGAGACAGCTTTGTCTTCCAGCCAGATATCGATGCCACACAGCATTTCTCAGTTTCCAAGACACACGTACCCGGCACCCACGCATGCACAAGCAGGAAATACCAGATTCTATTGGAATAATTAGACACACCAACAGCATGAACAGACAGGATCACTACAAGTTGCCGACGCCCTGGCTGCCACCGATCCTATATCCATTATCTACAATTAATATGTTCACTAGCTATCCGCTTCTCAAACCCGACAAACTGACATAAAAAAGCTGCCAAAAAAGAACTGCCGTACATCATGATGCAGCAAAAAGCTGTCCTAGAGGAAAGGCCACCAATTATCAGTTGCCTGCCAATCACGTGCTAGAGCAGCACAGTCAACCGCCTTCGGTACAGCCACCACTTCATACATATTGACTTTGAAATGCCTATAATGTTCAGAATAGGAAGTCATACAAAAAACTAATTATGATGACCCCTCCCATTCTCGACTGTTTTCCAGAAGTTTGGTAGGAAGATGAGACCTGGAACAATATGATCTATCACATGCCGCTTGATTTTTCACAGTATCAGTACGACCGATTAAAAAACTAATGCGGCTGCCCGAGTACGCAAGACTCTCATCAGTATAAGACACCTTTTTCACAGTAATTAGTAGCAAATTCTCCACCGGTAGCTGTCCTTAAACACAATTTTACGCGACTAATCTGCGTCTTGATTTTAAGCATGTAGAGGTTTACATTTCTTTCTTTGTTAAATAATGTTCTGTTTGCTATTAAACATAAAACACTTTCTGATGTTCTGGAAAATTTCGCAGAACATCGGAAAGTTTTCCTACTTAATACCATAAACGTGTTCTAACGAACACAAACGGAAAATTCAGTTGATATCATTCTTTTTATTAAATTCATTGAGGCGTTTGTCTCTGACGCCACGTAATGTATAGTCTTCTAATTCTGTGTACGTAATTTCTTTTCCTTGTGGATGGTTTCTGTATTATTTGAACAAATTAGAAATCATAGCCACCACACTTGCAGTTTGTTTACAATTCAGTACCTGTTAGAGGTCTAATATTTAATTGTGGCCTGTTTACCTGGAAAAAGCGTTCCACGATGTCAAGTGGTGCAAGAAAATAGGGGTGAGCTAAAGGGAAAGACGGGTAATACAGCATGTACAACAACCAAGAGGAAACAATAAGAGTAGACTACCATGAACTAAATACACGTATTAGAAAGTGTGTAAGACAGGGATGCAGTCTCTCGCCCTGGAGTTGAAGCTATACGTCGGAGAAGCAATGACGGATATAAAGAAAAGTTTCAAGTGTGCGATTGAAATTCAAGGTGATGGGATATCAGTGCCAAGATTCGCTGATGGCATCGCTATCCTCAGTGAAAGTGAGGAAGTATTAGAGCACCTCTTGAATGCAGTTATATAATGAGTACACAAAATGGACAATGTAAATCAAAGAAATACGAAAATAGTGAGAGGTACCAGAAATGAGAACAGTGAGAAACTTAACATCAGGCCTGCTGATCATGAAATGGATGAAGTTAAGGAATTCTGCTAATCTGGTAGCATAATAACCCATGATGGACGGAGCAAGAACGGCATAAAACCCAGACTAGCATTGGCAAAAAGGGCATTCCTGGCCAAGGGAAGTCTTGAGACGTGGTCCTACAGAAAAAATGTTGAATATTAGGTGGGCCGATAAGGTAAGGTTGGTTGGTTTGGTGGAAGAGACCAATTATCGAGGTAATCGGTTTCATCGGATTAGGGACGGATGGGGAAGGAAGTCGGCCGCGCTCTTTCTAAGGAACCGTCCCGGAATTTGCCTGAACCGATTTAGGAAAATCACGGAAGACCTAAATCAGGATGGCCGGTCGCGGAATTGGACCGTCGGCCTTCCGAATGCGAGTCCAGTGTGCTAACCACTGTGCCACCTCGGTGATAAGGTAAGAAATGAAGGGTTTCTGGGCAGAATCGGAGAGGAGAGGAGTATATGGAAAACACCGACAAGAAGAATGGAAGGAATGGCAGGGCATCTGTTCAAACATCGGGGAACAACTTCCATGGTACTAGAGGGAGCTGTAGAGGTCAAAAACTGAAGAGAAAGACGGAGATAGGAATACACCCACAAAATAATTGAAGTTATAAGTTGCAAGTACTACTCCGAAACGAAAAGGTTGGCACAGGATAGAAATTCGTGGCGGTCCACATCCAAGCATTCAGAAGACTGATGACTCAAGAAAAAAAAGGCATAATGTTCGATAATATTATCGTTTTAATTTTGATAGTGGAGAAACAAAGTTCGTTAACATCTTCTCTTTGAAATGCATAAACACAGTTAAGTCAGTTTCGTGATTTCCCGTACAATTTGAATGCCATAGTGGATGGTTGGTGGTGTCTCTACCTTGAAAGTATATGACTGTCGTTTCCTAATGATTAGGTGTTGAATCATCAGTGTTCAGGTATAAGCGACGTGGCGTGGGACAAACTGTTAAGACTTGTCTGCCTTTTAAGTTTTCATAATTTTGTTGCGAAAACCAGACATGACGGCGTTGACAATTCTATAGGCGGGCACTCTGTAAACAGTTTTTTATGCAGGTAGTCCAGTAATCACAGAGGAAGAATGCGAACTACGCCAAAGATATAGCTCGTTAGATCGAGCATGATGCTCTCTAACAAATGTTTGCCATCCTTACAGCCGGCCGGGGTGGCCAAGCGGTTCTAGGAGCTACAGTTTGGAACGGTACGACCGCAATGGTCGCTGGTTCGAATGCTGCCTCGGGCATGGATGTGTGTGATGTCCTTAGATTAGTTAGGTTTAAGTAGTTCTAAGTTCTAGGGGACTGTTGACCTCCGAAGTTAAGTCACATAGTGCTCAGAGCCATTTGAACCATCCTTATACAATTGTAGTGGAATAACAGTACTATCAGGTATGAAATGCAAGAGGTTAGTGACAGTTCCTTTTATGGACCGGTTCCTCTTTTACTAGAAGGCTGATGTTATTATCGAAACAAAATAATGTTTTCATTTATTTCAGCAATCTGACAAGCGTCATCCATTCACGTTTTCGACTGAATTTTTCATCGTTACATTAGCTTGGTACGCTGTAGAACTGTATATGTTCACGGCATTTTTTTGGTTTGGCAAGGATAAACATCAAAAGGAACGCATATGTGGAAATGGATGCGTATTTCGTCAAGTTTTCACACGGTACTGGGTTATAATGTTTTTCGCGTGAGTTGTTTCTCGTAATCCTATTTAGAGTTTCCTTTTGTGATACAATTTTTTGCTGCATTGTGTGCTACCTACACATATCAACGCAGTAACAGTTTTCATTTAGCAGATGAAAGTTAGAACCTCACCGATCCACACAGACTACATATTTTGCTGTTTATTCTCCCTGTGCGTAATCAAGAGCCTGGGGGATAATTAAATTACAGAACACGCAGCACCAAACGTGAGACACGAATGTCACACACGGTTTGTGATTCAACGATGTGGGATTGTGATGTTAATACTGGTATTTTATGTCGATGTGTTGGATTTAATTTCCTGCAGCTTTCGATTATAACTGTGATGTGTGAAATCAGTCCATTATTTATCAGAAGATTAAACAAATTTTATGAATTTTATACTGAAAGGCGCTTTCATTTCGCCAGGGTTTTGAAAAACATTTAGTCTCGTACGACCCACGTTTGCCGCTATGAACCCATATACGATTCCAACAACATTAGATATGGAATGTTAGTACGACGCCCAAGTAACAGCGCAGCATTGTGTTTGTAGTTTACAGTTCAGAAAGTTTCCTAAAATAAATAGTACCAGATTATGCTGTTTTATAACGTGTGATCTAATGTGGGCGTACCTACCATGTGACTGAACTACAAACTGCTACTATTGCGTATCAGTGATGAAAAGCTCTTTTTTGAAGGTGACGTTAAGATCTCTCGATGGGTACAAACTTTTAGAAAAGGGTAATTCCATATTTTAAACCTTTGGTGAAGTTCCCTTTTTTTCCTTTTTTGTATTGACGTGAAAGGATCTATTCTCCCATCTATAATGTCCTTTGACAGAAACTATTAATGGTAGCACATGTTGATTCGTAATTGTTCAACAACTGACTTCTGTGACATTCGTTTAAATCATACGGTATTGATATAATGAGTTAAAACACCTTTCAAATCAAATGGTTCAAATGGCTCTGAGCACTATGGGACTTAACATCTGAGGTCATCAGTCCCCTAGAACTTAGAACTACTTAAACCTAACTAACCTAAGGACATCACACACACCCATGCCCGAGGCAGGATTCGAACCTGCGACCGTAGCAGTCACCCTGTTCCGGACTGAAGCGGCTAGAACCTCTCGCCCACCGCGGCTGGCTAAAACACCTTTCTCACTGTTATTATTAGACCTCGTTGATTTATTATTTATTATAAATTTTAATTTTATTTTTCTAGGGGGTCCACAGCCTCAACTTGTTTTGAGAATGAAAACATGGTCCAAGAAGGCGGTATTCAGTTGATTATCCATGTAATTGGTCAGTTTCAACCGTAGATCATTTTCAAGCCCGTTTTTTAAGCTTCACGCTTTATTTCACATTTTAATACATCGCTGTTACATGTGGACAACTATACATCGTATTTCTGCGCGTATGTTGCACAAGAACTATGTGACAGTGTGCATGATTATATCCATTAGACGACATTGTGTCCGCTAATGGACGTAATCATGCACACTATTCTATTGTTTTCATTTTGTACTGTGAAACTTTTTTCACTACAGACTGGTGCTTTCGAGTAATTCAACCAAAACATAAAAAAATGACCTTCAAGGCCCCCCCCCTCCTATCCTCCTTCCACAGCAATGCGCACGCTCACATCCCAGAGGTCAGGATTTTTAGTATAAAAATTTGCAACTACATGAATTTTTTCTTTTATTTTTCCTTCATTTACTGGGATAGAATAGAATGAACAGTAAAGGAGAAAGACCCCCTTTTCCCTGTCTTATATCCTTCCTAATCTGGGAATTTCGTTCTTGGTCTTCCATTCCCAGTGTTCCTTCTCTGTACATATGTATAGCCATTTTCATAACAGCCTCGAACATCTTGTATACTTTACTTTGTCGAACGCATTTTCTAGGTCGACAAATTCTAAAAACGTGTCCTGAGTGTTGTTAAGTCATACTTTCTTTATGAAGTGCCTAGTCAGAAATGACTCACTGGTGCCTATGCGCGTACCTCCCCTAAAACCAAACTAATCGTTTTGTAACAAGAATACGTATCCTGTTGGCTGCTGGGGTATACGTTGTCTGCTGCCAACCTGGACCGCTGTCCAGAGGTATCATCATTCATTCTCCTTCAACACATTTCGAAACTGATATGGGATAACGTCAGGGATATGCCTAGGAAGAGCACAACGCATTTTCTGAACACACACTTTATGTTGAAAACCTGAGAGAAGTCTCTTTTTACAAACTTTTCGATGAGCTAAAATTTCTGTAGCAAAGGGAGTGTCTGTTTAGCCGCCTAATGCTGCAGACGTCTCAACGGCCTCGTGCAGCTTCAGCTTCATTCTTGATTAGAAATACATCTATACGGTGACCAAAAATATTTGTTCGACTCCTTAAACGCTTTGAGTAAGCGAGCACATGATTCAGCTACAGTTGTTGAGCTTTTCAGACAGGATGCTCTAAAGTTCCCTTTACAAACTTCTAGAGAGGTCTGAGTAGATAATACAGGGTGATTCAAAAAGAATACCACAACTTTAAAAATGTGTGTTTAATGAAAGAAACATAATATAACCTTCTGTTATACATCATTACAAAGAGTATTTAAAAAGGTTTTTTTTTCACTCAAAAACAAGTTCAGAGATGTTCAATATGGCCCCCTCCAGACACTCGAGCAATATCAACCCGATACTCCAACTCGTTCCACGCTCTCTGTAGCATATCAGGCGTAACAGTTTGGATAGCTGCTGTTATTTCTCGTTTCAAATCATCAATGGTGGCTGGGAGAGGTGGCCGAAACACCATATCCTTAACATACCCCCATAAGAAAAAATCGCAGGGGGTAAGATCAGGGCTTCTTGGAGGCCAGTGATGAAGTGCTCTGTCACGGGCTGCCTGGCGGCCGATCCATCGCCTCGGGTAGTTGACGTTCAGGTAGTTACGGACAGATGAGTGCCAATGTGGTGGCGCTCCATCCTGCTGAAATATGAATTGTTGTGCTTCTTGTTCGAGCTGAGGGAACAGCCAATTCTCTAACATCTCCAGATACTGTAGTCCAGTTACAGTAGCACCTTCGAAGAAAAAGGGACCAATAACTTTATTGGCTGAAATGGCGAACAAATGTACAACTAAATGAAACTTTATAGCTCCCTTAATTCGCCGACAGATAGTGCTTAGCTCTGCCTTTTGTCGTTGCAGAGTTTTAAATTCCTAAAGTTGTGGTATTCTTTTTGAATCACCCTGTATTTTGAACTGGAACGTACCGTCTCCATGATACTACCATTTGAAAACATTGATTGTAGCGAGACCACTTTTACTAGTGAATTATAAGATGTGATCCATCACTCGTTTTACAGTTCCACTCATTAATAAATAAAGAAACAAAGACGAAACTCAATCAGTTTTCGCAAACACTATTTTTTACAGTTAAACCGTTTTTGTCCTTCTCAAACATGGTTTAGCATTCAGATGTACTAGCAGTAAGGTTCGATGCGGCGCCCACCAAGTTCGGTGCACACATTGTACCTACGAATGATGTTGCAGTACACATGCTCTGTCGCACCTGTTGTCTATGCGATCTGTCCTGCTATGACCACAGCTCGTGCCATCAGGTCTTCTGGAAACGTACACTCAACCATGTTGCTCTAACACTTAAAGATACGTGAATGAGGCTCGACCCAAGTCAGAGAGTTCGAATGACATAAGCCGATCCGAGGTAAGCAGCCCCCGCACCCCAACATAACTTGTCTGTTGCGTAACTACCTAGCCGTTTCCGGATATGGCTACCAATTGAAAATATCGTCCACTCAGTAGCCCCAACGAGACCTAGAAGTTCTTAAAGGGAATTTTAGAGCACGCTCTACAGTAGGATAACTAAGAATCACTTTCTCCTCTACGTGTAGAACAGTAAACAGAGATTTACATTGGTTCAGTCCATATCCGTTTCTTGCATTAGTGTTATTAATAAGTCCATTTAGCGTTGATGCACGTTGCCGCGCGGGGTAGCCTTGCCACAGTTGGCGCGGCTGCCCCCGTCGGAGGTTCGAGTCCCCCCTCGGGCGTGGGTGTGTGTGTTGTCCTTAGCGTAAGATAAATTAAGTTAGATTTAGCAGTGTGTAAGCCCAGGGACCGATGACCTCAGCAGTTAGGTTCTTTAGGAACTTACCCCCAGTTTTATGCACATTGTGGAAAATAAAAATCACCTGGGGATATGTGGGCTGCAGAAGCGTAAATATAGCTTTGTCAAAAACCCTGTGTATCCTTCTTTGGAAGTTGTGGGATAGAGAGAGAGAGAGGGAGAGGGAATCGTTTGCTCGCTATTCAGTTCGCAGGCCTATGAAAGGAGGAGGACAATCCGGCGGCCTGTCTTCCCTAATGGGTTTACCCTCCCCCTCCTCTTCCACCATCATCATCCTGTTACACACCACGAACCTAGTTTATCCCTTCCATTCCATCGTTGCGGATGACACGGCAACCAGTGTAAGATTTGAGATAAAAATACAGTCACGGCTGCGCAGGTTTTTGTTTTCAAATTTCAACGACCCATTTCGCCTGAGGTAAGCACCCTCAAATTATCGGCAATGCAAAAAATTATCTTGTGCAAGAGCTTACTCTACGAGAAAAGTTTCTGTTTAAACTTACTGGTCACGGCGTACGCCGATCAAAAACCTGATTACACGATGCGAATACATCAGCAAAAGCCGATTTGGATATAAAAAAGTTGAAAATCTCCGATGCCTGTCAAGTGGGTTCTTGAAAAGAGCCGGAACGATGAAAGACCGCAGGGAAAAATATTTAGCATTTCATAAAATGGAAATCATTAAATTTGAAAAGGGAGGCTAAATAGACCGTGAAAATAAATACTGAAAGATCCTACAGTTGACTTACTCGTTGCCAAGCGTAAAGGATGCCGCACACGTTAGGAACAGATACACAGCAGAGCTCCATGCAGCGGAAGCAAAATATGTATGAATGGCCCCTCTGACATACATAGAATGGGGAAAAGTATCGTAGTCGGGCTTCGAGCGCAAGTAATGCAGAAGAATATGACAGATGGCTGTGGTTAGTCTATACATGATCTATTGCGCAGGACCGTGTTCATACACAAAACATGAAATAACCTTATAAGTAAAAATGAACGTAATTTCTAAAGTGACAACCCCAGAAATAGGAGTAAAGTCAATTGGCGTCTGTACGTTAAGATAATTATACCGTATAGAAAGATCGACACAAATATAAAAACAAGAAATACAAGTGTGTCTTAGAGATAAGGGAGTCAAACAAATCATAAAAGAGGTACCAGTATACTTCGTAACAGGGAGTCTAAACTTCCTTAAAAAGGGACATCATTATATAAAAATGAATTATTTTCGCTGTTTAGTTTATGGTAAAATGATGTCCCTTTTTAAAGAAGTTTAGCCTCATTGCCTTTAAGTTTTTTTTTTCCTTTATTGAGTTTCGATTCCCCCTAAAGGGGGCGGACTGGCAGCAGCGTATTACGCCGCTCTTCAGCCTACAGAATTTGTTTTAAAAAAGATGAAGATAATAAAAAATAAGAACAGTTGGCGATAAAATCGGTGACTTAAAGGTAAAATGGCAGAAAATTCTGGAGCTTAAAACATAAAACACAGGATTGATGAGGTTAATAAAACACACAGGAAGCAGAAAAATAATAGACAGACAATTAAAAAAAACACGGCGACAGTCTGGGTTCTGTTCGCAAGAGATATAAAATGCACACCCAGCGACAGCATGATTTCTGTTCGCAATACAGTGGAAAGACGCACAACACTGAACACTCACTTAAACACTGCACTAAAAAGTTGGCACAAATATGACATATCACACCCGAGAGCAGGTGGGGGGAAACTGGTCAGATGACAGGAAGAAAAGGGGGGAAGGAGAGGAAAAGTGAAGGGGGAGGGGGGGAAAGGAGCCAATGGAAGATGAGGATACATAAGAGGAGTGGGGGGGGTGCTGAGCAGACGTGCCAGGGAGTGGGGAAGGCAGAGGAGGGGAGTACAAAAGGACTCGGGGGGGGGGGGGGGAGAAAGGAGATAGGGAGAGGGTAGGTAGGGAGAACACACAGGATGGAAGGGGAGAGGAAGAGGGAGCCCAGGGAAAGGATGGAGGAAGGGAGGGGAGTGAGGATCAGAGTTGATAGGAGGGATAAATGGAGGGAGAGAGGGCACCTTCCGGGAGGACGAGTTGATGGAAGCCACCTTGGGAAATGCCTTTAAGGTTTTTTTTTTTTCTTTATTGATTTTCAATTCCCCCCGAAGGGGGCGGGCTGGCAGCAGCTTACTACGCTGCTCTACAGCCTACAGACTTTCGTTTAAAAAAGAAAGAAACAAGGAAAAACAGGCGATAAAATGGTGATTTAAAGTGAAAAATGGTGTAAAAATGCGGAAAGGTAAAACAGAAAGCAAAAGGGGTTGGCAATGTTGATAAAATACACAGGAATCAGACAAGTAACATAGTAGACACACAATTACAAAAACATGGCGACAGTCTGGTTTCTGTTCGCAAGAGATAAAAAAATGCACACCCAGCGACAGTTTGAGGGCTGTTCGCAATACTTCCCAAAAGACACAACACGGAGCTCTCACTGGAAAAACACACTGTAAAACACTGCACGAAAAAGGCGGCGCAATGATGGCACTCCCGATCCAAGGCAGATGGGGGGGGGACCTGGAGTAGGGGGGAAAAAAGGAGGGAGGAGAGGAAAAAACGAAAAGGGGGGGGAACCAAGGAGGGAGAGGACTAAGAAAGGGGGAGAAGGGCAGACGCGAGATGGAATGAGAGGAGGCAGAGGAGCGAAATGTAAAAGGACTCGGGGGAGAGAAGGGGGCAAAGAGAGGGGAGGTGTGGAAGAAAGAGGATGGAAGGGGGGGAGGGAGCCCTGGAAAAGGACAGAGGAAAGGACGGGGAGTGAGGATCAGAGTTGATAGGAGGGATAAATGGAGGGAGAGAGGGCATCATCTGGGAGTTGATGGGAGCCACCTTGGGAAAGGAGATGTAGGGTGTAGAGATGGAGGGCAGGGGGGACACAATGGTGAAGACGTGGCAGGGGGCGGGGATCGGAGAGGAGAGGAGCAACCAGGGGGTGATGGGGTTCAAGACGGCGGGAGGTGTAGAGGATGCAGATATGTTCGAGGAAGAGTAGCAGATGGGGGAAAGGAATGAGATCATAGAGGATACGCGTGGGGGATGGGAGGCGTATACGGAAGGCAAGGCGGAGTGCAAGACGCACAAGGATCTGGAGGGACTTATAGAATTTGGGGGGGGGGGGCAGATATCCAGGCAGGACTGGCATAACAGAGGATGGGACGGACTAAGGATTTGTAGGTGTGGAGGATGATAGAGGGGTGCAACCCCCATGTCCGGCCGGAGAGGAGTTTGAGGAGTCGGAGGCAGTTGTGGGCTTTGGATTGGATGGAGCGGAGATGAGGGATCCAGGTGAGGTGACGGTCAATGGTGAGGCCAAGGTAGGTGAGGGTGGGGGTGAGGCCGACAGGACGCGCACAGACAGTAAGGGAGAAATCCAGGAGCCAGAAGGAGCGACTGGTACGACCTACAATGATCGCCTGGATCTTGGAAGGGTTGAGTTTCAGGAGCCACTGGTTACACCATGCAGCAAAAGGTCAAGGTGATTCTGGAGAAGGCGTTGGGACCGTTGGAGGGTAGGAGCGAGGGCGAGGAATGCGGTGTCATCAGCATATTGCAAGAGGTGGACTGGAGGGTGGGGTTGGGGCATATCTGCCGTGTACAGGAGGTAGAGGAGAGGGATGAGGACAGAGCCCTGGGGCACACCTGCAGAGGGGTAGAAGGTGTGGGAATTGGCATTATGGATGGTACATAGGAGGGGCGGTGGGAGAGGAAGGAGGCCACTAGACGGATGTAGTTGATAGGAAGGGCGTAGGTGTGGAGTTTAAACAGGAGACCGGGATGCCAGACACAGTCATAGGCCTTTTCGAGGTCAAGGGAGACAAAAATGGCGGAGCGACGGGAGTTTAGCTGGAGGGAGAGGAGATGAGTGAGGCGGAGGAGTTGGTCATCAGCAGAGAAGGAAGGTCGAAAGCCACATTGGGTGTTTGGGAGGAGGTGGTTTTGGCGGAGGTGGTGATGGATGCGCCGGGAAAGGATGGATTCCAAGAGCTTGCTGAACACTGATGTGAGACAGATAGGACGATAGGAAGAGGCATCAGATGCAGGCTTGTTGGGTTTGGAGAACATCAGGATACGGGAGGTTTTCCACAGGTCGGGATAGAAGCCAGTGGCAAGGATGACATTGTAGAGGGTGGCAAGGATGGAAAGGAACGAGGGAGGGCAGTGTTTGAGGTGGCGGTAGGTAACGCAGTCGTGGCCGGGAGCAGTGTTGCGTTTAGTGTAGAGTGTGAGGCTGATGTCCTGGGTAGTGATGGGAGTGTTAAGTTCAGATGGTGAGGTGTGGCCCAAGTACTGGAAGCTAGGAGCAAGGGGAGGAACAGAGGTTTTCGTATGGTCCATGACATCAGGGAAGAGGGAATAATCAAAGTGGGGATCATCTGGGATGGAAAAAACATCAGAGAGGTGGGAGGCAAAGTGGTTGGCCTTACTGAGGTTGTCAGGAAACGGACGGTCAGTAAGGAGGAGAGGGTACTGGAGGGTGGGGCGGTTCCCAGTAAGGCGGTGGAAAGCAGACCAATACTTGGAAGAGTTTATGGGGAGCGTGGTGTTGAGTTGTGTACATGTCTGGCGCCAGGCACGGCGTTTCTTCGCAGTAAGCAGGTTGCGGATGTGTCGTTGTAATTGCCGGTGGCGGGTAAGTGTATCCCGGTCACGAGTGCGGAGAAAAGAGCGGTAGAGGCGGCGGGACTCTCGAAGAAGAAGGACGGCCTGTGGAGGCAGGGCGGGGCGGTGAGGGTGGATGGCTTTGGTGGGGATATGGGTGGCGATAGCGTCAGACAAGGTCTGGTGCAGGAAGGCAGCAGCGCGAGAGATTGGAGGGTAAGGTCGTGGCCGTCAACCTGGGTGTGAATGGAGGCCCGGTAGGCATCCCAGTTGGCATGGGAGTAATCATGGACAAGTTTAGGAGGGACGTCAGGACGAGGAGCGTTGCGGGGATGGCGACCATGAGAGATAGTGGGGAGAACAGGAGCATGGTCACTGCCAATGAGGTCAAGGACATCTGCGGTGATGCGCCCAAGGAGGTTGGGAGAGGCAAGGACCACATCAGGAGTGGTGTTGGATTCGGGTCGGGTGTACTGAGGCAGGGGAACCAGGTCGCCCTGGAGAGTGGTGAAAAACTGATGCCACCACTGGAGGTCAGCAGGATCACGGCTGTGGATATTGAGGTCGGCGGCAATCACTTAGATGGAGAAGGTGCGGTCAATGTGGGCCAGGAAATCGTACGGGAGGGGGGTGCGAGGGCGGACATAAATGGTGGCACAGGTGATGGTAAGGGTGGGGAAGAAGAGGCTGAGGGTGAGATGCTCGGCAGGATTGTTAAGGAGAGGTTGGGGCCGGACAGGGAGGTGCTTGAGGTGACCTATAGCAACTACGCCACGTGCCAGAGGGTACGGGTTATCGATGCGGTGTAGGGTGTAAGGAGCCGTGGAGACGGAGATACGGGGTTGAAGGAAGGTTTCATTTAGGACGAAGGCATCCACGCGGTGCTGACGGCAGGTGAGGAGGAAGAGGAGGATGTTGGTGGGCAGGGAGCGAATGTCGTGGTACAGGAGACGGTAGTGTTCATGTACCATGGGAGGGGAGAGTTAGACGAGGGTGGTGAGGGGGGTGAAGGTGAGGAGGGGAGAGTTAGACGAGGGTGGTGAGGGGGGTGAAGGTGAAGTGGGCCTGGTTGTGGGAGTATGTGGCATAGGTGGTAAGATGGAAGATGGAACGGGCAGCGAGGGCGATTTGGGAAAGAGTGTGCAAGCGCTGGAAGGGGTGGATGTTTTGGAGCACAATGGTGATGAAACGGATGATGTCCTCAGCAGAAGGGGGAGGGTGGAGCGAGTTGTTGGGGTGGATGGGGTTATCAACAGGACGGACAGGGACGGTGAGCTCAGGGGTGACTGGTGGAGGTTTCACTTTACACTTTTAGGAGTAGGTAGGATGCGGTTCGTTGCAAGTGTTGCAGGAGGAGGGAGAGGTGAGGTTGGGGCAATTCTTGAGGAAGTGTGAAGCTTTGCAGTGGGGACAAGTAGGGGGGTTCTCACAGGCAGAGGTAATGTGGTCGTTGTAGGTGAGACAGTGTTGGCAGCAGTAGGATTGGACTGGGGAATGGGAGGGGTCCACTTTATGACTGCGATTGTAGATGAGGGCTCCCTCGGTGAGGAGGCGGTCAATGGAGGAGGAGGATTCAGTGAATATCTGCATGAGAAAAGTCGGCCCGGCATCATTGAAGATGCGACGGGCTGAGCGGATTTCAATGTCGGGCCGGGAGTTGAGTTCCGCCAACACCTCAGCCTCCGTGATCACGGGGCTAAGCTTCGTGATCACAGCGGTGAAGGTCGGCGGACGTCGGGGAGGTTGAGGTTGACGGGGAGAGGACGGGGTGTGGTAGGGGGTGAGGGTTGCACGTTGGCCAAATTGGATACGGGGGATGCGGGAGAGGAGATCGGTGTGGAAGGAAGCATTGGGGGATTTAATGAGGACCGAGTCCTTGCGAGGAATCAGAAGGGAGATGGGGGCATTGGGATGGCGAGGGTGAGGGAGTGGGCATCAAGGATTTGAGGGTCAGGAGTGGAGAGGACAAAGGTGTGGGTGGCAAGCGTGGTGGGGGCGGGGGTCGGAGCCGCGTCCATGGGGGTGGGTGGGTCACGAGGAGGGGGGTTTTTTTTTGTAGGAGACTTCAGGGGAAGGGTCAACATTCGGGCACTTTGGGGGTTTCGTGGTCACGACGGGGTGTAGAGGGGGTAGGGGGACGGGTTGCAGGGGGAGATGGCGGAGGGGCAGGACCACCCTGAGCAGCGGATGACGCAGACGGAGGGGGCGTGGGTGTCACAGAGACTGTGGAACGTCGAGCCGGAATCCGTGCTGGCTTGGAGCCCGTCAGAGGGTCCAGGGAGGTGGCGGCGGCGAGGAGGACCGGACGGCGAGCAGTAGTGACGGCGAGCAGACGACACGGCAAGGAAATGGCGGGGATCTTCCACGTCGAAGATGCACCCTGAGAGTAGCCCAGGCAGTGAAAGTCTTCGATGAAGAAGAGAGGGAATCCAACCCTCGAACGTGCCTTTAAGTATGCTGGTATCTCTTTTATTCGTTTGAATCCCTTATCTTCAAGGCGTTATATATTCTTCTTGTTCTTTTATATTTATATCGACTTGCATAAGGGTTAATTGTCTTAGCGGTCAATGCCAGTTAACTCTTATTTTTATGGCTGTCAATTTACAAATTACGTACATTTTGATTTATAAGGCTATTTCATGTTGTGTTTGTGAATACGGTCTTGCCCAATGGATTCTACTGTACTACTTACACTCGAGGTCCATACTTGTCCGCATTCTACGTTTGCCAGCGGGGCCGCTCATACATTTTGTGCTTCCGCTCCATGAAGCTCCGCTGTGTATATGTTCCAACTTACTCGGAGTCCTTTATGCACGGCAAAGAGTAAGGCATGTGTCCTCGTAGCCTTTCGTGGCGGCATGTGTGAATAAAATCATATCGGCTTTCAAGCCGCGTCAGTTAGAATAAAATTCGAATTTATTCCTGACGACGATGGCGGAGATAGCGATCTGAAGCTCGAGGATTTTATTCGAATTGACACGGCTTAGAAACCGAGAATATTTTAACGAGTAGGGTAATTAAAGGATTTTTTGGTATTTATTTTCACGCCTATTTACCCACCCTTTTCAGTGTAGCGAACCTTGAAATTTTTCGCTACAATCTTCCATCGTTCCGGTTCTTTTCAGGAACCTACTTGGCAGGCATTTATGATTTTCAAATTTTTGACATCCCAGTCGCATTTTGCCGATTTATTCGCAGCATGTGTCATATTTATGGACGGCGTGTGCCGTGACCGGTACCTGTGGGTTTGCATAAAAACTTTGACCCGTAGAATGCGTTCTTGCACAAGATGGGATCAGGGCATTTCCCTAGACGTATTTTTGTAATTTTTTACCTTGTGTATAATCTCAAGATGCCGACCACAGGCGAATATCGTCATTGAAATTTGAAAAATAAAACCCTCCGCAACCAAGACTATATTTTTATCCCTAGTTTATTCCTTACTACAGTTTTACTGCACTTAGATGCGGTAAACTGGTTTAATATCTGTTCTTAACTCACATCATTTAACAAGAACTAACATTAATTTCATACCATTAAAACACTATTTTTAATAGTCTCCAATTATTCCACACCTGTAACGCGGAAACTGTGAGTTCAAATGGCTCTAACAACTATGGGACTTAACATCTGAGGTCAGCAGTCCCCTAGACTTGACCTCCTTACACCTAACTAACCTAAGGACATCACACACATCTATGCCCGAGGAAGGATTGGAACCTGAGACCGTAGCAGCCGAGCGGATCCGGACTGAAGCGCCTAGAACCGCTCGACCACAGCTGCCGGCAAACTATTAGTCCTGGAGAAAAATATGAGTAGGGCCTCTTTTATAGGAAATTTAATGTAGTTTAAATTTGTTCTGAGAAACATTTTCACTAGAAGCCGATGTTTTTGAGTTACTAAAAAAATTATGACAGTAAAACGCCTCCTCTCTACTCAGTCACACCCCACATCTACACTCCAAGGGTTAGGATTTTTGATATGTTAACCACGCACACCCACTACAATCGTACAAAAATTTGCGATTGCGCGTATTTGTTTCATACTTCGAACTATTTCGGTCTTTGTTGACTGGGCTCTTCATCGAAGAAGCAATGACGGAAATAAAAGGTAGATTCAGGAGTGCGATTAAAGGTCAGGATGAAAGTGTATCACTTCGCTGATGACTCCCTGTCGTCAGGAACAGCGAAGACGTGAGGGCTAATTAAGGGCATGGTTCAAATGGCTCTGAGCACTATTGGACTTAATATCTATGGTCATCAGTCCCCTAGAACTTAGAACTACTTAAACCTAACTAACCTAAGGACATCACACACATCCATGCCCGAGGCAGGATTCGAACCTGCGACCGTAGCAGTCGCGCGGTTCCGGACTGAGCGGCTAGAACCGCTAGACCACCGCGGCCGGCTAATTAAGGGCATGCTGAATGAAATGAACACCCTACTGGGAACAGAATACGGAAATAGAATAGTAGAAAAGAGATTAGAGATAAACTTAAAATCAAAATGGGGGGCCGCGAATTAAATGAAGTGAAAAATTCTGTTACTTTGGAAGCAAAATAAAATAGAAACGAAGCAACAGGGATATAAACAGCAGATCAGCATAAGCAAAGAAGGCTTTCCTGGTTGGGAGGGAAAGAAATTTTTGAGAATGTACATTTGTAGCACAACCTTGTATTTAAGAATTTTGGATTGTAGAAAACAGGTAAAGAAGAGAATCGAAGTGTTTGAGACATGGTGCTAGGGAAGGATATTGAAAATTAGATGGCGTGTTAACGAAGTTTCCGGCAATCCGTGGAAAAAGGTAAATGTGCAAAAAAAAAAAAAATTGGAAAGAAGAAGGGACAAGATGCACTATGGGACTCAACTGCTGTGGTCATCAGTCCCCTAGAACTTAGAACTACTTAAACCTAACTAACCTAAGGACACCACACACATCCATGCCCGAGGCAGGATTCGAACCTGCGACCGTAGCAGTCGCACGGTTCTGGACTGCGCGCCTAGAACCGCGAGACCACCGCGGCCGGCTAACTTCCATGGTAAAGGATAAAAACTGTGTGGACGTTGGGTGCAAGTGCTACTCCGAGATCAATAGTTTGGCATACGAGAGATGCATAAGACCAGTAGGAAGACTAAGGAGGAAACGAAGAAACAAAGAAACAGTTCGTAAGTCGTCCACATGGTTGCATGCCCTTGGTTGCCATCCTGTCTCCAGCTTTGGCCTCAGTGGAAATTTGCCGAATCATGGAAGATTAGGGTATTACACCATGTACGATGGTTGTTTTCTATATTCGTACTCAACTATATTAGACCTGGTCTTCTTCTTTTTTTCCCCTTGTTTATGTCTCCAGTCTTCTGACTGGTTTGATGTGGCCGGCCACAAATTCCTTTTCTGCGCCAAAATATTCATCTCAGAGTAGCACTTGCAACCTACGTCCTCAGTTATTTGCTGGATGTATTCCAATCTCTGTTTTCCTCTATAGTTTTTACCCTCTACAGCTCCCTGTAGTACCATGGAAGTCATTCCGTTATGTCATAAACAAATGTGGTACCATCCTGTAGGTTCTTCTTGTCAGTGTTTTCCATATATTCCTTTCCTCGCCGATTCTTGGGACAACTCCCTCATTCCTTGCCTTATTAGTCCCCGTAATTTTCAACATTCTTTGTAGCACCACATCTCAAGTCCTTCGAGTCATATTCTTTCCAATTTTCCCATTGTCCGTGTTTCACTACCACACAACCTTTTAAGAATTTCAAACAATCGTTTGAAAACAGTTACACAGCCGAAACTGCGCATTAGAGGGATTGTTTGATCCATCCAACGGCAACTAATGTGGTAGGATGTCATTATTCATATAATCTGTTGTGACTGTGGATCCCGTTGCAACTAAAATACTGAAGATTCCAGTCTCTTGTACATTTAATTACAACGTGAAATATATTGTTCGGTAAATGTTGCCATTGGTGTTGTTTGAGAAAGACAGGACTGATGACAATAAATTTTGATGCCGTTCGAAGCAGTGTAAGATGGCTCTTTACTGAAACACGGAGAAGATGGCAATTCGCTTTAACGCAACGCAGAATTTCGTGTAACAAGAGTTTTAATGAGAGAACTTTATTTGATTAGACCTGTCAGCTACAAGGAGCTCCACGAGAGCTGCTATTTTAATCCCTTTAATACCTAAGGAATATTTTTGTCTCGCCCCTTCAGACCCTTGGAGCTTAAGGACCACACCAGCGGCAGTAGTGGGTGAAACTCGAGTTTGCTTAACCGGATTACGCTTCGTAATTTATTTAATACTTCTCATGATTTGGGTGCAGATTACACTTTTCTTATTCAGCAGACATACGAATTTGTGTATACTTCAATGAAATTTAAATGAAAGTGAAAACTGTAAAACAACGCTCATCCTAAGAAACGCTGTATTTTTTCGTCACGGGCGTGCAGCATGTTTTCATGATGATGATGATACAAAAGGGATGAAGTAGAAGGGCAGATGTATCTGAAGTTAGAAACGACCGAAAGTTACGAAGCCAAAATTTGTTGAGTAATTCTCAGAGAGAAGTAAGAGAAACTAAGACCCTTTGATGTGAGATCTATTAATCTTACCGTGTATGTAGATGCGAAGGTTTAAGACAGGCACACCTATCAATATATTGGCGTATATCGTGAAGGAATGAAATAAGAAAATCCAGTGGCATCGTCTGTAAGACGGCAGTCTGTGTTAGAATGTATAGTCGATCGATCCTAGTAAAAGAGCTTTGTAACTGGTTACGGACTTAGCAGAAGTGATATTCCGGCACGGACTAGTAAATGCAAAGTGTAAGGAAGTTGACACATATGATGCGCAAATTGCCACGAATATTAAAACGGTTAAGAGAAACGGTGATAAGTGACACAAGAATGCAACGACCAACGAGGATGTACTTACACTATGTGATCAAAAGTATCCGGGCACCCCCAAAAACATACGTTTTTCATATTAGGTGCATTGTGCTGCCACCTACTGCCAAGTACTCCATATCAACGACCTCAGTTGTCACTAAACACCGTGAGAGAGCAGAATGGGGCGCTCCGTGGAACTCACGGACTTCGAACGTGGTCAAGTGATAGGGTGTCACTTCTGTCATACGTCTACACGCGAGACTTCTACACTCCTAAACATCCCTAGGACCACTGTTTCCGATGTGATAGTGAAGTGGAAACGTGAACGGAAACGTACAACACAAAAGTGTACAGGCCGATCTCGTCTGTTGACGGTTAAAGATGGTTGTAATGCGTAATAGGCAATACATCTATCCAGACCATCACACAGGAATTCGAAACTGCATCAGAATCCGCTGCAAGTACTATGACAGCTAGGCGGGAGGTGAGAAAACTTGGATTTCATGGTCGATCGGCTGCTCATAAGCCACACATCACGCCGGTAAATGCCAACAACACCTCTCTTGGAGTAAGGAGTGTGAACATTTGACGACTGAACAGTGAAAAAAATGATGCGTGGAGTGACGAATCATGGTATACAATGTGGCGATCTGATGGCAGGGTGTGGGTATGGCGAATGCCCGGTGAACGTCATCTGCCAGCGTGTGTAGTGCCAATAGTAAAATTCGGAGGCGCTGGTATTATGATGTGGTCGTGTTTTTCGTGGAGAGGGCTTGCACCCCTAGTTGTTTTGCTTGGCACTATCACAGCACAGTCCTACTTCGATGTTTTAAGCACCTTCTTGCTTCTCACCGTTGAATTCGGGGATAGCGGTTGCATCTTTCAACACGATCGAGCACCTGTTCGTAATGCACGACCTATGGCGGAGTGGTTACACGACAATAACATCCCTGTAATGGCCTGGCCTGCGCAGAGTCCTGACTTGATTTCTATAGAATACTTTTGAGATGTTTTGGAACGCCGAATTCGTGCCAGGCCTCACCGGCCGACATCGATACCTCTCCTCAGTGCAGCACTCCTTGAGGAATGGGCTGCCATTCCCCAAGAAACCTTCCAGCACCCGATTGGACGTACGCCTACGAGAGTGGAAGCTGTCATCAAGGTCAAGGGTGGACCAACACCATATTGAATTCCAGCATTACCGATGGACGGCGTCACGAACTTATGTCATTTTCAGCCATGTGTCCGGATACCTTTGGTCACATAGTGTATTTGTGATGAGGTACATTCTGGTGAAAGCTGCATCAGTATTCAGGCGAGTCTTGATAAGATATTAAATTAGTTCGAAGGTTGAGAACTCGCTTTAAATTTAATTAAAATCTAAAATAGTGCACTTCACAAAACGATTCAAAATGTACTGTGAGTACAATGTCAGTGAATCATTTTGGGTCCAGTCAACTTACAAAAACATCTATTTTTAGCAAGTTTGGGGGATATGTAAAGGAATGATCATATAGATACACTCAAATAAAGTGGATAGCAGAATTTGATTCGGTGATAGATTTCTGTTAAAATATAAACGGTCTGTAAAAGAGATTGAACACCAAAACTCGTTCGACCCATCCTCCAATATTGCTCAACTGTGAAGTACCCATAACTCATAGGATAATCGGGGTATCTTGCTTTCATTCAAATACATCGAATGCTTCAATAAATTCTTCTAAAACGTGTCAGAATTTAAATAGTAGTGTTGCCATCACGGGCTTTGCAGAATCAACTGATGGAAGCTATCCACCACAAAACCTATTACGTCACTACAAATGAGAGGTGGTTCTGTCTTCCAATGCTACGGTCGCAGGTTCGAATCCTGCCTCGGGCATGGATGTGTGTGATGTCCTTAGGTTAGTTAGGTTTAAGTAGTTCTAAGTTCTAGGGGACTGATGACCACAGATGTTAAGTCCCATAGTGCTCAGAACCATTTTTTTTGTCTTCCAATGCATGTCAGTAAAGCAGAAGATAATTTCTAAGAGACAGGCATAATAAAAGGCGCACAAAGACCACCGATGCAGTAAATGTAAGTAAAAAGATAGTCATCGAAAAGGAAGGATAATATAATTTCATGCAGTTCTATATAGCGGCCAAAAGTTTTTGTGGAGTAGCATCAGAAACAAATTTTTTTAGTCTACGCAAAATTTTTGTTTATACTTTATGTGGGAGTTTGCATCTGAAGCAGTCGATTTGAAACATATCGAGCGATCGCAATTAATCTCACAAGGGGATCGTCAGACCTGTTAATCACGGTTTTCGATGAGTAATGGGTACGTTGTAGAGACGCACGTCCGGAATACCTGGCTAGCGTCTTTTCATGTTTTATGCATACCTCATATACCTGTAACATGCCATATGTTTCAACGAAGCGAGCATAGGGCATGAGCAAAAATTCACTGCCACCACACTGCCGGTGCGGATTCAAATCATACCTGTGTACTTTTTTCCAGTTTCATCTTACGGAAAATAATTAAATATTCTATGTCATCAAGAATTGTTATTATATTCCATGAAAAATTGCATAAATCAAACACAAATTTGCATCACTCGGTTGCGAGAGTTCCGGAACCTGTACAGAAAATTGAGGTAGAGGTCAACATAAACATCATTTCCATCCTTTTTATTGCTCATCATAACCACACGTTGCATCTTGTACCACCATACAGCGTGACCTTCAGAAGTGGTGGTCCAGATTGCAGTACACACCGGTACCTCTAATACCCAGTAGCACGTCCTCTTGCACTGATGCATGCTTGTATTCGTCGTGGCATACTATCCACAAGTTCATCAAGGCACTGTTGGTCCGGATTGTCCCAGTCCACAACGGCGATTCGCCGTAGTTCCCTCAGAGTGGTTGGTGGGTCACGTCGTCCATAAACAGCCGTTTACAGTGTATACCGGCATGTCCGAAAGGTTTCATGTCTGGAGAACATGCCGGCCACTCTAGTCGAGCGATGTTATTATCATGAAGCAAGTTATTCATAATATATGCAAGATGGGGGCGCGAATTGTCCATGAAGACGAATGCCTCGCCAATATGCTGCCGATGTGGTGTCGTAACACGACGTACTGTGGCTGCACGATAAACATTATTCAACATGATGGCGTTGCTGTCAGGGTTCCTCCGAGCCATAATCCGTAGGTATCGGTCATCCATTGCAGTAGTAGCCCTTGGGCGGCCTGAGCGAGGAATGTCATCGATATTTCCTCTCTCTCTGTATCTCCTCCATGTCCGAAAAACACCACTTTGGTTCACTCCGAGACGCCTGGACACTTCCCTTGTTGAGAGCCCTTCCTGGCACAAAGTAACAATGCGGACGCGATCGAACCGCGATATTCACGTCTAGGCATGGTTGAACTACAGGCAACAAGAGCCTGCTTCCTGGTGAAATCAATGGAACTGATCGGCTGTCGGACCCCTTCCGTCTTATAGGCGGTGCTTTATGTGAAGTTGTTTACAATTTTGGGTGGGTTTAGTGACATCTCTGAACAGTCAAAGGGACTGGTTCTGTGATACAGCCGCGCGGGATTAGCCGAGCGGCCTCAGGCGCTGCAGTCATGGACTGTGCGGCTGGTCCCGGTGGGGGATTGAGTTCTCCCTCGGGCATGGATGTGTGTGTTTGTCCTTACGATAATTTAGGGTAAGTATTGTGTAAGCCTAGGGACTGATGACCTTAGCAGTTAAGTCCCGTAAGTTTTCACACACATTTGAACATTCTGCGATACAATATCCACAGTCAACGTCTATCTTCAGGAGTTCCGGAAACAAGGGTGATGCAAAACGTTTTATTGAAGTGTGTATTAAAAATCTGCGTTTGCAGAACACTGCATGCTTACAGGGGACTCCATGAAGTATGACGAAACGTAAGTGCTGAGACTGATCTCGTCGTTTTGGGACTGTGTTCTGAAGGAGGCTATTAAAATAAGAGTGGCTGGTGGACTGATCAACAGACACCGCGTTTACTCTTAGCAAAGCTTGGGACCCAGTACTCAGCCAATTAAAATCGCATCACCGGCCAAGAGCGACTACCGGGCGCGACGCAGGCCACAAGAGTACTGAGTGAACAGAGTTCGCACACAGCTTCCGGCGGCGCCGTACCCCCCCCCCCCTCTCCCCACTCCGCCCATCACCACCTCTACTCCAAGTATCGTGGCGTCCGACAGTGGGGAAGAAATGGGGGACGATAAGAGTATACCAGATGTGGGGTGTAGCAAAGGCGTTCATTATAAAGGTATCACCCGAAGATGATGGCAAGGTGTGCTGTCGAAATTTCGTGTTACGAAAACGACTGCACCCGGCTGGCCACCCGACGGCAGTACAAACAAAAGTAGTCATTTTCGCCCTAGTAAATTCATTAAGAAATCAATCATTACAGCAGACTTTCTAAAAGCTAGTAGTCTATGTGTAACAATATATATTACACAATTGTGTGACTTGTTATTTCTAGTTGTGCTAGAAAGGAATTCAAGATGGGATTTGTCGCATAAGCAACCGAACAAAAATTCGTAGAGCACCGCGCACATTTACTGGAAGCTGGTGCCTTGCAAGAACACGGATTTTTCTGAAACGATACTGGAAAATACAGTTCGTTTCAAAAAAAAAAAAAAAAAAACCACCTGTCTTTGCTCAGCTTCAGTGCGCACCACGCGTACTTGATCATCCCTGTGAAATCAACAGCACTACACTGATACAATCTAAGTATTTTCATGGAATCTTCCCTCGAAGCGATTTCTGTATTAGTCTTCAGGAACTCGCCAGCACTTCGAATTTTTAGTGAAAATTTTAAAGTGGCTGCAAAAATAAACAGCACGAGTTTGGCAAAGTGCAGTACATTTGGGGGCGACCATTTGTACGATGCAGGTACATGCTTCGTCTTTCACGTACAAAAATTTTACTATAAAATGTCTTATGAAACGTCCCCTTAGAAAAATTATACATGACTGTGCTTAAACTGACACACAATATTTTTTAGCGCAACGCAGTCTGACTTTCAAAAATCTCTACAAAAGAATGGCCCTGACTAACATTAACCTATACGTTTCACAAATCACTTACCTCACAAAAATCTTGGTTACTCGAACTACTGCAATACAGCGAGCGCCACTACTGCCAGCTAAATAAAAGATTCAAACTACGGAAGGCACTAACTACTGATAGGCATAGTTAGCAAATGAAAGATTTTGATAGAGAACAAACAATGTATTTACCTTAATAGTCATAATATATATAGCAGTTCATGACATCCAGTCTTACAAATTTCAAAACTCCGCCATCTCTCTCCCCACATCCACCACTGCTGGCGGCTCACCTCCAACTGCGCAACGCTACGCGCTGTTAACAGCCAACTGCCCAACACTACAATGGCCAACAACAATGCAAACCAGCCACAGACTGCACACAGCACAGACAGTGATTTTCATACAGAGCGCTACGTAACGTTGCTAATAAGAAAACATAAACAGCCTACTTACATAGCCCCCATGCTCCCCACAAAAAATTTTACAAATGGTTTTGGGCACTGGCCAATACAGGTGTGAAAAAATTTTTCATAATTACAGTAAGAAAGATATCAAATGCACACACTTATTGATACAATGTTGGTCAAAAGCTAAAATTTTCTCACAGTCCATAAAGACAGTCCTGATCATTCATCACAGTAAAATTGCAGTTTTTTTTTTTTTCAAATTCTGAGCAGTAAAAGAAAATGCACACGGAAGTAGTGGATTTCCATGCTGTTTTGAAGAAGTAGTGTTGTCCTTCCAACGGAAAGACAGTGATGACTCTTGAAGAATATTGGTAGGTAGGTCATCACAGAGCAGACCCACTGTAGTCCTGGTAGAGATTATGCTATTGGTGGGCCACCAGAGGTGCAGACCCACTGCAGTCCTTGTAGAAATAATGGTATTGGTGGGTCATCAAAGGTGCAGACCCACTGCAGTCCTCGTAGAAATTGGTGGGCCATCAAAGATCCAGACCCACTGTAGTCCTGGTAGAGATTATGGTATTGGTGGGCCACCATAGGTGCAGAACCACTGCAGTCCTTGTAGAAATAATGGTATTGGTGAGTCATCAAAGGTGTAGACCCACTGTAGTCCTTGTAGAGATGGCTAGCAGCCATCCGTTGCAACTGTGCAGGTGCACAATCACCATCGAAGAGTTTTGCGGTGAATATAGCAAGTCCATAAACCAACACTTGTGCACTCACCAAGTTTTTGGTATTGTCCTTAGAACCAGAAATGCTGTTATCCAGTCCCTTGCTGAATTATCAACACACATGCAAGCTCTAACAGTCCCAACTTCTCACATACTGTGCATATATTATGACCAACAGAAACGTGTGCAGTGAAATGATACTTAATTAGAAGAACTGGTAACAATTACAATTTGATAACATAAAAATACAATAACAAAGGTATAAAATACATCATTAAAGAACATAACAATACAGATAACATTTCTAGTAACACAGGCTTTAGAAAAGAACAGAAATAAACATATACATCAGTGTTACAAAAATGACATACGTACATACATAAAGATCAGAATAACTTTTGAAACATCATCTTCACATATGAGCAACAAAACAGAATAAATAATGTCTAAACATCTTTACAAAGTAAATAACATAGTATTAGAAAAATTCTACAACATAGCTCTCATCAGCTAAACACATAAATACAGGAAAAACACAAATACACAAGGCTACACAAACACACAGAGGGATGACACTTCAAAAATAGTTTTTCTCCACTGTACACTACTTTCTTTTTGGCCAAACCATTTTCTTACAGCTTCTCAATGCAATTCTTCCAATTCATCATAGTTAGTTTCTTATATAGTCTACCCCCTCTTAAGCTAACTTAAATCTACTGAGCTCAGATATATATCTATGTCATTAAAGTGGTGCACCACAACTTATTCTACAAAATAAATTACAAAGTACTTGAAAAGGAAATTATGAATGCAGTTCCTGTGAAGGTAAATGTCTTTTTATGCTCCCTCATTTTTTTTTAAATTATTATTTACTCGATCTGTAGACAGAAAATATTTATATTAGTACATCTATAAAATTTTATTTGACCAATGCTGCAGTGCAGCTAGAAACTAGATATTAAACAAAATGAGCAATCTCTCAACTAGAAAGACAATAGATGAAACATGTTTCTCATCATTTCATTAGGCATTCTAGTAAATATCATAAATTAAGAGCTCCACAGTGTAATCATATGTTTTCAAGTTTGAGCGTGTCGTATTTGCGATGCTTTCTACAAAGGAATGTCAATAGCGAGGATAATGCCCTCCTTTTTTTTTCTTCTCCACCTGTGCCTCTGAAAGGCACACACTAATGGCTTTTTTCCAGGCGCCTGTCGCGCAGCTGGGTGCCCTAGACGCATTACGTGAAGGTGGTCACTTAACATTCTTACCGAAATATTTACGACACCAGTTTGCACTACAGTGACAGTCTCATATAAAAAGTTTCACAGGTCAAGAATTTGCGTTACAGATGTGTAGAAACAAAATCCTATTAATACAAAAGTGTCCAAAAAATTTTCGTCAGCATTGTAATACATTCACACATTTACATACATTTCATAACTCTTAAAGTACGATTCTTGGTTTCCAACATCCTTTTTGACAAGTCAGAGTCCCTAACCACTACTCGTTATTCCTTATTTTATTACACATATAAATATTCGTCGACACTTCTTCAATATTTCATCATAATAAATATGTAGCATAATCGAATTCCTCATATAGCATCAACTTATTGATCATAAACATACCTCAACAGCATAATACACATTGTCATCGTAATAATAACATCATAAAAACTCAGCCAAATCTCAAAAACGTCGTAGCTTCCTGCAATGATTTCAAAACCTAAAAAAATTCTCTGCTCATTTCAATAGTGTCATCTACCTCAATCGTACTTTAAAAATCGTGATCCCATACCAAATATATCATTCAAAGCTCTCATAGTATCACAATGATTCTGAAAAAATATGAACATTTCACAAAGTACATACAAAATACAATTTCATAAATGTGAAGTTACCCAACTGTGTAATTGCGTAAACATGTGTCACTGATGTAGTAAAAAAAATGTTTATCTCTCAGTTAAATGATCAGATAGCTGTGTAATTTGTGTGTTAGAGAAATATGGTACCGATGTGTAAAGATGTATAAGCAAATACCTTATTAGCTAGGGCTCCTTGTGCTTGCCAAACACATGGTACACAAAGTAAGCGTGTACCCCCCTGAGAATTAATGTAATTATACCCTCAGGTGTTACAGATTACAGAAATGGAATGAAATGTATCACGGAAAACTTTCATTGTAATTCAAAAATCTTGAAAAATAAATGGTTTAAGTACAAAATTAATCACTCAAATGCGTCTCCTGTAGCACTGAATGTACGTCTTGCTGTAAGATAATTCTGTGGAACTGTCGTAGCTATCGTCCTCTGTAAGCAAAGTTCTGCTGAAGTTAATGTACTTACCTCATGATAAACAAAAGTGAAATGCTTTGCATATAGATACCTTACTTATTACGTTTATTGCCGTGATGAAGAAAGTACTGTACTGTAACGTATTGTTTTGCTACAGAAAAGGCTGTCTCATAGTAGCTATACCACAAAAGTTACTACTAAAACATGTTTTACTTTCCAGAATAATTCAGAAAAACTGTGCAGATATAAAACAGATACACCGCAAAAGCAACAATGTAAATTGTCACTCATTAGTAGCGTCGTGAGAAAATCGTGTAGCTGTCACATTAACCACTGTGTCATCTGGTATCTCACAGAAAGTACTTTAAATCCTGAATGTATTTTCAAGTAAACCAATGTGTTGCATTAAAATCTCATTAGCAGTACTGGTAAATGTTCTAAGTATGTGAGCCTTATAGTCGTTACGTAATCGTGCAACTAACAAGCAAGAATGTACACACACAATAACACTGTGTCGTCTGTTCGCAATAACAATGCAGTCGTAATTTCTGTTTAAATAAGTTCTCTTGGTTCTTGACTGGATATTTAACTTCAAACATTGTTGCATGTTAACAGTTTCTAAGTCTAACAAAAAGTACTAGAAATGTGAAGTGAAAAGTAATATGGCAAAGACAAAGTTAAAAAGCAGATTCTCTCAATAAGCGGTTTTACATGTGAAGTGTGGTGCTATCCTCTACTCTTCATAGTACTCACAGTTTGAACTTGAATGCAATTATCATGCGGTATACGTCGGTAGAGAATACTGGAATTTTTCTCAAGGTTAGCTATGTTATTTTTCTCCCAGCCAGCCGGCGCACGCGGCTGCCTGCAGTGCGAGTCATTGTCTGCTATCTTTGTTGGCGTGCGTCGTTATTGGGATTAGGAGATCTAACTTCTACAAATTCACCTTGTCGAGAGCGCCCTGCTCTGTTTGAATCCCGCCAGTTCTGATGGAATTCAGGTCTGTCGTTTTGTCGGTAGTTTACATAGTTTCTTGTTTGTCGGTCATGTAGTGGAGAATTTCTCCCGGAATCGTAACTGCACGCTGAACTGTTGCGTCTGAAGTTATTCTGTCTCCCTTGATAATAATTGTTTTTGTAAAATATGGCGTTTCAGTCTTCGATCGCTATTCTTTATTTTCAATAACCGGTTTCGGGCTAGCTGCCCATCTTCAGATCTGTTAGACAATGTTAAAAATGTAATTAATAAGAGAGATACAGCTAACTGTATCTCTCTTATTAATTACATTTTTAACATTGTCTAACAGATCTGAAGATGGGCAGCTAGCCCGAAACCGGTTATTGAAAATAAAGAATAGCGATCGAAGACTGAAACGCCATATTTTACTTAATGAACGATCGCGGACCTCCCAGTGAGACAACCATGTCTTGTTTTGATAAAATTGTTTTTGTTCCCATATTGTCTGTTTCTATGGTAATCTCTGTCATATTCATTACTACGGAAATGCGATCTTTCTCTGTAACTATTATTACTCTGCCAGTGGTTGTCATATGGGTGGTGTCTGTTTTGGTCACGATTTGCGTTGTAAGAATAGCATTGTCGTGTCCAGTTATTATTTCTGTCATCGCGGAATTGTGACGGATGTGACCTGTAATTGTTGTGTTCCTGTTTTCGAGTCTCGTGATTGTCAGTGTCAATTCCCACGTCTTGTAACAGTCCCTGAAAAGCTTCGATGTCGCCTTTGCAGCGTCCTGCCAAAATAGTATGTCGTAAATGTTCAGGCAATTTGATTAAGCAAATGCGAATAATTTCTGAGGGACTGTATGGGTTTGACAGATATTGATTCTTATGCAACATGTCTTCAAAATATTTGACAAAACTGGAAAATTCAGATTGTTCGAAATGTTTCATTATGATGCTATGTTTTACACGATCTTGAGTAGCTTGAGACCAATATGCTGAGAGGAAGGCATGATAAAATTCTCCTTCACTGTGACAATCATGAATGACCGATCGCATTCTTACAGCTGGTTCATTCTCTAAGTAGCCACACACAAATTCTAATCTGTGCTCCCAAAGACCAATTGGGAGGAAAACAATGAGAGAATTGACGAAGCAATGCTTGTGGATGAATGTCGTTGCCGGAATTCTTAAATGTTTTGAATTTACGTGTAGCAATAAACAGCTTATAGTCAAAATCATCATGTCGGCGAGTCGCATATCGGTCAATGTTAGGTCGTGTCGGCGGTTCCATCTCAAAATTCGGTGTACCTTGCCAATTTCTTTCATAATTTCCGAAGTGCTCTGAGTTATTGTTTTGTGGCTGTTTCGTATATCTATGTCCCTCTTCCCGTATTGGAGCGCGAGTGACCTCTAAAATATGTAATTCCTGCATTACCTGTGTCAACTGATCTTGTACTTCCCAGATTTCTCTTTGGTGTTGCGTATTAATTTGATTCTGATTTTGTTTGAATTTCCTAATTTGTTCACACTCTTTTGTGTCATTAAAGACTACCGGTTTTGTGTCGTTCAGATTATCATCTGCCTTCGTAGATAAATTATTTAGCTGATCCGAAAGTTCAACTACTTTCTGTGATAATGAACTAATTTCCTCCATGTGTCTTTCTGAAACAATTTTCAGAGTATCTACTGTGTCCTTTAAGTTTTCCTGAGTTTTTTCAAGTTGCGTAACCGAATCGGTAGATGCAACTGAGTCAATTTTAGCTTCCAAGGTCTCAAGATTTTCATGAACAATAGTTTGCAGTTCTTTTATGGCTGCTTCGTGATTCTGTAATGCATTTTCATGACGCGAAAAAATAGGTTGAAAATGCTCACAAATTTGTGTTTTTACGTCATTACAGACTTTTTGACATTTCGATTCAATGTTATGTAACTCAGTAGTTAAATCTTCACGTGTTTGTTCAAGTGTGGTGTCTAACTTTTGAAGCTTTTGTTGCTGTGTTTGTCTCTGATTTTGTTCCATTGTGTATAACTTTTGAAGCTTTTGCTGTGTTTGTCTCTGATTTTGTTCCATTGTGTATAACTTTTGAAGCTTTTGCTGCGTTTGTCTCTGATTTTGTTCCGTTGTGTCTAACTTTTGAAGATTTTGTTCCATTTGTTGCATTAATTGTAATAACAATGCACTGGTGTCTGAAACATGTTCCTCAGTGCCATTCGGCAATGCATTTGAACCGGCAATATTCGCAGTTTGAAAAGCAGAAAATGTGTCTTGACTTATTTGAGAAAACGGTGAGGACGCAAAACCTGAATCTAAAATATTTGCAAGATTGTGTCCTGTCATTTCGGATTCCTGAGGCAAGCTGTTGCCGACCAATCGATCGATAATTCTTCCCTGTTCACTAATTGTTACACTGTCTACACCATTGTTTGCAGCCCGCTGCATTTCCCTATGCACAATTACCAAATTACTACTTTGAACATTAGTTAATTCATTACTCGGTGGCGCTAACACACTGCTTTTGTCTTCACTGTCATTTCTCAGTTTACTTTGGAGCCTAGTATTACGTTTTTCACACGCCATTATTGTCACAATATTTCACACGACAACACAGAAAACCACAATTTGAAGAGCAAAATAAGAAAACACATTCACATAGCATTGAAAATAATATCTCGTTAATTGCAAGCGCAGCTGCGAAATACTTGGTGCAAATCTACATGCATGCCACAACTGTTTTACTGTACAACAATGAAAAACTATGACTACATGGTTAATTCTCTCTATAATTACACGCTAGCAATAAACAAAAGCTACACTAATTACACAAACTACAAGAAAAAATCAGAAGATTCCAGTGAGGTAACCTTGCAGGGTCGCCATATGAAACGTCCCCTTAGAAAAATTATACATGACTGTGCGTAAACTGACACACAATATTTTTTAGCGCAACGCAATCTGACTTTCAAAAATCCCTACAAAAGAATGGCCCTGACTAACATTAACCTATACGTTTCACAAATCACTTACCTCACAAAAATCTTGGTTACTCGAACTACTGCAATACAGCGAGCGCCACTACTGCCAGCTAAATAAAAGATTCAAACTACGGAAGGCACTAACTACTGATAGGCATAGTTAGCAAATGAAAGATTTTGATAGAGAACAAACAGTGTATTTACCTTAATAGTCATAATATATATAGCAGTTCATGACATCCAGTCTTACAAATTTCAAAACTCCGCCATCTCTCTCCCCACATCTACCACTGCTGGTGGCTCACCTCCAACTGCGCAACGCTACGCGCTGTTAACAGCCAACTGCCCAACACTACAATGGCCAACAACAATGCAAACCAGCCACAGACTGCACACAGCACAGACAGTGATTTTCATACAGAGCGCTACGTAACGTTGCCAATAAGAAAACATAAACAGCCTACTTACAGTCTGATCAGTCTGTCTTATCCTCGAATCAATTTCATAATGAAATTTTTCTGTGCGACTTGGAGAAGAATTACAGATTTTAAAAACTCCTTGTGGAGTCCTTTGTGAACTTCCTTGATTTAGTGCATGTCATACATACATTTTTCTACTGTGTATGTCAAATCGTCAACTCTCTTTCGAAAATTCCAACCAAATTACACGGGTAATTCTTGCATACATAAGAAAACGCTAGACAATATCTTTACTAACGCATTTACTATTCTGTGCTGTGAAGGAATGGCTAATGTTGTTCAAATCGGTTTTCGTTCCTTGCTCCGCATGGAATCTATTGTACGTCGATTGGTACTGGCACCTAGTTTGGTGGGTACGGATTACATAATCGAGGACAAAATTGGCGATGAATATTTCGCCTGTGTATGGAATCCTTCCAGAACTGCTAATACTTCGTCCTCAATAAAGAAAACCTTGAAGCTGTCCGGATACTGGAATTTAGACTACGAACAACAAATGGGATAAACGTTTGATAAAAGTTCTCTGTTATTAAGGGTTTATTAGTGAAATTACTACGGCGAACTGAATATTTTTGCTTAATTTTTAATGACTTATACTATTCAATAACATACTGTACGATTAAAAAAAAACTGGTATTGTTCGAAACCGCAGCGGCAGTGCGGTGATCGTGAAGTCTAGCCCCTGCGCTATGCTCCCTTGGTCGAAACATAGTGAACGTTACAGGTATAGCGTGTACACATAAAGCTACAACGTAGATTTTCTCGGAAACTGGGGGTCGTCGGATGAGAAGTCGCTAACCACGTACTCTGGACAGGTCCCTATGCAGCATACCTGAGACTCATCAAAATCGGTGAGTAACAGATCTTATGGTCCCATTGTCAGATCTATAAGAAGATCGGCGAGTTCGATAGAATTATACCACACTGTAATAGTAGGAATAAATACACTTGTCATGAATACAGGTGACTCACCTTGTACATATCAGAATAGAGCAAATACTGACCTAACACTTGAGAACACACCGGCTCTGAAGATAAAACTATAAACGTTTTGTAAATCGCTCCAGTCACTATCAGTGGCCACAGTAACATCACATTTCACCTAGAAATTCAACATGCTGACACAACTGTACATGCTTTCATGGCTTCAAGAATCGTGCTGTTTGGGATCGCATAGCTCGTGCAATAGGGTCATTTCCATTTCATCTGATGAAAACTGTCCCTATTACAGAGCAAATAGCACTTTCATCTACGACATATATCAAATACAGTGTATTTATATACGTAACGCGCCGAGTTTAACAACTACCACACGGAAGACGAGAACATCATCTACGATATATTGACGAGGACTTGTCATGTGATAGTCTGCTTCAAATCTTGCGAGGAATATGAATTCGTTCTCACCGTCGCTACAGTTACTGTTCGTTTGTTTATGGCGATGAGTGTTTCACTTCATCACTATTACTTTTATTGACAGATTTTTCAATTTTGTTCATTTTTTTGTGTCATCAATCTTTTGACTGGTTTGATGGGCCCGCGACGAATTCCTCTGCTGTTCTAACCTCTTCACCTCAGAGTAGCACTTGCAACGTACGTCCTCAGTTACTTGCTGGATGTATTCCAATCTCTGTCTTCCTCTCCAACTTTTACCCTCTTCAGCTCCCTCTAGTACAGTGGAAGCTCTTCCCTGATGTCTTAGCAGATGTCCTGCCATTCTGTCCCTTCTTCTTGTCAGTGTTTTCCATGTATTCCTTTCCTTGCCGATTCTGCGCAAAACTTCATCATTCCTTACATTATCAGTCCACCTGATTTTCAACATTCAGTGGCAGCATCGCGTCTCAGATGCTTCCATTCTCTTCTGTTCTGGTTTTCTCACAGTCCATGTCTCACTAACATGTAATGCTGTGCTCCAAACGTACATTCTCAGAAATTTCTTCCGCAAATTAAGGCCTACGTTTGATTCTAGTAACTTCTCTTGACCGGGAATGCTCTTTTTGCAATTGCTAGCCTGCTTGTGATGTCCTTGCTCCGTCCGTCATGTGTTATTTTTCTGCCTACACAGCAGAATTCCTTAACATCATGTACTTCGTGACCATCAGTCCTAATGTTAAGTTTCTCGCAGTGTTCATTTCCGCTACTTTTCATTTCTTTCGTCTTTCCTAAGATTTACTCTCATTCCATATTCAGTACTCATTAGACTGTTTATTCCATTCAGCATATCATGCAATTCTTCTTTTCTTTCACTCAGGATACCAATATCATCAGCGAATCCTATCATTGATATCCCTTTACCTTGAATTTTAATTCCACTCCTGAACATTTCTTTTCTTTCCATCACTGTTTCTTCGGTGTACAGATTGAGCGGTAGGGGGGAAAGACTACATCAACATTTCGTTCGTGGTTGCCCACTTTGTTATTCCCCCTTCGCTCTTGTACGTATTGTACATTCCCTGTCTCTCACTGTAGCTTACTCCTTTTTTATCAGAACGTCGAACATCTTGCATCATTTGACATTGTCGAACGCTTTTCCCAGTTTGACAAACCCTATGAACGGTCTTGATTCTTCTTTAGTCTTGCTTCCATTACCAGCCGCAACGTTAGAATTCGCTCCTTGGCGCCTTTCTCTTTCTTAAAGCCAAACTGATCGTCATCTAACAGATCCTCAACTTTCTTGTCCATCCTTCTGCATATTATTCTTTTCAGAAACTTGGATGCTTCAGTTGTTAAGCTGATTGTTCGATAACTCCCGCACTTGTCAGCTCTTGCAGTCTTCTAAATTGTGTAGATGAGATTTTTTCCGAAAGTCGGATGGTATATCGCCAGACTCACACATTCTGCACATCAAAAAAATGGTTCAAATGGCTCTGAGCACTATGGGACTTAACAGCTATGGTCGTCAGTCCCCTAGAACTTAGAACTACTTAAACCTAACTAACCTAAGGACATCACACAACACCCAGTCATCACGAGGCAGAGAAAATCCCTGACCCCGCCGGGAATCGAGCCCGGGAACCCGGGCGTGGGAAGCGAGAACGCTACCGCACGACCACGGGCTGCGGACTCTGCACATCAGCATGAACAGTCGGTATGTTATCACTTCCCCAGTGATTTTAGAAATTCCAATTGAATGTTATCTGTCTCTTCTGCCTTATTGGATCTTGAGTCTTCCAACGTTCTTTTAAATTCTGATTCTAATACCGGATCCATTATGTCTAACCTGTCGGCTTCTATTTTTTCTTCAATCACATTAGACAAGTCTTCCCCACCATAGAGGTCTTCAGTGTACTTTTTTCACCCATCCGTTCTCTCCTCTGTAATTACCAGAGGAATTGTCGGCCCCCGGTTGCTGAGTGCTCAGCACGACAGAATGTCAATCCTAAGAGCCCGGGTTCGATTTCTGGCTGGGTCGGAGATTTTCTCCGCTTAGGGACGGGTGTTGTGTTGTCCTGATAATCATCATTTCATCCCCATCGACGCGCAAGTCGCCGAAGTGGCGTCAAATCGAAAGACTTGCACCCGGCGAACGGTCTACCCGGCGGGAGGCCCTAGCCACACGACATTTACATTTTACCAGAGGAATTCATACTACACTCTTAATGTTACCATCCTTGGTTATAATGTCACGAAAGGTTGTTTTGACTTTTCAATATGCTGAGTCAGTCCTTCCGATAGTCATATCTTTTACGATTTCTTCACATTTTTCATACAGTCATTTCGCCTTAGCTTCCCTTAATTTCATATTTATTTCGTTCCTAAATGACTTGTATTTCCGTATTCCTGAATTACCCCGAACATTTTTGTGTTGTCTTCTTTCATGTATTAACCGAAATAGTTCTTCTCTTACCCATGGTTTCCCCATAGCTACTTTCTTTGTACCTATGTTTTTCTTTCCAACTTCTGTGATTGCCTTTTTACACCTGTCCATTCCTCATCAACTGAACTGCTTCTGAGATATTCATTATAGCAGTATCTACGCCTGAGAGGATCTGAAGCGTACGTCTTCATTCCTTAGTACTTCCGTAACCCACGTCTTTGCGAACTGATTCTTCCTGACTAGAGTCTTAAACTTCAGCTGAATCTTCGTCACTACTAAATTTTGATCTGAGTCTATATCTGCTCCTGGGTACGCCTCGCAGTCCGGTGTCTGATTTCTTGTCGCTTGCCGATAAGAAAATATACACCCGGACAGAAAAATAGTGAGAAAGGTAGACTGAAACATGTAAAAAAAATCTCCTACAAATTCATCAAAAACTAAAATTATTTTCTTCCTGTACCTAATCTTAATAATCGCTACGTCTGGCCCTGACTCATTACACTTCCCGGTGCAACTGATGATATGCCTACTATTCATGTCTATTGGGGAAAAGTTTGCTAATTACGTTTAGTAGGATGAAGGTGCACTTGGCAATACATTTCCAAAAGAGTCGGAGTGTGCCATCCCATACCAGCACCAACAATATCACATGTTGAATTTAAAATCTTGTTGATTGTTAGGCGGCGTCATATTTCCTCTAAAATAATAGTTTACTGCTAGCAGTAGTGGACACTTGCAGATCCTGAGGAAGATCACAGCAGAGGTATCGAAACGTCGATTATTTTAGAGGAAATATGACGCTGCTTAATAATCCAGAAGATTTTAATTTCAGTGACAACAGCCACGAAAGCCTGTAGACTTACATACTATCACATGTTTCTGGAATCAATTAAATTCGTTTTGATATTGTAAATCCGAATTTTTGCTGTGATTCTCAGTTTAAAACGTTCCACTTTTACATCTTTTTTTTCAAAAGTACATGAAAACCTACGTCATAAATCATAATTAACAACAGGGTCGCATTTTTTTAGCCTAAAGTTATCAAATAGAATACTAATCTAATTTGGAATGTATGATTTGTTTCGTATGCCTGAAATGAAAACTGGAGTATCACTAGATAAGGGTGAATTACATTTTGTAGACTTGAACTTTACAGACTGAAATGATGGGGATTTCATCTATGTGTTGCTAAACGGACGTTTCTATTCAGCTGAATTGACGAATAAATACAGGGCGTTTCAAAAAGAAAGAGCAGATTTCAAACATTTATTTCTCAAAAACTACAAATGATAGAAACACAATTCCAACGGTCCTTCACTCAATATGAGTACCAAATGTTACACAACAAATATCAAAACTGTACCTCAATATGAGCACCATTTGTTACACGACAAATATCAAACCGGTATCTCATTTCTTGCCACACACGACGCAACTGGTCTTTAGTTACCGAATTCACGGCCGCAACAATTCGATGTCGTACCTCTTGAAGAGTAGCGGGCATAGGTGGGACATAAACACAGTCCTTTATGTACCCCCACAAATAAAAATCGCAGGGAGTAAGGTCTGGTGACCTGGGAGGCCACAGACGATGACATTGATCTTGTGCTCCTGCTCTTCCAATCCACCGTCCTGGAATGGTGTTATTTAGGTACCGTCGTACAGGTTCAGAGAAGTGTGGTGGGGCGCCATCTTGCATGAAGATGAAGTGATTTGAATCTTCCTGAAGTTGAGGAAATAGCCAGTTTTCTAACATGTCCAGGTAAATGGTTCCTGTGATAGTTTTCTCCATGAAAAAGAAAGGTCCATAAACTTTGTTTACCGAAATTGCACAAAAGACGTTAACCTTTGGTGAGTCTCTTTCATGTTGAATAACGTCCCTCGGAGTTTCACTCGCCCAAATTCGTACGTTATGCCGATTAACTTTACCAGAAATGTGAAACGTTGATTCATCTGAAAAAATTAATCGTTCGGCAAAATTTTCCTCTTCCATGTCCTGTAGAATTGCAGTTGAAAATTCGAACCTTTTGTTGTGGTCGTCAGGACGCAATGCTTGCAATAACTGCAGTTTGTACGGCTTCATGTGCAGACGGTTACTCAGAACGCGCCATACCGTTGTTTTAGACATGTTTAGTTCGTGACTTGCCCGTGCCGTGGATTTTCTAGGGCTCCTTTCGTAAGCTGCACGGACACGCTCGACATTTTCATCCGATGTGCGTGGACGACCCGTGCTTTTTCGCTTGCAGATGCAACCATCTTCTACGAATCTGTGATGCCACTCATAAATTTGCTTATGACGAGGCGGCTGTTTGTTGAATTGACGGCGGAATGCACGTTGCACACCAACAATGGACTCTAACTTTGCAAATTGCAGCACACAAAATGATCGTTCCTGTGGTGTCGTCGCCATTTTCCTACAAACAAACGCCAGCGCCACTGCGGATTTGCATGGAACTTCTGCGCGGACCATTGAAAAACTTTGAACCTTTCTCTGACAAGAAACGTTTGAATTGTGTTTCTATCATTTGTAGTTTTTGAGAAATAAATGTTTGAAATCTGCTCTTTCTTTTTGAAACGCCCTGTATTTACAAATAAATTTGCTTTGACAGCCGATGTGCGCCAGGGAACATCTACACGAACATGGGAAAGGACGCACTAACTTATAAAGCAGCTGTGATCATAAAAATGAACCCACTGTCGAAAATTTTTACTTTTTAGTCTACTTAATTAAAAGAAGAAGAAATGCGGTACGCCTCGTCTACTACCTAATGCCACAGCACTTTAGATATGGATTGAACTTACCTGTATATAATGCTACTTTTGGTAAAATACGATGACAATTGATGGGGTGATAGATGGTAAGATCTGAGTCAAATGGTTGTAGTAATAGCAGTACTAATGGTAGTAGTGTAAGAGGCAATAGTTCTAGTTAGTTGGAGCCTTGCCATCTCGTTCTAACACCAATAAATACTCACTTGTGTTCCTGTAATGAGTTAAAACGAAGTTGTAACCTGACGACATGTGGTAACAGCCTCTCATTTATCTCATTCTGAGGCCGCTATGATTGACAACGCCACATGCAGAGAGCTATCTGGTAACGTACTTCTTCACTGCTGTGTGTCTTCTCCACTAGATGAGTTATAACTTTCTTAGATATCATGTACCCCATTTATCTGACCACTCATTTAGTCGTCGGTGTACAGAGTAACTAGGCCACATTCTATGGAGAGGAAACAAGACACAGTAAAAACAGTGGAGACACTTTTTTTTTACGATCATGTGTTGACATTTCTTAGCATACACTCAGGGGAGGTAAGCAGAAGAAATAAATTTAAGAAATTACTTTTGAATGAAGGCTACAGCTACGAAGAAGCATATCTGTCATCATAATCACGAAACTAACGGCCTAAAAAAATATTTGCACCTTGTGTATATCTTCGAACGTGTAAGAACTCATATTCAAGGGGTGCTGGAAATGAAAGGAAATTAGGAAATTTGTGGTAAGGTCTTATGAGACCAAACTGCTGAGGTCATCGGTCCCTAATCCTACACACTACTTAATCTAACTTAAAACTAACCCACACTATGAACAACACACACACACCCATGTCCGAGGGAGGACTCGAAACTCGAACCTTCAACGGGGGTGGGGGCAGCACGGACCGTGATAAGGCGCCCCTAGACCGCGCGTCTGAGTATGTCATAAGTAACTGAAAAGATAAAATTACCGTCTACTGAAAACAATAGCCAAAACAAAGGAGATCGAAGTGCAGATCATTCCGCATCTGTCAATCCAGTTCTGCTGGCGGCAAACATACTACGAAATTGGGAAAAACACTTTACTACGAATTAAGAACAAAGCAATAATCAAAATAAATGCAATTTAATGTTGTCGAGGCTCTCGCTGTGTCAAATGTTCAAAACGTCACACGCTTTCCACCAGGTACTCTTCCGCCATTGTTAAATGGAATGACAGCTGCTGAGTTGTTGATATGTCCTTATAAACACTATCGGCTGTAGCGTCACCGGTGACCACGGTATCGCCCTATATAGGCATACGTTGCCTTTGCATTGGATGCGGGTCTTTCAATCTGGAATCTACACCACACTAAGCTGTTGGACGCCATTTCTGTTAAGGATACTGCTCATGATTTTTACTTCAGTGGCTTCTTTCAATTAAAATCAGTGTTGGTTGCAATTCATTCTTTTATTAACAAAGCGTTTCGCGATTGTACTACTATTTTAGCTACAACTATTTGCAGTAATTGAACGTTTCCCTTTATGTGCGGCTATGTTTTGATTCATTTCTTAATTTTATTACAGTGATTCGACCATATTTATATGTTTTTGTAAGCATTAAGTATGCTATACTCTCCTGTGTGCGCGCTTGACATTCCTGCCTTGAAGTTGCGGTGGATGCTTTGTATTCTGTTTAAATACGTATATTTCTTAGTGTGGTCCTACCATTGCACCATTCTGGCATGCTGGTATGACTTTATTAATGCATGTTAATGGGACCCACGACAGGGGTGTTGTCAAAAACGATCCGGTGAACGTTTCCCAGAACCTGAACAGCTGTGACAATAATGTAGGCTGAAGAAATAAATTAAAATTTGTAACAGCGGCAGGATTCGAACCCGGGACTCCATACAGATGCGCTATCGGTTGCACCACACTGCCACTTTGGCTACTAGAGATGCACGGACTATCCTAGTATGGCTACCTCCCCGTGCGGCGCATTTACCTAGTTAGCAAGAGACCTGGATTCGAATCCGGGCGCTGGTACAAATTTTAATTCATTGCTTCAGCCTATATCATTATAGTAGAGTGACGTGAGACTCAATATATCTCGGAAACTTCAACTGCATATGATCAGTTATAGCAGGCTTTTCAGCACAGCGTAGTCAATAGTATTTCTCGTACTCTTTGTTGTGTTCTCCCACAGTGTACATTGTTCGGGCGACCTAAGATTGACCACGTTCGTAGTTCATTTTGTAAATCCCAGGCATTGTGAGAACTTAATGCGGATGGAACCCCGAGAACGCTTCAAGAGTGACGCTTGGGGACTGCATTCTTAAAAACTAGAACCATGTTTTCTAATACGCCCATATTAGTACAGTTGCGAAATCACTGTATGCTTATGGGTAATATTGAATATCGTCTTGACTCTCGGCAAGCTGTTCACAATATGGTCGAGACGTTACTGTTCTGCAGTCCTTCTGAAGTCATCCATCGTGTGAGGAGAGTTTCTGCGAATGGTCCCAGTCACGCCGAAACGGATTCGGTTGTGATTTCTGCGTTTAGGAGGACGTGTTCACGTGGTGGGCGCTGTGTGTTCACGTATTCTTATCTTGAAAGAGTGACCTATCGTGTAAATGCTAACTTTATTGCTGGGCAGTAGGGTGCAGTACAACGCTCTAACTAGCCTGTGCACCGGTGAGAGGCGTCCAAGCTCTGTAAGTTATATCGACCCAAAACAAAACTGTCCAACTTCACGAAGCGTCCGTGGGACTGCGTGCCGTCAGCGTGCATTGTGTCCTGGTCGCTTCCATTCTCTTCTGCTCCATGTACATGTACACCTTCAAGCAAGGGATTTTATGCACTATTGTCGTATTCAACATTTCCTGTTAGTCGCGAATGGAGCACAGGAAACACGATTGTTCGATTGTTGGTAAGCCCCGAGTGAGCTCGAATCTCATTGGACCTTCACGTCCGCCCCCGGTAGCTGAGTGGTCAGCGAGACAGACTGTCAATCCTAAGGGCCCGGGTTCGATTCCCGGCTGGGTCAGAGATTTTCTCCGCTCAGGGACTGGGTGTTGTGTTGTCCTAATCATCATCATCTCATCCTCATCGACGCGCAAGTCGCCGAAGTGGCGTCAAATCGAAAGACTTGCACCAGACGAGCGGTCTACCCGACGGGAGGCTCTCGTCACACGACATTTCATTTCATTTCATTGGACCTTCACGACCTTTTCGCGAGATAGACAGGGGTTCGCTGAAAAAATGGAAACACTGTGACAAATGCACGCTTGAAGGTAACTACAGATGCTAGCTATGTCTGCAGATTGTGGTGTTGTGTTTGACCACGAACAGCAACTGTGCCATGTACTCAATATCTTGCAAGTGTCAGTCGCGTGAGATACAGAGTTCTTTGTAGTAGTGAGTGCATGATGTCGGTGCTAAGTGACTTCGAACTTGAGTAAATGGTGCGCGTGTGGTTGGTGCTTCCGTAACCAGAGTAGCCGAAGTGTATGCTGTTTCAAGAGGCACGTATCGAAGATTGACACCGAATACAGGGAACGCAGTAAAATATCATCCACTAAATCATAACTCGAATGAAAGTATGTGTTGAGCGATCGTAGCAGGTGGTTTACGAAGAGGATTGTGACGAAAAATAAGGTGAAGACGGTCGCAAGAGTCACTGCAGAAGTGAACTCTTTCAACACCAAACCAACACGCAGGAAGCCCTTTGTTGTTGTTGTGGCCTTCAGAGAATGGTTTGATGCAGCTCTCCATGCTACTCTATCCTGTGCAAGGTTCTTCATCTCCCAGTACCTACTGCAACCTACATCCTTCTGAATCTGTTTAGTGTATCCATCTCTTGGTCTCCCTCTGTGAGTTTTACCCTCCACGCTGCCCTCCAATACTAAATTGGTGATCCGTTAATGCCTCAGAATATGCCCTACCAACCGATCCCTTCTTCTTGTCAAGTTGTGCCATAAATGTCTCTTCTCTCCAATTCTATTCGTTACCTCCTCACTAGTTATGTCATCTACCCATCTAATCTTCAGCATTCTTCTGTAGCACCACATTTTGAAAGCTTCTATTCTCTTCTTGTCTAAGCTATTTATCGTCCACGTTTCACTTCCATACATGGCTACACTCCATACAAATACTTTCAAAAACGACTTCCTGACACTTAAATCTATACTCGATGTTAACAAATTTCTCTGCTTCAGAAATGCTTTCGTTGCCATTGCCAGTCTACGTTTTATATCCTCTCTACTTCGACCATCATCAGTTACTTTGCTTCCGAAATAGCACTACTCGTTTACTACTTTAAGCGTCTCATTTCATAATCTAATTCCCGCAGCATCGCCCGATTTAATTCGACTATAGTCCATTATTCTCGTTTTGCTTTTGTTGATGTTCATCTTTCAAGAAACTGTCCATTCCATTCAACTGCTCTTCCAAGTCCTTTGCTGTCTCTGACAGAATTACAATGTCATCGGCGAACCTCAAAGTTTTTATTTCTTCTCCATGGATTTTAATACCTACTCCGAACTTTTCTTTTGTTTCCTTTACTGCTTTCTCAATATACAGACTGAATAGCATCGGGGAGAGGCTACAACCCTGTCTCACTCCCTTCCCAACCACTGCTTCCCTTTCATGTTCCTCGACTCTTATAACTGCCATCTGCTTTCTGTACAAATTGTAAATAGCCTTTCGCTCCCTGTATTTTACCCCTGCCACTTTCAGGTGGCAAGGAAGCCCCATAAGCAGGGAATGCAGGTCGAGCGGGAATTCCAAAAGCACTCATAAGCGATGCAAGTGCCCGTAACAGGAAAATTTGGTGCCGAAATTGTGAAACCTGGGCTATGAAGGACGGAAGAATGTCATTTGGTTGGAGGAGTTTTGTTCAGCACTGTTTCCAGTTTCTATCCGAATTTCCGTCACAAGAGTGAAATATGGCGGGCGTTCGGTAATGATTTGGGCAGCCACGTCGTGGTATTCCATGGGCCTCGTCGTTAGTCTGAAAGGCCGCATTACTCTCAAGGATCACGTGACAGTGTTGTCTGATTAGGCCCATCGCATGGTGCAATGTTTGCTCCCCAATGACGGCGCTGTGTTCCAAGACGACACATCACGCAGCCCCCACTGCCTGGAGCACGAGGATGATTTGTCGCATATCCCGTACCACTAAAATTACCAGATGTCAACATTATTGACCCTTCGTCGACTACTTTGGAGAGAAGGGCGCGGGATCGCTGTCACCTCCATCATCGTTACCAGAACCCCCACAAGTTTGTAGGTAGAATTCTCTAAGATCCCTTGGAAACCACACAGAATCTGTATTTATTTATTCCGAGACAACTGGAAGCTTTTTTCGGTGCCAACGGTTATCGAACACTGCATTGGGCATAGTAATGTGTTGTATTTCTCCTGTTTCCATATTTTTGTTCATCCCTGACCCGTAGGCTGGGCGCTTCAGTCTGGAACCGCGCGAACGCTAAAGTCGCAGGTTCGAATCCTGTCTCGGGCATGGATGTGTGTGATGTCCTTAGGTTAGTTAGGTATAAGTAGTTCTAAGTCTAGGGGACTGATGACCTCAGATGTTCAAATGTTCAGATGTGTGTGAAATCTTATGGATGACCTCAGATGTTAAGTCCCATAGTGCTCAGAGCCATTTGAACCACGTAGGCCGTGTCTTTTCCAAACGTCGCACTGTAGTTGGATCAGTGTCTCCGTGACATTTTCGCTCTTACAGAACGAACCTATAACGGAACGTACTGCACTTCTTTGGATCTTTTCGACTTCCTCTATCACCCGTCTTCGGTGACGGTACTAGACTAGCGGTAAGATGAAGGGGATAAAAATCTGTTCGATCTTTCTTCGACGGTGGTCCATTGATTGTCAAAGTTCCCCGCATTCTGAAGGATTACAATGTTTCTTTTCTAACTCCTTATACCTTAGGTTTTTACTCTGTTACCAGTTGTGTCACCTTTACAAGGTTCCTAACTCACTGGATCACTAGAAGCTGCTGAAGTTAATAGAGATTCCCTCAAAGTTCCAAGCAGCAGTGAACTCTCATTTCGATAGGACTTGGAGGAACGCTTGGCACCATCCGTCAGCCGACCCTCTAACCTCACTACGCATTTGGCGTACACGGTTCTCCTCATTTTTCTCGCCATTGCAGCAGTCGCAGGAATCAATTTCCTTTCGAAAATCCGCAGTCGTATTCCTAACTCCGTTTCCCAGTTCACGCGCAGCGGTTGAGGGGGAGTCGCGCACATACGCTGAGGAGAGCGGCAATCTATACCGACGCACCCTCTTCGTTTCTCCGCGCAGAGATTTATGCTTTTAATCTCTGGATTGGAGTGCGGCCTTGCGCCTTGGAAACGAAGAGGGGCGGGGTGGGGGGAGGGCGTAGAGAGAGAGAGAGAGAGAGAGAGAGAGACGCGGGAGGGGATGAGGGAGAGGAAGAGAAAGGGGGGAGGGGGAGACGGAGACGGAGAGAGATACGGCGAGAGGCAGAACTCGTGATCTCGTGCCGCAGGGGGTCGCTGCACAGATGCAAGTCAAGGAGCCAGCAGCCACTGGGGACAAAGTGCCGCCCGCGGGAGCATACGTACGCGGTGTGCACCGCAGAGGAGGTGGATGGGGGTAGATATGGTGGAGGGTGAGAGGGGAATTGGATGGGTGGTTTACTCTGTTTGCGTCCCTGGCATCTCGTTACCGCGACGAGCGGCGCGCGCTTCAGGAAGCAGGCATACTGCAGCCTCCCATCCATCCTGGCTCTCCTCTCTCACTCCTTACAGAACAAATGACTTCCCACCCCCGCAGACAAGCGACGTCATCACCTGTAGAGAGGTAAGGCGCTGCCTCTGCAGCACCTCGTTGGGTTATCATGGGGCGATCGATCATTTTATCAGTTTCCGGAAGGATATTTTTGTCACACAGCTTATAAGGCGCTGTCACTGATGCTTATCTATACTTGGGATTTTACTTTAACAGTTTTTGGCCAAGTGTTTGAGCCGGGCAGGAAGAAGAGTCCCTGGAAATTATACAATGGATTTTTGACCGAATTTTAGATGCTTTAAACAAATAGTGTATCAAATTAACTACCGTGAGGACTAATTTTACAAAAAAAAATGTATTTGCTTGAAAATAATCCGAGCAGTTAATAAGAAAGTGATTTGAGGGAAAATTGTTGCATAAGTTCATAGCATTTATCCACACATTTAATAAACACAACAGATACGCGTAAGATAGACTTTAATCATCAGTAATATATTCCTCATCACTATTTATAACAGTCTGCCAACGCTGGGGAAACTTTTCGATTTTACGGCTGTAGAAGTCACGTGATTTTGAGGCGAAAAACTCTACGAGCTATGTTCGGAGCGTATTTTCTTCCGGAAACGATGTTCCTTGAAGATTGTCCGATAGAGATCTGAGGGCGCAAGATCAGGTGAATAAAGTGGGTGCGGAGTGACTCAACCAACCTACCTTCTGTATGCTGTTTTTTGTCGATGTAGCAGAATGCGTGTGTGCGTTACTTAACACTGTCTTCGTGGCCGTTGTTCTTGGACTGCATCTGAAAGACGTCTCAGTTGTTGACAGTAAATGTCAGCAGCGATGGCTTCACCTTAGGGAAGCATTTCGCAGCTGCTACACCAGATACATAACATTATCTTTCGTGGATGCGTGCAGGTCTTTACAGGCAGTTGCTGGTTTGTGTGGACTTAGCCATTCCTTTCTTTCCCTTGTGTTAACCCGTAACGATATAGGATAGGAGAGGGCGGTGTTCACGAGCCATCTGATGACGAGCGGGCAGAGATGTACACATATCTACCCGTTGATTTTTGTGACGTTGGCTTAGAGCATGCCTTATCCCTACACTCGATTACGCATTGCATTCAAATGTCGCAGGATGGTAGACCACAATTAATCACATTTTCTAATTCTCGTGTACAATGACGTGGATCATTGTAGATTAATGCATTTAAACAATTTTTATCAAACTCTGAAGGTCTTCCTGAAGATGGGGAATCACTAATGTCAAAACGGTCCTCCTTAACAAGAGAAAAGCATTTTCTTGCCATTTTCTGTCGAATGGCATTATCCGGACACATGGCGCAAATGTTTCTGACTGCCTCAACTGCTGTCACCCTTTTATTGAACTTACACAGGAGAATACGTCGGAAATGTTCCGATTTCTCCGCTTGACACTCCATTTTCTAACATCCACTCATTATCTCCAAATGACAAAATGGCAGTATGCAAACTCAAATAGCAACAGTGAACCACAAATAAAAAATTACAGTCGATAAAAAACCCATAGCAACCGGAACACCAACATGCGAAACAAAAACGCTACGACCTTATCCACCGACCTAATATTCTGCTAACTGCTGGTGCTACTTATGTAAATAAAGTGTCAAAAAAATCAGCTCACAGCATAAACTGCAACATCTTTGCCTTCCCCTGATCTGTATACTCCTAGTAATAATTGAATACCGATCGATACATTATGTTATATTTCATATTTTCTGAACGATATTCTTAAAAAATAAAAAAGCGGTCAAATCTTCTGTGAAATGATTTATTTAAAAGGCAGAAATAAAATAGATAAACGCATTGGAGAAACATTTGAAGCGCATTTGAGTAACGTTCTAAATCAAGAAAAACGTTCTAAATCAAGCACAGCAAGTGAGTTGTTGAGTGAGAATATGAAGTTCAATGATCAACTTAGAATAACGTTCTGAATCAAGAACAGCAAATGAGTTGTTGAGTGGAAATCTGAAGTCTAATGTCCATCTTGTCTTATAATTTTAAAGAGTACAACGGGATATTTGGTGTAATTTTACTCAGTGGCCTCCTCACGTCACTACCGTATCACCATTTGAGTTCCTATACGTGATTTGGAACATCATTCAGTGGAGCATGTTGCTTCTCTAATTTGTTCTATTTCTGACTTTTACACAAATAATTTCACAAACGTTGTGACCGTTTTACTTTTTTTTCATATTTTAATTTAGAGAAACTCGAGCTGTGCATCCGTTCTCCGTGCATGAACTTAATGACAGGTGTGTTTTTTACACACGCACACACACACACACACACACACACACACACACACACACACACACACACACACACACACACACACAGTTCACTAGTATAAGGTAATACTTTACCAATATTGCGAACGCCGAAACATACCCATCGAAACTGCTGTCTGAGGATGGTCGTTTAATCGAAACAGATCGCGAAGTGTAAATAAAACGCGACGTGGAAGATCAGTTTTCGAAATCTGTCCTTTTAGTTCAGTAGACGGTACACCATGGGGTGTACTCTTGACCACAGCACCACTGATACACAATAAGCGCCATTTATAATTCGTGAATCACTGAAATATCTATTTCTGTGACAACTACAGTTACATGCAGATATGTGAAAGACGTGAAAATAATAAAAAAATAGGACTAGATTTTATTTTCATAGTGTTTATGTGGATATGGGGACGTAAATAAACGTTCATATTGATATTTGCAGGAACATATCATTTAATGATACTGGCAGAAAAATGAAATTTTGTTGAAATGTTTTAATATTACACCAAATTTTCTGCATCATATTTTATCACGGTCACTTTGCTACTTGCCTTTACTTACACGCCCTCTCTGAACGTGGCAGGCTAATATTCTGTCGTCATATGGTCAGCAGAGGTGCAAAAAAATGGTTCAAATGGCTCTGAGCACTATAGGACTCAACTGCTGAGGTCATTAGTCCCCTAGAACTTAGAACTAGTTAAACCTAGCTAACCTAACGACATCACAAACATCCATGCCCTAGGCAGGATTCGAACCTGCGACCGTAGCGGTCTTGCGGTTCCAGACTGCAGCGCCTTTAACCGCACGGCCACTTCGGCCGGCAGCAGAGGTGCAGGCATCGATAGCAAAAGCGATCTCATTGATCCAGTGACGTTCAGATAGCCAGATCCTTTACTGTTTCTATAACGAATCGAACTCCCATGAACAAAACAGTTTCAACCGTCTGATTACAAATGAGTTAATGTATTAAATATATGACGTTAAGGTTGTAAGCGAGAAAAAGTTTGAAGCGGTTTTGAAACTATGCCTTAACTTAGTTGGAAGCCGCTAAGTGTTCCCATTATGAAACACTGGATGAATATGGTCTGAGTAATTTGCGCTCCATTTTAAGCAAAAGCTAATTTTTCACGCACCGCGACGTTTATGACGCCATTTTTCCTTAACTACGTGTCGCACAATGTTCCAGTTTTGCAGGTGCATTCAGTGATACATGTAGATACTGCATACAAAGTGTGTTGTGAAGTGAGTTATTAGTAAAGAATCAATGCAACCATAGATATTACAAAAATAGATGTAATTACGTATTTTCGTATGTGCATACTTATATATATGTTTCACACCTACTTCTAAACCTTTGGACCGATTTCAAACTAACTTGGTATACATATCATTTAATGTCTGGAAACCATCGCTGTTGGCATAAGAAACACCATTAGAAGCAAGTAGCCCACGACGCACAAATAACCATACATTAGTCATCCAGTATTTGAGAGTGAGAGCACTTAGAGACTTGTATCAAACTTTGCATGCAATTTCAAACCTTTACGAAAGTTTTTCTCGCTGACGACCACCACAAAACGATGAAAGGAAAAAAATCGCTTACTACATTTTCGCTGTTCATGAAGTAAAACTGGCGCATGAAACGTGACATTTTAATTTATTATTTCTTTATTACTAAGTGTACTCACGACACATTTTCCAGCCAGTATTCTCATATACTACAGAATGTACCAGAAAAGTTACATATTTGTGCAACACATAGCAGGGAATATGACGTCATAAACACTGAGATGCGCGAAAAACTTACGCAGCATGCATGGCGCTTGAATTTATTAAGTCCTAGCTACTAATTCTATTCGCAGTACATTTCACGGACAGTATCCACATATTCCGCTGAGTGTACTTACAAAATTATATCATTGTACAATGCATAGTTCAGGAGGTGCCGCTCGGGGTAGTCGCGTTGTCTTAGGCTCCTTGCCACGATTCGTACGGCTTCCCCCGTCAGAGGGTTGAGTCCTCCCTCAGGCATGTGTGTATGTGCTCTCCTTAGCGTAAGTTAGTTCAAGTTAGATTAAGTAGTGTGTAAGCCTAGGGACCGATGACCTCAGCAGTTTGGTCCGATAGGAACTTACCACAAATTTCCAATTTCCAGGAGGTGATGTTATAAACACCGAGCTGCGTAAAACCGAAACCACAAAGCAGGAATTCGCTAAACTTAAAGGTGAAATATGTGCAAAAATACGTGTTAAGTGTGTCAACTATATGTGGCACATATATACGAGAACAAAGCTATGGGTTAAAAGTTCATCCTAAGACTCTCCATCGATTTCAACCCAATTTAGTACACATATTAATTAAAATCTGGAAAGAAAACTGTGGGGGCAAAAACGATGACCCTTTTGCTGGTGAGAGCTTGACAACATGGAGAGAGAAGGGAGAGCAGGAGATGGATAATGAGTGAGCAGGTGGAAATGGGGAGAGAGAGAGAGAGAGAGAGAGAGAGAAAATGGGCAGAGAAATGAAAGAGGAGGCAGAGGGAGGAAGACAGAGGCATAGAAATGGGTGTATGAGAGCAACAGATATAGTGGGTGGTGGAAATGAACAGACAAAGGGAAGAGGAAGAGATAGCCAGATAGGGGGTAGAGGAGGAGAAGGAGGAGATGGACACAGAGGAAAGAGGAGGAGATGAATAGGGAGAATGGAGAGGAGACGGACACAGATAGAGGCAGGTGTAGACAGACTGAAAGAAAGGGAGGCAGGAGGAGATTGACACAGAGCGTGGGGAGACGCAGACGGAATTAGGCAGGCGAGGAGATGGACAGAGAGAGGGAGGAGGTGGAGGGGGAGGAGGAGGAGGAGGAGTAGATGGATAGAGAGGAGGGAAGGTAGAGGTGGAAGAGAGTGGGGGTGGAGATGGAGGACAGAGACTGGGGGTGTAGGTAGTGTAGAGAGATAGGTGAAGAGATGGAAATAGAGAGGGGGAAGGTGGAGATGGAATGACGGAAGATAGGAAAAAATACACTGGTGTCCAAAATTAAAGCAACAAATGGAAATTTTGCAAGGTTGCGTTTATTTTCCCACTAAACAGACAAACAGGCGATAGTAAAGTAGAAACAATGTCAAGAATGCAGAACGTAATCAAGTGCAACATACATAACGGTAGACAAAATGTTCTTCATTTTTTTCCAACTTAACACTTTCTGACAACTGGTTAATGTGCTCAGTATGGTGAGGACCTCTGGCACCAACACAGGCCTGACAACGAGAGACATACTATGAATGATGTCATCAATCTAGTGCTGAGGCAGTTGAAAGGTGGCTACACTGAGTCACAGCGCCAGAGATTGCGCCAAAGATTATTATTCCGCCGCCTACACTGGGCAGTAGCAGTTCAGACGATGTCGAGGGCAGTTTTTGTTCTGTTGGGCGATAGAGTAAACGCTGTTCGGTTGATGTAATGTATAGATGGAAGAAGTTGCAAGTGTCAGAATATATTTGAGAAAAGAGATGGGCTTTTGATTTATGATGCTGGTGTAATGGAATATGTTCGTCAATATATAATGAGTTAAAAAGGCATTACAGTTTTCTTTAATGACAATCCCTCTTGCCCACAGGTACAGTCAACAAAGCATCTGGCTCGTGTTCATTTATTAGACTTGTAATTCTGGTTTCTATGTGCAATTATAGTATTTCTGGTTTTTCAATTAGTTCATGGTAAATGGTGTTTAAAATATTTTGTCGTATTGAGAAAGAACCGAGCCAGATACATGTACGTTGAGTCAAACTACCACACACAGCACAGTTACACTTGTGCTTTGTTGTTTCGTAGCTTTTACAGTTGCGGGGAACTTAATTAATCAATTGTGTTAATGGAAATTCCTTGTCATTCTTTATTTTTATTTTAAGCAGTTAGATTGCGTGCTAATGCTAGTCAGGGCCAACCGGTTACGAGACTTCGTAACCGGTCACACAGCTACTAAAATTATTGCATTTATTCATTAATATTGGTCCTTTCCTTTTTAATTAAGCCCCCATGCACAGTAACGCCCATTCTTATCGCAGAGCTGCTGGCAAATCTTGGAGAGTGGTTGGTGGATGCTGACATGACGCAACCTGTCTGCCTAATGCATTCCAGACATGCTCTATGGGAACCAAATTGGAAGAGTGAACAAGGCGCGCCAAGCGTGCAATATCTTCCGTTTCCAAAAAGCTTCAATTACCCGTGCTCTATGAGGTCGAGCATTATCGTCCATCAGTAAGTCTGGGCCCACAGCGCCTCGCAACAACCTCTTCTGAGATCCCATGATCTTCTCAGTTAAATCTTGCTGATTCACCCGTACAATTTCATGAAGAGGTATTCGAGTGGGGAACGTAATCCCTGCCCACACCATCAGGGATTCTCCTCGATATCGGTCACTTTCCACAATGTTAGGGTCCCGAAATCGTGTTCCACCTGCCCCCCACCCCAGATGCAAATCCATCAAGAATCATTCTCCAGATCGGGGCTCATCTATGAAAAGCACATCGGCCCACCATTCGACCTTCCAGTTGGCATGTCAACGGTTCCACCATAAACCATCCCTTCTGTTAAGACACCCCAGAGGGAAACAGACAGCAGGTCTCCAACAATAGAGTATTTTGCAGGAGTATACCTTTTAATAAGCAGATTAAGACATTTTAAATGTTTTGATTCGGTCAATAACTACGCGAAATATTGAAAATCAAATTTTTGTTACTCCTGTAAGTCGTTAGACAGGCAACCTGCAATGGTACTAGTATCCGGGTTCCGAGTCAGTCACTTAGTAATATAAATTGTCCTATTTGGAATGCAGCCTCTGGGGGACCGCGGGGAAAGGACTGGAAAACCAACGAAAGTGTATCGTTCAGGGAGTCGGAGAGTGTAATGTCGTGAATCTAAGTGTTGTAGGAGAACTAGCCAATTTCAAAAACAACACTTCATAGACAAAACCTAGGAAAAATAGTTCAAATGGTTCTAAGCACTATGGGACTTAACATCTGAGGTCACCAGTCCCCTAGATTTAGAACTACTTAAACCTAACTAACCTAAGGACATCACACACATCCATGCCCGAGGCAGGATTGGAACTTGCGACCGTGGCAGCAGCGCGGTCCCGGACTGAAGCGCCTAGAACTGCTCGGCCACAGCGGCCGGCACTAAACCTAGATGTACAGGTATTGGGAGTTAGTCAAGCGAAATGGAAAGAAGATATATCAAGTCAGGCGAATATAGGATAATACCAACAGCATTAGAAAATTGTATTGTGCGAGTGGCATTCATTACTCATAGCACGTTAGGCAAAGTATTAGTTATTGTGAACTGTTCAGAGCTCAGATTGTTCTCATGAGAACAAATATCTTACCATCATGAGCAGATGATGATTTCGTCGAGTGAGTATATGAGGAAACTGAACGGGTATCTCAGTATGTATAAGGAGAGAAACTAATAATCACAGAGCTGTGCAACGCTACACTTGACGAAGAAACACAGTTATGGGAGAGTACTGCATCGATTGTAGGAATAAGAGAGGAGAAATACTCACTGTGTTGTGCAACAAATTTAAAGTAGTTATATTACATAGCTTAGGCGTCATAAGACGAGGAAATGTACAAGGGAACTTCCTCGAGAAACGGTAAGATATCAGTTGGGTGAATTCTTGGTGAGACAGAAATTCCAAATATTCAAAATCGGATTGTCAGGTATACTAGAAGATAACATACAATGTTATCACAATTTCCTAATGACAAAGAGTAGGTTGAAGTTTAAGAGAACCGTCAGGTGCAGGGATATTGAGGTACTGAGAGACGATAATGTCCGTTCGAACTTCACTGGGCTGTAGTTTTTGCGATTACTAACTACCATACTAAAATTTTTCTTTTTTGCAGTTAAGACTTCCTTGGACGATGTACCTCGGTTCCGAGATTTCCGGGACCTGTACGAAAAATTGGAACAGAGATCAATATAAACATCATTTCCGCCCTTTTTATTGCTCATCAAAACCGCACATTGCATGTTGTACCACTATACAGCTAGACATTCAGAGTTGTTGCTCCAGATTGCTGTACAAACCGGTACTTCTAATACCCAGTAGCACGTCCTCTTGCACTGATGCATGCCTATATTCGTCGTGGCATACTATCCTCAAGTTCATCAAGGCACCGTTGGTCCGGTTTGTCCCACACCTCAACGTCGATTCGGCGCAGATCCCTCATACTGGTTGTTGGGTCACGTAGTCCATAAACAGTCCTTTTCAATTTATCCCAGACATGTTCGATAGTGTTTATGCCTGGAAAACATGCTGCCCACTCTAGTCGAGCGATGTCATTATCCTGAAGGAAGTCATTCACAACATGTGCATGATGGGGACGTGAATTGTCGTCCATGAAGACGAATGCTTCGCCAATTTGCTGCTGATATGATTGCACTATCGGTCGGAGGATGACAATCACGTATCGTACAGCCGTTACGGCGCCTTCTGTGACCACCAGCGGCGTACGTCAACGCCACACAATGCCACACCAAAACAACAGGTAACTTCCAACTTGCTGCACTCGCTGGACAGTGTGTCTAAGGCGCTCAGCCTGACCGGGTTGTCTCCTAACACGTCTCCGACGATTGTCTGGTTGAAGACATACGCGACACTCGTCGATGAAGAGAACATGAGGCCAATCCTGAGCGGTTCATTCGGCATGTTGTTGGGCGCATCCGTACAGCGTTATATGCTGTCGTGGTTGCAAAGATGGACGTCACCATGGACGTCGGGAGGGAAGTTGCGCATCATGCAGCCTACTGCGCACAGTTTTGAGCCGTAACACGACGTCCGGTAGCTGCACAAAAAGCATTATTCAAAGTGGTGGCGTTGCTGTCAGGGTTCCTCCGAGCCATAATCCGTAGGCAGCGGTCATCGATTGCAGCAGTAGCCCGTGGGCTGCCTGAGCGAGGCTTGTCATCTACAGTTCTTGACTCTCTGTGTCTCCTCCATATCCGAACAATATCGGCTTGGTTCACTTCGAGACGCCTGGACACTTTCCTTGTTGAGAGCCCTTCCTGGCACAAAGTAACAATGCGGACGCACTCAAACCGCGGTATTGACCGTCTAGGCATGGTTGATCTACAGACAACACGCGCCGTGTATCTCCATCCTGGTGGAATGACCTGAATTGAGCAGCTGTCGGACTCCCTCCGTCTAGTAGCCTTGGTAGTTTACATCTTTGAGCGAGTTTAGTGACATCTTTGAACAGTCAAAGGAACTGTGCTTGTGATACAATATCCACAGTCAACGTCTATCTTCAGGAGTTTTGCGAACCGGAGTGATGCAAAACTTTCTTTGATGTGTGTATGAAATTGCTTCCTGACGTTTCGCCTGCAACTGCGGGTGACATCTTCCGAGGTAAAACGGCTCCTGCCACTAAGGCTTGAGGGTCTCTTACGTTTATAGAGCACCGCAATACGTCACGTGATGTCGACTGTGTGACTATCTCTGGATGGCGTTATCTTTCTCGCTTAAAAATAAAAATTACATCATACGCAGTAATAATTTTAGTAGAAAATAAGAGGTTTGTAGTTAGATAAAATATGGATGTAGACTTTGCAGCAACGGAGTGGCAATCGATTATTTAACATCGAGAATAATGACGCCATCCAGAGACAGTGACACAGCTGGCATCACGTTGTTGGTGACCTATATGCGTTCTACAAATGAGAGAGCCCCTGAAGCCCTAATGGTAATAGCCGTTTTACATCGGAAGATGTCTCACGCAGTTGGAGACGAAGCGTCAGGAAGCAGTTTCATACATCGACCATGACGTATCAATAAGGAAGTTTTAACTGAAGAAGATGCCAGCCGTGAAAGCCTACATTATGCGAATACCGTATTAGATAGTTCACATGTTACAACTTAGTTCCGTTTCTGTGGTTTCAGACGAAAACATTTGTATGTAAATTGTGACAAATAACGTTTATGGAATCACACTCACGTGAATTACGTAACAGGGATACATGGACTTGTGGCCAATACTTTCCACGACTTACATGTTAGAAGCTTTCACTGAGTCATTAATAAAAGCTACATTTCCGGAATCAAGACGTGTAGATTACTTCACGATTCTATTTTTCTGCACAGTGTGCTATAGACAGTCAGACATCTTAGTCAATTGGCGCGGGTGTGCGCGCTTCCACGGCGACGACTCTAAAACCAGGGGTAGGTCGGGATATGATTTTACGTCTCCTAAAGGTCTGGGGCATCATTCGTTGCCAGGAACGTGTAGTGTTTTTATAGCGGAGCTGATAGCAATTAACAGAGCCCCACATGTTATTAAACAAGCTCCTCCTTGACCGCGTTTTTATTTGCAGCGACTCATTGAGCAGTCTTCAGGCCTCTGAACACTGTCACTCTAGTCACCCTGTTATGTTTGCTATTCACGACCTCTCTGACCTTTGTCGTACTCACTGCTCCGTCTTCCTTTTTCTAGGCCTAAGATCATGTATATATCCCAGAAAATGAACTGGCTGACCGTTTGTCTAGAGAAGCGATTATTTGCCCAACATTCGCTTTGACGAACGTACGTGCGGATTTGTGGGTGCAAATAAGGTCTCTGCTCTCTCGCAGATGGAACAACGTATGATAGGCTACTAGTTCTTCTAATAATCTTTGCGTCATCTAAGAGATACAACTGCATGGCATTCCATCTTCTGATATTCCCAGAAACAAAACGTCTCACTTCGTCTACTACATCGAATATACCAGAATAACCCAATGTATTATCTTATGTAAAAGGTGACGCGAATTCTTTGCCCACAGTGTTGGCTGACGATTCCCGGACACTAGAATAGGTCCTCGGTTTTCGTGAAAAAGGTTTTTATTCTCAGATATATTGTATTAATCTACCTTCTGGACGGGGGTTGTACTAGTAACGCTAGCAGCTTCACTCGCGTAGCCTGTGAGGCCTGCACAGATGTTTCTTGTTTTTCTTTAATTGAATTTATATGTTGTCTCAAAATGCAACACCTTCCAAACTTTTCACGAGAAATACACCAAAAGAAGCATGGTCTTTCCCGAATGTACTTCTGACCAAAAACCGACTCTGGTAGCTGGAGTCCAAGGTTTTCGTTAATTATACCTTTTCATCATTTAATACATATTTCTTTATCTTCCAAACTTTTCACGAGAAATACACCAAAAGAAGCATGGTCTTTCCCGAATGTACTTCTGACCAAAAACCGACTCTGGTAGCTGGAGTCCAAGGTTTTCGTTAATTATACCTTTTCATCATTTAATACGTATTTCTTTATATCTCAACGTGAACAGAAACAGCAATTTTCGTAGATTAATCTTTAAATATTTTTGATATATCCGTAATGAAATATTTTCTTAAAATTTTTTATCCCCTATTTCACACCAATAGGACTGAAGTTCCCAAAACAGTGAAACACGATATTATTTATTTCTAACACAGAAACCAAATACAAATTTCCATACATTCAGGTTTAAAAATGCTTTCATAAAACTTTTCATCCCCCATTTTATTACCTCAAGAGGTTGAATTTTCAAAAACACCGAAACACGTATTTCTTTATTTCCAACCGAGAAGGTATTTTTATGGATGTAGCTTTAAAAATGATCTAATAGTTCTTCACTAACGATTTATTGTAAAAAAATATTTCACCCCATTCTGGTTGAATGTCGAAAAAAGCTGAAAATTCTTAATTTGAGATTGAAACCAAATACCAGTTTTCGAAGTTCTAGCTTCAGAACTGCCTTAATAGTGACATATTTTCAAGAAGCCTTTCATCCCCTGTTTCGCTTCTTACAAGGGGGAACCTCCCCATCGCACCCCCCTCAGATTTAGTTATAAGTTGGCACAGTGGATAGGCCTTGAAAACCTGAACACAGATCAATCGAGAAAACAGGAAGAAGTTGTGTGGAACTACGAAAAAATAAGCAAAATTTACAAACTGAGTAGTCCATGTGTAACATAGGCAACATCTAGGCTAACGTAAGCCCAGGACCGCCGTGGTCCCATGGTTAGCGTGAGCAGCTGCGGAGCGACAAGTCCTTGGTTCAAGTCTTCCCTCCAGTGAAAAGTTTAATTTTTTATTTTCAGTTTATGTGACAAACTCTTATGTTTTCATCACTTTTTGGGACTGATTATCACATCCGCAAGAAAACCGAAATCGGGTAAGGTAAAAGAATCTTTTTACCCATTCGCCAAGTGTACAACTTAGGTGGGTCGACAACATATTCCTGTCATGTGACGCACATGCCGTCACCTGTGTCGTATAGAATATATCAGACGCGTTTTCCTGTGGAGGAATCGGTTGACCTATGACCTTGCGATCAAATGTTTTCGGTTCCCATTGGAGAGGCACGTCCTTCCGTCTACTAATCGCACGGTTTACCGGTGCGGTCGCAAAACACAGACACTAAACTTATTACAGTGAACAAAGACGTCAATGAACGAACGGACAGATCATAACTTTGCGAAAATAAAGAAATTAAAATTTTTACTGGAGGGAAGACTTGAACCAAAGACCTCTCGCTCCGCAGCTGCTCACGCTAACCACGGGACCACGGCACTCCTGAACTCACGTTAGCCTAGATGTTGCCTATCTTACACATGGACTACTAAGTTTGTATATTTTGCTTATTTTTTCGTAGCTCCACACAACTTCTTCCTGTTTTCTCGATTGATCTTTCAGTTTTTCAAGGCCTATCCAGTGTGCCAACTTATATCTAAATCTGAGGGGGGTGCGATGGGGAGGTTCCCTTGTTAGGAGGAGAATTTCGAGCAATCCCTTCTTGAACGATGCCTGGAGTATAAGATTCACACCCTCTCCAAATTTCAAGTTTCCATCCTTAGCGGTTTGGGCTGGGTGATGAAGGGTCAGGGAATCAGTTTGGTCCTATTCCTTTTTTTCATTTCCAATTCAGAAGCCAAATACCAGTTTTCAAATATTTAGCTTCAAAATGCTTTCACAATATATTTTCATGAAACATTTCACCTCCTATTTCAACCTTTTACGCGTTGAATTTCCAACAGCACTGAAATGTATTTATCTATTTGTAACACAGAAGCCAAAGACAAATTTTCATAGATTTAACTAAAAAATGCTTGCATAATGAAATATTTCCATAAAAACTTCCATTCCCTATCTCACCACCATACAGACTGAATTTCCAAATGAAGTACACTGTATTTTTTATTTTTAACAGCGAAGCTAAATACAATTTTTCATAGATGTAACTTCGAAACTGCTTGCATAATGAAATATTTCAATAAAATTCATGGCTGTCCATCTCGTTCAATGGACGATGGACTTCAGCTTTCATCCCACAGTAAATGCGGCAAGTACATCAAATACTACTTTGGCAGTGGCGGAAACTGAGGATATACTGCCGAAACTAGTCGTCTTACAGAATAAAGATGTTCTCAGGATACAGCTAGCTGGCCGTTGTGGCCGAGCGTTTCTAGGCGCTTCAGTCCGGAACCGCGCTACTGCTACCGTCCCAGGTTGGAATTCTGACTCGGGCATGGATGTGTGTGATGTCCTTAGTTGTTAGGTTTAAGTAGTCTAGGGGACTGATGACCTCAAATGTTAAGTCGCATAGTGCGCAGAGTCATGTGAAACATTTGAAGATACAGCTGTGGTGGTGCTTTCAATAAAAACTTTCATTCCTTGTTACACCCTCATCGCCAAAAAACAGGTATTTTTTAATTTGTAATCGAGAAGTCCAACACCAATTTTCATTCATATAGCTTTAAAAATCGGTAATTCTTTAATGATCTTTTCTTTTTTTAACGAAGTTTTCAGCCGCTATTTCAAAACCATAGGCGTTAAATTTCTAAAAATGCTGAAACACGTATTTCTTTACTTGTCATCGAGCCATCAGATACCAATTAGTGTTGATGTACTTTCAAAATTGCCTTAATTTCCTATTTTACCAATTTAGGGTTAGAATTCTAAAAATCCCTTCTCAAACAACGCCTGCAGTTCAAGATCAACATCCTCTCGAAATTTCAAGTTCCTGCCTTGTCTGTGTGAGATGGGGAATGATGAGTCAGTCTGGACGTTGTCTATTGTTTCTAAATTTTACTGTTCTGAATCTCCAGGCTAAAAGGAATTCTTTGGTCTGTAACTGTCTTCGCGCTGAACTGGGCTGGCGGGGTTTGGGTGCGGGCGATGAGCCCTGACAGAGCCCTCTTCCGCTCTGGCCTACGTACCGGCGCGATCCATACTCATCCAGTAAATTTTTCTCTGTTCTGGCATCACTATTTCCTCCAATGCTTAGAGTTTACCACTCCTACGCACTTTTATCATCAGAACACGTTTCTGACAGAAGTCACTAACTCCAGATTAACTATCTCTGGATTGAGGGACTTAGGACCTTTCTGTTTAGGCTCTTAGCCCCCAGCCAACCAGTCGACAGCATCTCGGGACCCAGCCGTAACGCGCGCGATTATAGTTGCAAGAACTTTTCTGTCTGGTACTGCAGATAGAAATAATCTGTACTATCTCTCGACAAAGACAGCGTTGGAGGAAAAGAAGGTAGTTTTGAGCGGTTCACAATAAAACGCATATTTTGCCCTGCCTTGTTGTAAACAGTGACTCCCACTCGCGTCGTACAATTTTCTGGTTGATAGTACGAGGACCAGATACTTCTTTTTTGCATTTCGCTTGACTGACCCCTTCTACATCTAGGTTCAGCCTCTGAAGTGTTTTTTTTTTTCAAACATTCTATTTCTCTTACAAATTCCACTCTCTGACTCCAAGAATGTTATACTTCCGTTCGTTTTCTCCAGAAGCTGCACCCCACGTAGGATAATCTATATTACTAAGCGATTGTCTCGGAATGCGAACCCACAACTATTCCCATGTGACAGAAAACACCAGAGCACAGCGAATGTCGTCGACAAGTCAGCTCTGTTCCTCCTAAGAGTGATCCAGAATCAAAACAAAACAAACAAAAAATCGGTAAAGATAAGTCAGTGTAGCACTTAACGTATGCTTTACACGAGGAAACAAAATGTTGAGCTCGCGTCACACTTCCATATTTGTATAATTATATGCATCACGCATGACCATACCACACTGTGTGTGCGCTCCAGGTGGTGCTGGATAGCTGTAATGCCTAACATTCAGGATCTGTATACATACCAGTGCTAGACGATGATGCCGCGTTCCTTGTTCTCTGCGTGCGGTTGGGTGCGTGTGTTTTGTACACTCCCTCCCCATATAAATATTCATAATTATGCCTATATCACTGATTGAAATTAATTTCGTTGAGTTTAATTTGTGCAGTGAAGCCTCTAACTATTACATCTAGATCGCATGATTACCCTGCAATCCACACGTCAGTATATGACAGAGGGTTCGTAGAACCACTTTCTACATCTACATCCATACTCCGCAAGCCACCTGACGATGTGTGGCGAAGGGTACCTTGAGTGCCTCTATCGGTTCTCCCTTCTATTCCAGTCTCGTATTGTTCGTGGAAAGAAAGATTGTCGGTATGCCTCTGTGTGGGCTCTAATCTCTCTGATTTTATCTTCATGGTCTCTTCGCGAGATATACGTAGGAGGGAGCAATATACTGCTTGACTCCTCGGTGAAGGTATGTTCTCGAAACTTCAACAAAAGCCCTTACCGAGCTACTGAGCGTCTCTCCTGCAGAGTCTTCCACTGGAGTTTATTTATCATCTCCGTAACGCTTTCGCGATTACTAAATGATCCTGTAACGAAGCGCGCTGCTCTTCGTTGGATCTTCTCTATCTCTTCTATCAACCCTATCTGGTACGGATCCCACACTGGTGAGCAATATTCAAGCAGTGGGCGAACAAGTAGACTGTAATCTACTTCCTTTGTTTTCGGATTGCGTTTCCTTAGGGTTCTTCCAGTGAATCTCATTCTGGCATCTGCTTTACCGACGATCAACTTTATATGATCATTCCATTTTAAATCACTCCTAATGCCTACTCCCAGATAATTTATGGAATTAACTGCTTCTAGTTGCTGGCCTGCTATATTTTAGCTAAATGATAAGGGATCTTTCTTTCTGTGTATTCGCAGCATATTACACTTGTCTAGATTGAGATTCAATTGCCATTCCCTGCACCATGCTTCAATTCGCTACAGATCCTCCTGCATTACAGTACAATTTTCCATTGTTACAACCTCTCGATATACCACGGCATAATCCGCAAAAAGCCTCAGTGAACTTCCGATGGTATCCACAAAGTCATTTATATATATTGTGAATAGCAACGGTCCTACGACACTCCCCTGCGGCACACCTGAAATCACTTTTACTTCGAAAGACTTCTCTCCATTGAGAATGACATGCTGCGTTCTGTTATCTAGGAACTCTTCAATCGAATCACACAATTGGCCTAATAGTCCATATGTTCTTACTTTGTTCATTAAACGACTGTGGGGAACTGTATCAAACACCTTGCGGAAGTCAAGAAACACGGCATCTACCTGGGAACCAGTGTCTATGGCCCTCTGAGTCTTGTCGACGAATAGCTCGAGCTGAGTTTCACACGATCGTCTTTTACGAAACCCATGCTGATTCCTACAGAGTAGATTTCTAGTCTCCAGAAAAGTCGTTATACTCGAACATAATACGTGTTCCAAAATTCTACAACTGATCGTCCGTCCCACTCTCGAATAGCACGTGGGAAAAATCAATACCTAAATATTTCTGTACGAGCTCTAATTATCTTCTATAACGATGGTAATTTCTCCTTATGAAAGTGGGAGTCAACAAAAAATTCTGGCAATCGAAAGAGAAAGCTAGTGATTGAAATTTCTTGAAGACATCTGGCCACCACGAGAAACGCCTATGTTTTGATGATTGGCACCGTAACTCCCTTATCATATCTCGGAGACTGTCTCCCTATCTCGTGATAATAAAGGAGCTGCCCTTCTTTGAAATGTTTCGATGTCCTCCTCCAATCCTACATATTAAGGCTGCCACACTGCACAGCAATATTCCATTTTAGCATTGACCCCAGAATACTCTGGACGTATGTAGTGTAGACAATCTCTTTGGTAGATTTGTTGCACCTTCTAAGTGTTCTTCCGATAAAACGCAGACCTTGCAGGTAAAATTTTCTGTGATAGTTTGTTGCTTAAAATTGTAATACCTAGGCATTTAATTGTTTCTACAACCTTCAATGTTTTATTATTGATAATAATATCGAAATTTAACGTTACTTTTCTTTAGACTTTTGTTTCAAATCTTTAATGGTATAATACGTCTTTTACACAAATGGGCTTAAATTCATTGACGTTTTATGACGAAGTCTCCAACTATAGCACATATGAAGAGCGCGTTGCAAGTTCGGTGGCTCCCTGTTAGTAACGGAAACATCTCACAGGCTGGCAACAGACGAAAAAACAAGTAAGCGGACTTCAGTAATTTCACAAGAGCATTAATTTCACAAGAGCACAAATGAGTTTCTCACGCGTTGCTATGGCCCAGGCTGATTAAATGGAAAGGGAAAAAAAAGAAAGCACACGTTTTTAATATGTATGGGAATTGGATATATATTCTAATCATCGTATCTACCCTGCCCCTATCAATTTCCTCCTCTCTCTCTCTCTCTCTCTCTTTGCGCATCTCTTTCTCATCCTCCTCCTCCTCCTCCTCCTCTCTGTTTGCGCATCTCTTCATTCTCCCCCCCCCTTCTCTGTGTCAGCCACGTCCATCCCAACCTCTCCGCTATCTCTCTCCCTCCCTCCCTCCCTCCCTCCTTCCCTCCCTCCTTCCCTCCCTCCCCTTTCTGCCCCCACCCCCCCACCCCCACCTGCCCTGTCCAACTTCTCCTCCCTCCTGTCTTTCCATCCCCTCCTACCTCCTCCCCCTCTCTCCGTCCATCACCTCTTCCCCTTCTCTCCATCTTCTCCCACCCCACCTTCTCTATCCATACTCTCCTTTCCACTTTCTATTCCCATTTCCTCTCACCCCTCTGGCCATCTCCCCTTTGACCTCTCTCTGACCTCGAGCCTTCTGTATAGTTATTCCATATTCAGGTTCTGTGGCAGTAATCATAAATTGATAAGCGGTAAATACAACTTTTCTATTTGCTAACATTGTTTCACCATCATATCTTTTATATATTTACATTCACATATGTTATAAATATATAGCCTCTGGTCGTCCGAATGTTCATTTAAGTACTACGTAAAAATTTAAAGTAAATCGACCAAGAACTTGGGGGTGTCTGGTAATAACGTTTCCCTGTATATATTACATATTTGTTTATTTTATAGATATTTATAGGTATGTAAAAACACGAGAGTACTTGAAGGCAACGTTGTTTCGAAATTTCAAAACAGTCGGTGAAGAACAATTCAGAACAAATGAACATTTGCATTTTTATTAACATACATTAAAGAAGCCAGATACCTAGGTACTTGAATGTGAGTAGTATTTTATAGTCTGAGTAATCAGCATCTGAATAGCTGTATAGTTCTTCCGTGTGTGTCATTTTGAATGTTTGCATTTGCACTGCCTCTCTTCTTTCATGTCTCTAACTAGTAGGTGTCTTAATCCGTTCTCAGGTTTTCAGACTTGTTAGGCTCTGCGTCATAGTTGCTTCTTTGGTTAGGTGATCAAAAGTTAACTACCGGCAATACCACAGAGCACCCAACTGAAGATAAAAAAACTTTCTTTCCGCGTCGATATCAGATCTGTAATGATCCTGACTGCTACAAGGTTTTTTCGTCTCACTGCCTTTAGTGAATTAATGTGTTGGACTAGTACTGACGTGCAATTTCATCTGCTTCCCGGTTGTAGCCGCAATATCAAGTGCTGTCGTATGCCGTTAAGAAAGTTGTACGTCGATTCTTCGAAAGGAATCCCGTTGATTTCGGAAAATGTCGAGAATTAAAGAAAGTTGCGATTGTTAAACCGACAGTGAAATCCTCATCAGTTTTAGTACTGTTACTCTTCTAAATGTTAACATTTTTTTTAAAAGCCGCACCCGGCCATGCACCTTTAGTTTTTCCCTGATTTCCCTAAACCGCTTCAGACAAATTACGGGATGGTCACTCTGAAAGGGCACAGTCGATTTCCTTCCCCATCCCAGACAGAGTCCGCGCTTGTGCTCCGTCTCTAATGACCTCGATGTTGACGGGACGTTAAACTCAATCTTCCTTATTTCCTTACCTTTTTTAACAGTCTTGATGGCAATAAATAACAAATTGTAATTTTATGCTTTATTTCCATCAAGGGTGTTAAAAAAATAATAAATTACTGATGACGGCAGCAACCAGTAACAAAGTGTTTTTACGTTATTTTATTTAAAAAGTTCTGCTAACGGTTTCGAGGTTGTAAATCTCATCATAAGACTGCTTTCAGGATTCCGTCAAAACATATGACGCGGTAGTTTACTGGTGAGTTGCGCCTCGATACTCAATAATTCACAGTTACAGACGTATAGCAAAGATGGCTGCGCTACAGACTTGTCAGACTGCAACTTACGTGAAATGTCCATCTAGACCAAATGTTTTCACAGTTTTTCTCCAACGAATCGTATTCGTGCTGTTGGTTATATTTTCACGACCACACACGTCGGTTTGCGGTATAAAACTCTTTCGTTTGATCACAAAACAAATTTCTAGTGCGCACCACATGTCATGACTCACAACGTACGAAAAAAATATACATGAATGTCAAAGATGCTGTAATACAATGATGCGGTATAAGGGTATAAAATTTCGGGAAAGGAAGTGTGCATTACTCTTACATTAAAATTGTAAGGTATTTTACATTAAACGAAGGGCGTTGAATACAGAGAGATAAATGGGATTTTGTGGATTACAGCGTTATAAACTTATTTACAAAATGATAGGGAAATAAACGTAGGTAAGAAAGTACTTGGAATCTTTGTATACTACTTGAACAGTAATGATGACAAAATATTAATATTTATTCATATTTAGCTTCATGAAAATTATTAAACTATTGTGGGTCCGTAGTGTATGATATTATGTGTTACTTAATCTCCAGAGATAGCTTTGGTAGCATTATTTATGTTGTAGAGTGTAAATTACCTTCTGGAAGTTTACAAGGAAAGGAGTATTAGCCAGTTGAGTCCGTTCATGAAGGGCATAACCAGGGGTGTGTGTGTGTGTGTGTGTGTGTGTGTGTGTGTGTGTGTGTGTGTGTGTGTGTGTGTACCTTCTAACAGGTCGATGGTTGCCCTCTTTTTGCTAAGACTAATGTTTTCCTTTTGTTCTCAGCGTTTCTCACTGAATGGTTTTCTTCAGCAGTGTGAGCTGCAAATGTAGATTTCACGAAGTTGCCAAGCCTTAAAAGCACCTAAGTGTTTTTTGTATCTGATCTCAGAACTGCTACTTGCCTGACCTGTGTAGAATTTTGGGTATTAATCACATTGGAGCCGTTGTATCTCTGACTTACGTTGTAGATTACGTTTTTTGTCATTTACTATAACAAGAGAAGTTGATTTTAATATTGTTCTTTTTAAATATGTTTGTTATTTGGTATAAAATGTGAATAAATTTCAATGTATTGTCGTCGTAACTGCTCAAAGAGAACGTGAGGATTTCACATACTTTGTTATCTACATTTATTTCTCAACCATTTTTTTTAAAAAAAAAACTTTCAACGCTGCAAATCACAAACTCCCATTTGTCTCCCAGCATTTAATGGCCTACATTTTAATGTAAAGTAGTTCTTCAATTTAACAGAACGGAAAGATACACTTGCTTCTTTCTTTCCCGAAATCCCATACCTTTGTATCGTAGAATCTTTGACAGTTTTCATACGTTATAAGTGAAAAAAAACATGAGGAACGCATTGGAAATTTGTTTTGTGACCAAACGAATGTATTAAAAATGCAGACCAATGTTTGTGATTGTGAAAATACAAAAAAAATAATGAATAAGATCCGTTGGAGGAAAAGTGAAAACAAATGCTGCCGATGGACATCCCGACCCATGTCTGCACCACAACCGCCTTTGTCATATGTTTGTGAATTATTGATTATCCAAGCGCAACTCACCAGTAAGCCAACGCATTATATGTTTTGACAAAAGCATGAAAGCCGTGTGATGATTAACTGTTTAAATTCGAAACCGGTAATGGTTCTTTTTGAATAAAGTAACCTGAGACCAATTTGTTGCTGGTTGCTGTACACCATCTACAATTTATACTTACGAGACAAAACGTTATGACCACCTTCTTAATAGCTTGTTTCTCCGTCTTTGGAACGAAATACGTCACTGATTCTTCGTATCAGGGATCCGACAGTTTGTTAGTAGGTTTGTGGAGGTATGTGGCATTAGTTGTCTACGCACGGGTCATGTAATTAGTGTAAATAACGGGCCACTGATTTTCGTTCGCGATGACGGCGTCCAATAGCGTCCCAGATGGGTTCCATAGGGTTTACATCAGGTGAATTCTGTCGCCGGGACATCAACGTGAGTTCACGACAATGCTCCTCAAACCACGGTAGCACAGTTATGGCTCTGAGACACGGACAATTATTCTGCTGGAAGATGACGTCACCGACGGGGAACACATCAAGTATGAAGAGATGCAGGTGGTTCGCAGCTGTCAGCGTGTCTTCTGCTACTAGCACAGATCCCATGAAAGGGCAAGAGAATGTCTCCCATGGCATAATAATGCTCCCATTGCCCTGCCTCTGTGGCGCGCTGCACGTTTCGAACCGCCGTTCACCTCGATGACGGAGTTTGTGTAGACGACCATCGACCTACTGTAGCAAAAATGTGATTCACCCGAAGGGACAACTTTCCATTGATCGACGATCGAATCGCAATGGTCCGATGCCCACTGTAATCTTAATTGACGATGTCATGGGTCATCATGTGAACACAGAGGGGAGGTATGCTGCGGAGCGTCATGTTCAACAATGTTCGATAAACGGTGTGCTCCAAAACACTTGTGCGTGCACCAGCATTGCCCTCCTTTGGCAGAGGTGCCACAAAGCAGCATCTCTACTACCTTACAGAGCAGAGAAGCCTCTAAACCCCACGTTCTGTGAAGCGTCGTGGACGTCTAACTATTCAGCGCCTATTAGTAGTTTCAGTGACCTACGTCTTTCTGTAAATGCACACGACAGTCGCACGTGAACACTCGACCAGCTTTGCCGTTTACGAGACACTCGTTCACAGGCTCTGCGTAAAAATAATCTGCCCTTTTTCAAAGTCGCTTGCCTCAGTGGATTTCCCCATTTGCAGCCCATATTTCCGTTAGGGTGATTCCTAGTGCATGTCGGCTCCACTTACATACTTTTGTTACCGCGTCACGTACCCGCAACGTCACCAGACGGCATACAAAGTCGCAGTGAGGTGATCATCATATTTTGACTTATCAGTGTATTTCAGGTAAGAGCCACTGTTGTAACGGCGACCGGAACGGTCGCGGAGTTGAAATGATGGAAAGTGCGGCGGGACCCGCGGAGCGGCCCGCGAATAACAACACAACGGGAGAGGGCGGACATGACCAACGAAGAACAGAATGAACAACAAGAAGTTCGAAACAACGGAGTTAGAAAACCTAACAACCTCGTCCACTCGTACACAGGACAAGAAAGTAAATAAGCTGTCTAAGGCGAGGCGATGTGTCCATAGACGCACGCAAGGTTAAACTGACTGGCTGACCGTTTTTTTTTTCCTTTTTTGTGATTTCATTCAACTGCCCCATATGGGCAGGGGAGGGCTGTCAGTGACACAATCCGCCGCTCTTCAGCCGAGTGACATGACAACTAAGACAAGAATAAAATGTTACATATATAAGGCGATAAAAAGGGGAACATAAAACAGATTAAGGGGAGATAATGGAGATGAAGAGGGAAGACAAGGCAGGAGGGAGTGCAGAGACACTGAAGGGGAGCACAAGAGAGGGAGGGGGAGCAGGAGGGGAAAGCCGCTCAGGAGAAGGGAGGGGGAGGAGAGGGAGCCATTAGGATGAGGCAGGAAGATGGGGTTGGAATTGGTAGGAAGGGTAGATGTCAGGGCGAAGCTCATCATCCGGGAGGGGCAGATGGTGAAAGTTGGGTTGGGAAAGGAGGCGGGCGGTGTGAAATGGAGAGAGGGTGGACACAACGGTAAAGGCGCGGCAACGGCCTGCGGGTGGAGAGGAAGGGAGACACCAGCGGGTGAGGGGGATCAACGCAGCAGACAATATATAGTGTGCAGACATGTTCGAGGAAAAGGAGAAGGTGGTGGAAGGGGATGAGGTAGTAGAGGATGCGAATGGGGGACGGAAGGCGGATACAGAAGGCGAGGCGAAGTGCATGGCGTTCGAGGATTTGGAGGGATTTATAGAACCTGGCATAACAGAGGATGGGACGGATCAAAGATTTGTAGGTGTGAAGGATGGTGGAAGGATGCAGACCCCACATCCGGCCGGACAGGAGTTTCAGGAGGCGGAGTCTGTTGTGAGCTTTGTTTTGTATGGTAAGGAGATGGGGAGTCCAGGTGAGGTGGCGGTCGAGGGTGAGCCCAAGGTATTTGAGGGTAGGTGTGAGGTGAATAGGACGGCCATAAATGGTGGGGAAGAAATCATGGAAGCACCAGGTGGTGCAGCTCATGATGATCGCCTGGGTCTTGGACGGGTTGATACGGAGGAACCACTGGTTGCACCAAGCGGTGAATTAGTCAAGGTGGGTTTGGAGGGTACGTTGGGACCGTTGAAGGGTACTGGCTGAGCGAGAGCCAGGCGCTTAAATACTCTATCGGGGACGCCGCTATTGGGCGCTGGAACCACGTGTTCCACTGTGGCGCCCTCACACAAAATGCGGGCCAGGAGGCGCGCGCAGCCACAGCTTACGGCGCGATGGTGCGGAGACCTCTAGGGGTGTTCGACGTCCTTGACGTCTGGCGGGGATTCAAATTCCGCGGCGCGCGGTACCAGAGCCACAGTCTCCGTCTATGTCTTAACACGAAAAAAATTACATATTACAACATTTTAACAAATAAATCAGGTCGCTGTATCCCCGTCACCCGACGAACCGTCTATGAAATACAGGGCGTTTCAAAACGTATGACCTGATTAAGAAACTCCATATTTATAGATAAAAACATACTATAAATATGGTATGGATTGCAAAATATTCACAAAATCTTAAAGTTTTAACTATGCTGTTACAGATGCTCTGTGTCGCCAGCAACAGCACGAACAACATCTAGACGACAGCTAAATTCGCTACCAACTTTACACACTGTATCTGCTTTTGCAGAAGTTATTGCAGCTCTTATTCTGTTCTTCATTTCTTCTGTGTCAGGAGGTAATGAGAAGATAAACTAGCTTTCCTCCGTATATCAATAGAAGAAAAAATCGCATGGGGGTCATGTCTGGTGATCTTGGAGGCTAAGAATGCACAGCAGTGTCTCGGGTCCCGTGAGCAGTATCCATCGCTGAGGCAGAGTGTCGTTGAGAAGCTGACGTACGTTGTTGCTCCAGCGTGTTAGAGGTGCATCCTGTTGGCAAATGAAGTCAACGGAGTCCTGCTGAAGTTGTGGAAAAAACCAAATATGTAGCGGGTGTAGAAAAAATATCCGCTACCAGTCACAATTATTTATTTGTCGCAAGACCGGTTTCGAGCTTGCGCCCATCCTCAGGTGTTTATACATTTATTTACATGTTTATACGGTTGGAGATCAATGTTTTCACAAATTCTGCCTTACCACTTACAATTGTCCCTCTCGTATCTGTGTAGTCACCAGCAAATGATTTTTTGTATTTATACAGTGATCTCCAACAGTATAAACATGTAAATGTATGTATAAACGCCTGAGGATGGGCGCAAGTCCGAATCCGGTCGTGTGACAAATAAATAACCTTTTATTGTGATTGGTAGCGGATATTTTTTCTACACCCGATAAAGGAACAGTCACGGAGTTCGACAGCATCCACTATGGATAAACTTCCAGTATGTAGCGTTTGAAGATAAGTCATTACAGTCACTGTGTTTTTCTCAAAAAATAAGGGACGGTACAAATTTTCACGAGAAATAGTACATAAAACGTTCACTTTAGGTGAGTCTCTTTCATGCTCAGTAAAGTCATGAGCTTTCTGAGCCCCCATATGCGTGCGTAATGTCGCTTTACTTTACCGCTAACTTGAAATGTTGCTTCATCACTGAAAATTAACTGTGATAAAATTGTATCGTCCTCCACATCCTTTAGCTGAAGTCAACCCGTTTCCTTTTATCACCAAATCGCAGAGCTTGTACTAATTGTAGTGTGTATGTTCGAACGACGCCTTAACATTCGTCAGACAGTCGTATAAGGCATTACCAGTCACCTGTTTGCGCTGCGAGTAGACTTTCACGTGGTCGACCTGGACTCTTACCATTGCACAAGCATCATGTCTCTTCAAATTGGCAATATCAAAGACTAATGGTTTTGGGAGTAGGCTGATCAATGCCAAAACACTGACGAAAAGCACGCTTTACCGAAATTATTGACTCACGCTCTGCAAACTGCAACACACAAATGTCTTTTCTTAAGCGGACGCCATCTTACCTCTGGCTGACTACAAATTGAGAAGACGTATTGACTGACAGCTAACGACGATTTTCTGAAACTGTAGGCCACGCCCATTCAAACAACACACGTTTTCTCGCCGACATGGCCCATGTTTCGTAATTATTACCATCCAAAATCAGGTCATTCTTTTTGTAGTATCCTGTGTACAAAGTGTCAATGGTGAATGGAAAATGTAGTATTTGTGAACATCAAAGCTGTACCCAAATGCAATCCCCGCTACAACGTATTAACAACGAGAAGATCCTCAAATGGTCACAGACATCAATCATAATGGAATAATGTATCAGCAAACAGAATTTCGAGCGCATAAAGTTCGACAAGTTTCTGCCTGTAGTGTTGTGCACGTGCTGTTCCCGCGGTCAGACCCACAGACTTCGCACGGACACCGCAAGGACGGAACTTGAGCGCAACAGGTCACCCGGCGGCGAGGGGCAACTTCGAGAGTGGCCAGTTTCCGTGCCGCCCCAACTTGATGCGTCCCAGACCAGCGAGTTTAATGCACTCACACACCACAGCGCCGCTTTGTTACGTCTCTGGGGACAGTGTTACTGTAAAACCGTCACACTATTTTCCAATCGCTTATTCCACGGAGTATGACACACACTGCGTACAGGTTTGATTAGGACTATTGCTGTTTTATTTGCAAAGAGAGAGAGAGAGAGAGAGAGAGAGAGAGAGAGGGGGAGAGAGAGAGAGGGCGCGCGTGCTCGCGCGATGGATAGTGGGTTGGTTGGTGGGTATCTAAGTAATTATCATTTCAAAACACAAACAGCACTGTATGAAATTATCAGTTTATTTTGAGCCGTGCACATATTAGTATCTACACCTGCCGCTCTTTAAAATTCTCTGTACTTCACATCAATGCGACGGGTTCGGCGGCATTGTGCGAACTGTCACCAAGCAGCTGCAACCAAACGCACACTCTCATGAGCTCTCGATGTTTGCCTGCTGTTCCGCGTGGGAACTATGGTTGCTCACCGAGGACCGAAGTCCTGTTCGTCGTGTTATGGATGCCCGTGGAAAGTGTTCCTACTACATTTGGAGAATTTCTGCTTTCCTCTCCCATCATGGTCTTAAGAGTTGGCACGGTTCTTATTTCTACTTCTTCGGTTTGTCGATGCTCAGTTGCTAGTATTTGCTACACATCCAAAGACCGGAGTAGAAAGAAACGCCGGCCGCGGTGGTCTAGCTGTTCTAGGCGCTCAGTCCGGAGCCGCGTGACTGCTACGGTCGCAGGTTCGAATCCTGCCTCGGGCTTGGATGTGTGTGATGTCCTTAGGTTAGTTAGGTTTAAGTAGTTCTAAGTTCTAGGAGACTCATGACCATAGATGTTAAGTCCCATAGTGCTCAGAGCCATTTGAACCATTTTTTTTTAGAAAGAAACCGGTGGGCATCTTTTGTAACGTATGCTGAAGTACTGGTTGTAATTCATGAAAATCCCTGTTCTCTGGACCGAGGATTTGTTATAAAGATGTTAATTTGGAAATTTGGAAATTCGTGGTAAGATCTTATGGGACCAAACTGTTCAATGTGAATGAGCGTTCCGAGTTACCAGGACGTTCACGAATTATTCTTAGGCCTGTCTGTAAAAAGAACTTGCCAAGTTGAAATTCTTTTTTAATTGGTGCTGTCATGGCTCGGTATCAAAAGCCTAATCATTTTAATTTTTGTGTCTCCTTTTAAAGGACATGCGTTATCACAGTTATGAACAGTTAACCATTTAACATTGTTGTACTCTTCAAGCACTTAAATTACCACAGTTATTTTCAGGAATATTGAGTCGAGGTGTTACAACTTGTATTGCTCGTAGACAGTTAAGGCCTGAAAGGGTCTTCGCGATCTTTCGGTTTGTAAACTGTAATCTGTTTCTGTTGTTGCCAGCTTATATCTGTGTGGTTTTAAATTTCAGCTAGTGTTTGTTTTACAACACCTAGTCTGAACTGAGTCAAGGGACCAAGTGATGCCTGGGCTTAGCTCAAACTGGTCGTATTATTACGACGCCTGATTATTAATCACACGAATCTGTTTCCAACTCCTCGAATTTTGACTTAATACTATTAAAGTTTTCATTGTTTAAATTATGTTAATATTTCAGTCTCTCTGTGTTTGGGCACAACATTCCAATATTTTCTTTAAATATTTAAAGGAATAACTTCAAATGTAATTTTCATTGTATTAATCATTTTATGGTGGCTCTTACAAAGCCTGTTTTGAATTGTTCATTTTTGTCAGCATTGTTTAGATGCCTCCAAGATGAATAAATCTGATGAAAAATCCAGTGGGAAGTCAGTTGTCCTGCCTGCAGCTGATCGGTTGGACTTTTCGTAATCTTTATAAAGGATTTCGTTGTCAGGGCCAACTGACTTTTCCGCAGCGAGAAGGGTTTTCCAGCACTTGTTGAAAATAATCTTTCGAAAAATTCTGGTAGGAAGCAACACATTGCCGGCCGCTGTGGACGAGCGTTTCTAGGCGCTTCAGTCCGGAACCGCGCTGCTGCTACGGTTGCAGGTTCGAATCGTGCCTCGGGCATGGATGTGTGTGATATCCTTAGGTTAGTTAGGTTTAAGTAGTACTAAGTCCAGGGGACTGATGACCTCAGATGTTAAGTCCCATAGTGCTTAGAGCCACTTTTGAAGCAACATTTTAGATTCATAACGTTAGAAAATACTTGCGTACGTCATAAAATTCGCCTCGTTGTCCGCTATAACCTAATGAATACCTTCTTTCAATATATTAACGTTTTCATGGAATATTTTAGATACCTATCTTTTCCCTATCCTGTACGGATAGGGAATTTGCGTAACGACTTCCTTTGTGTATCTGGATTCCTAGGTTAACAATTCATGACTGCAACTGTATGTTGACCACACGACGGCAAGAACGATTTCTAATATACAGCATGAACCAGAAGTCCACCGACAAACCGAGCGAGGTGGCTCAGTGGCTAGCACACTGGACTCGCATTGGGGACGACGACGGTTCAATGCCGCGTCCGGCCATCCTGATTTAGGTTTTCCATCATTTCCATAAATCGCTTCAGGAAAATGCCGGGATGGTGCCCTTGAAAGGGTATGGCTGACTTCCTTACCTATCCTTCCCTAATCCGATGATACCGATGACCTCGCTGTTTGGTCACCCCCCAAAACAACCCAATCCACCGACAAACTTTCAGAGATGATCATATGGACCCCGTCAAGAAAAAAAGTACAGTAAATTCGTGTTCTAAAACGGATATCTAAAGATCTATGAGCAATTGTTCAGTAGAACAGGTGTGTTTCACAGTAACGACGATCAACAAGTGCTCTTAGTTCATAAGGTATGCATTATAGAGCACATGTTTAGTATACATGTTTTCCTTGTTTTGATCTGTACTATCACCTGTGTAAGTTTGTCGATGGAGTTCTATTTCACCCTGCATATTAGACTATATTAAGTAATTACACTGGAAGTATGAATAAAAACATATTTAGTTACAATTTTTTCCTGTTTTATTGAATGACACGAGGCATCTTGCACCCAGCGGGTCCGTCATCAGATGCAAATCGTGTTAATCCATTATTTACTTATGCTCTTGTGTGGGCTGATGCAAAATGAATGCTCCTGTTAAGTTTAGAATAATATGATGATAAACACTTATCTTCTCACACCAGGAACACACGTAAATTTCGCATCATCTCACTCAAGAGCAGAAACAAAAATATATTAAAACGATCTGCACCTGAAATGCATCGTGTGATCCAATGATACATGAAAACATTGTGAGAGGATGCGTTCTTTTTTGTATACTGAACAGTCATGGCCACAACTGGAAAATATCGATAAAACAGAGTAATTACGTTCCTTGCAAACCGATAAACAAGCGTCTCGCTTTCGGGACGGTTACAAAAACACAGAGTAAAACATACTGGTATGGTTAAGTATGAAATCGTATTCGATCCATGAGTTCCTGCATAGTGGCATCACGGAAAGCGCTCTCGTAAGTAATCAGTTATCGGAAATCCAGTTTTAGCGCTAAACACGTAGCAGCATTTAAACGTTGAGTGGTACTTTAGATCAGTAATATTACAACACATTTCGTACATTATTGCTTCTCTAGTACTGAGTTATGCCTTGAGAGTTCAAAAAGTCTGTGAACTAATTTAATTCTAGTAATAAGTGCAGAAAGGTTAGGATGATGGTTTTAATGCTTCAGATATACTACATAGTCTCCCACCTCTTGAGTACAACGCACAGAACATTCGCACAACCATGTCCAACTGTCAGAAAAGTCCTCCTTTTGGATGTTGTTCACCCGCGTCTCACCTTCGCACCTTACTTTGTCATCGAGAACCATCATACTCATTGTTAGTATTGAAAACACCAAGTCTCGTCACTCGTTGTAACTTTTTTCGAAAAAGAAGTAACCACGTTTTCAATTCAGTCGAGTCGTGAACGCACCTGCATGTCGTTCTTTTTGTTCGGAAGCCAAGGTGTGCGCGACAAACTTCGCACACACTTGTCTCTTCTTCAAAACATTCTGATGAATATCTTGAACGCCTTGTTTACAGATGTCCAATTCGTTCCTCCACTGCGATCTGTAACACAACAACGTTGACGCAGTGTGACCGCGCGTCGGCTACTCACCAATACCTGCTCACAATGACTTCTCTAATGCATATCTAATGTTTACAGTTGTTAGTTCAAGCTGTCAAGCTGCCACAGTAGTTTCTAGGCTGACGTCCCTTCCATGTCAGAAAAAAACTTATAACCGTTTCTGATACGTGACTGGATTTATACGAGGGTAAGTCAATTATTACCCGCAATTTAGCCATATTTTTGTTTATTTTGATAGTACTGTCGTTTTACGTTGATGACACACGCTTTGTTTATTTGTTTTTATATCTTTGCGATTTTCAAGCTGCTAGGTTAGTTTCGTTATCGCTGCTGTGCTGTTAATCATGGCTGCTCCACTGTCTATTTGCACCAAAGAAGAGCAACGTTCAGTGATTCGCTTTTTGTGGTCGGAAGGCGTACCAGGGGCTGAAATTCATGGAAGACTTTCGATTCAGTACAAGAGCAGTGTTTTGCCACAACAGAGTGTCTACGAATGGTTTGAAAAATTCTGAAACGGTCGCACAAGTGTTACGCACGATGCAGGAGCCGGACGATTGTTTACCGCCACAAATGAAGAAATCATTGAGCGTTCACGTGAAATGATTCTCTTAGACAGACGATTAACTATTGACGAAGTGGAAAATCGTCTGCAAATTAGTCATGGTTCTGCCTACGAAATCATCCAAAACACACTTGTGTTTCATGAATTTTGTACAAAATGGGTTCCAAAACAACTCACACACTTGCGTAAACAAACGCGCTTGGGCATCTGCAAAAAAACGTGTAGATCGCTACGGTAACGAAGAGGACAACTTGTTAGACAGGATCATTACTGGTGACGAAGCATGGTTCCATCATTACGAGCCGGAGAGTAAATGGCAGAATGTGGAAAGGAAACATCCAAATTCGCCGCGCAAGAAAAAGTTCAAGACCGAACCGTCCCCAGGAAAACTGATAGTTACGTTTTTGGGACGCACAAGGTCCAGTACTGGAACATTGTGGGGAAAGGAGTACAACAATAAACAGTGTATGTTACAGTTAGATGCTTACTGCCAGGCTAAAGCCTGCAATTCGAAGCAAACGCCGAGGATTGCTGTCAAAAGTGTTGTGTTGTTGCACGACAATGCCCGTCCTCATAATGCTGCCCACACTGCTGAAATGCTCCAGAAACTCAAATGTGAAGTACTGGATCTTGCCCCTACTGACTATCACTTGTTTGGTCCACTAAAACAGGCATTAAGGGGCCGTCAATTTGCCACGGACAAAGCAGTGAAAGAAGCGGTGCATTCCTGGCTCGCAGCTCAACCGAGAACCTTCCTTTTACAGGGCATCAGGAAGCTTGTACAACGATGGACCAAGTGCGTTGAAACGCAGGGAGACAATGTCGAAAAATGATATTCTTGTAAGTTTCATATTTGATTACAATAAAGTAACATACATGATTCCTGGATCGGTGGATAACTTACTGCGACTATGTTGCCACTCGTAAGAATAGAAGCAGTCTCCGAACTTTTTGGGCGGACGCTGTGATGCTATTTGCGCTTCTTCACATCTCGTCTAAATAAAGTAAATGCGTTATAAACTCCGATGTATCACTGTTTGATAAAATTTTTACTATTGCAGCCTGCCTTGTCTACTGCGTCCTGTCATCGGCATGCGATCACTCGTTTATTCTTGTACCTTTTAAATCTGAATGCCTACGACAGAACAATTTTTCTGAGAGCATCATGGCTGGAACAGCCCGTCCGACGAAAGGAGCGAAGTTTTCCGTGAATGGCAATTCCTCGCGTTGTTTTTTTACAGCGCGCTGCCACACAGCATATTTATCGCACACTGCTTTTTTCCTTTTTCAATACCCCTCGACAGTGTGCGCACCCTTCCGTAATTTCCACAAAATTGACTCTCGCAACTTTTAACTTTATGCAGACACCTTATTTTTCCTCTCCTTTTCTGTCGCCACTGTCTCGCTTATCTGGTCCTCGCTGTCGATAAATAAATTGGGTTAACCGGTAGCTGTCGTGCCTATTGGCAAATATATTTTCCTGCTGGCGCTTCGAATTAATAAGACGCACTACTTTCAGCTGAATGTCGCATTATCTGTTCATGTGATCAAAGTAAGTCTTGCGTTAATTTATGACCCTCTGGCGTATATATGCAAAAACTAAGTACTATAAGATGAGGAAGCAACTGCCGGAAATGAATATTTACTCCTTTGTTGGTCCTTAAGGGCCAGTTCCGAGGGTGTTGTTTTTAAGCAGTAACAATAAACATATAATAGTTACACGTGAAGCTAGTACGAACTGTTCAGAGAGATGATTCCAGTCTCACTGTTTACGTTAGAACGACGCCTAATATTTTGCCTCATTCTCTCAAATGTCCTGTTCCACAGCAATACAGGCAGCTGCGGTCCTACCAATCAGTTTCTCTCCAGTTTCTACTGCTTTACGCAGCAAGTAAACCGATATAAAAAAAAGCCATAAGAGTGAAATCCGCGATCGTGCTGGGCGTAGGGGAGAACCTTGCCTTTCAGTCCAAGGATGAGGGTGCTATTTAAGTGATCGTGTACATTAATATTGAAGGAGAATGGTGTACCGTGATGAATGAAGCACCTCGTCCAGTGAGCGACAAGAAAACAGCGTGGAATAACTGCAGCAGCACATCCCAAATGACCATGTGGTAGCATGCACCACTCAAACGAGGTTTTAGTAAGTGAGCTCATATTACGATATTGCAGTTATTCTGATTACGATGCACAGTTCCTTTGGACACGCATGCATGTCCAAAGAACATGCACTGAGGTGACTACAGCCATTGTGATATACATTAAATGCATTCCAATTGGGAATAAAGAAAACCATCGGCTGTAGAATGGAATGACGACAACGAAAATCTGTGCCGGACCGGGATTTGAACCCGAATTTCCCGCTTATTGCGAGCGGTCCCCTTACCATTTGGTTATCTGAGCACGCTTCACAGCCAGACACAAACTTCTCTATGTCCTCAACTATGTGTCTACGACCTGTACTCGTGCATCTGTAAGTAGGCTGTTTAGGTTTTTATGTTGGTGACGCCACGTAGCGCTCTGTATGAAAATAACTGACTGTGCTGTGTGGTCTGCATTGTTGAAATATTTGCTATTGTAGTGTTGGGCAGTTTGTTGCAATATTTGCTATTGTAGTGTTGGGCAGTTGGATGTGAACAGCACGTAGCGTTGCGCAGTTGGAGGTGAGCCGCCAGCAGTGGTGGATGTGGGGAGAGAGATGGCAGAATTTTGAGAGCGGACGATCTGGACGTCTGTCCGGCAGAAAAACGGAATTTGTAAGACTGCATGTCAGGAACTGATGTATATGATGACTTTTGAACACTATGAAGGTAAATACATTGTTTGTTCTCTATCAAAATCTTTCATTTGCTAACTATGCCTATCAGTAGTTCGTGCCTTCAGTAGTTTGAATCTTTTATTTAGCTGGCAGTAGTGGCGCTCGCTGTATTGCAGTAGTTCGAGTAACGAAGATTTTTGTGAGGTAACTAATTCATGAAAGGTATAGGTTATTGTTACTCAGGGCCATTCTTTTGTAGCGATTATTGAAAGTCAGACTGCGTTGCGCTAAAATATTGTGTGTCAGTTTAGTGATGATCAGAATAAGTAAAGAAAAAACTGTTTGAGGACTTTCAGTTTTGCTCAGCTGTTTGGAAATCAAATAACGTAAGAGGTTTATCAGCACAGTCATTTATAATTTTCAAAAGGAGACGTTTCATACGTCGACCCTGCCAGGATACGAACCTGGAATCTCCTGATACATATGAAACGTCCCCTTTTGAAAATTATAAATGACTGTGCTGATAAACCTCTTACGTTATTTGATTTCCAAACAGCTGAGCAAAACTGAACGACCTCAGACAGTTTTCTCTTTACTTATTCTGATCATTACTAAACTGACACACAATATTTTTAGTGCAACGCAGTCTGACTTCCAGTAATCGCTACAAAAGAATGGCCCTGACTAACAATAACCTATCTTTCATGAATTAGTTACCTCACAAAAATCTTCGTTACTCGAATTACTGAAATACAGCGAGCGCCAATACTGCCAGCTAAATAAAAGATTCTAACTATTGAAGGCACTAACTACTGATAGGCATATAGTCAGCAAATGAAAGATTTTGGTAGAGAACAAACAATGTATTTACCTTAATGGTGTTCAAAAGTCATCATATATATATATATATATATATATATATATATATATATATATATATATATGCATCAGTTCCTGACATGCCGTCCTACAAATTTCGTTTTTCTGACGGACAGACGTCCAGATCGTCCGCTCTCAAAACTCTGGCATCTCTCTCCCCACATCCACCACTTCTGGCGGCTCTCCTCAAACTGCGTAATGCTAATCACTGTTCACATCCAACTGCCCAACACTACAATAGCAAATACTCCAACAATGCAGGCCAGCCAGAGACTGCACACAGCACAGTATGTGATTTTCATACAGAGCGCTACGTGGCGTCACCAACATAAAAACCTAAACAGCCTACTTACAGATGCACGAGAACAGGTCGTAGACACATAATTGAGGACATAGGAAAGTTTGGGTCTAGCCGTGAGGCGTGCTCACATAACCAAAAGGTGAGGCGACCCTTCGCGATAAGCGGGATATCCGGGTTCGAGTCCCGGTTCGGCACAGATTTTCATTGTATTCATTCTATTCTACAGCTAATGGTCGTCCTTATTTGCAATTGCGAATACATTTCATGAGCTCATATTAGTTGATCCTGTACAATTCCAGGTCATGTTAACAGAGAATCGTTGCTAGTGGTTTGAAACGATGTGGCGTATGAACTTTGATCAATCCACGCATGATTACTGCGGCAGTTGAAAACATCACTTGCGGTTGAAAGCTTGTGTAACTGTGAACAATACGATCAACAGTACGTTCGGTCCTGCGCTACTGCGCTGATTAACCCACAAACAGAACTGATCCCTGGGTTGATAATCATTTGTGTACGTTGATAGGACAATAATATCCCTAGTACACTGTATTCGCGTTACGATGACAGTAGACCTTTCCAATGCTATAATTTAGAGCGAAGCTCTCACGACTTCGAAAAAAATACTACGGATAATAAGCTGGATATACCGTATAGAAGTTGATGAGCAATAAAGTGCGGCGGCGTATGTTTGTAGCTGCTACAAAGCGCCTGTTCCACTGAAAATCAAACTATAAGGCATTAATTTGCTTCAGAAATGGGATTGGTAAAACTGGCTTAGAGAACATTAACTGTGAAATAGCCGTACTTGGACAATATAACGATCAGCTTCTAAACTGCCCACAACCAAAAGAGCAAGTTGAAATTTCCAGAAATTCATCAAAATTTGGAATAAGATACACTACCCACTGTCGATGAAGTTAGGGAGGTAATGGAGAATCTAAAAAAACTATAGAGCTAGCGGAGAAGATACTACAACTGCTGAAATTTTAATGTAGTCCCAAACAAAAATTATAAAACATATACAAGTAACTTCAGTGCGTATCTGGAAAAAAAAGCGAAGATAATGAGAATGACATTAATTCACCCATTGCATAAGAACTGAAACAGAGAAATTTCAGCAACTACGGAGTTGTATCTCTCTTACCATTGCTTATAACTTTTATTCTTAACTTTTTTTGAATTGAGTTGAGCCAACATTTCATAGTCATTTGTGTGAATAAAAAAAATGGTTCAAATGCCTATGAGCACTATGGGATGTAACTTCTGAGGTCATCAGTCCCCTAGAACTTAGAACTACTTAACCGTAACTAACCTAAGAACGTCACACACATCCATGCCCGAGGCAGGATTCGAAACTGCAACCGTATCGGTCAAGCGGTTCCAGACTGAAGCGCCTAGAACCGCTGGGCCACATCGGCAGGCTGTGTGAATATCAAAGTGGTTAAAAATAAACTTTATGGACATTATTGATTACATGTATAAGATTGCAGACGACAACAAAGAGGAGAGTAGCAGTTTTCGTCATTTCTGTAGAATGGATGATAACAGATTAACTAGATCCCTAAATACCTTACGCAAAATAAGTCAATTTCATGATCAGGAGGTTCAGAACAATTTACAGAGAAACAACACATGTAAATATGTAAGAAAAAAATAGAGGAAAGTACGTAAGAAACAACTGATAGAGACAGCTTAAGAATTAAAGTGGTAGAGATGAAAAGGTTCTAAGACAGATAGGTAGATAAAACAGGTTCAAAATGAACTGAGGAGAAGAAAAAAGCATGGAGAAATACTGGGGGAAAGGAAAAATTAGTTTTATCTGTAGTTCTTTTTTTTAATTAGTCTGAACACTGGTATACTGCGACAGCTGCGACTTCCTGTCCTGTGCCAACCTCTTCATCTAAGAGTAGGAGCTATGTACATTGGATGTATTCCAATAAGATTCTTCCACTACAATTCTGCCGTCTACGGCTCCACTCGAAGATATTCCTAGATCTCTTAACAAATGTCCTATCATTCTGTCCCTTCTCTTAATGAGGCTGTTTCACACATATCTTTCATCGCTGATTCTGTGTGGAACCACTTCAATTCTTATCAGTCCACCTAATGTTCAACGATCTTATGTAACACCATATCTCAAACGCTTCTGTCCTATTCTTTCCCATTAGGTGTTCTACACAGTTTTCCCACACTTTATTACAGTGCACGGAACGTTCATTCAATCATTCGAAACTCCTTCTTTGGAATGTTTCCATCTCGCGTGTCAGATTAGCTTGAATGTCGTTTATGTAGTCAAAGCGTTGACATATCATACGAATTACTGCAGTTTGTAGTTTTTTGGTAGGTTGTCATCGGTAACACCAAGCCTCGTCACCTGTGATGGTTTTTTCCCAAAAAGTTTTGTCAGCATCGTTAATTTAAATGAACGCATCAGTGTTTTTTTGTTCGGGAGTCAAGGTATGCACGACGAACTTTGCACGCACTTCGCTCATTGCAAAACATTCTGGAGCATCACTTGATACAGAATGAATTATACCCATAGTTGATGCTGCTGAACTCCGTGACTGTTCCTTTACAGGGTGTAGAAAAATTTCCACTACCAGTCACAATAAAAGGTTATTTATTTGTCACACGACCGGTTTCGGGCTTGCTCCCATCCTCAGCTGTTTATACATTCATGTACATGTTTATATTGCTGGAGATCACTGTACAGATACAAAAAAATTATTTGCTGGTGACCAAACAGATACAAGTGGGACAATTGTAAGTGGCAAGGCAGCATTTGTCGAAAATACATCTGTACTTAGATAAAGATGAAGCATCATTGTTACAGTTACGCTGTGGTGACAGTTTTTACACTTACTTACTTACTTATCATCATTGTCATGTCCATATTTCAGTTTTATAAAGTTTAGCTGCAAAATAGTCCCCCATTCGGATCTCCGGGCGGGGACTACTCAAGAGGACGTCGTTATCAGGAGAAAGAAAACTGGCATTCTACGGATCGGAGCGTGGAATGTCAGATCCCTTAATCGGGCAGGTAGGTTAGAAAATTTAAAAAGGGAAATGGATAGGTTAAAGTTAGATATAGTGGGAATTAGTGAAGTTCGGTGGCAGGAGGAACAAGACTTTTGGTCAGGTGATTACAGGGTTATAAATACAAAATCAAATAGGGGTAATGCAGGAGTAGGTTTAATAATGAATAAAAAAATAGGAGTGCGGGTTAGCTACTACAAACAGCATAGTGAACGCATTATTGTGGCCAAGATAGACACAAAGCCCATGCCTACTACAGTAGTACAAGTTTATATGCCAACTAGCTCTGCAGATGATGAAGAAATTGATGAAATGTATGACGAGATAAAAGAAATTATTCAGGTAGTGAAGGGAGACGAAAATTTAATAGTCATGGGTGACTGGAATTCGTCAGTAGGAAAAGGGAGAGAAGGAAACATAGTAGGTGAATATGGATTGGGGGGAAAAATGAAAGAGGAAGCCGCCTTGTAGAATTTTGCACAGAGCATAACTTAATCATAGCTAACACTTGGTTCAAAGTTCATAAAAGAAGGCTGTATACCTGGAAGAATCCTGGAGATACTAATAGGTATCAGATAGATTATATAATGGTAAGACAGAGATTTAGGAACCAGGTTTTAAATTGTAAGACATTTCCAGGGGCAGATGTGGATTCTGACCACAATCTATTGGTTATGAACTGCAGATTGAAACTGAAGAAACTGCAAAAAGGTGGGAATTTAAGGAGATGGGACCTGGATAAACTGAAAGAACCAGAGGTTGTAGAGAGTTTCAGGGAGAGCATAAGGGAACAATTGACAGGAATGGGGGAAAGAAATACAGTAGAAGAAGAATGGGTAGCTCTGAGGGATGAAGTAGTGAAGGCAGCAGAGGATCAAGTAGGTAAAAAGACGAAGGCTAGTAGAAATCCTTGGGTAACAGAAGAAATAATGAATTTAATTGATGAAAGGAGAAAATATAAAAATGCAGTAAATGAAGCAGGCAAAAGGGAATACAAACGTCTCAAAAATGAGATCGACAGAAAGTGCAAAATGGCTAAGTAGGGATGGCTAGAGGACAAATGTAAGGATGTAGAGGCTTGTCTCACTAGGGGTAAGATAGATACTGCCTACAGGAAAATTAAAGAGACCTTTGGAGAGAAGAGAACCACTTGTATGAATATCAAGAGCTCAGATTGCAACCCAGTTCTAAGCAAAGAAGGGAAGGCAAAAAGGTGGAAGGAGTATATAGAGGGTTTATACAAGGGCGATGTACTTGAGGACAATATTATGGAAATGGAAGAGGATGTAGACGAAGATGAAATGGGAGATATGATACTGCGTGAAGAGTTTGACAGAGCACTGAAAGACCTGAGTCGAAACAAGGCCCCGGGAGTAGACAACATTCCATTAGAACTACTGATGGCCTTGGGAGAGCCAGTCCTGACAAAACTCTACCATCTGGTGAGCAAGATGTATGAGAGAGGCGAAATACCCACAGACTTCAAGAAGAATATAATAATTCCAATCCCAAAGAAAGCAGGTGTTGACAGATGTGAAAATTACCGAACTATCAGTTTAATAAGTCACAGCTGCAAAATACTAACGCGAATTCTTTACAGACGAATGGAAAAACTGGTAGAAGCGGACCTCGGGGAAGATCAGTTTGGATTCCGTAGAAATGTTGGAACACGTGAGGCAATACTAACCTTACGACTTATCTTAGAAGAAAGATTAAGAAAAGGCAAACCTACGTTTCTAGCATTTGTAGACTTAGAGAAAGCTTTTGACAACGTTAACTGGAATACTCTCTTTCAAATTCTGAAGGTGGCAGGGGTAAAATACAGGGAGCGAAAGGCTATTTACAATTTGTACAGAAACCAGATGGCAGTTATAAGAGTCGAGGGGCATGAAAGGGAAGCAGTGGTTGGGAAAGGAGTGAGACAGGGTTGTAGCCTCTCCCCGATGTTATTCAATCTGTATATTGAGCAAGCAGTAAAGGAAACAAAAGAAAAATTCGGAGTAGGTATTAAAATTCATGGAGAAGAAATAAAAACTTTGAGGTTCGCCGATGACATTGTAATTCTGTCAGAGACAGCAAAGGACTTGGAAGAGCAGTTGAACGGAATGGACAGTGTCTTGAAAGGAGGATATAAGATGAACATCAACAAAAACAAAACGAGGATAATGGTATGTAGTCGAGTTAACTCGAGTGATGCTGAGGGAATTAGATTAGGAAATGAGACACTCAAAGTAGTAAAGGAGTTTTCCTATTTAGGGAGTAAAATAACTGATGATGGTCGAAGTAGAGAGGATATAAAATGTAGACTGGCAATGGCAAGGAAAGCGTTTCTGAAGAAGAGAATTTTGTTAACATCAAGTATAGATTTAAGTGTCAGGAAGTCGTTTCTGAAAGTATTTGTATGGAGAGTAGCCATGTGTGGAAGTGAAACATGGACGATAACCAGTTTGGACAAGAAGAGAATAGAAGCTTTCGAAATGTGGTGCTACAGAAGAATGCTGAAGATAAGGTGGGTAGATCACGTAACTAATGAGGAGGTATTGAATAGGATTGGGGAGAAGAGAAGTTTGTGGCACAACTTGACTAGAAGAAGGGATCGGTTGGTAGGACATGTTTTGAGGCATCAAAGGATCACAAATTTAGCATTGGAGGGCAGCGTGGAGGGTAAAAATCGTAGAGGGAGACCAAGAGATGAATACACTAAGCAGATTCAGAAGGATGTAGGTTGCAGTAGGTACTGGGAGATGAAGAAGCTTGCACAGGATAGAGTAGCATGGAGAGCTGCATCAAACCAGTCTCAGGACTGAAGACCACAACAACAACAGCTGCCTATTTCACTATTACGATGTGCACTCGTGAAATACACTGTGTTTACATACAAACATGTGGGCTGTGGTCAAAGAATTTAGATGTAGCAGGTGTAAAGATGTTGCTCATACAGAAACATGTAGGTTATGGTCAAAGAACTTAGCCACAGGAAGGGCAAGGGCATTGCACTTATAAAACCTTAAAAAGCTATTATAGACTGCGAAGTTTTTTGATACACATTATGAAATTTTGTGATGCTCATATACAGTGATCTCCAGCAATATAAACATGTACATGAATGTATAAACACCTGAGGATGGGCGCTAGCAGGAAACCGGTCGTGTGACAAATAAATAACCTTTTATTGTGAGTGGTAGAACAAACTTTTCTACACCCTATACTTGATATAGATGTGTTCAGTTCATCGCTCCATTGCGATTTGTGATAGACAACGTTGACGCGCTGTACCCACACGTCCACTATTTGACACTCGCTGCTCGCGACTGAGTGATTCAATGCACATCTGTTATTTTCAGTTGTTAGTTCAAGCTGCCATCGTAGTTATGGCGCCGATGTCGCTTATGAGCCACGAATAAAATCAATCTGGCAACTCTTTCGACCGACGATGTAGTGTAATTTATGCTATTCCAGATCTCGTTTAAGTAAATCAAATGGTTTATAAATACCGATGCATCATTTTATGGCAAATGTTTAAACTAGTAGACTGCCATGTCCGCTGCGTTACGTTCTTCGTACCTGATCACTCGTTTGTTTTGGTTCTTTCCAAATCTGAATTCCAGCAATAGAACAATTTTCTTAGAGCAGCCTGGCTAGAACAGACGGCCCGGAAAAACTGCAAAGTCTTCCTGGTACTGATATATTCATTTGATGTTCTCCCAGCGCAGAAATTGCTGCCAAACAGTCAGTGATTCATTTGTGGCGTACTTATTATAAATTTCAAACTTAGATTAAGGTCAGTGTTCGATAATACACTGAAGCACCAAAGGAACTGGTATAGGCATGCGTATTCAAATACGAAGATATGTAAACAGGCAGATTACGGCGCTGCGGTCAGCAACGCCTGTATAAAACAACAATTGATACAGATGCAGTTGTTAGATCGGTTACTGCTGCTACAATGTCAGGTTATCAAGATTTAAGTGAGTCTGAACGTGGTGTTACAGTCGGTGCACGAGAAAATGGGACAAAGCATCTTCGAGGTAGATGGCGATTTTCCCGTACGACCATTTCAAGAGTGTACCGTGAATATCAGGTATCCGGTAAAACATCAAATCTCCGCCATCGCTACGGCCGGAAAAAGATCCTGCAATAACGGGACCGATTACGACTGAAGAGAATTGTTCAGTGTGGTAGAAGTGCAACCCTTCTGCACATTGCTGCAGATTTCAGTGCTGGGCCATCAGTAAGTGTCAGCGTGCGAACCATTCAACGAAACATCATCGATATGGGCTTTCGGAGCCGGAGGTCCAGTTGTGTACCCTTGATGACTGCGCGACACAAAGCTTTACGCCTCGCCTGGGAGACTCAACACCGACATTGGACTGTTGATAACTAGAAATATGGTGCCTCGTCGGGCAAGTCTCGTTTCAAATTGTATCGAGCGGATGGACGTGTACGGATATGGAGACAACCTCATGAACTCATGGATCCTGCATGTCAGCAGAGGACTGTTCAAGCTGGTAGAGGGTCTTTAATGGTGTGGGGCGTGTGCGGTTGGAGTGTTATGGGACCCCTGATACTTTAGATACGACTTTGACGGGTGACGCATAAGCATCCTGTCTGATCACCTGCTTCCGTTCATGTCCTCCTTGCTTCGTCTGTCATGTGTAATTTAGCTTCCGAAGTAGCAGAATTCATTCACTGCCTCTACTTTGTGATCTCCCGACTTCCCTCTTTCTTCAGTACCCCACCAATCTATATTCTGCACTCATTCCATTCTGTGCGTTCTGTAATCCATTAATTTCGCTGAGGATAAAATTGTCATCACCGAATTTTAGTGAACTTTCACCTGAGTTTAATCCCAATCCGGTACCTTTCTTTCGTCATTCCGTCTTGGACCTACTTCTTTCATAACCTCTTTTAATCTGAGCACTTGTCTCTGGGTCTTCAATCCTGACAGTTCCCTTATGATCCATGATTACGCTTTTCCCGTCTTTCCCTACAGATCAAGCATGTTTTTCTCAGCATTTCAAATATCTTGCAAAATTTTATGTTGTCGGTCGATTATTTTCGGTTCACAGATTCTGTGAAAGTATCTCGATGTTATTTAAGTCTTGCCTCCGTTGTCGAGCGCAAAGTCAGAACTTGCATGTCTCAGCAGCTCAGGTGTTAAATAAAAGTGAACTTCTCTAACTATTTACAATCTGCGAAGCATCCTGGCACACAATACATCAGATACCGCCAAGTTGTGTAGCTCTTGACTGTGGAGGTGGTCAAGGTGCCGAGGGGGAGGAGCAGTCCACTGTTCCTGCGACAGGTAGGGAGCCTCAAGCGACCGCTTAATTGCTGCCCCGGGAACTCCATTCACGTCCAGCAGGCCGGAACGGGGCGCCGTATCTCTGAAGGCTGCTCCAGCCGAGAGGGCTGTGTCCAATAACTTGGCTCGGTTTGAGAGTTTACTGCTGAGTTTACTGTCTGTGCACAACAGGTCTCTCAGTTTCCCTGTTGCCCCGCCTAATTGTCGCCACAAGCCCAGCGATTGCCGACGGACGTTCTCCACCCTTGTCAGACCGCAGCCTCAGTAAAGCCGCCCTCATTGTAGACGTGAATGTGAACGTTCTTGTAGCGTGATTTCCGATGTGGCGTGGGAGAAAGATCTGGCGGAGCGCGCGCGCCAGTGTGATTGCTACCGCAGCGCTCTCCACCGGCAGTTAACGGCTATATGTGATGCACCAAGCCAGCAGGCTATGTTACCATTGTCTCATTCAGTTCCGTATCTAGGCGCAGGCTGTCTACACTGTACGCTACAGGACAACACCACTAAGCGATTCGCTCGACGCAAAAATTAAGAGAAAAATATACTTTTGTTTTAATACTGCAACACAGTCCTTCTCATAATCATAAAAGGCGTAGAAGTTGTAAGTAGGCTGTTTAGGTTCTTATATTGGTAACGCCACCGCCACGTAGCGCTCTGTATGAAAATCACTGCCTGTGCTGTGTGCAGTCTGTGGCTGGGTGGCATTGTTGGAATTTGCTGTTGTAGTGTTGGGCAGTTGGCTGTTAACAGCGCGTAGCGTTGCGCCGTTGGAGGTGAGCCGCCAGCAGTGGTGGATGTGGGGAGAGAAATGGCGGAGTTTTGAGAGCGCATGATCTGGACGTGTGTCCATCAGAAACAGTACATTTGTAAGAATGGATGTCATTAACTGCTATATATATTATGACTTTTGATCACTATTAAGGTAAATACATTGTTTGTTGTCTATCAAAATCTTTCATTTGCTAACTGCCTATCAGTAGTTAGTGCCTTCAGTAGTTTGAATCTTTTATTTAGCTGGCAGTAGTGGCGCTCGCTGTATTGCAGTAGTTCGAGTAACGAAGATTTTTGTGAGGTAAGTGATTTGTGAAAGGTATAGGTTGATGTTAGTCAGGACCATTCTTTTGTAGGGATTATTGAAAGTCAGATTGCGTTGCTCTAGAAAAAATATTGTTTGTCAGTTTAGTGTTTATCAGAATAAGTAAAGAGAGAAATGTCTGAGTACGTTCAGTTCTGCTCAGCTGTTTGAAGATCAAATAATGTAAGAGGTTTATCAGCACAGTAACTCATAAATTTTTCTAAGGGGGCGTTTCAAAGTAATTATTTTATGTGGGCTTAACCGGCTGTTTCAATGGACAGCTGACAAAGGAAGTCAACATTCATGTCTGAAACCTGACATTCGCTCGGTACAAATTCCCAGTGGCGCCCGGTAGAACATGCAGCATTTCAGTTGGAGAAAGCTTGAAGATTTTTGAACTAGTGCTACCGTGTGTTTGATTGGTCAGAAAGCAGACTTTTCCGTACATAATTCTATCCAATCGACGACCCATAACTTTGTTTAAAAAAAAAGTTTCTGTCACCAGACGGGGGGTTTTGAGCTCTTGAAATTTGGTACGGTTAGTTTCATATAACTTTATTCGTTAACGAGATATTGTCATAAATTTACAAGATGTCTTAATATCCATAGCATCAGGCAAGTAACGTACTGACTCGTGATGTCATAGCTACCAGTTCAAAAGTCAAATAAAAAATGTTTTCTGTTAGAAAAAAAATACAACTACATTTCTGTGAGAATCTTTTTTTATTGTTTGTAGTTATATTACTATCAACTGGAAACAACTATAGAAATTTTAGTATTGCTATTACATACATCACTATGATGGCGTTATCTGTCACTGTAGTGGTGTGTTCAGAACTAGCGTGGCAGCTGTATCAATCAATGTAGGCGAATGACGACAGTTGCTGGCTAAGTGGAGATATCACTGCAGTATAATTTACAATCATGGGCATCTATAAACCACAAACTGTCATAAAAAGAAACTAGAACTTCAAAGCGAAGGATCCAAACGAAAATTCTTTTAAATCGCTTTCTGGATACGTTCCGCGTAGAGACAAACACAATTTTCTTCTTCTTTTCTGTCTGGAAATGTTTCGCTGAAGTTATGGCATCATCAATGGGTTAATTTATTTGCTTTCTTGTTAATACACGATGTGTTTATGTGGCTTCCTGTACTTCGCGTTACAGCTGTTTCTCGTGTACGTGGCTCGTTTTCTTTTATTTTTTAAAAAACTTTTGGAATACATATATTATATCGTTATTAACGCCTTGGTGCGCCTTGGGAATTATCACGCTAAGTCACATCAAAAATTGTGTTATGCTTACAGCAGTGTGGGGAAAAGGCAACATTTGATGGTGTCCATATTAAAATATCAGCACAATCAAAGTAGGTACGGGCACTATCAACACAGATCTGAGGTTCTGATGTAAAAAGAAGAAAGTGCAACCTATTCCTAGTACTGTCACCGTGCAAACATTAACAGTTCTGTGCTACTACTGAACTGCAAACAGACATGACTTGGTCAGCGCTATAAATGACGTTACAAAACCCGTCGCGCGACATTTACATGTTAGTTTTCACGTACAGTGTGAGACTGGGTTAAAGGCTCAGTTCCCGCCCTTGGATCGCTATGACAGGTAACTATCAACAACAAAAGCCTCTCGGCTTGAGAAATGCAAAGCGACAGCAGCAAGAGCTTGAGTAAATCAGTGCAGTGATTTGGAACCGAGTGCAGCACGTAATCGAAACCAGCATGTTACGACTGTCGAAAGTCGCAAATGAGCAGTCGTCTTTGCTGTGGTTAAAACTCGTCCTGCTGCATTTCTTTCTGTTCGAATTTAATAAAGTATTAAAAATCTGAGTGTTTTTTAAAATGCAATGTGTTTTTTCTTTTTACTTATTGCTAGATTACCCTCCAATGACCGCCCACCCCGCCACCCCAACCCACTCCGCGGCTTCGCATTGGTAGTTCTAAGCGCCGCGCGGGATTAGCCGAGCGGTCTTGGGCGCTGCAGTCATGGACTGTGCGGCTGGTCCCGGCAGAGGTTCAAGTCCTCCCTCGAGCATGGGTGTTCTGTTTGTCCTTAGGATAATTTAGGTTAAGTAGTGTGTAAGCTTAGGGACTGATGACATCTACATCTACACGATTACTCTGCAATTCACATTTAAGTGCTTGGCAGAGGGCTCGTCGAACCACAATCATACTATCTCTCTACCATTCCACTCTCGAACAGCGCGCGGGAAAAACGAACACCTTAACCTTTCTGTTCGAGCTCTGATTTCTCTTATTTTATTTTGAGGATCATTCCTACCTATGTAGGTTGGGCTCAACAAAATATTTTCGCATTCGGAAGAGAAAGTTGGTGACTGAAATTTCGTAAATAGATCTCGCCGCGACGAAAAACGTCTTTGCTTTAATGACTTCCATCCCAACTCGCGTATCATATCTGCCACACTCTGTCCCCTATTACGTGATAATACAAAACGAGCTGCCCTTTTTGCACCCTTTCGATGTCCTCCGTCAATCCCACCTGGTAAGGATCCCACACCGCGCAGCAATATTCTAACAGAGGACGAACGAGTGTAGTGTAAGCTGTCTCTTTAGTGGATTTGTTGCATCTTCTAAGTGTCCTGCCAATGAAACGCAACCTTTGGCTCGCCTTCCCCACAATATTATCTATTTGGTCTTTCCAACTGAAGTTGTTCGTAATTTTAACACCCAGGTACTGAGTTTAATTGACAGCCTTGAGAATTGTACTATTTATCGAGTAATCGAATTCCAACGGATTTCTTTTGGATCTCATGTGGATCACCTCACACTTTTCGTTATTTAGCGTCAACTGCCACCTGCCACACCATACAGCAATCTTTTCTAAATCGCTTTGCAACTGATACTGGTTTTGAATGACCTTACTAGACGGTAAATTACAGCATCATCTGCGAACAACCTAAGAGAACTGCTCAGATTGCCACCCAGGTCATTAATATAGATCAGGAACAGCAGAGGTCCCAGGACGCTTCCCTGGGGAACACCTGACATCACTTCAGTTTTACTCGATGATTTGCCGTCTATTACTACGCACTGCGACCTTCCTGACAGGAAATCACGAATCCGCCCGCAGCTTGATTAGAAGTCGCTTGTGAGGAACGGTGTCAAAAGCTTTTCGGATATCTAGAAATACGGAATCAACTTGAGATCCCCTGTCGATAGCGGCCATTACTTCGTGCATAAAGTGCTGCGTTGCACAAGAACGATGTTTTCTGAAACCATGCTGATTACGTATCAATAGATCGTTCCCTTCGAGGTGATTCATAATGTTTGAATACAGTATATGGTCCAAAACCCTACTTCAAACCGACGTCAATGATATAGGTCTGTAGTTCGATGGATTACTCCTACTACCCTTCTTAAACACTGGTGCGACCTGCGCAATTTTCCAATCTGTAGGTACAGATCTGTCGGTGAGCGAGCGGTTGTATATGATTGTTAAGTAGGGAGCTATTGTATCAGCGTAATCTGAAAGGAACCTAATCGGTATACAATCTGGACCTGAAGACTTGCCCATATCAAGCGATTTGAGTTGATTCGCAACCCCTAAGGTATCTACTTCTATGAAACTCATGCTAGCAGCTGTTTGTGTTTCAAATTCTGGAATATTCCATTCGTCTTCCCTGGTGAAGGAATGTCGGAAAACTGTGTTCAATAACTCCGCTTTAGCGGCACAGTCGTCGGTAACAGTACCATCGGCACAGCGCAGCGAAGGTATTGACTGCGTCTTGCAGCTTGTGTACTTTACATACAACCAGAATTTCTTCGGATTTTCTACCAAATTTCGAGACAAAGTTTCGTTGTGGAACCTATTAAAGGCATCTCGCATTGAAGTCTGTGCCAAATTTCGCGCGTCTGTAAATTTTAGCCAATCTTCGAGATTTCTTGTTCTTATGAACTTCGCATGTTTTTTCCGTTGCCTCTGCAACAGCGTTCGGACCTGTTTTGTGTACCATGGGGGATCAGTTCCATGTCTTAGCAATTTATGAGGTATGAATCTCTCAATTGCTGTTGCTACTATATCTTTGAATTTGAGCCACATCTCGTCTACATTTGCATAGTCAGTTCGGAAGGAATGGAGATTATCTCTTAGGAAGGCTTCTAGTGACACTTTATCCGCTTTTTTAAAATAAAATTATTTTGCGTTTGTTTCTGGTGGATTTGGAAGAAACGGTATGGAGCCTAGCTACAACGACCTTGTGATCACTAAACCCCGTATCAGTCATGATGCTCTCTATTAGCTCTGGATTGTTTGTGGCTAAGAGGTCAAGTGTGTTTTCGCAACCATTTACAATTGGCGTGGTTTCGTGGACTAACTGCTGGAAATAATTTTCGGAGAAAGCATTTAGGACAATCTCGGAAGATGTTTTCTGCCTACCACCGGTTTTGAACAAGTATTTTTGCCAACATATCGAGGGAAGGTTGAAGTCCCCACCAACTATAACCGTATTAGTGGGGTATTTATTAGTTACGAACTCAAATTTTCTCTGAACTGTTCAGCAAGTATATCGGAGTCTGGGGGTCGGTAGAAGGAGCCACTTATTAACTTAGTTCTGCTGTTAAGTATAACCTCCCCCCATACCAATTCGCACCTTATCAGTTAAGTCCCATAAGATTTCACAGACATTTTTTGGTAGTTCTAGGTACTTATGGTAGTTCGACTTATCCGTGTGGAAACTGTATCGAAATCCCTACGTCACTGCAGGGAACATTGATTCATCATAGTTCAGCCAAATTACACGAAATTTTTGCGAATTATATACACAGACTTTCCTCATCAGTTAGTCTATTAGTCAAAACAGTATCAAAAACGTTACAGTAGTTCGTGAGATTAGCCTTCACATAAAGAGATAGAAACGCATAGGGGGTCTTTAGTTTATAACATGTATTGATAGAATACGTGTGTGGATGTATAGATTCTACTGGAGCTTCGCTAGTTTCTGTTTTTCTTTTTTTGTGTAGTGTGCGCTGAAGAGATCATCCTTGATGACTTATTCTTGTAGGATGGGATGTAAGGATAAAAGGAAAACACTTTATTTAGCTAGTTTATGGAGTTGCGGCGGCTGTTTAGTTAACTGCTTTTCCCGCCAGATACCGCCTCCTTTGTACCTGGCTAGCTCGTAGCTCCCACCATTTCCACAAGATTTCACTGCGAGCGCCAGATAGTTACGGAACAGATGCATACTACACACAGCTCATTACTATAGGTGCAAATTATATATACAAACCTTCCTCGTGAATATATAGTGAATATAGTCTGTTAGTGAAAACCGTATAGAAATTCCTACAGTACGTAGTTCCTGAGATTAGCTTTTATACACTCCTGGAAATGGAAAAAAGAACACATTGACACCGGTGTGTCAGACCCGCCATACTTGCTCCGGACACTGCGAGAGGGCTGTACAAGCAATGATCACACGCACGGCACAGCGGACACACCAGGAACCGCGGTGTTGGCCGTCGAATGGCGCTAGCTGCGCAGCATTTGTGCACCGCCGCCGTCAGTGTCAGCCAGTTTGCCGTGGCATACGGAGCTCCATCGCAGTCTTTAACACTGGTAGCATGCCGCGACAGCGTGGACGTGAACCGTATGTGCAGTTGACGGACTTTGAGCGAGGGCGTATAGTGGGCATGCGGGAGGCCGGGTGGACGTACCGCCGAATTGCTCAACACGTGGGGCGTGAGGTCTCCACAGTACATCGTTGTTGTCGCCAGTGGTCGGCGGAAGGTGCACGTGCCCGTCGACCTGGGACCGGACCGCAGCGACGCACGGATGCACGCCAAGACCGTAGGATCCTACGCAGTGCCGTAGGGGACCGCACCGCCACTTCCCAGCAAATTAGGGACACTGTTGCTCCTGGGGTATCGGCGAGGACCATTCGCAACCGTCTCCATGAAGCTGGGCTACGGTCCCGCACACCGTTAGGCCGTCTTCCGCTCACGCCCCAACATCGTGCAGCCCGCCTCCAGTGGTGTCGCGACAGGCGTGAATGGAGGGACGAATGGAGACGTGTCGTCTTCAGCGATGAGAGTCGCTTCTGCCTTGGTGCCAATGATGGTCGTATGCGTGTTTGGCGCCGTGCAGGTGAGCGCCACAATCAGGACTGCATACGACCGAGGCACACAGGGCCAACACCCGGCATCATGGTGTGGGGAGCGATCTCCTACACTGGCCGTACACCACTGGTGATCGTCGAGGGGACACTGAATAGTGCACGGTACATCCAAACCGTCATCGAACCCATCGTTCTACCATTCCTAGACCGGCAAGGGAACTTGCTGTTCCAACAGGACAATGCACGTCCGCATGTATGCCGTGCCACCCAACGTGCTCTAGAAGGTGTAAGTCAACTACCCTGGCCAGCAAGATCTCCGGATCTGTCCCCCATTGAGCATGTTTGGGACTGGATGAAGCGTCGTCTCACGCGGTCTGCACGTCCAGTACGAACGCTGGTCCAACTGAGGCGCCAGGTGGAAATGGCATGGCAAGCCGTTCCACAGGACTACATCCAGCATCTCTACGATCGTCTCCATGGGAGAATAGCAGCCTGCATTGCTGCGAAAGGTGGATATACACTGTACTAGTGCCGACATTGTGCATGCTCTGTTGCCTGTGTCTATGTGCCTGTGGTTCTGTCAGTGTGATCATGTGATGTATCTGACCCCAGGAATGTGTCAATAAAGTTTCCCCTTCCTGGGACAATGAATTCACGGTGTTCTTATTTCAATTTCCAGGAGTGTACATAGAAAAAAGAAATGCGGCATGGGGCTAATGATAGTGATCTATACATACATTTTTCGACACCAATATCTCGTCTTCCGTGGGTGCTCTCTTATTTCTAAAAGTAAATTAGAGGTTGCTTCGAGGGAGGTGGCTTGCTTTTATGCGTGGCTTGGTTTTGCTGTATATTTTGTGTATTCTGTAGCATTTTGCATCCTTGATGTGTGAGTGGGGTTGTAATTACCCGCACAGTTCTTCTCACTTTTTGGCAAACACTGTCTTATCACGAGTTCTCATTCGTCAAACGATTTTATTAAGAAACGTACACTCCGCTGCAGAGTGAAAATCTCATTCTGGATTTTATTAAGATTTATAGTGCCACTCTACTGAGAGATATCTCGATGACTGTGCGCCATAAATCTCAAGAATTTCGTTTTATGAATGAAAACACAGTACGTATGCTTTACTACTTCTTTTCTATAGTGGTCGTCACGTAAATTGGCGCATCAATGTCATCTCATCGTTTTACAGCATTGCTAGATAGTGATGATATCAAATGTGAATAACTATTCAAAAAATTTTACAGACAGTTCTTTTTGTAGCCTACACAAAATACACTTTTTCCAATTGAAAATTCTCTCCAGTCTTTACGGAAAAGTTTAAAACAATCTTTACATGTAATTTAGAGAAAAGATTTTTTTTACTTCATCCTGTGGAAAAACCAGAGACACTAACTTATTCGAAGAGTAAAAATGTACGACTGTTCTAGAAGTTCATAAATGCGTGTGATACAAATTTTGTCATTAAAACATTAAAGCAGTCAGAAATAAAACTTTAATATCATATGAAGTGTGAAACTGTTTCACCTGTACAACATAAAATGTCGTCGCTGATGAATTCGTTTTCGGTTTGGCCTCAAAGAAACTTCCAGTAAGAAAGTTGCTCAAAGAAACTACACAGTTAATTTTGGTAACATACGAGACATCATCTTTGTGTCAAGTTACTTATGAAAGAGATTTATCTACGGGACACTACCTGCGTGACAACTTGCGAGGACTTCCAAGCCACTGCCAAGCTTGAACAGCCGATACCTTATATGTCAACACAGCAGGGGGTTGGCCAGGGACGAAGAGGGGTAAGACGCGAGGGGCTGTCACGTGCCACCTTGAGTCACCAGATCTCGTGGCGTGTGTTTCTTCTGACTTATTACTGCGCAGTATATTTTGTTTTAAACAACAATTCCGTTGTTACTTAAGGTAAAGCTGTCATCGAACAGACGCCACAGTGTTTCTCTAGACATCATCCTAATTAGAGGTGGAATACCTTGGATTCCTCCCACCTTTGGCTTGTTTACGCCGCCACTTACAGGAGGACCTACAGTTTAAGGTGGACGACGAACCACGGAGCAAATGGTTCAAATGGCTATGAGCACTATGGGACTTAACTTCTGAGGTCATCAGTCGCCTAGAACTTGAGAACTACTTAAACCTAACCTAAGGACTTCACACGTATCCATGCCAGAGGCAGGATTCGAACCTGCGACCGTAGTAGTCGAGCGGTACCGGACTAAACCACGGAGCAGCTCAGAATTTAACTCATTAACAAACATTGCCATAGGTGGAAAAAATAGCTCGGTAGAGCCCTTGTCCTGGGCCAAAACACTGTTTTAATCAGCCGAGAAGTTTCAGGCCAGTACACTCACAGTTGCAGAGTGAAAATTCATTCTCGAAACATTGCCCTCAGCACTGTAGCTATGTCTGTTCATCTTAGTATCCTTCCTTGCAGGAGCGATAGTCCTGCAAGGACGGTAGGAGAAGAGATGCTGGTGATAATGGGGCTGTGAGGGCGGATCTGTGATTCGTACTTGGGTAGCTCAGGCGGTAGAGCATTTACCTGCAATAGGCGAAGGTCCAAGGTTCGTATTCCGGTTCGGCACACAGTTTTAATCTGCGAGGAAACACTGTCTATCACCCATCCCGACAACCTTCGTCCAACAAACACACACACACACACACACACACACACACACACACACAACCCTACATGTGTCGCTTCATAGGACGTAAATGACTGTTTCCTCGGTCCTCAACCGATAACTTTTTTTTTTTTTCCCCTGGCTATCAATTACTCTGCTACCAAAAGCATGAGCGTGTCGATTCAGGGGGAGACAGTTATTTTTTAGTAATTATGGTATGACAAAGAACGCCGCGTCCATTCATTAAAGCGGGCGTTGTTATTCCTAGTGCTAGCTTTGTGGCCGAGCGCCGGCACAAAGGGAGTGAGTCCTCGGTGATGAAATGAGCGCCGGATTACCTGCAGCCGCCTCTGTGTCCGGGCGTCCTGCCTCCAAGCAGACAACTCCGCTTTTACTTTAGGCGTTAACACGCTGCCATAATTACCAGATTCACCGAAGAGGTTTCCAGCAGAAAATTCAAGAGACTTCACCGCCCCAGGGTAATATTAGCAATTTAATCAAATTCTAGACAGACGACGTAGGCTGGAGCATAATTAACTCCAGAACAGAATGTCATTGCTTTCTCTGAAAATGGAACATTTCTGATTACCATGAAAGCCTTCAGATGTCCAACAGAAACATCTCCAAGGAAATTGCTACAGGAAGTGAATGCAAACATATTTACAGAAAATTCGGTTTCTTCTCTATTACGAGGGCTTGCTGATAAGTAATGCCTCCGAATTTTTTATGCGGAATCTCTTAAAGCTTTTTACATAAAACAAACGTTAATAACATTTTACATTCCTATTCTTGATGTCTACATATTTATTTTTCACCACGGTTGCCCAGGCGACGAAAACGTTTCTCCCAAACAGAGACCACTTTCTTGATAACGTCACTGCAGATTGTTTGACTTTACTGGCAGAGGCATAAACTCACCTCTGCTTGCACCGCGTCATCAGTGTTAAAGTGAAATCCTCGAAGGTATTCTTTAAGTTTTGCTAACAAATGGAAATCGGATGGTGCCAACTCGGGACTGTGTGGAGGATAATCGATGACAGTGAACCCAAGGCGTCAGATTGTTAAAAATGTCGCAGCTCTCATGTATGATGTGGCGTTGTCAAGCTGAAGGAGAGGGTGCAGATGGATTCCCTGAATTCCAAAGATTCCCAAAATTCCAAACTCGATTTCAGCACGCTGTTTCTCACGCACAAACAATACACCGGGTGATCAAAAAGTCAGTAAATTTGAAAACTGAACAAATCACGGAATAATGTAGATAGAGAGGTACAAATTGACACACACGCTCGGAATGACATGGGGTTTTATTAGAAACAAAAAAATGCAAAAGTTCAAAAAATGTCCGACAGATGGCGCTTCACCTGATCAGAATACAATAATTAGCATAACAAAGTAAGACAAAGCAAAGATGATGTTCTTTATAGGAAATGCTCAATATGTCCCCACCATCATTTCTCAACAATAGCTGCAGTCGAGGAATAATGTTGTGAACAACACTGTAAAGCTTGTCCGGAGTTATGGTGAGGCATTGGCGTCGGAGGTTGTCTTTCAGCATCCCTAGAGATGTCGGTCGATCACGATACACTTGCGACTTCATGTAACTCCAAAGCCAATAATCGCACGGACTGAGGTCTGGGGACCTGGGAGGCCAAGCATGGCGAAAGTAGCGGCTGAGCACACGACCATCACCAAACGACGCGCGCAAGAGATCTTTCACGCTTCTAGCAATATGGGGTGGTTCTATTAAAACCCCATGTCATTCCAAGCATTTGTGTCAATTTTTACTTCTCTATCTACATTATTTCGTGGTTTATTAAGTTTTCAAATTTATACTGACTTTTTGATCACCCGGTACATCGTCATATTACACGCTATAATTCGGAGCTCTCCAGCAGCATAGGACTGCAAATATGAATACATGAATTAAATATGTTGAACATTAATAACGTTTCTTTATTTAGAAAGTTTAAGAGTTTTCAGATAAAAAATCCGGAGGCATTACTATTAAGCGTGCCGTCTGGTATTACATTAGAATTAGTATTTACCACAAAACGTAGGAGACCATGACTAAAGCGAAAAGAAGTCATTGATTGGGTTCAAAATGGTTCAAATAGCTCTGAGCACTATGGGATTTAACATCTGAGGTCATCAGTCCCCTAGGACATAGAACTACTTAACCCTAACTAACCTAAGGACATCACACACATCCATGCCCGAGTACAACTCACTACTGCAGACAGAGTACAACTGAACACTCGCGCGGTCAAGCGCAGTCTAGCAACAGCTAACGATAAACTACTCTCTGGTCAGAGATTCTGTCATGCTTCGCCCATCGCCAGCGAAGCATACGCCTTACAATGTAACAAAGCCTACTATCACATTGAGTTGCACTATGCGCGTACAAATAATGTGAATGAAAACAGGAAGTAGTGGTTCCGAAGTAACCTTCGCCACACAATGCGAATTGCAGAATATAGGAGTAGAATAAATATAAAATAAATAGTACGGAGAAATTAAATGATTTGTATGATTTTGATGCACAGTTTTGATAAGAATAAACGTACACTGATGCCCTGTGCCATCTTTCAGATGATACCTTTGGTAAACCCGCTCTGTTATACTAATCTGGAAAAATATGATTAAACCGCAAGTATTTTTGTAGATAGAGGGACAGTTTTGTGAACTAAACTCACGATTCATATGAAATGTCAGAAAACATTTAATTTTATGAAATGAAGAGTCCATTTTTAGCGAATATCCCCAATGTTGTGGTCAAAATTCATATATAAGGGACTGTCTATCACTAACTATTTCAGAAATTTAACATCGCTTCACACATAACAATACACTCAGAAATGACATAGAGAAACATTTTTAAAAAATTAGCACTGTTTCCAAAAAAAAAAAAAAACTCTCAAAATTTATGGTGATGGCCGGAGTCGTATTTTTGCTTTACAGCTCAGTTTTCAGCTGAAGCAATCGAAGAGGAATAGATCGAGTGGTCATACTCGATCTCAGATGTATGAAAAGAGTTACGAGTTCAGAAGGATTATATCACACTGTAATAAATAAAACCTTATGACCGTCCCTTGTATGTCACAAATTAATGAAGCAATAACAGCACGACGATATGCCACGTGGTACTGAAGGGAGGTTGTGGCCGCGTTTATTGCGTTTGCGTTTCCAGCTATGTTTCCACTATTTTTGTGGGAATAATTGATGAATCTAGAAAATTGTTGTCCTAGAACCACACCTTTTTCCCATAGGCCCAAATGCGAGATTCATTGTTAGTCAGTCAGTTAGTTTTATGTTCCATGGATTATGTTTGCACGAAAAAACCGTAATGACGTGAAAGAAGTCATTTTACATTCACATCGCAATTTAATTTGTAAATATGTTTACACGCTGAACACACATCTTTTATTTTTTTATTAATTTTTTCAAGACATACTAATGTGAGTTAGTAATCCCTCTCTACCAACTTTTAAACATTGCAGTAGTATAAATTCTTCTATAGCATAGAAGGAGTTCTCAAGGAGAAACTTTCTTCAGTTCGTTTTCAAATTTTACTTTGCTGTGTCAGACATTTTCAAAAAATGGTTCAAATGGCTCTAAGCTCTATGGGACTTAACATCTATGGTCATCAGTCCCCTAGCACTTAGAACTACTTAAACCTAACTAACCTAAGGACAGCACACAACACCCAGTCATCACGAGGCAGAGAAAATCCCTGACCCCGCAGGGAATCGAACCCGGGAACCCGGCAGACATTTTCCATCCGCGGGCAAGTAGTCAAAAATTTTAGTCGAGGCATTGTGTAACGCCTTTTGTGTCAAGGACAACCTTAATGTGGCGTAATGAATGTCATTTTCCTTTCAGGTGTCTTAATTATGTACGTCATTGTTCCTCTCGAATTACATTGGCTGTTCGCAACAAAATTCATGATGGAATAAATGTACTGCGAAGCAGCAGTCAGAATGGCCAACTCCTTAAACAGTTGTCTGCAAAATGAACGTGAGTGGGCATCGCATATTATTCTTAGAGCACGTTTTTGACCGGTGAAGACTTTCTTTCTTAAGGATGAGTTTCACCATAACATTATTCCATAGGACATTATTGAATGAAAAAATGCAAAGTATTTCGACTTAATGATTTGTCCCTCCCCAGGATTTGCAGCGAGTCTAAATCTGAATGTGGCTGAAAGAAGTTGTTCCAGTAGTCACAAAATGTTTGCATTTTCCAGTTTAAATTCTCATCAACATGAACATCAAAGTTTGGAGTTTCCATCCTGTTTATTATTTCCTCCTATTATTTCCTTCCCATTTGTGAACGCGATTCCTTACTAAGTCTTTTGATAGTAGGTAGATTGTAATTAATATCTGAAAGCTGTCGAGCGCTCCAGCTTCTGCCACAGCACAAACCTCACGGCCTGCTTTCGTGTGTCGTGTGGTCACTATCAGTGTGTTTACTCGTTGGCGCAAACTGTCAGTGGTTGCCTAAAGGCGGCTGCCGTGAGTGCCGGCGACTCCTTTGATCTCCGTTGTTGACCGTCTGCCGGAAAACAATGCGCGGTCGCAGTTAGCAAAAGGGGCCTTAATTATCGTTAGTGCCTCCATTGCCGTTTCAAAGTAATAAATTACACAGACGTGGTACCCCAGCAAAGACTCACAGAATGACACTTTACAAAAATAATTCGCATAACAGATGGAATAGCTTCCGCTCTAAATATGTAACTGAAGCTTTGAAAATAAAATGTGGAAAATATTAAACATGTCAGTAGAAACTAACCTAGTATTTATTTTGTAATAATGGTGTGAATCTTAGACTCTGGGGAAATCGATAACAGAAACGAAGCGCTTGGGATTTGGTGTTACACAGTATGGTGGACACCAAGCGGAGAGGTGCAACAGCAAATTAGGAGGACCTTGTAGAACTTTAATCGTCAAATATCAGCCTAGAAGAAGAGTTATACCAAATAAATTAACAAACGATGGAGTTGATCCCTCTTGCTACACAAAACGTGTCAGAACACTTGCAAAAACAACGAAAAAACATGCCAAATTTTAACGAGCTTAAAATCTTCAAGATCCACATCTACATGGTTACTCTGCAATTCACACTTGCGTGCCTGGTTCATCAAACCATTGTCATACTACTTCTCTACTATTCCACTCTCGAATGGCGCGTGGGAAAAAGGAACACCTAAATCTTTCCGTTCGAGCTTTGATTTCTCTTATTTTATTATGATGATCATTTCTCTCTACGTAGGGGGGTGTCAACAAAATATTTTCGCATTCGGAAGAGAAAGTTGGTGATTGAAATTTCGTAAGTAGATCTCGCCCCAATGAAAACCACCTTTGTTTCAGTTACTTCCACCCCAACTCGCGTATCATATCAGTCACACTCTCACCCCTATTGAGCGATAACAGCCGGCCGAAGTGGCCGTGCGGTTAAAGGCGCTGCAGTCTGGAACCGCAAGACCGCTACGGTCGCAGGTTCGAATCCTGCCTCGGGCATGGATGTTTGTGATGTCCTTAGGTTAGTTAGGTTTAACTAGTTCTAAGTTCTAGGGGACTAATGACCTCAGCAGTTGAGTCCCATAGTGCTCAGAGCCATTTGAACCATTTTTTGAGCGATAACAAGAAACGAGTTGCCCTTCTTTGCACTTTTTCGATGTCCTCCGTCAATCCTACCTGGTAAGGTCCCCATATCACGCAGCAATATTACAGCAGAGGACGGACAAGCGTAGGTCGCATCTTCTAAGTGTTCTGCCAACAAAGCGCAGCCTTTGTTTCGCCTTCCCAACAATATTATCTGTGTGGTCTAAGTGCCCGAAATAGCTGAAGAAATTAAATTTCTTTTATACAGGTGATTTTTACAATTTCGTTAAGAATATTAAGAGAGATTTTAGCAGTGCGACAAGTTTCTTTGTGGAAATAAAATAATTATCAGTATCTTATGATAACATGTTTAACAGCGTATTGGTCCACCTGTGGAACGTAATACAGCAGCGATTCTAGCTGGCATGGATTCAGCAAGGTAGGTACCGTACGGGTTACGAGATGTCCGTAAATTGTGGGCCGTTGGTTTGTGGGGGCATAAGTGGTGTCCGATAGTGTCCCACGTGTGTTCCATCGGGTTCATAGGAGGCGAATTTGTTGGACAAGACATAAACGTTATTTGCCTATAATGCTCTTCAAACCACTATAGCACGTTCCTAGCTGACACAGAGTGTTATCCTGCTGGAATATGCCATTGCCTACGAGGAAGACGACAAACAATTAAGGGATGATGGTGGTAGGCAATAATGTTCTTGTAGTCCGCAGCTATCACTGTGCCTATCAAAGGTGCCACGGAAGCCCAGGTGACTGCCCCACAGCATGATGTTACCCCCCACCAGCCTGCATCTTTGGCGTCGTGCAAGTTTCGAGCTGCTGTTCCCCTTGGGTGACGGCATTTCCATACGCTACCGTCGACCTCGTGTTTTTCATTGGACCAGGCGACACGTTTCCATTGCTCCACAGTCCAATCTCAATGGTCACTTGTCCGATACAGTCGTAATTCGCGGTGCCGTTGAGTCAACCTGCGAGCATGTAGGAGTCGTCTACTGCGAGGCTCCATGTTGAACAACACACGCAGAACCGTTTGTGCTCTATCGTCAGATCTTCCACAGATCATCACTATCCTACTTTACAGAAGAGGTAAGCCTCTGATCCTCACGTTCTGTAGTGAGGCGCGGAAGATCAATACGTTATCTCCTATTCGTGCTTTCACAGTCCTTCAACCAATTCCCGCTGATGATCAGGACAGTACAAAGCGAACAGCGGCTAGCTTCACCGTTTCCGCGATGTCATCCGATAGCTGAATGGTCAACGAGACGGTTTGTCAATCCTCTGGTCCCGGGTTCGATTCCCGGCTGGGTCAGGGAATTTTCTCCGCCCAGGGACTGAGTGTCGTGCTGTCCTCATCATCCTATCATCCTCATCGACTGCAGGTCGCTGAAGTGGCGTCAAATTGAAATACCGGCACCCGGCGAAACGGTCTGGCCGACGGGGGGCACTAGCCATACGATTAAATTTTCAAAAAAGTTCTCAGGCGCAGGGCTACAATCTGCCCTTTGTCAAAGTCGGTAATATCAGTGGATTTAACCAACTGCAACTTGCGTCGCCTCTAGAAAGGTTCCTCAATCGCCTCTGCCCTTTTTATGCAGTTTTTTGACTTCATCACATCCCTACAACGCCACCCGGCAGCATTCCGTCTGGTTCTCAGTCGCTGGCCGCATTGTTTTGTCTCATAATTTCAGTTGGTCATCTCAATGTTTTAAGCCTTACGTTAGTCATCTGCGGGATCAACTTTTTTGATTGAAAGAGGAAACGTTCCGTTTCAGACAGCCGGAAGAAGGAAAACAGTGCCTGTAACGACACGCTTGGTGGTCATGAATTCCACTGCTAATCTAAGTGAATTGCGCTTACTCTTCAGGGACGCCAGGAAGCATATATTGACGATGTTTTTCCTTAAGTGCGTTACCATACTACACCGCTGTAATAGCAACGAAGGCTGTGGATTTTATTTACGTTTGGAGGCGCCTTCGTTCTTTATATTCTCGGACGTGGTATTAACTGTGCTGCCGTCTGAAGGCAGTGAATATATATTTTGTGTATCTGCAGATTGAAGAGATGAATGAAAATCGGTACCAAGGTCAGGATTCGAACCCACGTCTACTGCTCACTATGCAGATGCGCTAACCACTACGCCACCTGGGCACACTGGCTTTGCACAACTCCATGGACTAGCTTAGCACGATTCCCTCCTCAGTTCAAAATCCCGCTCGCACCTCAGCCCTCTTGGTATTCCCCTTAAACTCGAAAAACAATGTAAAGTCTCTCCAACTGTACTGGAATAGCACGAACGAAACGGGGCTCCTGCCTGAAAGCCAGGCATAAGTGCTTCAACCAAATAAAACTATATGGTTTCAGGGACCTTTTCAGATATCAAACATTTGTAAGTATGTATGCTGACTGAAGCGACGAATGAAAATTTGTACCAGGGCCAGGATTTGAACCTGGGCCTCCTGCTCACTAGGCAATGCAATGTTGTTTGAGTTTAGGCGGAATACCAACTGGCCTGAGGCTTGAATGGGAATTTGAATTGAGGAGGGACGCTTGCTAGGGTAGTTCGTGCAGTTGTGAAAGCCACTGTGTCAGGGTGGTACAGTGCACAGCGCACCTGCATAGTGAGCAGCACAGTCAGGTTCGAATCCTGGCGTTGGAACAAATTTTCCTTCGTGATTTCAGTCTGCACATATACATCTTAGATATTTTAAGACTTGAAAAGGTCTCTGGGACCATATAGCTCAATTTTAGTAAGTATTTCGTTGAATTGTCGGAAATGGAACCAACGGTATAGACATAGTGTTGACACTGAGGAGCTACCAGAAACCCGTTTATAATGCCTGTAAGAGAACCAGTCTATAGAAAATGCATAGGTCGGGGAAACAGTTTCACAAAATCACAGGCTTTTTAATGCAAAAGCTGAAAATTCTCTTAGGTATCACACTGGAGCCGACCTACTAGTGTGTGAGATAGGACGACATTGTAGTTTCTTATGTTCACAAAAGTAATTTCTTCTGTTGTGAATTGAGCAAAACTGATACATTAGAATCATAAACTGGAAGAGGTGCTAACTGTGTAAAACTCAAGTGCTACAAAGGCTTGGCGTTAATTATAACAACAATACTAGCAAATACCTTCAAACACTAGACAGATTTCATATAGACTGAATTTCACATAGTCAAGCGAAAACAAGGAAAGCCACGCTCACCGTTTGGGAATAGGGCATTACTGAATAATGGTTCCCGAAGTACTCTTCGCCACACACTGTAAGGAGTCTTGTGGTGTAAATGATGCAGAAGATGAGAGAGAGAGAGAGAGAGAGAGAGAGAGAGAGAGAGAGAGAGAGAGAGAGAGGGGGGGGAGGGAGATACGGTAAGAGAGTTAAATGAAGGTACTGACTTTAAAATCAAACAAAGTTTCTTGCTGCGTGATTTACATATGTATAGTGTTTCTTGTGTATAAACTTCACTTAAATCAATAAACGAACACCAGTGAACCTGTGCATATGATAAAAATAAAGCATCTACACATTTTAAACGTGCAATAAATACACAAGACACAGCAACAGAATATTGAAAATAGTCACCCGAATTGTTGCTGGAAAAGTCACACAAAGATAATTTGTTCAGCATCAGCATGACACGGCTTGACTCCACTTGCAAACCTGCAAAAGCACTAGGAGTGTCTAGTGTTCACGAGAGTATGGTTATGTACTGGTATTCACCCACTAGAGAATCAACAGTTATGCTCGAGGTTTTCACTGTTATCCTTTTTGTAACAGTTTATTCGTACCCGCAATGATTCCTAAATTTTAAAAGTCCAATGATAAAAAATTGGAACTTGTAGCCTAACTGAAAAATACACATGAAGTTTAACAATTGTTATCAACACCGAGAAACATAGTAATTAATTTTCAAGTAGTTGTTTTTTCAGTTCTAACAAATAAACATCTGCGTTTCTGTTTAAAATTTTTAGCTGCATCTAAAACAGAGAATAGTGAATATAGTAACGCTCCCAGTCACCAAAATAACTTATTTACGAGTCACCATATAGTGTAGTTGAATACTGCATTTGAAGAAGGAAGGAATTCCTGTTTTAGAACCGTGAGATATTCACATTTTTCTAGCGCCACCGTTCCGGTGTTAACATACCACACGTCACAAAATGATTCTCTCTCTCTCTCTCTCTCGAAACGCCAACTGCTGAGGGATTACGGCAGACGGAGCAAAAGGAAGGAAAATGATGTGCCCAGAGATGGAGCCTTGAAGATCAAAGCGCATTAAAAGTGATTAAGGTTCCTTTCTGCAACAGAACTTCAAAACCTCTGAAGAGATTGAATCTGTTTGCTCTAGTTTCTGCTGGGCTCTTACTTGGTTTTCTGTAAACTCGTCAAAAGACCGACTGTTCCAGTGTAGAATTGGTTTGTACAGGGCATAGCCTGGCGGCAATTTGAAACCTTAGAAGCATCCTGTGACAGAAATACGGGGGTGGACAGAAACACCAAAACAACACGATATTACCATGCCAGGAAACCGCATATGGTTCAAAACAATTTCCCGTCGCATTGGAATGGATAAATAGAGGTCCCGTATTATCTTCAGTGGAGGCTTACACCAATCCTTTGCAAAATAGAGGCATGTTCAGATAATACTGATGGAGGTGGATAGCGTTCACGTACCTTTCTTTCCAAAGTAGACCACAAAGGCTCAATAATATTGAGATCTCGTGACTTCCGTGGCCACGTTGCTACTTTCCTATATAAAAGCTGATCGTCTGCCAACAGCCTTAAGGAGCTTTCGACTGGATGTACAGCTATGATGATAAACGTAGACCACAAAGACTCAATAATATTGAGATCTCGTGACTCTTGTGGCCAGTACTGAACGACTCGAGCCGTGTTAACAGGGGCCCCGTTGCCTTGGAAAACAACATCACTATTGGTGACCAATGGCGTGAACCTGATCAGCCAAAATGGTCACATCAAAGTTGGCAGTAGCGTAACGTTAGAGAGCAACAATGGAGCTGAGGGAATAACACGTAATGGCTGCCGAAATCGTACTGAACCCCCCCCCCCCCCCCCCATGTTTCACTCTTGGGACGTAAACTGGCCCAGAAGTTGGAAACAGTATGAAACGAGACTCACCAGACCAAATGACATTCTTCCATTGCTCAGCAGTCTTGGTTATACGGTTGCAGCACCGCGTTTTTCTGTTACGGACATTTGAATTACTAATGAGTGGTTTTGGAAGTCCAGCTAGCCCTGCAGTTCCCTGCCGTTAGAGATCCCTTCGTGGCGTTTCGCTGCTAACAGGATTGGATTGTTTTGGGAGAAGAGACCAAACAGCGTGGTCATCGGTCTCATCGGATTAGGGAATGACGGGAAGGAAGTCGGCCGTGCCTTTTCAAAGGAACCATCCCGGCGTTAGCCTGGAGCGATTTAGGGAAATCACGGGAAACCTAAATGGCCAGACGCGGGATTGAACCGTTGTCCTCCCGAATGCGAGTCCAGTGTGCTAACCACTGCGCCACCTCCCTCGGTCGCTGCTAACAGGAATCACGGGTGGGACCACTCAGTTCTATAGTGACTCCTGCAGCTGTCATATTTTTCGTCGCAATCCTCTTCAATGACCGTCTGTCTCAGTCACTAAACACACATTGTCGTTTGCGTTGTCTCTAAAGTGATGATGTTTTTCTTTTTCTTTTCGCTGTATCTGGTGTAAATTTTCGGTACGGTGCCTCTTCAAACATTGCCTTGGTTACGGAAATACCCGCCATTTGCCCACGTTCGAATTCACTTAGCTCCAACATGATGCACTCACAACTACACCGAACAATGTTTTGACCACGACTGATGCTTACAACGTATTGAGGACACTGCAGCCGGCCGCGGTGGCCGAGCGGTTCAGGCGCTTCAGTCCGGAGCGGCGCGACTGCTGCGGTAGCAGGTTCGAATCCTGCCTCGGGCATGGATGTGTGTGATGTCCTTTGGTTAGTTAGGTTTAAGTAGTTCTAAGTTCTAGGGGACTGATGACCTCAGATGTTAAGTCCCATAGTGCTCAGAGCCATTTGAACCATTTTGAGGATATTGCGTAGGTGCCGTTCGTGGTCAAATACAACAGTGCAACCTGCAGGCGTGGCTAAGATATGCTCTTGTGTTCAAGCACGCATTTCTTGCTGCGTTTCCATATTTTTGTACAACCCCTGTACAGTATTATCGCTGCGTGCCTACGTGTTCCTAGCTTATCTGGGTATCTGAATCTTTAGATTCTTTGCTAGAGTGGGCATTTCTCCTTTAGCCATATACTGCTGAAAGTAGGAAGAAATTCGATGTACTACCGGAGTTGCTATTATTTCGTTGAACGGATTTCATTACTAATTGATTCATTTGTCTTCAATCGGCCGATACAATTTATCTTTTCAATTTTCAGTAAAGTAGTAAAGCATTAAGGTGTGAATATAATTTGAGCAGCAGTTGCACTTTTATTTTAAACGCGACTGGTTTCAGCCCTTAAGTGTGGCTGTCAGAAACACAGCGAATCTGACGCCTGAATGGATTCACGAAGCTTGAGACAGTCAGCCTTGATAATCGCCTTGGGGGTCGAAAGCGGCTCTGTTTAAAACTGCAACTGAACGTTAAAGTATATTTAAATCATTCTCTACAGCTATGAATGCCCTGTGTCGAACATGCCACCCACGAAACTTCTTAGCAAGAGCACTAAAAAAAATATTTTACAAGATCGGTGCGTTCTATTCTATTCTCGACCAGTTTCGATGAAACATGCAGAATTTGATGTGGAACATCTGGAATACTCCCTCTTCAGTCCCTTCAGTTTCATGAAGTTACGGTAGGTGGGGCCGCTACATGTATCCTTCAAAATCGCGTGTGTAACGGTGGTCAGTTCCAAGCAGAGAGCTGAGACTGAGTTTCTTTCGGTGGAAAACCAGAGACTCCCAGATATTCAAATTTGCTTTCAGACATCGAAATAAGTGTCCAAGGAATAGAAAAGCAACTGGAATCACTCAACAGAGGAAAGTCCACTGGACCTGACGGGATACCAATTCGATTCTACACAGAGTACGCGAAAGAACTTGCCCCTCTTCCAACAGCCGTGCACCGCAAGTCTCTAGAGGAACGGAAGGTTCCAAATGATTGGAAAAGAGCACAGGTAGTCCCAGTCTTCAAGAAGGGTCGTCGAGCAGATGCACAAAACTATAGACCTATATCTCTGACGTCGATCTCTTGTAGAATTTTATAACATGTTTTTTGCTCGCGTATCATGTCGTTTTTGGAAACCCAGAATCTACTCTGTAGGAATCAACATGGATTCCGGAAACAGCGATCGTGTGAGACCCAACTCGCTTTATTTGTTCATGAGACCCAGAAAATATTAGATACAGGCTCCCAGGTAGATGCTATTTTCCTTGACTTCCGGAAGGCGTTCGATACAGTTCCGCACTGTCGCCTGATAAACAAAGTAAGAGCCTACGGAATATCAGACCAGATGTGTGGCTGGATTGAAGAGTTTTTAGCAAACAGAACACAGCATGTTGTTATCAATGGGGAGACGTCTACAGACGTTAAGGTAACCTCTGGCGTGCCACAGGGGAGCGTTATGGGACCATTGCTTTTCACAATATATATAAATGACCTAGTAGATAGTGTCGGAAGTTCCATGCGGCTTTTCGCAGATGATACTGTAGTATACAGAGAAGTTGCAGCATTAGAAAATTGTAGCGAAATGCAGGAAGATCTGCAGAGGATAGACACTTGGTGCAGGGAGTGGCAACTGTCCCTTAACATAGACAATTGTAATGTATTGCGAATACATAGAAAGAAGGATCATTTATTGTATGATTATATGATAGCGGAACAAACACTGGTAGCAGTTACTTCTGTAAAATATCTGGGAGTATGCGTGCGGAACGATTTGAAGTGGAATGATCATATAAAATTAATTGTTGGTAAGGTGGGTACCAGGTTGAGATTCATTGGGAGAGTCCTTAGAAAATGTAGTCCATCAACAAAGGAGGTGGCTTACAAAACACTCGTTCGACCTATACTTGAGTATTGCTCATCAGTGTGGGACCCGTACCAGGTCGGGTTGACGAAGATCCAGAGAAGAGCGGGCCGTTTCGTCACAGGGTTATTTGGTAAGCGTGATAGCGTTACGGAGATGTTTAGCAAACTCAAGTGGCAGACTCTGCAAGAGAGGCGCTCTGCATCGCGGACTAGCTTGCTGGCCAGGTTTCGAGAGCGTGCGTTTCTGGATGAGGTATCAAATATATTGCTTCCTCCTACTTATACCTCCCGAGGAGGAATGTAAAATTAGAGAGATTCGAGCGAGCACGGAGGCTTTCCGGCAGTCGTTCTTCCCGCGAACCATACGCGACTGGAACAGGAAAGGGAGGTACTGACAGTGGCATGTAAAGTGCCCTCCGAAACACACCGTTGGGTGGCTTGCGGAGTATAAATGTATATGTAGATGTAGAATTAGTGTGTCCATACTCTGTAACAACTGAGTTTGTGAAGGTCTCGTATTAACTGCAGGGTGTGTTCAACATTACTGGAGGACTTGTCCATCCATCAGAAAACCCCAGCCTTAAGCTTGTACAAGTAAAGTGCAGATCAAGAAAGAGATGTGGTTGCAGAATTTTACCAAAGGTCAGTCAATATATCCATGATATTCTCAAAATTCTACCCAAGTCCAGTGTGCTTAGGATCTCAGTTACTAGATTTTTCCAGTTCTTCTTCTGATTTCTTCACTACTTGACACGTTCCCGTAGATGTGCCTCTATTACATGTCTTGTTCCGTTCCCTGCTCTTTCCGTGTCTTCTTACCTCGAGCGTGAAAACCTCAGACCGAGACCAACAAATTCGGCCGTGGCTCGGGTTCTCTGCACTCGGCCTGTGACTGATCAGAGAAAATACCCCGCCGACCACAGGGAGCGGCGGCGCTTGTCCGGGTAGCTCGCGGTTACCACCGCCGCACCCGTGACGTCACCAGCCAGCGGAAACCACGGCAGAAGCCCGCGCTCCTGGCACGCACTGCCGTTCTTCAGCGCCGTTTGAGGCGTACTTCCGGTACCTCACAGTCGCAAACACAACAAAAATCGGCGAAAGCGTTCCGTCATGTTAGGACCGGATGGAGGGAGGGCGGGCGGTAGGGGGAGGGGTTGAGCGCGTGGAGGGGGGAGGAAAAAAGGCGCACCGCCTGGCCGTCCCGCGGTTCATACCGGACGGACTTTCTCCGAGTTCCGCTCCCAGGAAACTGCGCGCGAAGCCGGACGTTACCGCACAGTGCGCGGAATTACGAAGAAAATTAGGGAAGCCTGTAAGCTTTGTTGCGGAGACTCGCGGTCGTTAGACAGTCGTTATTTACTTGAAATACACTCTATTCACGGAAATCGCCAACTTCCCACACGTCTTCGTCCTGGCAAGGGTCTTTTACAAATTATGCGGTAATACTTCCTCCTAACAACGCAAATAATTGGAAATGTTTGTTGATAATTTATATCTGGGGGTGTCATATCTACAGAGCACTCTCCTCCCGAACAGGCCATGAAGGCCCAAAGGTACCGACCGGCCGCCGTGTCATCCTCAGCCCACAGGCATGTGGTCAGCACACCTCTCTCCCGGCCGTATGTCAGTTTCCGAGACCGGAGCCGCTACTTCTCAATTAAGTATCTCCTCAGTTTGCCTCACAAGGACTGAGTGCACCCCGCTTGCCAACAGCACTCGGCAGACCGGATAGTCACCCATTCAAGTGCGCAGCCCAGCCCGACAGCGCTTAACTTCGGTGATCTGACGGGTACCGGCGTTACCACAGCGGCAAGGCCGCTGGCGCACAGAGCACTAGAAAACGTGGAATTTCGTTAAAGCCGATGAGAGCAAACAGAACCTATAAAGTCAGTACAATGTGTACTAACCATAACAACTGTTAAACGTACGAGGAATGATCATTAAGTTATGTCACCACAAGAAGTGCACGTCTGCACCCCTGGCCCAAATTGAAATATACCGTCGCACCCCGCTATACAGCATGGCACAGCCCACCTCCACTTTATGTGCGGATTGTGTTGTTTCCTATAGCGGCGTACTACGGTACTGCGACCAGGAAATTCGGTGTACGCCACGACTGCAAATATTTACACACAAACAATAAAAACAATAACTTAAGTTTATTTTTTCGAGGTGATAATGAAAATAATACGATTACTCCGTCTAATAATTATAAGTAGTTGGTTAAATCGAGTCTGAATGTATTTTTCTTTTAAGTTTGGCTAACACAGGCTGATTTTAAACTAGTTTTTTATCTGTGAAAGCATACAACAATAAGTACGAGAGGCGTTCAATAAGTAATGCAATGCATTTTTTCTCGGCCACTTTCACTTGAAAAAATGCGAAATTTTTTGTGGGGCATCGTGGAATATTCCCGCTTCAGTCCATATAGTTTCATGAAATTCCAATTGGTGAGGCTGCTTTACGTAGCCTTGAAATTGGCCCCTGCAAAGGAGGTGCGTTCCAAGCAGTGAGCTGTTACTGCGCTTCGTCTGGTGAAAATCAGAGCACCGCAGACATTCATAGGCGCCTGCTGAATGTCTACGGAGACCAGTAAAAAAAAGCATGGTGAATCGATGAGCGAGGCTTTCTTTATTTTTTACTCCTGACGACGATGGCGGAGGCGGCCAACGAAAGCTCGAGAATTTTATTCGAATTGACGCTGGTTAGAAACCGAGAAGATTTTATTCATAATAAAATTTATTTGCAACTGATGGCTGAAAGTTATCCTTACAAAATGATGAAATTTGCCCTCAAAAACGCTTCCTTTGTGTGTCTATCCTCCATCTGTAAACGGAACGGGCGTAAACGTTCATATGTGGCACAGTAAATTGTAGGGGAAAGTGTTGTACGAAGAGTATAGTGTAGGCCTACGTGGAATCACTTAATGTGTTGGTCGGTGTTTCAATTTAGTGTCTGATTTTTGAAAATCAGACGAAGGAACGCTCACTAGAGATCGCCATAAGCATTTTCCACCACTTGTTTTTGTTGTTGTGAGATGTGCTTTGTGCAGCGTTTGCAAGTATTACGAGTTATACATTTTTAAGTGCTGCATAATATATTAAAGCTATTTAGAGATTACTGTTCATTCTTCAGTTACAGAGTTTAACGAGAGTTCTTTAGCGGAGAACTTTCACTGGTGAATCTCCATGTATTCTGCATTCTTTAACCAATTTATAGTTGCTTCAATATTGTATACACAAGTACAATTACGCTTGCATATATATCGGTAGTTACATATTGAACACACGTCTACCAGTCTGTGCGTTTCAGCTAATATGCGAAGAGATCCACCCCCGCAGTGATTTCTGCTACAGCCCTGCGAGACGAATAGAATGTGCTGCATGGTGAAAGATCACTATCCGCTGGCTGCTACTGGAACGCAAGGATACAGACGTATTCCGAGATACATGCTCTAGCGTGCAGCTGCAGAACGCGATCTGCCGTGCCTGACCGCCATTACCAACGTCTATGTAAACAGAGGTATAGCAGCGTGTACAAACAGTTTAGAGCTGAGAAAGGTGCTGCAATGAACATTACATTACGGCTAATAGTATTTGAAATTACGCGGCTAACAGTACTCAAAATTACGCTGACCTACTGAACATTGAATATTGCGTAATTAGCTTCCCTGGCCATACCAGCTGAACGTTTGCATACTAATGATTATACACACCTCTTGGTCGCTAGGACAAAACTTCTTGTCTAAGGTGATGGAAATATTATACTAGGCTGTAATCAGTAGAGCTTAGGCGAATGTCTAATGGTTCTTTCGTCATATCCACATCAGTTGATAGTGTCTTAGTATGAAGTCGTTAACCCTGACACGGCTGTTGCAGACCTTATTTTCTACGCATGGGTCAGCAAAAGCCTCGATACATTCGTGTTTTATGTTTATGCAAAGACCAGAGACCATGGAAATCCAAGACAAAACGCTCAAGATGGAGAAAGTATACGGGAACTTATCATCACAGCATATTGCTTGGCTTGATACATTGGTTTCATAAGATCTGCACAGTGGTTGCCAAGTTAAAACTAATCACGACTACTGTAAATTAGTAGAGCAGGCAGCAGAACCGTAAACATTGTTTGTTCATCTAGCAAACAAAAACACAAAGTAATAAACTTTCCCTCGCAGTACCTCTCGCTAGAAAAAAAAAAAAAAAAAAAAACTTGGAATGGGTTAAAAGTTCCATTCTTGGTGAAACAAACATAATTCATTTCCACTGGATTTGAAATGCGTACAGTCTTCGTATTATCTTCCAGTGTCCACCTCTCGGTAAGTTCTACATCTAAATGGTACGCTTTATGTGAAGAAAGCAGTCCGTTGTAACAATAAGTGTATGTAACCAATGTTCTGTCAGAACAGCAATCAACTCATAACAAGCGTATACCCTGTTGCCGTCTGCCGCTTGAACTAACATAAAAAAACTGACCATTTCTTTTGGTAGACTATGATAATGTATCTGTCTATCCTCTGGTCCTACTGTTCTCGTACACTACATTTGCCTAACGACTGTAATGAGATCAAGGAGAAAACACGAATGTTTTAATGTACACCTTCGTCCCTATACTTGATTTAGGTGAAACTTTGAATATAAACGCTAATGTAATCCCTAGCATTTTTATCCAACATTTTGAATGACTGCATAGTCTCATTTTAACATGTGAAGCGCAAATCAAGCAATGGAATCTCTTTAACAGGAATTGACTATTATTTCAGTCATTCTTACAACGCCACATACTAGTTACCGTATTAAATAGGCTCTTGTTCAAACCTTTTCACCTCTGCATAACACTGCAACCTGTAACCGTTTGATCGTGCTTACAGTTCTCAAGCATTGGTCTCTTTCTGTGATTGTTACCCTCCACACTTCCTTCCATAGGTCAGTTGATGATTCCTTGATGTCTCAGGATGTGTCCTATCACTCGATCCCTTCTTTGAATTGAGTTGTACTATAAATTTCTTTTCGCCCAATAGTGTTCACTCCTCACGCAGTAGTTACTTGATTCCATCTGGCCTTCAGAACTCTTCAAAGGCTATTTTTTTCTTCTCTGAACTGTTTACCGTCCACCTGTCACTTTCGCACTCCAGACAAATACATCCAGAAAAAACCTCCTAATGTTTATATTATATTCAACGTTTACAAATTCCTCTTTTTCAGAAATTCCTTGCTTGCTATTACTAGTCTCCATTTTACATGCTCTCTGCTTCGTGTATAGTAAGTTATTTTGCTGCTCGAGTAGCAAATCTCATGTACTACGTTTAGTGTTTTATTTCCAAATCTAATTCCCTCAGCATGCCCTGGTTTATTTTGGCTACATTCTACTGCACTTCTTTTGGTTTTGTTGATCTTCATCTTATAATCGCTTTTCTAGCTGCGACATGGTCGCTAATGGAACAGTGATCCAGAAACTGTAGAATAAATTTCTTTATTTCACGTCTCTGATCACAAACTTGTTAGGTCCTCAGATAGTCTGAGTTTCGGTCAGCAATGACCACCTTCAAGACTGTTTAAAAACAAGTCCTAATAGTTCCATAGCAACACGGCTCCATTATATCAGGATATGTTTTTAAATAGATCTAAAGATGGTCATAGCTAACCCAAATCAGTAGTCTGAGGATCTAACAAGTTTGTGGTCGGAGACGTGAAATAAATTTATTTTATACTTCCTTTTCAACACAATATCTTTTCCGTTCAACTGCTCTTCCAAGTCCGTTGCTGACTCTGACTGAATTACAATGTCATGGGGAAAACTGAACGTTTTTATTCTTCTCTCTGAACTTTAATTCCGTTACTGAATTTTTTCTTGGTTTTTGTAACGGTTTGCTTAATTTACAGATTAAATAACATCGGGGAGGGGCTTGAGGTGCTAGACCTGTAATCTTCTCAGATTTTCATTGCTTGCACATTCAGTCCGGTGCACGTTACGGAGGCTATGTGTACAGTAGCATTACGAGGATACTGTTTTTAGGGTTCTGTACCTTAATCTGTAAGAATGGAACTCTTACAGGCTCCCTTTATTGTTCATCTCTCTGTCGGTCGGTGTGTCTGTCTGCCCGTCTATTGAAAACCATTTTTCTCGCGGATGCGTTGATGTAGCAAGTCTAAATTTATGTCACACATTAACATCTAATATTCCTCGAGGGTGTAAAAAAGCTGAAGCTTCTAAGTAAATGCAATCAAAAGATACGGTCATTTATGTCACACATTTTGATGCTCGAAAACTCACTCGTCAAAACCTATAGGGTACTTTCCAGTGACTGAGAATCAAGAAATTCGGCAAAATCAAAATTACATAATAAAAGTAAAGGAAAAAATCCGAAACTTGTGAATTTGTCATTACACCAAACGAAAAAAAAATTGTACTTTGTTATCCGACTGTCTGTTTCTCCAACCGTTTGCCAAAGACCCCTTTCTTTAAGATACGTCAGTTTTCGAAATAAGACTCGAGCATAATAGCATCGATCACAGACGAGAATCCCTTCCGTTGATATAGTGTATTACTTTCCGAAAAGGATTCTGAAAATTTTTGTGGTGTTGCTTGATATGTTCTGAATGGAGCCTGTAATAATGGCACAGTGGTTGGCACACTGCACTCGCTTTCTGGGGAACAACGATTCAAATTCCCATCCGGTAATCCAGATCTAGTTTTTCCATGATATCACTAAACCGCTTTAAGGCAAATGGCGGGATGATTCCTTTGAAGGGGCACGGCCGATTTCCTTAGCAGTTTATACTACGAGGCGTGTTTTTTAAATAAGTACCGTCTTGAAATTAAAAAAAGACATGCTAAAATATCTCAATAATTTTATTTTTACATGAAAGCCTGTACCTTAATCTACTTTTCTACATAATTTCCGTTAATATTGAGGCACTTGTCATAACGTTGTACCAGATACCCTCCTCGTAGAAGTCAGCCGCCTGACTTGTTAACCACTGCATCACCACTGTTTTGACTTCGTCATCGTCTTGAAGGCGCAAGATCGGGGCTGTACGGAGGATGATCTAGAGTTTCCCATCGAAAAGATGTGATGAGATATTTGGTCTTTACAGAGCGAGGTGGCGCAGTGGTTAGACACTGGACTCGCATTCGGGAGGACGACGGTTCAATCCCGCGTCCGGCCATCCCGATTTAGGTTTTCCGTGATTTCCCTAAATCGCTCCAGGCAAATGCCGGGATGGTTCCTTTCAAAGGGCACGGCCGACTTCCTTCCCCGTCCTTCCCTAATCCGATGAGACCGATGACCTCGCTGTCTGGTCTCCTTCCCCAAACAAACCAACCAACCAACCAATCTTTGGTCTTAATCGCCACATGCGGACGGGCATTGTCTTGCAGCAAAACGATGCCCTTGTTCAACTTCCATGGACTGTTGCTTTGATTCTGGTGTGACGTAGGCCACCCATGTTTCATCACCCTTAACAATTTGGCTTAAGAAATCATCACTGTCGTTGTGGTACCGCTCAAGGAAAGTCAATGCACTGTCTAAACGTTTGGTTTTATGCACATCCGTCAACATTTTCGGTACCCAACGTGCGCACAATTTTCGGTAATTCAAGTGCTCGGCCACAATGCCATACAAAACACTGCGAGACACATTAGGAAAGTCATACCGCAAGGAGGAAATCGTAAAGCGTCCGTTTTCTCTCACGTTATTGTCCACTTCCTGCACCAAACTTTGATTAACGACCGAAGGACGCCCACTCTGTTGTTCATCATGCACGTTTGTGCGGCCATCTTTAAATGCTCTCACCCACGTTCTTACCATTCCATCACTCATAATGTTTTCTCCGTAAACTGCACTGGTCTCACGATGAATATCGATCGCTTTTAGGCATTTAGCACTAAGAAATCTTATAACACCCCGTACTTCACAGTCGGCGGGACTCACGATTATCGGAGTCATCTTAAACACTCAGTACACAACGAAAACAAGGAAGAATCAGACTGTGATGGCGTCAGTGAGTATTTAAGGTACAGGCTTTCATGTAAAAATGAAATTATTGAGATATCTTAGGAGCCGGCCGAAGTGGTCGTGCGGTTAAAGGCGCTGCAGTCTGGAACCGCAAGACCGCTACGGTCGCAGGTTCGAATCCTGCCTCGGGCATGGATGTTTGTGATGTCCTTAGGTTAGTTAGGTTTAACTAGTTCTAAGTTCTAGGGGACTAATGACCTCAGCAGTTGAGTCCCATAGTGCTCAGAGCCATTTGAACCATTTTTGAGATATCTTAGGACGTCTTTTTTTAATTTCAAAACGGTACTTACTTAAAAACACGTCTCGTATGTTACACAGCAACTGGTCCAGTACTTGTTTCAGATCAATCTGAACATCTTTCAGCAGCGGATGTAACGAAGTACAGTTGGCGACAAACGGTGTTGTTGTGGGGGTGGGTTGTTCCTTGGGCGTTTTCGTTCCTGTTTAGTCATTATCAAGGCAGACAGTGCGAAAAGCATGTATAGCTAGCACTTTCATAGCGAAGATTCTCGAATCCGGCCATAACTGGTGCCCCTGGCTCCAGTAAAGTGGTGTGCCAGTCGAAGCGGGTAAGCGGCGTTGCGCAACAGACGGAGCAGGTAGCGGGTAGTGGGTAGCTGCCAGATGTGGGGCGGCCTCTTGCTGAACGTACCGAGCCGGGAGACTCCCTTACGTAAGCAACCGGCGGTCCAGGCATACGGCCTGCTGATCGGGGTTTCCCGTAAGGACGGTGGAATTCTGCCGGAAAGATGGGCGTTGCGAAAACGCCAAACTTGAATGCCAAAGTACCGGTGCCCAAGGGTTGTCGGCGCATTAAATCTACAGAGCAATTTTTTAATTAATGATGTTACTAAGAGCATCATTCTAAAGGTAAGCAACGTTTTGATGTGACGAGTCACGAAATGCCCCCCCCCCCCCCCCACCAACCTCTACCTACACATACACTCTTACTCTGCACCCCCATCAACACACACAACCCCCACACCCCATCTCCGTCGCTGCGTCATATACTTTCCCAATCGTTGGTGCGAGTATGACGCTAACAGCGAACAGGGAAGGTCGTTCACTTTTTATTTGTGCTATTTTAAAATGTGTCACACAATTAACGATTCTACGAAGTGAGATTTGTAGTGTAATACAGTTTCTGAATGCGTAATACAGTCTGTCCTATCGAAATTTACAGACACATAAGCGAAGTTTACGGAATTGTGATGAATGAAGATTCAGTTCGAAAATGCTGCGGTATGCAGACGAACGAATATTCACGATGAAGAACGATCAGGTCGCCTTCAGGACTGAGGAAAACATTCGGACAGGATAGACGTTTCACTGTTGATGGACTGAGCTTGTAGTTTCCTGAAATTTCATTATCAGTTCATGATATTAGAGATGACTTGAGCTATATAAAAGAGTGACAGATGAAGAGAAAAAAAATTATGGAAGCTGTATTGACGTTTCTGTCTCGGTACGCGAAGGACGGCGAGGAGTTTTGAACTACACTGTTACTGGTGAGGAGACCTGGGTTTCGCATAAAAGTCCAGAAACAAAGTTCCAGCGAATGGCATGGGATCATTCACAATTCACAAAACCAAAAAAAGCAAATATATTCTGAGCACCGAAAAGGTTATGGGTACAGTGTTTTTATATAGAAAGGGCGTCCTACTTTTCGCCTTTGTGTCTAGAGAAGAGACCAAATATGCAGAAGTACATTCCTAGAGTCGCCCATTGTGGCCGAGAGGTTCTAGGCGCTTCAGTCTGGAACCGTGCGACCGCAACGGTCGCAGTTTCGAATCCTGCCTCGGGCACGGATGTGTGTGGCGTCCTTAGGTTAGTTGGGTTTAAGTAGTTCTAAGTTCTAGGGGACTGATGACCTCAGCGGTTAAGTCCCATTGTGCTCAGAGCCATTTTTTTTTATTCCGTCCAGCGTGGTGAATACAAGACTCATGACCTTTGATCCTCGTATTTAGTCTTCTTATATTCTTCTTCTTCATTTTCTTCGTCTTTCTCCGTGTATTACATTGTCGGTGTTGTTATATACACTCCTGGAAATGGAAAAAAGAACACATTGACACCGGTGTGTCAGACCCACCATACTTGCTCCGGACACTGCGAGAGGGCTGTACAAGCAATGATCACACGCACGGCACAGCGGACACACCAGGAACCGCGGTGTTGGCCGTCGAATGGCGCTAGCTGCGCAGCATTTGTGCACCGCCGCCGTCTGTGTCAGCCAGTTTGCCGTGGCATACGGAGCTCCATCGCAGTCTTTAACACTGGTAGCATGCCGCGACAACGTGGACGTGAACCGTATGTGCAGTTGACGGACTTTGAGCGAGGGCGTATAGTGGGCATGCGGGAGGCCGGGTGGACGTACCGCCGAATTGCTCAACACGTGGCGCGTGAGGTCTCCACAGTACATCGATGTTGTCGCCAGTGGTCGGCGGAAGGTGCACGTGCCCGTCGACCTGGGACCGGACCGCAGCGACGCACGGATGCACGCCAAGACCGTAGGATCCTACGCAGTGCCGTAGGGGACCGCACCGCCACTTCCCAGCAAATTAGGGACACTGTTGCTCCTGGGGTATCGGCGAGGACCATTCGCAACCGTCTCCATGAAGCTGGGCTACGGTCCCGCACACCGTTAGGCCGTCTTCCGCTCACGCCCCAACATCGTGCAGCCCGCCTCCAGTGGTGTCGCGACAGGCGTGAATGGAGGGACGAATGGAGACGTGTCGTCTTCAGCGATGAGAGTCGCTTCTGCCTTGGTGCCAATGATGGTCGTATGCGTGTTTGGCGCCGTGCAGGTGAGCGCCACAATCAGGACTGCATACGACCGAGGCACACAGGGCCAACACCCGGCATCATGGTGTGGGGAGCGATCTCCTACACTGGCCGTACACCACTGGTGATCGTCGAGGGGACACTGAATAGTGCACGGTACATCCAAACCGTCATCGAACCCATCGTTCTACCATTCCTAGACCGGCAAGGGAACTTGCTGTTCCAACAGGACAATGCACGTCCGCATGTATCCCGTGCCACCCAATGTGCTCTAGAAGGTGTAAGTCAACTACCATGGCCAGCAAGATCTCCGGATCTGTCCCCCATTGTGCATGTTTGGGACTGGATGAAGCGTCGTCTCACGCGGTCTGCACGTCCAGCACGAACGCTGGTCCAACTGAGGCGCCAGGTGGAAATGGCATGGCAAGCCGTTCCACAGGACTACATCCAGCATCTCTACGATCGTCTCCATGGGAGAATAGCAGCCTGCATTGCTGCGAAAGGTGGATATACACTGTACTAGTGCCGATATTGTGCATGCTCTGTTGCCTGTGTCTATGTGCCTGTGGTTCTGTCAGTGTGATCATGTGATGTATGTGACCCCAGGAATGTGTCAATAAAGTTTCCCCTTCCTGGGACAATGAATTCACGGTGTTCTTATTTCAATTTCCAGGAGTGTAGTACAAAAAATATTTTGGCAACGTTACTGACACGAAATGGTTCGATCGGCCTTTTGACGCCACCATTCCCCCCAGACGGAATTAGTGTACCCCATCTGTCTGCTTCCAGAGTAAGTGTCATGTTCAGGGTGAGAAAGTTATGTTAATGTTTGCATAGCGAGTATCTGAAGTGGGACTTGGGTCGAAGCCCCGTATTTATTTTTGCTGGATGTGGGAAGCGGCTTAAAAACCCCATCCAGGCTGGCAGGATCACCAGCTCCCTTTGTTAATCCGTGAAGCGGATTCACTCTGCAGCAGGTTCGCACAGCTGACTCCCGGAAGTGGCCCGTTAACGCGCTCGGCAGTCAGGTCTAAACTTGTATATTACTGTCTGTGACAATGTAGTGATGCCGAAGAGTAGAGAGGGCAACTGTGTTAGGCCGCGAGGCTGTTTCCGCTGCGGTTAGCCACGCTCTGCCGGGTGACGAGTCCCCGTTTGCTGGCCGGCCATCAGCCACAGCCTCGCCTCCTTCCCCGCCTGCGCGCTCAAGGCCCTCGTGCCGTTGACCCCTCCAGTCGGCGGAATCTTCTTCTCCGAACCACAGGAATCCGTAGCCGGTGCCCTGACACTATGTTTGCTGAGCATTTTCTGTATAGCCAACTGTGGACCAGTCCTTTTGATAACAGGTTGGGGAATAACATCGGTTGCAAACGAAACGAAATTAGTGACTGTTCTGAAGATTTTCTTTTTTCAGTGTTGACAGTTAACAACGTCTGATTAGCGCCAAAATGGGAGAACGCGTAGACAAATCAAAATACGTCCTAGAACGATTTTTTTACACTGCAGCGGAGTGCGAGCTGATTTAAACTTACTAACAGATTAAAACTGTGTGCGTGGTCGGGATTTGAACCTGGGACGTTTGCCTTTCGTGGGCAAGTGTTCTTCCGACTGAGCTATCCAAGCACGATTCATGGACCGCCGTCACAGATGAACTTCCCTCAGTACCTCATTTCCTATACTCCTCCCCCCCCCCCCCCCCCCCCAACACTTCACATAAGTTCTCCTGCGTACCCTCCTGGAAGAAAGGGTGTTGCACAGAAATGCTTCAGCTTCAGCCTACGGGATTGTTTCCAGAATTGGTTGGTTCAAATGGCTCTGAGCACTATGGGACTCAACATCTTAGGTCATAAGTCCCCTAGAACTTAGAACTACTTAAACCTAACTAACCTAAGGACACCACACACACCCATGCCCGAGGCAGGATTCGAACCGGCGACCGTAGCTTTCCAGAATTAATCATCACTTTGTACCGGAGGGTGCACTGATTAATCTAGTAGATTAGAGCTGTAGATTAAAACGGTGTACCAGAGTGGGACTCGCACGTGGCACCTTTGCCATTTCTCCGCAGTATCTTTTCTTCGAGGAGTGCTAGTTCCGCGAGGTATGCAAGAGAGTTTCTTTGTAATTTAGAAGGTAGGAGAATGGACACTGGCGGAAGTGGAGGTGTTTCGACCGGTTTGTCTGTCTTGCTTGGCTTGCTTAGTCGGTATAGCAATTGCGCACAAAAGGCAGAGGTTCGAATTCTGGATCGACACACAGTTATAATCTACCAGACAGTGTCGACATTATTTCTTTTCGTAAAGACATAAGTCCGACTGGCGGTGCCATCACCTCAGTGCAGCTGGACAATAACAAGAAAAGCATAATCTGCCGTAAACTTGTTCAGTGAAGTACCTTAGTGTCAGATTAAAATGATGAGGGCGTCATCTTCAGTAACTGTAAGTATACACACATTTCGTCCCTGTTTCCATTCAAAAATAAAACAATTTTTGTTTTGTTTTGTTGGGTTGACCTTGCACCTGACGTACAAGGTCACCGTAGCGCCTATTATACATGTGACAGAGAGAACAACCAAAATATAGGTGGAACGTACACTGGACCAAAATAATAATCCCAGACCTGGATTTTAACCCGTTCCTTCCAACATACGTACAGTAGCCGAAGAAGTCACTTCGTTAGAAAAAGTAGATATCACTATTTTTAATTGTAAAACGTCTTCTAAATTGATTTCGATAGAAGCTTGCATGCACAAAACGATTTTTATATTATATAACAGTGCGCTTTTACCGAAATTTTTCTTTAGGCAATTCGGTTTCCTTGTCGTCGCTTTGCAATGTAGCAGAAGGCAGTTCTGAAAATGTATACGAAATCTGACACAAATTGACGAAACTGGTGCTCCAAACTTGTATTCTTACCAATGTTCAATCAGAAGCAGTTGTCTGTTTTCTTCCACATATCGAAACATCTCTGCATGCCGTCCCACTAGTGCGATCTGCACGAAGTTCAGCATTCTTTCTATAGTAAAGAGACTGTATGCCTAAGCAGCCACGTTTCATATGATAAGTGCAACAACTTCCTCCGTTGTGAAGTAGGTACTTACAGTCCATACCCAGGAGCAACTCGTGTCGAATGTGTATAAGATTTGTATGGGAAATTTGGGACATGGGGATTAGAAAAGATCTGCATCAACTAGAAGAAAGGTAGTTACTATACCACAACGAATATCATAAGCACATACACAAGAAAATAAGGTAGAAAAACTGGAAATAAATGCGGTAGACAAACAGGTATTTGTACCATAACAATGAAAAGTAACGCTAATGACGCTGTTTGTCCGCCCACTACCGTTCTGAAGTGAGTTGCGGGTCTCTTACAGACGACAAGAAACACAGATCCAGGTAGCTGAGATGTTTCCTAGAACTATGAAAGCTTTTGCTAGAGCAGAAATATTAAGAAACAACAATCCTGGAGGCGGGGCGTCCGCATTTAACACAAGAAACAAGCTCAAAAACAACATGAAAAAAACTGACTGCATATCTCAACACAATGAACTGCACCAGATTATATCACAAAGTAAGAGTAAACCAGTAGCGAGAAGAATTCTGGTTGGCCGAGGAAGAGAAGGATGTCGTAACAGGCAAAGGCTGACACATAGTATGCTGAATGTACGAAGAAGTTGGGAAAAATATTTGTGACCATAATTTAATGATTCTGTAATTCCATCTTGTATAAATGGAAGATTTGGACAACGGCTAGCCGACGACTTGCAGAAAACATATCCAACAGCCGTAAATTTGTGGAATAATTATATTACGCTACCAGCTTCGCTGTCTCATCGGCGCCATTTTTAGGCCCCTAGACGAGAACGAGATAAGCCATCTAGTAGTTTGAGGTGAACTAAAGGAACCACGTTATAACAGGTTTTCGTAGGTATTTTCACAACAGACATGGACACTTCTCTCCTGATGTCGTTAGATGTCTGAAGCGTCCACGTCGACTGTGGAGATACCCACTGAAACCAGTTGATATAGTGGTTCCTACAGTAAGCACAAACGACTGGATGGCTTATCTCGTTCATGTGTAGGGACCTGAGGAAACTGCTAACATATTGAAATTATTCCACAAACTTACGGCTGCTGGACATCAGTTTTCTGCAAACAATTTAATGACGATGATTTCTGGACCAAGATACGAGGGTTGGAACTTAAATAGTGGCAACTATTTATTCACAACAGATACAAAAGAGTTACATCTTTGTACCTGTTCTGTCCTTCAAAGTAGGCACCAGCGTTGTGTAGAACCCGTTGCCAGCGATTTGGAAGGCGTAGTATACCATTAGCAGAGCCTGTTCTGTTGATGGCTCGAATGGAGCGGTCTACTGCCTGCCGAATCTCTGGAACAGTTCTGAAGCGAATGCCACGAAGTGGTTCCTTCATCTTCGGAATCAAATCAAAGTCACAAGTACCAAAGTCCGGGGAGTATGGTGGATGATATAGTACTTTCCAGTCCCATCGACCGAACAGAGCAGCCGCAGCCTGCGCTGTATGCGCCAGCGCATTGTCGTGCAAAATGATGGGTGAGTTGCGCAGAAAGTGTCGCCGCTTCTTTCGCAAAGCCGGTCGCAGTTAATGCTCCGAAAACGAACAGTAATACTGTGCATTGACGGTCTGCCGTGGAGGAACGCAATGCTTTAGGATAACACCATCACAGTCGTACACGAGAATCACCATATGTTTAGACCGCTTCATTCGCACCATCAACTAAACAGGCTCTGCCAACGGTGTACTACGCCTTCCACATCGCTGGCAACGGGTTCTACACAACTCTGGTGACTACTTTGAAGGACAGTAACAGGTGCAAATATGAAACTCTTTTGTATTGGTTGTGAATAAATAGCTGCCACTATTTAAGTTCCAACCCTCGTACTATAGTTAATGATTTATTATTTTTTGATATGATGGTTGAAAGATTTTTTAAGTGACAAAATCTAACCGAGAGTTACTGTCACAGACAAATTCATCAATTATTTAACAATGAAATTCACCATATAGCCGTGCAATTGAGAAATAATTCAAAGGCCAAGATCGCTTAAATGCTGTTTACTTGAGGTCTGAGGTTTAGTTGGTCAGTCTCACCAGTAAATCTTTGCTTGATGATTACCATTGCCCGCCGTTTCTACATTCTACAGATATATTTGTGTGTAGCCGGTCAGAATGGGGTTTTCTTGGTATCGTATCAATGTTTTCCATTACTCCCCATTCCATTCGCTGAGTTGAATGGACGAACGAGTTCCATGCCGATGGGAGAGCACGTGGAGTGCCTGTGCATCTTGGTGCGTATGTTTGTTCCCCCCCCCCCCCCCCCACCCTTGTTCCCGTGTCCCCTCGGTTTGTTTCTGACCTGGACTTCCTTAATTTCATGTGCCTATGCAGGTTTTCATGGTCGGTCCGTACTACGTTCATAAAGAGTGTATAGATGGTGAGAGCCTTTTATAGCACATTAGTACTTTTTTAGCGTTTACAATACCTAAGACCGTAGTGCCCAGACAGGTAAAGCCCAGCATGTAGGTTTTAATCACTAATCACATTGTATCTAAGTCGTGTTATGAATAGCTTATTATGTGTAAATTCCTGACTTCCATAAATGAAAAAGGGTAAATTATAATATGTAGTTTTGTATGGCGCTAATATGGATAATGCCTTTGCTTCAGATGTGTTTACTCTGTAATTGACGTTCTTTATACTATATATATAGTATGCATAGCATGTATAGTATGTACAGTAACTGTATGCGAAAGTGTTCTTTGCATGGGTATTTGATTAGCAGTAATAGCAAAGTTGTATTGTGGTAGTAATGAGTGGCTATACGTGGGACTGTGTGTGCACTGCTTGGACAGCGGAATCTAGTGGCCGGCTGTGAACACTAGAGTCGCAGCAGGTAAACCGGCGCGGAATAGGGAAGTGTGACGCCGACCGTTGTTAGTCGAGCAGCAGTCATGTACCAAATAGTTTTATCTTGTGACTTTGGTTTTACATATCTGATGGAAAAGAATCACCATGAGAGCAGCTGTTTTTCAATTTTTTGTGAAAATGATTTTATATCAGCTGGTCTGCCTCATGTGCCGTTATAGGCAAACTGTGGGGCGGCATGTTGGAATTTTAAATGTTGGTATATATGTTTGAATGTTGAAACACTTCCCGGCCGATTATCCATATGTGGGGCGGCAGGTGGAATAATGTTGTTTAAAATGTTCCTATTATTTAGAATGTTATTTATGCTGTCTTTCGCCGTTCTCAACACTGGCTCTCTAACTACAATATTGGCTACCAGAAAGTGATTAGCAAAACGTGAAGCCTGTAATTAGAATTCCTAGTGCCCACTTCATCTGAGAATACACTTATAGTTACAGATTATAGCTCTGAGGAATTAGGAGATTGTCCGGGATTTATAATCAAAAACGGTCTTGAAAAAAACATTCTGTATTCTGAAAGTCACAGATGAAAACAAAAGAATCCACACAATCTGACTAACAGAGCAGTTCAGAGTCTAATGCGCTGATGCAACTATAAATGCCCAAATTAAATGTTTAAATGAATGCTCGCCATAATTTGATGATTATGTTCATCAAACGCCACGCTAAAATAATGGTAGAATGTCTGTCCCGCGGCGGCACGTGAAAATACGACAATACGCAAACTGAAGATCAATAATTAAACTCATCCCAGAATTAACACTTCACTCGAAAATGATTTCATGGTTACGCATCCCGAGTAACTTAATACGGCATCCGAGGCTGTTTGTAGCAATGATACCGACGCGACGCGACTCCCGACACAGATGACGTGCTATTCAGCGTCTGGAGAGAACTGGGGCCTTTTTTCCTCGCGCAGCGTTCTTATATATAAAGCCGCGGTGCGGACGGCTAAGGGAACGCCTGATCAAATCGGCTCTCCCGACTAGCCGCTGGGCTAGTAATGCACCACTTTAAGTTATTGAATAAATCATAGCTTCTCTTGCTGATGGCCGATGAAGCTCTTAATTTAAATGTGCATTCAGCATACAGTTAAGTAATCATAATAAAATTTTGATGTGGCTAAGTTAAATATTTTGGGCGAGAGAATTAATTTAATTACACTGCACGCAGTAGACGAGCTCTGAACTGGCCCTTTGGAGATACGCTATCGCTATAGTTTTATAGGTATTCAAATGAAACTTCTCACATCTTCATAGTTATAGCGGATCTCCAACCTACTTAAATATAAACATCCTAGCCTTATTTATTAGCCTACTTAATCTATCTTGCTTCCTTAAGTTTTAAGACAAAAACCAGAAAATCATGAATTTCCACTAAAATTTTAATTTGTGAAATCCAAAGTACTGTTTTTATTAAATAATTATGAAAAATGAACCTAATTATAAATTTTTAACTTTCTAGCTCTTTTCTGTTGCGCCAATGATTTTTACAGAAAAACGTCCAAATTTCGAAAATGGTTAAAGTTATCGAACTGATATTCAACACATATTAATTTAGTATTACTCCTGACATGCTAGAAACATTTTAGATTATTTACTTGATTTTTAAAGTATTGCGCAACATTTATGACGTCAGAGCTAGTTACAGCGGACTGGCTGGCACACAATGGAAAGACTGCTGTGAATTTACTACGGCGTGAGTAGGCTGCTTCCCTACAAAACGGTCTATAAATGTTAAGCTACATTCACGTATGTGGTACTGTACTAATAGTAATGTATATAGTGTAACTCATACAAGCCCTCCCTCAAACCTGTCATGTTATATCCTCACAGATCCGATGATGGCACCTTTAGTGTATTGAAACCGGTTATCCAGTAAACAGTATTTAAGCGATCTTGGCCTTTGAATTATTTCTACAACAGAGTGATCGCCCCGCTACGCACTATGCGTCCACTTTTTTATTTTCGCTACCAGTTACGGCAATTCATTATGGTATCATCAAGGCCCCATATGCACCTCTAAAAAATAATCGATATTGGCATATTGGGGCCATATGTTTCTGGATGTCGTGAATTCTCAAGTGCTTCCCTCGAAGACATGACTCCGACTGCAAGTATTCGAGGAAAGCACTTGAGAATTCACAACATCCAGAAACATACGGCCCCAGTATGCATACATCGATTATTTTTGAGAGGTGTGTATGGAGCCTGAAGATGGGATAATGAATTGCCGCAACTGGTAGCGAAAATAAAATAAAAAAAACTTCTCAATTGCACGGCTGTTCGTCCAATTTCATTGTTAAATAATTGACCAGCCGCTGTGCCATGTCCACAGTGTATCAACAGAGACTAATCTGTTGTGAGGAGAAAACAAAGCTGCCTGCACGATACTATCGTGCAGTCCCATATGGGTTACTGGAAGGTCGCAGCGCGTGGTATTGCCACTGGCAACTGAATTGCAGCGGCTTCACCGGCTGGAGAGCCGTTCCAGTGGCGGGTCGTATGTAGCGCGGCTTGTCCGGCGGCCGGTAACCTACTTGGACGGTAGCCGGCCTGCCCATGATATAACTCTCGCTTATGCAAGTGACCGAGTGGAATGGCGGTGCCCTGGTTCTTGCCATCGTAGGCACGCCGCAAGCCAGCGCGCCATTCTAGTTAAGTGGCTGCGCCTGTACTGCCGTCGAACCTGTCAACCACGGCAGTAAGTGACGCCAGTTTTCGAGAATGGAAGACCACCCCCACCTCCCTCTCCCCCATTACTTGTCGATAGATTCTGATGTTATCGAACGTAGCGCCAATTTTACGAAGGGCTAGCGAAAATTCAATCGTCGACACTTCTACACAGGCGTGGGTATCGAGTTCGACGCCAAGGGAGGCACAGTTTGTTCGCGATTTAGTGAAATTTTCAAAATACATTCATCATCAACGTTTCCTTTATTTTTTTTTTTCGTCAGTTCGTAGACTCCTTCCATTGTAAATTCTCCCTCTTCTCCTCGCAAATTTAGCTTTACGCCACTCTGTTTCAGAGCGCTACATTATGTCTAGGATTTCTAATAACAACAACTATCACAATGAAATATTCAAAACATTCCCAGAATTTTTAATAACAACAACAATAACAACAAACTAAATCAATGTTTTAAATATGCAGGGTGACTCAGGAGGAAATGTGCATGCTTTGAGGGTGACAGTATTGGTGATTCTGAACATATAACTTCTTGTGGTTCAGAGAAAGACAGAGACTGGAGTACATCCAGCAAATAACTAAAGACGTAGGTTGTAAATGCTACTCTGAGATGAAGAGGTTGTTACAGGAGAGGAATTCGTGGCGGGCTGCATCAAGCATCAAACCAGTCAGAAAAAAACGTAACCGTGATTGAGTCCTTCCTCATGTTGCCAACGTCGTTTCGAGTACGCTGCAGAAGTTGCATTGGGAAGCCCTTGCACATCCTGCATACCGTCTCTATCTCACCCTATGCGATTTACATATTTTTGGAACTCCGAAGAAAGACATTCGTCACCGGCGATTTGCTTCGGACTAACAGGCGCACGCCCGTATATAACCATGGTTCTGTAGGCAATCGCATACATTTTTTCGCGAAGGCTTGTCTCTCAGCGGAGTAAAAGTATTAATGGATGTAAGGATCACTTTTCAAATAAGAAAAATAGTTGACTTTCGTCTTCTATCCGTCTCGTTTCCAGTTGCCTGCTCCTTGTACTATGCAGGCCAATAACTTGTGTTGAAGACTGCGCTACAATTCGAAGCGACACTATATCTCAATATGATCACCTGGATTCTGTAAACGACGGTCGGAACGTTCTAGTAATCACTGAATTCTTCAGCGACAGAAATTCTCCTTTGGTCATTGGACACCATGCAATATGAGAACCGATGCGTGAACTTCCTCATCATTGGAATGGCTCTGAGCACTATGGGACGTAACAACTGACGTCGTCAGTCCCCTAGAACCTAGAACTACTTAAACCTAACTAACCTAAGGACATCACACACAGCCACGCCCGAGGCAGGATTCGAACCTGCGACCGTAGCGGTCGCGCGGTTCCAGACTGAAGCGCCTATAACCACTCGGCCACACCGGTCGGCCATCATTGGAATAATCTCTGCCCTCCTCCACAACCCGCCCCGAGAAGAGGACGGTTCAGTTCAACGTCCTACTATCCAGATTAATGTTTTGCGTGATTTTCCAAGTTGCACAGGACAAATGCCGCGTTGGTTCCTGTGAAAGGACACGGCCGGTTTACTTCCTCATCCCTCCCTAATCCGAGCTTGTGTTCTCGCTCTAATGACCTCTTTGCCTAATCTCTCTTCCTTTTTTTCCAACTTTGAAATGGCGCCAAAACTGGGAACGTACCTCAGTCACGCACTGTTTGAGCAGAAAACCCGCCACATTTCTCTCTTCTGACAGTCCACCACTACTGTTGTGCAGTGGTCTTAGTATGGGACGTCATGTTTAATTTACTTCCTGAAGTTCCTACGCAATCTCAGTGTCCTGGTAGGTACGCAAGGCAGGGGCAATGAGTCGTTTTCCCACCACGGTTGCTCTAAGCGAAGTCTTGTGAAACCGACGGCTTGAAGATGTACTTGCTTCTGTAGCTACACTAAGTGGTAGCGTGCATAAAATTCTTAGAACCATGTTTGTACGACGATATAGTGCGGAGTCGATAATGTCAAGTATTTTAATACCAGTCGCTACGTGGTTCTTCCACGTAGCCATCCCAAATTTGGATTCCTGAATTGTAAAGGAAACAAAAGCATAAAAGATGTGATTTTATACCTCCAATAATTCTCTTGGCTACCGTGCAGTATCGTGTTCTTGTTGCTTATATGCAATGACCTCCATTTCTACTCATCTCCAAATGTTTCCTGGAATGTGTTGTTTGCGTCGAGACTAAACTGCACATTGGATAACTGAAAGCAAATTAGAGAATACCGCGGAATTTGTCTCACATTACGAATACCGTGGCTAAGTGCTATAGACTTTCATATTTATTTGGCTGATCGTTCCATTTATAAAAAAATCAACAAGAACAGAGTTACGGTATTCAGGAAAGCTGGATATTATTGGTAGGAGTACGATCGAGCTGGCGCGCTCATGGGCCGAAGTGGCCGTGCGGTTAAAGGCGCTGCAGTCTGGAACCGCAAGACCGCTACGGTCGCAGGTTCGAATCCTGCCTCGGGCATGGATGTTTGTGATGTCCTTAGGTTAGTTAGGTTTAACTAGTTCTAAGTTCTAGGGGACTAATGACCTCAGCAGTTGAGTCCCATAGTGCTCAGAGCCATTTGAACCATTTGGCGCGCTCATGGGTCTAGTACTGAGAAGGATAAATGCTTGCATCGGAACAAATTGATACACATATCTCGTCGTTTCCATTTAATACGAGGTGCATTCAAGTTCTAAGGCCTCCGATTTTTTTTCTCCGGACTGGAAAGAGATAGAAACATGCACATTGTTTTAAAATGAGGCCGCGTTCATTGTCAATACGTCCCAGAGATGGCAGCACCGTACGGCAGATGGAATTTTACCGCCAGCGGCGAGAATGAGAACTGTTTTAAATACTTAAAATGGCGACGTTTTCCTTACTTGAACAGCGTGCAATCATTCGTTTTCTGAATTTGCGTGGTATGAAACCAATTGAAATTCATCGACAGTTGAAGGAGACATGTAGTGATGGAGTTATGGATGTGTTGAAAGTGCGTTCGTGGGTGCGACAGTTTAATCAAGGCAGAACATTGTGTGACAACAAACCAAAACAACCTCGGGCTTGCACAAGCCGGTCTGACGACATGATCGAGAAAGTGGAGAGAATTGTTTTAGGGGATCGCCGAATGACTGTTGAACAGATCGCCTCCAGAGTTGGCATTTCTGTGGGTTCTGTGCACACAATCCTGCATGACGACCTGAAAATGCGAAAAGTGTCATCCAGGTGGGTGCCACGAATGCTGACGGACGACCACATGGCTGCCCATGTGGCATGTTGCCAAGCAATGTTGACGCGCAACGACAGCATGAATGGGACTTTCTTTTCGTCGGTTGTGACAATGGATGAGATGTGGATGCCATTTTTCAATCCAGAAACAAAGCGCCAGTCAGCTCAATGGAAGCACACAGATTCACCGCCACCAAAAAAATTTCGGGTAACCGCCAGTGCTGAAAAAATGATGGTGTCCATGTTCTGGGACAGCGAGGGCATAATCCTTACCCATTGCGTTCCAAAGGGCACTACGGTAACAGGTGCATCCTACGAAAATGTTTTGAAGAACAAATTACTTCCTGCACTGCAACAAAAACGTCCGGGAAGGGCTGCGCATGTGCTGTTTCACCAAGACAACGCACCCGCACATCGAGCTAACGTTACGCAACAGTTTCTTCGTGATAACAACTTTGAAGTGATTCCTCATGCTCCCTACTCACCTGAGCTGGCTCCTAGTGACTTTTGGCTTTTTCCAACAATGGAAGACACTCTCCGTGGCCGCACATTCACCAGCTGTACTGCTATTGCCTCAGCGATTTTCCAGTGGTCAAAACAGACTCCTAAAGAAGCCTCCGCCGCTGCCATGGAATCATGGCGTCAGCGTTGTGAAAAATGTGTACGTCTGCAGGGCGATTACGTCGAGAAGTAACGCCAGTTTCATCGATTTCGGGTGAGTAGTTAATTAGAAAAAAAAAAGTCGGAGGCCTTAGAACTTGAATGCACCTCGTAGTCTAGGCAAATACCTTCAATTCTTTCCCAACTTGTAGATGAGTTTCTGGTTCGTCCATGATGAGGCTCCTGCTGATACAGCACTTAGAGTTGATAACAAAAGACTGAAAGAAGCTTATATGTCCTGTGTTCTCTATACTGTCGCTCCCAGACCATTCCAATGACGCTGGGCCTGTTCATAAAAATATAATAAATGTGGTTTGGCAGTAAAACCGAGAGCTCGCGAGATCGAATGCCGGTCGGAGCAAGGGTTTTTGGATCTGCGTTTTAACCTAGCCTTCATCTCTCAACGATGCGAGGGGTCTCTAGAAACGATACGTGGTTCGGATTCCCCGTTAAGCTGAAGTCGCCTTTTCCAGCTTGCTTTAATGGGGTAGGTTAGGGACACGCAAGTCTCCTAAGTGGCCTCCAGCATGTCACTAAGCCACACGAAATTGTTATTATTACTCCACTGAAGGAGATATATGGTACCTTCAGTGTGATGCTTCGTCTGACTCAACGACAAAGTTAAATAGAGATATGATGCGCAATGAAATGGTCACCTTGGAGCTTACAACGGTCCAAAGTTTCACACGTGTAAAAACCAAGAAAGTGTATGATCCCAGGTACCTGTTTTGCTTCACTCGTGCCATGATCACCTGATCTGTCTCCTTAAAGTCAACAAGAGAGGCACATAAAATTCATGTCCGTCACTGGTATCGTCACATGGTATCAGAAAGATGATAAAATTAAAATAACCACTCATGGCCCATAATGTAGCGCCACTGTTAGCAACTGAAGTGTGTCAGAATGTGGCAATATTATTACTTCAGCCTACCAGTTTATACAGGGTGTTTCAAAAATGAGCGGTATATTTGAAACGGCAATAAAAACTAAACGAGCAGCGATAGAAATACACCGTTTGTTGCAATATGCTTGGGACAACAGTACATTTTCAGGCGGACAAACTTTCGAAATTACAGTAGTTACAATTTTCAACAACAGATGGCGCTGCAATTGATGTGAAAGATATAGAAGACAACGCAGTCTGTGGGTGCGCCATTCTGTACGTCGTCTTTCTGCTGTAAGCGTGTGCTGTTCACAACGTGCAAGTGTGCTGTAGACAACATGGTTTATTCCTTAGAACAGAGGATTTTTCTGGTGTTGGAATTCCACCGCCTAGAACACAGTGTTGTTGCAACAAAACGAAGTTTTCAACGGAGGTTTAATGTAACCAAAGGACCGAAAAGCGATACAATAAAGGATCTGTTTGAAAAATTTCAACGGACTGGGAACGTGACGGATGAACGTGCTGGAAAGGTAGGGCGACCGCGTACGGCAACCACAGAGGGCAACGCGCAGCTAGTGCAGCAGGTGATCCAACAGCGGCCTCGGGTTTCCGTTCGCCGTGTTGCAGCTGCGGTCCAAATGACGCCAACGTCCACGTATCGTCTCATGCGCCAGAGTTTACACCTCTATCCATACAAAATTCAAACGCGGCAACCCCTCAGCGCCGCTACCATTGCTGCACGAGAGACATTCGCTAACGATATAGTGCACAGGATTGATGACGGCGATATGCATGTGGGCAGCATTTGGTTTACTGACGAAGCTTATTTTTACCTGGACGGCTTCGTCAATAAACAGAACTGGCGCATATGAGGAACCGAAAAGCCCCATGTTGCAGTCCCATCGTCCCTGCATCCTCAAAAAGTACTGGTCTGGGCCGCCATTTCTTCCAAAGGAATCATTGGCCCATTTTTCAGATCCGAAACGATTACTGCATCACGCTATCTGGACATTCTTCGCGAATTTGTGGCGGTACAAACTGCCTTAGACGACACTGCGAACACCTCGAGGTTTATGCAAGATGGTGCCCGGCCACATCGCACGGCCGACGTCTTTAATTTCCTGAATGAATATTTCGATGATCGTGTGATTGCTTTGGGCTATCCGAAACATACAGGAGGCGGCGTGGATTGGCCTCCCTATTCGCCAGACATGAACCCCTGTGACTTCTTTCTGTGGGGACACTTGAAAGACCAGGTGTACCGCCAGAATCCAAAAACAATTGAACAGCTGAAGCAGTACATCTCATCTGCATGTGAAGCCATTCCGCCAGACACGTTGTCAAAGGTTTCGGGTAATTTCATTCAGAGACTACGCCATATTATTGCTACGCATGGTGGATATGTGGAAAATATCGTACTATAGAGTTTCCCAGACCGCAGCGCCATCTGTTGTTGAAAATTGTAACTACTGTAATTTCGAAAGTTTGTCTGCCTGAAAATGTACTGTTGTCCCAAGCATTTTGCAACAAACGGTGTATTTCTATCGCTGCTCGTTTAGTTTTTATTGCCGTTTCAAATATACCGGTCATTTTTGAAACACCCTGTAGCTGTGATACAGTATCTATATAGGTTTCCTCTGTCCATGCCTGCCCGCCTTCACCACTTTTGTGGAGCTGGGATTGCGTATAGTATTGAGAAATCGATGGCATCGCGCCCTGTGAAACGAGAGCGACGAGGAAAATTCTCCGCTTAAGAAATTTATAACATTCTCGATTTTCACTTCCTGGTCCTCCAGGATGGTGCTGGTAAAAGGTGTCAGACCAGACCGTTGTGCCCTCACCGCCGTCGTAAGGAAGCATCAGAGATAGCGCGGACTTTCCATCCTTCACGCTTGGACGACGGAGCTGCCACGTCCGGCAGCCTGTGTTCGCGCTGCCGACCAGACCTGATGCTATCGCAGGACCACGGCGCCGTTACCCACTGCAAATTTGGCCCGGTGGCTGTGAGGCGAAAAATCTCCGCCAGGTCGTGACTCGACGGCGTGCGACACGTAGGTCCGCCTAACCAGGAGAGGAAATTGATGTAGGTGTCTTCGTAAGGAAACTGTTTACTAGAATTTAGAGAGCACGATTCCAACTGCCTGACAGGTATCATAATTCATTTCTGTGTTCGGCTTTTGAGGTATGCAGAGCAATGAATAAACTCTGCTCTTATTGCTTTCTTCATTAAGAAGACTGGTTTGATGCATCTCTCCATGCTATTCTGTGCAACCCCCTTCATCTCTTCGTAACTACTGCGACGTACATCCATTTCAACAAGCTTAATGAACTGAAGCCTTGATCTCCCTGTAGAATTTTTGCCATCCACTGCCGCTTTCTTTCATTACCAAATTAACGCCTCTTTGAAATCTCTGAATGATTCAACTGACCCCTTGTTTTAGTCCAGTTGTGCCAAAACTTCTTTTCTACCAGTTAGATTTAGCACAGTACCTACTTCTTCGCCGGCCGGTGTGGCCGTGCGGTTCTAGACACTTCAGTCTGAAACCGCGTGGCCGCTACGGTCGCAGGTTCGAATCCTGCCTCGGGCATGGATGTGTGTGATGTCCTTAGGTTAGTTAGGTTTAAGTAGTTCTAAGTTCTAGGCGACTGATGACCTCAGAAGTTAAGTCACATAGTGCTCAGAGCCATTTTCTATTTCTTAGTTACTCTATCTAGCTATCTAATATTACGCATTCTCCTGTAGCATCACATCTCAAAAGCTTCTATTCTCTCCTTGTCTGAAATGCTTATCGTCCACGCTTCACTTCCGTACAAGAGTACACGCCAGAATGGTTTAAGTTTACATTCGATGTTAACAAATTCCTCTTTTTCAGAAACGCTTTTCTTGCTGTTGGCAGTCTACATTTCATACCCTCTCTCCTTCGGCCATCATCATTCATTTTTCTGCCCAATTAGCAAAACTCATCTACTATTTTTAGTGTATCATGTCCTAATATAATTCTATCAACATTATCTGTGGTAATTCGACTACAAGACCTTTGTTTTACTCGTACGTTTGTTGATGTTCACCTGATAATCTCTTTTAGAGATGCTGTCCATTCCGTTCTACTGTTCTTCCAAGTCCTTTTCACTCTCTCACAGACTGTCACTGGCAAACCGCAAAGTTTTTATTTCCTCTCCCTAAATTTTAATTCCGTTTCCAAAATTTCTCTTGCTTTTTCTTTTTCTTACTGAGTCCTCAATGTTGCGATTGAATAACCTTAGGGAGAGACTGCAAGCCTGTCTCACTCCTTTCTGAAATTCTGGTTCCCTTTCATGTCCTTTGATTCTTATAACCGCAGTTCGGTTTTTGTATAAATTGTGGGTAATTTTTTCTCTCCCTGTATTCTATCCCAGGTACCTTCAGAATTTCAAATAGTGTGTTCCCGTCAGCATTGTCAAAAGCATTCTCTGAACATAAAAATCAGTATTTGTAAAACGTAGGCTTGCTTTTCTCTATCTACCCTACCTCGCTTGTTTCTACATTTCTCCGTAACTCAAACTGGTCTTCTCGGAGGTCATCCTCTACCAGATTTTACATTCTCCTGTAAATAAGTCATGTCGGCACTTTGCAACTATGACTTATTAAACTGGTGGTTCGGTAAGATTCACATTTGTCAGTACCTTCTTTAGAACAGAAATTATGCATTGATCTTGAAGCCTGAGAGTATTCTGGCTATTTCTTATATGTTGCATACAAAGTGGAATAGTTTAGTCACGGCCGGCCCTTCCAAGAACTCAATAATTCTTAGGGAATGTTGTCGACTCTAAGTAGTTTGTTCGACTTAGGTCTCTCTTGCAGTGTGGTATCTTCTATCTCTGCTCCATATAACACTGGTTTCAAGTTCTTAATGTTTTATAGACGCTTCAGGTATTCCTTCCATCTTTCAGCATTTTCTTCTTAAGTTAGAACAGGTTTACCGTCTGAGCTCTTTAATATTCATACGTTTGCTTCTCTTTTCTTCAAAGGTCTCTTTAATTTTCCTGTACACTTCATCTAGCTTCACCTACACATCCGTGCTTCAACATCCTTGCATTTCCCATCCCGCCAGCCATTACATTTTGCACTTCTTTTCACTCTCTTTTTTTAGACGTCTGTATTTCCTCTTGCTTGCCTAATTTGCAACCTAGTTATATATTTTCTACATTCATCGGAGAGATTCAATACCTCCTGCATTATCCAAGCATTTCTACTGCTCCCCGTCTGTAGCACTACGCAGCACTATACACTCCTTTGGTGGATGACACTTTTGACATCGTCCTATGGTACACTTTCTTTAGCTAGCTTTCGGAAATTTTTGAACATCGTTCACAATGCTGAAAGACAGAATATTTTGGCTCAAATAAGTAATGCAGCCACGTTACGGTGTAATATGCCGCATTATCAGCCTCGAGTAGCACAAATTCTGGTATTTAAGTGCTATAGTACGTCAAACTACCGTGTTTCGTCAATATGTGTTTATCCATGTACTGTTACCTTTAATAATCACAATCTCGTTCTGGTATATACATGCTCTAGGATAGAGCAGTTCACTACTTTACGTGATTCATTTTCTGATACGCTCTATTTTCTAAGTTTGATTGAAGTTAATCGCTCTGCTTGGACTGTAAGTTTCGGTTAGCGATGCGGTATTAAATTTTACAAGGTACTTTTCAGTTTATTGCCTGTTATAGAAAGAGGATACATGAAAATGATTATGAGGACTGAACCTGATTGGTTGCGTTTCTAGAAAGAAGAAGAATTTTAGCAGACGAGGTGATTTCTTTTACTAGGATTTCCATGTTCAGTGGGAAAGGGTATCATACGGGGTGTTCAAAAAGTCTCTCCACAGTGCCGTATGATTGTTAGCCGCGCGTGCCGTATGCCGCAGTGAATATACCGAAATGAAACTCACTGCAGTATCGTTGTTCGTTTATTATTTAGTTAAAAAATATGGGACCCAAAATCCGACGTCTAGAAATTGGAATCCAAACTTCTGTTTTCACAGAATGAAGTGGTTCCTCATGAATACACAACTGATTTGCAGTACTCCACATACGAGAATTTTGCGAGTTCATGCACCCGGATAAATGAAACCACGCCTCATCAGTGAAAAACGTTTCATTAATAATATCACTTCCATTTTGCTGAAAGAACTTTTTGAACCATTGACAATAATGCAGTTTCTTGCCATGATCAGTATATTTCAGTTCTTGCACGACTGTCACTTTATATTGGAAAAGTTCTAATTTTTTTCTTACAGCTGTGTGGGCCGTTCAGACACTAACATCGATTTCCTGGGCGAGTTTTCTTACTGACTCGTTCGGACTCATGGACATTTTATCAGAAATATCGAGTAGTTTATCCTCAGACAAAACGCTAGGACGACCACTTCTCGTTGCATCTGTCACTGAACCCGTACTTCGAAATTTGTTAATAAAATCTCGCACAGTATCGCGATGTGGGAGTGTTGTCTCCGGGAAAACTGAATTAAATCTTTGACGAACTGAAACTGTGTATTTACCGCAAGCTTTGAACACTTAATCTACTAAAAACACACGTTCTTCAATGGTTAGCATTTTAGCACTGACAAAAACGAAACAAACGAACAAAGGAACTAAACTTAAACGTTCACGTCAACACGTAACGACACACACAAACGATACTACTGACGCTGGCTTAGATAAACGAAATAGTGGAATGTTGGGAGAGTCCACTTGAAGGGAAGTAACCCAGGCAGGTGAACAATTGTACGGCATGCGCTGCTAACAATCATACGGCACTACGGAGACACTTTTTGACCATCCCGTATTATTGCTTTTATGGAATTTTTGCGTGTTTCGCTTACAAATTTATATATAAAGCACAAGGGGAATAACAGATTGTCAAAGTTATGGAAGTAATGTGTTACCCATCCTTTTCAAGGTGTGCTACTGTAGACAACTGCAGCTGCCATTTCTTAGAATAGCCTTGCTGTGGTTCATTAGGCCGGTATTTCTCGTGGTGATTCTAGCGTTCCCACAAAGCGTATCGGAACTACCAAGTTTCGCTTTTAGCCTACCGAGGTCGCTTTCCGTGAACAATGGCTCGGGGCTGCGCGCCTTTCGACCTCGTCAAGGCAAGGGTCCGGTTTCCACATTGCCTCCAGCGCCATCGTTGCCAGCCATGTGGGACCGTAAACACAGTGCATCAGCCTTTAACATTCATGTTCAAGACGTCACGTCAACTTGAGTAGTCAGTTCCCCGATTCTTTTGTACACTGAACGTAACCGGGCGAAAATGCCTCATCATCAGCTAGTTCTGATTCCTTATCTGTCGGATATCCTTTGTGCTAATTGAAGCAAGGTGACAAGTAGCTCCATTGTGCAACGTGTTTATTTTACGATAAATAATTTCTTTATTCATTACAAGGATGGAAACCCAACTTTGCTGGTGTCTCACAGGTTAGAAACCCTTCATTTCAGCTTGGCAAGGATGAACACGAAAATTGGCCACGACCAAGTTAAAGCAACCATTGCATATTAGGTGTGTTGGGGAAACCATGAAAACTTCACCCTAGACAGTCACACGTTGCTCTCAACACCGCTCAGCTCGAAGTTGATGGTTCAAATGGCTCTAAGCACTATGGGACTTAACATCTAAGGTCATCAGTCCCCTAGACTTAGAACTACTTAAACCTAACCAACCTAAGGACATCACACACATCCACGCCCGAGGCAGGATTCGAACCTGCGACCGTAGCAGCAGTGCGGTTCCGGACTGAAGCGTCTAGAACCGCTCGGCCACAGCGTCGAAATTGAATCATATGTCTTAACGCCTGTGTTACTTCTGTCAGTGCATTGTTTCAAACTGTTACAGTGACTACAGCGGCTATAGAGGTATTCATATGAATGCTGCTTGCGTTACGATACCTTTCTTTGCTTTGCATACCGGGAGGGATGTAGAGCCATGCCGACTCGGTCGAGCATCAAATGCTGCAGACTTACATTTGGCGTGGCCCTGCGAAGTCCTAATCACTCCTCAGTTGATAAAAACCGCCGTCATGATGAATGTGCAGTCTGTGTTAAAATCACGTACTGTCGTCACTTTACCGATTAAAATATGTTCCTGTTGGCCTATCTCAAGCAACAGACAATGCCAATCGTAAATGTTATCCAGGAAAGTATTGGGTCCGAAAGTCGGCACGCTGATGTATGTTTGTCACCAACATAATAGTAATCGTAGCAACTGACAACACAAGCTACGAGGCGACCTGCGTGTTGCTGCAGCGTGTGCCGTGGCTGAGATATCACCAACCATTTCTCACGAATGTGGCAGGTCTCTCTCATAAAGTTATTGCGTTCGTAAAAAATAATTATTATAAATTCCTAAAATGCAAATGGTTGTGTGGCCTGCAGTCCAAAATACAGTGGATGCGAGGATTGAGCACCTGCTATTTGCATTTGTACAGTTACAATTATTTACTTAGACAACAAGCCACACAAGAGTCATATAATCAGAAAACATCACGAATCTGTAGATGCGTTTCTTCTCTAGAGAACAAATTTCTGTAAGAAAAGAAGAAAGAGGGGGATTATCGTCAACAGTGTAGTCGCCATAAACTGATTTACTTTTTCAGGACGATCGCTAGTAATCGGCTTAGGCCAACATATCCTGTGGCCCACAATCCGCAAACTACAGTCAGGAAGATGGAACTGGAATTGCCTTGCCGAGCGATGAATAAGGCTTCCAACGCACGGCGCCAGATTCCTACTGGAAATGCCATCCATATTGCGGCGAATGGCGCGGCAGTAACACGGTCGGCGTTGGGTGCCCTCTCTGCAGGTGGCGCTACGTTAATCCCTAACTCGCCCTATTGGAAACCGATAGGCCACGCTCTTGCACGCGAAATGGAGTGCGCCTCCACCGCAGTAACTCGTATTTCTTGCTGCTGTTGTGTGTGTCTGTAGAGCTACATTTTCCCGTTGCATCTCTAGTGGGTAATTTGGGCCAAAGACGGTATGCAGCAGTAGCAGCAACTATACTGCGTCTTAGCGCCAACTCAGTAAACATCTGGAAAACAGCCCATCGATTCTAGAGGCGTAGTTCTTCCCGCCCATTCCTGCCAACAAGTCGTACGCTGTGGCTAAGAAAACCCTTCTGCGTCTCCAGAATCCCACTTAGTCATTCTTCACAACAACTAAGTTATTAGCATATTCTGTGGGTAATATTAGGTTGGTGCATAAGTTCGTAGCGTTTTTCCGTAAGGTTAATAACCACAACAAGTAAACCTAACACTTTAGTCACTACTAATATACTCCCCTTCACTATTTACAACAGTGTACCAACAAGAAAGGTGGGGGGGGGGGGGGGGTAACTTTTCGATTCGCGACTGCAGAAATCATTGTCGAGCCATATTCGGAGCGCATTTTCATCCGGAAAGTAAGTTCCCTGAACGTTGTCCGATAGAGAGCGGGAAAGGTGAAAATCTGACGGCGCAGGATCAAGTGAATAAGGTGGATGTAGAATGAATTTCCGAGCAACTCCTGTATATTGTTTCTTGACAGCCTAGCAGAATCGTGGAGTAGCATCACTTCACGCAGTCTTCGTGGTTGTAGTTCTTGGATTGTGTGTGCAAGATGTCTCAGATGTTAAGTGATGCTTACACTTCGGTGATACAATGGCGTAGTATAACCTCACCGTCGCTGTGGGACCATATGCATATAATTATCTTTTGTGGATGCACGCAAGTCTTTGTACGGAGAGCTTCTGCTTTGTTTGGACTCAACCATTCCTTTCTTGAGATGCACAAATGGCAACCGTGCGATTTTTGTGATTTGAGCTCAGAGTAAGCGGTACCCACACACTCGATTTCTGAACCGTTCCCATTGCATGCAAACGGTGGAATGATCACAGTTCATCACATTTCCCAATTCTCGAGTACACTGACGTGCATCAGTGTGAATTAATGGGTTTAAACGATGTTCATCAAACCCCGAAAGTCTTCCTGAACGTGGAGAGTAACTAATATCAAAACGATCCTCCTTAAAACGAAAAAACCATTTCCTTGGCGTGGTTTGTCCAATGGAATTATCGCAACGCACGGCGCAAGTGTTTCTGGCTGCCTCCTTTGCTGTAACCCCTCTACTGAATTCAAATTTTCCGATTTCTCCGCTTGGCACTCCATTTCCTAGCGTCCACAGCTCCACTCACAACCTTGAAAAGACAAAATGACAATATGTAAACTCAATAGCAACAGTCAACTACAAATAAACATTGACAATCGGTAAATAAACTCATCGGAACAGGAGTACCAACATTCAAACAAAAATGCTACGAACTTATGCACTAACCTAATATTTACGACCTGTCGCTATGATATGGAACGGATGAGTTTTACATTCATAAAACATCGCATCTGCAGAATATATGGCAACATACTGACCACTTACGTGATTTCTTAACTTTTTTAAGAAGACGTTTTATCAAGCTTACAGTGATTTATACTTAACTACGTTCAGTATCTCCCTCTCTCTCTCCCCCTCTCTCTCCCCCGTCTCCAAAGATAACGTTGTCAACAGGACGTTGAACGCTAATCCTTCCTTCTCCCTCACACTTAATCGCACATTCATGAATTTTTCTGTGGAATAAAAGAAGTTCTCAAGCATTTCAGTTTGTGTTTTAAGCTGGCCGGAGTGGCCGTGCGGTTCTAGGCGCTACAGTCTGGAGACGATTGGCCGCTACGGTCGCAGGTTCGAATCCTGCTTCGGGCATGGGTGTGTGTGATGTCCTTAGATTAGTTAGGTTTAATTAGTTCTAAGTTCTAGGCGACTGATGACTTCAGACGTTAAGTCGCATAGTGCTCAGAGCCATTTGAACCATTTGTGTTTTAAGTTAATTTTACTATCCATTAAGCTTGGTGTGCATCTGCACTGAAGGGATTATTGAGCGTCATCGCCATAATTATATATGCGGTGTCTGTCCTTTCGTACACTTACGGGAATCGGCGAGACGCCGCGAATAATGAGGCTATAATTAGCAGGGGCACTACATCAGTAGTCTGTGGTATAAGCTGAAAATTTGGGTCTGATGGGAGGCATGCGGTGTTAGTCCATACAATTGGGGTGACCTGTCTCGGGATGGCATAGTGGCCGCCCGTAGTGACCGAGCGGTTCTAGGCGCTTCAGTCTGGAACCGCGCGACAGCTACGGTCGCAGGTTAGAATCCTGCCTCGGGCATGGATGTGTGTGATGTCCTTAGGTTTGTTAGGTTTAAGTAGTTCTAAGTTCTAGGGCATGTATACCTGAACTATCGATGTCGGTGTTGGTCTGCTGTCGATTCTGATTAGAACAACCCGGTCACTGAACTGTTCACAGTAACACACCCTCTGCCCTACCTTCCTATTCATAACGAATCCTACACCTGTTATACCATTTTCTGCTGCTGTTGATATTACCCGATACTCACCTGACCAGAAATCCTTGTCTTCTTTCCACTTCACTTCACTGACCCCTACTATATCTAGATTGAGCCTTTGCATTTCCCTTTTCAGATTTTCTAGTTTCCCTACCACGTTCAAGCTTCTGACATTCCACGTCCCGACTCGTAGAACGTTATCCTTTCGTTGATTATTCAATCTTTTTCTCATGGTATCCTCCCCCTTGGCAGTCCCCTCCCGGAGATCCGAATGGGGGACTATTCCGGAATCTTTTGCCAATGGAGAGATCATCATGACACTTCTTCAATTACAGGCCACATGTCCTGTGGATACACGTTACGTGTCTTTAATGCAGTGGTTTCCATTGCCTTCTGCATCCTCATGTCGTTGTTCATTGCTGATTCTTCCGCCTTTAGGGGCATTTTCCCACCCCTAGGACTAGAGAGTGCCCTGAACCTCTATCCGCTCCTCCGCCCTCTTTGACAAGGCCGTTGGCAGAATGAGGCTGACTTCTTATGCCGGAAGTCTTCGGCCGCCAAGAAGGGTGTAAGACAAGGCTGTAGCCTTTCGCCCCTACTCTTCAATCTGTACATCGAGGAACCAATGATGGAAATAAAAGAAAGGTTCAGGAGTGGAATTAAAATACAAGGTGAAAGGATATCAATGATACGATTCGCTGATGACATTGCTATCCTGAGTGAAAGTGAAGAAGAATTAAATGATCTGCTGAACGGAATGAAGAGTCTAATGAGTACACAGTATGGTTTGAGAGTAAATCGGAGAAAGACGAAGGTAATGAGAAGTAGTAGAAATGAGAACAGCGAGAAACTTAACATCAGGATTGGTGGTCACGAAGTCAATGAAGTTAAGGAATTCTGCTACCTAGGCAGTAAAACAACCAATGACGGACGGAGCAAGGAGGACATCAAAAGCAGACTCGCTATGGCAAAAAATGCATTTCTGGCCAAGAGAAGTCTATTAATATCAAATACCGGCCTTAATTTGAGGAAGAAATTTCTGAGGATGTACGTCTGGAGCACAGCATTGTATGGTAGTGAAACATGGACTGTGGGAAACCGGAACAGAAGAGAATCGAAGCATTTGAGATGTGGTGCTATAGACGGATGTTGAAAATTAGGTGGACTGATAAGGTAAGGAATGAGGAGGTTCTGCGCAGAATCGGAGAGGAAAGGAATATGTGGAAAACACTGTTAAGGAGAAGGGACAGGATGATAGGACATCTGCTAAGACATGAGGGAATGACTTCCATGGTACTAGAGGGAGCTGTAGAGGGCAAAAACTGTAGAGGAAGACAGAGATTGGAATACGTCAAGCAAATAATTGAGGACGTAGGTTGCAAGTGCTACTCTGAGATGAAGAGGTGAGCACAGGAAAGGAATTCGTGGCGGGTCGCATCAAACCAGTCAGTAGACTGATGACCAAAAAAAAAAAAAAAAAAAAAAAAGGTTCTAGGGGACTGAAGACCTTAGATGTTAAGTCCCATAGTGCTCAGAACCATTTGATGGCATAGTGGTCGGCATATCTGCCGTGTAAGCTGGCGACGAGGGTTCAAATCCTGATGGCAAAAATTTTCAAATCGCTACACTGATATAAATCAATGTCACTGGCAGCTAGTGCCTTTAATTCCTTTACGTCTAGATCTATCAAATTGTTTATACCATTGGGTAAATGGTCAAAGATCATTGTGGCTGAATACTTCAGTGGTTCCAGTGCCACACTAAGACTGAGTGATAGCGTAAATCACTTTTCTTCTGCACATTAACAGGAAAACGTGTTTCGGAACCTATAAAACCTGGAATATGGAGCAATGGAAGGAAGTAATGTCATCGGATAAATCTTGTTTCACACTGTTTTTTAACTTCTGGCCTAGTTTACAGCCCAAGAGTAACCATGGAGAGGGCTAGCTGATGATTTCGGGAGCCATATCTTCGTATTCCATGGACCTCACGGCTACTCTGCAAGGCCGCGTTACTACCAAGGATCACGTGACCATTTTGGCTGATCAGATATGTCCCATAATAGAATATTTATTTCCCGAAGATAATGCTATGTTCCGAAACTACAGGGCCGCTGTTCAGACAGCTCACATCGCCCAGTACTCGTTTTTTGACCACGGGGATAAACTGCCGCATCTCCCATGGTCACATTACTCAGCAGATCTCAATATTATAGAGACTTTGTGATCTACTTTGGAGAGAAAGGTGCGTGATCACTCTCCACCTCCATCATCGTTGCTTGTACTTGCCACTATTTTGCTGGAAGAATGGTATAAGAATCCCATGAACACTATACGGGATCTGTATTTATCCATTCCGAGACGACTGAAGCTGTTTTGAACGCCAGTGGTTTTCCTAGGCCGTGTTAGGTATGGCAACGTGCTTTTGCTGTTTCCATATTTTTGTCCAATCCCTGCATTTTTAAAGGTGCAGCATTGAACTGCATGTATTGTGTTGCACCTAAATTTAGTGATAGTCCAGGTGCAGAGAACCAATTATTAATTTTCAAGAAAATATTATTTACATTTTTAAATGTCGAAGTTACTCTATTGGCCTGCGTTGTAATAGGCCTAGTACCATCGTCAGCAGAGGGAACTATTTGTGCTTCTTGGATATATGGTGGAAGATCATTTATATGTAAGTGTCGATATTTCTAAATTTTTGCTCTCTGCGACTAAATTTCGCATTCTTATCTGTTCTCAGAAATATGTCACTATTAAATGTCTATCACAACGTTGTGTTAATGTCATATCGGTAATATGTTAAAAGTTTGGCGATTTAATTTTCGTAGCAGGATCGCCATTTAGAAAGTTATGTACACTTCTCGAAATAATTTATGCTATTTATACTATTTACGTGCTCAGCGATTCAAGTTTGAGGAAGAAGACTGGAACGAAACGATCAAGCGAATTCTAGCTCGACAATGTTTGGTTTGTGGGGCTCTCAACTGCGTGGTCATCAGCGCCCATACAAAATCCCAATTTTTACACAGTGCAATTTTTTTTATGTAGTCCAATCTAGCCACCGTCACGAATGATGATGGTGATGAAATGTTGAGGACAACACAAACACCCAGTCCTCGGGCAGAGAAAATCCCCAACCCGGCCGGGAATCGAACCCGGGACTTTGACCGTGTACTGTAGGATGGCTACAGTAGCACTCCTCTTGTTGTGAATACAAATGGCCCCTAGCCAAAGGGATATCCAAAACATTTGACCCTACCCGTCTATCGCAAACGGAACCCGAGGCATGAGCCCGGAAATATTCCGTTTTTACGCGCGGAGTTTTGGAACGAATTAGGTAACGCATGCTGTCGTATGGATCCCGATAATGTGAATGGTAATGGTCTTATAACACGTCCTTGGAGTATACCCAAAAATATTTCATGTCTGAAGATTTCTCTCCGTTAACAGTGGCATGTCGTCTTATATTTACAAGCATCGTCGCTGATGATATCGGCGTCGACGGGACGTTACAGCGTGATCTTCCTTCCTTCGTTCATTTAGAATGAACTCTTCAATCCAACTTGTATAATATCCGGGAAGCACGTATTTTGTTCATTAACCAACAATGCAGTACCGTTTAGAACGCCTTCCGGGAGTCAAGGTACAATGCATCAGGCTGAGTGCCAGTTTCTTCTGTTTCCTCTGTCTCGTGAATAAAATAGAGCGAACTGGGTTCAACAGGATCGTTGTAATCCATGCTGATCGCTACAGACGTTGATAACGAATGGTAGCCAGTACATGAAAAATGATAGTATGTAGTTGGTATCTTGTTCTAACTGTGTAATTGTGCTTTCTGTATCTGTTGTGATTTATATGAAAATAAATGGGAGGGCATTAGTTTCGGAGTGACCCTCTTAGATGAATTCGCGGTTAATGATGCTCTGCTTGAATTCGGTGTACGGACGTGGTCTTTTGTCGTTCAGCAGCTGGTGCGAGGCATTCAGTCCGCCGCAGTCGGCGAGGGTAAAGGCGCTCGCTCGGAAATAGCATCGACCGGCCGGCCGTTGTCCCGTGTCGTCACACGCGGCACCGTGGCCCGGCGCCAAGCCGACGCGTGACAAATGACGATCGCAGGTGCCGCCATTGTTTCGCTCCCTTCCCGTTGTAGCGCACGTCCGCGCTAGACCGCCGCATCACAAAGCAAGCGCAAGACGAGCCTGGGAAGTACAACACTTTCCCGAGCAATGTTCTCGTAACACTGATACTGTAAATTCGAGAATATACCGAACTGCGCAGAAGAGAAGGTTTTCCGTATCATTCGTCTTACAAGAGATGTGAATATCAATACCTCTACTTCATGGGTCGACGAGTATGTGTTTCTGATAAAGGAAGTGCAAGTGAATCTAGACACGGACGACCGCATTATATTCACGACAAGACCCTAACGGGCAAATTTCTTCATCCATGCCGGCCCCTGTGGCCGAGCGTTTCTAGGCGCTTCAGTCTGGAACCGCGCGACCGCTACGGTCGCAGGTTCGAATCCTGCCTCGGGCATGGATGTGTGTGATGTCCTTAGCTTAGTTAGGTTTAAGTAGTTCTAAGTTCAAGGGGACTGATGACCTCAGATGTTAAGTGCTATAGTGCTCACAGCCATTTGAACCATTTCTTCATCCATCCACTGTATGTACTGACTAAAATTTATTCCATCACATTTGCGCGTAATATGATAAGCCAGAGTTAATAGTACCGGTAAGTCTATAATTCGCTTCTCTTTGTTGCCTACATACTGGTGACGAAACTTTCTGCACCACCAGGACCCGAACTGGTTCCTGCTTGCTGAGCGCTACCACATTATAAGAATTTACCGTCTCATTGTGCTAGACAGTGTTTTGCTGCTATGGCAGGCCAAGTACACTACACTTGTGTATAGCCTGGACATTACCTACTACCTTAACTGCAACATTTTATGGCCGACTAGCCCCACATAAAGATCACCCTTCCTTGAAAAACGAGTAAGACCAAAATTAACATAGTCGTATATCTGTATTCTCAGTTATGGTACTACAGACAACCACATTTGTATAGCACATCATCATTTTTATAGAATTACTATTGTAGATTGCCTGCTGCTTACCTCCCTGCTTGCTGGATCCAGTTTGAATTCTCCTATCAATAGTTAGTATTTGCCTAATACGCAACACAAAAACCCGAAATTATGGTTCCATATATGAAATTATTGTACTCTCTAAGACAAAAATAGATTACTCCACACCACAAAGAAATTACCCAATGGCATGGAAATCGGTGGATGTGATATACATGTACAGACAAAAAAAGATTACAGTCTCAGAAAAATTTGATGGTTTATTCGGGAGAAAGAGCTTCAGAAATTGAGCATGTCAATAACGCGAATGCCCACCTCTGGCCCTTATGCAAGCAGTTAATCGGCTTTGACTGACAAAGTTGTTGGTTGATCTTCTGAGGGATGTCGTGCCAAATACTGTCCAAGTGCCGCGTTAGACCGTCAAACTTCCAAGCTGGTTGGAGTTCCCGGCCAAAAATGATGAAAACGTTCTCAATTGGGGAAAGATCCGGCGACCTTGTTAGCTTTGGTAAGTACAGAGACAAGCAGTATAAACTCTCAGCCGTGTGCGGGCGGGCATTTTCTTGCAGAAATGTAATCCCAGGATGGCTGGCCATAAAGGGCAACTAAACGGGCCGCAGAATATCGTCGACGTAATGCTGTGCTGTAAGGGTGCTGCGGATGACAACCAAAAGGGCCCTGCTGTGAAATTAAATGACGCCCAAGATCGTCACTCCTGGCTGTCGACAGATACGGCAAGTGGCTATCAGGATAGTATCCCACTACCGTCCAGCGCATATCCAGAAACGTCTTCGATGGCAATCCGGAGCTCATTTCGAAGCGGGACTCATTACTCTAGTCAATTATATTCCAGGCCGAATGTGCCCTATCCCACTGCAAAGGAGCTTGTTGGTGTACAAAAGTCATTGGTAATCTGCGCAATGGACTCTGTGAGCTGAGCACTCTTTCCGTGAGCCGCCTATTAATGGTTCTTGTGGTCACTGAAGAGTCAGTTATACGTCGCAGCGATGGTAACAATGGTCTCGGGCTATAAGTGCCTCTATGACGATTGCCCGGTCCTCACGTTGTGTCGTCTCTCTAGGTCGACCTCTTCCTACTTGAAACTGTATTTGGGTATGGTTCACCCATTCCTGCCAACTCCTATTCAAATTTCGAGTGATTCGCCAATTACTTGAGCCGGCTTTTTTGAGCCAAGCCACACGTCCTCTCCTACATGCTGATATCTGCGTATATTGTTCAAGCGCCTGTCAGCGAGGCACAGTTGTGTCCACCTGAGTACATGGAGTGAAATTCGCGACGATTTTACGCCTTGGCATCGATGTGTCCTCTCTTTACTATCCTTGCCGGCTGCGCAGTAAAGCTGCTCTGTGGAGCCACACGTTCATCCATCGGCCACCAAAGCTTACAATTTTGTAAATTCCGCCGATTTTAAGTGAGAGTTAATAGTAAGTCCTAATTCGATTTCCTTTGATGCATTTGTGCTGGTGACGAAACTTCTGCCATCATTAGGATTCAAGCTAGTTACCTCGAGACAAAATTATCTCGAGAGCTTCGAGACGGCAGCTATTCGACATTTTATTTATTGGGTCTGTGATTCCGTGTTGCTGCAAGGTCATTTCAACGAAAAACACTCTAACAAAAAAAAGCAGTTACGCAAACTGGTGAGCAGTTGTTCGTGGATTCACGCCACCGCCTGCCATGATGGTATAATGTGATCTGAAGAATGTCGCATTTTCACCGGAATCGGTTTCCATTGCCAATAAATATTTTATTGCCGTCAAGACCGTTTTTAATTCAATTTTAATACTTATTCGGTGATTAAGATATCCGCTTCCTAAACACGAAGACGAATCAGAAACACGTAAACAAAGTAGGATTGGCCCCACACTGATCGTAACCACGAGTGCTACCCAGCTATTCATTCGATAATACTGCCTAAGCAACCAAACTGTTCCAATATATCTCGTAAAGAAACATCTTACGATGTGTTGCAGAATAGGCGCGTAGAGACGATCTGTATGTGTCAGTTATAATCACTTTGCAAATGTAAACTCACAGCTGCTTTCATTCATCGCTCATTCTCTTTAGCCGGCCACTGTGGCAGAGCGGTTATAGACGCTTTAGTCCGGAGCCGCGCTGCTACTACGGTCGCAGGCTCGAATCCTGCCTCGGGCATGGATGTGTGTGATGTCCTTAGGTTAGTCAGGTTTAAGTAGTTCTAAGTCTAGGGGTCTGATGACCTCAGATGTTAAGTCCCATAGTGCTTGGAGCCATTTGAACCATCATTCTCCTTCTCTCAGTATGTGTTAATGCAGCCACAGTCGTAACCACACACCACTCACGAGAAAAACACACTTTCCCTCAAGAGCAGCCCATACGGAAGAGACCGAAAGAGAATGCCTTGTTTTCCTTCAAAGCAAACAAGCCGTGTGGGGCGATCACGCCCTCGCTATGCATTGGCCAAAGCCACATACGACTCAAAGAACTCGACTAGATACACTGTGTAGCCGAAGCAGCCGTGAACCTACGGTAAACGATAAATGTGCCACAGACACACTGAAGCGCCAAAGAAACTGGTATAGGCATGCGTATTGAAATACAGAGGTATGTAAACTGGCAGAATACGGCGCTGCAGTCGGTAACGCCTACATAAGACAACAAGTGTCTGTCGCAGTTGGTAAATCGATTACTGCTGCTACAAAGGCAGATTATCAAGATTTGAGTTTGAACGTGATGTTATAGTGGAAACACGAGCGATGAGACACAGCATCTCTAAGGTAATGATGAAGAGGGAATTTCCCTTTACGACCATTTCACGAGTGTACCTTGAATATCAGGAATCCGGTAAAACATCTAATCTCCGACATCACTGCGGGCAGAAAAAAGGTCGTGCATGATCGGTATCAGCGACGACTGAAAAGAATCGTTCAACTTGACAGAAGTGCAATCCTTCTGCAAATTGCTGCAGATTTTAGTGCTGGGCCGTCAACAAGCGTGAGTGTGCGAACAATTCAACGAACCATCATCGATACGTGTTTTCAGAGCCGTAGGCCTACTCTTTTACCCTTGATGACTGCACGACACAATGCATTATTCCTCGCCTGGGCCCGTCAACACCGACATTGGACAGTTGATGACTGGAAACATGTTACCTGGTCGGAAGAGTCTCGTTTCAAATTGTATCGAGCGGATAGACGTGTACGGTTATGGAGAAAACCTAGTGAATCTATGGACCCTGCATGTCAGCAGGGGACTGTTCAAGCTGGTGGAGGCTCTGCAATGGTGTGTGGTCTATGCAGTTGGAGTGATATGGGACCCCTGATCGCCTGAATCCGTTCACGTCCATTGTGCATTCAGACGGACTTGGGCAATTCAGCAGGACAATGCGACACCCACGCGTCCAGAACTGCTACAGAGTGGCTCCAGGAACACTCTTCTGAGTTTAAACACTTCTGCTGGCCACCAAACTCCCCAGATAGCATCACTGAGCATACCTGGGATATCCTGCAACATGGTATTCAGAAGAGATTTCCACCCCATCGTAATCTTACGGATTTATGGACAGCCCTGCAGGATTCATGGTGTCAATTCCCTCCAGCACTACTTCAGACATCAGTCGAGTCCATGGCATGTGTTGCGGCACTTGTGCGTGCTCTCGGGGACTCCACCCGATATTAGGCAGGTGTAGCAATTTCTTTGGCTCTGCAGTGTACTTGTCACTACACATGATGGAAGATTAAATTCATGTGTTCATTGCGCACGTCGAAGAGCCCAAGACGGCAAGAATCGGTAAAATGACGCTGCTGGTATCTGTGTCAAGTGTTACACTCATGTTTGTACTGTACATCCCCCCACCGCCTGCCTTCGTAGTTGTATACAATTCTAATAACGGTCTGCAAGCAAGAACTGCTTGAATATGTAAGCAGCTCATATGTCAGCATGCAGTGTGCCGGTATGAGTCCTGATCAGTTTGGAGCGCTGCGTTCCTCTCAGGGCAGTTGCATTCTCGTTTCCTTTTGCTACTGCTGGGAGAGCTACGTGCTGCCCCGCTAAGAGCGCGATACATCAGCCGACGCATGCGCGCCGGGTTACCGTAGTCAGAGCTAATCTGCCGCTTCCTGTAGCGCCGGCTTTTTTACGACGAGCCGCACTACAAAACAGGCAAGGGCACTGCTGACACTTGCAGCTTTCACTATGACTCCACCTTAAGACGATACGCGGCAGAGCAGTTGCTCCATCATTCATCCGTTCGCTCGCACGGAGCTTTATGTATACTATGGGGTTCGTATTCGAGAAATGTGGGGTTCATATGCTCGTCTAGTTATTCTAATTTAGATTTTCTGCGGCTTCCCAGAAATTAGCCGTCAATTTCTTTCTATATGCTCCTCCGATTCGAAGTTGAGAACTGTCTTAACTGATTTATTGTTGAATGGACATCAAACCCGAAACTGCCTTTCTAAGTTTCCTTCTGTCCATCCAGGATTTTTTCCTTACCGTAACTATGAGTTGCTTTCAGCTACGGTAATTCCCATCTCTAATGTCCTCGTTGTGGACGGGACGTTAAACACTAATCTCCTCCTCCTCCTACGGTGACTAACTGAGGTACACTATGTGATCAAAAGTATCCCCACACCTGGCTGAAAATTTCATACAACTTCGTGGCGCCCTCCGTTGGTAAAGCAGAAATTCAATATGGTGTTGGCCCACACTTAGACTTTAGGACAGCTTCCACTCTCGCAGGCATACGCTCAATCAGATGTTGAATGGTTTCTTGGGGAATGACAGCCCATTCTTCACCGAGTACTGCACTGAGGAGAAGTATGGATGTCGACCGGTGAGGTCTGGCACGACGTCGGCGATCCAAAACATTCCAAAGATGTTCTATAGGATGGCTCTGAGCACTATGGGACTTAACATCTATGGTCATCAGTCCCCTAGAACTTAGAACTACTTAAACCTAACTAACCTAAGGACATCACACAACACCCAGTCATCACGAGGCAGAGAAAATCCCTGACCCCGCCGGGAATCGAACCCGGGAACCCGGGCGTGGGAAGCGAGAACGCTACCGCACGACCACGAGCTGCGGACTGTTCTATAGGATTCAGGTGCCGTGTAACCATTCCGCCTCAGGCCATGCATTACGAACAGGCGCTCGATCGTGTTGAAAGATGCAATTGCCATACCCGAATCGCTCTTCAACAGTGGGAAGCAAGAATGTGCTTAAAACATCAATGTATGCCTGTTCTGTGGTAGTGCCACGGAAAACAACAATGGGTGCAAGCCCCCTCCATGAAAAACACGACCACACCATAACACCACCGCCTCCGAATTGTACTGTTGGCACTAAACACGCTGGTAGATGACATTCACCGGGCATTATGCATACCCACACCCTGCCATCGGATCGCCACATTGTGTACCGTGGTTCGTCACTCCACACAACATTTTCCACTGTTCAATCGTCCAAGGTTTATGCTCCTTACACCAAGCGAGGCGTCGTTTGACATTTACCGGCGTGATGTGTGGCTTATGAGCAGCCGCTCGACCATGAAGTCCAGGTTTTCTCACCTCCCGCATAACTGTTATTGTACTTGCAGTGGATCCTAATGCACTTTTGAATTCCTGTGTGATGGTCTGGATAGGTGTCAGCCAACAGACGAGGTCGGCATGTACGCTTTTGTGCTGTACGTGTTCCCTCACGTTTCCACTTCTCTGTCACATCGGAAACAGTGGACCTAGGGATGTTTAGGAGTGTGAAAATCTCGCGTACAGACGTATGACACAAGTGACACCCAATCACCTGACCACGTTCGAAGTCCGTGAGTTCCGCGGAGCGCCCCATTCTGCTCTCTCATGATGTCTAATGACTACTGAGGTCGCTGGTATGGAGTACCTGGCAGTAGGTGGCAGCACAATGCACCTAATATGAAAAACGTATGTTTTTGTGGATGTCCGAATACTTATGATCACATAGTGTATTTTCAATATACCAACGATATTCCCTGCGTTTTAATCCTATTGAACGTGAAGCTGTACTCATTGCAATGTTGCTTTGAACACAACGTTGCTTTGTTAGTCAAGACCCTACTCTGCTGAGCCTAGGTGGTGATCCAGAGCCCGTAAGTATTTCAGAAATTCATATTTCAACAACCAAGAGCTGCTGATGAATAAAAACTAAAATAGTTGCAGCCACACTGAGGTCTGCAACATGTTTCAAACAATGTTTCCCGCATCTACAGCAAACATCGGATAGCATTAGTTATCGGAAACATTGTTTGAAACATTTTGCAGTGCCGGTGCGAATAATATTCATTAGCAGGCCTTGGTTATTGAGATATGACTTTTTTAAATACTTATGCGCTGTGGACCACCATCTACTCTAAACCTAATAGAGAGCCTGACTAATAGAGAAATCAGGTTACCTTCCTTTAGGAAAGTGGATGCACCCAGCGACTATTATGTAACTTATTAATAATAGTGCAGCAAGCAGTCGTCTCTCTCTCTTTTTTTTATTTTTTTATTTTTGCAGGTTTTGTCATGCAAAGCCAGATTCCGGCTAGTGCCTAGACATTGTCAGTGCACTATTTTTTTTTTATCTCGATGCGTGTTAATTCCCTGCTGTTTGGGCGTCAGTGACAGTTCTGTGAAAGAACTGTGACTGACGCCCGAACAACAGGGAACTAACATGCATCGATATTAAAAAAGGTTTTGAAATGTATCTCCAGTTCCTAAAAAGCTAGGACTAGCAGTAAGTTTGTAGCACATTGGATTCGCTTTCTTGAAATTTCTGTCTTTATTTGAATCACATGGTGCTACCAAACTCTGACTCGGAGGATTGGACGCTAAACTTTTGGACTAGTACTTTGTTGACGCTTAGCTACACTAACATATGAAAAGCATACACGTCAGTCAGTAAGATGGTTTATTATTCGCGTTACAACGTTACGTTCAGTAAAGCGGTCGTCAACCCGAATGTTTCTTGGAACACTTATCCTGCGAGCTGTAAGGGAACCTACATCGTCCGTCTCAAATGTTTCGAGACTGATTTTATCCCTGGCGTATAAATGACGCAGCTTGAACTAACAATTGTATACAAAAGATCTGCATCCGACCAATGAGTTGTTAGCAGGCAGTGTTAAGAAGTGAAAGTGCGGCTGTAGTGTCACAAATCACATTGGAGCAACGTTTTTAAATCAAATATTGAAGAGTTTCTCCAGAATGGACGCCTTCCACGACCTGACTGAAATTCAAAATGCGGGCAGTTCTTTTCTGAAAAATATCATATCGTGTGACGAGGCTTGGTATTTCAATACAAACCTATCAGAAAACGACAAAGTAAAGAAACTCACATGAGGGATAAACGCTTTTAAGCCATAACCGACGTTCAAGCCAGTGTGACGCTGTAGTTGAACAGCATCGTGAAGAAGGATTTTTGTGGCAGTTTCACGTGCTTTTATGAACGTCGTGAGGGTTGCACTCAAGTGGGGGAGGGCAGGGTGAGGGGAAAATATGTAGAACATTTCAAGCATTAAGACAACCATCTTAACTTTTCTTTATTTTTTATAAATCCAGCATAGAAACTTTTTGGGCTGATAAGGTACAGTTTGTCGTGGACCCTGAAACACGGAGTGACATTGTTCACGTTTATTAGTCACTACCAGAGGAGAAAGACATGATAAGTTGAAACGCCCCTTAGAAAAATTAATGAATTACTGTGCTGGTAAACCCCTTATGTTATTTGATTTTCACAGCTGAGCAGAACTCAGAAATTTCGGTCTTTACCTATTCTGATCAACACTAAACTGACACACAATATTTTTATCGCAACGCAATCTGACTTTGCAAAATCCCTACAAAAGAATGGCCCTGACTAATATTAACCTATACCTTTCACAAATCACTTACCTCACAAAACTACTGCAATAGAACGAGCGCCACTACTGCCAGCTAAATAAGAGATTCAAACTACTGAAGGCATAAACTACTGATAGGCATAGTTAGCAAATGAATGATTTTGATAGAGAACAATGTATTTACCTTAATAGTGTTCAAAAGTCATTATATATATCAGTCCATGATATCCAATATTACAAATTTACTCCTTCTTGTGGACACACGTCCAGATCGTCCGCTCTCAAAATACCACCATCTCTCTCCCCACATCCACCACTGCTGGCGGCTCACCTCCAACTGCGCAACGCTACGCGCTGTTAACAGCCAACTGCCCAACACTACAATAGCATATACTCCAACAATGCAAACCAACCACAGCCTGCACACAGCACAGCCAGTGATTTTCATACAGAGCGCTACGTGGCGTTACCAACATAAAAACCTAAACAGCCTACTTACAAAGTGACTGAAATCGAACCCCAGATCTTTGGATTAGTAGTCTAGCACTTACCCATGGAGACAACGAGACGTTATATATCATAAATAAATATGTATTTTTGTCTGTGTTTTATTAGCTGGAGCCGAGAACAGAAACACGTACTTCACGGAAAGAAGGTACTAAATGGTTCAAATGGCTCTGAGCACTATGGGACTTAACATCTTAGGTCATCAGTCTCCTAGAACTTGGAACTACTTAATCCGAAGTAACCTAAGGACATCACACACATCCATGCCCGAGGCAGGATTCGAACCTGCGACCGTAGCAGTCCCGCGGTTCCGGACTGCAGCGCCTAGAACCGCACGGCCACCGCGGCCGGCTAAGAAGGTACTGCACCGACATTAGACAACCGCTAAGATAAAGATTTGGGTACACACTGTGTGCTCCTGGCACCATATATAACGTTCTTTGTGTCAAAACATGTTTCGACAGTGTAGTCAGTGAAGCGGCAGCTGTCTTTCCAGAGGTAGAAAATAATTTGTTCTGGTCTTTCTCACATCATAAAAGTGTGTTAGTTTACAGAGGCGACAGAAGGGATAGTAAAGTTTTTTGGGAAGTCGAGTAAGAGGAACGCTTAAAACAGTGTTGCCACTAATTTATGTTCAGAAAGGTCAGACTGGTGCCCATCTGCCGTAAGAAGCCCTACCCAAACCAAGAAATGCAAAGTAGTTGCAGTAACGCTAGGAGCGCTCCGTCGAAACGTAAACAATGTCTACACAAGCAGTTGGCTCAGAGGAACGTCTGTAATTTTTAATAAAAATCTTGACACTAGCAGCAGAGTTTAGTGTCTGGGTGGTTTTCCTTTCCGAAGAGCAGTGTCTGAAGGAGTTTCTCTTCTGCAATCGGGGACGTAAGGAATAGGAAGTAGTTGAAACTCGCCAGTCGATTCTATATAAAATCGTTTAGTAGCAGAAACATATCAGTAATACGTTGTCATAAAACGCGGACGAAAAAGTAAAGGGAAATATGCGTTTCACTGTTATTCATATCTGCTAGCTGAATTAAATAACTGTTTGGACCTTAGACGGCAACAGATAGCTAGTGAAATGCTGACAGTTCACTTACTTCAAAGGCAGATTAGACAGAATTATAAAATTTATCGAGTGGTAATTGTGGTACCAACCAACTCTTTATTTTTCTTCATAGCCGAATTCCCAGGGGACAGCAGAGACTAAGTTACTTCTTAGGAAAAACTGTGTAATTTGAGTCCAGTCAGAGGCCGGCTTGATTGAGAAGTTTTCGTTTCAATTACATTGACGGTAACTACGACAAAATTTCACGTTTTTTTATTTTTTCTATAGATTACTTTCACCCGTGTCGGTTTTCGCTGTTAATGAGGATATACTCTTTAAACACAGTCACACAGCCGCATTGTAGGTAGGAAGAGTTCTAATGGAATCCAACAGAGGTGTTCGATGGGAAACTTTACACTGAGGTAAAAAAGGTCATGGGGTAAATCCTAATACTGTGTCGGACCTTCTTTTTCCCGGCGTAGTGCAGCAATTTTACGTGGCACGGGCTCAACAAGCTGTTGGAAATTCTCTGCCAAAATACGGAGCCATGCTGCCTCTATAGCCTTTCATAGTTGCCGGTGCAGGAGTGTATGCACAACTGATCTCTCGGTTATTTCCTATAAATGTTCGATGGGATTCACGGCAGGCGATTCTAGGCGCTTGAGACGGAACCGCGCTGCTGCTACGGTCGCAGGTTCGAATCCTGCCTCGGGCATGGATGTGAGTGATGTCCTTAGGTTAGTTAGGTTTAAGTAGTTCTAAGTCTAGGGGACTGATGACCTCAGATGTTAAGTCCCATAGTGCTCAGAGCCATTTGAACCATCACGTAAGGCGATGTGGGTGGTTGAATCATTCGATCGAACTGTCCACAATGTTTTTCGAACCAATCGCAAAAAACTGTGGTCCGGTGACAATTCCATCGCTGTTTGGGAACGTGAAGACCATGAATATCTGCAAATGGTCTCCAAGCAGCCGAGCATCCAGAGGACTCAATAAACACCGTGATGGAGCCACCACCAATATGCACAGTGCCTTGTTGACAACCTGGGTCCATGGCTTCGTCGGGTCTGCGCCACACTCGAACCCTACTGTCAGCTCTTTCCACCTGAAATAGGGACTCAAGTGACCAGACCACTGTTTTCCAATAGCCTAGGTCCAACTAATATGGTCACGAGTCCAGGGGAGGCGCTGCAGGTGATGCCGTGCTGTTAGCAAAGCAGTTACTGTCGGTAGTCTGCTGCCATAGCCAATTATCGCCAAATTTCGCCGCAATGCCCTAAGGGATACGCTCATCGTTCGTCACACATAAATTTCCGCGGTTACGCCACGCAATGTTGCTTGTGTGTTAGCACTGACAACTATACGGAAACCCCGCTGCTCTCGGTCGTTAAGTGAAGACCGTCGGCCACTGCATTATGCGTGGTAAGAGACAATGCCTGAAATTTGGTATTCCCGGCTCACTCTTGATGCTGTGGATGTTGAATTCACTGACGATTTCTGAAATGTAATGTCCCTTGTGTCTAGCTCCAGCCACTATTCCGCGTTCAAAATCTAATTCCCGCTGTGCGGCCAAAATCGCGTCGGAAACCTTTTCCCATGGATCACCTGAGTACAAATGACAACTCCGCCAATGTACGGCCCTTTTGTACGTTTTGTACGCGATTCTGCCGCCATCTGTATATGTGCAATTCGATATCCCAAGACTTTCTGAGTCGCTGATAGCTTGAATAATGGAGGTAATGGTTATTTTTCTTCTATAACGGACCGTCACGAGACAGATGCGAAAGGGTAATAAATTGTCTATTGTTTCAGGATGAATCGCCATTACTCTTGACACGTTTATCCCGTCTGAGACAAGACAACCAATGCCTTCATGGAAAATGTTTGCTATTACTTTCGGAGCCATGATTGTAGTCAGGCGTATATCTCTTCGTCTGAAGCAAATCGGCGGCCGTGAATGTCTTTCTTCAGGGCTCCATAAATATGGAAATCACTTGGGGAGAGATGGAGACTTTATGGAGGAAGTGTAAGGGCTTCCCAGCGAAACTTCTGCAGCGCACTCGAAACAACTTTTGCAACATATGGGCAGACCTGGATACAATCATGCTTCCGATGGGAACGGAAAACATGTTTTCATGAAGCGATTTACCGTCTTGTCTGACAGTGGGATGAATATAGTAACAGTCATGGCGATTACTTTTGAAATAATAAACAGTTCAATTAATTTGTTTCCATTTGTCTCGCTTTCATTTGAGTGCCTCTAATATTTTGTAGGCTTTGGGCGTGGATATTATTCTCAAATTGTAAATTTCGGTAATGAAACTTACATGTTATACTTACTGTGTGCTTTTGAGCAATCACTAATTCCTTTGAAAGCGGTGAGCTGCGCCAGAAGAGTATTCCTTAAGGCGTTATTGGACGGAAATATGCAAGATATGTTAGGAAGTGGATTCGTTTGTTTGAAGGAACAGCAGTCAGACGACGAGAGAAATTAGCTGAACATATTTGTTTGAGCATCTCTTCCAGTTCAAGTTTTCATCAATACGTATACACAAAAATTTGGAACATTCTACCCTGATTACCGACTAATGGTCAAGTGCCACATCAGTTGTTGACATGGCTCTATTTTCTGTACAGAACTGAATACGAGAATAAACGGCAGAGCTGCATAACTTTCTCGCGTTGTCGTCGCATACGCCGGCCGCTCCTTCCTGGTTATGAGACTCTATTCTCTATCGCTGTCGGCAAGTTTACAATGGCTCTAAGCACTATAGGACTTAACACCTGAGGTCAGCAGTCCCCTAGACTTAGAACTACGTAAACCTAACTAACCTAGGGACATCACACACATCCACGCCCGAGGTAGGAATCGAGCCTACGACCTTATAAGCCGCGTGGTTCCGGACTGAAGCGCCTAGAACCGCTCGAACACAGCGGCCGGCACGAAGCAGGTCTTTGGTGCATAAAATAATGCATGTGGGGGAGAATATGGTTTGGAACTTGATGTTCGTGTTTTGTCAAGTTTCGGTTTTTTTTTCTCTACTTTCTAACCAATGGGGCTCGAGAAAATAAAATAACAACGATTCTTTGCTTGCTTTGCATAGCAGCAAGCAGTATGCTTGAATATTTTTCCTCATTTATGACTCACCTTGTTGCATAAAACGGCTTGTAAACAAGTTTTCAGTTCTACAATGTTGTTAGTAGAATATATCGTTTTCTGATAGGAAGTCCTCTCAATCGAAATTGTTACGTTCTTTGGAACGTCGTTTCATTCTTCGGCAACATTTCGGCGTCTTTTTGTCGCCTTCTTCGACACACGCACGGACACAGTGCTGCCGGAAGCTGCCTGCTGAATAACGGCCCGCAGATCGTATCGCCGTAAGCTCCGGCCCGGGCTGTCTGCGCTTTACGCAACCCGCGGCGACGCCTTGCGGTTCCCGCGTCCTGTTCGCAGCCTCAGTTGCGTGCAGAAAGTTCTGCAAGTACCGTTCGCTCTGACCGCCGGTAAAAGGAGTAAAAGACGCTACCCGTTACCTGCAGCACTGGGTTCTCGTAGCCCCGTATCTAACACCTAGGTAATAATATGGGAACATTGGAATTAGCTTCTACTGTAAAATTTTTAATCGCTTAAATTTATACACGACAGCTATCGTTATACTGTATATGTTTCCCTCTATACATTATTAATACACACATCAAAAAAGTTTTTGCATCACCCCGACTCCCAGAACTCCTGAAGATACACATTGACTGTTGATATTGTATCACAGACACATTCCCTTTGACTGTTCAGAGATGTCACTAAACCGGCCCAAAGAAGTAAACAACAATGCATGATCAGCGCCTATTAGACGGAGGGGATCCGACAGCCGATCAGTTCCAGTCATTCCACCAGGAAGGAGGTCCACGGCTCGTGTCGTCTGTAGTTCAACCATGCCTAGACGGTCAATACCATGGTTTGATCGCGTCCGCATTGTTATTTTGTGCCAGGAAGGGCTTTCAACAACGGAGGTATCCAGGCGTCTCGGAATGAACCAAAGCGATGTTGTTCGTACCTGGAGGAGATCCAGAGAGACAGGAACTGTCGATGACATGCCTCGCTCAGGCCGCCCAAGGGCTACTACTGCAGTGGATGACCGCTACCTACGGATTATTGCTCGGAGGAACCCTGACAGCAACGACACCATGTTGAATAATGCTTTTCGTGCAGGCACAGGACGTCGTGTTACGACTCAAAGTGTGCGCAATAAGCTGCATGATGCGCAACTTCACTCCCGACGTCCATGGCGAGGTCCATCTTTGCAACCACGACACCATGCAGCGCGGTACAGATGGGCCCAACAATATGCCGAATGGACCGCTTAGGATTGGCATCACGTTCTCTTCAACGATGAGTGTCGCATATGCCTTCAACCAAACAGTCGTCAGAGACGTGTTTGGAGGTAACCCGGTCAGGCTGAACGCCTTCGACACACTGTCCAGCGAGTGCAGCAAGGTGGAGGTTCTCTCCTATTTTGAGATGACATTATGTGGGGCCGACGTACGCCGCTGGTGGTCATGGAAGGCGTCGTAACGGCTGTACGATACGTGAATGCCATCCTCCGACCGCTAGTGCAACCATATCGGCAGCATATTGGCGAGGTATTCGTCTTCATGGACGACAATTCGTGCCACCATCGTACACATCTTGTGAATGACTTCCTTCAGGATAACGAATAGCTTGTTCTCCAGACAAGAACCTTGTCGAAAATGCCTGGGATAAATTGAAAAGGCTGTTTATAGACGACCTGACCCACCAACCACTCTGAGGTTCAAATGGCTCTGAGCACTATGGGACTCAACTGCTGAGGTCATTAGTCCCCTAGAACTTAGAACTAGTTAAACCTAACTAACCTAAGGACATCACAAACATCCATGCCCGAGGCAGGATTCGAACCTGCGACGGTAGCGGTCCTGCGGTTCCAGACTGCAGCGCCTTTAACCGCACGGCCACGTCGGCCGGCCCACTCTGAGGGATCTACGCTGAATCGCCGTTGAGGAGTGAGACAATCTGAACCAACAGTGCCTTGATGAACTTGTGGATAGTATACCACGACGAATACAGGCATGCATCAATGCAAAAGACGTGCTACTCGGTGTTAGATGAACCGGTGTGTACAGCAATCTGGACTACCACCTCTGAAGGTCTCGCTGTATGGTCGTGCAACATGCAATGTAAGGTTTTCATGAGCAATAAAAAGGGCGGAAATGATGTTTATGTTGATCTGTATTCCAATTTTCTGTAGAGGTTCCGCAACTCTGGGAACCGAGGTGATGCAAAACTTTTTTTTTATGTGTGTAATAATAATAAACATGTGCCGTTACTCATGTAAATTTAAATATGTGTAAAGCACACAAAATTTTATGAATATTTACTGTCTGAACTGGCATGCACCTGTCGAATGGAATGAAACTTTGCTATGCCCGGTTTACAACAAGGGCGATGAATCACAATGCGCTAATTACCGAGTAATAAGCTACTAAATGCCTGCTACTAACTGTATGCTAGAATTATAAACAAGAGATTAGTACTAATAATGGCAGCTCGTATGTCAGGTGCAATATGGTTTTAGAAAGAGTAGGTCATGTTGAAAAGTAGATCACGCTCTGATTGTCTTTGCTGTTTGGCACTAGTAACCGAGAAATGACGGGAATATAGATTCCCAACATACTATGTTTTTATCGACTACGAAAAAACTTTTGACATGTTAAAGCAGAAAATGCTGAGGGAATCACTTAAGGAATCGGGAGTTCCAGCACAGATGATTACAGAAATTCAGTCATTACTCAAAAATAGTAAAATTAGGATCCGTACTGTGAGAAATAGGACAGAATCTGCCAATATCAATCAAGGAATTAGACAAATGGTTCAAATGGCTCTGAGCGTTATGGGGCTTAACATCTGAGGTCATCAGTCCCCTAGAACTTATAACTACTTAAACCGAATTAACCCAAGGACATCACACACATCCATGCCCGAGGTAGGATTTAAACCTGCGACGGTAGCAATCGCGCCTTTCCGGACTGGAACGCCTAGAACCGCTCGGCCACCGTTGCCGGTAAGGAATCAGACAAGACTGCCCACTGTCTCCAAACCTTTTTAATATTTATATTGACTTTATCAGATGGCACACTGAGAAGTGATAATTTTAATTTTATGACGATGCTATTTGCTGATGATCAGATTATATTATAGGAGAATCTGAAGAAAAGGCTCAAATTTCAGTACACAAATGGAGTCAAACTACCGATAAATACGGAATGAGAATATCAACAGATAAAACAAAAGTGCTGGTATTTCAAGGCTTGGAACACATTACGCCAAAATTTTTATAGAGGGACAAATAATTGAACGAGTAAGAGAGTTTAAATATTATGGGTACAATTTTAAATTCCTAACTCAGATAGTGTGGAGCTAATATTGGCCAGATTCAGACATATATACAACGTACTGTTACAAATATAACTGAAGTATACTGACTCAACTGGAAAGACCGTGTCCAACGTAGGTCTAATGATACAATAGATAAAGCGGCAAGAGTAACGTAGGACGTGAACAATTCTGTGGCGGAACGGGTCCAAAGGCCTAATCCCTGAAGACGACGACGATGATTATGATGTCGCCCCCTCTACATTAATAGTGGTATCAATAATAACAATAAATTGTCGTCCTTTACGTGCTTCTTGTCAAGGGCTATGACTGGTTATAAAATATACAAAACGTTATTGGTACACTAATGATGATGACATATCGAAACGCGCGTCCGCAGCTCGTGGTCGTGCGGTAGCGTTCTCGCTTCCCGCTCCCGGGTTCCCGGGTTCGATTCCCGGCGGGGTCCGGGATTTTCTCTGCCTCGTGATGACTGGGTGTTGTGTGATGTCCTTAGGTTAGTTAGGTTTAAGTAGTCCTAAGTTCTAGGGGACTGTTGACCACAGATGTTAAGTCCCATAGTGCTCAGAGCCATTTGAACCATATCGAAACGCGTAGTGGTGTTAAAAACAAAAATGACGGAACCAGTGTACCAATAATAATAATAATAACTGGACTTCAAAGTTGGCGAATATCAAGCTGATTCCAAACCAAACTCAGTTAGCCTACAACAAATTTTAGTTATGAAACAAATGCTCAGGCATAAACAGAGACTTACGACTTAGTGGTTCATAAGTATCTATTCGAAATTCTAAAGGAACAAAGTCTGTACCTGTAGTCAGTTTTATTATGACAATCGACCAATGTTGTTTCACTCTTAACGGGGATTGCTTCCAGATTGCTTGGACTCTTTAATTTTCCACCTAAATTATGAAAATATAGCCATTTGATTTGTATTCTTGACAGCTAAACCTAACGATGCAGCTATACTGACGTGAAACCGGTGGTTGCGAATAAAGCACCTTCATACAGCTACGCGGTTTTTGGAAAAACATCATTCGTGATTTTTTAATTACCATATTTTTATGATAATTTGAATGGTTATTACGTGTTGAGTGTTTCTTATTGTTATTCACAATGTCTCTGAGCTGTGGTTTCCCTCCCCATAAGGCTCTTTGTGTTAGTAAGTTATGTGGTAGCTCTGGGTGTTGGACTTGGTGCACAGCAAAGTATTACTTTGTAGCATGCCACTTTCAGCAAAAGATCAAACTACTATTGACAAATCTAACTACAGATGTGTCTCAGACTGCGTAATTTAAAAAGTAACATTCCAAAGTCAAATAGCTATTGTATCTGGTTGTTAGCTGGTCTCGGATGTTGTCTTCGTTGTCTTCGAAATATGATTGTTGCTCTGGAATTTAATGCTCGAAATAACGTGTAACTTTCCAGGACTGTAAAAGTTCTGTGCTTCAGTTTCCATATTATCAAACACAGAAACAAATGGTCGAGAAGAATAACTTCCGTCTGCTTCCATGAGCTACGAACTTCAATAAAATATAAAACACGTCTACCCTTTATAAACAACTTTAAATGACGCTGTCTCTTACAACAACTCTTCCATCCAAACGGGAAAGAAGAGATATCACATTCGTAGGCAAAGACCCTAACTAATACGGCGCTGGCAAAGACAGCATTTACATTAAAATGTGTGTAATCTTTACGTAATGATTAACAAAATTTATTGTAGGTATTTTAAATAACTTTACATATAATTTATAGTTGTGTTTCGATTTCCATAGAATGTAAGTAGTAAAATACAAAATACGACATTTAAGCACAAACAGTTTTGTATGATTTTTTTTTAATTTCATGTTAGAGACTGAAAACCGATGAAGTCAATATCACACATGAAGTCTTATTTATTTGAATAGGTTACTAGTTTCGGCTAACAGTCTAGTCGGCTTCAGATTATAAAACATTCTTGATTAGTGATGGTCCTATTACGGCTTCACACATCGTTAAAACCTTTATTAAAATGACAACATCGTTATATGACTTAATTAAAAACAGATTCTCATCGTTAGTGGTCAGTGTATTTGAACTATGGCGATAAAGGTTTAATTTGTTACAACTCAGTAACTCATTAAACTCTGTTACGAAATGATGTAAATAATGATTATTTCAGTTACCAAGTTGTAACGACACAACGCCTTATGACCATTGTTCAATTACACTATCTACGAACTATTATAAGGTTTTTAACTATCTCAAGCGTGGGTGTTGTCACTTTAAAGAAGTCTTAATGGCAACGACACTAATCGGTAATGTTTTATGATCTGGAGATGGCTAACCTGTTGGCTGAAACCAGTAATCAGTCCAAATAAAGAAGATTTCATGTGCGATCTTAACTTTAAGGGTTTTCTATGTATGTCCATCTTTTCAGAGATGGTTTTTGGACTCGGCTGTTCGATACAGGATGTCAAATTAAACACCTTTCAGCCGTGTAGTTTCCAAACTTATTTTACTTGGCTACCAGTTTCGGCGATTTACTACCTCATCTTCACGCTCCTGACTGACGTGTAGGGAGATTACACCTCGGTTCTGGTCAAACCAGGGGCCGGCAGTATCGGTATTAGTTGATTTCTGCTTGCTATAGCGATCATGTGCCGACTAAAGATGGCGTAGTAAATCGCCGAGACTGGTAGCCATATAAAATAAGTTTGGAAACTAGGCGAGTGAAAGGCGTTTCATTTGACATCCTTATGGGTTTTCAGACCCCAACATAGATGAAAAAATGTACAACAAATTGCGAATTTCCTGGTTGACAATGTCAACAAACTTGAGTGTTGTATGAGGTCACTGTCATACAAACGAAATTATCTACCGGTATCACTTCACAATGTGCGTTAAGCCTGATTACATCAGAATGTAAGAACGTGTCGTTTCGAACACTTCTCAACTGAAGAACAAGTGCGTCCAGAAGTGAATGTTTGTGCCGAACCACTGGACCATAATTCACGCTCCGTTGAACATGACAAGCAAACCGATCCCGGACTTGACGGAGAGGCTGAGTCGCAGACGAGCGTCGCCGCCGGTCGGATGCTGCAACCTTTGCGACAGAGAGAGCGCGGCCCCGCGGGTTGTGTATGGGCGTGTGCCCCCTAGGAAAACACTTTCGCCCCGGGCGTCAGTTTCGACAGACAGGCCAAACACTTTCGTGGCCGCTTTCTCCGCGGTGCGTCCCCCCAGCAGTCGGCAGTCTGCAGTCTGCGTGCGGCGCCCGCCCCTGCCGACACCTTGCCGGGGCATTGTGTTCCTCCTGCTGGGCCGCGCCTTCTTCGCGAGGCGTGGGTCGCTCGAGAGCACCTGTCGTACTCTAAATGGTCCGATTACGATCGGCGGTTCATGTCGCAGCGCGCGTAACAGCTTCTCGCGAAAGCGACGGCTCGGAGCGATGTAGCTTCCGGCGTACCAACCCTTGTCTACAGTTCGATAGTAGGCTGCGAGCACATTGCCCCAGTCGTCAGGGAATTCCGCCGACTGTCGACATCGGCCGAAGACGGACGATTTTTACAACAGTACGGTCGCGGTTTCAGTGCAGCCGATCTCATCGCCCGAATACACTGACTTCGGACGACAATCCATCCAATGCAAATCATTTGGTTTCTTCTGTCGAATCGAACAACGTTCCCATACGCAAAACATGACTTGTGAGAACCTTTTAAGTTTGGTAATGGAAGGGAGTTGTGGCATCCGGAGGACGAGACATATAATAACAGGGATATGATTCGGAATATACACTGAGATGACCAGTCATGGGATACCTCCAAATATCGTATCGGACGTCCTCTTACCTGGAATAGTGCAGAAGCTCCACGTGGTATGGACTCAACAAGTCGTTGGAAGTCCCCTGCAGAAATATTGAGCCACGCTGTCTCTGTAGCCGTCCATAACTGCGAAAGTGTTGCCGGTGCAGAATTTTGTGCACGGACTGATCTCTAGATTATGATGGGAGAAACTGATCTGGGTCTCCATGGTATTTATGATAGTAATCGAAGCCACCATGGCCTCTACAGACTACTTGACGTAACTGCGGACCACCTGCAATTTTTCAGTCTTGGTATCTTCCCCGCCGGCGATAGCATCTTCCAATAGTTGTGTCCGTGAGACAAGGTCATAGTCATGCTACATTAGCCAGCCCCGTTGGCCGTGCGGTTTAACGCACGGCTCTCTGGGCGGGAAGGAGCGCCTGGTCCCCGGCACGAATCCGCCCGGCGGATTTGTGTCGAGGTCCGGTGAACCGGCCAGTCTGTGGATGGTTTTTAGGCAGTTTTTCATCTGCCTCGGCGAATGCAGGCTGGTTCCCCTTACTCCGCCTCAGTTACACTATGTCGGCGATTGCTGCGCAAACAAGTTCTCAACGTACGCGTACACCACCATTACTCTACCGCGCAAACATACGGTTTACACTCGTCTGGTGTGAGACGTTCCCTGGGGGGTCCACCGGGGGCCGAACCGCACAGTAACCCTGGGTTCGGTGTGGGGCGGCGGAGGGATGAAGTGGACTGTGGTAATCGTCGTGGGGTTGTGGACCAATGCGGCTGCGGCGGGGACGGAGCCTCTCCGTCGTTTCTAGGTCCCCGGTTAACATACAGTACAATACAATAGATGCTACATTGGTCTGACACTCAAGCTCATGGCTTTGCCACCAAATTCGCCTGATATGAACGCTATCTGAAACGGTGTCCGGAACTAGCACTGCGCCCACACACCGCCGTCCCTATTTACAGGAACCGTGTGGCCTACACGTAGAAGTCTGGTGCCACATACCTCACGAAAACTTGCCGACTCCATACAACACAGAATTGCTGCTGTATCGGGTTCCAGTTGGAGACTACGACACTATCATGCTGGTGCTCATGTTTCGGCATTTCAGTGTACCGTTTTGATGTCGTCCGGAATTTTATATACTATTTCGATAGAGTGGTCCGATATCAGTCTAGTGGTTATTTAACAGCAAACACGAAGCGATAGCCAGTACGCCAGCAGGGGTAACACCCCTCTGGCCCATTGTGGCTTCTACCGTCATCTAGCAGCGCTGCTTAGTCGCTACTGGAGTACTGGTTATTCTTCGCGCTGTACTGTCCCTGCTAAAAAAAATATCGATGAAATGAATATCATTTTAGACTAATTGAGGATCGCTCTGTTGAATGGGCATGTAAAATTTCGGTTCAAAAATCATTTTATTTTTAACGGAAAACAAACCGGCGCTTTCTTCCGACGCTGGGCGTCGCATGAAACACAATAAGTAGTATTTGTTTTGGGTATATATATATCGTTCTCTGTGTCATCATCGATTTAAGGGTACGGCCAAACTTTCAGGAAACATTCCTCACACACAAAGAAAGAAAATATGTTATGTGGACATATATGTATATGGAGGGCTGGGTGTGTGTGTATGTTGTATGTTACACGTGAGCTCAAAATAAATCTATTATGACACAGAGAACGAAAGAAATAGTCTCGACTTCTCAGGAAACGAAGTATGACTTCTGGCTGAAGGTATTCATCTACCAGAATATGGAATAATAAAATAATAGTTCTTATGGCACTCTCATAGGTATGTAGACAAGAAACTTTCCCATGCTGGCGAGTAAATTAATGGACAGTCCATTACTCAAGTATACCCGACAAATTTTCCCATGCAATTTACTGAGATGCACACGATGTAACACAAGATGGTGCTGCGCCTTGCCCTTACTGTATCTCCGTAATAAAGATGTCATCTCGTTGTGGATCGTAAATTGGAAGCAAGCTCCAGCGGAAGGTGCGAAGACGGTGGCGCCCTGGAGAGTGCGATCCCTGTGGTGCTAATCAGAGCCACAAACTCACGTCAGAGCCCTGCTGTGCTGTCACGTTATCCGCACGTTACCCGGAAGACGAACATGGGACGACAAATATGGGAAGTAGTACAGCTTAGTCGTTTTTGTAGAAAAATGGAGGAATAAATTCAAACTGAGTTGTTCAAGACTGCTGCACGACAATTTTTCACGTTCTTATGCTTCCAAAATGCAACATGAAATATCTTATTCTCATTTCTCTACATTATTTTTACCCGCTTCGTCTTTTCACACGAATATTTGCCAATAATCGACTGTGAGCATTTCACACTGAAACGAACGCGGTAATATAACATAGGCTGAATGCTTAAAAATCAAGAAATGAAACAAGAAACATGTCTGTGAAGTCTTAAAAGTAAGATTTACCCATTATAACATGACATTCTCATTAATCACTCTAAGTTTTTGTACTTAGGCAAAAAGGTATCGTAGTTTCTCCGTTACCTACGTATACCAATAACATTCGCAGTAAATGGACCCATGTGTCAATTTGTCTGTGAAATTTCTGGTACTACAATCAGGATTTAACGCAATTAAAATTATTGTACGGATGATAAATGATTTTAATGTTTCATTAGCGGACGATTACAATGCAAGTAAGTAAAAGAATTTATGCATGTGTAAAACCGTTTAACTTCGGCAGTATCAAGCCAACCTGTTATTATTATTCGTATGTCGGCAAAGAATTTCTGTGTATGTAAAATAATAAGCACTAGAATTTGTCTAGTAGGAAATACAGTTATCACTGGAAATAATTTTTCCTGTTTTTTAACAACTAGCAGCGATCACTGTTACACACATTTGGATGTTATTTTACAAAAGCATTACAAATGTTCTTGTACTCAAAAAGAACAATAATTTCGAGAGTTACTTCTTAAAACCCCTACGGTTTTTGTGTATATTTGCGGGAACTGAGACACTTTCTTTATGATAAACGTTGAGTTTTGCTAACTGCGTAGTGAATTACTGTAAGTACTTTACTGTGCTTTGTGAAAGAGCACAGATGACAAGCATTTGCAAGAAAAACGTTGAAAACTAATTCACAAAGTTGTTATACTCATGGATTTCCGCCTAGCATGTATTCTGGGTTCAAACATAACGTCGTAAATGGAACAAAATGACATCCATGGAAACTAGCATTGAGTTCAAAACCACTACACTAGTGTTGTTTGGATACTTTGTCTTAAGTGCCGCACGCAAAGTTAACCAAATGGGTCGGGTGTCCTCTGGGCATGTATAATAGGACCATATGTATTCATGTTATACGATGTGGACAAAAACTAACTGGCTCAGTAAATATCTCACGCACCCCGAGATAGGCAACCCTACTTATATCATAAGTTTGGTTGCCTGACGTATGGTGCGTGAAATATCTTACGGCCAGCATTATTTTGCCCACCCTGTACATCACGATTTAGAAATTAATATTAGTTACAAGCTCAGACTTTCCGCTGAAGCTGTTGCTCTTTACCAGGAGGTTTGAAATATATTAATCTTTAACTGTATGATTACTGAATCAGTCATGTCATACAACATCCTGGAAGTAATCATTTGTGGGGGTAGGAGGTGGAAAGATCGTTAGGCCGTGAGGCAAATAGCAGGCTTCGATTCATTGGCAGCATGTGGGAAAACTGGCTTTCAACACAGAAACTAAGAGTATTCTTCAGATGCCTGGGTGCGGATCCCGTGGCCATCGAGAAAAAAAATTAGACCAAGAGGAACTTCCTCAGAAGCATAGAAGCACTCTGCTCATACTCCACCAGCGAATGGAACATGAAGAAATCGTAATATGTTCTACAATGAAAACATATACTCTCTACCATACATTTTAGTACGATGCGCACTTCATACACAGAGAGAGGAAGCCGTATATGTCAGCACAGAGGGGATTAAATATCTAAATTGTAAAATCCACAAAGCGTCCCATGCGGTTGCATATCTGACCCAGATTCAAAACAGTCACTTTTGTGTGTTATTTAACATCGCAAATTTCCTTAATAGAATGTTGTAAAAATAGAGGCCGTGTCTTAAAGCAACACCACAACTGCTGCTGTATGAGGCAGTTCATTATTTTATACTTCACGCTAAGCTCTTTCTTCGCCAATGTAAAACTCGTTTAGAAGGTCTGAAACGCCCTGGAAAATGTCGGAGCAGCGCCACACCTGCGCCACGTCCTTAGCCACGGACTCGATTGGTGATTACCTCTAATCTAACCCCAGTGCAGTTCAGCAACTCGTCGTGCTGCATCGGTTCGCAGGGCTACCGCTTTATCGGTTGCCGGAGAATTGGCTGCTCAGCAATTTAACTCTGCAAGTTTCTCTCCGCTTGGCCTTATTCCTCGCCTTCAGTCGATGTTGCGCTGTTGGCAATCCGCTGCAACCTGTTCACGTATACGGATAGCTTCTCTCACTTGCATATTCGTGCCCCTGTTCTACGGAGCAGAAACCAAGCCTGTGCGATAAATGTTGCCGTTCGAATCAGACAAATTTATTATTATTTATTCATTTATTTTTTTCGTAATTTTATAATCTATTTACATTTTCAGATGACCCAAGATTACGCTGTACATCATCCTTATTTTTGAAACTTCCTGGCAGATTAAAACTGTGTGCAGACCGAGACTCGAACTAGGGACCTTTGCCTTTCGCGTGCTCTACCAACCGAGCTACCCAAGCACGACTCACACCCCATCCTCACAGCTTTACTTCCGCCAGAACCTCGTCTCGTACCTTCCAAACTTTACAGAAGCTCTCCTGCGAACCTTGCAGAACCAGCACTCCTGAAAGAAAGGATATTGCGGAGACATGGCTTAGCCACAGCCTGGGGGATGTTTCCAGAATGAGGTTATCTCTCTGCAGCGGAGTGTGCGCTGATATGAAGTTCTGCAAGGTTCGCAGGAGAGCTTCTGTACAGTTTGGAAGGTAGGAGACAAGGTACTGGCACAAGTAAAGCTGTGAAGACGAGGCGTGAGTCGTGCTTGGGTAGTTCAGATGGTAGAGCACTTGCCCGCGAAAGGCAAAGGTCCCGAGTTCGAGTCTCGGTCTGCACACAGTTTTAATCTGCGAGGAAGTTTCATATCAGCGCACACTCCGCTGCAGAGTGAAAAATCTCATTCTGGAAAAATCCTTAATTATAATTCTTCATTTGTGCCTATCTGTCCATAAATTTTCTTCAGTATTTCATCTTCTAATTAACGGCTGAATTGCTTGTAGCCATGTGGTCAGTGGTGTCTCTCCTCTTTTTCCTTCCTGGTGCTTCCCATTCCGTCGGCAATCTCTTCGCTGACGTCCTTTTCGTATGTATATGCTATATGAGTCATTTTTCTTCCACGAAATAAATAATCGAGATTGTGACATTCTTCCGGATGACTTCATTTCTACCTTTTCCCGCCTGGTTATCCCTGCATACCCTCTCCAAATGCCCATCTCAGTTGCCATCAATCCGTTCATTAATTTGGTTTTAACTATCCATAATTCTGATCCAAATGCCATAATTCTTCGAACAACAATTTGAAGATTTTTTTCTTTTGTTGCCTTTCTACTCTCTTGATCCCATAAAATACCATTTAATGTTCCCACATCCTTTAGTCCTGAATTAATTTCCTTATTTTGTTTACCATCTTGTATGATATTTACTCCTACATGTTTGTACTCTTCATTATGTGTGATTGTTCCCACCCTTTCTTACAGCATCAAATCTTCATTTGTTACTGTAATTACCATTATTATTATCAGTATTATTAGTTTAGTATGGCATTACAGAACATACACAATAAATTCACATACACAATGACTTCACAGGTTATTGTTTCAATCTGATAGCCAGATTACAGCATTCATTGTCATGTCATGCAAGTTTTTCAGAAGTTTAAGAGAGTACGGTGAGGATTCCTCCGCAATATTTTTTCTTCACTGTTCCTCCACACCAGTCTCACACATAGTACTTTCTAAATGAACCTTCAATATGTGGCCAAACGTGCCTCGTGCACTTCGCATGTTGTTGAGTCTCATTATTTGCGACGGTGAACATCGAACATTGCAACTTTCGCAGTTGTTTTTCAAAATAGATGGATATTGCGGGATGGGTGTTATTCCCAGTGTTCTTTCCACTTTTCGGTAGCATCGTATACATCTATAACCCGAAGATCGATCCGAAGTGGTTTGCGCAATTTCAGGCGTATAATTGGTGAGGTCTGCAAAGCGATAATTAGAAATGAATTCTTACGGACGCTATCTTGCATCTTGGCAGCTTTTAGTTTGAGAAGCGGAGGATCAATATTGGATTGGAAAAGGGCCATTACGTGGGAACCCGTCTGAGGTGTCAGTATTGGTGCTGCAAAGCACCCACTCAAACGTACATTTATCTTGGCTGTGTGTGCGCTGTTTTCTCATGCAGTGGCACAATATTGAGCAGTTGAGTACACAAGTGAAATTTCTGCACTGCGTAGCGTATCTGCATTTGCTATTTTGTGGAGAAAATTTACTGTCCAGCCAAGCTTCTTTGACAGGTTCACGCAGTGCTGCCTGAATGACAGTGTCCTATCCAGATATCAAATCTGGCGCCCAGGGGGAAGAAAAATAGCTCCCACATATTGAAACGAAGCTTTTTCTCCTTAGCTTATAGAATGAACTGTTTTATATTTCCAGCTTCCCAAAAATCACTGAGAATGCTTTTACGTCATTAAAAAGAAATTCTAATTATGGCAAAAGGTGCTCGTCGACAGCGTTATCGATCGTCGCTCTCTTTCTAATGAAGGATTTTGCTGTGCTAATAACGACACCGTGTCAATGATGTCAGAGTAACTTTGATTGGTCCTACTCTCTAATATATTCGTTACACGAATCTATTGCGCTTTTGACTGAGGAATCTTACTTTTTCCTTCTTCTTACCATACCCCGCACCCTACCCCCCTCTCCACATCCCTGTTAGCAGCTTCCGACGCGTCAACAGACACTACCTTTCTTGGGAGACATTTGACATTTCTGTCACGGGGCAGCGTAAATGTATGCTGGTTTTGCGTCAATTTCAGTATGACAAAAAGGCATCTGCCAGTCCAGTGGTGTCTTTCAGATACAAATATCACACAGCCACCGCTTACACGATTTTCGTTTTGAATGTTTTTATATGTTTATTTGATAAAAAAAGTATGAGTTTCCTCCTTGACGTAAGAAAGGAAAATCGATCATAGAAATCTCGAACCTAGGATGAGCGATTTACGTGTTGTAAGTCGTCGTGGTCTCCTGATCTTCATTGCTTACATATTCCGACCTCACAATCATGTTCTGCACATCAAGACGCTTCATTCGAACCCAAACTCGATAAGATAAAGTCAGTGTTGTATGAATTCAGGTAAACGATATGCAATTGACAAGTGAGCGCACAATGGTTGAAATACTCGAGGCTGGCGTGCACACATACATTCCAGACACGACGGTCACAGAGGCTTTTAGTTCGGGAGAGAGGCCGCACAACGGGACGCCAGGCCCTTCAGAGGACGACCCAGCCCATGTCGGCCGGTGACCGCCAGTAGCGGACAGCGTGGGCCCGAGTGGAAAGGGGGGAACAACCCCGTGTTCGGCTTAAAAGCAAATACCGCTACATTGTGTGGGAGCGGCCAGCCTACGCATTCTTTACACATAGCACGCAGTTTCAGAGATTTTCACAGGGAGACAGCAAACGCCAAACGCCAAGGTACAAGCTTCCGGATTGGTCGCCTTAAACGAAACGTCATTCTCCCGTTTTAGAAGAGCAATGCTGATTGGCAGACGATATTTCTGACGCCTTGAGCTGAAGGAATAATGGTAGAGACCAAAAGATATACCCCTTCACGTCTGGCGTGGAGAGGCGCGGTTCCATTGTCGCTCTTGGAGCGAGAACACGTAACGAGAGCGTGCGCGATCGTACGTGGACTCGAAAGGGCGAGGAACAAGTCTCTCCTCAGTACTTCACTGGGAGAGCACCTGTGTCGAGAGCGAATCAAAGGGCGACTCTATATTAAGTCCTTGCGATTAAGCGTTGTTCACTGTGTTGGCCGACACACTTATTGTGTGGTGTGAACGGACTGAGTTGTAGTTAAACGCCTGCGAGCGAATTTTGAGTGGCATCGCGGTGGACTAGTTATCTGACCAGTGTACCACGCCAATAGTTAGACCAGGGGCGAATAGAAATCCTTGACTTCATTAAGGCATAGGGAGAGTTTGATTGACGAAGGTCAATGCAGATAGAACGAGAGTTATCTTATTTGTTAGCAGCGAGCGGCGCAGACAGCAGTCATCGCAGCTTATGATATTCTGTGCTACAGCTATTGCGAGCCCCATATTTCCTCCACAACAGTGCACGTAACTGCATTTCACACGCGACAGCCTCGACTGTACCTAACAACATTCTAAAGGATAATTATTCAAGTTGAGTAGGCGCGCCTCTCAGTCATTATGCCAAGGCAACCACCATCTTAAACTTTGTGTAGAAATTTCATTAGCGAATCCTATCCCTGAAAGGCAACTTCACATTCCGAAAAGAACCAGGATATAACTTGTTCAATTCATAACGAAAGGTGTCATTGTGATTTCTCAGAATTTTTGCAAAATAAATAATAACTTTCGTTGGTTCCATGTTTTTCTTACACTAACTAGCACTACTCCAGTACCCAAGTATCCCACTAGTTACGTAAGCAATTTTGTGAATTTTTGTGTCATTTCCTTACAGCGGACGACTCCAGAAGATATTTATTGCTGAACGTTTTTCAGGCATTTCTCTTTAGAACGTTAGAAGCGTCTGTCTCATTTCTGTAATAGTGTGGGCGGTGGAAATTGCATCTTGCAGGAGCCACAGGGTGAAGGGTACATCTCAGATTAATCCGTTGCGCAGAATAACAGAATAACAGATCAACCCCACACCTCAGAGTGTGGACGTATAAAAATGAGAACAACACGGTGAGCAGAAGGGAAGAGGTGGAGGCTGAGATGAGAGCCGTTGTCAGTGAAGACTGTGAGCTGACAGGTGGTGGTATTACCGGCTGAGATGCCGTTCTAGATTGACGGCGACAGACGAGCGCACCTGAACCGCAGTACGGGCGTCTGGAGGCACGACCGCGTAGCGCCCTTGATGGCCTTTCACGCACGGTGTGCAGTTCAGTTCTTTGTCGTACAGCTTTCACTTTCCCTCCGGTCTTGTAGTCGCTCAGAGCTCTGCCACACTGTCATAAGAGACGTGTCTCTGATCTTAATAGGCCATCAGAGACGAGACGTAGTCGAATCTGCTTCGTCGAGATAGTATGTAACAATCTTGCTGAAATCACTAACTTGTACACTTTTATTGCACAAACTGAATATGGAGATTCTATAGTTTCTCGTACTCAGATAGTTGCGCCACACCGCATTCAGTTTCCAAACACTGTAACGGCGGTGAAAAAGATCAGCAGGATATTTACTACCCCAAATGTTACTTCAGAATGAGATTTTCACTCTGCAGCGGAGTGTGCGCTGATATGAAACTTGCTGGCAGATTAAAACTGTGTGCCGGACCGAGACTGGAACTCGGGACCTTTGCCTTTCGCGGGCAAGTGCTCTACCTACTGAGCTACCCAAGCACGACTCACGCCCCGTCCTCACAGCTTTACTTCTGCCAGTACCTGGTCTCCTACCTTCCAAACCTTACAGAAGCTCTCCTGCGAACCTTGCAGAACTAGCACTCCTGAAAGAAAGGATATTGCGGAGATATGGCTTAGCCACAGCCTGGGGGATGTTGCCAGAATGAGATTTTCACTGTGCAGCGGAGTGTGCGCTGATATGAAACTTCCTGGCAGATTAAAACGGTGTGCCGGACCGGGAATCGAACTCGGGACCTTACTTGGTTTGTAAATGTTATCTGCAGTGCGTTTCGGAAAAATCCACCCGTTTTCACATGGTTGTACCTTCAACGTGAATGAAGATATAAACTGGTTAGGACTGCAAGTTTTATTTTCGAAAGAACAATTCGATTTTACGAGGATATATATTTTACAAACACCCACATACAATCGTTGTATTCTGAGATAGAAGTTTTCATTTATATTTCACAAATGTTCCGTGGTCTTCTACCGGACTCACGGCAAACATCCAGATGATCTTCAAACTTATCCCATATTTTTGCGAGCATGTCCAGACTTACTGAATTCACTGATGTTCCTGTGCAGCATCGACGTTCACTTTAAAGTTATTGGAAGGGCAAAGTGTTTCACAAACCCCCATAAAAAAGAAACCTACTGACTCGCTTGCTAAAGCACGCAATCTTCATCCCACAGGAATGTCTGAGACCATTTGATGCATCGGGTGAAACATAGCAAAAAACATCCTAGCAATTTAGTAATTCTACGGGATATAATTATCAATGAATGACTTCAGTTATTTATGACAGAATCTAATTAACTTGTGGATTCTCTTCTTCAGCAAAATGGCGGCGTTACGAAGGCCAGATGTGCTGTTTGACAATATAAGAGTGATGTCTCCTGGCGTTAAAAAACTTTTATCCGGTGTGCCTAGAAACTACAGGAGGCGGACACAGTCTCAAGTGGAGAGAGATGAAGGAGATTAAAGGGAACACGATTCAGACTCGTTAGACTCTGACCAGAACTGCACCTCTCCAGATTACAAGAACCGCTGCGCCAACGCACTTAGCCAACGGGGAACAAAAGAGATACGATTTTTTTTGAGTCATCAGTCTTCAGACTTATTTGATGAGGCCCACCACGTATTCTTCTCCTGTGCCAACCTCGTCATCTGAGCAACCCACGTCCTCAATTATTTGCTGGATGTATTCCAGTCTCTGTCTTCCTCTACAGTTTTTGTCTTCTACAGCTCTCCCTAGTATCAAGGAAATCATTCCCTGATGTCTTAACAAATGTGCTATCATACTCTCCCTTCTCCTTGTCAGTATTTTCCACATATTCCTTTCGTCTCCGATTCTGCACAGAACCTCCTCAGTCCCCTTATCAGTCCACTTAATTTTCAGTATTCGTCTGAAGCACCACGTACAATATAATTCCTCAATTTTTGTCCATAGCGTGCAATACTTTTAAAATAGTTTACAGACTGTTTGGCTGAGTGGTCATGGCGCCTACCTACGAATCGGAGGACCTGGTCGTGTTATCTGTTCCCGATACTTCCAGGAATTGATGGGATGAGTGGAACGGGATCCCCCCCCCCCCCCCCAGGCTCTTGATGTCAACTGAGGAGCTACAATAAGTGAATGAAAGCGGCAACTACAGGGGCTGTAAAGCCAGCAGCGGTTGGGAGAAGAGTGTGCTGTTCCCATGCCCCTCCATATTTCTTTCTGGATCATTTTTTGGCGTTTGATGCTGCCAACCACGAATTCCCCTCCTGCACCAAGCTCTTCTTCAATTATTTCAATTATTTATTAGACATATTCTAATATCTGTCTCTTTGACATCTCAACATATGTCCTAACATCTTGTTCCTTCTTCTTGTCAGTGTTCTCGTTATATATCTTCAATTTTTATCTCATCAGTCCAGCTAATTTTCAACATCTATTGTCATCAAAGAGATCCCTAAATTATTTACATTCTTCTGTATATTATTCTCCTGAGCAACTTCTATGCACAGGCTTAAAAGCTAATTGTTTGATAGTTTTCGCTCTTATCTGCCCTTTATATCTTCAGGTTTGTGGGAATAATTCTTTAGCGAACTTTATTCTCTAGGCATTTTTCACCGTTTGGCTGGCGTTTCTCCTGATTACTTTAGAAACTATGCAGGATTGTTATCTATATCCTCTGTCTTATTCGAATGACGCCATGTAGTAGATGATGACGCTGCAGCTGTTCGGCACTGCGCGATCCTCTGGGTCAGATCACGGATTTTTTATACTGTTTCGTGGTGCTAACAAGGGAAACTCTCCCTTCCCTTCCCCTCCCCCGCCGCTTCAGATGTTTCAGTGGCCCGTCAAAAATGGAACGCAGGTCAAGCATGAAAACAGGAAGAAGGTGCACTGAACAGTGTAAAAAAAGCAAAATAGAAACAGTGAGCGGTCCAAGCACAAGAAGTGCAACATAGATCACGCTGGAACAGCCGCGATATCGTGGTCAGGTGGTTTGCCGGCACGGTAACTCAGCGTGTTCGGTCAGCGGGTAAGCTACCCTCTGTAATAAAATAAAAACTGATACAACGAACGAAAACGAAAAAGAAAAAAAAAAACAAAAAAAGTGGTTAGGGTGTTGGACAGAAAATCGGGCAAGCCGTGTTCAAAACTCCCTCGCACCTTTTTTTCCGCTGTTCGCTGCCTTCAAATTTGTGTCTGTGTCGTGGTCTAACGTCCGTTTGCAATTGCGAGGTGTAAGGAAGGGTCCTATAATGAAAGCTGATTCTGCGCCAACCACTCTGTTAACAGCCGAAAGGAAGTGACTTTCGAATGGCAACCACAAATGTTTGATGACGAACCGACAAGTCAACCGAATCCTCCACCGGAAAAGAAGTCTAGCGTCTCATACACGGCGGTAGTGACAGTACGTGTGTCATATGATAGGTATCTCTTATCGACGCCCCTAATTTATACGCCTGGTCAGTGAGATGTGCCTCCTTGCTCGGTTTACGTGTTCGTATGAATGTAATGATGAAAGCATAATGGTTCGTCACATATGCTGCAACGAATGAATTCAACAGTTTCACAATCACACAGTTTCTGTGCATTCTGCCCAAACAAATTTTTTAACGTTTTTGAAGTTTCGTTCCATTTTGGAAGTTTTGAATCTTGAATTCCTTTGTTGTAATATAGTGAAACGTCCCCTTTGGAAAATTATATATTACTGTGCTGGTAAACTTCTACGTTATTTGATTTACAAACAGCTCAGCAAAACTGAACGTACTCAGACATTTATCTCTTTACTTATTCTGATCAACACTAAACTGACACACAATATTTTTTAGCGCAACGCAATCTGACTTTCAATAATCCCAAGAAAAGAATGGCCGTGCCTAACAATAACCTGTACCTATCATGAATCACTTACCTCACAAAAATCTTCGTTACTCGAACTGCTACAATACAGCGAGCGCCAATATTGCCAGCTAAATAAAAGATCCTAACTAATATAGGCACTAACTAATGATAGGCGTAGTTAACAAATGAAAGATTTTGGTAGAGAACAAACAATGTATTTACCTTAATAGTGTTCAAAAGTCATTTTATATATATATATATATATATATATATATATATATATATATATATATATATATATATATATATATCAGTCCATGACATCCAGTCTTAGAAATTTCCTTTTTCTGACGGACACACGTCCAGATCGCCCGCTCTCAAAATTCTGCCATCTCTCTCCCCACATCCACCACTGCTGGCGGCTCACCTTCAACAGCACAACGCTACGCGCTGTTCACATCCAACTGCCCAACATTACAATAGCGAATATTCCAACAATGCAAACCAGCCACAGACAGTACACAGCACAGTCAGTGATTTCCATACAGAGCGCTACGTGGCGTTACCAAAATAAAAACCTAAACAGCCTACGTACATAGTTTTCATACAGAGCGCTACGTGGCGTTAACAACATAAAAACCTAAACAGCCGCCGGCCGGAGTGGTCGAGCGGTTCTAGGCGCTACAGTCTGGAACCGCGCGACCGCTGCGGTCGCAGGTTCGAATCCTACCTCGGGCATGGATGTGTGTGATGTCCTTAGGTTAGTTACGTTTAAGTAGTTCCGAGTTGTAGGGGACTGACAACCTCAGAAGTTAAGTCCTATAGTGCTCAGAGCCATTTGAACCTAAACAGCCTACTTACAATAGTTCACACCCGTTTAATTGTTCTTTTCATTTCTGTGAGACGTTTGTGTGGTATCTCGTCTGCTCTCACTCTTCATCACATTTACTTGTGACGGTAAAGTATTCTTACCATGTGACTCATATGCTACAACCAATGTATAGAATGACAACTGCCAAGACTACGGAAGGAGAACAATCTTTTCAATGACTGGACGGACAGTTCATAATGTTGTGAAAATAAATAAATAAAAATTATTGTCACGAGGGAGCACTGAGGTCGTCTCATCCGCTTAGCAATTTTTACAACATGACGACTTAACCACGACGCTGTGGCTCTTCCACTTCTCTCGATGTTGCACTTGTTATGCTTCGACCGTTCACTGTTGCTATTTTTCTTTTTTTTCACAGTTCAGTACACCTTCTCCCTGTTTTCGTGCTTGATCTGAAATGTTCAGGTTTGGACGGGCTACCCACTGGCCCATCTTACCGCTATATCTGAATATGGTGATGCAAGGATGTTTTTAGTCATATTCATTCCAAGTACGAGCACTAGCCTAAGATTAGGAAATAAATCATCAACCATTTTTGGAAATCGGTGAAATAACTTCATACGCCTCTTCAGGCATATGCACATAGTTTGCATAACATTTTGGTAACATCTGATAGCACTAATCACTTCGACCTCTGTCGGTCAATAGATAATAAGGGCGATGAAAGCGATGTATGTCCTTTCACGCATGTATATTAAGCCCGTTACATTATTTGGCCTTTCACGTCAACAGCTATTAGAACATAAAGGTAGTTTGTCTGTTCAACACTACATGCGTTCACAGAACTCACTTGATTAAGCTTCATGGTTCAGTACCTCAAGTACCTGATTTTAAGCCTGTCATACTAATTTGACCCTTTTATGGCCAATAGCGCTTAGAATTTAATATAGTAACTTTACACGCTTCTCCAAGCGTAGTCATCAAATACTATCACCGACCCCAAGTAATTGAAAAATGGCTTATTCATCCCCCATATTTTAGCCTGTTTCTAGCTGATGGTATTTTGTCTGTCCTGCGTGCATGCGTTTTCACCATCCGTGGAATTTGCTATCCCACATATATAGTTTCAGCCTATCCACGTTATATAATTCTATAAAATCGTCCTCGAGCTATGACATTATACATACACACGCGTTAATTACCTGCGCCTTTGACCCGTTCATCGGATCACTTTCGTAACACATTTTATGCCAATCACATGGAAGAAGACGATTTCTCAATTTGCACATGCTCGTTCCTTTCTGACATTCTCACAGCCTAGCTGCCGGCGCCACCTCAGTTTAACTGAGAGCCCGCGGCCACCGAACGTTGGCTGGGGTGAGGAAGCACGCTTCTGACATTTGAGCTAAGTACAGCTATTGACATGGTACACAAGTACCGTTTATTTTACATTTTATGCAAGTATTAATCCCTCTTGGGCGTTCTGTATTAATGTTGGACCATGCCTCTTTAGGCAGTTTGTAGTTGTAGTGTGTTCCGAAGAAGGCGTAATTGTCCGCGCCGAAACGTAGGTCAACATCCGGTTTCTACTTGCAGTCGAGGCGTATTCTTTATAATCATTAAATTATTCACGATTGGTGACGCGCTGCAATGTTAAAAGTTCTCGAGTCTGAGGGAAGTTGCGGTGGGGAATTTCCCTTGTAGGAGTGTCAGGAAGGCCAGTGAACTAGACTCCCCAAGAGTGGAGGTCGACGCCCGCGGCCGGCTGCTGCAGTAGTGATCAGCTGAGCTGGGCGGGTGCCTCTTATAGCGCAAGGTCGCGCCTGTGGCCGCCCGTCAAGGTCGACTCCACTCGCGGAAAGGCCAACTGGCGCGCGGTTCCGGACCACTGGGAGCATCGCGGAAGTACTGGACTATTTCTGTCCGTCCCCACCCATGTTGCTAGCGGACCACATTCTGAGCTCATTCGGGAGAACAGAAGCTATAAGAACGAGGGCCAGTCTAAAAATAAAGAACTTTTGATACTTGGTGGCAGGTTAAGTTGCTGGATTGGAACTCTAACCTCGGACCTTTGCCTTTTGCGGACAAGTCCTCTACTGAGTGAGCTATCCAAGCACGACTAACAACCCACCTTCACTGCCCTATTTCTGACAGTACCTCCTACCTTCCAAACATCACTGCAGTATCCTTTCTCCTACGAGTGATAGACCCGCAAGGTGTAGAGGAAAACTTCTGTGAAATTTGCAAGGTTGAGGATGAAGTACTGGCAGAAGTAAAACTGCGATGGAGAGTCGTTCGATAGCTCAGTCGCGGGGTCCATGTCTCCATTCGCAGCCGGATCGAAGATTTTCTTCTCTCTGGGAGTAGGTGTTTCTTGTCCGTTCGAAAGCTCAACTTGTTCGGTCAGGTGGCTGGCCACCCTCTGTTATAAAAAAAACTGACGAAGTTCTCGTCGATGGAATTTGAAAGATATCAAGTGGCATCCGCACAGACCCACTGACGAAACCTGACGATGAAACAGGTGGAAAGAAAGAAGATCAAAAAAAGTAGGAAGAGCACTTGCACATGAAAGAGAAAAGTACCAGGTTCGTGGCACGGTCCTGCACACAGCTTTAAACTGCTAGGAAATTAGAAATCTACGAACTCTTCTGGGAAGAACTTCAGTTTCTCCATACATTTTTATTCAAGATAAAGCAAGACGACTTATTTCACAACATATTTTGATATCTTAGCTACGTTTTGGCGTTGTCACCGTTCAATTTTAAACATTTTTCATAGCGCTCCACAAGTTTTCCTTAAGATGGTGATCACTCGGGGCCAAGTCCATTCTATAAGATGGATGTTGAAGAACTTCCCACTGAAACAGCCGAAGCAAGTGTATCATAAACGGAGCAGCTCGGGCCTACATGTTGCCAAGGTTGTTTCGACAATGTTGAAGAAGTTTCGCTGGAAAGCCCTTACGTATTCTCCATACAGTTCCGATCTCTTCCCACGCGATTTCCCTATTTTTATAGCCCCGAAGCCGTCGAATTGTTTCGTATGAAGAGATCCTAGCCTGAATACAATTACGGCCCCTCAAAAACATTTTTCCATGACGGCATTGTCAGTCTTGTATCACAGCGATATAAATGTATTGACAGTTATGGCGATTACTTTTTTGGAAGTTATCTTTTTCCATTTGTCTCGTTTCCATTTGACTGCCCCTTATATTTTTCTTTTTATGGTTTTGTCCGGGATCATGAATAATACTGTTCCGTTGAGTGGCGCTTTGTTTCTGGGCTTTTATGTGAAACCCAGGTCCTATAACCAGCAGCAATATGGTACAAAAAATTTTCGCGTTCCTTGTCGTACCGACTAAGCAAAGTCAGTGCAGCAGACATTCGTTGCGTTTTGTCTTCGTCTGTCGAAAGTCGACGTAACCATCTGGCACACACTTTTCTACACTTCACATCATCACTAACAATTTGGTAAAGACCTGATAGTGAAATATGAAGAAAGCACAAGCTCAATTCATCAGTAATGAAAGACCGACGGTCCAACAAATCGTTCTTCATCATGAATATTCATTCAACTGCCATTAATAATAATTCACCATTTTACACCTTATGCTCCTTTCACCACATTTCCATGAACTTCTATTACGTGTCTGTTAATTTCTCTAGGGGAGACCTGATTTCAGAAACCGCATTAAACTACAAACAAAGAAACTATTAATTTTGTCACTTTTTTTTAAATCGCGCAAATAAACAGTAAAATACCGGTGCTGCTCGCTGTTAGCGTCATATTGGCGCCAGTGGTAGTAACGTCTACGGCACGGCGTAAGAAGTGGGGGGAGAATTGCACTACTCATCAGATTAAAATCTTCTTTGCTTTTAGAATGACTCTCGTATTTTTGATGCATGCTACCAGTTTTATATTTTAATTGCATGCAGTGTGACGCGCCTAGAGCATATTTTGCTCGTAATCAGGCATATTACACACAGAGTACATAGTTTCTGCCCGGACCACGAATGAAGTTTTGGTAATGTACAATAGTTGGAGTTCATCGGCCTATTAACGAAGACTAACATAATTCCTTTGAAATAGGAGTCCATTCAGGTATTAGTTACAAATTAAGGGCTGCAGAACTTACGAAAATTTCATGGTGTAAAACCTTTTCCTACCAGATTTAAACAGCTGTTAAAATTCGAGACTGGGTGTGACGAAACTGTTAAATGAAGTAGTCATCTGCGGTGATGAAAAACACTGAACAGAAGCGCCGTATTTAATTCATACCTCGCTGATGAACGTCGAGTAAATTATACGCCACTAAATGTTGCCACAAAATTAAACAGTGGAGGTGTGGAAGGGAATCGACTGACATACTTTCAGAAAGAAAAGAAGATGAGACTGTGGCAATGACAGTAGATTTGTATTCGAAAGTATTCCGTTTCAATTCCTTGTCGTATAATTCCGTAGTAGCTTTTAGAGTTTTCTACATATCTTGGAGCGAACTTTGGAGTGGTTCGCTTATCATCGTTACATTTCGAATACAGCCCTCTCAGGAAGTGAATAATGGCCGCTCTGTCACTTAACACAGTATTCGTGAAAGTGGAGTGACATGGGGAATGTTGTTAAACCATTTGTAATCTACCAATAGCGCGATATGTAAAATTAAGGACATCAACGGAAGTCAAGAAATTTGCCGGGATTTCGAGGTGAATATCGTTGCAAGCTCTTGTGAGCCTGACTATGCGGGAGGTTTCGCTAAAGGACATAGTTTGGGTGTGAATATCATTTCAAAAGCGTCGTGTACATACGTCTTGGCGTAAAAGAGACAAGTCCTTATTCTATTCATGGCTAGTAGAAGCAGTACGAATACTTAAAAATAGACTCAGTTGTTGATTCGCAAACGGAAATAGTTCTGCTGTGACAAGAAAAACTTGCACAGACGACAAGGAAACGTCACTGATATACATTTTTAGATAACATTCGTTGTTTTGTCGAAAAAAGTGGTTTTGGACTTCCTACAACGTCGAGGTTGCCACAGATAAAACTTTGATGGAAGTGTACAATATTTTATGTTGTTTGGGTGGCTATATTCCGCAGTAGCTCCTATATATCAAATGAAAATCTTTTTTTTTGTTAAGTGTGCTGCAGTTTAAGTGTGTGCCACACAAGGGGAGTTTCGCTTTCACTGACAAAACATTATTGGTGATAGATTTGTAAATATAACACACATATTCATTTCTACATCATAACAATTATCGTTTCTGCTTATGATTGTGGCGTAAGATTTAGTTACAACGTTTATTACTCCTTGATATCTGTTGTGAAATTGACAAGGTTTTCTCTCGTTGCTAGCAATGGATGCAGTCAAAAAAACGCAGTTCTCTTCCAGCCTTCACAATCTTTTTCGGATCCTGCTTATTCTTTTGCTGCACACCAAAGGAAAGTAATGAGTGCAGTACAAACCACAGTAAAATTTCCATGAAGACAACTTCTGTGAAATTTTACGAAAGTGAAATAAAGTGAAAAGAACTAAAATTCAACAAAAGAAAAATCGGGTCCCTAAAAACAGAAAAATTTCGAAGGGTGGCGCAAAAACAGACAACAGCCTCTGTTAGCAAAGGGAGAAAAATTTGTCGACCTCAGAGAATGTAATATACATACGTAAGTAAAAAAAGAACCTTTTTATAATCTGTAAATTTCAAAATTTAGAGACCTGATATGTACACGGTGTCCAATCAGAAGTATCTGGACATCTGTTAGTGCTCATTAACAAGGGGTGTTTCGGCAATCCGTCTTTACAACGACTTGAACTCCGCTGGGAACGCTTTCAATGAGGTTCCTGCATCTCTGTCGAGGAATGGCAGCCCATTATTCCTCAAGAGCTGGAACTAGAAGAGATAGCGATGTTGGACGCTGGGGTCTGTAGCTAAGTCGATGTTCTAACTCATCCCGAAGGTGTTCCATTGGGTTCAGGTCGGGACTCTCGGCATGCCGAACCATTTCGTTAGCGTTATTATCCACAAACAATTCCCTTACATGAGATGCTTTATGACTGGGTGCATTGTCATGTTGATACAAGCTGTCATCGTCTCAGAACTGTTCCTCTACTGTACGCACGACACAGTGTTATAAAATGTGTTCACAGTCTTCCGTTCAATGTTCAAATGTGTGTGAATTCCTAAGGGACCTAACTGCTAAGGTCATCGGTCCCTCGACTTACACAGAACTTGAACTAACTTAAACTGAGTAATGCTAAGAACAACACACACACCCATGCCCGAGGGAGGACTCGAACCAGCAGCGTTTTCTTAAGCGCAGTAATGGGACCACATCTTAACAACGAAAAATACCCGCGAAGGGTACCTCGTCTGTACTTCACTGTTGGCACTACGTAGTGTCCTCCAACTATTCGCCAAACCCAAACCCTTCCTTGGGATTGCCAATGAGTATAGTATGATTCATCACTCCAGATGACTCGTTTCTGCTCATCTACTGTCCAGTGTCGTCGTTTTGTACACTGCAAGCGTCGTTTAGTATTGACTAGAGAAACTTATGGTTTACGAAGAGCAGATTGATCATTCTACCTCACCTATTTAACTCTCTGCTCGTAGTCATTGTGCTAGATGGTCTTCTGGTGGCACTTTGGAGCTCACGAATGACTTTTTCCACCAATTTCATGTCATTTTTGAGAACCATTCCTGCAATGCTCGATGGTCTCTACTCATCAGTACATGACTACCTGCTATTGGTTTAGCTGCAGTTATTCCTTCACGTTTCCACTCCACAGTCACGTCAATAACAGTCGACTTAGGTACGTTTAGAATGACTGAAATGTCTCTCAGGCATATTTCATTCCAATGATATCCTGTTGTATTGGTGTGTCCACCCCTTGTAACATCTGTTGGTCAATTCCACTTTACATGGGGGTGTCCGGACTCTTTTGGTCAGATAGTGTGTTTATAGAACCACCATTGATGATGATTTGTCACTAAAAGCGAAACGTGTCTGGTGTAACGTTCTCTTAAATTGCATTACGCTTACGACAGAAAAAAATAATATTTGATAGCAAATTTAGTTTTACAGCAATACTGTGCATTCGCAAACAACATGCTGCAATCATTTACATAGCGAAGGCATTGCTGATTACACCTTGCTATTATGTGTCATTGCTTGTCACAAACTAGGCAAGTTACTGCCGCGAACCACATTCCACGTGGAAACAACCATGTTAAGTGGATTGCCGAAATGTAATAGCTAGCGAACATCACGACTGCAAATAACGTTAAAATATGCACCATTCCAGAGTTGCGGTTGGTGACTACCGTAACTGTCCCCGTGTTTCTATCTTAGTAACAGTAGAAACAGCCCGCGATCCAGCAGCCAGCGGTCCCCCATTTCGTCACAGTGGGCCCGCAATTGTTTGCGAACTATTGTGTCGGTGGTGCGCATAGCCTGCTTCCGAGATAGCAAGACGAGATTGTCACGCAAGGTCCTCGCTCCGTGGCCACACGAAACTTCCGCGAGCCCGGCACGCAGCCGCACTCTCCACGGTGTACGCACAAACGGGCACGCACTCCAGCAGAGCTGCCGCGCCTTGACGTAACACTCGCTACCCAGACAGCGAGCCCGCGTGGGCACACACAGCTGGGGACGAAATAGCACGCCGTGACGTAACGGCCGATCCCGGATCTCCACGTGGCTGACTCACTGGAACCGCGTCAAGTGCGCCATTTCTTTCATTGTTCGATTAATGTAAGCGGTCAAGAGGGTCGCAGTGTATCAATTGCACTACTGGCCATTAAAATTGCTACACCAAGAAGAAATGAAGATGACAAACGGGTATTCATTGGACAAATATATAATACTAGAACTGACATGTGATTACATTTTCACGTAATTTGGGTGCATAGAACCTCAGAAATCACTACCCAGAATAACCACCTCTGGCCGTAATAACGGTCTTGATACGCCTGGGCATTGAGTCAAAAAGAGCTTGGATGGCGTGTACAGGTACAGCTGCCCATGCAGCTTCAACACGATACCACAGTTCATCAAGAGTAGTGACTGGCGTATTTTGACGAGCCAGTTGCTCGGCCACCATTGACCAGACGTTTTAGATTGGTGAGAAATTTGGAGAATGTGCTGGCCAGGGCAGCAGTCGAACATTTTCCGTATCCATAAAGGCCCGTACAGGACCTACAACATGCGGTCGTGCATTATCCTGCTGAAATGGAGGGTTTCGCAGGGATCGAATGAAAGGTAGAGCCACGGGACGTAACACATCTGAAATGTAACGTCCACTGTTCGAAGTGCCCTCAGTGTGAACAAGAGGTGACCGAGACGTGTAACCAATGGCACCCCATACCGTCACGCTGGGTAATACGCCAGCATGGCGATGACGAATACACCCTTCCAGTGTGCGTTCACCGCGATGTCGCCAAACACGGATGTGACCATCATGATGCTGTAAACAGAACCTGGATTCATCCGAAAAAATGACGTTTTGCCATTCGTGCACCCAGGTTCGTCGTTGAGTACACCATCGGAGCCGCTCCTGTCTGTGATGCAGCGTCAAGAGTCACCGCAGCCATGGTCTCCGAGCTGATAGTCCATGCTGCTGCAAACGTCGTCGAACTGTTCGTGCAGATGGTTGTTGTCTTGCAAACGTCCCCATCTGTTGACTCAGGGATCGAGACGTGGCTGCACGATCCGTTACAGCCATGCCGATAAGATTCCTGTCATCTCGACTGCTAGTGATACGAGGCCGTTGGGATCCAGCACGGCGTTCCGTATTACCCTCCTGAACCCACCGATTCCACATTCTGCTAACAGTCATTGGATCTCGACCAACGCGAGCAGCAATGTCACGATACGATAAACCGCAATAGCGATAGGCTCCTTCTTACGCGAGGCATCACAACAACGTTTCACCAGGCAACGCCGGTCAACTGCTGTTTGTGTATGAGAAATCGGTTGGAAATTTTCCTCATGCCAGCACGTTGTAGGTGTCGCCACCGGCGCCAACCTTGTGTGAATGCTCTGAAAAGTTAATCATTTGCATATCACAGCATCTTCTTCCTGTCTATTAAATTTTGCGTCTGTAGCTCGTCATCTTCGTGGTGTAGCAATTTAGTGGCCAGTAGTGTAAATTCTTAACGACTTGTCACAACCGAACGAATGTCGAGAACTATGCATTAACTTCCTCTTAACACCTGAGTGTTCACTGATTATGTTCATCCTTACGGGTAAACTGAGACTCGCACAGTGACAGGAAACTGGACGTTTACTTTTAGAAAGCAGCGCTATGTAAATCAGAATATCTTAGCTCCATTCGAACCGTAGCTTATTTTACTACTCTGTTGATCTGAATACTACAAAACAGTTTTTCTAGAAATAGCAGCTCTACACATATACTTTACTGTTTTTATAGCCCCTGCCCCAGTCTATAAAAACGGAACCCTCATGCGATCGCTTTGTAGTCCGTCTGTCTGTCCGATTGTTAAGAACCATTTTTCTCAGGAAAGGATAGACGTGTCACGTTCAAATTTATATTACGTATTACGGGCTATGGTAAGCATTATCAGCTTCTAAGTCATTTCAGTAAATAGATACGGCCATTTATGTGACGTATTCTCATACATGAGAACTCACTCATCAAAACCTTTTGGATGCTTACCGTTGACATAGAATCACTAAATTTGGCAAGAAGCAGTTTTTCACAGTACAAGTGAAGGTTCAAAGCACTATGGGATTTAACATCTGAGGTCATCAGTCCCCTAGACTTAGAAATACTTAAACCTAACTAACCTAAGGATATCACACACATCCATGCCCGAGGCTGGATTCGAACCTGCAACCGTAGCAGCAGCGCGATTCCGGACTGAAGAGCCTGGAACCGCTCGGCCACAGCGACAAGTAAAGGAAAAAGTCCGAAAATTGTTACTCTGTAACTATATAACACGATTTTTTTTTATTTTTCATTCGTCTGTATGTTCGTCTGTCCTTCGATTAAGACCCTTTTCCTCTGGAACAATGTGGCCTATCAAGTTCAAATTTTAATCACATGCTAAGGTCATGTTCCCTTGAAAGCTTTAAAGTCAATGCAGTCAAAATATACGGCCATTCATGTTCCGTATTTTGATACTCTCAAATTCACCCATCAAAATCTATGGGGTACTTCCCGTCGATGTAGAATCATGAAATCGGCAATAAGCAAGGTTTCACATAACAAGTGAAGCAAAAAAACTGAAACTCGTCAACCTGTTTGAACTTACATTGGATCTATGACCCGTCAAAAACATAATACATGAACATTACTGCATGCAAATATAAAGTGTAAGTTGTAGTCATGTATTAGTAAGTAATAAAAAAAGTCTTAAATCCTCTCTGTTTACATATATAAACTTTTTTTATACGTCCCGGCTAGTATGAGGAACTACTGCAGAGATTTTGGTACGGTCTCGGAATTCCCAGGCAGAATTCCCTTGGCAGTATCGATATCAATAACAGGCAAAAATCGTTATGTTCTCGATTCCCAGGATAGATGAAAACACATAATTAAGTAAATACGGAATCCTCAGTCCGTGGGTCCTACTTGCCCCTGGCCAATTTTTACTTTATTTAGTATAATTATGTCATTCTTTTTTCGGAGTCATAGTCCCATACTCAAGATCTTACGTACAAAACTAGTACGCAAAGAGTGAGTCTTATCATAAAGATACAAATTTTGGTAAATTACACTATAACAGCATTATACTGCTACTAATGTATGCCGCGGAAAGAGGCCATTTGGACCTGCGGATGGGTTTGTGACCTTTGCATCGGGTTAGATTATAAAAGTCAGTGTCTTGGTCACATGTTACTTTATTGAAATATATTAGCATTGACTAAGCAGCCATCACCATATGTGATTACAGCAGCTACATATAACCCCGTAGACAACACATAATATTAACTACGAGCCTATCTGCCACTGTTGTGTCTTCCACGTTGTACCCGCTGCTGTTGCTGTTGTGTTTGTTGTTGCACACTTCCTTCAGAGAGCTGGTTTGATGTAACACTCCATGCTAGTCTGTTCTGTGCAAGCCTCTTCATCTCTGGATAACTAGTCCAACGTACATAAATTTGAAATGCATACTATATTGACCCTTTAGTCTCCCTCTACAATTTTTACCGCCCCTTCCCCACACAAAATTACAGTTCTTTGATGCCTCAGGATATGTCCTGTCAACAGATCCCTTCTTTTATTCAAGCTGTGTCATAATTCTATTTTTTCACCAATTCGATTGTGTACTTCCTCATTAATTACTCGACCTACTCATCTAACTTCCAATGTTCATCCCTAGCACCTCATTTGGACAGTCTTTATTCTCTTCTTGCCTGAACTGGTTTTTGTCCATGTTTCACTATCGTACAAAGCTACACTCCACACAAATACATTCAGAAAACGCTTCCTAAGAAGATTTATATTCGATATTAACAAATTCCTCTTTGGTAGAAACGCATTCTTGCTGAAGCCGTTCTACATTTTATATACTCTCTAAATCGGCCATCATCAGTTATTTTGTTGCCCCTATAGCACACCTGAACTGCATTTAATGTCTCATTTCCTAATCTTAGTCCCTCAGTATCGCTAGATTTTAATTCGACTACATTCCGTTACCCTTGTTTCACTTTTGCTGATGTTCATCCTAGAACAACATTTGAAGATACTATCTATTCTATCCAACTGCTTTTCCAAGGCCTTTTGCTGTCTCTGAGAGAATTACAATGCCATCGGCTAACCTAATTTTTTATATTTTTTCTCCCTGAACTTTAAATCCCTTTCAAAATGTCTCCTTGGATTACATTTCTGCTTGCTCAACGTACAGATTGGATAACGTGGCTAAAACCCTGTCTCACTCCCTTCTCAGCTATTGCTATCTCTTTATCTCCTTATATTCTTATAACTGCCGTCTGATTTCCGTACAAGTTGAGGATAAGTTTTCATTTCCTGTGTTTTATCCCTGTTATTTTCAAAATGTCAAAGAGTGTATTAAATTCGTGGTTTTAAGATATCACTGAAGGAAAATGACGATTTCTTCGAAAAGAACTGGTCGAATTGCTTCCCTGTTTTGTTCTCTTGCTCTAACCACCTCGTTGTCGTTGTAACGTTGAACCCTTTTCTACTTCCTTCCTTCTGGCTGTGGTTTTCACCACTTCCTGGAAATTAGCAAAATACACAATTTCAATTACAGATTTTATTTATTTGAAATAAGATTCTTTTTAATTACAAACGTTAATCCTTTTCAAATTTTGTTGGGTTTGAGCTTTGCATTGCATAATTTAGTCCTGAAAAATCGGAAATTAACCTGGTTAAGGAAAACGGTTAACCGTTTCTGGATTAAGTGTAAAAATTTTGGAATTTTTCTTTGCAGTTCCTTCACTTTTTTTGACATATGAAACCATGTGCGGTTGATTTCTTCAAACATTTTTTCATTCACTCTTTCCCAGCGAAATTATTGAGCTATTTGTAGTATATATGGTTAATTATTTCCATTATGACTGTTCTAGTTGCCGGCCGCGGTGGTCTCGCGGTTCTAGGCGCGCAGTCCGGAACCGTGCGACTGCTACGGTCGCAGGTTCGAATCCTGCCTCGGGCATGGATGTGTGTGATGTCATTAGGTTAGTTAGGTTTAAGTAGTTCTAAGTTCTAGGGGACTGATGACCACAGCTGTTAAGTCCCATAGTGCTCAGAGCCACTGTTTAGTTTATGACACCACACACCTCTATTACAAGCAGAATAGCTCCATATTAATTCTTGCCCTGTCACTGCTAACGAACGTGTCTCAATTTACCACTCATTATTTTAACTTTTCTTATTTAGAATCGCACATGAGCGTGGTTAATTTATTTATGTTAAAGGCCCTTTACAATTGATGAAAAGGAGCGTTTATTCACAGTAAAGATTGTAGCTAATTAGAACGTAATATTAAGGTCACTTGACGTAAGAGTAATCATTGTCACTCCATCACATTACTTCCGCGAACAGCGCACTCCTTTATTGTCAGTCAAAGATCTGTCTGAATTAGCGCGCGCGCGCCAGAGATGCAAATAACTTAAAAAATGATATAAAAACTCTCACACACTCATCGCGTTAGCATACACGATCCTCACAACTTGCTAATCTAGTAAGAAATTTATTGCTTATAACAAGTATGGCCGCAGTAATGACTTCAAGAGACATTCGCAACTGACAGGTGACGTCAATTGAGACCATAACTTTCTACGGACAAAAAGGCATCTACAAATAAACTTTTGTGTCTCAGTATCTGTTTTATTCACTACCATCGCTAAAATGAAAGAGATTATTGACTCTTGTTCATCAAACCGAACGGAGCTAGAGCACTAGAATTACGAGTTACCATAAACTTCAAAAGTTCTGGTTATTATTCCACACATGCATACAGTCTCATGTTTCAAAATTAATTACGTCTCATTGCAATGGTCGGATTTAAGCTTATTCATAGTAATTCGAAGTCCTCTTCATAAACGAATTTCCACTGCGTTTTCAAATTTTCGAAGTGAGTAGTTCGAAAATTTCACATAAACAAGCTAAGAGTTGAAACTGCCTGGCAGATTAAAACTGTTTGTCGGACCAAGACTCGAATCGGGACTTTTGCGTTTAGCCGTCCTCACAGCTCCGCCAGTACCTCATCTCCTACGTTTGAAACTTCACAGAAGCTGTGTTACGAGACTTGTAAGACTAGCACTTCTGGAATTATAGACACTGTTACGACTTGGCATAGCCAGAGCTTTGAGGATGTTTCCAGAACGAAATTTTCACTTTGGTATGAAAATTTCATTTTGGGAGGGAAAATTTTCTGACAGAAGTTCATATCTAACTTCAGAGTTTCGATAAGATAAATTTTGTGGAAAAACACACAAATTCACTGTAGGGAAACGCCCAGAATTAGAACAGAATATTCGACCTGTCGGTAATCATCCCGGAGATCATTGTTTTTAATTTCCCAGAATTCTTACGTCAGAATAACGCAACTCTAACAACAGTGTTGGTGAAAATTGTTATGTGGGCTGGGAGCGAAGCGTGCTTACGTGGGATACTAACAGCGATGCTCCCACCCAGTTACTACGTAACTTTTATACAGCCAACAAATTAATTGCTGACCATTTATGAGTTAATTAACATGTAACGTAATGACAGACCTTTTTTGTTTTCCTTTAATCGAATTTTTATGTTGTTCAAAAATTGCAACGTCTTCTAAACTTAGCACGCTAATAAAGGCCAGTGAAGCTTGGTCTTTTCTGGATTTACTTCTGACCAAGAAGTGATTCTGGCAGCTAGAGTCGGAGATCTTTGTTAATCCTGCCTTTTACGTTCTTATGGCGATCTTTCAGTAGGAACTTTTACACACTAACTCAACTTTTTAAAAGTCAAGTATAAATTTCATAGATCTAACTTAAAGATGTTTTAATAAAATCAAATATTTCCAAAAAATTTCGGTCCCCTATTTCATCCCCTTAATAGTTGAATTTCCAAGAAACACCGAACACGTATCTTTTTTTATTTCTAATACAAAAGTCAAATATCAGTTTTCATAGATGTAGCTTTAAAAGTGCTTTTTAGTACTGTAGTAGTGATTTATTTTAGAAAACTGTCACTCACTATTGTTCCTCTTAGTGGTTGAATTTCCAAAAATGGTGATGTGTGTGTATTTTAATTTCCGACAGAGAATTCAAATACCAATTTTTGTATCTCTAACTTCAAATTAACCTTAAAAGCGACATATTTTCCAAAACCTTTTCATCCCCTACTTCACCTCCTTTGGGGTGGAATTTCGAACAGCTCAGTAAACGATGACCACAGTATAAGGTCAACACCCTCTCCATATTTCAAGTTTCTATCCTTAGTGCTTTTGGCTGGCCAATGATGAGTCAGTGAATGAGTTAGTCTGTCAGTCTGGACTTAACCTTTTATATACGCAGATTATTACAACAAGAGCTCTCAGTTCTTATTGATTTCATTTTTCAGTATGATCACCTCACTTTTCAATGCCCTTAGTTCACTGTTATACAAATTCCTTCAGAAAAACAAGGTTCGCGTGGCGAGCACTGGTTCCTTCACCTGTTGATCGAAGCTCAATCGACGACCTCTTAGCTTTAAGTGAATCAAATCTGCAAATGGTTTGGCACATCAACAGCCACTCGTCTGTTATTCGAAATCAAGGCACGGACTCGTTCGTTGATGGCATCAGCTGTGGCTGTGGCATGAAGCCCTGCTCTTCCCTCGTCCTATACACTCGTTCGTCCACTTTGAAACTGTTCAGTCCATTGGTAAACAATTCGCTGTGACAAAACGTTGCTGACAGTTTTCTGCGAATTGTCGCTTCTAGTACACCATCAGCCTACAAAAAAGGGGATTACGGTACGGTACTCCTCTACGGCCGGCCGGGGTGGCCGAGCGGTTGTAGGCGCTACAGTCTGGAACCGCGCGACCGCTACGGTCACAGGTTCGAATCCTGCCTCGGGCATGGATGTGTGTAATGTCCTTAGGTTAGTTAGGTTTAAGTAGTTCTAAGTTCTAGGGACTGATGACCTCAGCAGTTAAGTCCCATAGTGCTCAGAGCCATTTAAACCAACTCCTCTACGGCGGGGAAGTCTTTAGGCCGCAAAAGCGAAAAACGGTCTGATGAGGCAATGCTGCAACCTACCACAGGCGAAGCCAACGGTGTCATCTAGTAGCTGGAGAGGGCACAAAGCCTTAGAGCCAACCATTTCTACAATGTCTCTCGCACCAACCTAAAGACAATAAGAGCGAAATTGGAGACATTTATTGACTAACCGTCGAAGTTTTCTTGCCTCCGCAACGCAGCCAGATGGCAGGACATTAAGAAAACCGACAAACTGCGGGGATGGGTTCTCCACTGGAAATGGAAGAAAAAAGGTCCTATGAACGTGTGTCTGGAAATGCATCGTTGCCAAGATAGTTGGTGCTGACGAATGAAAGTTTCTCTGACCACGTGTCGTCTGTTCCTTGCGTGTGGCAGGCTGTGTGATTTAAGCAGCGCACTGTGAGCAGAAAAATGGTCCGATGATGTTGTATGTGTATGGCCAAGCAGATCGAAACCTTCGAGAGGCGCCGGCCGCTGTGGCCGAGCGGTTGTAAGCGCTTCACTCCGGAATCGCGCTGCTGCTACGGTTGAGGGTTCGAATCCTGCCTCGGGCATGGATGTGTGTGATGTCCTTAGGTTAGATGGGTTTAAGTAGTTCTAAGTCTAGGGGACTGATGACCTTAGATGTTAAGTCCCATAATTCTCACAGCCATTCGAAGATTTTTTTGGTCGAGTGGCGGCACTGTCATACCAAAACAAGTACTCTCATAGTCACCAACCACGTCACACAACATTTCCACCTTTGGGTGTTTGTATGTTCAAGGATCCTTTCAAACAGACGAACGTGCAGAGAGGCGGTTGACTGTTCGTACACGAGATTTGGAGGACTGCGTTCTGCCTCTCGACCGTTTCCATATGTTTGGCTGTACACAAACACTGTCTCGTGAATACCGGACCATTCTGCGTCAATCACACAGCCTGCATCACACGAGGAGCACTTTTTCACTCATATTTTATGTGATTTATTGTAATTCCGAGGTGCATACCTTCAAAGTGGGTGAAGTCGCAACAGGGAGCCGAAATTTGCATCCTGACACAGTTCACACGGCTACCCCAGAATAGGAGATATATCGGGTTCCCCAAATTTAGCAACTGTGAAGCACTGTTACTGTATGATGATTCCGTGATCTTACAAACTTTGAAGTATGATGGAGAAGGGCAAATTTATCAATTTGAGCTAAGGGACACTGGTCCAGAAAGGACCGACTCGAAAGTAATAAGCGGAAATCATTGTGCCACGAGTATATCTGACGGTGGAATACATTAAGCCGTACGTTCTTGCTAAGAGTGTAGGATAGGCAACATTCAGAGGTGGTAGTATGGATCAAAACAAAAAAAAAATGCCTAGTGCATACAGACTCTAAAACGTATACCTTAAGAGCTATCAGCATTAGTTCAGTAGAAGTGTTTCTCAGCAGCGAAAATAAACAAGTGGTGATAGTTCTTAACGTATGGATTTTATATTCCATATTAACTGGACTTTTTGTGCTTGTTTTGGTACATAGAGCCAGCTCTGAAAGTTGCCTGCGATAGTCTTAGCAATAACAGGATTGGTGCATGTATTCCACTATCAAATATATCAGAATGATTTCCACTTGTAACTTACGATTCGGACGTTTCTGGATCAATATCCCTTACCTCAAATTGATACATTTACCCTTCTCTGTAATACCTGAAAGCTTGTAACATCATCAGTGAATCACGTGAAACCTCCCCTTGGAAAAAATTATGAATGACAATGCTGGTAAACCTCTTACGTTATTTGATTTTCAAACAGATGAGCAAAACTGAACGTACTCAGACATTTCTCTCTTTACTTGTTCTGGTCATCACTAAACTGACACACAATATTTTTAGCGCAACGCAATCTGACTTTCAAAAATCCCTACAAAAGAATGGCCCTGACTAACAATAACCTATACCTTTCATGAATCACTCACCTCACAAAAATCTTCGTTACTCGAACTACTGCAATACAGCGAGCGCCAAAACTGCCAGCTAAATAAAAGATTCTAACTACTGAAGGCACTAACTACTGATAGGCATACTTAGTAAATGAAAGATTTTGATAGAGAAAAAACAATGTATTTAATGTATTTACCTTAATAGTGTTCAAAAATTATAATATATATATATATATATATATATATATATATATATATATATATATCAGTTCATGACATCTAGTCTTACAAAATTTACTCTTTCTGATGGACACACGTCCAGATCATCCGCTCTCGAAACTCCGCCATCTCTCTCCCCACATCCACCACTGCTGGCGGCTCACCTCCAACTGCGCAACGCTACGCGCTGTTCACATCAAACTGCCCAACACTACAATAGCAAATATTCCAACAATGCAAACCAGCCACAGACTGCACACAGCACAGTCAGTGATTTTCATACAGAGCGCTACGTGGCGTTACCAATATAAAAACCTAAACTTAGCAACAAAACAGCCTGCTTATACACGCTATCTCTGTCTCTCTCTCTCTCTCTCTCTCTCTCTCTCTATATATATATATATATATATATATATATATATATATATATATATATATATTGTTGTGGTCTTCAGTCCTGAGACTGGTTTGATGCAGCTCTCCATGCTACTCTATCCTGTGCAAGCTTCTTCATCTCTCAGTACCTACCGCAACCTACATCCTTCTGAATCTGCTTAGTGTATTCATCTCTTGGTCTCCCTCTACGATTTTTTGATGCCTCAGAACATGTCCTACCAACTGATCCCTTCTTGTAGTCAAGTTGCGCCACAAACTTCTCTTCTCCCCAATCCTATTCAATACATCCTCATTAGTTATGTGATCTACCCATCTAATTTTCAGCATTCTTCTGTAGCACCACATTTCAAAAGCTTCTATTCTCTTCTTGTCCAAACTATTTATCGTCCATGTTTCACTCCCATACATGGCTACACTCCATACAAATACTTTCAGAAACGACTTCCTGACACTTAAATCTATACTCGATGTTAAAAAATTTCTCTTCTTCAGAAACTCTTTCCTTGCCATTGCCAGTCTACATTTTATATCCTCTCTACTTCGACCATCATCAGTTATTTTGCTCCCCAAATAGCAAAATTCCTTTACTACTTTAAGTGTCTCATTTCCTAATCTAATTCCCTCAGCATCACCCGACTTAATTCGACTACATTCCATTATCCTCGTTTTGCTTTTGTTGATGTTCATATCCTCCTTTCAAGACACATACACACACGTGTGTGTGTGTGTGTGTGTGTGTGTGTGTGTGTGTGCGTGTGGGTATGTGCGTGTGTTTGTGTGGCTTTCTTAGGCTGCCTGATAGCTACTTGTATTTGTTGTTGATTCGTTTGTTCCCGCCAGTAATGCAGCCCCTCTGTCTGTTTTGCAGAAGCCGGACTTCACGCTGGACAAGGCGGCGGCCGAGCGGCTGATGCGCAACATCCAGAAGGCGAAGCGGCGCCGCTGCGTGTGCCACGCGGCCACCTCCTTCCTGGGGCTGGCCGTCTTCCTGCTTTCCGTGATGTTGGTCAGCCTCGCCATGACGGGCGGGCGGCGCTACTTCGGCTCCCTCTGATCTGGCCCGACCTGATCCGATACAGGCCGCAATCCCGCCTACGCTTCAGCCTCTGCGAGAAGGGACCGCCGACGAAACCTGTGTGTGTGTGTGTGTGTGTCCGTGTGCATTCCCGCTGCAGTGTAGCATTCGTCGTACCTGACTGCAAGACAATTTGACGCACTGGTGCTAGATGATTTCGTACCCGAGAGAAACAGAAGGCAGGAACCCTTCCACATTTAGAAATCCGTGGGACTATAAAGTGCTACAGTATTTCGCCCAAATACAAAATGCTCTGTCCATTTATAATCAGGAAAGAAAAATTTCCCCATCCTCGACATAAAACACATTTGATACAGAATCTCTGCTTCACTTCGCTATTCGCTAAAATTTCATTTATTTCACTCAAGTCCGTGTCACGTAATAGTTAAATGGTACCACGTCATCTACCTAGACATCAGAGGCACATGATCACTACTTTTTCCCTCCAATCTGGATGTGACATAATAGCGTGAACGTTGAACATTTACTGTCTACAATTCTTTGACACCTACATACAATCGATGGTAGTAATAAGGTTCGAGTTTAACGTCCCGTCGACATCGAGGTCATCAGAGACGGAGCACAAGCTCGGATTGTTTCAAGGATGGGGAAGGACATCAGCCGTGCCGTTTCGAAGGATTCAGGCCCGTATTTGCCTGGAGCGCTTTAGGGAAATCACGGTAAATCTAAATCTGGATGGCCGGACGCGGATTTGAACCCTTGTCCACCCGAATGCAAGCCTAATGTTCTAACCGCTGCACCACCCCACTCGCTCCAAAAGTAGTCAGATGGGAACAGACTGTAAGTATCTTCAGCAACAATAGCTAACCTTTGCTCTGAAATAATCCTTCAGCAAAGGAGCAGACACAGTGTCATTGTTGAATCTTTTCGTTTTAAACCATTTTTTTAAGGAAAACTGACGTTTATGCTGTAAAAATACACAAACTTTTCCACGGTCATGAAAGAATTCAACTTCGCTTCTTCGAAACGTTTAAGCTTCGATTAACTTTTTGCTCGTATTAATACAGCGTTTCCCAATCTATGCGTTACGTGAAACTCATTTTAATGTCCATTTTAATGGTGGAAATCCTGGTCTGTTTCTGCAGTATGGTTTTTATGTTGTATATATGTTACAAAACTTAAGGTGCCTCACGTTTCTGATGATAGACAACAAAGTGCAGTAGTTGTGGGTGCGTTCTGTGATAAGGACGACGGTGGCGCTTCGAATCGCCTACTACTATCACACCTTGTACACTCGTTCCCTCACTACTGAGTTTAGCGACTACATGGTTGTCTCCTAGTCCACGATATAAATGTAAATGTCGTGCGACTAGGGCCTCCCAGCGGGCAGACCGTTCGCCGGGTTAATACAGCGCTACTCGCTGTCAGCGTCGCATTCGTAACGACTATCCAAAATAGTAAGTGGAAGCAAGGTTTAGATGTCATTCTATTTCTGTAATGTCATAGAAAAATTAATTTTCATTTCTTGGATGTTATGGAAAAAGTAACGTAGAGTTTGCAGAACTCTTTCAGGGATCTCCACGAAAACACAGGGTTACGCGGAACATAGTTTAAGAAAGCTGCGTTAATGGATTTCAAAACACAGTTCTCATTTCTGACACTGGCAGCACTGCATCACCAGTATGGAGACTTAATCCCGTCATTGTACCCTACTGAGTGAGATGCAGCACTGGTTAACACGTTTGGTCTCATGGTCACGAGGTGTGGGCGTACAAGTGAATCCACGTTCACATGTTCAGTCACCAAGATTTCGACTTTATCTGGCTTTCCTAAACCGAATAAGGTGAGCACAGGGATGGTGTATTTGAAAAGGATGCGGTCAGATTCTTTACCCATCCTTTCTCCAATGACCTCACCCGTTAGTAACACAGTAAACAATAATCTTCCTTCCTTATAACCATGTTTCATCCAAGACGTTTGCCTCTCCACTGCCCACATAAAAACTTGCCAGTAGTGAAGAAAAATTACGCACAGATTCTACGGCTGTACTACTTGTTTGCACGAATTTCATACATTTCCGTAAAGCCTTGTCCTAAAACATAGTCAGTGCCTCTTTGCCCTCAATGCATGAAGCATGAACGCCTACCTGCCCCCCCCCCCCCCCCCCTGCCTCACCCGACGACCGTGTGCCTTCTGTATCTCGGGGACTGCTCAACAACTTTCGCTACGCGTGCTGTGTGGAAACTGATAGCTCGACATCAGAGAGTTCTCCTCCTCTTTGCCGCGCTGGTGCTGCACCAAGCGGGTGCTTAGAGGTGGTTTTAGCCCCAGCAGAGGCACCAGTATCTGACCGCTCGACGTTTCCCCGTGAGATTCGGCTGTTACACGAACGACCGTTTGCGCGGAAGAATGGACAGAACGCTGCCATGTTGGACGAACCACGTCTTTTTCTTTCTGCGCACTGAACGACAGCGGCCTTCTCAGTTCCCACCAGCCCGGAGACGCGGTGAGGTAAAGGAGAGGCCGAGGGTCTGCGAAGAATTTCTGGTCTCCTTGTGATAAAAGAAAGACTTTTCATTCTTCGACACTGTCCGGCCCTCTGGTCAGGGCTATAAAGTATTTATTCTGTAGATATGTAGATACGTTAAGTCCGTAACCATTAAGTCATCAGGCTTGTATTATATATTTATTTAAGTAATTTAAAGGTATTTAAACATCAAGTACTTCTGAAACTGCATGTCGTTCGACAAATTGTGGTGTGAATGTGGCTAAAGTTTGGGTGTTGCAAATGAGCTGGTAATAATACAACTGATTTCATACGCTTTTTATTCGCCTGTATGGCGAGATACGCTTCACTACAAACGACGTTTCACCAGCCATCTGCGCCATGAAAAAAAAAACCATATCATTCTTACTGTATGTGTGTCCGAGAAAGCAAAGATTTTTATGCTCATCTAGCCACGATTATGTATACCCCAATGGAAACTTTCGTTGTAATTTGTGAATGATTCTAGTATTACACTTTTCTGTTTCATTGTAACTACTTGATTACAGGGTGCAAATCCAATGTGTATACAATATTTTATGATAGCTTTAACGAGGCCCGGACAGAAACCAGAACTAAGTACGCTGAAGCACGACGAAACGCCTGATGTACAAGCCAAGTGAAATGTGTAAGGGACTTTTGGAGTGCGTGAAGTATTGGATGGCGGTTAACGCCATTGTGATTTTTGTTTATGTATTTTGTGATGTCACAGATGCTTGGAATGTCTGATACGTTTCAAGCTGCTCTTATTTTCTATGTCATTAGAGTGTTAGATTATGAGTTTAGTATATAGGAGCCAGACTTATTCTGGCAAATGTGCCTATTCGGAATACTCCTTTTATGAGCGAACATAGCGGTTGCATGTGATCTTGAGTTTGGACGCTCCACCAAGTGCCAAGCTACGAATTGCCATTGTTCTCCATCCTATGGACAGAATGTCATAAGCAGCCTAGTTTCAGTACTACTTGACCATCATTAACTTCAAAAATAGAAAAACTTCTTTGGTAAAAAAAAATCATATTAGTATCTCCTTCTAAGTCTTCTCCACTTATAACGAGAGTATAGTAGAAATTTCTTGTACATGTAGAGACATCTGGAATACGATAAATCTTACAGTAAGCACTCTATTTGCCAGTCTGGATGATTTGTGGTTCAAGGTTCCTGAATACTGCAGTCACTGTACGTTATAGCGACACAATGTCCTAGGGGAGACGCTGGTGAATCGTATTGTAGACTGTACGAATGAGTTCGAATATACCACCTATAGCAGTAGATGTAATATTTAACAATGTCAATAAAAATATCTGTATAACTAATGTTTCCTTCTCTCTTTTCTTCCTTACTCCTGGTATAAATAATGGATAATACACGATTCAGGAACTGTTGAATTACTTTCTCAAGTCTTGAAGCCGGTACCGGAATTACTCGTACCACCTTCAGCAATAGTTACCAAGGCGTCGCTTGTTGACAAACAGCCTCGCATCCAGTTGTAACTGACATTGCGTCACGTTACTTAGTGTCTCATGTTTACCTTGATAACTGTTTGTCCTAGTAGTAGGCAGTCACACAATGAATTAATGTCTTGCTTTTACTGAAAGGATTATTTGAAACTTCATCTTCATCCAATCATTAGTGTTTACCTGTATTTTAATTTTGTACTTTAGTATTGTTTCTTTGGGGTAAGTAACAAGGAAGCATCAACTTACAAAATATGCCAAGAAAATACCCCTGAGAACTTGTAGAACAACTGCATTACGTTTGACCAAATCCTGCAAAAATACTGATACATTCTACATGAATAACTGATAAAATCATTACAAGTTCACGGTAGAAAGCAATATATCAAGGAGTTGCCGATGGAAAGCGCGCAGATTTAAGAAGCTCCCCATCATAATCATTCCTCTGACATCCACTACTGCTCGTCCAGATCATCAGCGATACACATATGTATTTCTTCTGTACGTTTTCTGTCATCCATCCACCATCCAATCGGCTGTCATTTCTATCTTTCCCTATTTCTCGGAATCGAGTGAAGGACTTCCGTTTTTCATTTTCCATTTGTTCGCCTGGTCACATGACTCACTCGCCAAGGATTCGTTTCCAGTAAGAGTCATAATTACGTTTTCCACTGTATGTAGTTCCTTGACACATTTGTCTGTATCCCAGCGATGCATCCTTTATTGGTCCTTGAGCACCTCTCAGTTTTTGAATTTTTTTTTCCCAACGAAAATCATAGTGCCACTGCCTCAACTGTAAACTCCGCAATTCAGATGCATTGGAGATTTGAAATTTGTATATCTACTAAAAGCACACTAAGTCGTTTTTAATATTCTGTTTCTGTTCATTCAGCTGTTACTTCAATTGCTCTAAACGCAAAAAAAAAAAAAAAAAAAAAAAAAAAACTAATGAAATTGTTAATTTATAGTATTTTCTTTTTGATACTCTCATGCTCATAAATTAAGGATAATTGCAGAACGTGGTGCCGCACAACGTGGCACTGCACAGAACTGGCGCTAATAGCACAGGCACATAGGGAACACGCACGACACAAATCTGTAAGTCCGCGATATTGGTGATAAGTTGAGAAAACCGCCCCGAAACACATGTGATACAAAACGCCACTGTTTACTACGCGTGTACCCCGACATCAGTATGAGATATCATCACCATGCACACGTACACAGGCCGCACAACGCGTTGGCATACTCTGGATCAGGTGGTCGAGCAGCTGCTGGGGTATAGCCTCCCATTCTTGCACCAGTGCCTGTCGGAGCTCCTGAAGTATCCTAGGGGTTTGAAGACGTGCAGTGGTACGTCGACCGAGAGCATCCCAGACGTGCTCGATGGGGTTTAGGTCTTGAGAAGAACAGGCAGGCTACTCCATTCGCCTGATATCTTCTGTTTCAAGGTACTCCTCCACGATGGCAGCTCGGTAGGGCAGTGCGTTATCATCCATCAGGACGAAGGTGGGACGCACTGCACCCCTGAAAAGGCGGACATATTGGTGCAAAATGACGTCCCGATACACCTGAACTGTTACAGTTCCTCTGTCAAAGACATGCAGGGGTGTACGTGCACCAATCATAAACCCACCGCACACCATCAAACCACGACCTCCATACAGGTCCCTTTCAAGGAGATTAAGGGTTTGGTATCTGGTTCCTGATTCACGCCAGATAAAAACCCGGAGAGAATCACTGTTCAGACTATACTTGGACTCGTCCGTGAACATAACCAGGGAACACTGTTCCAATGACCATGTACTGTGTTCTTGACACCAAGCTTTAAGGGCTCTCCTGTGACCAGAGGTCAGTGGAATGTACCTTGCAGGTCTCCGGGCGAATAAAACGTGTCTGTTCAGTCGTCTGCAGACTGTGTGTCTGGAGACAACTGTTCCAGTGGCTGCGGTAAGGCCCCGAGCAAGGCTACCTGCAGTACTCCGTGGCCGTCTGCGGGCAATGATGGTGAGATATCGCTTTTCTTGTGGTGTTGTATCCTGTGGACGTCCCGTACTGTAGCGCCTGGACAGGTTTCCTGTCTGCTGGAATCGTTGCCATAATCCTGAGATCACACTTTGTGGCACACGGAGGGCCAGTGCTACGGCCTGCCGTGTTTCACCAGCCTCCAGTCGCCCTAGTATTCTCATAACGTCATGAATATGTGTTCTTTGAGCCATTTTCAACACACAGTCACCATTAGCACGTCTGAAAACGTCTGCACACTTACTCGCTACACCGTACTCTGACATGCACCATCACACCTCTGTGTATATGGACTGCTGCCAGCGCCACCGTGCGACGACGGCAGGTCAAATGCACCGCATGGTAATACCCCGAGGTGATTTAAACCCGCATACCGCCCACCAGAGCGTTGTTTCACCATGTATCAGCATTATTCTTAATTTATGAGCATGAGTGTATACTGATGATACATTACTTTAGTTTTGTCTTCTGTATCAACAGTTTGTTGACTATTTTATTCTTTACGCAATGTGTCTTGCAAACTGGAAGACCGCACCCACAACACTCAAACTAGGCGATTGTCACTCGTAACTATTCACACATCCACAGAGGTATCTTGCCAGTAAATGACAGGAATTACTTTCCGTAATGTGAGTTTTATCCCAGTCCTTAAGGATGTGGCCCACGGTGAGACCTGCCAGAAACCACAAGGTCACAGGAAATGAGTCGCCCAGTTTCCTTACTACAATAAAGACTATCAAAAAGGGTAATAGCATGAAACGTGGCTGTGCCTATCCACTATAAAGTCAAATCCTACATGGCAAAGCTTAAAGACTAGAAACAGATTCCTGCTGAAATATCTAGAGGTACCTACATCAACAGAAACTGCGAGACTACAACTCTGGATACCAGTGAGATCAGTGTTCGGCGTTTGCGGACAGACAGCTTTCGGTGAGTACTCTAAACCTAAGGTGGTACGTAAAGCTCAGAACAGACTGAAACGAGTAGGTGGATCCAAAAGGCTGAGGTACGAGTGAGAACTGTGCTTAGCAGCTTGCAGAAGTCATAAGCTCTTTCAAGTACTGAACAACGCCGTTAATCTAGCAGTACATATTTACAAATATCTAGTCGAATTACCGAGATTTTGACGACCCAAGATGACGATAATGACGATGATGATGGTGATAGGAATAATAATACAGTGCTGTCTGGTTGGTTGAATTGAAGTATTAGTCTGTTTATGATCTACGTTAGGGTTTCCTACACAGGGAAATGAGCTTATCCTTACGGCCTCAAGTTGTAAAGCTCAAAACTTTTCTTAGCTTCCTATTTTGCAGATAAATAAAAACGACATTTTCCGTAAATCAGAGAAACTTAAGAGTTGCAAAATTCCCCTTTCAAAACAGGACATTAAAAATCTGGCAATGGAAAAACCTCCGAAAGTGGATATAAAAATGTCAAATTGAATTTGAACTCTCACACCATCTTCTCGTACACAAATCATATGATTCCATACGCTGCGGCAATAGTTACAAAGGATTTCGTTCTGTCACGTAGGAAGAAGCTCATGCACAGATCTTTTCAAAATGAACTGAGCCTTCCATTTCTCTGTCTTATGTACACTACTGGCCATTAAAATTGCTACACCACGCAGATGACGTGCTACAGATGCGAAATTTAACCGACAGGAAGAAGGTGCTGTGATATGCAAATGATTGGCTTTCAGAGCATTCACACAAGGTTGGCGCCGGTGGCGACACCTACAACGTGCTGACATGAGGAAAGTTTCCAACCGATTTCTCATACACAAACAGCAGTTGACTGGCGTTGCCTGGTGAAACGTTGCTGTGATGCCTCGTGTAAGGAGGAGAAATGCGTACCATCACATTTCCGACTTCGATAAAGGTCGGATTGTAACCTAACGCGATTGCGGTTTATTATATCGCGACATTGCTGCTCGCGTTCGCCGAGATCCAATGACTGTTAGCAGAATGTGGAATCGGTAGGTTCAGGAGGGTAACACGAAACGCCGTGCTGGATCCCAACGGCCTCGTATCACTAGCAGTCGAGATGACAGGCATCTTATCCGCATGGCTGTAACGAATCGTGCAGCCACGTCTCGATCCCTGAGTCAACAGATGGGACGTTTGCAAGACCACAACCATCTGCATGAACAGTTCGACGACGTTTGCAGCAGCATGGACTATCAGCTCGGAGACCATGGCTGCGGTTACTCTTGGCGCTACAACACAGACAGGAGCGCCTGCGATGGTGTACCCAACGACGAACCTGCGTGCACGAATGGCAAAACGTCATTTTTTCGGATGAATCCAGGTTCTGTTTACAGCTTCATGATGGTCGCATCCGTGTTTGGCGACATCGCGGTGAACGCACATTGGAAGCGTGTATTCGTCAGTGCCATACTGGCGTATCACTAGGCGTGATGGTATAGGGTGCCATTGGTTACAAGTCTCGGTCACCTCTTGTTCGCATTGACGGCACTTAGAACAGTGGACGTTACATTTCAGATGTGTTACGACCCGTGGCTCTACCATTCATTCGATCCCTGCGAAAACCTACATTCCAGCAGGATAATGCACGACCACATGTTGTAGGTCCTGTACGGGCCTTTCTGGATACAGAAAATGTTCGACTGCTGCCCTAGCCAGCACATTCTCCAGATGTCTCACCAACTGAAAACGTCTGGTCAATGTTGGCCGAGCAACTGTCTCGTCACAATACGCCAGTCACTACTCTTGATAAACTGTGGTATCGTGTTGAAGCTGCATGGGCAGCTGTACCTGTACACGCCATCCAAGCTCTGTTTGACTCAATGCCCAGGCGTATCAAGGCCGTTATTACGGACAGGGGTGGTTGTTGTGGGTACTGATTTCTGAGGATCTATGCACCAAAATTGCGTGAAAATGTAATCACATGTCAGCTCTAGTATAATATGTTTGTCCAATGAATACCCGTTTATCATCTTCATTTCTTCTTGGTGTAGCAGTTTTAATGGTCAGTAGTGTAACTGAACAATAAAGACGGATGACAGGAGCGCACATAGGATATCTATAGTACTAAACCGCTACCTCGGAAGCCAGTATCAGTTGCAGGTTACCTATCAAGCTGCTTTCCAGTTTTTAATATTTCGCGTAATATAAACAGAACCAAAAAAAAAAAGAAGAACATGCTGTCTTAATCTACTCGCTAGGACACACGATCTCTGTTTAATGCAGTAAGAGAAATATTAAAATTAGAAACTGTGTGTCTCTTGATGCAGCGTAACTGGCGGCGCGCAGATGCCCGGAATTTATTCATACAGTTTCTGAGAATGAGTACATTTAGCCTCTGGCAACAAACGTCACACATAATTTCAAACCTTTATGAAACTTCATCTCGCTGACCCCGCTCTCTCCCCTCCCTCGCCAGGCAAGAAATTTTAATTTATTACTTCCTCTCTACTAACTCTATTCGCAACACACATTGAAGTCAATATCTACTTGTATTACTGAATGTATGTACAAAATTAGTTCGTTGTACGTCATGTACTTTAGAAGATATAACGTTATAAACGTTGAAAAACATGAAAAAGGAGCCTTTGCTTGCAATGAAGTTCAAATTACCCAGTTTATATTCATCCAGTATATCATAATGAGACACTTAACAACGTCCAACGAACTTTAAGCATGATTTCAAGATTTTCCTACAGTTTTTCTCGCTTACATACTTAAAGCCAATTGTTTAACGTATAAAATTACTTGTAAGGGAATGAGCCGTTTCAAGTTATTTTATACAAGGAAGTTCGATTCTTTAAAGAAATAAAGAGCTAAGGAAAAAACAAAGAAAGTAGTCATTGTCTGTAGTAAACAGACCTCAAAATATTATTTACTACTAATATTTATTAATAGAGTTTAAAAAAGAAAACGGCATCAGGAAACAGCCACTCACTGTTCTGAAAATATCCAAGAAAAAATACACGCTTTGCAGTTCTTGCAGGCCGTTGTTTTGTCCAATTACAACACTACTATTGGATATTAAATAATTTTTTAGTGAACGTATTTATTACATTTCCAGACATAATTACGAGTATGATCCTGTCCGCTACTATTTCAATAATTTTAAACAGTCAGTACTTTGTGTACTCATTCAGGATTGAACCAGAATTAGTGTTTACCGATCTGACAAACTGACACTTTTTTTTGTACGCTGCCAAAGGAGAGAATGCTGCTCTCACGAAAATATTAGTTCTTTTAAAATATGAAATAAGGTCCATCTAGTCTAGGCAGTTGCTTTTTGTGGTGAACAGTATGAAAAAGTTTGGAATACAAAGTTGTGCTTATGTGTCGGAAATAAAGTGCTAGTGCAACCTCAAGACCAGATGAGTGGAAACGCAGGTGACAACAAACGGTAAGTAATTACTTATTTACGTAAAAATCACGACCTTAACTGCTTGATAATCTAAAAATAATAAACCTGTATCGTTATAGATCCCATGGAAGATGCCTTGGAGCAAGAAAAAGGTGAAACGCGTCTGGGAAAAATAAATTAAGATGTAGCAAGAAAAGGGGGTTTTATTTACAGAACAAGTATATGGTATTATGTTCTGCCAAAAGTGAAGGCACTGCTAGACGAGAAACAGTTCTCTTTTGAGAAAAAATATGGTGAGAAATCGGCCACAATGTATTAAAAATACTATATCGTACTCCTGTAGTGCGATGGAATAATCGCAGACCTTGAAGGTTTACAAAACTCATTTTGGGTTTCAGTTGTTTATGCAAGAGCATGAGTTATTTTAATGATCAAAATAAATGGAGATGGAATGACTTCAGTGTTTGCCACTCACATACGGCGTTAAATACTGTCCCTAAAACGTTACAGTTTCTGTTAAAATTACCCTCATTTAGCAGGGCGCATACAGTAGTACATTTAGCAGTCAATAATAACAAGGAACTTTAAATCGAATGCTGCTAATGAAATAAATGAATCAAGGCGCGACTGAAAATAGTCTATATTGGGCCGAAGTCTACTTGTCTGTAACAAGCTGTGATTTTTGTTTCGCCTTAGTTAACATAATTGAGGATTTGTACACCTGACAAACGTAATTTAACAGTAAGCCATAATCCAAATACATAACTTTGTCAATTCTTAACTGGGTATTTGTAGAACACAAAATATTTTTGTTTCTGTCCGTTGGTTTTAATTTCGCGTAGTTTTTGTATTTGCGCTGAAAAACCATCGCCTCATTTTTGTTTTAATTTCTGCCTGAATGAAATTAACAAATACACGATCGTATGCTATGCGACACATTCGGATTTATTACTTGTGTCAAATTGTGGGCAGCCTTACTTTAGTCGTGAACCACATTTAATAACTCTTCGTATAATGAAAGCTGTTAATCCCTCGCAAATGCTAACATATTTGGGAGTAATTTTTCCGTGAAGAACAAATTTTAGCTCACAACAACATGAATGCTAACTTTTGTCAGAAATTAATCTTTTGGCTTTTAGACAGCAATCTGTTGTCAGAGACGCTTTCACGTGAGGAGGAAGATTAATAGCTTCAATTTTCTTACTATTTTATACTAGTTTGGAATATTCAGTGTTAACACTGTTGTATAAATAGCATTGTAAATGGGGAAAATGTTTGACAAACTTGAGCATAATAACACAAATGGAACTAAAAAAGTCTAACTAGTTGTTTGAGCTGAATAACATTATTTATTAATAATTTTAGCAAAAAAGTGGAACATCTGTTAGCTACAGAGTAATTATACATTTCACAAAAAGAGGGCAAGGCAGAAAGATTGAGACCAATGTGAATCATCAAAGAAATGATAAAGTGATCGGATAGGGAACAAGAAGAAACGGACGTCTCATTGGTAATTGAATTATACTTAGTACGCTTGAAACATAATGTAAGAATACATATAAATAAAACATACCAAGATAACTTCGAAAAACTTTAATAATTGCCTAAACGATGGAAACGAAATAAAAGCAAGATACTTGGAGATTCAGTTGTATATCTGTGGAAGAAGTTAAGAAAAAACGTATTGACGGTGTTTGTTTTCTCCAAACTTTACTGTATAAGTCGAGGCAGATTCTGACAGAATTATTTCCATAAATATAACAGGCGATAGAAACTGCAATTTCCCTCTCACCGGCACGCTAGAATGAAGATCACTTAGTAGCCTCTATCCAGAAGTCAGCCCGAAACTCCTAACTGCTATGCTGAAGCCTCAAGAAATAGGGAACTCTTTAGTTCACACAACAGTACATCTTTCAAGGTCAAAGAGAAATGAACATGCTCAACCATCTAAAAAAAAAAAAATATTAGGAGCAAATACCATCAAGTTTGTAAAAACTTTTCATTTGATGTACTAAGTGATTGCCGATTAAATTATTTCGACGTGCTGAATCAATTGTCAAAACAGAGCTGCGCACATCAAAGAAAGCTACGTTAAGTTCATAGCTCAAGCTGCACACACACACACACACACACACACACATACAGTTGTTACTAACGTAAAAATTTACAATTACAATACAGGGTGACTATTACAGGTAATGAACGTAAGGGGTGAGGAGACGACAACAAAACAAGCAAATAATCCTAAGAAACAGAGACACAGAAATCAATGGTTTCACCAATACGACGTATGCACAAGCGCAGCCAAGCCACATTACGACATCGTTGTCTAAGGCTACGATTATTTCGAGCTACCGGAAGGGAACGTAGATTACAAAGTGATAAACTCCATCGTTCGATTTATGATTATTTCGGATACCTAACTGCTGGTGAACAGCGTTTCAACAACAAATGTATCGGTCGTGGCTCGCCAGTATCATGGCTTCCCAGATCTCCTGCGTCGAACCCGTTGGAATTTTTTTGTGGAGGGACATTTAAAAGCTTTAGTGTATTCCAGTCTTGTTGATAGTGTCGATAATCTCTGGGAACGCAATATGAACTATTGTCAATAAATCTGGAAGGCGCCTGGGATTTTCGGACGCTTAAGGACTGAAGTGTGCACTGCCCATGTAGAATACTTTTTGTAAAATGTTTGTCCTCAAGTATATATATATATATATATATATATATATATATATACTTTGGATCCGCAGGGTGCCTGTCATCAAGTATTCATCTACACAGTCTCAATAGATCGTAACATGGCTAGCTACGGTGAAGAAATTCATGTGATACCGCCTAATATCGCGTCGCGCCTCCGTTTGGCTAGCGTAGTGCAACAGCTCGACTTGGCATGGACTCAACAAGTCGGTGGAAGTGTCTTGCAGAAATATTGAGCCCTGTTGCCGCTACAGTCATCCATAATAATTGCGGAAGTGTTGCCGGCGCGGGATTTTGTGTACGAACTGATTTTTAGATTATGTCCCATATGTGTTCGATGCAGTTCATGTTGTGTGATCGGGGTGGCCAAATAATTTCCTCCAACTGTCCACAATTGTGGTCCGGTGACATGGCACCGATCATCCATAAAAATTCCATCGTTGCTTGGGAACATTAAGCCGGACATAGCCATTTCCAGTCAATGATCTGTTCATTTGGACAAGAGGACACAGTCCATTCGACATAAACACAGCTCACGCCATTATGGAGCCACATATTGCCTTGTTGACAACTTGGGTCCATGGCTTCCTGAGATCTGCGCCACGCTGAAGCCCCATGTCGGGAACCATTCCATATGAATCACTTGAGTAAAAATGACAGCCCCTGATCATAGAATGAAAGCTTTCACAACCGGATGACACAGTTACTGGTAAACCTTTCAGGATGTGAGGTCGTGGTCCAAGAAACTCTTCTGTTCCTGACGTTTCGTCCAGAACTGCGCCGGACATCTTCAGAGCCGCTCCTCCGCTGAGTCTTGCCGACTGACTGGTCGGACTTCCGAGAGCGACGTATATACTGTAAGAAAGGGGTCTTGGTCGAAGTAACACGTGATAAACAGAGATAATCCTTCTCAAAGATAAAACTTAACTGTCGATTGTCGTCTTGTCAAAGATAAAATTGTCTAGCGATTCTGCAGAGCTGCTGTCCATATGTCGCTTATTTTCATTGTCTCCTCTTTTCTATTAAAACTACCCTGATGCTTATAAATTTCAATGGCTTCTGTGCATAGTCGTGGACAATAATTTGGCGTTGTAGATGAAATTTCTGTTTCAGAGAACATCACTTCGTGGTTTCCTGACTGAAGAACATGCTCTGCTACAACTGATTTCTCTATTTCTCCTAGTCGGCAAACACTTCTGTGCCCTTTTAGCCGCGTATTTACTCTCCTCTTGGTAGTTCCAATATAAACTTTACCACACGTACACGGAACTTTGTATACACCACATGTCGGCAGAGGAGGGCGTTTATCCTTCACAGATCGTAGTACTCGGCTCATTTTCTTTGTAGGTCTACTTTTTGAAGTATGTACGACGCATCGCTGTGGAGCATCTGATCATAATGCCGTTGTCCACTTTCCTAGAGTGCTTTGCTGCTGAAATCTTCCAGAATATGCAGGTTGACATCTTTAAAGAAATCTTGTTTTAAAAGTTTCGTTGCCGACGCTGCAACTGCACGTATGGAGCACAGTATTGTAAAAGAATGAAAGGAGGATCCATCGGATGTCTGGAGAGGTAGAACCTGGAAGCACCTAAAAAGTGGTGTTATTGCAGTAAGTAAAAAATTAGTAACTGCGAAACTGAAGAGACTATATGAGGGTAAAAGTAAACAGAATACCATTACTAGAAGAAGGACAATTTACTGGATCTTCATGTATCAGGTCCAGCAGACTTAGGGCTGGAAGGAGCAGCGGATAAAGAAAAAGAAAAAACATAGGAGAGGTAGGCAAAGAATAGAAAACTCAAATTCATTCTGTAGGATATGCAAACAGGAGTACAGCAGAGATGAAAAAGTAACGCAAGATAAGGAAACTGGACGACAGCATCAAACAAATCGAATGAATTATGATTTAAAACTAGACCACTACCGACTCGATATTTCTTTTTACTACTTGACACCATGATAAATTACACCACACACACAAGTTTTCACACCTTAGAACTGGGCAACTTTGTGACAGCAGCGCGCTCCAGCTCCAGCTCCAGCTCCAGCTCCAGCTTCTTATTCTTCAATACTGCAATTCGGATCAGTGTAAAGAGTGTCTCACCTAAACTTTTCATCGCCAGTATCTCTGGAACCACAACAGAATGTGACAAAGGGCTTTAACGGGTATGAATGTACGGCAAGGGCTTACGAAAGTAAATACTATGAGACATTCTACATCGTTTGCATATATTGGTTTCAACACAAACGCATGTTTTTTTTTAATGGAGACCCCATATTATTCCGTACGTGGGCAAAAACATGAGAAATCACAAAATAATGGCGTTGGTTGCATCGCAATACGTCATTTACACCTCGAGAAATTGGAACGCGAAGTTGATGCATGAAAGGAACGAAACGCGCCGTTATTTCACTTTCCGCGACTCTTACGTTCCTCGTTACCTCGATGTGATTGACGTATTACGATGCGACAAACGCTGTACTTACTTACTATTATGTACACTGTTAATACGTGGTCTACGAAACAAACAAGATCACGGTTTACTTGTGCGTGCTTTACTGAACTTTTCTACGGTACTAAAATGGACATAACGGTAACGAAATATCGATAACCACCGGGAACAGTAAACAAAATTAATGACTCTCAAAGGATTGCACAGAGGAATACATACTATATGCATGTAGTTGTACATCAGTTACACAATGGTACATACCACGTACAGGACATGCCACTGAACATCTTTAAAGGCAGCGACATAATTGAACCGTTGCAGATGGTGCAACGCATACATAAACGTACAACAGTACCTATAAAATAAACATACATCTTCTCCGCATTACACAAAATGTATGTCGACGCGCAATCACTTGTTTCACAGCCGAAACGCTACAATGTATGTTCGAAGAGATCGCCATTTGCTTGGCATCACCGCTGGGCGCGCTCCATCACGGATCCACTCATGGCTGTCAGTGTTTTTCTCAAGTTTAAACTTGTTGCTAACTTAGATAATGACGATGAGTAAGTTAAATAATAGGTATTTAATGGAAGAAACAAGAGATGGCAAATTGACTCAGATATGATATGACAGTTCTTCCCATTCTACCTTCTACGTGTACTGTTACATCTGTTTCACAAGTTGTCTTGACAGTGGTAATACTTAATTTAATGTATTGATTAGTTCGATTATAATGTTTTCCCGAACTTGAGGTAACAGTGGAGATTGGGAGTTGATTAAAAATGTCATGGCCAACTGCATCAGGTTAGAAGGATCAGTAAAACTTCGAGCCAGTCACACCAGATGCTGCGAAAGATGGTACTACATACAATTACTATCTTCAGATAGTATTACACGCAATGAAATGGTACAGCAAAGAGGTACATAGGAAGTTACATCTCGAGATTGATTAGATTTAGTATAGTAGAACCTTCACTTATTTTTACCGCGTTTATATGTTTATCTCGTCTTCACTTCCTGTATGCGATATAGCATTCGATTCAGTGTCTGTGCTTGTGTCTGTGTCGTTTACTATCTACCGCTGATCTGTCAAATGTGGAGCCTGTCTTGTTCTAGCGTATGGTCTCTCCTGGTGTATGCTGCATGTAGTGCTCGCGATAGTTCGTCTGGGTTGTTGTTTAGAGAGTTCTAGTCATCTTGTCTGCGTATTAACTGTCTCATGTCCTGAGAAATAAATATGTCCTTGAAATAAATAAATACATAATGCCAGTGTTTGTGGTGTTACTGCATCGCAAGGAACGGTAATATGGGTTTCCATGTTGACCATTGTTGTTGGGACCTGCTGGTACACCACCTCTTTTACACGTCCCCAGAGAAAAAATCCATGAGAGTGAAGTGCGGCGATCGTGCTGGAAATCCCTGAATGGGACTGCCTCTTCCAACCATTGATGCGGGAATTGTTGGTTTAGCGCCTGTTATGCCAAAATGGCATTATGCCCAGTGGTGGTGGTGGTTAGTGTTTAACGTCCCGTCAACAACGAGGTCATTAGAGACGGAGCTCATGCTCGGGTTAGGGAAGGATTGGGAAGGAAATCGGCCGTGCCCTTTCAAAGGAACCATCCCGGCATTTGCCTGAAGCGCATTAGGGAAATCACGGAAAACCTAAATCAGGATGGCTGGAGACGGGATTGAACCGTCGTCCTCCCGAATGCGAGTCCAGTGTGCTAACCACTGCGCCACCTCGCTCGGTATTATGCCCAGAGTATCCATCATGTTGACACCACATTATTTCACGCAAATGAAGGGGTAGGTCTCCCATCAGTCCAGGTAAGGTACATCTCAGGAACAGCTCGCGCTGTCGCCCAACGAAATACGGGCCAATGATGTGGTGTCCTACAATACCACACCGTACACTGACACTCCACTGACGTTGATATTCAACCTGATGAATCCACGGTAGGTTTTCTGGTGACTAGTAGTGCATGTTGTTTAAGTTGACGTTCCCATGGTTTGTAAACAAGGCCTCATCGGTAAACAGTACCCTCTGCATAAGGTCAAGGCCTTGCCATAGAACCAACCGACAGTATTCCAGCCGATTGTGATCCTTGTCGTCATGGAGGCCTTGACGTAGCGCCACATGATATGGGTGGTATCTGTGCCTGCGTAGAATACAAATCACGCTTGTTTGAAGGATTCCCATATCTGCATTTCAAGAATAACTGTGTGAGGGCTTATTGCAGCGGCCGCTGGAACAGCTGCTTCATGTGTTACGCCTCTGCTCCGGATCCGCGTTCGTGGAGACAACCGCCCTGTCATGCGAAGCCTTCTAACAACATTCATGAAGGTAGGGCGGGTCTGATGGCGTCTGTTAGGTTACCTCTGGGCATACATCTGTGCCGCACGAGTGCCATTTTGGTGACATTTTCCATATAGTAATATCACGTCGACCATTTCCTCATTTGTGAATACCATATCGAATGCCTAGAACAGGTACAGGTAAATTAATATCGCGATTACAGCAGTGACACCAGTTACAGTGTACAGTACACCGGTGTCACGTACCTATATATACTTCGTCACAAAACTACCTGCTTGATAGTGATCTTTTTCCACACAGTGCCGACTACGGCCTATTCCTATGCATAACTGCAGAGGCTAAGGGTTGACCTGGGCGTTGTAACAGGGCGGCGTACACCGGCGAGTACTGTTCCGTAGTCTGTACAAAGATAACTTCAACACGCACGAGGGACACCGTTAGGTGCGTACATCATCAACGTCTATGGCAGGAATCCCTGTTATCACTTTCGGTCCTCGTGATAACACTGAAAGTAAGAATACCTACGTCAATCATACCGCGATTACGATCAAAGAGTGGGTCACGCTTGCACCGTGGGAAGTGCAATAGCGGCGCGTTTCGTTCATTTCACGCGGAAACATCGCATTCCAATTTCAGAGGGTGTGATTTTTCACGTTTTGGCTGCTTATGGAATAATATGGGGCGTCCATTAAAAAAAAAAAAAAGAAACATAACTCTGTGTTGAAACCAATGTTTACACACGGTTTAGAATGTCTCATAGTAATTACTTTCGTGAGCCTCTGCCGTACATTCATACCGTGAAAACCGTTTATCAGTATATGTTGTGGTTTCAGAGATATTGGCGGTGAAAAGTTCCCTGAGCTGGTCACAAAGCCATTTCGTTTACTGGGTGACAAAAAGTGTTTACAATCTTGGAAACTATCTGTTACTGCCGATGACACTGAAAGCTGATTAACTGAAGGTAAAATGATAGTAAACCAGTTACATGTGCCGATCATTCTGTGTAAGAAGTAAATGTTGTAAAAAGTTTCTTCAGCCATAAGAAAGTGAAAAAACTTTTCCCATAGATTTAACTTTGTGTGAGCACACCCACTGACATAAACAAGTGTGACAGTTGAAAGTTTGGAAAAAAATCTCATTAATGTAATTAGAAACATTAGTTAGTGGTTTAGTACAAAACACGAAGTTCTGTTTCTCATTATAGTTTCGTTTCTAAATACAACATACTCTTGTTCAGAGTATGTGTTAAGTGTGTCATCACTTTGCTTTTTCTCGTGTCACTGAACTTGTAAGTGTCTAATAGTTTCAACTAATTACCTTGATTATGGAGGACTGAGTTAAATATAATTGGTGTGGCCTGGTTTTTTCCCCCTTACCGTGCCACTGAATACGTACTTAAATAACTTAAATAAACGTGTAAAATTTTTGTTAACTCACCTGGTTTAATGTAGTTAATATTTTCGCTTTTATTTTGTTCCTGTTAGGATAGGCCTGTAATTATTTGGATTTTGAGAAAATCAGAACAATAAATGTGACTAAATTGGCAAACAGTACGACACATGTTTTCTGTGCACTGATAACTCAAAAAACTGGGCATTTTTCTTTAACATAATTATGACTATATATCATAAAGAAATGCTAAGCCAGCCCTTCTTTGTGACAGATGGATTTAACTCTACTTCCCGTGTCTTATACTTCATGTCACAACGTTGTACTGAGTTGGAAGGTGGTTGGGGTATTAACTTTGTAGCAATTAATATTCTATATGCACAACAAACTTTCTTTTATCTCAAAATTATAATAAAGGTTATAAAATTCCATATAGTATATGGAAATTAAACTTCGTAGTACATGTTTGTATAAGGTTGTGCTACAAAAAGTGCTAGAAGTGTTACGAAGTTACCCAGTTTTACACTCATGAAACGTCTTTTACATGAGAAGGATATTAATTTTCGGATGGTCCTGTTCACGCCATTATGCCAATGCCCAGTTACCTGGATCCCTATATTATAACTGAAAAACAAATCAAATAAACCATCAAGTAAACACACTTCAGAGGACATGTACAGTTCATTACGAATCAAACAAGCCATTGGCTCTACACTCTTACTCATATCATAGATACACAATGACACACAAGGTCTCGATGTAATTTTTCTGATACCTACTGGCACACAAATAAACTAAAAATATCTCAGATCTTCCGATTGAGACGGAGTGAATGCCAGAGTTGAAAATTCCCTCCCAGATATTCCCAATGGGAGCCCGTAGCTCTTCTCTCAGCTGACTGGGAGTTGTTATAAAAATGCATTGCTTCATAACGGCCCAGATTTCGAACATTAGATTTTCGCATTAGCACAAGGAATAAAATGTGCAGTAGAAACCAGCCTCTACAATTTTATGTTTGTGACACAGTGGGCAGACCCATTTACTGAAGGATACTTGGTAGAAAAGAGGAAATACAAGAAGTAATAGGTTAGTAGTATATAGGTTAAGGCAACTATCGGCAGCTAACACGTTACTAGACGGATTAGTACAGGGAGAGATAAATATTGCAATATGTGAAATAGAGGGTCGCGGACGTAGAACGCAGTCGACGTATAGGAACAGGAGACGACATCAAGCTGACGAAAAGCCTGGTATTTTTAAAAGGATCTTTAATAATTTCGCAGAGCAAAGCACTGTTCTAACAAGTAGATATCATACAACATACGGATACAGGACATCGAGAAAAATGTGGTATACTATAATAATTTGTCGTATAGATTACCTACAATCTCAAGAGCTTACCACTATCAATACAGGTACAGGTATCAAATCTGCAATTAAAGTTCCGTTTCAAAACGCTGCAGAAAGAGAGTCACTGCTCATAAGGGGGTGAAATTTGAACAACATGTAATTTGATGCAAAGGGAAAAGTCATGGGGAAAAAAAACGAAAATTTGAACAATAGATGGCGCTGAAGGCGTCAGAATATCTGTGCCAGGAGATGCGCGGTACACTGCTGTTTCTCAGTTTGCGTCCGAGACGCACTCCATGAAGGATCGCGCGCTGCTGGCAAATTTTTTTTTACAAATAAGATGATTGTGCGCCAGTAACTCTCCAGAAGTTCCGGAGACTCATGGGTATGAAAAAAGGTATTGGTCCGATGTCTGATAATGGCTAGACAACATATTGCAAAATTCTAAAAGCCAGGTTCTTTTGGTGTACAATGTGCCAGAGGGAGGAAAGCAGTTGATCCGACGTCTGTAGAACATGTGGCCACAGCATTAGAGGGAGTGGTCGAGCGATGGTATGCAAACATATCGCGCACGGGGAACTGGCCGAACGTTGCACTTGCCTGCGAGCACAGTGCATAGAATGCTACGAAACATCCTCAATTGCCATCCATACAAATTCACCCATGTTCACGAGTTGCTTCCTGCTGACCTGCAAGCAAGAAAAACGTTCGTTCTGGAATTTCCTGCTCGCATGGAAATGTACAACGAGTGGTCATGTAACATTCTGTGGACAGACAAAGTCCATTTCCACCTCCAATGACATGTCAACACGCAGACTTGCAGAATGAGGGCAGCGGTGCCACTTCATTCTGCAAAGGTGATTGTTTGGTGCGGGTTGACGACATTGCTTATCGTAGGACCGTATTTTTTCGAGGAGGTGGGTCCTGCGGGTCCTGTTATATGTACCATCAGTGGTAAACACTATGAGAGTCATTTGTGCGCAGATGTCATTCCAACCCTTCAGTAGCGTGGAGTGTGGGTAGGATGATTTTTATGTAAGATGACGCTCCTCCGCACGTTGCGGCAGTGTAGTAGCTGCCGCAGAGGCATCTCGGTAATGCTAGAATTATCAGCCATCACTTCCGTACACGCTCGTCATCCAGATCACCTGATCTTAATTCGTGTGACTTCTGGCTGTGCGGTTATCTGAAACATGCAGTGGTCAGTGCAAACGCATCCTGAATTCTGCACGTGTGGTAAGTGACAGAGTTTGGTGTCAGTCACGCTGTTGACCAGTTTGGGAAATTAATTAGCACCACACAGAGATGCAAACAGAGAGGATGTTGGTTTTTGGAAAATAATTTTATGAAGGTCGATTTTAGAAGTGTGGAGATATTCAGGTAGTCTTCCTGTTGTAATGTTTCTTACAAACCGACCTTGATTGCAAAAATGTTTATTCACATGACCGGTTTCTGTTCCTCTAGAACCATCTTCAGATCTGAAACGATAATGATACTAATTTACTATTTCTGAAATGCAAACATTTTTCATCCTATCCAATCAACATCAAATATACCAGAATGTACCTGCAATTTCGGTTACAGGAGTAACCCGTCCACACACAGCAACCTTCACACGCCGCGTTACATAAAATTGGTTGTTAGAAAGCACATCATTTATATTAATTATAAAACTGCTACCGATAGGTGGCGTCTGGTACATTTGTTACATTATATATGCACATACGGTATTACGTAGATTTTTGTAATTTACTTTTATCTCTAAAAATACTTAATTAAAATCTGTAGATGGCAAGGTTAAAATCTGTACTTTTCAAAATTAACCTACACAGTAAAATTTTTATTTTTGTACAGTCTAAAAACAAAGGGCGATTTCAATATCCATGGCGCTGGTGCACACTTGTTTTCCTCCATGGTCTGCTTCCGTTGTTCCGGCCATTTCGGTGCTGTGCCGCGAGCCGTTCAGTCGTCTGATGTCAAATGGTTCAAATGGCTCTGAGCACTATGGGACTTAACATCTGAGGTCATCAGTCCCCTAGAACTTAAAACTACTTAAACCTAACTAATCTAAGGACATCACACACACCAATGCCCGAGGCAGGATTCGAACTTGCGACCGTAGCAGTTACGCGGTTCCGGACTGAAGCGCCTAGAACCGCACGGCCAACGCGGCCGGTCGTCTGATGTCCATCGCCGTGGGTGGGGCAAGGACACAACTGGAATAGAACCTCCCATCAGTGGAGTTAGCTTCCCTTCACTGTCGAGTACATGACTTTTCTGAAGTCGGATCTTCGTGAACCGGTGTGAAGGTGACTGCGTAGCAATGCATTACAATAATCTCAGGTATGTAGTTCCACGACAGAAAGACGTACGCGGACTGATTTAGAGTGTTCCATGAGGAAAGTGAATTTGTAGTGCTTAATAATAAACAAATTTAGTGATGAAATTCAGTAATTTACATACACTCCTGGAAACTGAAATAAGAACACCGTGAATTCATTGTCCCAGGAAGGGGAAACTTTATTGACACATTCCTGGGGTCAGATACATCACATGATCACACTGACAGAACCACAGGCACATAGACACAGGCAACAGAGCATGCACAATGTCGGCACTAGTACAGTGTATATCCACCTTTCGCAGCAATGCAGGCTGCTATTCTCCCATGGAGACGATCGTAGAGATGCTGGATGTAGTCCTGTGGAACGGCTTGCCATGCCATTTCCACCTGGCGCCTCAGTTGGACCAGCGTTCGTGCCGGACGTGCAGACCGCGTGAGACGACGCTTCATCCAGTCCCAAACATGCTCAATGGGGGACAGATCCGGAGATCTTGCTGGCCAGGGTAGTTAACTTACACCTTCTAGAGCACGTTGGGTGGCACGGGATACATGCGGACGTGCATTGTCCTGTTGGAACAGCAAGTTCCCTTGCCGGTCTAGGAATGGTAGAACGATGGGTTCGATGACGGTTTGGATGTACCGTGCACTATTCAGTGTCCCCTCGACGATCACCAGTGGTGTACGGCCAGTGTAGGAGATCGCTCCCCACACCATGATGCCGGGTGTTGGCCCTGTGTGCCTCGGTCGTATGCAGTCCTGATTGTGGCGCTCACCTGCACGGCGCCAAACACGCATACGACCATCATTGGCACCAAGGCAGAAGCGACTCTCATCGCTGAAGACGACACGTATCCATTCGTCCCTCCATTCACGCCTGTCGCGACACCACTGGAGGCGGGCTGCACGATGTTGGGGCGTGAGCGGAAGACGGCCTAACGGTGTGCGGGACCGTAGCCCAGCTTCATGGAGACGGTTACGAATGGTCCTCGCTGATACCCCAGGAGCAACAGTGTCCCTAATTTGCTGGGAAGTGGCGGTGCGGTCCCCTACGGCACTGCGTAGGATCCTACGGTCTTGGCGTGCATCCGTGCGTCGCTGCGGTCCGGACCCAGGTCGACGGGCACGTGCACCTTCCGCCGACCACTGGCGACAACATCGATGTACTGTGGAGACCTCACGCCCCACGTGTTGAGCAATTCGGCGGTACGTCCACCCGTCTCCCGCATGCCCACTATACGCCCTCGCTCAAAGTCCGTCAACTGCACATACGGTTCACGTCCACGCTGTCGCGGCATGCTACCAGTGTTAAAGACTGCGATGGAGCTCCGTATGCCACGGCAAACTGGCTGACACTGACGGCGGCGGTGCACAAATGCTGCGCAGCTAGCGCCATTCGACGGCCAACACCGCGGTTCCTGGTGTGTCCGCTGTGCCGTGCGTGTGATCATTGCTTGTACAGCCCTCTCGCAGTGTCCGGAGCAAGTATGGTGGGTCTGACACACCGGTGTCAATGTGTTCTTTTTTCCATTTCCAGGAGTGTATTTATTAATTTCTGTAGTATTCAAAGAACTGTGACTGACGCTCGAACAACAGGGAACCGACATTATCGAGACTAGAAAATAGTGTAGTGATAATGGCTAGGCATTAACCAAAATCTGGAGTTGCCAAATAAAACTTACAAGAAAAGGACGACTGATTGCTGCGCTCTATGATTTATAAATAATATCACAGCCGCTGAGAGCACCAACTTTCCTAATGGAAGGTAACCTGATAAAGTTTCATATTATTGTGTGTATGCTACCTGTGATTGTGAATAAAACGTGGCGTTACTTAAATGTCCTCCACGACTCTGCAAACACACTCTCGATCTTTCGACTAAATTTTCCTTAACTTCCCGGCCTACTTGCACCTCTAGTTCCAAAATTACGCCCTGAACCTCGGCCTTGAGCTCTGGAAGTTACCGTGATTGGCGCACCCACGAAATGTCAGATATCTCCAAAGAAAGAAATCACATGGTGTCAGGTCATAACATCTGAGTGGACAATTCACATAATCTTTGCGAGAAATCGTATGGCCAGGGAACTGCTCTTCCAAGTAGGGCCTCGCGGGTCGAGGCGCAATGTCATGGATTGCGCGGTCCCTTCCGCCGGAGGTTCGAGTCCTCCGTCTGGCATATGTGTGTGTGTGTTGTTCTTGGCATAAGTTAGTTGAAGTAGTGTGTAAGTCTAGGGACCGATGACCTCAGCAGTTGGTCTCTTATGAACTCACTCACATTTTCTAAGAAGGCCATTCTTGCAATCGATGCGTGGCAAGCCGGCCGTTGTGGCCGAGCAGTTCTTGTCGCTTCAGTCTGGAACCGCGCGACCGCTACGGTCGCAGGTTCGAATCCTGCCTCGGGCAAGGATGTGTGTGATGTCCTTAGGTTAGTTAGGTTTAAGTAATTCTAAGTTCTAGGTGACTGATGATCACAGCAGTTAAGTCCCATAGTGCTCAGAGCCATTTTTGATGCGTAGCACACATACGATCCAGTTCAGACCAGAAGAAATCTTTTAACAAACTGTAGTAGCATCCGCCGTCTACTGTCAATGCGTTTCCAGCACGATCTTCGAACAAATACGGCCCAATAGTTAACATCCTAGTCTTTAGGGTTTGCAGAGCAATGTACGAGGTGCGGCTAGAAAAAAACCGGACTGATGCTGGAAAAAACATTTATTTACAATTATTTACAATTTCATGTTATCTCCTTCAATGTACTCTCCTCCTCGGTCTCTACACCACTCCATACGAATTTTCCACTTTTCATAGCAATGCTGCAGATCATTTTCGGTAAGTCCATACATTACTTCCGTCGCTTTTTCTTTTACTGCTTCAACAGTCTCAAATCTAGTTCCTTTCAAAGCTGACTAGACTTTAGGGAAAAGAAAAAAGTCACAGGGGGCCAAATCAGGTGAGTAGGGTGGATGATCTAAGATGGGAATGTTGTGTTTTGCCAAAAACGTCTTCACTGACAACGCACTGTGAGCTGGGCATTGTCTTGGTGAAGGATCCATGACTTTTTTCTCCACAAATCGTTCCTTTTTCTCCGTACTCGCTCACGTAGGGTAGCCAGGACGCTAATGTAGTAATGCTGATTCACTGTTTGTCCCTCTGGTACCCAATCAATGTGCACAATCCTTTTGATGTCAAAAAAAAAAAAAAAAAAAAACAATCATCATTGCCTTGAATTTCGATATTGACATTCGTGCTTTTTTTTGTCGTGGAGAACCAGGAGTTTTCCAATGCATCGATTGGCGTTTAGTTTCGGGATCGTAAGTAAAAAACCACGATTCATCGCAAGTAATAACATTTTGTAAGAAAGTGGGATCACTTTCAATGTTTTCCAGGATGTCAGAACAAATCATTCTTCGGCGTTCCTTCTGTTCAATTGTGAGACACTTTGTAACCATTTTTGAACACACTTTGTTCATGTTGAAACTTTCATGAAGAATCTGCCTAACACTTTCCTTGTCAACTCCTGTTAACTCAGACACTGCTCTGATTGTTAAACGGCGATCTTGTCGAACAAGTTTACCGATTTTTTCAATGTTTGCATCAGTTTTTGCTGACAATGGTCTGCCAGTGCGAGTCTCATCACTGCTGTCTTCGCGGCCATCTTTAAATCGTTTAAACCACTCAAACAATTGTGTTCGCGATAAACAATCATCGCCGTACACTTGTTGTAACATTATACAAACGTTTCACTTGCAGATTTTCCTAGTTTGAAACAAAATTTGATGTTAACACGCTGTTCTTTCTGTACACTCAACATTTTCCGACGCACAGACAAAAGTCAACTACTTAAAACAGACGCCACGGGCAGACTGAGTGCAGGAGGCAGATGAAACTCGAGCAGTAGGCGGAGCGAGAGTCACGTGACAGGCCACGCGACTTTCAGCCTTATTGCATTCGTTTTATTGTTTCACCAGTACTAGTCCGGTTTTTTTTCTAGCCACACCTCGTAGTTGGTGCACCTTTCAACCAATCATTATCGTTATGATAGCTGGCGATAAGGTGATAGTATACACATTAATTACCTTCCTTTGACCTTCCTCTAGTCCTCATCATAGGGCACTTGCGCAGTGGCCGTTGTATCGATCACGAGTAGCGGTGCTTTGTGCCCTATCGGCTGTTGGCAGCCGTAGCGCCAAACGCTGTTGCACGCAGACCCGGCCGCAAGTGATTTCGCGTGTCCCGCTTCTCCGGAGTACGCCACCGTTTGTCGGCCCTGCTGCGGCCCTAATGAGATATCGCTGTCTGGCAAGGTCGATGCTGCGGCAACCTCGTGCTCCGCCACCTGCCTTGTTCATCAGTCGGCAGACGTGGTAGTTGCGTCGTGTTGCACTTCGGATGTTCCCGTGTGTTTCTGAAACATGCGCGGTGAAAATTTATTCGTCGTTTTAATCCATGCATTGGTGCCAGCTCCCGTCACTTTGGAATGTTGTTATTACACGCTCCAGTCACATTATGTGACCGCCGTCTAAGTTCGACGTCACCGTGTAATTACCTCTCACAAACGGACGGAGGCAGCACTAGCAGTGGAGTTTATGGAAATAACGTCAGGGGACGCAGAAAATAATGCAGTCGTTGTAATGCGGAAACGGAGCGATTCATCTGACGTCCAAAAGAGCACGATCATTGGCTTCCGGGCCAAAGGTGGAAGCATTTCCGAAACGTCAAGGTCTGTGAACCTTTCACGTGCCGCTGAATTTAAGGTACAGTGCCCGTGGCAAAATGGCGCTATCCAAGACCGGTGCCGAGGCAACAGTTGTTCACCACGAGCCACAAATTACAGAGGTGAACGATGTTGTGGAGGTTTGTACGGAAGAACAGACGCAACTGTTGAGCATCTGACCACCAAGGTGTTATCAATAGCGTCTCCTCAACGTCCTTCCGGCGAACGTTACTGCATATGGGCCACGATAGCAGGCGCCTGCTTCATTCAGCTGTGCTGACAGATGTTCATCGCCAACAAAGGCTAGAATTTGCACGCCACTGGACATCCACCAAGTGGCGACAGGTGGCCCCTTCACGTTTCACGGTCCATCAGACAGATGTCCGTTGGTGTGTACGGCGTGGAACATGTGAAAGAAAGCACCTTGCAACAAACGTCGAAAGGGTCCAGGCCACACGAGGGAGTGTCATGGTCTGAGGAATGTTTTCGTGGCGATCTCGTTACTCTGAAAGGCACAATTGTTCAGCACAAGTATGAATGTCCATCCCTACATGCAGTTTGTTTCTCCTCGACACGATGGTCACTACCAGCAGGACAATGCAACGTGTCACACAGCTCGCAGTGTATGTGCGTGGTTCAAAGATTACTCACGTGGACACGAAACTCCCTGATATAAACCGAATCGAGAACCTGTAGGACCGCCTGCCTCTATCGGGCTGTATGCGCCATGGATCCTCAACCGAGAGACCTAGCGCTACTGGCCACTGCAATGGAGTCTCCATGGTTCAGCATCTCTGTCAGTACCTTCCCGACTCTCGCTCTCTTCCTGCACGTCTCACAGCTATCCGCGATTGGAAAGATGGTTTATTCAGGCTTCTGACGGGTCGTCACATTAATGTGATTAGATAGTCTATTAGATGTTAAGCAACCCACTCAATGCCCCACTTGTGTTCTGAACTGGAACACTTAACCATCAAGATGCAAACATCGGGTACTAAAGCACGTAGGTAGCGCTCCTCACGAAATCCAGAAGCCTCTTCCGCCACCTCCACTGGAAACACCATCCCCTGGCCCGGGAGGAGACATCACCGATTACACACAGCGTTCACATCAAATACAGACCGTCAGCAGGCGCTGCAGTCTGGAGCCGAGCGACCGCTACGGTCGCAAGTTCGAATCCTGCCTCGGGCATGGATGTGTGTGATGTCCTTAGGTTAGTTAGGTCTAATTAGTTCTAAGTTCTAGGCGACTGATAACCTCAGAAGTTAAGTCGCATAGTGCTCAGAGCCATTTGAACCATTTGAACAGACCGTCAGCGATATCCCGTAGAAAGCTACTTGGTTTACCAATCGGAGAAAGCTTCTCGTTCTTTGCCATGCAGCAAATGACTTCCCCTTCAACATTTTCAGGCCTGGCCCGCCATAATGGATACCTTCGCTGCCGAGCCACAGCGATGCCAAGCAACGCGCTTCAGGCTCGTTCGTCTCTTCCACCTTGTGATTGACGCTGGCCTCCAGATAATGTTGGTTTCACTTTATGCAGCTGACTGACTTCCCGTCGTCCATCCTGGTCCGCCTCAGCCACAGCAATGCTCACGTAATCAATTGCGCGTGCGGCGAGCCTTCTCACGGCGGCAGTGTGACATACCACCAAGCGTAACTCTCTGGTCATTGGCAAGGCACACGTGCGCTCGCTATGGCACAAATATACTGACGATGTTCGAAATTCTGCGAAAAGTAGGGGTAAGCTATAGGGAAAGACGGGTCATACACAATATGTACAACAGCCAAGAGGGAATAATAAGAGTGGACGACCAAGAACGAAGTGTTCGTATTGAAAAGGGTGTAAGACAAGGATGTAGCCTTTCGCCCCTACTGATCAGTCCATACATGGGGGAAGCAATGATGGAAATAAAAGAAAGGTTCAGGAGTGGAATTAAAATTCAAGGTAAAAAGATACCAATCATACGATTCGCTGATGACATTGCTATCCTGAGTGAAAATGAAGAAGCATTACATGATCTGCTCACATGATCTGCTGAACGGAATGAACAGTATAATGAGTACAAAGTATGGATTGAGAGTAAATCGAAGAAAGACGAAAGTAATGAGAAGCAGTATAAACGAGAACACTGAAAAACTTAATATCAGCATTGATTGTCACGAAGTATATGAAGTTAAAGAATTCTGCTGCCTAAGCAGAAAAATAACCAAGTAGAGACGGAACAAAGAGGACATCAAAAGCAGACCAATAACGGAAAAAAGGGCATTCCTTGCCAAGAAAAGGCTACTAATATCAAATATCGGCCTTAATTTGAGGAAGAAGTTTCTGAGAATGTACGTCTGGAGAACAGCATTGTATGGTAGTGTAACATGGACTGTGGGAAAACAGGAACAGAAGAGAACCGAAGCATTTGAGATGTGGTGCAACAGACGAATGTTGAAAATTAGATGGATTGATAAGGTAAGGAATGAGGAGATTCTGCGCAGAATCAGAGACGAAAGAAATATGTGGAAAACACTGATAAGAAGGACAGGATGACAGGACATCTGTTAAGACATCAGGGAATAACTTCCATGGTACTAGAGGGAGGTGTCGAGGGCAAAAACTGTAGAGAAGACAAAGACTGGAATACTGAGGACGTAGGTTGCAAATGATACTCTGAGATGAAGAGGTTAGAGGAATTCGTGGCGGACGCATCAAACCAGTCAGAAGCCTGAAGACAAAACAAAAAAAAAAAAAAAAAAAAAAACTGAGCATATATAAGACTGCGGCACAGCTTCCAATAGACTTAATCAAGATAATGAGAAATCAAAAACTGAAAGTGAGTAATACAACTTTCATCAGATTTAATCAAGATAATGAGTAGAGTCAGGGGTGGGGATTCTTTATCACCAAACAAACTGTCAGTATTTCAAAGGGAAATTTTTCAGATCCGCAAATTAGGATAACCAAAATTCAAAACTTGTTGCTGGAACATATACTGCATTTTCGTTTGGCTGCACACACTTTACTGGTTTCCTCTAGGGTAGATAAGAAGTGAGGTCATGCAGTTTTAATTAAAACTACGAAAAAATGAGTCATATAATTATTTTTTGTTTTCAGGTAAATTTTTGCAGTATTGGTACATAACGAATTCCCTACGATATCATATCACTGCTTGCCCCTATAGGAGCCAGAACAAAATGCCACAGAAAAATGATGTACTGAAGTATCTCCCACTTATTCGTTTTGTCCATTAAAAGGGGAACAATGCTGCGGCAGTACATGTTGACTGGGTGGAAGTGTATGCTAAGGGAGGATCACATTACCCCACAGCGATCAGGTGGCGCCGTCGCTTCCAGTGTGGTCAGACGAGTCTAATGATGCAGAACCATGCGGTAGACTATCTCTCTTTGAAGAACACCGAATCACAGGAGAAGTCCTGGTTCTCAAAGATCAAAGTATCACAATCGAGGCGACAGTGGAAAACGTTTTGGATCAGTTTTCAGCGTGACTTCAGGCTTCAGTAAAACAGTTTGAGGCAAATGCCCATCAGAATCACTACTGGAGACCGGAAATGTGGCTCCAAGGGGTATCCAGAACATTGCCCACACTGAGTATGAACCGTCATCCGTGGTCAAGTGGGAGGTCGTTTGAAGGTGTGGCAGGCAGAGAAAGACTTTCCGGGGAGCCGATTGGAGGGCCTTCCCAGTTCATCTGATGAACAGGTTTCGAATGCTGTTTATAGATAACAAAGTCCGTGAGCCAGATACAGTCACTCGCCCTGTTCCTGAGGAAGCCTAGCAGCCCAAAAGGTTTGGAGATTCACAGAGGACGGGATTATTGGTATCTGTGAGCCCCAACATTAGGCACGTAAAGGGATCCCTTAGTGGTTATGGCTGCTGAGGAGGGGAAATAATCCAGGTTTGGAAAAGCTGCTTTCTGACACCATGAAGAACACTGGGTGCAGTCGTCTGCTGGTGGTGACTCATGCTAGTACTAATGATGTGCGCCGCTTTGGAATGGAAGAGATTCTCTCTCTTGTTTTGGGCAGTTAGCTGAAGTGCTAAAGGCTGCCAATCTTGCTCACCATCTGTGCATCATCGACAGAACCGATTATCGTCCTTTGGAACAGAACCGAGTGGAGGATCTTGCTGTACCCGGAAATCGGTTTATCACAAATTTTTAGGAAGGACCTAACATTTGTGTACTACTTCGTACACAACAGCAAGGAGAGGTGGGCTACAGAATGATGCAGCAGTTGTCACCATAGGGAAGCAGAACAGGAGCAGTAATGATTAGTGTAAATGTAAGTATAGTAAACGGAAGCGCTAATTAACTTACAGATTTCTCCACTCTTTGACAGGAAACATTACAAAAGAACAGCAATTAAGTCCAGCTATTTCAAGAAGCAAACTGAATGGCTTCGGGCAATGTGAGGCTCCTGCTATTAATGCAGGAGTGAACTGTCGAAGACTTTGAGGCTCTCGCTACTAATGCATGCGCAAACTGTCGAAAGTTGACTAAGACTGAAGACTGTCGAAGATTGTAACTGAGACTGGGCCATGTAGGTGCCACCGGCCATCCTATATCGTAGCGGCAGAGGGCGCTCATAATGAGATCCGCTGAAAGCATGGCTCTGCGGGTGCAAATCACTGGATCCGCCAGGTCCATGCGTGACCACTATTGGCGTCTGTCGGAAATGTGCTTTTCCGTTGACAACTGTGAGACGGCATAAGAGTGGTATCGACCTACGATACCACACCAGCCGTGTTCAGAAAGGATAGATTAAATGCAGTTGGTCGTGGTGGAGAGTATATTGCTGTCAGAAGTAGTTTAAAATTTCAGTGAATTACAAACATCAGCTGTGTACTAGACTTTCAAAGAAATCAACGGGGAGAATTGAAAATGTGTGCCCGACCGGGATTCGAACCCGATGTCTCATACTTACTAGGCAGGCGTTCTGATACCTAAGCCACCGAGTACACAGGAATTGGTACGGCTTTGCAGACTTATCCAAAGCACGCCCCCCCCCCCCCCCCCCGCGCGGGCAGACGCATATTTTCAGCTACCACACACTATGAAATTAGTGTTCCCTGCCCAATAATCTGTAGCCGGCTGGGGTGGCCGATCGGTTCTAGACGCTACAGTCTGAAACCGCGCGACCGCTACGGTCGCAGGTTCGAATCCTGCCTCGGTCATGGATGTGTGTGGTGTCCTTAGGTTAGTTAGGTTTAAGTAGTTCTAAGTTCTAGGGAACTGATGACCTCAGAAGTTAAGTCCCGTAGTGCTCAGAACCATTTGAACCATTAATCTCAATGCACGTGGCAAGGCCTATTCTCGCATTAGTTCGAGACTCTATTCTAGGGGACTGATGATCTCAGATGTTAAGTCCCATAGTGCACAGAGCCACATGTCAAGAGTCGTATCTAGACGTATCAGGGGCCCCATATCACTCCAACCTCACACGCCCCACACCTTTACAGAGCCTCCAACAGCTTGAACAGTCCTCTACTGACATGCAGGGTCCATGGATTCATGAAGTTGTCTCTATACCCGTACACGCCTATCCGCTTGATACAATTTGGCTTAGGCTCCGAAATGTTTCGTTGAATGTTTCGCACACTGACACTTACTGATGGTCCGTCACATAAATCTGCAGCAGTGTACGGAAGGGTTGCACTTATGTCACATTGAACGATTCTCTTCAGTCTTTTTCTGCCCGTAGAGATGTTGGAGATTTGATGTTTTGCCGGATTCCTGATATTCACGGCACACTCGTGAAATGGTGGAACGGGAAAATCCCCATTTCATCGCTACCTCGGAGATGCTGAGTCCCATCGCTCGTGCGCCGACTGTAACACCACGTTTGACCTTACTTAAATCTTGATAACCTTCCACTATAGCAACAGTAATCGATCTAACAACTGCGCTAGATTTACTCAGTAGATAACGTATTGGTTCCAGTCAATTTACTGAAAACGTATTTCCCCAAATAATAGTCAAGTTTCAGGACTATAGAATTAGGGTTTTAGGCAGATTTTCCTTATTCCTTGTATTGTTTTGGTTTGACGGACATGGATATCTTCTGCAACAAATGTAACTAAGGAATAAATATAATTTGAAGCATGAGCTAAAATATCCACGTCTTTGAGCAGGCTTCTGCAGAATGTTCTTCAGTTACACGACAGATAATTAGCACAACAAGCCTTTGGACTAGCTTCACAAGTAACCCTAAAACATGACACCGTACGGCATTATAGGATGAGAATGAGCAAGGTGAGTCGGCTTTTTAAGTTTTACGTCATCTATGTCTGATAAAATTCACAATGCAGATAACAGTTTTTTCAGTCGTTCACGAAGGTCTCTGGTATATTCTTTCTAACTCAATTTATTGCTAAGTCGGAAACAATTTTAACACTCCAGTTTTCTATCTGCGAGTCCTTACATTTGATGCATATGATTGGTGGAAACCTCTTGTATGTTCTTGACTGCATATAGTTTTTATTTTTTTGTTTTTTGTTTTTATTTTTTAAGTTTGGTGACAGTGAATAGTCTATAAACCACTTATTAATGCCCAGAAAAAGTTATTAACAGTTTTTTTTATAAAACTGTATTTGATTTCCTATTTGTGTTCATATCGTCTGCAAACTAAGCGTCTGATAATAATGTTACTGACGAAATTTTATTGATACACAAAAGAAAAAATAACAGCCGTATGTTGGAATATTTTGGAACACCACATGTAACCAGTTTCAAATCGGATTACGACTGATAGCTTAGTATAAAATTCTACTGACACCCTTAGATTCCTGTGAGATAGGTAGGAGTTGAATTGTTTAGCAGATACTGTCGTGAGACAATAACATTTTAAATTGCATAAAGGCCGTTATGAGTTACGCAATCAGGTGCCTTTTCTAGAAGACAGAATACAAGCACCGATACTATGCAATTTACTGTCGAATGTTGGAAGTACATGCTCCCAGAATGTATAAATATTGAACCATTAAAAATCAAAACTGTAATGTTGACAATGCGTTAGTTGTGATTGTTTTCTAAAAATGTTGACAATGCGTTCAAAAGTGAAACTGAATACAAGTTTGATGATATTTCATTATCCATGTCAGGTTTAGAATCTTAACTTGGTCATACTTCAACCATTCCGATGACGTTGCTGTGATAATTGAGCTATTATAGAATTCGATTCCCTCGGCATGAATGTTTGGCATAGAGGAATAATGATTTGAATTCAGAAATTAGGTCAGGCGACTGTTCCCGAAAAGCATGAAATCAGATTTTGGTGACTTTTCCTGTAATACATTTCCAGCTGTCACCTCATATATGAAGCAACCCAGTGATGGCTAAAGCAACGATTCTCATGCACTTTGTCTTGTATTTCATACTAATGCTGTGTTTTCTGCTTACTTAGAAGCGCATTTAGCATGCTATCAAAGTATAATATCACTGCACACCACACAAATCGGCATCTGCAAGGTGTGATATAACTGTATGGAGCAACATCATTCATTTAGGAAGAACAAGTCGAGACTGCCTTATATGAGTTCTGAAGGAGGCGATCTTAAACTGCGCACAACTTGGAGTGACCACTTACCAACCAGTGGCTCATCTTTCTTTCCTCGTAGTTGTGGCAGGCCTCCAGTATGCTCGCGTCTTCCAGCGTAGGAAACTTGCCAGAGAAATAAACGACAATATTTATTGCTGCCAGCTGGAGTATGGGAACAAATAAACACATCTCCAGTACTGTACATATCGACTAACAGCAGTGGAAAATCACAAGTAACATCGAACAATAATTTCGCGTCACCAAATTTGTGCTACAAAAGTTGATTCCAATCTGAAGAACAAGACAAAAACATGACAACATTTAACATAATAACATATTGCAGCTAATACATAGTACATGAAACATGTGTTACAGGCCACTGAAGATGCTTCAGAAGCAAAAGAAGCAATAAACAACTGCATTGCATTTTGTTGCATAGGCGGAACATACTTCCATGAACGTTTAAGCAAGTAAGGAACGACAGAAAACAGAAAAAATGACGATACTATCTGGTGCGTTAATAAAACGGCGAGAGTGAACAGCGTCTTCCACTAGAGTTTATTTGTTTATTCATTAGGATGTATCTGCGAGAGACAGAATTCAGTTTCATCCAGTGTGTATTTTAAAGAGAAGTTATTTCTATATGCAGAGGTTAGCAATTGTAGCAACAGCAGTAGCTGCTGCTGATGTTGATGTGGTGTTGTAATTTTTTTTTATTCATCTGCGGATCTCTTTTAACAGAATATAGACATGTCATGGCTCTGCAGATTAAGAACAATAGAAAGTTCGTATATACAGGTATTTACATTCCTGAATGTCTAGTTTGGCAGTTATAGTAGTCGGCAGTGGCCTTATAACAGAACAATTCCGGTTACAGCAAACTTTCCTCTACGCGTAATCTACAGATTCCATCATGCATTCCTTCGTTATACGGTGGCCGCTCAACAAAAGTACTCAAATAAAAAAATATTACTTTACACGAGGTCTTGTTTTAAGGTCGAGTTGAGAATAAAATGCATTTCTGTCTTGTTTCTGAGTGGGTTGTTGTTACTGTAGCTGCAGTAATACTTGTCATCACACTTGATACACCTCCGTGTGCTAGTCAACTTTATGTATCTCTTTTCATACGAGGGCGGTTCAGAAAGTAACCTCCGATTGGTCACAGTGCGGGTTGTGGGGGGAGTAGCGACGCCATCTGTGCGTTCAGGCAATCAACAGGTCAGTCGGCATCAAGCCGTGGCCGAGTGAACGTCGTACCTGCGCTAGTTTAGCTTTTGTGGCAGTTTGAAATGTGTGCTGCAATAGAAAACCCCGCCAAATGTGAAGTGCGTGCTGTCATAAGGTTTTTTACAGCCAAAGGATATTCTGCAGCAGCTATTCATCGCGAGCTTTGTGCCGTGTACGGACCAAGAGTTATGAGTGAAGGAGTTGTCCGTGAATGGGTACGTTTATTTAAAAGTGGACGAGAAAACGTTCATGATGAAGAGAGGAGTGGTAGACCATCATTGGTGACTGACGAACTCGTTCAGACAGTTGATGCAAAAGTTCGTGAAAATCGACGTTTCTCAATGAAGGAGTTGTCTACTGGTTTTCCACAGATTTCTAAGACTCTCTTGTACGAGATAGTGACAGCAAGATTGGGTTACCGTAAGTTCTGTGCACGATGGGTGCCCAAAATTCTTACCGACCACCACAAAACTCAAAGAATGGCCTCTGCATTAGACTTTCTGTCACGTTATGAGGACGAAGGAGAACCATTGTTAAACAGAATCGTGACCGGTGACGAAACCTGGATTAAGTACGTGAACCCTGAGACAAAAGAACAATCAAAGATGTGGGCACATTCAAATTCACAGGCTGGCTCCAGGCACAAGCGGGTGATTTTTATGCAGAAGGAATTTCAAAGCTTGTGAAGAGATTCGATAAGTACCTCAATCGCTATGGAGACTATGTAGAAAAATAGTGCAAAGATGTAGTTGTAAGATGTATATATTAAAATATTTTTATTTAACTTGGTGTATTTTTTTAAATCAACTGGAGGTTACTTTCTGAACGGCCCTCGTATATCCGTAGTTACTGCATCCTACATTCACTTCAGTCTGCATGCTGTATTGAAACCTGTTTTTCCTCAATAATCCCCCCCTCCCCCGACTCCTTCACTCACACACTTCCTGCCAGGATGATTCTGGATGTGTCGAATCAACCCATATCTTCTTTCAGTTATAAAATTTTGTCCATTATGAAAGGATCACTCATATATTGAAATGTTGAAATGCTGGTAAAATTGATTGAGAGTCCAATTTGCTGCCGTAGCTGTTTTATTGTAGTCGCCAAGAGAATGGTACTAACGGTTTCATACCATGTACGTACATCCTTAGGTGTATGTAAGGTCTAATGTCCCATATTATCTAAATGGCTTAGTGTGTGTTCCATGGTGCAATGAGGAGCATTGTCTGATGCAACCACCAACGGCTGTCAAACTTAAAGCCCGTTCGTAGAGCGCCAGATGTCCCTGTGGTATCGTGAAACCGTCTAGACTGCTAAACATCTGAATTTTGAGAAGACAGCGGTATTTACACCGGTGTCTACTGCTGTTGTTGTGGTCTTCAGTCCTGAGACTGGTTTGATGCAGCTCTCCATGCTACTCTATCCTGTGCAAGCTTCTTCATCTCCCAGTACCTACTGCAACCTACATCCTTCTGAATCTGCTTAGTGTATTCATCTCTTGGTCTCCCCCTACGATTTTTACCCTCCACGCTGCCCTCCAATACTAAATTGGTGATCCCTTGATGCCTCAGAACATGTCCTACCAACCGATCCCTTCTTCTGGTCAAATTGTGCCACAAACTCCTCTTCTCCCCAATCCTATTCAGTACCTCCTCATTAGTTATGTGATCTACCCATCTAATCTTCAGCATTCTTCTGTAGCACCACATTTCGAAAGCTTCTATTCTCTTCTTGTCCAAACTATTTACCGTCCATGTTTCACTTCCATACATGGCTACACTCCATACAAATACTTTCAGAAATGACTTCCTGACACTTAAATCTATACTCGATGTTAACAAATTTCTCTTCTTCAGAAACGCTTTCCTTGCCATTGCCAGTCTACATTTTATATCCTCTCTACTTCGACCATCATCAGTTATTTTGCTCCCCAAATAGCAAAACTCCTTTACTACTTTAAGTGTCTCATTTCCTAATCTAATACCCTCAACATCACCCGACTTAATTCGACTACATTCCATTATCCTCGTTTTGCTTTTGTTGATGTTCATCTTATATCCTCCCTTCAAGACACCATCCATTCCGTTCAACTGCTCTTCCAAGTCCTTTGCTGTCTCTGACACAATTACAATGTCATCGGCGAACCTCAAAGTTTTTATTTCTTCTCCATGGATTTTGATACCTACTCCGAATTTTTCTTTTGTTTCCTTTACTGCTTGCTCAATATATAGATTGAATAACATCGGGGAGAGGCTACAACCCTGTCTTACTCCCTTCCCAACCACTGCTTCCCTTTCATGTCCCTCGACTCTTATAACTGCCATCTGGTTTCTGTACAAATTGTAAATAGCCTTTCGCTCCCTGTATTTTACCCCTGCTACCTTTAGAATTTGAAAGAGACTATTCCAGTCAACATTGTCAAAAGCTTTCTCTAAGTCTACAAATGCTAGAAACGTAGGTTTGCCTTTCCTTAATCTTTCTTCTAAGATAAGTCGTAAGGTCAGTACTGCCTCACGTGTTCCAGTGTTTCTGCCGAATCCAAACTGATCTTCCCCGAGGTCGGCTTCTACTAGTTTTTCCATTCGTCTGTAAAGAATTCGTGTTAGTATTTTGCAGCTGTGACTTATTAAACTGATAGTTCGGTAATTCTCACATCTGTCAACACCTGCTTTCTTTGGGATTGGAATTATTATATTCTTCTTGAAGTCTGTGGGTATTTCGCCTGTTTCATACATCTTGCTCACCAGATGGTAGAGTTTTGTCAGGACTGGCTCTCCCAAGGCCGTCAGTAGTTCCAATGGAATGTTGTCTACTCCCGGGGCCTTGTTTCGACTCAGGTCTTTCAGTGCTCTGTCAAACTCTTCACACAGTATCGTATCTCCCATTTCATCTTCATCTACATCCTCTTCCATTTCCATAATATTGTCCTCAAGTACATCGCCCTTGTATAGACCCTCTATATACTCCTTCCACCTTTCTGCCTTCCCTTCTTTGCTTAGAATTGGGTTTCCATCTGAGCTCTTGATGTTCATACAAGTGGTTCTCTTATCTCCAAAGATATATCTTCAGAAATGGAAGGCGTGTTCCGGAAAGTGATGCTACACGCGCGGTGCGAAATGAATATTGACTCCGCACAGCAGTGAGACCGTCCCAATAGGCTTCCTGGGTTAAAGGATGATTTAGCATCCGTGGAGAACATATGGAAAAAAATTGGAAATTTGTGGTAAGGTCTTATGGTACCAAACTGCCGAGGTCCCTAAGCCTATTCACTACTTAATCTAACTTAAACTAACTTACGATATGGACAACACACACACCCACGCCCGAGGGAGGACTCGAACCTCCGACGTGGGGAGCCGGACGGACCGTGACAAGGCGCTAGACCGCGCGTCTACATGCGGAACCAGGTGGCAGTAAAACAGCTCACGCGGCAAATTGGACTCTCAATTAGTTTTACCAGAATTCCAATATCTCAATATATTTGTTCGAGTGATCGTTTCAGTAGTTATAATTATTTTGGCTGTGGATGCCCTACTTACAGGATTGTTTGCCATAATTTTTTTTTTCCTAATTCGATTTAGTAGCTCTTCATTAGTTTCCCAATCCACCCCTTTTCAGAATCTTATATTCTCTTCTTGTCTGTCCAATTTATTGTCCACGTTGCACCTCCAAAGTTATGTTCTTGTAAATGTCTCTAAATTTGTTATCTTGGGCCACGTTCTAGTTCAAGGAAATACACGTTATTATTACGTCGCAGGGTGAGCGGAATTGTGATCGCGGATAACGTCTTCGCTTACAAGCACGATGTCTTCCAGTTAACGTCATTACTTTTTCAGGCAGTGAGGAGGAGGCTAGGGAGGCAGTGCAGTGACGAAAACGACAGTTGTGGCAGTTTAGAGAAATAGCGATCAGTACAGAGGCAACAATCGGTGGAAGTGAAAAATTTGATGTTTATAACTTTTGAAGGTTCTAAGAGTACTCTTGCACACGCTGTTTATATTTTTATGAAACAACCTAACCTGCTGTGAGAGCCGAAAAGAGAGCGACGCACCGATGTGGAAAATAGCAATTTCCCTAACCTAAGTGAAAGGCCATCCATTGTGCACGTTGAAAGAGCAGGTATTATGTGTAAACATCGAACTTTCCCACGCTCCTATGATTGTTTTACTTTTAAGCTGGATACGCTGTTTGTTCGTTTTAAATTAAATATAACAGTAATCACTCCAGCCAAAAGCTTTTCTTCCTTTACACAACTGAATCTAGGCAGGAGGAAAGTTTCGCTAAAGGCGGAAATGTCAGCCAGCCTACGAGCTGCTGCAAACCTCTCAAGTCGTCAGATATCGGTTTGAATTATTAGCTCTTTCGATGAATCATAAGACATGACTTCATCTTTTCTATTTTTCTTTCCTCCTTCCTCCGAGATATTGTACTCTATTAGCAGCAAGAAATCTGAACGGTCAATTTTTGGCCTCACTGGACTCAGATTTCGATAATACGTCAAAAATACCGCAACGGCTACTGTGCCAGTGCCAGTGAACTTAATAAATACGAGGGTAATCCCAAAAGTAAGGTCTCCTATTTTTTTTTTATAAGTACATAGACCTGTCTATTTCTACAATGGTTTACATCAGTTTACAGCTTGAACATTTAGCTATTTTTCGACATAACCACCATTTCTGTCGATGCATTTTTGTAGACACTGTGGCAGGTTTTGTTTCTCCCATGTTATACCAGCTCGCCGCCATGCTGTTCAGAAAGTTATGAACCTCTTCTTTCACCTCGTCGTCGGAACTGAATCGCTTTCCGGCCAAATGTTCTTTTAACCTAGGGAACAGGTGATAGTCACTGGGCGCCAAGTCAGGAGTATAGGGTGGGTGGGTGATTATGTTCCACTGAAACTGTTGCAAGAGAGCAACAGTTTGCCGAGTGATGTGTGGGCGAGCGTTGTCATAGAGAATGTGTACGCCCTTGCTCAACATTACTCTTCTCCGGTTCTGAATTGCCCGTTTGAGTTTTTTCAGAGTCTCGCAGTACCTGTCAGCGTTAATTGTGGTCCCAGTGGGCGTAAAGTCGAGCAACAATGCCCCTTTCCGATCCCAAAAAACGGTTGTCATGACTTTACCAGCAGACTTTATTTGTTTGAATTTCCGCGGCTTTGGCGAAGAAGGATGCAACCACTGGCGTGATTGTTTCTTGATCTCAGGTGTAAAGTCGTATGCCCAGGTTTCGTCACCCGTGACAATTGAGTCCTGAAAGTTGTCCTATTCGGCTGCAAGGCGGTGAAGAAATGCGCGGGAAGCATCAACTCGTTGCCGCATGTGGTCCTCAGTCAGCACACCGTCCGGTAGTCCAATGTTTCCATTAAAATTCTGAGAGCGGTGCTTCGGGAAACCTCAGGAACCAACGTGCAGAGATCATGCAGGGTGATCCGCCGATCTTTACGCATGCTTTGCTCAACCTTCAACACTGTCTCCTCAGAAACTGACGGCCTCCCGCTCCTTTGTTCGTCGTGAATTTCGGTCCGACCAGCTGCAAACTCTCTGCACCACTTACGAACATTTTTGACATCCATGCACGACTCACCATACACTTCCGTCAGTTGGCGATGAATTTCAGTCAGCGAAGTGCCCTTTGCGTTCAAAAACAGAATAATTGCGCGCAATTCGTTCAAATGGGTCAAATGGCTCTGAGCACTATGGGACTTAACATCTTAGGTCATCAGTCCCCTAGAACTTAGAACTACTTAAACCTAACTAACATAAGGACATCACACACATCCATGCCCGAGGCAGGATTCGAACCTGCGACCGTAGCAGTCCCGCGGTTCCGGACTGCAGCGCTAGAACCGCACGACCACCGCGGCCGGCTACGCAATTCGTACTTGGTGGTAACATCCAACGGGAGCTCCAGTCTCAACGGCTGCCAAGCCAAGACTGAGCGCCTCAGCGCGGCGTGCGCATGTTTACACACAGCGCGTGAAGCACTCTTCATAACAGTGTGACCAACTGCCATACAAACAGAGTTCTGTACTAATAAAAAAATAGGAGACCTTTCTTTTGGTATTGCCCTCGTATTATTGAAATATTTAAGAAATCAAATAACTACTTGCTTAAATACTAAACTGAAACGCAACTAAATATCCTAACTGCTTCAAAAATGGTTCAAATGGCTCTGAGTACTATGGGACTTAACATCTGTGGTCATCAGTCCCTTAGAACTTAGAACTACTTAAACCTAACTAACCTAAGGACATCACACACATCCATGCCCGAAGCAGGATTCGAACCTGCGACCGTAGCAGACCCGCGGTTCCTGACTGAGCGCCTAGAACCGCGAGACCACCGCGGCCGGCTAAGGCCTAACTGCTTGCTTAAATACTAAACTAAAGCGCAATTAAATATCCTCAATGGTGTAAAGGATGCCAATAAGCAGAGAACGCCTAGCTAACCTCTCATTTATCGAGTTAATGTTGACTGTGGTTAGTGGTTGTGGTATGTATTACCCGAAGAAATACAGCAACTGGCCACTTTTTTGTATAGCCTAATTCATGGACAGGCGCATTTCGGGCATTCACACATCTCCAATTGGCACAACACATCAGATCTTCATCAATACAAAATTTCTGTCGATTGCATTTTGAACGCTGCAGATGCTTCTTGTTTTGTGATTCATTTTCTACAATAAGCGCCTTTATGTTTTGGAATAACAAAAATACAAGAATATTATTTACATATTCAGAAATATACTGTGAACTCTTAGCAATAATAAACTGTGAGCGGGGAAACTTTTGATATGAGCTAAGATTACCAAAATACTATGTGTAACCAGTGCTGCACAGTGTATTTAAGGAACCGCATTAAACCTCGGTCAAACGACTATCTTCGTGTCACGAATGTAACTGTAATACGTATCTTGAAGACGCTAGTTTGATCAAAACTAATTGTTCCGGAATAAGTATACACTGAGCTGACAAAAGTCATGAGATACCTCCTAACATGGAGTCTGACCTTTTTTCCCGGTGTAGTGCAGCAACTCGCTGTGGTGTGGACTCAGCAAGTCGTTGGAAGTCCCCTGCAGAAATATTGAGCAATGCTGCCTCTGTAGCAGGATTCTGTTGACGCACTCACCTCCCGATAATTCGCATAAATGCCTGAAGGGATTCATGTCGGGCGATCTGGGTGGCCAGCACTCTTCAAACCAATCGCGAGCAATAGTGGCCCGGTTAGATTTGGGAACATGACGTCCACGAATGGCTGAAAAGGTCTTCAAGTAGCCAAAGATCCAGAGGACCTACTCGATACAAGTATACACAGCCAGCCGGCCGCTGTGGCCGAACGGTTTTACGCGCTTCAGTCCTGAACCACGCTGATGCTACTGTCGCAGGTTCGAATCCTGCCCCGGGCATGGATATGTGTGATGTCCTTAGCTTAGTTAGGTTTAAGGGGCTCCGGAACGCCCTATACTTGCAATGTTAAAATAACGCTTATAAATTACATCTTTCCTCACAAAGTATTTGAGGTAGGAAGTTGAACTTTTTACAGATTATTTATTGGAATATGGGCTACAACTTAACACAGTGATTTTACAAAATTTTAGTTCAGTTATTAAAGATGATTTTTTTTCAATTGTAATGAAAATTCACAACATTTTTTTGCAATTTTTTATTTATATATTCAAAAATATACAGTTTTTTGGAAAAAGGCTGTGTTAAATTATGCAGAAGGTACTGTGTAACATTTACTGAAAGTTTGAAACAAATATGTTTGGAAGATCCTTAGAAAACATGTAATTAGTATGAGAAAATAAAAGTTTGGGGAATCGAGCGACAAAGATTGGATTAACTTTTTAGTGCATTCCAGGTCCATAGGATGGATTATCTTCATCCTCTGCAAACTCCTCCTCCAGCTTCCTCTTGTTCCTCCTCCTGTTTACTCTTGCTTGTATTTCTAGACTCTTTGCAGCCCTGTCTGCAGCCCGAAGGTGTTCCTTGTCTAAAGCAAGCATCGCTCGTACCATGTTAGAACCTATCTTCATTCCCATATTTCCAAATACCTTTGGCTTTCCATCATTTCTCCTTTTCTTAAAAGGCTTCAGAGGATTTCTAATAACTTTACTTTTACTCATTATTATACTTCAACAAAACAGAGACTCAAGAAACAGAATTAATTACGAATATTTTCGAGATAACGACAGAGTAAATAAACATGAAACAATCGACAATCACACCAGCGATATATATTGAACCATCACAGGTTAGCCATAACACATACTTTATCTCACATCACTAAAATGTACCTGATGAACACGGACGTTAATAATAACACCATTTGACAGCAGTTTAACAGCGCCACAGTGGGTCATGCCCATGTAGAACACATTTCAAAAAAAATTAAAAATAGTTGTAGTATTCGGAATTGAATAAATTATATATCTATTAAAAGGTAATAGTCTGCAGATTCAGAAAACGCAAAAAAGTAAAAATTGAACTTTTCATGATTTTGAGCCTTTCCGGAGCCCCTTAAGTAGTTCTACGTCTGGGGGACTGATGGCCTCAGATGATAAGTCCCATAGTGCTTGGAGCAATTTGAACCATTTTATACACAACCCCGGTCATTATGGAGCCGCCATCAGGGAACACAGTGCCTTGTTGACAAATTGGGTCCATGGCTTCGGGAGGTCTCTGCCACACTCAAAACTTACCATCAGCTCTTACCAACTAAAATCGGGACTCATATAACCAAGCCACGGTTTTCTAGTCGTCTGGGGCTCAACCGATATGACCACGAGCCCAGGAGAAGTGCTGCAGACGATGTCACGCTGTTAGCAAAGGCACTAGCGTCGGTCGTCTGCTGCCATAGCCCATCAACGCCAAATTACGCCGCACTGTCCTAATGGATAAGTTCGCATACGTCTCGCATTGATTTCCGCGGTCAGCTCACGCAGTATAGCTTGTTTATTAGCACTGACAACTCTACGCAAACGCCGCTGCTCTCAGTCGTTAAGTGAAAGCCGTCGGCCACTGCGTTGTCCGGGGTGAGAGGGAATGCCTGAAATTTGGTATTCTCGCTACATTCCTGACACTGTAGATCTCGAAGTATTGAATTTCCTAACGATTTCAGAAATAGAATGTTCCATGTATCTAGCTCCACCTACCATTCCTTGTTCAAAGCCTGTTAATTTCGATCATGCGGCCATTGTCACATGGGAAACCTTTTCCCATGAATCACCTGCGTACAAGTGATAGCTCGGCCAATTTCCTGCCCTTCTATATTTCGAGCACGCCGTACTACCGCGAACTGCATGTACGAGGTGTGGCTAGAAAAAAACCGGACTAGTACTGGTGAAACAATAAAACGAATGCAATAAGGCTGAAAGTCGCGTGGCCTGTCACGTGACTCTCGCTCCGCCTACTGCTCGAGTTTCATCTGCCTCCTGCACTCAGTCTGCCCGTGGCGTCTGTTTTAAGTAGTTGACGTTTTGTCTGTGCGTCGGAAAATGTTGAGTGTACAGAAAGAACAGCGTGTTAACATCAAATTTTGTTTCAAACTAGGAAAATCTGCAAGTGAAACGTTTGTAATTTTACAACAAGTGTACGGCGATGATTGTTTATCGCGAACACAATTGTTTGAGTGGTTTAAACGATTTAAAGATGGCCGCGAAGACAGCAGTGATGACACTCGCACTGGCAGACCATTGTCAGCAAAAACTGATGCAAACATTGAAAAAATCGGTAAACTTGTTCGACAAGATCGCCGTTTAACAATCAGAGCAGTGTCTGAGTTAACAGGAGTTGACAAGGAAAGTGTTAGGCAGATTCTTCATGAAAGTTTCAACATGAACAAAGTGTGTTCAAAAATGGTTCCAAAGTGTCTCACAATTGAACAGAAGGAACGCCGAAGAATGATTTGTTCTGACATCCTGGAAAACATTGAAAGTGATCCCACCTTCTTACAAAATGTTATTACTTGCGATGAATCGTGGTTTTTTACTTACGATCCCGAAACTAAACGCCAATCGATGCATTGGAAAACTCCTGGTTCTCCACGACAAAAAAAAGCACGAATGTCAAAATCGAAATTCAAGGCAATGATGATTGTTTTTTTTTTTTGACATCAAAGGGATTGTGCACATTGATTGGGTACCAGAGGGACAAACAGTGAATCAGCATTACTACATTAGCGTCCTGGCTACCCTACGTGAGCGAGTACGGAGAAAACGGAACGATTTGTGGAGAAAAAAAAAGTCATGGATCCTTCACCAAGACAATGCCCCAGCTCACAGTGCGTTGTCAGTAAAGACGTTTTTGGCAAAACACAACATTCCCATTTTAGATCATCCACCTTACTCACCTGATTTGGCCCCCTGTGACTTTTTTCTTTTCCCTAAAGTCAAGTCAGCTTTGAAAGGAACTAGATTTGAGACTGTTGAAGCAGTAAAAGGAAAAGCGACGGAAGTAATGTATGGACTTACCGAAAATGATCTGCAGCATTGCTATGAACAGTGGAAAATTAGTATGGAGCGGTGTAGAGACCGAGGAGGAGAGTACATTGAAGGAGATAACATGAAATTGTAAATAATTGTAAATAAATGTTTTTTCCAGCATCAGTCCGGTTTTTTTCTAGCCGCACCTCGTATATCGCTATCCCACGACTTTGGTTACCTCAATGGACATTACAACTGATTTTGGTAGTTCTGCGATGCCGGTCTTAAATAAACGTTATGCAGGAGGGGCAAGATTTCTATACTGTAAATTTTTATGTCATTCGAAAAAACTGCTCAATAATTTTGGTGTTTGTCCTGCAGGTTTGATTTGTCGTTGTATAAACGATATTATCCGATAGAATATTTGTTATCTACTGTGCTGCTGAGGATTCGACATAATTAGTTCATAGTTCCTTACTTCAAGAGTAGGTATTTATGCTCACTGCAATAACGGGCAACGCAGTTTATATCGCTGCCGCTGTTACTAAATGACTTCTTTTTTTGAGTCACGTCTTGTGAGGGGTTCAATGCGGAATGCTGTGTTGGCAGAAGAGCCAACACCGTGTTGCTAGAGGAGGCCGAAATGCACGCGTTTAATTACACGCAGACTGGCGTGAGTTCTGGAACAGTTAAATATAATTAATATAGCCAATAAGGTACGTTGTTGCTGGAATACTTAACTTTAATCCATAATCGGTGTACATCGCTCTTGACGGTACATTAATAATAAGCTCAATATAACTGGTAATGGCGCCTTGCTAGGTCGTAGCAAATGACGTAGCTGAAGGCTATGCTAACTATCGTCTCGGCAAATGAGAGCGTGATTGTTAGTGAACCATTCCTAGCAACGTCGGCTGTACAACTGGGGCGAGTGCTAGTAAGTCTCTCTAGACCTGCCGTGTGGCGGCGCTCGGTCTGCGATCACTGACAGTGGCGACACGCGGGTCCGACGTATACTAATGGACCGCGGCCGATTTAAAGGCTACCACCTAGCAAGTGTGGTGTCTGGCGGTGACACCACACGGAATGCTACGAATTTCTCTCTTGCGCCAAATTGTTCATCTCAGAGTAATACTTGCACCCTACATCGTCATTTGCTGGATGTATACCAATCTTTCTCTTCCTATACAGTTTTTATCGTCTACAACGCACTCTACCCCCATGGGACGTTTTCCCTGAAGTCCTAACACATCCTACCAACATGTGCCTTCTTCTCATCGGTGTTTTCTATTTTTATTTTCTTCGTCAATTCTGCGGACACCCTCTACATTCCTTAAATAATTAATCAGTCCCTATAACATTCAACATCGTGTTACAACGCCACATCCCAAAAGCTTCGATTCTCTTCTTCTCCCGTTTCGCACAGCCCATGATTCACTGCCATACAATCCTTTTCACCAGACTTACAATCAGAATTTTCTTCCTCAAATTATGGTCTATGTCTGATACTAGCAGACTTCTCTTGTAGTGGTATGCTCTCATGGCCTCTGCTAATCTGCTTTTTATTCATACTTGCTTCGTCTGTCATGTGTTAATTTGTTTCCTAGGTAGAACAATTCAGATTAACTAGTTCTTCCGTCAGATCTTGGTAGAACAATATAATAATAATAGAGGATTTGTTTATTTAGCCAACCGCTTTTCGGCTTGCAAGTCCATGATCAGGATTTAACTGACTATCGTCGTCAAACAAGTTTCAATACTTGTATACAAAACTGGAAAAGATGATATTCATCTAGACTGAGGCACAAACACATAGTAAATTATTTTGTCTTTGAGAGAGTCGTGGTTATACAATTAAAAAGGTAAAAAGTTGAACAATATATAAATGTAAAGGGGACAAACCAGGAAAAACATTAGCTCTAAAATCGAAAACAGTGTGTATATAACAGTTTAAATTAAATTAACAATACAAGTAAAATAAAATTAGTACAAGAGTACTAAATAAAAGCATGAAGAGGTATTACATATGGAAATTGATACAGAGACATACTAAAAGATAGAATGCACAATTGTAACATAAAATAATTGATTACAAAGGCAATCGCAATAAAAAAATATAAATACAGGAAAATGCAGGAAGAGAAAGGAACAGATAGGAAAGGAAAACTGACAGGACTGAGCTACTGCAACATATCTGGTTCGGTATTAAACTCTTGATCATCTTCTACAAAGAGTGACGATTCCTTGGTGTAGCAGGATGCGTCCTCATGAACAGATCCCTTCTTTTAGTCAAGTTGTGCCACAAATTTCTATTTTTTTCTCCGTTAGATACAATACGTCTTCTTTAATTACTAGAACTATGCGTCTAATTTTCAACATTTTTCTGTAGCACCTCATTTTAAAAGATTTTATTCTCTTTTTGCCTGAACGGCTTATCATCCATGTTTAATTTCCGTACAAGGCTACTCAACACAAATACCTAACGGAAAGACTTGCTAGCGCTTAAATTTATATTCTAAATTAGCAAATTTCTCGTTTTCAACACCACTTTTCTTCCTATCGCCAATTTGCGTTTTATATGCTTTCTACTTCGACCATCGTCATTTACTGTCCAAGTAGTGAAACTCATCAACGACTTTATGTGTCTCATCTCCTTACCTAATTCTTTCGGTATCACTTGATTCAATTCCACTATATTCCATTACCCTAGTTTTTCTTTTATGATGTTCGTCTTACAACGTCCTTTCAAGACACTACGCATTTCTTTCAACTGCTCTTCAAGATCCTGCGCCGCATAACAGAATGGGAGTGTCATCTGCAAACTTCAAAGTTTTTTATTTCTTCTCCCTGAGCTTTAATTCCCTTTCCGCTGCTTGCCCAATGTACAAACTGAATAATATCAGGGATAAGCTATAATCCTGTCTCATTGCCTTCTCGATCACTACTTCCCTTTCGTGTCCCTTGACTCTTATAAATGCACTCTGGTTTCTATACGAGTTGTGGACAACATTCCACTACCTCAATTTCTGAGGTAGCTTTATCCACATCTAGAAACATCATAAACGTAGGTTTGTTTCCTTCAATCTGTCTTCTAAGGTTCGTCGTCGAGCCAGTATTACCTCACATTTCCTTACATTTCGATGGAACTTAAATTGATCATCCCCGAGTCTCAACAGCTGCCCCGGCGAAATGTTCTGGAAGTATCTTGCTGTATGAGCAGACGGTCGATATGTATTATCTCAGTGACTGACTCGATGTAAAGGTTGCTTCAGGCTGTTTATTCTTTCAAGCAATAATTCAATACATTAAACTTCCAAGCGTTGCATCATTGTCGGATATGTCTCATTTCAGCGTTACGTCCCTATCCTCCCTTTCTCAAAATTACAGCCACACTTAGCGTGTTTTAATCGTCTTTAGTAACCTGTTTTGAGCTCTATGAATTGAATAAATTGAATCCTCAAAAGTTAAATAATCCAATAGCAATTAGTTATCCTTCAAATTGAAATACTAATGCGCATTATGTTAAATCGCAATATTTGCCTGCATGGAAGACGTAACAGAGTACTTGTTCTCGTGTACTTACGCAATGGAACTGTGTGATCATATAATTAATGGTTGATTTATGACTCTTCACCGAAAGGAGATTTTCAGATTAGAAATGATAAAGGTCATGATCATCATCACCATCATATCGCTATTGTTTCTATTGGCTACCTTCACTTTTCTGGCATGATCATCGTCTACTTCAGTGGTTACCAACCTGGGAGTAATTACCCCCTGAGGGGTAAAATGAAATTTTCTGAGGAGTGAATACTAAACTATTAGATTCTGTTTCAGTCACGAAACTAAATTATTTTCAAAAGATCATTAGTATTATCACAATTTTGTAAGACTAATACTGATTATGAAAGTTACCAATAATTACTTTTTGTCAAATAGTAGCATTAATGCGGCGATGGTTACAGGTTTCTCACGTAGTTCAGTCACTGCACACACAGTTGTGCTGATGATAAAAATGAGACATACGCGTAACAAATGCTAAATATCTCAAGAAAACGTCTTCTCCAAGTTGTAGATAGCACCTCTAGAGGTACAGAAATTGTACTACTCCCTTCAAAACAGATAAATGAATTAATTGACGGCACGACACAGTAGTAACCACATAAGGGCTACTGTAGTGCTGTACATATTATTATTATTATTATTATTATTAGTAGTAGTAGTAGTAGTAGGAGTAGTATTAGTGGCTGTGGTCAGACAGAAAGCATTAATAGCCTGTAAGTCTTACAATTTCTGCCATTCCAGAAGTAAGGAATGCAGAGATCAAGTGATTTACGAACAATAAGTACAGTGCACGAATTTAAACTTGGTTGATTTTAAATGGGGTTGCAGTGTGAAGGTCAACCAAGTGCCACAGTGAGGAGGAGTAATGCAGGGGAAGTAAGTTTTGTAACAAGTGCCTACCCTCATTGTACATATCTATCTTTCTTATCTGAAGTTTTGGGCAGCACTTGCGTTGCACCACGAATTCCTTTGTCATTCATTCTAACACTCCTCCGCCCCCTCCCCCTCCCCACAGACACACATTGGTACACACAAACTAAATGTCATTCATCTTTTACCATTTAAAAAATAAAAGTGTTCCTAGAAAAGTCTTTCATTCCGCAGTTTGGTTAGGAGCTAAACCTAGTGATGATGTAGGGGAGGGGAGAGGGGAGGGAGGGGGGGCAACAGTCGGCAGAGGGGTGGGAGGGCGGGGGTACTAACTAATGCTAGCTACTGTCTGAATGTACTCAGGGGTAATGGTCCAAGAAACCTTAGGAACCACTGGTCTACTTCGTTACAATCTTTCCTGGAGGCCTCTGGATACTATCGACTCACAGTCACCTTCTTTCTATGTTCTAGGTGAGTATTTATTTCTTACATCTCTCTTGAGGAGTCCATATATTTTACGTTCTATGCCTTTTTTTGAAACGGAAGCGTGACATGATGCACATCCCAATGGACCACTCACATTCGTAGAGGCACCTTTTTTTATATTTATAACTTCTCTCAGTTCTCAGAAAAGCATTCTGACGTTAAACAGAAGTATACTAACGGAAGTGAAGGCCTGTATTTCTTTAGCGAGTGGGCGTCCATGAATAGAATGTATATTACGTTAGAGCTTAATTACTCTACGTCGTATCTGCAGGCTGTAATCAAGTTTGTGGGCCTTGAAATTTACGGCGGAAGCGTCCAGCTTCCGAAATGAGACAAAACTGCCGCCGCCGCCGCCAGTTGGCTAATGAACAGACCAATTACGCCGAAATACGGCGGTGAGAGGCGGTACGTTTTAAACGCAACTCGTAAAGCTGGACGTGCACGGAAATCCGTTAAGACGGACTGCTGCAAGGCGCAGAATGCATCGCTAGGCCCCAGTGGGGAGTCTTCGCACTTCTGCAACCATTCCCATTGAAGAGCACGTATATTGCTGGATTGTCTACTACATTTGCACTCATTATTAATTGAATTAGAGATAGCTGCCATGTTGGACAGACAGATCTGCTGTCACCGAGACTAATGGAACTATTGCTGCTGAATCTTTTAGTTTCCCATGAAATTTTCAGCTATATGTACTACGTCTCCAGAGGTGCTCCGGCTTATGTTTGTTCGCACGTCAGATGGCACCATAAATACTATGAGATGGGGCATCGTACAAGATTACATGTGACCAGGGGGGATAATCCCTGTAAAAGACAAAACTGAACTAGCGTCCGTGAAAGATAAAACTTACATATCGATTCTGTACGGTTACTGTCCATATATCACTATGTCTAATGGCCTCTCCTTTTCTTTTAAATTGTTTCCACGTTTATATAGTCGTATTTCGACAACTCCTTTATAGACCAGTGGATAATATATTGTCATTGAAGATAAAATTTTGGTTTACTTCATTATGCTCTGCTACATGTGATTTTTCTGCTTTCCCTAGCCGACAACGACTAGGAAATTTATCTGCCTCGCATGGCGCCGGCCGTGGTGGCCGAGCGGTTCTAGGCGCTACAGTCTGGAACTGCGCGACCGCTACGGTCGCAGGCTCGAATCCTGCCTCGGGTATGGATGTGTGTGACGTCCTTAGGTTAGTTAGGTTTAAGTAGTTCTAAGTTCTAGGGGACTGATGACCTCAGTCCCATAGTGCTCAGAGCCATTTGAACCTCGCATGGCGACAGAGAAGGTCCTTTACCCTTTAAAGATCTGAAGGCTGGACATATAATGAAACACGTTTTTAGACCAAGAAAGAAAATATGTCAAGACAGGCTTTTAGACCGATAGAGAGAATATGCCAAGCTTTCAGATTTGGAAAGGATAGCTAACCTGCATCCACTGGCAGCATGCACGGTGCATTAAATTCCATTAATTAGAAAGACAAGCGTTGAATTCACTTATGAAAGAATACAAAAGTTGTCATTTTTTCTGTTTTCCGTCGTTTATTAATTGCTTCAAAATTCATGCAGATATGTTCCGTCTATGCAACTGAATGAAAATCAGTTTTGTTTATTGCCGTACGCGTTTCGCTTCTTTTATTTGTGAAGCATCTTGAGTAGCGATTTTCAGTGCTGCCAGCCCATATGCGTGATCCTGGAAATATGTCCATTAGTCCTCATGCTCCATTCAATTCATTCGCAGTTTTCATTTTCTGATATATGTATTTTCAGTGTGTTACACTGAATCAACGGAAGCTAACAGAGGTTTTCGCTTGTTACACTAACCTGACAGAGAAACAAACCTCGAACCAAAAGGGATAAACCTCTCCGCCCAGGTGCAAGGATCCTAAGCTGGCCATCCTGTGCTCCCCTCCTAACGAGAAGCACACACCTCCTGCTTCCCAGCAGACGACAACCAACTCCGTACACACCGAAAAATAAACACAGAAAGATACGAAAAGACATTCATTCAGCCATATTCACGCACACACGAGGTAAAGTGAGGAAGGAACTTGATACAAGTGGATCAGGAAATGTAAAATAGAACATAATATATGAAAAATATTAATGTAGTGCAAAAAATCCATACATTTTACGTTTCATAGGCCTCATCTAGCACCCGTCGTCTAGGGGTAGCGTGTTTGATTAGTAATCAAATTGTCATGAGTCCCGGATTCGAAACACGCCACTGCTAAAATTCAAATTATTAGTCAGCATTGGGAGCCGAAGACTTCTGGCATAAGAAGTCACCTCTCATTCTGCCAACGGCCTTGTCAAAGAGGGCGGAAGAGTGGACAGAGATTCAGGGCACTCTCTTGTCCTTGGTGTGGGAAACTGCCCACAGAGGCGAAAGAATTAGCAATGATAAACGGTATGACGCTGCAGAAGGCAATGAAACCATTGCTTTAAAGACACATAACGTATATCCACAGAACATGTGTCCTGTAATTGAAAAAGTGTCATGATGATCTCTTCGGAATAGTCCCCCAAACGGAACTCTGAGAGGGGACTGCCAAGGGGGAGATGGCCTTGAGAAAAAGATTGAATAACCAACGAAAGGATAACGTTCTACGAGACGGGGCGTGGAATGTCAGAGTCTTAAACGTGGTAGGGAAGCTAGAAAATCTGAAAAGGAAAATGCGAATGCCCAAGCTAGATATAATAGGGGCCAGTGAAGTGAAATGAAAAGACGACAAGCATTTCTGGTCAGATGCGTATAGCGTGATATCAGCAGCAGCAGAAAATGGTATACCGGGAGTAGGATTCATTATGAATACGAAGGTAGAGCAGAGAGTGTGTTACTGTTAACAGTTCAGTGATAGGTTTCTTCTTATCAGAATCGACAGCAAACCAACATCGACTATGACAGTTCAGGTATACATTCGGACGTCGAAAGCTGAAGATGAGGAGATATAGAAAATATATGAGAATATTGAAACGATAATACAGTAAGTAAAGGGAGATGAAAATCTAATAGTCATGGGGGACTGGAATGCAGTTGTAGGGGAAGGAGTAGAAGACAAGGTTACAAGAGAATTTGGGCTTGGGACAAGGAATGAGAGAGGAGAAAGACTAATTGAACTCTGTAACAAATTTCACCTAGTAATAGCGAATACTCTGTTGAAGAATCACAAGAGCAGGAGGTATTCTTGGAAGAGACCGGGTGATACGGGAAGATTTCAGTTAGATTACATCATGGTCAGACAGCGATTCCGAAATCAGATACTGGATTTTACGGCTTACTTAGGAGCAGATATAGACTCAGAGCAGAATGTAGTAGTGATAAAGAGTAGGCTGAGGTTCAATAGATTAGTCAGGAAGAATCTATACGCAAAGAAGTGGGATACGGAAGTACTAAGGAATGACGAGAAACGCTTGGAGTTCTCTCAAGCTATAGATACATCACTAAGGAATAGCTCAGTAGGTAGTACAGTTGAAGAGGAATGGACTTCTCTAAAAAGCGCAGTCACAGACGTTGGGAAGAAAAACATAGGTAAAAAGAAGGCGACTGCGAAGAAACCATGGATAACGGAATAAATATTTCAACTGATCGACGAAAGAGGGAAGTACAAATACGTTCGGGGATGTTGATAAATACAGAAATACAGGTCGCTGAGGAATGAAATAAATGGGAAGTGCAGGGAACCAAAGACGAAATGGGGACATGAAAAATGTGAAGAAATAGAAAAAGAAATGATAGTCGGAAAGACTGACTCAGCATATAGGAAAGTCAAAACAACCTTCGGTGAAATTAAAAGCAAGGGAGGTAACATTAATTGTGCAACGGGAATTCCACTGTTAAATGCAGAGGAGAGAGCGGATAGGTGGAAAGAGTAAATTGAACGAGTCTAGGATGTGATAGAAGAAGAAAGAGGAGTCGATTTCGAAGAGATGGAGGGTCCAGTTTTAGAATCAGAATTTAGAGAGCTTTGGAGGACTTCAGATCAAATAAGGCTAAAGGTATAGATAACATTCAATCAGAATTTCTAACATCTTTGGGAAAGTTGCAACAAACCGACTATTCAGTTTGGTGTGTAGAATGTATGAGTACGGCGTCATACCATCTGACTTTCGAAAAAATATCATCCACACAGTTCCGAAGACTGCAAGAGCTGACAAGTGAATTATCGTATAATCAGCTTAACAGCCATTGCATCCAGGTTGCTGACGAGAATAACATACAGGGGAATGGAAACGAAAATTGAGGATGCGCTAGATGACGATACGTTTTGCTCTAGGAAAGGTAAAGGAACTTGAGAGGGAAGTCTCACGTTGCTGTCGATAATGGAAGCAAGACTAAAGAAAAATCTATACATATTCATAAGAGTTGTAGACCTGGAAAAGGCGTTAGACAATGTAAAATGGTGTACTATGCTGGCAATTCTGATAAAAATCGGGGTAAACTATAGGGAGTGAAGGATAATATACTCGTACAATATGAACAAGCACCAAGAGAGAGTAATAAAGTGACGACCAAGAACGACGTGCTCGGAATAAAAAGAGTGTAAGACAGGGATGTAGTCTTTCGCCCCTACTGTTCAATCTGAATATCTAAGAAGCAATCATGAAAGTAAAAGAAAGGTTCAGCAGTGGAATTTAATTTTAAGATGAAAGAATATCAATGATACGATTCGCGAGTGACATTGCTATCCAGAGTGGAAGTGAATGATCTGCTGAATGGAACGAACAGTCTAATGAGTACAAAGTATGGACTGTGAGTAAATCGAAGAAAGACGAAAGTAATGAGAAGCAGCAGAAATGAGAACAGCGAGAAACTTAATATCAGGATTGATAGTCAGAAGTAGATGAGGTTAAGGAATTCTACTACCTAGGCAGCAAAACAGCCAATGACGGATGGAGCAATGAGGACATCAAAAGCAGATTAACACTAGCAAAAAGGGAATTCCTGGCCAAGAGAAGGCTACTAGTATCAAACATACGCCTTAATTTGAGGAAGAAATTTCTGAGATTGTATATGGCAGTGAAACATGGACTGTGGAAAAACCGGAACAGAAGAGAATCGAAGCATTTAAGATGTGGTGCAACAGGCGAATGTTGAAAATTAGGTGGACTGATAAGATAAGGAATGAGGAGGTTCTACACAGTATCGGAAAGAAAGGAATATGTAGAAAAAAGTTATAAGGAGAAGGGACAGGATGATAGGACATCTGTTAAGACGTCAGGAGATGGCTTCCATATTTCTAGAGGGAGCTGTAGAGGGCAGAAACTGTAGAGGAAGAGAGAGATTGGAATATATCCAGCAAATAATTGAAGATCTGAGCTACATGAGCAGTAATTGAATAAGAACTTAGAACTACTTAAACCTAACTAACCCAATGACATCACACACATCCATGCCCGACGCAGGATTCGAACCTGCGACCGTAGCAGTCGCGCGGTTCCGGACTGAGCGCCTAGAACCGCTAGACCACCGCGGCCGGCCACTTAGGGTGTTCAATGACATCAAACACATACACAAAAATAAAATAAAGCCAAAGGGTGAATTCAGGATCAACTACTGAAAGCAAAGGCTCTACTGAACCACAATAATTTTATTATAACGTTCAGATCAATGCTGAATAACACACAATGAACAATTTACAAATTATACTCGTAACTGGCATTGGCAATAACTGTGTTAAAATCGGTCCAAAACGCGATCACTTATAACATATATACGAAGAACCACTACACTCCAAAGTACCGTGAAACCTCTGTGGATACAGCAATTGCAACTGATCCAACTATTTAACGTTACTCCTAACACAGGCCGAAGCGGGAGCGATCTCACCGTAATATTCCTGTTGTAGCGGCGGTCTCCGACGGCGACGGCGCGGCCGTGCGATCGGCGTGTGGCGTCTCGTAAAGTACAATCCTACAGTATTCGGACAACAGACTTCTGTCCGTAAACTTCTCTAACTGCGACAATGTTTCCGTCAGCAATGAGCTGGCGCGGCTAACGTCCTCTCAGAACGAAAGACCAAGAGGGGAGACGACTTGGCTAACGTCCTCTCAGTACGAGAGCCCAGAATGGAAGACCTCTACCGAGTGTCCAGAAAGATCGCTCTTCGCCTTTGTTTTCTCACCTCAACTTTTACCGAGCGAATCACATCACTAGAAGATCTCAAAATACCCAGTTTGCCAGTGCCGACAAATGTACGGCCTGGGAATTGAACTCTTTTCCACTATTGTTTTATTTCTACAAAATTTCACAAGTAAACTCCGCCCTCGCCAGCTGGGAAGAACTACAGCTGTGGGCAATAACACGTTTACTGGAAGTTTTCTCCCAATAGACCACTCGAGATTTTCCCTGTCGTAGTGAACACAGATTCTTGCATTGAAAGTTTGTTATTCGGAACTCCTGGCCTGCCCCACTTGAGTTACTCGAAGGCGTAAAATTAGTGTGACATAGGCGAGAGCACGCACAGGAAAGCCCGTCCAGCTATCCACTGCTCTGTTTTGGTAAACACTTGAACACCTGCAGCCGCGCGTACCTCAGAGATTGGCGGCCACTGTGGCCTCTCTAAACGGATTACAGACATCCCCCAGTTCACCATTCATACCGTCAGGCTGTGGCCTTCGGCGGCTAGGCGGGGACATAGCCGAGCTCTGTCTCGCGTACTGTCTTTCCGCAAAATCTTATAATTACAAAATCGCGGAATTCTCGCGTGCCAATGCGTTTCCACATAGATTTCCTGCACCGTAATTTAGAGTATTACTCCAACAAAACCTAAAGTGTCACGTTAAATGGACTCATGTAAGGCAAGGCCGTTGCCGCCTTACAGCGTCATGAGATATTGATGATATTCACCAATTCTTACTCTCAAACTTGGATGTGTATTCCTCTGTGATTAGACTGTTCATTCCATTGAACAGTCTCTGAAATTCTTCCTTATTTTCACTGTACGTAGCAATGTCATCAGCCAATACTATCACTGTATCCTTACAATCTCAAGTTTAATGCCACTAGAGAACTCTTTGTTTGTTCTCGACTTTTCTTCCTCTCTGTGCAGATCCAACAGTAGGGGCGAAAGACCACGCACCTGCCTTACACGTTTTCTACAGCGAGGAACAAAAGCCATGGGATATCTCATAATATCTGTCGGACATCCTTTTGCTTGGTGTAGTGCACAATTCTACGTTGCATGGACCCAACAAGTCGTTGGAAGTTCCCTGTAGAAATACTGAGCCATGCCGCCTCTATAGCCGTTGATAATAACGAAAATGTCGCCGGTGCAGGATTTTGTGCACGAGCTGACTTCTCGGTTATGTCTCATAAATGTTCGATGAGATTCATGTCGGTCGATACGGGTGGCCAAATCATTCGCTCCAATGTTCTTCAAACCAATACGAACAACTGTGGCGCGGTGACATGGAGCATTGTCATCCATAGACATTCCATCGTTGTTTGGGAAAATGAAGTTCATGAATGGCTGCAAATGGTGTTCAAGCAGTTGAACATCCAGAGGATCAGTCAATGATCGGTTCTGTTGGAACAACAGTTCGTTCCATGTTAACGCAGCCCAGGCCCTAGTCAGCCAATACCAGCTTGCACAGTGTCTTATTGACAACTGGAGTCCATCTCGTCGTGGGGTCTGCGCGACACTCGAACCCTACCATCAGCTCTTACCGAAAGAAACTGAGACTCATTTGATCAGGTCATGGTTTCCCAGTCGTCTAAGTTCCAACCGTAATGGCCACGAGCCTAGGAGAGACGCTGCAGGCGACGTGTTGTTAGCAAAGGAACTAGTGTCGGTCGTCCGGTGCATAAAAATTAACGCCATATTTCGTGGCAGTGTCCTAAGGGATACGTTTGTCTTATTTCACGCAATGTAGCTTGTCTGTTAGCACTGACAACTATATGCAAACGATGCTGCTCTTGGTCGTTAAGTGAGAGCTGTCGGCCACTGCGTTGTCCATGGTGAATGGTAACGCCTGAAATTTGGTATTCTGAGCACACTCGTGACACGGTGGATCTCGGAATATTGAATTGCCTATCAGTTTTCGAAATAGAATGTCTCATACGTCTAGCCCCAACTACCATTCTGCGTCCAGAGTCTGTTAATTCCCGTCACGCTGCCATAATCACGTCGGGAACCTTGACACGTAAACCACCTAGGTATAGATTACAGCTCCGGCAGTTCTCAACTCTTTTATACCTGTACGCGATACTATCGGCGTTTTCATATGCGCATCTAGCTATTTCGTGACTTTTGTCACCTGATTATAATACGTATGAGCATTTATTTCTGAGATTACAGCCTTATTCTTCCAAGATTTTAAACATGGCTGAAACAGCAACTGTTTAAGTTCTTCACGGTAAATGATAACAGCCAAACAGTTGCAGGATAAAGATCTATTAAAATTCTTGACCACGGTTTCGGTATATCTAAATATACTTTCATCAGAAGTGAAATACACCTGAACAGGAAGACACCTTCATTAGCAAAAACTTAGCATCGGACTGAGAAAAAACACTATTGCTTAAGTAACTGTAAAATTACCAGAGTATTAAAAGCACAAGAACTTTTAGTCACTTGCTAAAATCACATCCTGCAGTGGAGATACATAAAATAATTGTGCCACAGGCGTCGTCGTCGTCAAAACATAATCTCCATTTATACAACATTATTATGGACAGAGGGTTGATGCGAACACAGCATAGCATCATTACCTCGCCTTATTCTTTCCTCTTGATTTTTGTACATATTCTGTATTACCCATACTTCCATTGACCGTACGCCTGTTTTCATGAGAATTTCGAATATCTTGCTTCATTTGACAACGTCTTGCTTTCGTTATTGAGCGCAGCATCAGAGCTGCCTTCTTCGTGCTTTACCTTTCTTAAAGCTAAACTTGCATCATTTAAGTGATATTCAGTTTTGTTTTCCATTGTTATGTCAATTACTCTTGTCAGCAACGTAGATGCGCCAGCTGGTAAGCTGATGAATTGGTAGTTCTAACATCTATCTCTCCTTGTTATCTTCGGAATTGTGTAGATGATATTTTCCAGAAACTGTGATGATATGTTTCCAAAACAGATATTCTACAAACCAACATGAATAGTCCTTCCTTTGCCACTTCCCCAAATTGCTTTGGGGATTCCGAAGGAATGCGGTCCATCCCTTTTGCAATATTTGATCGCCAGTCTTCCAAAGCTTTGTTAAACTCTGAGTATAATAATGGGTCTTCTATGTCTCCTATATTGACAACCATACCTTCCTCAGTCACATCTTCAGGAAAGTCTTTACCTTCGTGGAGGTTCTCGATGTGCTATATCCACCTATTACTCTCTAACTTAGCAGTGCAAGTCCCAATGCACTGTTAAAATTGACGCCCTTGCTTTTTAATTCACCGAAGGTTGTTGTGACCTTTCTGTATGCTGAATCAGTCCGTCCGACGACAGTTTATTTTTCGATTTTTTCACACTTTTTCTGTAGCTATTTCGACCTAGTTCCTTGCACTTCCTTTGCTACCATTCCTATGTGAAGTGCATTCCAGTCACCAGAAGACATGAACAAAAAAAGAAGAACCAAGAAAACTACTCGTCAAAGAGATGCTCTGGAGGCAATGCAGGGAAAGCCTGCAAATACTCCGACCAACCAGGGTGAAGACCGCACACCCTGAAGAAGATGCTCTAGTGACACTAACTGAACACTTCTGTGCTTCCTTCATTCGCCAATCAATTAAAATATTTCTTCTGTGCCCAACATGTCTTCACCGTTACCTTCCATGTACCTGTATTTGTCAGTCCAAAATCTGTGATTTCCCTCTTTACTGATGTCCATTCCTCGTAAATTGAAGTGTCTATGGTAGTATTCACCATCGCAGTACGAAAATTCTTAGAGCTTTTCAGGTGCAACTCATCCTTCCTCACCATACAGTATTCTATTTCTTGTCGCAGTGGTTATCCTGGACGATGCACTTAACCTTCAGTCTACTCTTCATCATCACTAAATTGCGATTCGTGTCAATATCTGCTCCTGGCTATGCATTTCAATCTCACGTCTGATTTCTGAATCTCGGTCTGACCACAATGTAATCTATCTGGAACCTTCTTACTCTCTCGTTTCTCATACCGAGCCATCCACTGCTAAGGTGACATTAGACAACATTAAAGGAGAGGAATGCGATTAGCACACCACTCTTCTCACCGTTGGTTTCGGTTTTCGGATTCGAAGCCATACGAGGCTACATCGATAGTTGTCTGTTATATTTCTATATTGACCAGTGTCCATTGGTTCCATTTGGTCCGTGTCGAGTATTTGCGAGCGATTTTGTTCTTATCTTTGAACCTACTGATCGACTTTCATTATGGCGTTTTCTACGGTTATGTATGTGCTGAGGCTTTTTGGCACTATAGGGACATAGACAGTAGGGGCTTAGACTCGCAGTCGCTGGCCATGCTTTTGTAAATTTCGATGGCAATTTCCTATTCTGTTCGTGACAGTAGTATGGATAAGATGTTCTTTGTTATGAATTGGCCTGCTACTCAAAGTGACTACTTCTAGCTGAGTGACGAATATGTGCGAGTGTGTGTGTCCAGGCGTCTCCGAGTGAACCAAAGCGATTTTGTACGGACATGGAGGAGATACAGAGAGACAGGAACTGTCGATGACATAATTCACTCAGGCCGCCTAAGGGCTATACTACTGCTGTGGATGACCGCTACCTACGGATTATGGCTCGGAGGAACACTGACAGCAACGCCATCATATTGAATAATGCTTTTCATGCAGCCACAGGACGTCGTGTTACGACTCAAACTTTGCACAATAGGCTGCACGATGCGCAACTTCACTCCCGACATCCATGGCGAGGTCCATCTTTGCCACCAAGACACCATGCATCGTGGTACAGGTGAGCCCAACAATACGCCGAATGGACCGCTCAGGATTGGAATCACGTTCTCTTCGCGGTGAGTGTCGCTTATGCCTTCAACCAGACAATCGTCGGAGACGTGTTTGGATGCAACCCGCTCAGGCTGAACGCCTTAGACACACTGTTCAGCGAGTGCAGCAAGGTGGAGGTTCCCTGCTGTTCTGTCGTGGAATTATGTGGGGCCGACGTACGTCGCTGGTGGTCATGGAAGGTGCCGTAACGTCTGTACGATACTTGAGTACCTTCCTCCGACCGATAGAGCAACCATATCGGCAGCATTTTGGCGAGGCATTCGTCTTCGTGGAGGACAATTTGCGTCCCCAAGGTGCACATCTTGTGAATGAATTCCTTCAGGATAACGACATCGCTCGAATAGAGTGGCCAGCATGTTCTCCAGACATGAACCCTATCGAACATGCCTGGGATAGATTGGAAAGGGCTGTTTATGGACGACGTGACCCACCATCTACTCTGAGGGATCTAGGCCGAATCGCCGTTGAAGGATGGGACAATCTGGCCCAACAGTGCCTTGATGAACTTGTGGATAGTATGCCACGACGAATACAGGCATGCATCAGCACAAGAGGACGTGCTACTGGGTATTAGAGGTACCGGTGTGTACAGCAATCTGGACCACCACCTCTGAAGGTCTCGCTGTATGGTGGTACAACATGCAATGTGTGGTTTTCATGAGCAATAAAATGGGCGGAAATGATGTTTATGTTGACCTCTATTCCAATTTTCTGTACAGGTTCCGGAACTCTCGGAACCGAGGTGACGCAAAACTTTTTTTGTGTGTGTAAATCCCGTCAAATGCGAGACACTTGCTGCGATCCGCTTTCTACTCGAGGAGGGAATAACACCTATCGAATTTTTAACGCGAATCAAAACGTATTACGATGAAGGTGTTATGAACAGTAAGTGTGTGTCGGAAGACTGAACAAATGTTCGTGGCGAACTGAGGAGTGGAAGACCTTCAAATCTGACTGATGAGTTGGTGCAAAACATTGAGGAAAATGTTTGTGAATACCGACGAGGGGCAGTGGACGAAATTTCCGCAGTACTTGGACAACTCTCCAGAACAGTCTTATACGAGACAGAAAACCTGGGATACTCGAAACTGTGCGCAAGATGGGTCCCCAAATAGCTGACAGAGCAGCACAAGGAAAATGGGGTGAATAGCAGGCGGTATTTCTTGAGTGACCAGTATTGGAAGGTGAGAATTTTCTGAGCTCTATTATGACTGAAGATGAAACGTGAGACCAAAAAACAGTCGTCACAGTGTCATCACACCAGATTCACATCTGCAAAAACTCTCAAAAGTACAACTTCGGGCAAAAAAATCAGGGTCTCAGAATTTTGGGACAGAAGGCATCATTTTGATCGAATTTATGCCTCAGGGCAGACCATCAATGCTCAACGATACTGTGAGACTCTAGAGAAACTCAAGAAGAACATTGAAAACAAAAGGAAGGCAATGCTGTCAGGACGAGTGTGCTTGCTGTCTTCACACAGCCTTAGCAAAAAAAAAAAAAAAAAAAAAAAAAAAAAAAAAAAAAAAAGTTCAAATGGCTCTGAGCACTATGGGACTTAACTGCTGAGGTCAATTGTCCCCTAGAACTTAGAACTACTTAAACCTAACTAACCTAAGGCATCACACACATCCATGCCCGAGGCAGGATTCGAACCTGCGACCGTAGCGGTCTCGCGGTGCCAGACTGTAGCGCCTAGAACCGCTCGGCCACCCGGGCCGGCAGCCTTAGCCACATAGGCGCTCTCGGACTCATTTGTTTGGGATTTTTTCAAACCATCATCGTATTTACCTGACGTGGTGCCTTCAGATTATCGTCCTTTGACCTCCCTTAAAGGACGCATGAGTGGAATTAAATCTTCAACCGACGAGCGGGCGCAGAAGTAGCTTAAGTGGGGCAAGGAGCTGGCAGGAGAGTTCTTCGAGGTGGCCATAAAGAAGTTTGTGACACGACTCCCCACATGCAATGAACGGAATGAGAAGTATGTGGATAATATTCAACAAGTGCATCAACAATACCTTTTAATGTTTTCAAATACACTGTTTCTAGAAAAGTACACAAAAAAACTAGTGCGCTTCCTTTCGGAGCATGCCTCCTAGATTTAAGAAGGGCAACCTTATATGCTAGTTTGAGCAGTCGTCTGCTACTAGGTAGCGGACTCGAAATATCCATTTGCTTGGAGTTCCTTTCGCTATGTCAGTTCGAAAACTGGTTGGGGTGGATCTGCATTCATTGACAGAAGCCATTCATGCCGGGTTTGAAACCAGTTATCATTTGCAGGACGTGATATTCGCGTCCGGTCCCTGTCGGTCAGGATTTTTTAACGATCAACGTTCTTTACGCAGCCTTACACAGCTACGAGTGGTACGGCCTACCTTGCAGACACGTTGGACGGTCTGTGTTGTCACAAAAACAAATCACGCACTTTTATTCACGATTTCGTTTATGGGTAAATTCAAACACGATAGCTGCATCTTACTCCACTTATTCAATTCAACCGTCTAGTCAATACCCGCAACTTCAGTGCCGTAACGTACGTTAGCGGTGGAGTGTTATATGAGCGCCTGGTACCAGTTTTGCACCATTGCTAGCGCTCGAAAGCATTTAAGGGGGTGACTTTTTTCCAATTAGTATATGCGATAAAAGCTGTAAGGGTTTTTATGCAGGCATTGTAACAGGACAGTGCACTTTGTTGCAGCTTCTTGCTGTTTATACTTCCATCACATACCTGCTGCACTTTCGCCTTCTGTTTAGTACTGGAGATCTCTGGATAAGGCTGCAGTCATTGTTCATTGAGCTGCATAGATTTCCAACCTTTCACCGGCCTCTGAGGTGAAATGTTCGACGCTGTAACCCCCCGCTGGCCGCTAGCGCCTGATGCGTTTGTGTGTGTGTGTGTGTGTGTGTGTGTGTAGCCGCGGGCGATTTCGCAAGGGCTGCCCAGGTATTGGAGCAGCTGCCGGCGGCACGTCATGCTGCGGCGAAAGGCTAACCCGCTATCCGCCGAGAGTTTCGACATCTGCCCGCGCGATCTCTTCCTTACAGCCCCTGGAATTCAGTGACGTCATGCAACCGCCAGAGTCCCCACACGATAATACCCACGCTGACATCTCATGGCTGTTTCCTTCAATTGACTGAAGTAACTGATCGTTATAGGAACCTGCGAACACTCCGGATCATTTGCTACGAATTTGCCGGCCGGTGTGGCCGAGGGGTTCTAGGCGCTTCAGTCTGGAACCGCGCGACCGCTACGGTCGCAGGTTCGAATCCTGCATCGGGCATGGATGTGTGTGATGTCCTTAGGTTAGTTAGGTTTAAGTAGTTCTAAGTTCTAGGGGACCGATGACCTCATAAGTTAAGTCCCATAGTGCTCAGAACCAGTTGAACTATTTTTTTGCTAAGAATTTATCATTCTTTAGTAAGAAAACACAGGCGCATATCACTAGGGGTAAGCTAGATACTGCCTACAGGAAAATTAAAGAGACCTTTGGTAAAAAGAGAACCACTTGCATGAATATCAAGAGCTCAGTTGGAAACACAGTTCTAAGCAAAGAAGGGAAAGCATAAGGCGGAAGGAGTATATAGAGGGCGATGTTCTTGAGGACAATATTATAGAAATGGAAGAAAATGTAGATGAAGATGAAATAGGAGATGATATACTGCTTGAAGAGTTTGACAGAGTACTGAAAGACCGAAGTCGAAACAAGGCCCCGGGAGTAGACAACATTCCATTAGAGCTACTGACAGCCTTGGGAGACCCAGGTCTAACAAAACTCTACCATCTAGCAAGCAAGATGTATGAGACAGGCGAAATACCCACAGACTTCAAGAAGAATATAATAATTCCAATCCCAAAGAAAGCAGGTGTTGACAGATGTGAAAATTACCGAACTATCAGTTTAATAAGTCACAGATGCAAAATACTAACGCGAATTCTTTACAGACGAATGGAAAAAACTGGTAGAAGCCGACCTCGGGGAAGATCAGTTTGGATTCCGTAGAAATGTTGGAACACGTGAGGCAATACTAACCCTAAGACGTAACTTAGAAAATAGATTAAGGAAAGGCAAACCTACGTTTCTAGCATTTCTAGACTTAGAGAAAGCTTTTGACAATGTTGACTGGAATACTCTCTTTCAAATTCTGAAGGTGGCAGGGGTAAAATACAGGGAGCGAAAGGCTATTTACAATTTGTACAGAAGCCAAATGGCAGTTATAAGAGTAGGGGGCCATGAAAGGGAAGCATTGGTTGGGAAGGGAGTGAGACAGGGTAGTAGCCTATCCCCGATGTTATTCAATCTGTATATTGAGCAAGCAGTAAAGGAAACAAAAGGAAAATTCGGAGTAGGTATTAAAATCCATGGAGACGAAATAAAAACTTTGAGGTTCGCCGATGACATTGTAACTCTATCACAGACAGCAAAGGACCTGCAAGAGCAGCTGAACGGAATGGACAGTGTCTTGAAGGGAGGATATAAGATGAACATCAACAAAAGCAAAATGACGATAATGGAATGTAGTCGAATTAAATTGGGTGATGCTGAGGGAATTAGATTAGGAAATGAGACACTTAAAGTAGTAAATGAGTTTTGCTATTTGGGGAGCAAAATAACCGATGATGGTCGAAGTAGAGAGGATATAAAATATAGACTGGCTATGGCAAGGAAAGCGTTTCTGAAGAAGAGAAATTTGTAAACGTCGAGTATAGATTTAAGTTTCAGGAAGTCGTTTCTGAAAGTATTTGTATGGAGTGTAGCCATGTATGGACGATAAATAGTTTAGAAAAGAAGTTTTCGAAATGTGGTGCTACAGAAGAATGCTGAAGAATAGATGGGTATATCACATAACTAATGAGGAGGTATGGAATAGAATTGGAGAGAAGAGAAATTTGTGGCACAACTTGACTAGAAGAAGGGATTGGTTGGTAGGGCATATTTTTGAGGATCACCAATTTAGTATTGGAAGGCAGCATGGAGGGTAAAAATCGGAGAGGGAGACCAAGAGATGAATACACTTATCAGATTTAGAAGGATGTAGGTTGCGGCAGGTACTGGGAGATGAAGAACCTTGCACAGGATAGAGTAGCATGGAGAGCTGCATCAAACCAGTCTCTGGACTGAAGACCGCAACAACAACAATAAGGAAGCGGATTAAGCTGTCTTTGGAGACTGATTTCTTTTTTGTGATTCTTCAGCTTCGTGTCAAAATAGTTCACGGTCACAACATTTCGGCAAAAGACCAGTTTACCATTTTCAGGTGCGCCGATGAACTTACTGATGGGGGGCTGGCTCCGCGCCTTTTATCTCTTCCCCTGCAACTTGTCTGCCGTGACGTAAGTCAGTGGTGGAGTGTCAAAGGAGCCCCTGGTATCCATCGGCGGTCCGATTACAGCATCCCTTGCCCCACTTCTCCCGCCGACCCAGTGTTCCGTCATATCTTCGCCGCTGGCGGCACCTCTACTTTTCCTCCGCCTGTCATCGAAGTCAGAGAGATATCTAGTACCTTATTCCTCTCTTTGACCATTCAAATAGCGGAGTCCTGTGCCTTTCCGCTGGCAAGGCGCAGGACGTACGTACCCGCTATCACGATTTATCAGCGGTTCCCTTACTCGAATCTCAATAGATCTCTTAATGACACTGTCCCATAATTTGGACATCAGCGTCAGAATGTTTGTGTGGTTATAGTCCAGTCCATGCATTTCCGTCAGGCAATTTCTGCAGCTGCCGACTTGTTAGGCTGCTGCAATCTGGCACAGCATTGGTGATCTCGGCAACGATCTTCGACAGTACGCACCGTCTGACCTATGTAAGTCACCACATTTTCAAGGTATCTGATGGATCCCGCATTTCCGTAGTCCAAGGTCATCTTTCACACTGGCAAGTAGTGCCTGTGTTTTTTCTGTTGGGCGGAAACCCGTCTTCACTTGGTGTTTCCGAAGAATTCATGCAGTGACCGCGTCCTCCTGAGAATCCTCTTCTGGTTCAGCCGGTTGTATAGAACGTGTTGTACGTAGGACTCTCCGAATCTTCTCCTTGTAGCCATTATTCCGAAAACCGCCCTCAGATGTGCAACTTCTTCGTTGATAGTTTCGTTCTACGTCTACATAGATACCCCGCAACCGGTGCGTGGTGGAGCGTACCCTGTACCACTACTTGTCATTTCCTTTCCTGCTCCACTCGCAAACAATTAAATGGAAAAACGACTATCTATATGCCCCCTTATGAGCCCTAATTTCTCATGTCTTATCTTCGTGGTCCTCACGCTCAGTGTATGTCAGGGGTTTTAGAATCGTTCGGCAGTTAGCTTCAAATACCGGTTCTCTGCTCTCGTCTTGGTGTACTCTGCAGCCGAGTACTGTGCAGAAGCGTGGTTAACCAGCAAGCATGTAAACAAGGTGGACACCCAGCTCAAAGCTGCTATGAGAACCATAACTGGATGCACAAAGACTACCCCACTATATTGGCTTCCAACACTTAGTCATATAGCTCCACCCTCCTGGCGAAGACAGGAAGCTCTGATAACGAAATACACAAAAATAATGAATAACCCCCTACTTCCTACCCATGAAGATGTCCCAACTTTGGAAAGAACACGACTCCGCTCCAGAAATCCCCCTTTAAGACTGGCCCAACAACTGTCAGCTGCCGACTTCAGCATGGATACTAAATGGCACGAGAGCTGGAGTGATAATGCCTCCCGTGACAACCGTGAACTTATCGGTCCATCAGAGAAACCTAAGGGCTTTAAACTTCCACGACAGCTATGGGAAAGCCTAAACAGAATCCGAACAGGACATGGACTATGTGCACACAATCTACACAAGTGGGGAAAGCTTCCCAGCCCTAGCTGTGACTGTGGGGCACCTAATCAAACAATACAGCACATCGCCCAGGACTGTGAGTTAAGAGCCTACCAGGGTAGTCGGGCTGACTTCTTCAACGCCACACCCCCCTGCCTCGAATGGATCGCCAATTTGGACGTCAGAATTTGAAGACTTGTGTAACGCAAAAAAATCTGCTGTGATGTTACTTTTTATTGTGTTTATGTATTATACTTTATCTGAATATATATCCTTAACTTACGTATTTTATAGTGTATTTTATTACATAGTTTCATAATGTAATAAGTGTAAACCATGCGTGTAGCGCCATACGCTAAATAATAAATAAATAAATCTATTCTCTAAATTTTCTCAGTAGTGTTTCTCGAAAAGAACATCGCCTTCTCTCCCGGGATTCCCATTTGAGTCTCTGAAGCATCTTCGTAACACCTGATGTTCAAACCTACCGGTAACAAATCTAGCAACCCGCCTTTGAATTGCTTCCATATCTTCCTTCAAGTCGACCTGGTCGGATACCAAACACTGAGAGTATTCAAGAACAGGTCGCGCCAGCGTCCTATATGCGGTCCCCTTTACCCGCTCCCTCCCAAATTCTCCTAATAAACTGAAGTCAACCATTGACCTTCCCTACCGCAGTTCCCAAATGCTCGTTCCACCTCATATCGCTTTGCAACGTTATGCCGAGATATTTAAACGACTTGACTGTGTCAAGCAGGACACTAGTAATACTGAATCCGAACATTACAGGTTTGACTTTCCTACTCATCCGCATTAACTTACATTTTTCCACATTTAGGGCTAGCTGCCATTCATTAACCAACTGGAAATTTTGTCTAATTCGTCTTGTATCTTCCTACAGTCACTCAACTTCGTTACCTTACCGTACACAAGGGCATCATCAGCAAACAACCACAGATTTATGCCCACCCTATCAGCCAAATCATTTATGTATATAGAGAATATTAGCAGTCCTATCACACTTACCTGGGGTACTCCTGGCGATTCCATTGACGCTGATGAACACTCGCCGTCGAGGGCAACATACTGGATTCTATTATTTAAGAAGTCTTCGAGCCAATCATACATCCATGAACTTATTCCATACGCTCGTAGCTTCGTTAACAGCCTGCAATGGGGCTTTCCGGAAATATAGAAATATGGAATCTGCCTGTGGCCCTTCATCCATAGTTCCCAGTATATTATGTGAGAATAGGGCAAATTGAGTTTCTCACGACCGATGCTTTCTAAAACCATGCTGATTTGTGCACATAAGCTTCTCAGTCTCAAGAAAGTTTATTATACTCGAATTGAGAATATATTCAAGGATTCTACAGCAAACACAAGTTAGGTATATGGTTTGTAATTTTGCGGGTCTGTTCTTTTACCTTTCTTATGTATTGGAGTCATCTGCGCTTTTTTCCAGTCGCTTTGGACTTTGGGCTGGCGGAGAGATTCACGATAAGTGCAAGCTAGGTAAGGGGACAATACCGTAGAGTACTCTCTGTAAAATCGAATTGGGATTCCATCAGGACCTGGTGATTCAGTTGCCTGCATAACCTTCAGTTGTTTCTCTACGCCAGGTACGCTTATTACAATGTCGTCCATACAGAAATGGCCAGAAATGTCACACGACCATTTTTTTCCACTTATTAGTCACATGATTCCCCAGACAACGATTTACAGTCTGCTTAAACTTTGACCATAATTCCTCTACGCCCATCTTACTGGACCTAAGTGATGTCAGTTTACTGTCTAAGTGAGATGTTAATAACTGCTTATCTGCTCCGAGTAGCAGAAACACTCTCCTAGCCTTCTTAACTGATTTATTAACTTTCGTAATCATAGTTGCTGTAATGACAATATGATCACTAATACCCGTTTCTATACTGACATTGACGATAAGGTCTGACCTATTTGCAGCCACAAGGTCTAAGATATTTCTATTAGTTGTTGGCTGCTGAGCTAGCTGCTCTAGACAGTTTTCAGGAAACGTGTTCAAAAGTACTACACATGAATGTCTGTCTGTACCCCCGCAAAGAATCCGTAGACATCCCAGTATATATACAGCAGGTTAAAGTCGGCTCCAACGAGTATTGCGTGATCTGGATATTTAAGCACTATTAACCGTAGAATTTCTTGGAATGGCTCTAGAACTATCACAGCAGAATCGTGTGGCCGATAAAAACATCCAACAATTTACTTGGTTTCACCTACAACTGTTATACGTGTCCAGATGACTTCACTGTCACACTCAACTTCGACATCAATGGAGACTATATTTCTGGCAGCTGCAATAAACACTCCTCCTCCCATGGCCTCTAATCTGTCTTTCCAATATACGTTCCACGACTCGATAGTTATGTCAGAGCCTTCCACTTTGGGTTTCAGCCAGCTCTCGGTCCCAAGAATAATTTGAGCTCGAGAACTTTCCTGGAGGACACTTTATTACGAATACTTCGACAGTTTACTGATAAAATGTTGACAGTTCAAGTGTCATTATTCTGAACGCCGTTTGATTTCTTGCGGGTATCGACTGGCGAGTGTTTATCAGAGCACATCAAGTTACCGTATAGCTAAAAAAAACCCTCATGTGCATTCCACAAGTACTCTGCTACCCGAGTAGCTGCGTCCTTTGTGTGTGCCCTGGCCAATCAGCGTGAGTCCTACAAACCATACGACAACGCTGGTCTAGAAATCTGCAGCCGTCGACCACAGGACCCGATCAACACTGGGAACGATGCTGCAAATTGCGAGCTCTACTTCCACCCTGCGCGCGAGGCTAGCAGTCTTCACCATCTCTACCAGCCGCCTCTAAGAGCTGAGGATCGCTTCAGAAACCATGCGACACTCATCGTTGGTGCCGATGATTCACGAGATGCAGGCGACTACACCCTGTACGCTCGGTAGCCACCGACAAGGCCGCCTCCACATCATGGATGAGGCCCCTCGGCAGACATATTGTGTGCAACAGATATTGAGAGCCCTGTGTACCAATGTACGAGGTGCATTCAAGTTCTAAGGCCTCCGACTTTTTTTCTAATTACCTACTCACCCGAAATCGATGAAACTGGCGTTACTTCTCGACGTAATCGCCCTGCAGACGTACACATTTTTCACAACGCTGACGCCATGATTCCATGGCAGCGGGGAAGGCTTCCTTAGGAGTCTGTTTTGACCACTGGAAAATCGCTGAGGCAAGAGCAGCACGGCTGGTGAATGTGCGGCCACAGAGAGTGTCTTTCATTGTTGGAAAAAGCCAAAAGTCACTAGGAGCCAGGTCAGGTGAGTAGGGAGCATGAGGAATCACATCAAAGTTGTTATCACGAAGAAACTGTTGCATAACGTTAGCTCGATGTGCGGGTGCGTTGTCTTGGTGAAACAGCACACACACAGCCCTTCCCGGACGTTTTTGTTGCAGTGCAGGAAGGAATTTGTTCTTCAAAACATTTTCGTAGGATGCACCTGTTAGCGTAGTGCCCTTTGGAACGCAATGGGTAAGGATTACGCCCTCGCTGTCCCAGAACATGGACAACATCATTTTTTCAGCACTGGCGGTTACCCGAAATTTTTTTGGTGGCGGTGAATCTGCGTGCTTCCATTGAGCTGACTGGCGCTTTGTTTCTGGATTGAAAAATGGCATCCACGTCTCATCCATTGTCACAACAGACGAAAAGAAAGTCCCATTCATGCTGTCGCGCGTCAACATTGCTTGGCAACATGCCACACGGGCAGCCATGTGGTCGTCCGTCAGCATTCGTGGCACACACCTGGGTGACACTTTTCGCATTTTCAGGTCGTCATGCAGGGTTGTGTGCACAGAACCCACAGAAATGCCAACTCTGGAGGCGATCTTTTCTACAGTCCTTCGGCGATCCCCCAAAACAATTCTCTCCACTTTCTCGATCATGTCGTCAGACCGGCTTGTGCGAGCCCGAGATTGTTTTGGTTTGTTGTCACACGATGTTCTGCCTTCATTAAACTGTCGCACCCACGAACGCACTTTCGACACATCCATAACTCCATCACCACATGTCTCCTTCAACTGTCGATGAATTTCAATTGGTTTCACACCACACAAATTCAGAAAACGAATGATTGCACGCTATTCAAGTAAGGAAAACGTCGCCATTTTAAGTATTTAAAACAGTTCTCATTCTCGCCGCTGGCAGTAAAATTTCATCTGCCGTACGGTGGTGCCATCTGTGGGACGTATTGACAATGAACGCGGCCTCATTTTAAAACAATGCGCATGTTTCTATCTCTTTCCAGTCCGGAGAAAAAAAATCGGAGGCCTTAGAACTTGAATGCACCTCGTATTGAACACGCCATTCCTCTGAGCCAGGTGGTGGCAGCTACCAGCATGTAGGTATAGCTTGGTGTGCTTCTTCTGGTACACGCTGTAGCCCAAAGTTGTGTCCACTCTTCTTCTAACCAGGACGTCCAGGAAGAGGAACACCGTGAACTATTTCGTGTTCTTTTTTACTGCTTGTGATATAAGGTTTTTTGTGTTTGTCCCAAAGTATTTTTGTTAGCACAAGGTCACTTTCATTGCTTTACGCCAATGTACCATCATCGGATATAAAATGTTTGGCTACGAACAGCACTTCAGTATCATATACTGGATGTCTCTCCTATAGACATTCAGGAGCATTTACTCTGGCGTTTCGGCAGATATTTGCAGTTTCGATTTTGCAACGTGGAGCTAGTGTCAGCCTAACCAAATCCTGCTGATCACGTCTCTCATGCGACGTCCAGCGTCGAAGGAAAGCGTCTGTCTGTATCCCGTTACAAACGAAATGATTTTTAAATTGGGAGTTTACTTGTCCATTCGACAGAGTGGTTTCAGATTAGTTTTACCGATATGTATTAACAGGGACATTAAAACATCAGGAAGAATGAGTACTCCAGCAAAGTGTGAGCAACGCGCTTTTGCATGACGACAGCAGTCAGTGGGGGCCATGGCGGTGTTGTCGCTGCTGGAGTACTCGTTTTTCCTCGTGTTTTACAACCTCTGTTAAAACATATCGGGAAAACGAATACCTCACTAGACTAATCTGAAACGTAAAATTTAACTTTAAAAATTGTTTTCTTTTCAACAGGAAACAAACCGACGCTTTTTGGCGACGCTGAGCATTGCATGAAAGACGCGATGAGCAGGATTTGTTTGGGCTGACACCAGCTACACATTGCAAAAACGAAATTGCAAATATCTGCCGAAATGCCAGAGAAAATACGCCTGATAGTTCTTAGGAAAGACACCGAATATAGCTGCTCGAATTTTTCAATCCTTCTTTTTTCTTTTCTTTTGAGTCATCAGTCTTCTGGTTGGTTTCTTCCAACCTCTTCACTTCAGAGTACCATTTCTAGCCAACGTTCTCAAACATTTGTTGGATGTATTTCAATCTCGTCATCCCCTCTAGAACGCTGCAAGTTAATGTCTGGTGTCTTAACACATGTCTCATCATTCTCCCCCTTCTTCTTGGGATTGCGTTCCTTTTTTCGCTGATTCCGCGGAGAAACTCCTCATTCTTTATCAATCCAACCAATTTTCAACATTCTTCTGTAGCACCATATCTTAAAGGCTTCGATTCTCTTCTTTTTCGCTTTTCTCACAGACCGTGAATCAACCCCAACGTGCATTCTAAGAAATTTTGTTCCTCAATTTGATGCCTATGTTTGACGCTAGTATACTTCTCTCGGCCAGTAATGCTACCTCTGAATGTGCTAGCCTGTTACGGCGAAACAGTATGTCAGGAAACGCTATCAGAAAATAAACTTTTGCAACTGAATGTGACGTCAGTCTGTGTTCAGCGCAAACTGTGCCCTGTGTATTCCGTCCTCTGTGTCACCACAGATTACAAGTGCTTACTTCTACTCTACTGCATCAACGCACCGCACACAGATTCTAAGATATCCACCAAGCTGGTGTCTTTCATAGGGGTCCTTGTCGCTGCGCGAAAGTAGCACTCACGTGGTAGGTACATATTACCTGAGGCGAGGCTGTAAGAAACTTACTAGCGAATAGGCTATGTCTCGCTACGCTGCTAAGTGAATGATCGAATATCATATGGGATGCCAAAGGCTTTTAATAGACGTATCATGTAGCGTACAAAGCCATAAACTGCTAACAAATAATATGATCAATGTAACACAGTTGCAGTACGTAACAATTCGAATGCTTGTGCATAAGATTCTTTGCGTATATTACAGTCAAATATCAAAATAAACTTCCTAATTACATTGTTCCTCTCTGCATTGTTCACAGAGATGCTGCCCACTAAGATAATTACATATACTGCTCGCAACTAATCTCGACTGTGTAAACTCGACCGCTCAGCCCGAAAGACTGTTCGGTGTGGATTGTTGGCGCAAGCCGAAGACGCACGAAGTGCTTTGCCTGAATTTTTAATAATAAAGTTGTTAAAGGAAAATGGTTATGAAAAGAATCTATCACTCATGACAGGATCTCTACTATGATTGCCAATAAAATGTTAGTTATTTATCAAGAGATATAAATAAATGAAAATGTTCCGCGCCTCACCCCACCTCTTCCGACAGCTAAAATTTTCTTTATCAATAATGAAGTGAGACTTGGGAGCGAGTATTATGGCTCCCAGAGCAAGAAATTTTACACCACTTTTGTTTTCCTTCTTTCTTCGTTTGTCATGTGTTTTCTTTTCTGCTTCCAAGGGAGCTTAATTTCATCTATTTCATGGTCTCCAATTCTATCGCTACTCTCACTTCTTCTATTCCTCATTACTTCTCTCTTACTCGGTTTATTCTCAGTCCATAGTGTGTGCTAGGCTGTTCATTCCATTCAGCACCTTTTGCAGTTCTTCTTCACTTTCACTAACGATAAGCAATGTCATCAGTGAATCTTATCAATGATATCCTTTCACACTGAATTTTAATCCTTTCTTGAAACTTTATGTTTCTTCTGTCACTGGATCTTCAATGTACAGATCGAACAGTAGAGGCGGAAGACTGCGTTTCTGTCTTAACGCCATTTCCAGTTCGAGCAGTTCTGTTCTCAATTTTCTTATTCTGTCTTTTTTGATTCTTGTGCATGCTGTATATTAGCTGCATCCCCGATCAGCTTACTACTATTTTTTGCAGAATATCAACTTGAACCATTTTGACTTGCCGAACGCTTTTTCTGGGTCGACAAATATTATGAAAGAGACTTGATTTTTTCAAAAATCTTTTTATCAATACCAATCGAAATTTCAGAACTGCGTCTCTAGTGCCTCCACCTTTCCGAAAGTTAAACGATCGTCATTTAATCGACCCTCAGTCTTCATTTTCATTATTTTGCATATTATTCTTGCCAGAAACTTGACTGCATGAGGTGTTTGCTGATTTTCAGATTTATTTGCCCTTGGCATGATATTTTCCCGAAAGTCTGCTGGCATTTATTCAGACTACACACACGCATGAATAATAGTTTGGTTGCCACTTACCTCAATTATTTTAAATACTTCGAGGGAATATTGTCCATCCCCTCTGCCTTGTTTGATCACAAGTCGTCCAAAATTCTGCTACACTCTTACTGTTGGATCTCCTATGTTTCCTATATTGACTCACATTTAGTCTTCTATCACATCAGACAAGTTCTCCCCCAAACAGAGGCCTCAAATATGCGTTTTTCAGCTATCTGCTCTCTACTCATCATTTAACAATGAAATCGAATGAAGCACAAATATTCGGCGCCTTCTTGGTCATATAACAGCCCCTCACCAGTCTGATATTTTGCACAAATTTACAGTAAATTTGTGTTTAGCTAGTAATTTTAGTTTATTTTATTTATTTCATTTCTTAACAAAAATGAAAATGTTAGAAAATGCATGAATTTGCTGTAGTGGGCAAAAACTGTAGAGGAAGACAGAGATTGGAATACGCCAAGCAAATAATTGAGGACGTAGGTTGCAAGTGTTACTCTGAGATGAAGAGGTTAGTACAGGAAAGGAATTCGCGGCGGGGCGCATCAAACCAGTCAGTAGACTGATGACCAGAAAAAAAAATGAATTTGCAATATTATTTTATTAATGCAATTATTCGTAACTTCTGTGTCATCTGAAGCTTTAGTCGAGCACGGAACGCACATTCTATGGAAAAAGAAATTGCAATTATAAAAGAAACAACTGATAGAGTCTTTTTTGGGACACGTATATGAATGGACGGACCGGCGGAAGTGCGAAGTTAATTAGTGGGAAGTTGATTATTTTATGGTAGGCTGAACAATTTGCGTTCCCGTTGAAAGCAAATAAAGACGGATTATGGAGACTGAGCACGCAGTAATAACGTGAGGGGATGAGAAAAACTAAGAACTTCCTAGAACATGAGTGCTTCGCCTTTGTTGCAACAGTTTATCAAAATTTTGAGAAGAAAACTAATTCTGAAATTCGACACACAGGATATCTCAAGATTTGAAAACCGAAGAAAAGGTGAAAAACAAGAACCAAGAAATGACAAGAGAGAAGATTCATGAAGGTACAAGGCAGAAGACGACGGGAGCTGAAGCCAATAATAAAATGAGCGGCATAGAGCCGGAAGCAATCTCATGATGAGAACGAAAACATATTGTGACTTCTCCTGGTAACATTCCGATCGTTTTTCTGTTATTTTGGACACAGCAGAGACTGATTTTTGCCTGTCTTATGGACTATGTTGCACGTGAAGGCTGACAGCTATTGTTTGTACTGAACTTTGAATCATTTTCAAAACTTAGCTTCCTACATTTTAAAAGTGATCACTAATACAAAAGACAACTCGACACTCAAATACATAGTTACGCAGTGGCACTGTTGAGTGTGCAAAACTATGTTTGCAACGTTTCAGCGTGGCGTAACCCAGTCTCGTTGCCTACTCTTAAGCAGTTACAAAATTTTACAGCGCGTAGGTTGCAAGTAAGAGCAGCAGCAGAAATTTATTTTGCACTTTGTTAATTAATTTTCCTATTCATAAGATAGTAACCATCACCGGGTGGTCCAGCCATCGTAAAAGACAGAAGCATTGCACCAGCATCAAAGAGCATCCAGCTCGACGAGTTCAACGCCGAGTGAGCAGTTGAATAATCCAGCGATATCTACATTGCGACCGTCTTTGTTTTGCAGTGTACGGTTTATAAGATAATAATGATAATAATAACAATAACAATCATAATAATGCGTGCCATGTATTTAATGATACTCTTTTCCGGACACACACGCACACACACACACACACACAAGTAGTGTTGAAGTACATACGGTTTTCATTTTACGTGCCAATCGCTTGCCTCAATGGCTTAGCTCTGATCTCGTTCAGCGGATGCAAGAGCCAGAGCCATTTTCGGACTATAGAACATAAAAATTTACCAGAAATGAGTAAGGTTAGTCCTAATAATCACTACAACAAGGAGACGTAAAGCGACTAATTACCTTCACTTTAATAAAAGGTAGCTCTACCAATCACTACAATAAGGAGACGGAAAACGACCAATTATTTTCATTTTTATAAAAGTTACTCTTTCACTTGTTCTGTACACAGTTACAATAATAGCTGCTGAACATGGCTAATATGCAACATTACCTAACAAAACTGAACATTCAAATGATTCTTACAACGGACGGTCTAGTAGCCACGGTTTGTTACTTGAGCTGTAGAAAGAGGAGGCGGAGTGAACTCACGATGCGCTGCCGAGACACAGATGAACGGCGTAAAAAAGTTGAAGATGAGCAGCGATAAAATAAGAAAACTAAGTCCATGTACCTTGGTACTGACTGCGTATGAACCACAGTCGATGGCCGCTATTACACGTAGAATTCTCAGATCGTAATGTTCATGGTAGAGCGGATGTTACAATGCGAAAACAGCATTTTAACATAGTATTACGTAGAGGATTATAAAGTCATGAGAGCTGTATTTTGCATTCCTTTACAAAGACATTAGAACGGTATTTTGCATTGCTTAAGAAAAGAAAGGAACATATTTGTCATTGCATATCGTTTCATAATCAGCTTTAAACTCTCTCACAGTGAGACTTTGCAAGCGTATCTGATAATAACAATATTGCAAGTGTCAGCGACGGTATGAGGTAAGTAAAAAAGGTAGAAACTATGATTGCAATTAAGTTCTTGCATGTCGAAGCAAATATGTTTAAGAATAGAGATGGGTAAACTGAAACGTATAACTGTTTCGAAACAAATGAAACACTACAACAAACAGTGAAACAGTTTGTGTTTTGTAAATTTATAGGCCTTCAAATTATATCACCTTTAGTGTCTACTGTATAAATATTGTCATAAAAACAGAAATGAGGTGCCAGAGCGCCAATCATATCGCAGAAACTATGAAACTTTCACTTAGGCGTCTTGGCAGTTTCGTATATCCTGGAACAAATGCACTGCTTTCGTCTCATGTAACTTTCATATTTTCCAATTGGCTCAGGACAGACCTTGTATGTTCAACATAACAGATTTTGCCAAATTCGTTTCCCTGTATTCTAGTGCCTAATTTCGATTGGTTTTATGAGTGATAATCTGTATGTGCTCTTGAAAAGGCATATCATGAGATACAATTTATTGAGATAGCGTTCTGGGAACCGAGGCACTGAATTAACATTTATGAGTGTGCCATTCACACTTTTCTTACAGTTAAATTTTCCATCGTTTGTCACAAAGAGCAGGATGCAAAATGACTGACGAACACAGATGAAAAATTACCATAACAAACTGGAGCATATAGCGCAGTGGTCAAGAACGGCAGTTTTTCATCAAACATTCACAAGTTATCTGGATACGACTCTCAATATGTACACTTGATAGAAATGGATAACATGTTAAAACATTTCAAAGTAACTGAAGTGCAGAGGTAGATATGTTTCCTTGAAATATAAAATACAGACTAAAATTTAAAACAATTCATACAGTGTGATGACTTTGTGACACCTATATCATGGCAGATCGGGCTTTACGCCACTTATAGTTCTTGCTAAAAAAGTTTGTATGAGGTACAGGTATATGAAGTTCCCTCAAGTACTCACAGCAGTCAGATATATTATCATTTTATTATAAACTTCCTCAGGGAATCAGAGATGAACGCCAAAAATAAAAGTATCAAAGTACCATTGTTGATTTGCCTGAGAATTATTTATGATACACAAGTATTAAGATGCCTATAGCATAACAACCAAACATAGAACATTTACAGAAATAAACACGCAAACATATACACACAAAAATCAGATAATTATTCTCAAACACATAAATAAATAACATATTCAAAAAAATTAAACTCACTAAATGGTGAGAAAAAACGTAAGTGTCTGCTGTGTACAACAAATCTGAGAAAAATGTTCTTGTAACGTAGCTACATGTAAGATTTAGCGGACTAAACAAAATACAGTCAAATACTAATTCAATGTCCACTGTCCAGAGAAAAACAAAATCAACTGAAATTTTACTGTTTCCTTTCTGGGTAGATTTAGTGTACCTGTTCTAAGTTGTAGTTTAGAAATATAATTTTTGATACTTTTTCGCTTGAAAGAATGGATCGTCTGTCCGTTATTGTTTGCCCCTGCTTTGAATATATGCGCTCACGTGGAACAGAGGTGGCCATAATACCAAGACGCCGTTTCATAATTTCAAACAGCGTAGGAAACAACACAAGATTTTCTTTCCACCACGGCAATGGATCTTGTGATCTGTGTATCAGTGGTATCTACATATGTTTATCAAGCTCGAATATACTTGCAGCACGTGGATTGTCTACAATCTGGATCAAGCCTCCTACAGCTTGATCAAAATCTTGCCAAATGTTGCCACTGCTAGAGTTGAATGTGCTCACTGGTTTGGCTGGTGGTGGATTGTCCGTAGTGGGTTTCTATTGTATTGAACAGCACTTGTTAATTATGGCATCTTTTGTTTCTTTTAATCGATGCCCTGTTTTTGGAAATCCATGCTCCCTGTAGCGAAGATCCAATAATGTTGCTTCACAAGCAATTGCTTTATCTGCCAACTTTTGAACGAGGCGGGTACAGATTGCATCCTCAAATTTAGCAATTACTGTATTAATGGCTTCATTACTGTAATCTGAGTTTTTCAGTCTCAGACAATGACTTTGTAAACCTTTGCTTAATAAGATAACTTTTGACAAGGTTACATTTCTGTCGCTGCTATTTTCTGTTGTGACTTCCTCAAAAGGAAATAGTATTTTACAAGATTTTTCAATAACTTACCAGTCTTCATTGGAGAGTTTTGTTTGTGAATCCACACTGAGGATGGCGAGGGTGCTTTGCAAAGGCTCTTTGATTTTCAAAATCCTGCCAAACATTTCATACGTGGAATTCCATCTCGTAGGGCAATCTTGTTTCGGTGTTAAAATAGGGAAGCCCATTTTCTTCTGAATATTGTGAATTTCTCAAGTGCTTCAGGACTTCTTTTGAAAAATTTCACCATTGCCTTTACTTTTGCCGTTGTCCTGTAACTGGTTCAAGGCTTGCTTACACAATTAAATTCAGTGTATGTGCGAAACAACGTACATGCCACCATTTGCACATCATCATTGCCTTCACCATATTAAGTGCATTATCTGTAGTACAAGCTACAATTTTATTAGTAATAGCCCAAGTTGATGTCACATTTTGTAAGTCACTGGAAATGATGTCAGCTATATGCTTGTCATGGAGTTTAGGTAACAAATATGACTTCAGATTGCAGATTTCATCAATGAAGCGAGCAGTCACTGCAATATAATTATCATTTTTCACAGATGTCTATCCATCAGTCGTAATGCAGATGTAGGATGCAGCTTGCACTGTGTGATGTCGAACACTTGAGACAGTAAACTGTTGGAGAGTGTTTTTCGACTGGGAGGTACGTAGTTTTCATTTAATAAATAAGTCATTTTCCTAAACCCTACACTCCCTGCTACATTAAATGGAATATATTCTTTAACAACAAGTCTTAAAATCCGTTCGTCTATTTTACCTCTTTTGGACGAAGGCACTGGTCCTGATACAAATCCAGTAATCTTTGTTTGTCTACCACACCTACCCAGAACTGAACCGGTGGAAGTGCTGGGCATTTCTTGCACAGATTGTTCATCTTGACGCACAGGCACTGAAATGGCAGATTCCGTAACAGTTGCTGTGGAAATTGAACTGGCTTCGTCACTGCCCAGATTTATAAAAACTGTTTCGAACGAGTTTCACTTAAATTAACTGGTGGATGCTCTGTTTAAGCAAGAAGTTGGACTACTTCTAAACGACAACTCTGCCGAGCACGAGTTACATTTAATTTCATCTTCATAAAACAATCCCACACCGGGCTTCGTAACGCCATAGCTGAAGACAGAAGAACCAAAACGAACGGAACTGGAGGCAGGAGCAAACTGCAGAAACAACGGATACGCTACTGGGATTGCCACATTCCGTTAGTATGGATAATATATTGTCCTGCTAATTTCAATGCACACAAAAGGGATTATTGTGGAAAATAGGCACATTGTTTATAGACTCACAAATAACGCCACGTAATTCGAATAAATAACAAAATACAACAGAAAAAATTTTTGTCCCCCAAGGTATTTCGAACCATTACCATAAATCCACACCGAGCGAGGTGGCGCAGTGGTAAGACACTGGACTCGCATTCGGGAGGACGACGGTTCAATCCCGCGTCCGGCCATCCTGATTTAGGTTTTCCGTGATTTCCCTAAATCACTCCAGGCAAATGCCGGGATGGTTCCTCTGAAAGGGCACGGCCGACTTCCTTCCCCATCCTTCCCTAATCCGATGAGACCGATGACCACGTTGTCTGGTCTCCTTCCCCAAAACCAACCAACCATAAATCCACCATGCTTACCACCCCTTCCCGTTCACTATTACACCATCAATGATCCGTCAATCACATTGCTTGCAAGTATACGGACACACAATATATGTATATGTTTAAAAACTGCCACTCTACGCCTTTTTTATTCAAAATGTTGTAGGTTTCCTTACGGTTTTTATTATGATTACTGTACATGAATAGAGAAGCGTATGTTATGAGAGATGTGTAATTTAACTGAATTTTATTGTTTGTTAGTGTTTATAAAGCAGATATTACGCCTTTTCGGGACAGGGCAGTCAATTAGAAACGAAGCTTTATTTTCGGAAATCTCATCTTCATGCTGTTGTGTGTCAAAAAGATTTCGACACTCTTGAAAGCGTTTTATGAAGTAACATGTTAAACGTGTTTCAGCATCTGTCCCGTCCCCGAATCTCGTCCTAGACGAAGCGGAATGAAACATCACTGTTTCGATACAATAAGTCCGTTCCAAGCGCAAGTGGACTGAAACAGCGTTATTTTGAAACATCGATACAGTTTCTGTGTGTGGCTCGAGACTGAATCTGGTCCCGTTATGCGAGACAGAGCGCAATGAGACACCACTGTTTCGAAACAGTGAAACATAGCCGTTTCGAAACAATGAAACAGTTCCACGTATCGATACACTGTATCGAAACATAGAAACAGTGGCTACGTCTATTTAAGACAGTAAAAAATAAATTTAAAGTTATACAAGATATTTGATGTAACTATTGTTGTTACCAATGTCTTCTATAGCAAAAACGTGAGTTTTCTAGGTAGTTATAGGTACTCCAGACATTCTGATATGTATGTTACGAGGGTTGTTCGGAAAGAAAGGAACGATCGGTCCCGAAATGGAAACCACAGTGAAAATTCAAACTGTTTTCTTTGCACATTTAGCTTCATCTTCCAGGGAGTTCTCTACATAGTCGCCGCTCCGGCTTAGACATTTGTTGGAGAGTTATACCAAATTACCAACACCATCGTCATAGAAGGCAGCTTCCTGTGCTTTCCGATAATTTTCTACACTGGTCTACAGCGCGTAGCCTGCGCCAAAGTGTTGTCTTCATATCCAGCGTATCATGTGAACAGAGATGATACTCTGGAAGAATCAATTAGAGCTGTGTTGTGTGTGATCGAACACTTCCCATCGAAAAGGCTGCAGGAGCATCTTCACTGCCCCTGCAGAGTGCGGCTGAGAATTGACATGAAGAAGGAAGTGCGTGGCAGTTGTGTTAGGTGGGCTGCATTCACAGAGGCTAAGCCTCCCAGCGGGACCTCCTACTTGGCGGGAGACAATGTTGTTCTAGGCACATTTACTCGTTCACAGTGCGCTCACAACTGAATCGAGCGTCTTGATGCGATCGACGGGTATACTAGAGACACTGCCCAAAACGTCTGTGAAAAGCCTCGTCGGATTTTCACAGTGGTTTCCATTTCGCGACCGTTCGTTCCTCACTTTCTGAATAGCCCTTGTATTTTGTATGAGTGTGTTACTTTGCCCATCAAAAGTTTAAATAGCAGCTAGCCACAAACCAATCCTATATATATTCACTCAGAATTGAAGAATATGTGGTAAACAAAATCTGACTAAAAGAGGTGCAGCACTTTGAGAATTGGAGTTAGCCACAAGCTGATCATGTGATCGGAAGTATCTGTACACCTGGCTGAAAATGACTTAAAAGTTCGTGGCGCCCTCCATCGGTAATGCTGGAATCCAATATGGTGTTGGCCCACCCTTAGCCTTGATAACAGCTTCCACTTCCGCAGGCATAGGTGAAATTTCTTGGGGAATGGCAGCCCATTCTTCACGGAGAGCTGCACTGAGGAGGGGGATCGATGTCGGTCGCTGAAGTCTGGCACGAAGTCAGCGTTTCAAAACATCCCAAAGATATTTATTGTATAGGATTCAGGTCAGGACTCTGTGCAGGCCAATCCATTATGGGGATGTAATTGTTGTGTAACCATTCCGCCACAGGCCGTGCATTATGAACAGGTGCTCGATCGTGTTGAAAGATGCAATCGCCATCCCTGAATTGCTCTTCAACAGTGGGAAGCAAGAAGGTGCTTCAAACATCATTGTAGGCGTGTGCTGTGATAGTGCCATGCTAAACAACAAGGGGGGCACTATAACACCACCGCCTCCGAATTTTACTGTTGGCACTACACACGCTGGCAGATACGTCCACCGGGCATTCGCCATACCCACACCCTGCCATCGGATCGCCATATTGTGTGTCGTGATTCGTCACTCCACACAACGTTTTTTCACTGTTCAGTCTTCCAATGTTTACGCTCCTTACATCAGGCGAGGCGTTGTTTGGCATTTACCGGCGTGATGTGTGGCTTATGAGCAGCCGCTCGAGCATGAACTCCATGTTTTCTCACATCCCGCCTAACTGTCATAGTACTTGCAGTGGATCCTGATGCAGTTTGGAATTCCTGTATTATGGTCTGGATAGCTGTCTGCCTATTACACATTACGACCCTCTACAACTGCTGGCGGTCTCTGTCAGTCAACAGACGAGGTCGGCCTGTACGGTTTTATGCTGTACGTGTCCCTTCACGTTTCCTCTTCACTATCACATAGCAAACAGTGGACCTAGAGATGTTTAGGAGTGTGAAAATCTCGCCTATCATCCAATCACCTGACCACGTTCGAAGTCCGTGAGTACCGTAGAGCGCCCCATTCTGCTCTCTCACGATGTCTAATGACTACTGAGGTCGCTGAAATGGCATATGTGGCAGTAGGTGGCAGCACAATGCACCTAATATGAAAAACGTATGTTTTTGGGGGTGTCCGGATACTTTTGATCACCTAGTGTATATTCACTCAGCATTGAAGCATCTGTGTCAAGCAGAAGCTGACCAAAAGATGTGCGGTAGCGTTCTCGCTTCCCACGTCCGGGTTCCCGGGTTCGATTCCCGGCGGGGTCAGGGATTTTCTCTGCCTCGTGATGGCTGGGTGTTGTGTGCTGTCCTTAGGTTAGTTAGGTTTAAGTAGTTCTAAGTTCTAGGGGACTTATGACCACAGCAGTTGAGTCCCATAGTGCTCAGAGCCATTTGAACCATTTGACTAAAGGATGCGCTGCACTTTGAGATTATTTTAGTTAGGAGGTGCATTATAGTCAGTGAGCTGGGAGTGATTTGGTTATCTTTGTAATTTATGAAATGGCCTGTTATGGCTCAGTCAATGACTTTCAGACTTACTAACTTTCATGGGAACCATTTTACCTAATCAAGTTCAGCATAGTAGAAGCTGTGAAACGTAGTTTAAAAGCGAATTGAGATCGGGACCTGTTAGATTCCTTTTGCGCTCTTAATTCTGATGTCATTGCTTTTAATTTCCAGAAAGTTTGTTTTGATATTCTATATTCTGAATCATTCCTTCCGAACACCATTTCTTTTTCGATTCGGTGTTGAGCGCCCGTAAGCTCCTCCTCCTTTTCCGATTTATTTGCAGTTTTCCTGTAGCCATTTCGTCACTGCTTCTCTAAATATCCTATTTATTTCGTTCCTAAGTAACTCACATTGATGTATTCCTGCCTTTTCCGGAAAATTTTTGCATTTTCTCCTTTCTTCGATTAGTTGAAATATTTCTTCTGTTACTCGAGGTTTCTTACCCTTTACCTTCCTTGTGTTTATGTTTGTCTTTGCAACTTCTGTGATTGCCGTTTTTAGGGACGTCACCTTCTCTACAACTTAACTGCCTACTGTGGTATTCATTATTTCAGTATCTACACTTAGAAAATTTCAAACGTGTCGCATCATTCCTCAGTATTTCAGTATCCCACTTCTTTGCACAGTAATTCTTCTGGACTATTCTCTTAAACATCGGTCTACTCTTCATCATCAACAACCTGAGACTGTATCTGCCCCTGGGTACTCCTTGCTATCCAGTATCTGATTAGGGAATCTCTGTCTGATCATGATGAAATCCTGATGGGATCTTCCTGTGTCTTTGGGCCTTTTTCAAGTACACTTTACCCTCGTATGATTTTTGAGCACAATGTTTTTTTTTCTAGGTAATATTTATGTTAGGACTCAACTAATAATTTACTCTCTCTTTCATACTACCATGCCCATATTCTACAGTAAATCTTTCTTCTATTTCCTCCCCTACTACTGAGTTTTGAAATCCCCATTATCACATTATATTTAAGTACTGAATTACACATTTGATATCCTTTCTCTATCTCTTCATCTTCTGCCTGCGACGTCAGAATGTATATCTCGTATGGTGACTGTTCTGTTTAAAATTGGACTCCTAGCACCAATAAATTCCAACATGCCCGGATTTGTAAAAACTATGCCCCAAGATAAACACAGTTATGATCCAAATTATTAATTAACGAACGTAGTCTGAATTTGTCGTGGGAAATGAAAGTATTCTGAGCAGTTCACCACTACGTTAATATTGCGACGGTAAACAGCAGGCGTGGCCCACAAAACTGAACTCATACATATTCCAGCGAATATGTTTTAGCACCTGACTTATAGTCTATCAAACTGCAGTGAGGGTGTAAACACCGATTTGTGACTATAACAGTCAAATGAGAAACACTGAACTTATTTACTTCTGTAGAATCACGTACAGTATTATACACTCCTGGAAATGGAAAAAAGAACACATTGACACCGGTGTGTCAGACCCACCATACTTGCTCCGGACACTGCGAGAGGGCTGTACAAGCAATGATCACACGCACGGCACAGCGGACACACCAGGAACCGCGGTGTTGGCCGTCGAATGGCGCTAGCTGCGCAGCATTTGTGCACCGCCGCCGTCAGTGTCAGCCAGTTTGCCGTGGCATACGGAGCTCCATCGCAGTCTTTAACACTGGTAGCATGCCGCGACAGCGTGGACGTGAACCGTATGTGCAGTTGACGGACTTTGAGCGAGGGCGTATAGTGGGCATGCGGGAGGCCGGGTGGACGTACCGCCGAATTGCTCAACACGTGGGGCGTGAGGTCTCCACAGTACATCGATGTTGTCACCAGTGGTCGGCGGAAGGTGCACGTGCCCGTCGACCTGGGACCGGACCGCAGCGACGCACGGATGCACGCCAAGACCGTAGGATACTACGCAGTGCCGTAGGGGACCGCACCGCCACTTCCCAGCAAATTAGGGACACTGTTGCTCCTGGGGTATCGGCGAGGACCATTCGCAACCGCCTCCATGAAGCTGGGCTACGGTCCCGCACACCGTTAGGCCGTCTTCCGCTCACGCCCCAACATCGTGCAGCCCGCCTCCAGTGGTGTCGCGACAGGCGTGAATGGAGGGACGAATGGAGACGTGTCGTCTTCAGCGATGAGAGTCGCTTCTGCCTTGGTGCCAATGATGGTCGTATGCGTGTTTGGCGCCGTGCAGGTGAGCGCCACAATCAGGACTGCATACGACCGAGGCACACAGGGCCAACACCCGGCATCATGGTGTGGGGAGCGATCTCCTACACTGGCCGTACACCACTGGTGATCGTCGAGGGGACACTGAATAGCGCATGGTACATCCAAACCGTCATCGATCCCATCGTTCTACCATTCCTAGACCGGCAAGGGAACTTGCTGTTCCAACAGGACAATGCACGTCCGCATGTATCCCGTGCCACCCAACGTGCTCTAGAAGGTGTAAGTCAACTACCCTGGCCAGCAAGATCTCCGGATCTGTCCCCCATTGAGCATGTTTGGGACTGGATGAAGCGTCGTCTCACGCGGTCTGCACGTCCGGCACGAACGCTGGTCCAACTGAGGCGCCAGGTGGAAATGGCATGGCAAGCCGTTCCACAGGACTACATCCAGCATCTCTACGATCGTCTCCATGGGAGAATAGCAGCCTGCATTGCTGCGAAAGGTGGATATACACTGTACTAGTGCCGACATTGTGCATGCTCTGTTGCCTGTGTCTATGTGCCTGTGGTTCTGTCAGTGTGATCATGTGATGTATCTGACCCCAGGAATGTGTCAATAAAGTTTCCCCTTCCTGGGACAATGAATTCACGGTGTTCTTATTTCAATTTCCAGGAGTGTAGTTCTCGAGTTAATACCAGCTTCATACGCATCTTGTTTACAGTAAAACGCGCGTATAGATCGGGATACGTAATGTTTAGAATAGAAGATGCTATAATTGAGGTGAAAGTATTATGTGATGATAGTGGAATGAATCAGTCAATACAGCCGAATGTTATGTATCGTATTGCGCGATTGTAAATTGTCTGCTGAGTAATGGAGTTAAGTAACAAATAAACGACCAGAGAAAGCAAACTAAAGAGAGAATATTTGTGCACCGCTGTACTGATAATTGAATTATGAGAGTATGTGAACCAACTACAAGCCCTGTTTATGCACAAAACGGCACGTGTTGGGCAAATGGAAATACGTTTTCATCATCTGAAGAACGTTTCCGTACGTGACAAAAAGCATTTAATAAGCTATACTGGGGAGAAGAGTGATTAAATTGGAGGTAATACTCTTCGGATTAAGTGGATAAAGTCGGATTCTGTACTTAGCCTCGTAGTTTCTGACCTCACAAAGACCCAACACGTGTGTGACAAAGGGTAGACTTAAGTACGCTTGCGCTGCTCATAGCAATCCCACAACGTGAAACAGTGAAAATTTGGGGGTTTCCAGAATGAGATTTTTACTCTGCAGCGGAGTGTGCGCTGATATGAAACTTGCAGAAGTAAAGCTGTGAGTACCGGGCGTGAGTCGTGCTTCGGTAGCTCAGATGGTAGAGCACTTGCCCGCGAAAGGCAAAGATCCCGAGTTCGAGTCTCGGTCGGGCACACAGTTTTAATCTGCCAGGAAGTTTCAGTGAAAATTTGACCAACAAAGGCAAGTAGATCACGAATGATAAACGAAATAGCTTTGCAGATACGAAATCCCTGCAGATAACCCCAACAACGAAAAACCATCTCACCAACCCGGAATCCAGCGGCAAGCTGCATTCAACATCCGGCACATCCTCGCCTATCTGCAGTGCACACCACAGTACAAAGATTCCACGGCTAAGTTCAGATGGACTCGGTAGTGAGCTGCACTCTCATTGGCTCTAGTCCGGAAGTGCTCCAAAGCATGATTCTTTCAAACCCCCAAAAGATACCAATGTTTGTAGTCGATACTGAGTACACAATCATCTTCACATCAGTTCTGCCAAAACCAGCTGGCGTAGTACTACAAATGTAGAAGAAAGCCGGCCGCGGTGGCCGAGCGGTTCTAGGCGCTTCCGTCCGGAACCGCGCGACTGCTATGGTCGCAGGTTCGAATCCTGCCCCGAGCATGGATGTGTGTGATGTCCTTAGGTTAGTTAGGTTTAAGTAGTTCTAAGTTCTAGGGGACTGATGACCTCAGATGTTAAGTCCGATAGTACTCAGAGCCATTTGAACCAATTTTTGTAGAAGAAATAAAAATGAGTATTGAAAGTGGCAATTAAACAGCCAATATTAAACTGAAGTATTGGTAATGGTGTTGGCCTGCTGTCGATTCTAATGAGAACGACCATATCTCTGAACTGTTCACAGTAACTCAGTCTCCACCGTACCTCCCTATTCATAACTAAATCTACTGTCGATATACCATCTTTTGCTGCTATTCATGTAAAACTGTTTTCGTCTCACCAGAAATCCATATCTTCTTTCTAGTTCACTTGACTGATCACTATTCTACACAGATTGTACCTTTGTGTTTCTCTTTTCCGACTTCCTAGCTTCGCTATTACATTCAAACTTCTGACTTCCCACGTTCAGTCTGGTAGGATTTTGCACTTTCATCTGTCATTCGATCTTTTTCTCATGGTTACCTCCCTCTTGGCAGCCCCCCCGCCCCCGGACATCCGGATGTGGGACTAGTCTGGAATCTCTTCTCGATGGAGAGATCATCATTACAGTTTTTCAGTTGCAGGCCGTATGTCCTGTGAATACACCATATGTATACAGTAGTGTCCACTGCCTTCCACACCTCAAGCCGATGAACACTGCTGAATCTTCAATTTCTTAGGGGCAGTTACCCACCCCAAACGCAAGAGTTTGCTCTGAAACTCTGTCCCCCACCCCCTTTTTTTCTCAATGACTTTGGTAGAATAGGGTGGTTCTTAGATACGGCAACGCGTTTAAATAAGCAATTTTGTTTATTTTGCTTGTCAGAGGCCAACCATGCATCTCAATCGGACTCAGGCCACTTAAGTAACTTACAAAGAGTACCTACATTTTGTAATATGTTATTGTACGATAAGAAAAGTTTACAATCTATGTCAGTTAGCATTTATGACTTAGGGCTTTGAGATACGGTTTTTAAAATCCTAAAATGCTGCTTCAGTAAAGAAAGGCGGCTAAAACACGTCTGTGATGTCGCTCAACTCGGTGGGTAGCCTGTCCGATTCCTGATAGTGAACGAAAGTTCCATTTCCCACATGTCCGGGAGCGGCAGCTGAGTGGTCAGCGTGACGGAATGTCAATCCTAAGGTCCCGGGTTCGATTCCCGGCTGGGTCGGAAATTTTCTCCGCTCAGGGACTGGGTGTTGTGCTGTCCTAATCATCATCATTTCATCCCCATCGACGAGCAGGTCGTCGAAGTGGCGTCAAATCGAAAGACCTGCACGAGGCGAAAGGTCTACCCGACGGGAGGCCTCAGCCACACGACATTTCATTTCCCACATGAGGAGATGGCGCAAAACTCGTGATCCCTTATTAATAAAAATGAATGCAGACGGTTTCTTCTTCTCGCGTCAGTTCCGGTGTGCACCTGTAAACCATCGTCAGTGCAATAACATAATAGTCCTCTGTACTGTCTCTTTTGTGGGACTGCCGAAAATATCAGCTCTATTTGTAGGCAGGACCTCTTACAGATTTCTCTTTAGTGTTGATTGCCAAACTAAATATTCTAGTCAATTGTCCGATAATGAGTTCAGCATTACTTCACAAGGCTGTTTTTTCCATGGCCGCGCTAAGTCATGTACAATAATCCCAGACGATACTGGACGAATTAAACTGCGCCTCTACTACTATTACCACAGCCGTATGGCTAGGGTGCTTCCGTGCTACCGAATTTAGGATGTCATTTTGTCCGAAGTGAATGAATCTGGGGACCTGTTAAAAAAATTCAACAACTCATACAACGCAACAAAACAAATGCATAAACTACCTTACATGCAAGAGGAATATTTACACTTGAAAACACCTAGCAGTACAGGAAAACTGTTGTAAGCATATTGTCATATCGCTGGCTTAGTTGTGGAGTATCTTTGCGGGCAGCCGCGTCTGTCGAGTCGAGCGCGGGACACGGAACTGTTACATTGTGTTGTGGGTAGCTCTGCATGTGAGAGGCATTGTTAGTACGGAAGTTGAAGTGTTGCTACAAGTGCTATTACAGTAAAGTGATGAAATATGGAAATGGTTCAGAGGAAAATGCGTCAAGAAGTAATTAAAAATGAGCAGTGCCGCCGATAACATATTGTGTATCCTCTCGTTGCGTGTCGTACCGTACAGTGTCAGTCATCCACGCCGTGTTCGGTCTCCCAGAATGAACTGAAGTGAATCAGTAGAAATTAGTTACCACAAAACAGTGCAGTCAAGTACCAGTGTCTTGCAGCGAGCGTGAGAACGTGCGTTCGATCATCGCGTTCCGCATTATCAACAATCAACCGCGCCGCGACGGTTACGCGCACGCTCGTACAACTGAGAACTGTGGACTGTAAAACTTAACTTTCGGACAGTGTTAGAATCTATTACTAGTGTCAAGGAGGACTTTTATCAAATATATTAGTATGCGTGACGAGCGTAAGAACTTTCGTGCCATCATTCGGTTTCCGCATCATCAACAATCACCCGCGTCGTGTCGTTACGCGTACGCTCCTTCAAGTGATGTTGTGGACAGATAATCATCAAGATTGTTAATTGGGATAAACATTTGCAATTTAGTGTGTAAATGGTGCAATCTGTGGTTTCCATATCGTCTCAGAATATACACTCCTGGAAATTGAAATAAGAACACCGTGAATTCATTGTCCCAGGAAGGGGAAACTTTATTGACACATTCCTGGGGTCAGATACATCACATGATCACACTGACAGAACCACAGGCACATAGACACAGGCAACAGAGCATGCACAATGTCGGCACTAGTACAGTGTATATCCACCTTTCGCCACAATGCAGGCTGCTATTCTCCCATGGAGACGATCGTAGAGATGCTGGATGTAGTCCTGTGGAACGGCTTGCCATGCCATTTCCACCTGGCGCCTCAGTTGGACCAGCGTTCGTGCTGGACGTGCAGACCGCGTGAGACGACGCTTCATCCAGTCCCAAACATGCTCAATGGGGGACAGATCCGGAGATCTTGCTGGCCAGGGTAGTTGACTTACACCTTCTAGAGCATGTTGGGTGGCACGGGATACATGCGGACGTGCATTTTCCTGTTGGAACAGCAAGTTCCCTTGCCGGTCTAGGAATGGTAGAACGATGGGGTCGATGACGGTTTGGATGTACCGTGCACTATTCAGTGTCCCCTCGACGATCACCAGTGGTGTACGGCCAGTGTAGGAGATCGCTCCCCACACCGTGATGCCGGGTGTTGGCCCTGTGTGCCTCGGTCGTATGCAGTCCTGATTGTGGCGCTCACCTGCACGGCGCCAAACACGCAAACGACCATCATTGGCACTAAGGCAGAAGCGACTCTCATCGCTGAAGACGACACGTCTCCATTCGTCCCTCCATTCACGCCTGTCGCGACTCCACTGGAGGCGGGCTGCACGATGTTGGGGCGTGAGCGGAAGACGGCCTAACGGTGTGCGGGACCGTAGCCCAGCTTCATGGAGACGGTAGCGAATGGTCCTCGCCGATACCCCAGGAGCAACAGTGTCCCTAATTTGCTGGGAAGTGGCGGTGCGGTCCCCTACGGCACTGCGTAGGATCCTACGGTCTTGGCGTGCATCCGTGCGTCGCTGCGGTCCGGTCCCAGGTCGACGGGCACGTGCACCTTCCGCCGACCACTGGTGACAACATCGATGTACTGTGGAGACCTCACGCCCCACGTGTTGAGCAATTCGGCGGTACGTCCACCCGGCCTCCCGCATGCCCACTATACGCCCTCGCTCAAAGTCCGTCAACTGCACATACGGTTCACGTCCACGCTGTCGCGGCATGCTACCAGTGTTAAAGACTGCGATGGAGCTCCGTATGCCACGGCAAAGTGGCTGACACTGACGGCGGCGGTGCACAAATGCTGCGCAGCTAGCGCCATTCGACGGCCAACACCGCGGTTCCTGGTGTGTCCGCTGTGCCGTGCGTGTGATCATTGCTTGTACAGCCCTCTCGCAGTGTCCGGAGTAAGTATGGTGGGTCTGACAAACCGGTGTCAATGTGTTCTTTTTTCCATTTCCAGGAGTGTAGATGTTCATACCAGACATAGGACAGTGTTGTGTTTTAACGTTGAGTGGCTCCCCTAAACCCGCTTGCATATTTCGATAGATAATTTCAGGAAAACCAACAACAGTGTGGAGCAGAACAGTACGACAGCCGCAGGATTATCAGGAACGTGGTGTGGACAGGGCGCACGGTCACGAAACGGCAACCACTTTAAGGAACCCGCACCCCTATTTGTACTCCCAGCCGTGTTACACTGTCCCATACAGTATCCAGTCCTATAAGCGTGACCACTTGTCAAAAGCCTGAATAATCATCTTTTGCAGCGCGGGCCCCTCTGAGATGTACAGGAAGAGTCATTGAGGTTCTGGAATGTACCGAAAGAGATGTGGAGCCATGCCGAACCAGTTCCGTAGCTAGCTGCGCTATGTGTCTCGGTTGAGGCACGAACAGCCCGATGAAGGTGGCCCACAGTTTCTCGACTGGCTTTAAATCCGTGGAGTTTGGTGTCCAGAGGCGTACTGTGTACTCCTCCAGGTGCTCTCCGAACCATGCACGTACGCTGTGAGCTGTGTGCATTGTCAGTGCCGAGAAAAATAAAACTGCACGTAGGGGTTGACGTGGCCCCCAAGAATAGATGCATACGTGTGTTGATCCAGAACGATGATGTCACCCACGGAATTCCAAGAAAACATTTCCCGGACCATAATGCTCCCTCCTCCAGCCTGGATCCTTCTGACGATTGTTGAGGGGTGTTTGCCTTGAGACGCTTCATGATGGACACGCCAACAGCCTTCTATCTGATGGTGTAGAAAAAGAGATTTATCTGAAAAGGTCACCTGCTGCCACTCATTGGAGTCCAGTTGCGGCATTGGTGCAAATTCCAGCCTCCGTCGCCGCTGAACAGCAGTCAGCATAAGGGTACGAACTAGGTGCCTGCTGCAGTGGCACATACGCAGCAACGTCCACTGAGCGACGGGTGAGGAGAAACTGTTGGTAGGCTCTTGGTTCATCTGGGTTAGTTGCTCAACAGTTGCACTTGTTTTCGCCCGTACATATCTCCTCAGCCGTCGTTCGCCCTCCTCATCTGTGGCCCTCGGTGGACCACCGTTGCCTCGGATCTGGTTTTGAATAGCTCTATTTTGTAGTTCACGATATACATTAACCAGGGCGGCAAGCGAAAAGTTTACAAATTTAGCCGTTTCGGTTATGCTTCCACTCTTGTACGGAAAGCCAAAATATTTCCCCGTTTGGACATCAGATAAATTGCTCGGTTTCCGCTTTAAGACAACGAATGTAGTGTTTCGCGCATTCCAACTAAAAGCTTTTTATACTCTTCACTGCTAGTGCCGCCACCTCCATCTGTGACTGACTGTTGCTCTTTGACATCTAACGTGACAAAATCAATAGAAGTAACAACTCAGTGAACATGCTAGTAACTAAAATAATAAAAAACTACATTTGTTACTCTCTTCACTGAAAATCCCCGTCTTCACCGAGCAGGAGCCGCACACAATAAAATACACATAAACTTAAGAAACGAATATCAAACTACATGTAGACACCACAACACATACAAAAGACGAGCAAAAACACGGCGACGGTTGGCAGCAATGTGAACAATAAATATACACAAGTAACAGACAGTTAAAAGTGAAAGTGAAGCGTTCAGTTGAAATGGATTCGAGAACTACCGAAAATCGAAGTCTTGGAGTATGCATGCCAATTACGTACAGTTCTGGGATTACTTTTACGGAATAATAAGAACAAAAATCATGAGTAGTCCCAAATAGTAATTTATCCTCTCGAAAATGGCTCTGAGCACTATGGGACTTAACATCGGAGTTCATCAGTCCCCTAGAACTTAGAACTACTTAAACCTAACTAACCCAAGGACATCAAACACATCCATGCCCGAGGCAGGATTCAAACCTGAGACCGTAGCAGTCGCGCGGTTCCAGACTGAAGCGCCTAGAACCGCTCGGCCACCGCGACCGGCTCCTCTCGAAACATGCACCCCAAAATGTTTTTTCTTATATAACTATTTGAGAATACGAAGCATCTATAATGTAGTAATTTATCTGTGATCATTATACATTGGTGTGTAAGACTTAAGGACGAAAGCAACTTTTGCACTATATGCCACTGCCATGTAACATAGCTCTATGAAATTTGGACCATAAATAGAAAGATCAGCTACAGCATTGTACGGAAGACGAAGAAATACACACTGACACGAACAGAAATGATCCGCATGTTCAAAGACAATAATTACACAGAAATATGTTATTTTAAATTGCGGGCAACCGCAGCCAGACTTCAACAATTTGAAATAAATGAACTGCAATGGCTGTAGAATACTTCTATTGAAAGCCACAAACGGTTTCGCGCCACTAGAAGACGCATCTTCAAGTGATAAAAATTATTTCTAACTGATAATTTTGAAACTGGGATAACCACAGCTAAGACAGTTACAGATGGCTGCTTGACACTTCATACAGTGAACATATTTTTAAAATAAAGGTGTTAAAACTATTGAAATGAAACTAAACGAAATGTCCACTTGTCCGTTGTAGCTGTATTTGCTCAGGTCACTTACAAACCCACAGCTAAGACACTTATACATGGGCTACTTGACACTTCATACAGTGAACATTTTTTTTTTAAATAAAGGTGTTAAAACTATTAAGATGAAGCTAAACGAAATGTTCAATTGACCGTTGTAGCTGTATTTGTTCAGGTCACTTACTAACCCATACAACCTGTTTCGCAACTTCTGAGTGGCATCTTCTGGTGTAAATATAAATACTATGTCATGTGTTACAGAACGCCGCAGTGTAAAAAATGGTGTGGCTGCTTAAAGATTTCAGCACTCCTCGAATGGTAAAAAGCCATCGTCAAATGATAAAAAGAACCCGGTCAATGGTGGAAGTCACGCCTGTGTTGCGAACTGTACACCTTCCGTATTAAAGAATACTATTTTCGGCCTATGTCAAGCAACAAAATGCCCCTCATAGATGTTATTCAGGGAAGTACTGGGCTGAAATCCTTACCTAGCCAAGCAAATTGTTACAGTGTGGCATTCTGAAACCTATGACAGCATTTATATTGGCACCAGAAGATACAACTCAAAAGTTGCGAAACCGACTGTATTGGTTATAAATGACTGAAAAAATACAGCTACAACGGATCATTGGTCACTTCATTCAGTTTAATTTTAATGGTTTTAACACATGCACATAAAAAAAACCAAAAAAAACTGTTCACTATATGGAGTGTCAACCAATCACCTATATTTTTAACAGGTCACCGCCGAAGGTAACTGCCTTAGAACCATTCCCCATCATTCACTTTTTTGTAACCAAATAGTGCGCTAAAAGCGGCAGTCCTTATTTAAAACGAAGGGGTAGTGCAATAACGCCACAAGCAGGAAGGTAGCTGAGTGGCAACGGGGAAGATGTTTTCACTGAAGTCACAGCGATTCGTAATGGACGATGGACGTTAGAAGCGCTGGACATGTTTATTAGTAGGGTGAGAGACTCCCACAGACGGCAGTGGATGCCCTCCAAGGAGCACCCGCGCTGACCATAAAGGTCCTAACAAGTGGTTGCGGTAGGGCATCCTGTTCCTCCACCAGCACGGGTAACGTGTGCTGGGTGGTCGTTGGTGCCTGCGAACGTGCTGAAGAACGTCTCCCCAAAGCACGACGGTTGGAACTCAAATAGGGCAACTATTTATTCACAACCGATACAAAAGAGTTACATGTTTGCACCTGTTACTGTCCTTCAAAGTAGTCACCAGCGTTGTGTAGAACTCGTTGCCAGCGATGTGGAAGGCGTAGTATACCGTTAGCCGACCCTGTTTTGTTGATTGCGCGAATGGAGTAGTCTACTGCCTAACGAATCTTTGGAACAGTTCTGAAGCGGATGCCACGAAGTAGTTCCTCCATCTTCGCAATCAAATCAAAGTCACAAGGGCTTAAGTCCGGGGATGGTACAGTACTTCCCAGTCCCATCGACCGAACAGAGCAGCCACAGCTTGCACTGTATGCACCGCGCATTGTCGTGCAAAATGATGGGTGGGTTGAACAGAAAGTGTCGCCGCTTCTTTCGCAAAGCTGGTCTCTGGTGATGCTCCAAAAGCGAACAGTAATACTGCGCAATGACGGTCTGCGGTGGCGGACGTAATGAGTTAGGATAACACTATCACAGTAGTACACGAGAATCACCATAACCTTAGTCTGCTCCATTTGCAACATCAACAGAACAGGCTCTGCTAAAGCTATACTACGACATCCACATCGCTGGCAACGAGTTCTACACAACGCTGGTGACAACTTTGAAGGACAGTAACAGGTGCAAACATGTAACACTTCTGTATTGGTTGTGAATAAATAGTTGCCCCTATTTAAGTTACTACCCTCGTATCACACATACGCACGATGGAACTGAAGTCAGAGAACGGGCAGGCCATTCCTTTCGCCGAATACCTTATCATTCCAAGGTCTATTCCAGCTGCGCGGCTCGATGTGGTCACTTATTCTCATCCACAGAAATGGTGTCAGGGGGGAATGCCTCCCTGAAAGGACGCACATGGAGAAGCAGATTACGCCTCCTACCAGAAAAACACCTGGACCACCAAAATGATCTCGTTCGACAGTGCTAAACTGTCATGTGTGGAGAGGCTGGAACACGTAACGCAGCCGAAAGCACTATCGAACGCGATCGTTTTAGTGGTATAGGTTTTATGGTATTGGGAGGCATAACGTTGCATGCGCGTATTGACCTCCAAATCTTTGAACACGGTACACTCACCGGTGAAAGTTATTGTGATACTGCACTCCTTCTCCATGTGCACCTTTTCAGGAGAGCATTCAGCCTTGACTTATTTTTTATGAATGACGCTGAGCGACCGCATCGAACATCGCAGGTGGAGGATCTCTTGGAAAGAGAGAATATTCGTCAAATGGACTGACCTGCCTCTTGTCCCGACTTAAAGCTCGTCGAACAGGTGTGGGATGTGTTGAGCAGACGTATTATACCACGTCTACATGCACCAACGACCATCCAGCACTTGCCACCAGCGCTGGTTGAGGAATGGACTCTCGCAAAAAAACACCTTGGGAGCCTCATGGCCAGCATGAGCAGCCATTTCCCTTTGCGGATCTCACACACCCTGTTAAGAATCTTGTCCCGCCTTTCGTAATGTCCATGGGACCATCATAAATGACGGTGTACTGATTGTCTTTGGACAAAGAAATCCTGTAACAGTTTCACACGAGAAACAAGTTTCGATGTAGTGAACAGTGGGTTGTTAGTTCTAAACAGTCTCACATGAACAGTATCAGTAGACACCAATTTCTGTTCGTCTTAATGCGTATTTCTTTCAGTTGTCTTCAGTACTATATGAAGCAGTTCTTTCTGCGTTAAGTCCAAGTTTCAAAGAGCTATGTTATTTAGCAGTGACATATCGTAAGAAAGTTATTTTTGTCTGTAAGCCTTGCGCCATAATGTAGGCCTACAATAACGGCATTATTCCTACAAATCGAATTGTTTTAAATATCATCAGTTTCTATCAGACAACGAAACATTAACCTGTGACATCTTGGTTTGATTGTGTCGTTCATGTTTAACGTGTTAATAAATATTTCTTCAATGACTGTTAGTCATGTGACGAACCGTCAGTTCCGTGAAACACATTGTTAGGCGACGAGAACTGCATGGGAAAAGAGCGAATCGCCGTGAGACGGCGGTTCTGTCATCAGTACCTCGATTAATTCAAAAGGAGAGGGACGAAAGATTGTAGTGTTTAACGTCCCATCGGCGATGAAGTCGTTTCAGACGGATCACAATCTCGGATAATACAACAAATCGGCTGTGTTCTTTTGAGGCGAATAATTTACATTTACTTAATCGGTGTACGGAAACTACGGAAAATCTGACTGTTTGGATCAAAGGGCATCACAATATTTTGTATTACAGATTTACTCTTCCCGTGAATTTCCATTTCTCAGCCATTTTCTTCGCATTTAAATTTTTAAAAAACATGAACTAAACCATTAATGTGTTTCTCATATTTGATCGCAGTGATTTCAAAGAATAAAGATAAGTATTCGCATTTTAGAAATATAGAAACGAGCTTCCTGAAAAAAGAATTAGGTTTGTGTTAGAAATCTCTAGTCGTTCGGCAAAGCCACGACGAGTATTTGAGTTTCCTGAATTTCCGCCAGATGTCAGCATCTCTCGCACATCTTGCGCCATGTTTCAGAATTCAAGCATAATGAATGCCTGCTGTCACTTGTAACAGGTTGTCTGTAGTGGAAGTTTAATTTCCACATGCATAGCAGCTACGTTACTTAGGCGACGTAGCACACTAATTGCAAGTGGTTACTATAAAAACTGATCATGTGAGACTGTTTAGAACTAACAACCCATTGTTCACTAAGTCGGAACTTGTTTATCGCATGAGATTGTTACAGGTTTTTAGCGAATTTCCTTGGAATATGCAACGTCTCTAGAATAAATCAGGCTTTAATAAATGATATAAATATTCAACTAAGTAGTGTTTAACGAAGTAGTGACTCTTATGTGGTAACTGACGTTTCTCTACGACCGTAAAACTGCCTATATGTGAACAAGTACATTTTTGCGGCTACATTTTCATGATATTTTTCCAGTTTTTACCGCCGCTGCATGTACGTGTAAATTTAGAATCAACGTATTCAGTCTGCACCGTGTTCCTTCTCTTGTCAAATGTGGATTGTTTCGATGCTTAGTGGAAATAGAAATGTTGCACGAGATCACGGACACTACACGGCTGCATTCTGAAGTACTGTTTTCTTCATGTACGTATTGCTCTCCTTTCGACTGCCATTCTGGAGAGATCATGCGTGTCGAAACACTTTACATGCTCGGGTAGCTACTTCTTAAAGCACACACATGTACATGCAAAAATTAGAGGCAGATCATTTTCATAAGCAGTCTAACGAAATATGATGATATTCAATTACTATCTTCATTCATCAACTGAATATTAATTTTAACTGTGAGAAAGTAAAGGGGTTTAAATTAGGTTTTCACCCGAAACTGCTGCCGCCTATCTTTTAACACGATATTCGGCAGAGTTTATCCTCATCCTTGTACAAAGACACCTGGGATAACTAAAGTTCGGATGCAACTTCGTGTGAAGTTTTAGGATGCTTCTATCTTACCAGACATTTGGGTATTCATAACTTAGAAAGCTGCACGGTGTAATCACGCGTGAGAAACTGGCCAGGTGAAGTTGATTCTTGTGTGTGTTCAGGAATATCTGTAGCCGCGGAGTGTACCTCCAAGCAATCACGCCTTCTTGCTTTCTCCGCGTGTTTATCGATCGCAATTTGTGATGAGACAACACTTCATTCTCTAAACACGCCGCCGCAACATGGCTGCCTGGTTTCTGTGCGGGCGAAAGCTTGTATTCAGTCTGCGAAATTTCCAGCAAAATTTCTCTCAAGCCTAAGACGTATACGGCTTTTTTCCCTATTTTCAGCGTCAAATTTGCCAGCTTAATTCAAAGCATTCCCCTTTTCTTACTATCCTGCGTAAAATTTCAAGTTTTACTTACCTACCACATCCAATGTCTTTACAATCTGGGCTGCGGCTTGCTGTCTTTCGTATCTCTTAGAATTGTTCTCATCTAAAGCTGCTTCGAATATTAAATGACTTATATCATATGCCGTTTGAAACTTCGAAGGAATCTTCATTCCTTTTGGTAAAAATTTTATACGTGCTTCATATATGATTTATTTTCAATTTTTGCTGTTAACCTCGTGTTTTATCAGGCAATCTAATTTCTTACACTCTATTGTAAAACTAAATTCAACTTGTTCCACGACAGTGGAATCAGTTGATGTCCGTGGTGGCTGCTCATACGAACCTCACTAAATTGATACAATATTTTCCTTAACAGTTGCTTTCTATTTAACAAATTAGTTTCAGTTTATTATATCTGTACATGTAGGTGTAATTTTCATTTTAATATACTTTACAGCTACCAGAAGCGAAAATTATCTGAACTTTCGCAGTTACGAGGTATTTATGGCTCTGTGAATCCACCTTGAGGTAATGCACGCAGCTGTGGTTTTAATAATGAATCTACTTTCAATAATAATTGTCTGAATGGCTTGGTACTGTCATTCTAAATAATGTAGTCCAATGAAGTGGTGAGGAGTTGTCATCTGTGTATAAAAAGTAGTAGATATTTTAGACTGTTCATAGTGATTTTGCTTGTTTTGTGACAATCACGTACGAATATGATATGGTCATTATAACTGACTATTGGTTTTGGAGCTGATGGTTAACTGCCTACTTGTGCAATTTAGTTTATTTACGAGGAAAATAACCCTTACCATACAACAGCCTGACCTGTCAGGTATGTAGTTTAGGAATAAGGAAATACGTTTGTAATTTCTCACTGATAAATAATACAGCGAACATGCAAGTTTCCATTTATCGATACTGGCAACAGAACATTGTAAGTTATTTACATAACGTCTTGTTAGCTGGCGCACATTGCCACATGTTTTGTAGGTAGTTTAACAGTATTTAACAAGAAGACAAGAAGGGACTTCAAGCAACGGTAACTGGTCCCCAGAAAGACCAGAGGACCAATCGGGGCACAAAGAAACAGTATATAACAAAATATCGTGTACAATCATTATCACAACAAGAAAAAACGAATTAACTGTTAACATGTAAAAATATTGAATGGTTGTGTTCCTTTTTTTTGCATAGGTGGAAACATTTCACTAGGTAACTGAACAGTCAATGAAAATACCTGACCAGCCATTGATAGCTTTTATTAACAGTGTTCGATTCACCTAAGTTCAGAATATATGAAGTTCTTCAGTCTCTAAATTTATACATTGACTGAAAGTCGCCCATAAGAGATCGAAATACATCGGATTAAATCGGTTAATGCTACCGACATGCGTGTCTTTGCCTAACAGATCGAAAACTTAGGGCTATCATTTCAGAAATGTCAAATTCAATCAGAGGCGGAAACTGCACGAAGAGTTATAGTTAACTGTAGCTGTCCCACACTGGTGCTAAACATATAAATTTTAGAGAAAAGTGCATTTACATTTAACTGAAGCCGGCCGCCGTGGCCAAGCGGTTCTAGGCGCTTCAGTCCGGAATCGCGCTGCTGCTATGGTCGCAGGCTCGAATCCTGCCTCGGGCATGGATGTGTGTGATGTTCTTAGGATAGTTAGGTTTAAGTAGTTCTAAGTCTAGGGGACTGATGACCTCAGATGTTAAGTCCGATAGTGCTTAGAGCCATTTGAACCATTTGAACATTTTCACAATCATAATTGTACAATGATTGAAAGTAAGACTGGTGGTTCTCATAAATCTTCAAAACTAATCCAAAGCAATTTGATTAAGCAATGAGTAAGTACTGATGCATATGCTTTCACCTTTACAATAAAAGTGCCTCCCCTCCTGTACATTTTACAGATTGAAATTATGCAGACCATCTTTCCTATATATATACATAAAAAAAACCAGTTCGATTAAAAATAAAACTGGTACAACGCATAATTAAGATCACCCAAGCAGACTAGCACAGATTCAAAGATACACTGAAACATGAAGTAAGTTAATCAAGGCAAAGATTGTTTTCCAAAACCTAATGCATACAGAAGATCATTCTACATGAGAAAACTAAGGAATATCCACGTATCCTGAAACACTGATGGGGACAACAAAGACTATGTTTTCCAAGATACATTTAGCCTCAACTCTGATCCTGAAGTAGAATATACAGTAAATTTTCGTTATTTAAGTATATGCAGCCCAAATGATAAGCATGATCCTAAAATTTATAGGAAGCCCGTAACCCATAACATTCTACATGCCACAAGAACGTGCAAAGATTACCAACTACTCCTTAGACTCTCAGTAAAAGAGAATCACTTTGTAGAAATGGATTAATAAAACAGATTGCTACTGTTTATCTTTATGCACTCACATTAATAGATGATCAAAAAGAAAAAGAGTAATGGATAGAGAAATAAATTAAGAAAACATACTGCATATATCCCACTTTTAGGTAACATATTACAAAAAAGATGTCAACCTCTTTAGCCTGCGTAAAAAAGCAATAGCTTTCTCATGCAACAACAAGCTGTGTCACAGATTCACGTCTGTGGCAGAACTAATCTTACCATTATCCACGCTGCATGAAATTGGCTGAGGTCTGCGAATGTATAACGAAATTTATAAAACGACACATTTTCAGTTGCAGTCACGATTATTTTCCAGCTGTTATTTACATGCTGTTGAAACACGTAGTTTATAAATTTGAAACCAATGATGAAAGTTCACAAAATCCGTTGTTTACAAAATTACCTGTAATTAAGATTCTGTTCAATACATAGGACAAACTCGCTGTAACTATTAAGTTCGAGAAACGTACATTGCTGAGCAAAACGTTACGCCCATATGGTTAATAGCATGTTGGTCCACCTTTGGAGCGCAGTAAAGCAATGATTCTGCGTGGCACGACGCATTCGACAAATCCTTGGTAGGTTTCAGGAAGTATGTGACACCAGACGTCCACGCACAGGTCATGCAGTGGCCGTGAAGTAAGGGGCGGTGGATTGTGGGTGTGGGGCAGACACCCGAAAGCGTCCCAGATGTATTCCGATCACGAGGATTTGGTGAGCAGGACATCTACGTAGGTTCCCTGATATGCTCCTGAAACCGTGTTTCACGCAACCGTTTGCCTCGTTGAAGGCGTATGTGGACACGGCCATCGTTATGGTGTAACAAGAAATGTGACTTATCCGACCAGGCTACACTTTTCCATTGATCTAGGGTCCAGTCTCGACGATCACGTAACCACTGTAATCATAACTGACGATGTCCTTTGGTCAAAAGAAACGCGTAGGGGTCGTCATGCTTCTAACAACGAACTCTGATATTGCCAAGTATTAAGAAGAACTACAAATCATAAAAGGTTCATTGACAGTAGAAAATGTTTTACAACATAAAAAGTACGAAAGAACCGTGCACCTATATGTAGAATCATTTAAATTTTCATAATTAATGGAAAAAATTACACAGAACATATGCAAAACTATGGGAGGTTGTCGCTGTTAAGGGGTTTAAAATTTTTTGTAACTTTCAGAGCTTCTAAATATCAAGTAATACCGACTCGATGTATGTTGAACTAAGTTTTCCATCTTAAATTACCTACAAGATTCTATTATAATACAATAAATGTTGACAGAGCATACTTTTTTGTTGTGGTTTGTTTTGTACGTATGAAACTTACAAGGAACCTCTTGAGTGCGAATTTGCAGAAAGCAAATGATGTTTACGTCCCAGATATTGTCCACCATGCTGCTAATGGCAACAATGGGCAGGACTGGAGGTATCCAATGGTGAGCACAGAATGAGGCTGCGGAGCGCAGTTGAACTGCTTAGTCCGCGGGTTACTAGCAAAAGTGCTACAATTCTAGTGGTGTTGATGCAAAGCAGAGCAATGGCAACAATAAACAAAGCAAATATTGCAATATGTCTACAACAACAGTTGACATTTCGCCAGTAAAGAACTCAAGGAATTTCTCAGAGTGAGAAAGAATTGGCTCATGGAATATCAGCTTTTCTTCAAGATTAGTAAGTGGAATGTGTGGTGTCGTATACGCTCGGCCGTACGGACAATGTACATGAGCAGTACAACGATGACTATACTTGCCTGATAGGTGAAAGTGGTATTAAAACAGGTGTCGAGTGATCAACCACAGCAAAATCTGAAAAAAACACCAATTATTATCTGGTTTCGAGTGAAGACCGCAGCAATATGAGAGTGTAATGCGTAAAAAAAGCTGCAGGTGTTCAAGGGAGGACAAGGTGCATTTGTTACAGGAATTGGTGTTCGAGCTTATCAAGGATGCTCTCTACAATTTACAGAATGTAACAATATTACTCGTATGATAAGGGAAGTTGCTACTCATGTGTGAGTTGCGTTTGCTTGAGTGCGCGTGTGTGTGTCTGTCGTCTATTTTTGACTAATGCCGTACTGGTCAAAAGCTAATTTTTGACAGTCCTTTTGTTGTGCCTAGCATTTCCGCTGTATGGTGAGTAGCAACATTCCTTCTCATAATATTGTTACATTCCATACAGGATCTTCCATTGTTTTGATTTACAGAATGTGCGTGGTAGAGACCTACTACGTCATGCACATCAAATTGCCCGCTATACACTTTACAATTATTTCAAGGGAAGCAGCGGTTGGTTACATAACTTCAATCAGGGCTAAGTAATGGGAACATATAAGATAACGGAATTTAAAACATAGCGTCACCTTGATGATGCACAGCAAACTGCAGAAGAATATATATGAGATGAACATACCCTGTCGTTCAGTAAGGAATTAGGTCAGGGATTTTCTCTGCCTCGTGATGACTGAGTGTTGTGTGATGTCCTTAGGTTAGTTAGGTTTAAGTAGTTCTAGGTTCTAGGGGACTGATGACCATAGATGTTAAGTCCCATAGTGCTCAGAGCCATTTGAACCATTTTTCAGTAAGGAATTTGTTTTCACCTCCGACCAATCGGTATTTGAAGAGGAAATGCATATGAAAGCAATCCTGGAAATTAGAGGTACAAGAGAGTTTTATTAAGATCAACCAAGATTAACGCGTTTGTATACAAGTACGGTGACTGTTAGTCTGGGTGGAAAATTCACTGGAAAGTTATTTTATTGTGCGGTGAGAAGTTGAAGCTGCTCTGTCCCCTATGATTCCCTCTCCCGTGTGTGATCCTACAAGGGCAATAGAGACAGCAAGCAAGAGTGGGAAAATCCAAGTAAGAGAACTACAACTACGGTATGAGCACTGCTTTTGGCCAACAGCTGATCTACACTCACGCTCATAAATTAAGGATAATGCTGATACATGATGAAACAAAGCTGTGGTGGGTGGTTTGCGGGTTTACGAGTAAATGACTTCAGGGTATGACCGTGCGGTGCATTTGAGCTGTGGTCATCGCATGGTGGCGCTGGCACCAGTCCACATACGCAGAAGTGTGTTGGTGGATGTCAGAGTACGGTGCAGCGAGTAAGTGAGCAGACATTTTCAGACGTGCTAATGGTGACTGTGTGTTGAAAATGGCTCAAAGAACAAATATTGATGACTTTACGAGGGGAAAATACTAGGGCGACTGGAGGCTGGTCAAACACAGCAGGTCGTAGCACAGGCCCTCCGTGTGCCACAAAGTATGATCTCAAGATTATGGCAACGATTGCAGCAGACAGGAAACGTGTCCCGGCGCTACAGTACGAGACGTCCACAGTGTACAACACCACAAGAAGACCGATACCTCACGATCAGTGCCCGCAGACGGCCACGGAGTACTACAGGTAGCTTTGGTTCAAAATGGTTCAAATGGCTCTTAGCACTATGGGACTTAACTTCTGAGGTCATCAGTTCCCTAGAACTTAGAACTACTTAAACCTAACTAACCTAAGGACATCACACAGATTCATGCCTGAGGCAGGATTCGAACCTGCGACCGTAGCGGTCCAGGTACCTTTGCTCTGGATCTTACCGCAGCCACTGCAACAGTTGTCTCCAAAGACACAGTCTACAGACGAGTGAACAGACATGGTTTATTCGCCCGGAGACCTGCAAGGTGCATTCCACTGACCCCTGGACACAGGAGAGCCCATAAAGCCTGGTGTCAAGAACACAGTACATGGTCATTGGATCAGTGGACCCAGGTTATGTTCACGGACGAGTCCAGGTATAGTCTGAACAGTGATTCTCGCCCGGTTTTCATCTGGCATGAACCAGCAACCAGATACCAACCCTTAATGTCTTTGAAAGGGACCTGTATGGAGGTCGCGGTTTGATGGTGTGGGGTGGGATTATGATTGGTGCACGCACTCCGCTGCGTGTCTTCGACAGAGGAACTGTAAGAGGTCAGGTGTATCGGGACGTCATTTTGCACCAGTACGTCCACCTTTTCAGGGGTGCAGTGGGTCCCACCTTCCTCCTGATGGATGATAACGCACGGCCTCACCGAGCTGCCATCGTATAGGAGTACCTTGAAACAGAAGATAATCAGGCGAATGGAGTGGCCTGCCTGTTCTTCAGACCTAAACCCCATCGAGCACGTCTGAGATGCTCTCAGTCGACGTATCGCTGCACGTCTTCCCATCCCTAGGACACTTCAGGAGCTCCGACAGGCACTGGTGCAAGAATGGGAGGCTATACTCCAGCAGCTGCTCGACCACCTGATCCAGAGTATGCCAACCCGTTGTGCGGCCTGTGCGACATGTGCATGGTGATCATATCCCATATTGATATCGGGGTACATGCGCAGGAAACAGTGGCGTTTTGTAGCACATGTGTTTCGGAACGGTTTTCTCAACTTATCGCCAATACCGTGAACTGACAGATCTGTGTCGTGTGCTATGTGCTTATGCTATTAGCCCCAGTTTTGTGTAGTGCCACGTTGTGTGGCACCACATTCTGCAATTATCCTTAATTTATGAGCATGAGTTTAAGTAGCTTGTTTTGCTTTTTTCTTGTTCTACTATAAAAATCAAACTCCTTTAGAGCAAAATATCCCTTCTGAAGAGGGTGTGCCATTGCATTTCATATAACCTGGAAGCACTGGAATATTTCCACCTCTCGATGTTTGTTTTTCAGTGCGTATAAAACATTTTACTGCACTATCTATACCTACGCCTTAAAGGATAGCCAGTTTCACAATAATCTCCATGACAGACTGTTTCGCATTCGGTTTCATCAGGACTCATCACCCCGTTATACTGATATGATTCTATATGCATTCCTTAAGAGTGGATTCCTAGCTTATCGTCCTGCACGGTTTGTAACTCGCAAGGAATTGGCCTTCGATCTTGATGGTGAGAACCTTTATGATCCCTGTGGCTCGCTATTTTCCATTCGCTGTTCGTGGTACAATTTAATGGCTCTTTCTGAACATTTCTTAAACGTCGACGACATCCATTTTGTGAAATTTTTTAGAAATTAGTGGTAAAGTCTTATGGGACCAAACTGCTGAGGTCATCGGTCCTTAAGCTTACACACTACTTAATCTAACTTAAACTAACTTACCCTAAGGAAGTATGATAAGCCTTATATGGTGACGTTCTGTCTTCATCTCCTTAATAATACGCGATAGGAATGGACATTTTGGTCGGTATCTTGGTTGCAAGAAATCAGTGCAATCACATATCATTGAGCCATCAACTTCAACAACCTGAAAAAGAGTGCGTTTCGCAAGCGCATCTTTTATTACGTCTGTCCAGTCCTTTGGGATCTCATCTTTTGTTTTATGTCTGATGAGGCCCATGTCTTTGTCACTTTCCAGGTATGAATGTCCTCTTACCGGGAATGTCACACGAATTGATTCAGATCGCTTTGCGTGATGGACAAGATAATGGATGAACGTGTAGGGTGAGTTCTTGTTTTAGCCACTACATGAGTCACAGAAGATTTCCAAATTTTTAACCTCAGGATCCAGAAACGAAGTAACATAATGATGCAGGAAATAAACTACTTCACTTGAATCTTTCTTCCTTATAGCTTCAGGATAAACACAAAACCCTGCATTACTGTTTGAGAGTCGATGTATGTTAAATAGATATAGAGAAAGAGAAAGCTGTCGCTTATAATAGACAATGTTGGTGCTGATATTTGGACATGGAAAAATCGTTCGAAATCCATACATATAGATTCTTTGTTTGTAAACTTTCTGCTTCTCTGTCGAGATTGCCTTTTACGCTGATAGAATGCATCAGCTTTACGGCGGTGCAGTTCATATTCAATCTTCTCTCTCTTTATATTACTTCGAACGTCCGCTCTTTCCTTTCCATCTGTTGCATGTATGAGTTATGCCTCTAGAACTATGAAAGTTACAGAAAACTTATCACAAGTACTGCATGTATCACTTCGAAGGAAACCGAATGAGATATTAAATTTTGCATTAAATATTTTACGATAAGTTTCATATGATGCAGAACAAGCAGAATGTGTCTCTTGAAACATCTCGAACATCTTCAAGATTGTGAGTTCTTCAGGCAAATACAGTTTCCGTGTTTTATTTATGCTGTAATGGCTGGACCGTCCTCTAAATGACTTGATGTGAGCCGGCCGGATTGTCTGAGCGGTTATAGGCGCTACAGTCTGGAACCGCGCGACCGCTACGGCCGCAGGTTCGAATCCTGCCTCGGGCATGGATATGTGTGATGTCCATAGGTTAGTTAGGTTTAAATAGTTTTAAGTCCTAGGGGACTGATGACCTCAGAAGTTAAGTCCCATACCGCTCAGAGCCATTTTTGAAGTTCATGTGAGCGCAGATGTTTTGCTCTGTTCTGTTGAAAGTTTATGAACTTGGTTTCTGTGTTTCCCTCGTTTATCAACTGGCGCCATGCCTTCATTTTTTAAGGAATTTCTGACGGTTTCTAATCTTTTGGCTCTGAGCACTATGGGACTTAACATCTGTGGTCATCAGTCCCCTAGAACTTAGAACTACTTAAACCTAACTAACCTAAGGACATCACACAACACCCAGTCATCACGAGGTAGAGAAAATCCCTGACCCCGCCGGGAATCGAACCCGAGAACCCGGGCGCGGGAAGCGAGAACGCTACCGCACGACCACGAGCTGCGGACTTCTAATCTTTTCTTTGAAACACCAAGCAAGGATATAAAATCCTTTTGACTAACAAACAGTTCTGTCACAGTATTGTCTCTAATTACTCTGACCTTATAATGAAGTGCATAAACACGCAAGGTAGCTACTGCCTCATCTCTGCGAGGCCTTCGGCGTTGTGCATTGTCAAAAGTAATCAGTCCTGTCAGGTAACAACTTTGCTCACTGCAGTGCTTCAGAAAATTGAAATTAGATATTAATGTAGAATTCTCTGCATCAGTTAGCAAATCAGTACAATTCTTCTTGCAGCCACAATGCTCCCCTATTTCATGTGGCATTGTTCTTAGCTTTTTAGATACTTCACATTGTCTACCGTAGCTCTGTCTTGTTCTACACTTACCACTGCAGCTTGACTCTGGATATTCCATCACCAGTTGAAACACCGACCTCAGTTGGGTTTTACACGAAATTAAATTCTGTCTACCACACCACAAAGCGCTGAAGCGATTGCCAAAGCTGCTCTGTGTTAGCACAAATCACGAAATTTAGTTCCACCATAGCACAAAGCAAAGAAGCTAATGTCAAATCTGCTCCGTGTTAGCTTCGATAGTACATAAGAAGGATCAAAAAAGATGTTGCACTTAACAATGTCAACAATGAGACTTCCATAAAAGCAGACAAAAAATCAATACAGCTCAGAAATCCGCACCTGCTGGACTTCAGCCTTTCTGTCTGTGTATTGGACGGACTTGATCCGTTTCCTCCGTGTATACCATATTTTAATCTGGCTACAACTCCATGACCACATGACCATGCCCATCACATTCATTTAAGTTCACCCAACTGAAAGTACATCTGATGAACTTCATAATGAGACTACTAACTGATTTTCGTGAGATTTGGACTTAGCCCCTTCTTCCCGTGTAGTATATATATATATATATATGATCTTATAAATTAAAAAGACAATGTGGCTGACGTTGTGCACAACAACAGCAGAGGACTGCATGACGTCTTAAACAGCAACCAATGTCAACATTTATTAAAACCATTTCAGAGATGGTTGCGATATGCTATTTGGAGTGCCAGAGGCACTACCAGGAAATGGAAACGGGATTACTTACTTGACTTATTGCTTAAGATATTCTTACAACACACGATAATATCAAGCTTCTTATAAAGATACATTGGCTTAGTGCTTAATATAACCTTATAATACGAAGATACAATCCAAGACACCCTTCTCAAAGTGTAAATACAACCATTTTAGGGCACATAGCAAAACCTGATTCGAAAAATAATCACACAAATGCAATAATACAATATAAAATCGTAATACACTCGCAACTGATGACTTACATTATACAGGGTAAACAAGAATCCCACCGACTAACTTTCAGAGGCTCTCAGGGATACCTTCTGAGTATTTCGGTTTGAAGGACTCACGGTCTCCGGCGGATCCTAAGAGAAATCTGGCAAAAATTATTAAAAATTAATAAGTTAAAAATTTAAGACGAGTTTTTACTTTAGGGGTAACACATTTGTACTGACTCTGGCTTAACCTATGTGGATACGTTATATTCGATAGTAAAGTCATTATGCTTGTGAATTAACGTGAGCGTAGAAGGGCTCAAAAGATAAAAAAAAGCAGTAATCTCTACATTAATAATTGAAAATAGAGCAGAACACTGTTATTGTGAATACCAAAATACTTAATTTTGTTTACAAATCTGGGATCGGATACTGTCCATCAAATGGAATCAACAACAGGCAAAACACACAATACAGTGCAGTGCTAAAGCCCTTATGGGACGCGAAAGTATTGTGATGCGGGTGCCGTAGGTACGAGAAGAGCTCATCACAGCGTATTTGTGTCCGTCTTCCATTGCATTCAGTGAATCCATACACGAGGTGCATATCAACTCTTCATCAAACAAATCTCTCCATAGCACTGCTGCGTATCACTGTTAACTCACAACTAAACCTGCAGGTAAACAAAAACTAGGCAGAACCCAGCAGTACTAAATGCAAACCCGAGAGAAACGGGTTAAAGAGAGCATTACTACTGTCAACAGCAGATACCGTGAGCCAATGAAAACAATAGACACAGAGCATACCGTCGACATTTGGACGGTAGTACTGTGTGTTTAGTGCAATACATACAGCAAGTTAACTGCGGCAAAAAACTAAACTAAAGCCATTAACTTGGTAACGAACTACCGGAGACCGTCGGTCCATTAAACCAAAATACTGAGAAGGTATCCCTGAACAATATCTGAAAGTTTGCCAGTGGAATTGTGGTTCACTCTGTGCCCGTGCGAACATACAAAATTAATGGGAATTACCTGGCAACTCTGCGACACCCAAAAACCAACACACCAACATTAAATAGAGTCCAGAACACTCTCGACAATATACCATACCCATTCGTAAAACAAAACAGTTCTTATGATATATTATTTACAATGGATTGTTCAGTAAAGTGTATGGCGGGAGGGGGGGGGGGAGAGAATAAAGCTGGGTGGGAAAGGGGTGGACATACGGGGCTGAAGGAGGAAGGAAGGGAGGGAGGTGGAAGTGGAAGCAAAATGGTAAATTGGTATGCTACACTATGTACATAAGCGTATATTGCAATACTATATACTTATCCGTAAAGGTTGATATTACTGTGGTCTTAATAATTACTTCTTGTGAAGACCTCAGGTTATGTACACATTCTTAAATTGATATGCCAATACATTTATTTTACAATAATAGATGAGAGAAATCTATCAAAAATTATTTAAATTTAACAAGTTGTAAAATTTAAGACAATTTTTTACTATGGGAGATACCACATTAGTACTGACTCTGGCTTTATGTATACGGCTGTGCTAAATTCTGTAATACCATCGTTATGATTGTGAATTAACATGAGCGTAGAAGGGCTCAAAACATACAAAAAACAATAATGTTTACATAAATGAGAAGTTCAAAATAGAACAGAACATTGTTCTTGTTAATACCAAAATACTGAACTTCGTTTACAACTCTGGAATCGGAATTGTCAAGACGAAATATTTTGAAGGTTATCGATGTGTTTTTGTAGATTCTTAATTCATTGGTGTTAATTAAAACATCGTCTTTCAGATGAAACGTTATTTAAATCAATGTATTTTGACCTCCTGCTTCGACCGACATACAGTTGCTTCAAATGACCTTCTTAGACGCTTTTCGAAAAATATGTTGAGTTGTCAGACTTGAGGTGTCAGACTTGGCTGGATTAGTTCATGGGAGGTATTCACCACGAAACCCATTCTACTTCTGCGAATAAGAGGTGGTCCTGACCTCCAGTACATGTTAGTAATGTTAGATACAATTTCTAAGACATAATCAAAAATTAAGTTCTTGAAACGCACTATGAGAGCAGACACATTAAACATGAGTAAAATCACTGGTACGAAAAGAGACGAATAACTTCAGACAATGTTATATTGTAGTCAAAACTGCCTGTAACGTAATGTCACTACCAAGTCTTTATGCGTGAAAGTTTTGGTACGATCAACGAAGAGCTTTCCGTATGCAGTAATCGATTAGATATAGTTAGAGTCCATGCAAAGGGTCATAGATTGATAAGGGCGAAGAATTCAACAGAATGTTCTAATATTTCTGCAGTTACCTCTCTTTATTTCCCCTAAAACACTTGTATATTCTCACTAACGGGCTTCTGACTACAACCAAAGTGCAGCCTTTCGTTCGCCACATTACTAGGAGGGGGAGGGAAATGAACCCACCGCTCCCGCCTTTTACCCCTGGGGAAGATCCCTGGTACACGATCTGACAGCAGGTTAAGGCCCTCCTAGAGAGAGTGGAGCGAGGAAAAATCCCCGTTCCTACTCGGTATAGAACACAGGACCTTCAAAGCCGCTCTACTCGTTACACCACCACGGGCATCTTTACTTCGCTAAAGCTTTTGTGTACATGTGGAGGTTTTTCCAGAGTTGTTTGTTGCCTTCCCTTTCACGTTACAGTCTTCATGCAAACTCATTACCGAATCTCAAAAGTTCTTTCAGAAATACGACGTTATAACTCAACGGGAAAAATGTTTCACGTTCACATCACTGGCAAAATTTTATATTATCAATGAAATTGAAAAGCATACCGGGGAGTATCACTATATTGATGCTAATTCCTATGTAACTACACAAAGCCACGCCCTAACTTACTGTGAAGTGGACAACACCACAGTGTTAGAGAAACAGATTTTCAAAATTTATGCCTGTTTCACGTTGGAATCGTTTCAGAAAATGTTCTACGCAGTTCTCAGAAGCCGGTTGTATGTAACATTTTCCCCTTTGTCGAGTACAGTGTTAATAACGACGTGGCCCCTACAAGAAATTAGCTGCATGTCATCGTGAAGTTGCCAAACATTACGAACACCGTAAAGGAGGTCACTATAATTACGGCGCGTGGCAATCTTTGTAATTAACCAGTCACACTTCAGTGAAAGTATGTTAGAAATGAATTACAGTCATAGGTTGCCACTTTTATGACAGGCCAATATTCCATAATTTATACCTGCTTTTAACCTTATTTTATGAGGAGATGAATCTGGAAAATATCTCTAAATGTTGCGTAGCAACGCAGTGGTGTGCTTACTGGGAATTACTGTACTGTATCCATGCCGTAAACTCTCTCGCATTTACAAGTGTCTCTTTTGTATTATTATTATTATTATTACTATTATTATTATTACTACTGTCATTATTATTCTTATATAAAATGGTGCAAGCTGTTCGAGATTCTGAAAAAAGTAGGGGTAAGCTATAGGGAGAGACGGGTCATATACAATATGTACAACAACCAAGAGGGAATAATAAGAGTGGACGATCAAGAACGAAGTGCTCGTATTAAGAAGGGTGTAAGACAAGGCTGTAGCCTTTCGTCCCTACTCTTCAATCTGTACATCGAGGAAGCAATGATGGAAATAAAAGAAAGGTTCAGGAGTGGAATTAAAATACAAGGTGAAAGGATATCAATGATACGATTCGCTGATGACATTGCTATCCTGAGTGAAAGTGAAGAAGAATTAAATGATCTGCTGAACGGAATGAACAGTCTAATGAGTACACAGTATGGTTTGAGAGTAAATCGGAGAAAGACGAAGGTAATGAGTAGTAGTAGAAATGAGAACAGCGAAAAACTTAACATCTGGATTGATGGTCACGAAGTCAATGAAGTTAAGGAATTCTGCTACCTAGGCAGTAAAATAACCAATGACGGACGGAGCAAGGAGGACATCAAAAGCAGACTCGCTATGGCAAAAAATGCATTTCTGGCCAAGAGAAGTCTACTAATATCAAATACCGGCCTTAATTTGAGTAAGAAATTTCTGAGGATGTACGTCTGGAGTACAGCATTGTATGGTAGTGAAACATGGACTGTGGGAAAACCGGAACAGAAGAGAATCGAAGCATTTGAGATGTGGTGCTATATACGAATGTTGAAAATTAGGTGAACTGATAAGGTAAGGAATGAGGAGGTTCTACGCAGAATCGGAGGAGAAGGGACAGGATGATAGGACACCTGCTAATACATGAGGGAATGACTTCCATGGTACTAGAGGGAGCTGTAGAGGGCAAAAACTGGAGAGGAAAACAGAGATTGGAATACGTCAAGCAAATAATTGAGGACGTAGGTTGCAAGTGCTACTCTGAGATGAAGAGGTTAGCACAGGAAAGGAATTCGTGGCGGGCCGCATCAAACCAGTCAGTAGACTGATGACCAAAAAAAAAAAAAAAAAAAAAAAACATATTAGAAAACACAGTTCCGTTCTTCATCGCCGAACGCGCTGCCACCCCCTGGAGACCCCATGGGCTGTGTAGATGCTGCTGTACACCTTGCACCAACTCCGGTCTCTTTAGAAATAAAATTCCATGCCCGCACAAATTAAGTACGTGTTACCGGAGCATAGTCTTCAACAAAACTAGCTCTTCACAGTGAGAGTACGTTTATTCAGCAGAAAGCAAGTGCATGCAGAGCAGACCTGCCTGCCTCAGTATGGAGTGCACCTTTTCATACATACATGGAATGTGTTAGTAAATTTCCGTGTTCCAGCAATAAGTATGTTCCAGAACCTCGTAGAAATAACAAATATTAAAAGGCATGTGGTTGCAAGACGTGAGAATACAACCAGTGACACGCCTGTGACCAGCCAGCGACTGTAACTGCTACACTACAGCAGATCACGTACTGAACGGCAAGTGGAGTGCATAGTCGTATGCCGTGTGGCACCAAATACGTTGTGGGAGCCTTCTGGGTAACGAAGAAGACACAGAACCGAACACACGGAGTCCACCCCTTAAGCTGTCTATAGACCGTACTGCTCCGAGCATGTACTGAAACATTAATGAACCAAAACACTATGACGACTGCCACCGCGAGGCTGAACAGCACCTAGCGGCGTTACAGGTAGGCGACAAGGAAAATGTCTAAGTGAAGCAATCCATTGTAAATGAAAACATCGAGTGAACAGCACCTGTGTGACGCTCAAACTGGCATTAAAATATTATAAAGTGTGCAGCTGTTATTTAATTACTACTAGTCTTTTCCTCGCAGCTTCGACCACTTATCTGTTTGACACATGTACTGAACACACCTGCTCCTTCCCCTGTCTGTGCCCACCTATCCTCCATCTCTTTGTCCACCTCATCCTCCCACCTGTATCTGTTTGTTTCCTCCTCACCATTCTGTCCTCACCTCCTCCTCCCATTGTCCATTTCCTCCTCCCTCCTTTATCTTTCTTCCTCTCTCTCTTTCCTCCTCACCCCCCTCTCTCTCAATCCTCACCTCTCTCTCATCCTTCACCATCTTTTAAGTACCTTTCTACATGTTCCACCTGCCTCATGCATCTCCCCCTCCTCCCCTCTCTTTGATCATTTCCTCTTCCCCCTGTCCATCCCCGCCTCTATCCATATCAGTCTATCACCACTCATGCTCAGCAGCATGTATAGCACCTGCAGGTCAGTACTATTCCCACGACAAGCCTGTCATGCTGAGTGAGCTACACATCTGGGGCTTGAAAATCATTTCGTTGCCCCTGAGATACAGGCTGCCGTGCAAAGTAGGTCGACAAAGCAGGCCACAACACGCGTATCGTGTGGGGGAGAATACATATTGGGTCCAAGAAAACCATTCTAGTCTCTGGCATGTAGGCTGCCCTGCAAAGATGGTTGATTTAGCAGGGCGACACTGACCCCCCACATCATGCCTGGCATATAGGGCAGGCCATATACCAGAGGATGAAAAAAAAAACACACACTGTTTCATATATCTCCGAACCTACACTGGAACTGGGAGGCTGTAAACCCCACAGTGCTGATGTTTGTAGGGCCTGCTGTTTCTGTGCCAAACTTTGTTTAAATTGATCCAGCTTATAAATCGACCTGGAAAGCCATAAGTATCATATCAAAACAAATCGCCGTATAGTGGAATATATTGCAGCAGCGGACAACATGCAGCTGACCAAAACAACAATGTAATTGGAAATATAAGCCAATTGAAGATGGGTATGGTAGCCCAAAACCATTAAGGCACTGAAATAAATTATTTGCATTATTCACTCACAATCTTGAATGGCTGCAGAGTCCACAGGATCTGAAATGGATAAAGCAACAAAGAAAGTCAATGATCAAAGAAGGGGTGTAATTAGAACAGTAGCAAGGTGTGAAAGATAGTAACTCAAATGATGTACTAAGGAGAATTGAAATAGCAGCTGTCTGTGTGGCACTGTTCCTGTAAGGGCAGATAGGCCCATGAGACAATCTGCATCTTCCCCTGACGACGATCATCAGTTGCAAGACGCAGCGTCTCTGAGCTGCAGTTGACATCTACAGTGGGCAAGGAAGCTAAAGTGTTAAAAAATGGTGATATAATCGCGCATGCTTGACTGTAGTCTCAGCCTCCGAATACAATATGCTTGGACTTTTTATTATTTAAAACAGTACAGTTTGACAGAGACAACAAGATGTGCTGTGCACATTTGGAGGTTTCCTCTTAGGTTTCTTAACTAAGGACATAAAGTCCACAGTGTAGCCGAACCACTTCCATTGAACAGAAAGTCAAAGAAGTAGGTTTCGTAATATTGGACAACTATGCGTCATTATTAGCAATTTTAAATTTACATAACATTCACGTTTTTGTGTGCAGTGAGGTATAGACAGTTAATTGTCACACAGTTCTCCCTCTCATCCCCTTCCGCAGCTCAGGACAAGACTGTGACGTGACGTCTAAAACAGGGAAAGTAGAGTTAAATTCATCTGTCAGGAAGGTGGACTGACCTAGTGTCTCTTTATGACACACAGTTATAGCTTTATTACAAATTTGTCCAGTTTTATGAGTTTGGTTTTATTCACATACAGAGAAACATTTACCACAAAATTTGCGAACTTGCCGATTTTATTAAAATCCAAGTAATTAGAGGCCTATCCTAACTGAAATAACATAAGAATGAAAAAAAGTTAACTGCTTTAAGCAAGGTATTTAAATGAAAAAGTTATACCCTTATTTAGACGTCTGTTCAGTGGAATCGAAACACGTAGTAATGCTCACATTTAACACAATATCCTGAAAGCGAGACAATTAGTTCAAACTGTTAGGCATTTAAAAGTTCGATGTTGTCCGTCCGTCTCTCTGTCTCTCTGTCCGACAGTTAAAAGCCTTTTTTTTCAGAAACGGATGCATCAATTTGAAATGTATATCAAATCCTGAGGCCTACGGTCCCTTGTCAGCGTAAAACGTCGAACTTTGTAAGTCAATGGAGGCAAAAGACACGGCCATTTACGCTATGTGATCAAAAGTATCCGGACACCCTCAAAAAGATACGTTTTTCATATTAGGTGCATTCTGCTGTCACCTACTACCAGTTACTCCATATTAGCGACCTCAGTAGTCATTAGAAATCGAGAGAGAGCAGAATGGGACGCTCTGCGGAACTCACGGACTTAGAACGTGGTCAGGGATTGGGTGTCACTTAGAAATTCCAAACCGTATCAGGATCTATTGCAAGTACTATAACCGTTAGGTGGGAGGTGGGAAAACTTGGATTTCATGGTCGAGCGGCTGCTCATTAGCCACACATCACGCCGGTAAATTCCAAACGACAGGAGCGTAAACATTGGACGATTGAACGGTGGAAAAGCGTTTGTGGACTGACGAATCACGGTACACAATGTGGCGATCTGATGGCAGGGTGTGAGTATGGCGAATTCCCGGTGAATGTTATCTGAAAGCGTGTGTATTGCCAACAGTAAAATTCCGAGGCGGTGGTTTTATGATGTGGTCGTGTTTTTCATGGAGGCGGCTTGCACCATTCGTTGTTTTGCGTGGCACTATCACAGCACCGGCCTACATTGATGTTTTAAGCACCTTCTTGCTTCCCACAGTTAAAGAGCAATTCGGGGATAGAGATTTCATTTTTCAACACGATCGAGCACCTGTTCATAATGTACGGCCTGTGACGGAGTGGTTACATGACAATAACATGTCTGTAGTGGACTGGCCTGCACATAGTCCTGACCTGAATCCTATAGAACACCTTTGGGATGTTTTGTAACGCCGAGTGCGTGCCAGGCCTCACCTACCGACATCGATAGCACTCCTCAGTGCAGCACTCCGTGAAGAATGGGCTGCCATTCCCCAAGAAACCTTGCAGCACTTGATTGAACATATTCCTGCGAAAGTGGAAGCTTACATCGAGGCTAAGGGTGGGCCAACACCTTATTGAATTCCAGCATTACCGATGGTGGGGGCCACGAACCTGTAAGTAATTTTCAGTCAGGTGTCCGGTTACTTTGGATCACATAGTGTATGCAACATATTTTAATGTTCGCAAACTCACTCATCAGAACCTATAGAGTACTTTCCGTTGGCTTAGAATCATGAAATTTCAGAAAAAGGAAGGTTTCTTGGTACAACGAAAGTAAAAAATCCTAAAACTGTAAATTTGTTACTATATCACACGGAATTTTTTTCTTTTTCGTTTCTTACCTGACTCTCTGTTTGTTCGTTCGTCTGTTGAGACTCCTTTTTCTCAGGAACGGGTAGACCTGTCAAGTTGAAATGTATAGTGCTTTTCGGTGTAATAAATATAAGCTTCCAAGTCAGTGCAGCCAAACGATACGGCCATTTAGATTATACAGGGTGTTACAAAAGGGTACGGCCAAACTTTCAGGAAACATTCCTCACATACAAAGAAAGAAAATATGTTATGTGGACATGTGTCCGGAAACCCTTACTTTCCATGTTAGAGCTCATTTTATTACTTCTCTTCAAATCACATTAATCATGGAATGGAAACACACAGCAACAGAACGTACCAGCGTGACTTCAAACACTTTGTTACAGGAAATGATCAAAATGTCCTCCGTTAGCGAGGATACATGTATCCACCCTCCGTCGCATGGAATCCCTGATGCGCTGATGCAGCCCTGACGAATGGCGTATTGTATCACAGCCGTCCACAATACGAGCACGAAGAGTCTCTACATTTGGTACCGGGGATGCGTAGACAAGAGCATTCAGATGCCCCCATAAATTAAAGAGGGTTGAGGTCAGGAGAGCGTGGAAGCCATGGAATTGGTCCGCATCTACCAGTCCATCGGTCACCGAATCTTTTGTTGAGAAGCGTACGAACACTTCGACTTAAATGTGCAGGAGCTCCATCGTGCATGAACCACATGTTGTGTCGTACTTGTAAAGGCACATGTTCTAGCAGGACAGGTAGAGTATCCCGCATGAAATCATGGCGGTGAATCGAGGAAGTACAATACATACTGACGAAACTAAAATGAGCTCTAACATGGAAATTAAGCGTTTCCGGACACATGTCCACATAACATCTTTTCTTTATTTGTGTGTGAGGAATGTTTCCTGAAAGTTTGGCCGTACCTTTTTGTAACTCCCTGTATATTTTGATGCTCGCAAACTTACTCAACATAACCTTTGGGGTACCTCCCGTTATCTTAGAAGCCTGAAATTTGGCAGGAGTCAAGGTTTCACAGCACAGTCAAAGGAAAAAAGTCCGAAAGTTGTTATTTGTAATTATATTACACGAAAAAATACTTCTTTTGTCATTTGCTATCCGACGTCAAACTTGAAATTAAAACGATCAGTAGCTCTGCTTCAGGCTGACTGGGCCTAAGTAGTAACAGTCAAACATCAGGAAAGGAAAGACTCATTTCTCATATAACACGTTTCGGAATTTACCCTTCACCAGATATCCATGAGCGATTACTGCTCGTAGATATGGCGTTTCAAGTTGTATGCGAAACTAACATCCGCAGAATACTTGCAGTAATCGTTTTTGGATACCTGTTGATGGATGAATCCCGAAGCGCTGCATATGAGCAATATAGTCATTCCTTGCATGATGTTTCACTTTTACCATTAGGACTCAATCAGCCTGAATGGAGAACTTCTGATTATTACAACATGGTCGCCAGCCTCCTGCATTACTTTATAAATCACATTTACATTACTGAAATCAAGACATTGTCGAAAATCTTGGAATCTCTAGGACCGATAGCTCTTACTTTCAGTTGGTCTCCGCATGAAAATTATCGGCAGTAGCAGAGTTGTCGAGAAATCTATAAACAGTTTTTCCACCTACAAACAAAATGGTTTTGTGGCCAGCTCAAGTGTAATGCACGTGCTTGTAGCTTCCATCACTAATCAGAGCACGATGGAAGAACACACTGCAGCACAGCAATATCCTGAATGTTGATCCGAGTTACAGTATTTAAGAACAAAAATCTGGAGCCTGATATTGTCACAAACTTCCTCAGTTTGTACAGTACTTTTTAACTTTATTGTATAACTGGTTTCGACTCTTTCTTTGGGCCTTCCTCAGATACATTTATTACGCATTATCTCGAAGCGCATATCACCGTCTGGCAAAGACACAATTAATTCCACTAAAACTATTACTTTTACCTGAACCTTTGTCGAATGATCGACTTGGGCTTCGGAGTAGTTCGTAATTAATTAGTGTGAGGATGACCCAAAAAAGGATCGAAATCGGTTATCAATTAGAATAAAAGAAGGACCAGATTACTATTAGAGAGCTTTAGATTTTGTACTAAAATTAGACCTACATAGGAGATAACAACGGCTGCAGTTAATGATTGGTCATAAGCACTATCGCAAAATCGAATCATGTATTACTCGCCGTCTACTGGAAAATTTAACTCGTCATTTTAGGGAGAAAAAAAGGCGCGTGATCGGGAAGGTCACAAGTTTCATCTTCAGAAAAACTTGACGTATTACTTGCTGACACGTAAAATTTCGACTGCAGATCCGTCTCCAACATTGAAAGAAGTCTGATAAATCATAAATCAGAATTCTGTACTTACCATCGTATTTCGCACGAAGAATTGTACATGAGCATGTTGTTGTTGTTGTGGTCTTCAGTCCTGAGACTGGTTTGATGCAGCTCTCCATGCTATTCTATCCTGTGCAAGCTTCTTCATCTCCCAGTACCTACTGCAGCCTACATCTTTCTGAATCTCTTGGTCTCCCTCTACGATTTTTACCCTCCACGCTGCCCTCCAATACTAAATTGGTGATCCCTCGATGTCTCAGAGCATGTCCTACCAACCGATCCCTTCTTCTAGTCAAGTTGTGCCACAAGCTCCTCTTCTCCCCAATTCTATTCAATATCTCCTCATTAGTTATGTGATCTACCCATCTAATCTTCAGCATTCTTCTGTAGCACCACATTTCGAAAGCTTCTATTCTCTTCTTGTCTAAACTATTCATCGTCCACGTTTCACTTCCATACATGGCTACACTCCATACAAATACTTTCAGAAACGACTTCCTGACATTTAAATCTATACTCGATGTTAACAAATTTTTCTTCTTGAGAAACGCTTTTCTTCCCATTGCCAGTCTACATTTTATATCCTCTCTACTTCGACCATCATCAGTTATTTTGCTTCCCAAATAGCAAAACTCCTTTACTACTTTAAGTGTCTCATTTCCTAATCTAATTCCCTCAGCATCACCCGACTTAATTCGACTACATTCCATTATCCTCGTTTTGCTTTTGTTGATGTTCATCTTATACCATCTTTTCAAGACACTGTCCATTCCGTTCAACTGCTCTTCCAAGTCCTTTGCTGTCTCTGACAGACTTACAATGTCATCGGCGAACCTCAAAGGTTTTATTTCTTCTCCCTGGATTTTAATACCTACTCCGAATTTTTCTTTTGTTTCCTTTATTGCTTGTTCAATATATAGATTGAATAACATCGGGGATAGGCTACAACCCTGTCTCACTCCCTTCCCAACGACTGCTTCCCTTTCATACCCCTCGACTCTTATAACTGCCATCTGCTTTCTGTACAAATTGTAAATAGCCTTTCGCTCCCTGTATTTTACCCCTGCCACATTCAGAATTTGAAAGAGAGTATTCCATTCAACATTGTCAAAAACTTTCTCTAAGTCTACAAATGCTAGAAACGTAGGTTGGCCTTTCCTTAATCTTTCTTCTAAGATAAGTCGTAGGGTCAGTATTCCCTACTAGTATTCCCTACTAGTTGATGGCAAGTCAATCTTCGCATTATGCACTAACTGTCAGTGGAATGAAAACTCACACCATCTCAAATAAGTGGATAAAAGCCAAGCTCATGGTCTCTCAACGTTTGGTTATCCCAACATAAATACATTTTTATAGTTTCATGGAATAATTGTATCATGAAAGCTCGTTGACTTCCAAATGTGTGTGAATGTTTTGTGAACACCGAAGAGATTAATACATTTCGAAAGCAGAAATAGAAATCGTCGAATGATTTGTTAAATCTGATAACTGAGAACAGGAATCTTTCGAAAGCGGGCCACTACTTCAATACTGGAATAATGATACATGTAGAACACACGATTTGTATGGTAATTGCATTTTCGTAGATACGAACACGTTTTCGCACGAGTGAACGGAATGCAATCACTGTAGAGCGCTTAACTCTTAGAAGATCACCTGACTTGTTCCTCCTTTCCCTTCCATATGTGGACAAGTGATTTTTCTCTCATAACCTACATATTGGCATTCGCCGTACTCACACATATACACCCACCTACCCACATTCACATACAAACACACACACACAACACACACACACACACACACACACACACACACTTTACATATACATTAAAATACAAGATGCTTGAAGAGAAATTGTAAATATTTGAGTACATGCTGTAAAAACAATTTAGTAAACGTTGTTTTCATTTGGTGCAGATTTACTCGTTAATTGTTACTTGGTATCTTTAGATTCACTTTATTTTCCCATCCTCCTACAACTGAGTATGATAACCGACACAAAATACACTTCATTTTATTTCATGGCCCTTTTCTGGAAAAAAGGGCCACAGTCTGTTTCTCTTCCGCTACAGGATGATTGCTCTACATGTGAGAAAATGTTCTAAATATTATTGTTAATATGAGTTCATATGAGTAGTATAACGAGTCGCTGAAAAATAGAATTCCTGTCTCCATTCGACTCAGACCACAGTTTAATTTTGCAGTCGAAGTGAATACTTTGTAGGACAGTAGGTAGGTTGAACTGACTGAGGCCAGAGACCCACGATCTGTCGGCAAACATTATAAAAAAGTAGTACGCCAAGGAGAAGGCAAGAGCAACTGATGAAATAAATGAAACTAAAAATTTAGCAGCCTTTACACGCAATGCAGATGTCACTAGGAGGCATCTGAGAAGTACGAGAGGAATGAACGAAACGAATGTTTTGCGAACACTACATTCCATCGGACTTTATACCCTTCAAATTTTGCTGCGTCTCCAGCTTCATGCCAGTAACTTCAAAAATTTGTTATAGTTCTCTGAATGTTGTCTACGAAAAGCGAAAACAGATGCGATACGCGTATGAAAAATTTTGTTTAAAGAAGTCGTACCGTTTACTAGTTGATGGCAAGTGAATCTTCGCATTATGCACTAACTGTCAGTGGAATGAAAACCCACACCATCTCAAATAAGTGGATAAAAACCAAGCTCATGGTCTCTCAACGTTTGGTGTGTTTTTTTGAAGAACCACATCATGGGTACCTGTTTTATTGCTTGGTATCTAAATACACTCAAATATCTAGAATTCTTAAGAAACACAGCCGCCCCAGTTATTGGAAGACATCTCACTGGTCGTAAGGCAATCAGTGTGATACCAACATGGCGGACGTACCTCTCATTCCGCACAGGTAATGACAGACCCTCCTAATAGAGCATTTGGAGAGCATTGAAACGGTCGTTCAGGAAACGCAAAATGGTCTTCATACTTAGCAAACTTAACACTTCCGTATTTTTATCTGTGGTGAAAATGAAAAAAAGGGGTCTGTTAAGAAACACCGACGACTGTCGAAGGCATGAACGGCTTTATAACATGGGCTTGTGCTGCCGTTAACTCCAGACGAAATTCAACTTGCAGTATTGTTATTCTAGAATACATAGCTTGTAGCAATGCTCCAGATCAACGGTTTGAGCACTTGTGATGACAATTGTGATAACAGACACACGAATCGTGCCTGAGTTACGTTCTTGCTTATATTTAGTGTATTTGGGGCAACATTTGTAGAGCCTTTCTTCCTGGTGGCAGGATAGTGATTTGCGGCGCTGCATCTTGATACTATTTCATCAAGTCCCTAAAAACATAAGTTGTTGAAGTTCTGTTAGCAGCTTCTATCAAATTCCATAGAAAAAGTACGTAGTTCTATTAGAGAAAAACAAAGTCGGTGAATAAAAACGACAAAAACTGATTCAGCAAATTCACCATATTGTTCGCTGTATTTCGATGAAAACAGAACCTCGATGTAGCTATTCTTTGTGGAGATATATTTGGGTTGGCCTGTGTTCAATGTTTCGCCCTATATAGCTCGATCACGACGTTTGAATGTAGGACAAAAAACATCGCGAGTGATTAACATGTATTTGGGACTCCGTGTCACTACCGGCTTGGCCCGCTGAGACTAAGAAATTGGAGGAATTCTAAAACTAGCGAGTGGGCACGAACTGTGCGCGGGGGAGAAGACATGTGAGTCACGAAACGTTTCCGTCGCTCGCTGTCCGCTAAGGGTGACGAATTGGAGGAACACGAAAAGTACAGTTTTAGTCTGAATCCGTCACGAACTGCGTTCGCAGAAGAAACGAAAAGGAACATCAAGTGTCCTACTATATTCATTACTCAGCTCTAGTTGCAGCTGTAAAATACAGATAGTTGAATACAGATACATAACGATTAGTTCTAATGTGATTTTAAAAAATTCCAGTCCAATGTCAAAGAATAATTTAGCACTCTTCGAAACATTACCTACGACTCTTCATCTGATGGTATATTGGTGTACATTACGTATGACTTTTCTTCCGGTGTATCAGGGGTATCTGTAAAGGAAATTTTCATCTAGGAAATTTTTAGTTCTTAATTCGACAGTAGTTTCTGTTTTGTTAATTGTCTTTGTTTTCAATGTGCAGTTATTGCGTATTTTTTATTTACCAGTCTTCTTAATACAAATGTAAAATGTGAATGCACCAGGGGAGCGGGCGAAAATTCCGCACTTTTATAGTTTTAAATAATGACAGTACTTGGAGTAAGTGTAGTCTTTGGGATGAGAGTAGTTGTGGGAACGAGGACAAAACATCTTTAAAAATGACCAGAAAAATGCGAAATAATAATCATGAATTTATGATACATCCTTGTATATATATTTTCGTGCACATAATTTTGAACAAAATTCTTTACAAAACTTTATGACCCCTCGGTGTAAACAATATTGGAGGGAAGAATGCAGTCCTTGTGAGTTTATTGTTTTTCATTTTCTTTAGGTAGTATAAATGTTAGTTGATGTAGTTAACCTAGAAAAGCCCACGTACAACTGCCAGTGAGTAAAGACGGGATTAGGTAAATGCAATCCAACTCTTTGCAGCGTACGGGTTAGAAAGTAGTCTTCGCTTCGTACTCGGTACACCACTAACGCCACAGTAAACTCTAACTGTATTTTGAGCTTTAAAGCACTTCGTAATTTATGCTACAGAAGCAATAAGTGAATAATGTGAAAAAACAGAAAGATAAACGACTGTCGTGAGGAGTGATTCTACATGTAGAAAAGTCAAAACAGTCTTCAGTGAAATGAAAACCTAGGATAAATCTTAAGAGTACAATGGGAATTCCACTGATAATGCAGAGCAGATAACGAACAGGTGGAAGGAGTAAGTTGAAGGCCTCCATGATGGTGAGGATTTGTCTAATCACGTGACAGAAAAAGAAATAGGAGTTACAGGAGAGATAAGAGATGCAGTATTAGAATGAGAATTTAAAAGAGCTTAGGAAAAGATCAAATAAGGCAGAAGGGGTAGATAACAATCCGCCGGAATTTCTAAAATCATTGGGGTAATTGGCAATAAAACGATTACTCAAGTTGGTGTACAGAATGTATGAGACTGGCTATATACCATCAGACTTTCGGAAAGACATCATCCACACAGTTCCGAAGACTGTGAAAGACGACAAGTGTGCGAAGTTGGTGACAAGAATAATATACAGAAGAATGGAAAAGAAAATTGACGAACTGTTAGATGACGATCAGTTGGCTTTAGGAAAGGGAAAGGCACGAGAGAGGCAGTTCTGACGTTGCGATTGATAACGGAAGCAATACTAAAGAAAAACCAAGGGACTTTCAAAGGATTCGCCGTCCTGGGAAAAGCTATCGACATTGTAAAATGGTGCAAGATGTTCGAGATTCGGAGAAAAATAGGGGTAAGCTACAGGAAAAAACAGGCGATACACGGTATGGACAAGAACAAGAGGGAACAACGAGAGTGGAAGACCAAGAACGAAGTGCTTGGGGCGTAAAACAGGGATGTAGTCTTTCGCCCCTACCGTTCAGTCTATACAATGAAAAAGCATTGACGGAAATAAAAGGAAGTTTCAAAAGTGGAATTAAAATTCGGGATGAAAGAATATCTGTGATATGATTTGCTGATGACATTGGTATCTACAGTCAAAGTGAAGAAGAGTTACAGGATCTGTTGAATGGAAGCAACAGTCTAATGAGCATAGAATATGGATTCAGAGTAAATCGAAAAAAAGACGAAAATAATGATAAGTAGCAGAAATGAGAACCGCGAGAAGTTTAACGTTAAAATTGGTGATCACGAAGTAAATTGGGGTTAGGATTTCTGCTGCCTAGGCAGCATAATAATCCATTATGGACGCAGCAAGAAAGATATAAAAAGCAGACTAGTCCAGGGAAAATCGGCATTCCTAGACAAGAGAAGTCTACTAGTATCAAATATAGGCCTTAATTTAAGGAAGAAATTTATGAGAATGTACGTTTGGAGTACAGAATTGTGTCTTAGTGAAATAGGGATTGTGGGAAAGCCGAAACGGAAGAGAATCAAAGCAATTCAGACGAGGTGTTACAGAAGAACGTTGCAAATTAGGTAGACTGTAAAGGTAAGGACTGACGAGGTTCTCCATATAATCGGCGAGGAAAGGAATGTGTGGAGAACACTCACAAGAAGGGACAGAACGATGGAACACACGTTAAGACATCAGTGAATAACTTACATGCTACAAGAGGGAGCTGTAGAGGACAAAAACTGTATCCAGCAATGTTACTCTGAAGTATGAAGGTTAACTGAAGGGAAGAATTCGTGGCGGGCCGCATCAAACATTCAGGAGACTGATGGCTCAAAAAACAATCAATACCTAAGGGCACTACAGAAGAAGTAGTTACAAATATACTATTGTGTCAAAAGATGCGTCCAAAATATGTTTTGCATTCAGAATGTTTGTCGTGGCCTGTACGACAGGCAAAGAGTTCAGGGACTGAGGTTATGGCCGCATAACTTACAGCTTTAACTCGATAAACGGTTTAAGTGAGCACGTTACATCGTAGTAGCAGTAGGTAAATTACAATTCAAGGCGACAATGACAAATATTTTGTCGTTTCGAAAATATTATTCGTTTAGAATTTGTACTGCGGCAGAGATAACGAACTATTGCGTGGTCACGTTAATTGTCTATGACAATTTTGTAAACAATTTAAACAGTTAATAAGTACATTAAAACAAATGATATTGTATTTGTAACAAGATAATATGAAAAGGGATTCTCTTATTCGTGATTAATAAGTTAGTTTCGTAAAATATAGGTATGAAACTGAGTATCCATGATGTCCTTTTTCCTATGACAGTTAAGTAACTTTTATGTTAAAATTTTCAATAAATAGTAAGTTTTAGCGTTAAATCGGTATGCAACGTCAGAAGCCGGCTAAAGCACCTTTCTAACTATGTGACTTGAGATTAATATATATGACGTGTCCGAATACATGAAACTTGCTTTGCAAATGCACTCATGTTGCTGTATTTGTGTGTAATGTTAAGCTATTGGATTTATACATGAAACTTGACTTGCAAATGAATTCTTGTTACTGCATTTGTGTGTAAAGCAAATCTGTTGGGTGTATGTAGTCAAATACTATGCCTGTCAGGTCAAAGTTAAAATCTGTATTTTGTAATCGAATATGTAACCAAGAAGACAATCGAGTGTGGAAAGATGGTGTGAGAGATAGAAATATGTTACTGGGAAAATGGTTTATGTAATGGGGAACAAGGAATATTTTGAAGCAATGGTAAGAATGTAAAATCTTGAGAAGAGTGCTGAAGGAATATTTCAATTGGAAGGTGACGAAGTGATATCGTTTTAGATAATTTGTCAGAGTAAGGAGTATAGATCGCGTTGGTGAACTTCATCGACAAAACATTACCATATAAATTTTTCAAAGGCTGTGGAAGAATATCAAGAAATAAGAGAAGCCACTTGGAGTGCGGAGGAAGAAGGGGAATTAATTACCTGATGAAGAGCAGCAAGAGAGAAGAGAAGAACAGAAGGAATCAAAAACCGTTTGAGGGTGGACGGGAACTATGTCAGATAGAAAATATTTTGTGTAACTATTTGAACTATGATTAAAAACTTGTTAAAAATGTAGCGGCGAGTGCAGTCACGAGAAAAAATTTGTCGGCGAAGTGGAAGGCGCACGGGAACCGTGTCGTGCAAACAAACTGTGCAGAATGCAAGAACTGTTTATGAATAAGTGACTGTTACGTGGACATTCTTATTAGGCAAACAAATTAGAATCGGCTTTATTATTTGTGAAGGCGTAAGATATAATTTGTGTGTGCACTTCACCTGAGCAAATGTGATAACAGTATGGCTCCCCGTTGTTAGAAGGCAGCATTAGTGTTTCTCACAAAGTGCTTCATCTGAATCAGTAACTAAATTTTCCAAGGCATTTTAAAAACGTTTAATATACAGTGAACTATTGTTTGGAACGGAATCTTCCGTGTATTAACTTAATTTTCATAGATGTTAGCACATTTGAACTGGAAACTTCCCAGTTTTCCCAGCCACCTCAGCTCAGCGGTAGCAGAACCGTCCAGCGGTACACTGCAGCAACCGACAGTTTACAGCCGGAGGTAGGAGAATCTCAGAAATACATTTCTTGCAGCAGATAGGAAACCGCAACGAAAGCATATTTACGACGACACCAAACGTCGCGGTCTTCATTAAATGAGTTTAGACAAGGGAATTAACTGAATCTCAAAACATTTATATGCAGTTGGAAATGAAATAATAAAATTAAGTTATACTCACAGAGCAAGCCTTTAAAAAACAGATTCAAGTAAACGGTAGCCAGTCCAGCTTTATTAAAGTAAGCAGCCACTTTCATTTCTTAGCACAATAAAACTTCTGTGTAGTAACGAGACTGTCTCTGATTTAACTTTGATGTCACATTAGCTTACACTGGCTACAGAGCGTATGAAATAATAAGACATCTGTAAATAGTAGAAATTCTCATTAAGTTCAGACCCTAATTGGTAAATAACACATACTCACATAAAATTCTTATGATAGATGTTATTATTATTCTTGATTAATGAATTGTTGTCTGGCTCGCATTCGGGAGGACGACGGTTCAATCCCGCGTCCGGCCATCCTGATTTAGGTTTTCCGTGATTTCCCTAAATCGCTATAGGCAAATGCCGGGATGGTTCCTTTGAAAGGGCACGGCCGACTTCCTTCTCCGTCCTTCCCTAATCCGATGAGACCGATGACCTCGCTGTTTGGTCTCTTCCCCCAAACAACCCAACCCAGTTGTTGTCTGGGTTAAGTGTGTGAATGTGTGTTCTTACTTGTGTTGCTTATGTAGGAAATGTGAGACTGTGCAGTAAGAGAGAAGTTTGTTTATCAGTGTATGTTGTTATCGATTAGATGGACGTGATTGAAGTTTCAACAATGTTTTATGAGCATGCAAAGGAGTTCTCCCACTTAAGAGATTGTAGTGGCAGTTGGGTACTGCAGAGAGCAACGTACCTATCAGGCATGGTGAAGCGTTCACTCATTCAGTGAAAATGGTATAAAGATAATACACAGGTATAACAACGCCTGTTCTGTCTTACTTGATAAAACGGAAATCATATGTAATTTTATCATTATATGAGTAGCGTTTTTTCCCATATAAAACACATCTCAGTACCTCTCGTCTCATATCAAATATCTCTCGTCATTGGGTGACCGTAACACAAAATCTGATGCATTCGGTGCCTTGGATGTACGTATGCATGACCGTAAATCTTAGTTTTCTTCTCCATTTCAGCCACACCTTTGTGTAATAAACTACGCATAAAAATCCTCTTTTCCAAAATCATTCAACGACAGGATTCAACAGTTCCTCTTATCATAGGCGTATCCCACCTTTCTTCCTCCTGTTCACCTGACAACGAGTACCTACTTTGTCAACACTCATGTAGCTTTCCTCAGTGCTATTTCTATCACTGCTTCTCCCTCGATTGCTTTACTTTCATTATCACATTTTTTCTGCTATTTCTCATACTTGCTCAGGCTATGTAAGTTCTTGGCCAGGATTCAATCCTTTTATACTTTCTATTAATTTAGAATTACTCCCTGGTGACAGAACTATTTTAATAAGAGAAATGCTGTACCTATCACAATATTCATCATTGCAATAATTATAGTCATTATTACAATTAATTTCTTTCATATGAAATTAGTTATGATAGTAATTATAAAAAACTGTAATTCACTTTTCACGCACAACGCAATGTTAACTGGAAGAGCATTATTTCAAATGATGAATATTGAGATATAAGAGTCGCCCTGAAAAAATTGCTTTTACCAGGCACAATTTATATTGTCATAATATAATAACGATAAAGAGTGGGCTGAAGTTTAAGAGAAACGCCAGAAAAGACTATTCCACGAGGAAGTAGGATGCGGAAATATTGATGAATGTTTGATGTTCTCTGAGGATTTAGATACGGCGGTAACGGATACCAAGTAGGCAGTTCAATTGATGAGTAATGAACATCAGTGAAATGGATAATCACAGATGATGAATAGACAAATACAAGTAAAAGAATGGTCACGGCAAAGAAATTATGACAATCAAAAGAAGTATTTCAATTGATTGACAAGATAAGGAAACATAAAAGTTACCAGGAAAAGAAAGAACTACAACAGAACGCACTCAGATGAAATCAATAGCAAGGGGTAAAAAAATGGAGAGGAATGGCTGCAATAAAAATGTGAAAAAATCGAAACAGATAAGTCGTTGGAATTACAGATTCAGCATATGGATAAACCAAAGAGACTTTCGGAGGATTTAAAAGTAAAGGCGTCAACAAGAATGCGAAAGGGGTTTCACTATTAACACAAAGAGGAAAGTGATACAAGGAAATATATTAAGGTTCTTTACAAGTTGTATGAACTGCTTGATAACCGGAGAGGAAATGAGTTCGCTTTCTAGGTTGTACGGGATAGGATGAACAATGAAATTACGACAGGGGTAATGGAATGTAGTTAATTCAGGAGAGGGTGAGGGAATTACTTCAGGAAACGAGACACTAAAGACAGATCAGTTTTATATTTGTGTAGCAAAATAGATGACGATGGTTGAAGTAAAGAGAATATAAAATAGGTATGTACTGGCAACAGCAAGAGAAGTTTTCTACAAAAGAGAAACTTGGTAACGTAGATATAAATTTAAATGTTAGTAAGCTTATTCTAGAGACTTTTGTATGTATTGTACTAAATTGAACTGAAATATGGACAGTAGATAATATTGGCAGCAAATTTTTGAAACGTCGTGCTACAGAATAATGTAGAAGGTGGAGACCTTGGATAGCTAATGAAGAGATGATACATAGAAATGAGGACAAAAGAGCCTTCAGTTTATCAGACAGTTGTACAAGGAATTACATATCGGAAAAAATACTGTGAGCTATGTCTGGGAGACTTTGTTTTATTTTTTATTTTTGTGATCTGACATCGGAGTTATCAAAAAGCTTCCTGTATGGATTATAACTATAAAAAATAGTGTGCGGTCAAGAGGAAAAATTTAATAATTGCTAGAATTAATATGAGTTACCCTCTCCACATCTCATATTCTCGGTATTCTATTAATTCTCCAGTACTTGCATATTTTACTTCAGAGGAATAAATGACTTCCCTTAATGTTCGCCACGTCAATTCATACCATCGTCTTCACAGGACTTAATCAATACTAGTTTCCTAAAGGGCTCGCAAGTAGATACATTTTAGTTCATGTCGAGCAAGACACCAATTATTCACTTTGACACACACACACGCACACAAACACACACACACACCATGCAATGTTTTCTGGAGGTTTTTCTTGGTTTAAGGAAAATGCCAGACTGTAAATCCTTTACCAAAATTATCCCGGTTCGGAACCCCAAACTTCATTTCCAGCTCCTGGGGCCTGGCTGCACTCCACAATGGGCTGTAATTTAAAACTGATTTTCCCACCAAAAAGGCAGAACGAATTCTCACTCTGCAGTGGAGTATGTGCTGATTTAAAACTTCCTCGCAGATTAAAACAATGTGCCAGACTGGGACTTACTTCCGCCAGCATATCTATTATCAAATACTTTGCGGGACTAGCACTTCTGGAAGAAAGGATACACCGGAAAAATGCCTTACCAACAGTTTGGAAGGCAGGAAAGATATATAAAGCTGCGAGAGCGGGGCCTTAAATCGTGCTTGGGTAGCTCAGTCGGAAATGCACTAAACGTAAACTCAGTCTTTTCACAGATGATACGGTTGTCGGTAATGATGTGTTGACTGAAAAAGGAGCCGCGTGGGATTAGTAGAGCGGTCTTAGGCGTTGCAGTCATGGACTGTGCGGCTGGTCCCGGCGGAGGTTCGAGTCCTCCCTCGGGCATGGGTGTGTGTGTTTGTCCTTAGGATAATTTAGGTTAAGTAGTGTGTAAGCTTAGGGACTGATGACCTTAGCAGTTCAGTCCCATAAAATTTCACACACATTTGAACATTTTTTTGAACTGAAAAAGTTTGCGCAAATAATCAATCAGCTCTTAATAAGAGTTGAAAGTGGATCAATTATTTTTTTAAATCTTCAGAAATATAACATTATGCGCTTTACAAAAAGAAAAAAATGTAGGATAATTTGACTGCGATACGAATGAGTTACAGCTCGAATCAACCAGTTCATACAAATACCTAGGTGTAACAGTTTTCAGGGCTAGGAAATGAAACGACCGCATCCGCTTAGTCGTAGATACAGCTGATAGTAGATTTCGGTTAGCTAGTAGAACACTAGGGAAATGCATTCAAAGATGATTGCTTGAAAAACACTCGTTTGACCCTAATAATATACCGCTCACGTGTGGTTGACCCGCACCATTTGAACTAAAAGGGGACGTTGAACACAGTGGAAGAGGGTCATCAGGAATGGTCATTTTCTTTGACCCATTGGATAATGTCACAGACACGCTAAAAAAACAGAATTGACCTACACTTGAATATAGACGAACCCTATTACGTGAAAGTCTACTTAAAAAATTTCAAGAAACAACTTAGTGATGAATCAAGTAATATGATATAATCCCCTAAGCATTGCTCCGATATTGATCGCGAAGGCAGCAAAAATATATTGATGCAATCATTCTTCTCGCGCTCCCTATGTGAATGAAAGGAAAGAAATCCTAATAACTGGTACTATGAGTACCCTCTGCTATGACTTAATAGTGGTCTATAGAGTATGGATGTAGATATAAATATATGTGAGTGTAGGCTTCCAAAGCCACTGGCATCTTCAATAAAATTTCTCCATGTATCTGTAGCCGTCGTCATGTTGTTTTGTGCGCTAACGTTTCGGACAATGTTGCAAGCTGACTTCCTCGGCGTGCCGTATTTTACTCCCTCGAAGGCCACTTGCAAAAAAGTCTGAAACTTTATCGTTCAGATAACATGAATATGCCATCGAATACCAGGAAATACAATGCCTAAAAACAATGTGAAGCACCCAGGAGAGAAGGAAACTAAATGAAACTTCACTGGTTCAGAAGGAATGTGGTGTCATTACAGTGATCACAAAATAGTCTCAAATTCACAAAGAACATGGCAGTAAGAGCACATTTACCAGTATGACGTCAGACACCTGGCCTGGATGCTTGCACTAATTTGGTTGGAATGGGTGTTGTACAGCCGTTGTATCCTGTCCAGGGGCAGGCTGGACCACAACTGTTGTAAATGGTCATTGATATTCTGTGTCCTGACACTGGAACAAGATTAACTCTGGCACAGCAGGCCGCTGTGGCCGAGCGGCTCTAGGCGCTTCAGTCCGGAACCGCGCTGCTGGTACGGTCGCAGGTTCGAATCCTGCCTCGGGTTTGGATGTGTGTGATGACTTTAGGTTAGTTATGTTTGAGTAGTTCTAAGTCTAGTGGACTGATGACCTCAGAGGTTAAGTCCCATAGTGCTCAGAGCCATCTGAACCATTTTTGAACTCTGGAACTGATCCCACACATATTCAGCCGGGAACAGATCTGGGGACCACGCTGGTCACGGGGTAGCTCAATATCATGCACATAGTTCCTAGAGACAAGCGCCATGTGTCGCCGATCATTGTTCTGTTGAAAATTCATAAGAGGTAACACATGAGGATGCAGGCTGCCCATGACGAACCATTGTACCGTCAGAGTTTCCTCTATTACCACCAGACGCGACGTGAAATAATATCAAATGGCTCCACGCACCATTTCGCTAGACATAACACCACTGTGCCACTCCAAAACATTGGATGACTGAGACCTCTCCCCATGCCACCGCGATACTCCTCATCACTGAACACAATGTGGAGCCATTCATCGGATGTTCATGATTGCAGGTCCTGGTACTTCTCGAAACGCAGCCCCTTGTGTTGTGTTGTTAACGGCAGCCTACATATGAGACCGTAATTCCCTAGTCCGTTGCTGCCACTCTCCGACTAGTGGTATGGGATGACGCAGAAGGCTGCAGGGAATCCACTGCTTCTCTCAGGTGGCAGCGCAGATGTGAAGCGGTTACGATATGCTTGGTGCACAATAACTCGATCCTACCTTGTGTTGATCAGACATGATTGACCGGAACTTTGATGACGATTATGCCAGACCTCACGTTACCATCCACTCCTTCATCTGGTACTGTGATATACAAATGCGTCGTACATATGTATACTGCACGATTCGAACAGTCGGCCAAATAGAGGCCCACAGTAAAGCCTCTTTCAAAGAGTATTAGGTGCTGATAATGCTATCTCACACGATTGCGTGGTGTTTTCGTGTTCTTAAAAGTGATCAAGCAACATTTCAAGTGTTCACGCTCCTCATAGATCCACCCAGCCTGGTAACAATGAGAAATTGCAGGTCACTCTCACTTCTGATTCGGTGTTATGCCACTTCATGTTCTTAGGGAAAATGATCTTTACTGCAAATTTGACTTCATACATCATGATAGTGGTGGTCAGTAGTTAATGCTCTTGTCTTCGTGGTCTAGGGAAGGAATAACGGTAAGCTTTACCTGCGTTCAAAGGAATAGGGTGCCGATTTAAACGACTGCAGTAAGAGCCCACAGCGATGGTGCGCCGAGGGAAGCGCGTTTTTTCTGCGAAACCTGGGGGAGACATTTCCGGACTTCCGAGTTCTGTGGTCTCATTGTGCATGCACTTTGGTTGGTGCTGGCGCTGAGAAATCACCGCTCCAATGGCCCGCGCATTGTAGACCGGCAACAAAGCGGAGGATGGGCCTTTATTAGGCAAGAAGACGACAAAACAACTGTGAGCGTTCTGTGAATTTCTGTGGGACAGGGGCACTGGCGCCCAGACGTCCAGACTCTGTTACAAAACATACATGTGAAAGCACGAGGTTTTTAGCGAGTTTATGGCCATTCTTTGAAAACTTTGAAATGGATGCACCAGGGGAGATAACAAGCTTTAATGGTGGGATGTAGTTCCATCCGGGTCATGTTGTTGGCAAAAGAAATGGCAAACGTGTGGGAAAGAGGCCTCGAAGCTGAATTTCTTTCCTTTTCTCCCAATTAACTTTAAAGTCTCTGATTGGTCAAATCGGGGTATGCAGAGCAAAGCCCGCTCTCCCAGCTTCGAATGCTGGGCTTCAACTCGTGATTGGCTTGTGATAAAGTGGGTGAATTCTAAGACGTAAATGTGCTTTGCTACCGAGCTGAGGAGGAAGCGGACGGAAAGTGCAGAGGACATTCTTGTACTGGCGGTTCACTAGTCATTGCAGGTCTCTACCTAAACGGTGAGACTTGTGTCCTTTGCTAGTATGCCACTTAGAGCCTGTGCCAGTCACCTTCTGAACTGTCAGAGGTACTGCTTCTAGCATCACATACACAATGAGTCACGCATAGTCGTGGCATGAAGTCAAGTTGGTTTGGCAGACCAGCAAACAGGTCCACCTGCACACTGGAATCCACTGGGCTTTCAGAGGCTCATAGGGATGTACCTACATTCTGAATTAATCGAACGTGAGACTGCGTACTTGCATTTTTCGGGCGAGCGCCACTAATAACAGATTGCGGCCGTCCATGAATTCAGTCGCCTAGCGCATCGTGGTGTGCAGCCCTGATCAGCAGGAGGGTAAGGTATTCACTGCTGCGGTATAGGGCTCCAATATACAGGGTGATTCAAAAAGAATACCACAACTTTAAAAATGTGTATTTAATGAAAGAAACATAATATAACCTTCTGTTATACATCATTACAAAGAGTATTTAAAAAGGTTTTTTTTCACTCAAAAAAACAAGTTCAGAGATGTTCAGTATGGCCCCCTCCAGACACTCGAGCAATATCAACCCGATACTCAAACTCGTTCCACACTCTCTGTAGCATATCACGCGTAACAGTTTGGATAGCTGCTGTTATTACTCGTTTCAAATCATCAATGGTGGCTGGGAGAGGTGGCCGAAACACCATATCCTTAACATACCCCCATAAGAAAAAATCGCAGGGGGTAAGATCAGGGCTTCTTGGAGGCCAGTGATGAAGTGCTATGTCACGGGCTGCCTGGCGGCCGATCCATCGCCTCGGGTAGTTGACGTTCAGGTAGTTACGGACAGATAAGTGCCAATGTGGTGGCGCTCCATCCTGCTGAAATATGAATTGTTGTGCTTCTTGTTCGAGCTGAGGGAACAAATGCTTGCTGGATGCGTGCTACATTTTCATCACTCGTTCTCGGCCGTCCAGAACTTTTCCCTTTGCACAAACACCCATTCTCTGTAAACTGTTTATACCAACGTTTAATACACCACCTATCAGGAGGTTTAACACCATACTTCGTTCGAAATGCACGCTGAACAACTGTCGTCGATTCACTTCTGCCGTACTCAATAACACAAAAAGCTTTCTGTTGAGCGGTCGCCATCTTAGCATCAACTGACGCTGACGCCTAGTCAACAGCGCCTCAAGCGAACAAATGTACAACTAAATGAAACTTTATAGCTCCCTTAATTCGCCGACAGATAGTGCTTAGCTCTGCCTTTTGTCGTTGCAGAGTTTTAAATTCCTAAAGTTGTGGTATTCTTTTTGAATCACCCTGTATGTTTCTCAGCACCCTGTTCTTTCGAAGCATACTTTTATTTTTGGAATGGTAGAATATAGATGCTTGATGGTGGCGTAGTTTTCGTGCCATATCCCTGATTCACGTTTATGAAGTCAGATAAAGCGATTAGTGTTCTGGTTAGTGTTGTGTGTCGATCCCCAGCTGATCACTTTGTCCACCATAGAGCCCGCGTTAGTAAAAGCGTTTGTCAAATGAAGATGTTTGTGTGGAGTTTCTTTAGTCATTTTTTTGTCTTGTTATGTTAAGATTGAATAAATCTATTGTCACATACACCACAACTTATCCCTGAGTTCTGATTAACAGTACCTTCCCATTTTTTAAAATTAAAGTCTAGATCTGAAACGTAAGTAGAAGGTTTTCATTTGGCGTCCCCTGCCAGGATCTCTTACTTTATTAACGTTATCTTTCAGCAATACTTAATACGAACAACATTAATGCACAGCGGTGGCCATAGTACCTATCTCAGAGAATTATATACCCGTCCATGGTATGCAAGTGTACGACGTCACACTGACTTCTGACCATGTCTTCTGAATGCTTCACATTATTCTTAGGCAGTGTATTTCAGAGAAGAATCCATCTGATTTTCGTCTCCCTTAACAGTACTGTCACATACGCAGTGCATTTGAATATGTTGCGTAGAGAATACAAGATATCTGCACAGAAAAATAATGCAGGGCAACAATATACACATCAACATTTATGACCAAGCTCGATGTAGTGACCTTTTGACTTACGGGTTTTCGTCTTATGGAGCCGGCTATCTAGGCGCAAAAATTGGAATACTTACAATAAATAATTGAAAGTAGCATTGTGAAATGTAATCTTGTGTTTTTAGGCATCCGATTTCCTTGTCATACAACAGCATGCTATATATAGACACTCAGCAGATATATTTGAGACACAACTTTCACACACGTCTAAGACAGGTCCATTGTTTGCTGGGTAAGAAAACTCTTTACGATTAGCAACCCTAACCTATCCTTCGGAGTCTCGTAGCCAAGAATGTCATAGTGCTTTTTCTTTTCCCTTTACTTCTTGCTGCCCCATGCGGTAGTTACCTACAAAATGAATCAAAACTGCAATATATATATATATATATATATATATATATATATATATATATATATATATATATAAATGGTGACAATTATTGAACTATATGAAACAAATGTAAATTAGTTACAAACTACGGCGTGCACACACTTTTTTTCAACACGTAAATGTCACTACAGATATTCGGATTTAGGTTATGAGTAGTTCTATTGCCTGCCATCATTGGCGATGATATGATGCAGACGAATAGAGAAATTCTGCATGGCCCTCTGAAGTGTCGAAACATCGATGCTATCGATGGCCTCCTGAAAGACTGTTTTCAGCTCAGCAATGGTTTTGGAGTTATTGCTGAACACCTTTCCTTTAATACAGCCCCACAAAAAGGAATCGCATGTGTTCAGATTCGGGAGAATATGGCGGCCAATCGAGGCCCGTGCAGTGGCCTCTGGGTACCCCAGAGCCAGAATGCGTTCCCCAGAGCGCTCGTCCCGGACATCAAACACACTCCTGCCTCGATGGGATCGAGCTCCGTGTTGCGTGAACCACATACTGTCGAAATCAGGGTAACTTTGGATAGTGGGGATGAAATAATCTTCCAAAACCTTCATGTACCGTTCGGTAGTCACCGTGCTATCAAGGAATATCGCACCGATTATTCCGTCACTGGACATTGCACTCACACCCGTTGAGGGTGAAGAGACTTCTCGATCGCAAAATGTAGATTGTCTGTCACGCAAATTTGCCAGTTTTGCTTATTGACAGATCCATCCAAATGAAAGTGGGCTTCGTCGGTAAACAATGTATGCATGCGCGCACTAATTCTCATCATGCCCCGCGACCAACCCTGCAGTATGAACGTACTAAAGAAAACCGTCTAGAAGTTATGACGATTTTATTTCATATAGTTCAGTAATTGCCACCATGTATCATGTCATCATTCTGATTCCACACAATAGTCTCATTGCTCAGAGGTACACTCAGTTTTCTCAACTTCCATTACGAACAAGTGCGATTCAGGATTTTCTGTTTTTAATAAGTGATCTTAATCAGAATAATATGCTTTCGCAAGAGATGTATTCCTTATCTGCTTTTTAACTGTGACGTAGTGAGAGCGAAAAATTGTTGAAAGCAGCGCGAGGGTTCATTTTCATAGATATATTAAAAAAATGTTTGGAAAAAAGAATGAAATGTTTTGTAAAATGATTTGGCTATAAGTAATAAATAAAATAGACTACAGAAACATTTAACGTGCCTTTGAATGGTGCTCTAAGTCATGTACAGTAAATCAGGCCCCTCAAATATTTTGCTAATCTATTTTATTTAAGACGAAACGTTCCACAACACAACATATGGATAATTTGGGGTGTAAGAAATGGGAAGGAAAGGCGATGGGAAAAAGATAGGAAGCAAGTAATGACATCCAGCCCATTTTCATGTATTTGTCTCAGCAGCTTCATTGCATGTTCGACAGAACAGACACCACTCATGTCGATAATTTCACAAAACATTTGACCTTTCCTTCTAATTTCTACTTTTGTTCAGAAGGCATCAAGTATGATATATTTAAATACTAGTCGGTATTTTTACATTATTAACAGTATTTTAATTAAAGGAAAGAAGTTTCATTTCATTCTGTAATTTGATATCTATTTTGTTCTTTCTGCATGAAAGAAGAAATTCCACAGTTTTTACTGTAATGTATACAAAATATTAGATCTTGAGGAGAGCGACTTTCTGGCACTTTATTTACGTAGCTAGCAACAGCTGTTTCTGGAACATTTCAGTATCCAATCAATGTTTCAGTTTTCCCTGTTATCTCTGATTACTTTCAAGCAATGAAATATCTTCTTGCAAAATTAGACTTCACGCCGGTTAATTCGATAGGACATTTATCCATTTATCACTCTTACTTTGTTCTACTTGTCTCTCGTGTTTTTATCTTCTTTTTTTCTTTTTTTTAAAATTGTGATTTCATTCCCTTGCTCCATATGAGCAGGGGAGGACTGCCAGCGGCATAATCCATTGTTCTTCAGCCGAGTGACATTACAGTTACAAAAAGAGACAACTATACATTTAAAAGGCGAAAAAACGGGGGCATAAGAACATAATAGGTGGAGACACGGATACGTTCATTGTGGGACAGTTAAAGAAGTGAATACAAAGTTAAAATACACAGTTGGCGATTCGTGAAGCACATAAAATCCCCTGAAGATTCTTGTCTCTGCTTAGCTACGTACTGTTATTCCTGCTTTTCTGTATAGCAGGAGTGGGAATATCCTTTGTGTCTTTGTAGTATTCTAGCTGCTTCAGTAGCACAAGATCGAGCTCATGGTCAGGATATTTTAAATTAATGGATTTAATGAGCCTTGAGCCTTTGAACTTGCGAAACTGTATGTTATTTGGGAGCCAAAACTATCCGGGCAGACGAAATTCAGCATCACTGCGCCATCTATCGCCTGCGGAGTGTAGCGCAACCACACGAGTAGGAAACGGGTGGCTACTCCTCGTGATGAAGGAGCGGAGCCTCGCGCCATCTGTAGCTCGGCCCAAAAGACACATCGTTAAGCAACAGGCTTGGCCTCATTTTCTCTGCTGTTAGCGCAACTGGTGGTCTCGCGGCCTTCTTTACTTCTGTTCGAAGATCATCTTGCTCGCTTTTCTTTTTTTTTTTTTCCAAATGTTCAAATGTGTGTGAATTCCTACGTGACCAAACTGCTGAGGTCATCGGTCCCTAGACTTAAAAACTACTTAAACTAACGTAAACCAACTTATGCTAAAAACAACACGCACACCCATGCCCGAGGGAGGACTCGAACCTCCGGTGGGAGGGGCCGCGCAATCCGTGACATGGCATTTGTTTTCCTAATCGATAATTAGGCATTTAGCTACAATAAAAATACACAAATTATTGAATGCACGAAAGAATGTAATTATGCTGAAGTTCCGCAGGTGATTTTGTTAATCTTCACTTACTCTCTAAATACTCATTGCTCCCTGTCATTGTTTTTTTAACTGCATCTATCATTTTCCCTAAAGTTCTTCATTCAGATCGGTGCAAAAAACTGAAACTCAACAGACTGGAATTTACATCTGTGTCTTGTATGACAGTTCACGCGAAATCAGAATGGTTAAGCTCCTCTGTGGTATTCGTCCTTCGGACAGGTACTATAGTTCTACAAACTTTCGGAAATGACATTACGTCCCCTAGTGACTGCAATCACAAGTGGAGTGCGGTAAAAATGACTCCACATGCTTTCGTAACAGCCCTGATTTCCTTGCCCTGATTATGCAGCCCTTATAACCGTATCTACGTCGGTGGCAGTGGAATCGTTCTGCTTTCAGTTGCAAATGCGGTCTCTAAACTTTCACAATAACGTTTCGGGAACAGAATGTCTTCTTCCCTCCAGGAATTCCCATTTGAGTTCCAGGAGCATTTCAGAATTACACTTATGCTCATCGAACCTACCGGTTACAAATCTAGCAGGACAACTCCGAATTGCTTTGATCTCTTCCTTTAATCCGATCTGGTAGATATCCAAAACCCTCAAGCGGTATTCAAAAATGGGTCTCACAGATGTTCAGTACACGATCTCTTCTATAGATAAACTACACTTTCATAGAAATGTCCCAGTAAATCGAAGTCGACCTTCCCTGCAACTGTTCTTACTGCTCGTTCCTCTACATATCGCTTAGCAACGTTATGCCTAGATATGGTATTTAATACAGGTGACTGTATGAAGTAGCTGACCACAGATATTGTCCAAGTTATCAGGTACACTCCTACAACCAATCAACAACGACACTCTTCTGTACATTGCAACATTATCAGTAAACAGTCGCAGACTGCTGCTCACACCATTCGCCAGATCGTTTATGTACGATGTCTGTTGAAAAAATTCCAGAATATTCCTCATTTCGCGCCAATGGTGTGTTGGGACGAAGATCGGTTGTCATCCTCGCACACGCCTGCGTTTAATATATAGCTGCCGGACTTTCATTGTTGCATGTCTGTTGGTTATTGTTCAGTGCGTTATAGCGTAGAACGTGGTATCACACACTTGGCGAATTCCGAGATGGTAGGGTTGGAGGAGCAACACGTCTGCATTAAATCTTGCGTGAAAATCAAGAAAACCTTTACAGAGACATACCAAATGGTGCGGAAGCCTACTGTGATGAGCTCTTAAGCCCTACTTGGTGTTACGATTCGTTCAAACGGTTCAGCATAGAAGCTTTTCTGTCTCAAGGATATGTATTATATTCGAATGCTCGGTAAGCATTAAGGATATAGGTCCTTAATATTGCGGATCAGTTCTTTTATCCGTCTTATATATGAGTCACCTGCGTTTTTTTTCCAGTCGCTGGACTAGACCTACAGTTTCGCGACAAATGCAGGTTGGGCAACGAACTAGTGTCAAAGTAAGGCCGCACTGGGATTCCATCCGGATCTTGCGACTGTTTTGTTTCAGCTCTCAGTAGCTACTCAATACCAGGGATCATATTTTTATGTCCTTCGTATGGCAGTTTCTGGCATGGTCAAACCATTATACTCATATACATGTGCGATTCCGGAAAAGAAGAGAATCGAAGTGTTTGGGAATTGGTGTGGGGATGCTGAAAATTTGTCTGACTGATGAGTAGGTTCTTTGCAGAATGGGTGAAGAACATTTGGGAAACAACAAGAAAGGGGGATAGGATGGTAGGACATGTTTTAAGGCATGAGGGAATAACTTCCATGACACTACAGGGAGCTGTAGAAGATAAAAGGAGTAAGGAAAAAAAGAAATTGGAGTACATCCAACAAATAATTTGAGGAGATAGAGTGCAAGTGCTATTCTATGATAAAGGTGTTGTGACAAGAGAGTAATTCGAGGTAGGACGTACCAAGCTAGTCATAAAGCTGATGACTTCAAAAAATAATAAAAAATTCGGTTCTCCCCCGCGAGTGAATTTTTAAACGTGAAATTTAAAACGTCAGCTTTTCTTTTGATGTCGTTTATTGCCACACCAAACTGGTCGACGAGTGACTGAACAAAAGCCTTCGGCCCGCTTAGTGATTCTTTAGTAGAGCCATGATTTTCTCAAGGTCTCGGCAACATTTTTCTGCAACGTATGGCAATGGAATTTGTTCTATACTTTGCGCGTCGATCCTTTTTTTATAGAAGCATGAATTTCTAATTACTTTTGCCATGCGGTGTTCTTGCATTCGTTTTTGAACCGAGAATGCAACAATATCTGCTTTCTCAGTATTTTCTGAATTTTGTTGTTAAAACAGGATGGATATTTTCCGTCCTTAATTAACTTACTCGGCACTTGCTTCTCCAGAGCGCAGTTTAAAATCAGTTTAAACATTGCCCGTAATTTCTCTATGTCCATCGTATCTACATTACTAAGCAGCTAAAACGATCACCCGGTCACTTGGACCCAGTTGAAGGTCGTCCATCTGACGGCTTCCTGGGGCAACAAAAATTTCATTTTCAGTATTTCATTTAGTTTGTAGGCATCTGACTTACTCGTCATACATCCCACGCCATACACACATACATTAAAATCACAGACACTCAGCAGATACACTTGAAACGTGACACTCACTCACTGCGGTGAGAGTGGTCATTGCTTGCTGGGTGAGAAAAGCCTTTGGGATTAGGAAGCTGAAGCTATCCTTTGGGGTCTCGCAGCCAACAGGGCCGTAGTTTTCCTATACAATACATTATTTTTCAGAGATGTTCTCAATTTTCCGAATTTGCTTTACGAAAACGTGTCACTCAGATTTCGCTCGGTTTAAAAATTCAACATGCTGTCATAATCTACTCGCTAAGATGTATAATCTTACGTTAAATTCTTAACGCAGTAGGTCCAGCAGTAAAGTTAAAACTGTTTGTACGGCTTGACGCAGAGTAACTCACTCATCCAGTAGTTCAGAATGAGAACAATAACCTACATCTAAGTAACATTACACGTTATTTGAAACCTTTTTGAAAAAAATTTTCGCTGACATCAACAAAATAATAAACGGATAAAAGTTTATCTTTGACTAAATTTCGGTGTACGAGCAGTAAAATTTCAGCATCAGGCATTACTTTTTAATTTATTACTTCTTTACTACTAACTCTAATTGCAACACAGATTACAGACAGTACCCACATGTTCTACTGAAGGAACCTGAAAGAATACACTACTGGCCATTAAAATTGCTACACCAAGAAGAAATGCAGATGATAAACGGGTATTCATTGGACAAATATATTATACTAGAACTGACATGTGATTACATTTTCACGCAATTTGGGTGGATAGAGCCTGAGAAATCAGTACCCAGAACAACCACCTCTGGCCATAATAACGGCCTTGATACGCCTGGGCATTGAGTCAAACAGAGCTTGGATGGCGTGTACAGGTATGCAGCTTCAACACGATACCACAGTTCATCAAGAGTAGTGACTGGCGTATTGTCACGAGCCAGTTGCTCGGCCACCATTGTCCAGACGTTTTCAATTGGTGAGAGATCTGGAATGTGCTGGCCGGGGCAGCAGTTGAACATTTTCTGTATCCAGAAAGGCCCGTACAGGACCTCCAACATGCGGTCGTGCATTATCCTGCTGAAATGTAGGGTTTCGCATGGATCGAATGATGGGTAGATCCACGGGTCGTAACACGTCTGAAATGTAACGTCCACTGTTCAAAGTGCCGTCAGTGCGAACAAGAGGTGACGGAGACGTGTAAACAATGGCACCCCATATTAGTCCATGCTGCTGCAAACGTCGTCCAACTGTTCGTGCAGACGGTTGTTGTCTTGCAAACGTCTCCATCTGTTGACTCAGGGATCGAGACGTGGCTGCACGATCCGTTACAGCCATGCGGATAAGATGCCTGGCTTTTCGACTGCTAGTGATACGAGGCCGTTGGGATCTATCACGGTCTTCCGTATTACTCTCATGAAGCCACCGATTCCATATTCCGCTAACAGTCATTGGATCTCGACCAAAGCGAGCAGCAGTGTCGCGATACGATAAACCGCAATCGCGGTAGGCTACAATCCGACCTTTATCAAAGTCGGAAACGTGATGGGACACATTTCTCCTCCTTACACGAGACACCACATCAACGTTTCACCAGACAACGCGGGTCAACTGCTGTTTGTGTATGAGAAATCGGTTGGAAATTTTCCTCACGTCAGCACGGTTTAGGTGTCGCCACCGGTGCCAACCTTGTGTGAATGTTCTGGAAAGCTAATAATTTGCGTATCACAGCATCTTCTTCCTGTCGGTTAAATTTCGTGTCTGTAGCACGTCATCTTCGTGTGTAGCAATTTTAATGGCCAGTAGTGTATATCGTTATACGAGACATAGATTGTGGCTGTGGTGGACTGGCTGGTAGAGCACTAGGCCGTCCTCGAGGAACCGGTTGAATCCCAGGTAGGAGCGGGGATTTTCCATAGTTCCAAGTCCACTGAGTCTACCAGATGAGTGCCGAGGATGTTTCCCGGGGCTAAGAGGAGACAGTGGCGATGGCTCCGCCACATTCCGCTCCTAGTGCCACGGTGAAGAAAGGGCGCTCTTTACCGGCACTCAGGCCGGTAGCTCTGTTGCAGGTTTCCACCACAGACTTTACCTTCACGATACAAAGTTCAGGAGACATGATGTCATAGGAACTGAGAGACGTTGAAAAGTAGCTTTTCTTCAAACGGATTGCAAATTACTCGTCCATGAGAGCACCATTCTTTAAAGAATCGGGCGTGGCTGGTTACAGGTTGGAAATAAATGATTTCCATGAATTTTCTGAGTAGGATGTTAACGACAGCTTATCTGCTGTTTCAACATAAAAACTCATCCTTCTTGATACATTTACTAAAGTTAGTAACCATCGTGGCTATGATGACATTGCGATCGCTAATCCTTGTCTAGGTTCTGGTCAAGTCAGACCTATCTCTGCCTATGAGATGTAAAATATTTCCATTACTTGTTGGTTGTTAAACTAGCTGCTCATGACAGTGTTTGGAGAAGCGTTCAGAACTACATCGCAAGACTATATGTCCGTACCACCTCCAATGAATCCATAGGGCTCTCGGTCTATTCTCCGTAGGATAAAGTCGCCTCCATCTGACATTGCATGATCGGGGAACCTCCGCGCTACTGAGCGTAGATTTTCTTAGAGTGACTCTGCAAGTGCTACAGTGGAATAGACATGCCAATAAAAACATCCGCTGATTAATTTTATTTCACTTAGACTGGTTATCGCGTCCAGATAACTTCACTGTCACCTCAGTAGAAATAACTGCGTATTGACTGGCGACCGTTCATCACAAATGGACTCCACTCTGTTAATCAAGTTGCTGCTGCCTCTGTTTATTGCATTCCTGCCCTATCAGGGGGAATCCTACCACAACGCTGATCTAGAAATTTGCAGCAGAAACGGTCAAGAAATAGACGGAGACTCTGGTGGAGACTCTTCACTCGGCTCCAAACCGCGGAATCACAATCAGTTCTTGACATGATACTGCAAATCGTAAGCTCTGCTAACAACCCCCGAGCAAGAACATCGTCCTTCACCACTTCTGCCCGTTGCCTGTGTAAACTTAGAACGGTCTCAGAGCCCAAGCGACACACGTCATGGGTGCCAACATGAGCCACAGTTGGCAGATGACTGCACCCTGCACCTTGCACATTTCGGATGAGTCTGCCCAGGAGACACACCGAGGGGACATTGGACTTCTTTCTGGCGCTGTACACGATTTGCCTAAGAGGTTCCATAACGGCCCTAAAATTGCAGCTCTCGATAACCGGCAAATCTCTCTGTCGTTGCGCTTTTTCGCACCATTCCGAAGAAGCGGCCACTTGTCCAATCGCATAGTGAATGGCCGAGACCAGACAGCCAGTCCCTCATTCAATTTCAGCTTCGAGCGACGCCAAAGCGTTACAGCCTGCCTCTTATTCTGTTGAGTGTGATCCTACACGTGTCGGGTATGCTGAAAGGCGCCTCGGCAGCTGAGCTCCTGGGTGAAACAAGCAACGATTGAGGTGCCCCCTGCGAAACGCCAGTTTCTCCACCGCTACTTGACCCCAAAGCAGCAGCGTGCAGCCATGTCTATCTGTTGCTGCTGGCCCGGGCGGTAGCTTAGCGCTTCGTAAACACTTAGCTAGTATGCTTGCGGATTCTCTCTTCTATAGATTAATTTCAAGGTCAATCCCCATCACTTTAGCCCGTTCTGGTTAATAATTGGTCTTTTATCATGAAATGACGATCATCACATCGTTGGATGCATTGGTTATTCGACTGCATGGCCTATATGAAAGAACTACGTGCTACAGTCAGCTAGAGCGTAGGTGAAAGTTTCATCGGCGATGTTTCATTTCCTGAGATTTCGTCACAAAAAATCGCAAAAAAAGCTCGTTCTTGAAAGACCTTAAATGTGTCATTACACCAAAATATTGTATGCTCGGAACATGCAGATTTATAAACGGAAGCCACCAAATGCGACACGTGAACATTACACAGATTTAAGCTAATGCGGAATTTGCTAGATATGTTTTTGTCTACTAATCGCAGCACGAAGTGTGTTTTATTTTCTAACGACTCTACATCACAGCACATGATTGATGGGACAATTCAATACGCGAACATCAAAGGTCCCAGTCCCAGTTCGTCACACGAGTATAACCTGCCAGGAAGTTTCAAATCAATGCACACTCCTCTTTAGAGTCAAAATTGATTTGGAGTTTAATTCACACTCCGCGAATCGTATCTATTCTAAAGTTATGTGCAGTACACTACATAGTGGTTCATGATGTAGTGCCAAAATAATTGTATCTGAGCTTTTGTTAATGAAGTCATTTTGTTGGCTTCGGCAAACAACAACAAAACTACCACCTTTTATCCTTGAGTTTCACTACAATTTGGTCCTTCACCATAAAAGTCACTACAAAAAAATAGTGGACATGATACCGAAGGAAACAAACACTTTCGGTGTACTACATACTAACGTGACATCACTTTTCCTGCTCTGTGATTAGCTGATACATGTAAATCGAGCAAACGTCTTACCACATTAAACATATCTGAACTTTAACTTCTATGTCTGGTAGTCTTCCTATTTAAACTTGGGACTTACGAAAATATGCTGCTTTAACGCGACGTCCTTCAAACCCAGGAACGTCGCTGGCCAAAAGAGTAATAAGAATGTTTATGCAGACATACAAAGTAGCACTTAATGGGAGGAAAATGAGATTCGCCACTTCATTAAAACTGTGACATGACTCTGACTTACTCTGAGTATAGTTGTCTCTCGTTCAAAGGTTCCATTCCTATCCACCTACTACTGCGACATTATTATCTCTCCTTCTCAGAGCCGCCCCTGACGAACAACACATAAATTTCGTCCAGCAATAACCACCTAGAAAGACAACTTCTCATCTTCTTATTCATTGGAAGTGGATTTAACTCCACCCCCCCCCCTTTCACAGTATCCCTTTATGCACTACAATAAGTGCCTTGTTTTCATTTTCTACAGTATCCCGGACACAACATAACAGTTATGGAAACCGTTGGACGGCTATTCGTAGTACACATTACGTTCAAGCTGACACAGCAGTCACAGGATGGCGTCTGCAGCACGTGTTAGACTCAATTCAAGCCACCAAATCAACTCGGTTCTGGGTTAAGTTGTGATACAGTGAAAGTGTGGGACGAAAATGTAACACGGATATCTGGGAAGTACCCTCTGTTTCCACGTGCATGGGTGTAGTGGGTGGACAGGGACAGTCACTGCACTGGAACATGTTGTAGGTCAGTGTCCGACAGCGAGTAAGCCGAACTCCTTCTGAAATGAGAAAAAATTAATGCATCGACGAACCCTGCTGTGCCGGGACCACGAGAACACAATAGCCACCGTCTACCTTCTCACACAGGTTGCCGCTTAACCAAAAACAGAATCTTGACACGCACTGCCTGCTAATGGACATCACTATAGTACACCATTCCACATTCTTACATTCTCGGGAAGCGTTTGACACGGTACCCCACAGCAGACTGTATCAATATGAAGATGGTCGAACGATATATGGAGTAGGTTCTCAGATATGTAAGTGGATTGAAAATTCTTAGTAGAACCCAGTACGTTGAACTCGACGGCAAGGGTTCGTCAAGGACAAGGCTGTCGTCAGGAGTGGCCCTGGGAATTAGGATAGGACCACTCTTATTCTCTATTAACACAAATGATTTGACGGACAGGGTGTGCAGCAACCTGCGGCTGTTTGCAAATGATGCCGTAGTGAATGGTAAGGTGTCGTCGTTGACTGGCTGTAGGATGATACAAGACTACTTAGACGTTATTTCTAGTTGGTGTGATGAATGGTAGCTTGCCATAAATCTAGAAAAATATAAATTAACGAAGGTGAGTTGGAGAAACAATCCCGTAATGTTCTAACACAGCGTTAGCAGTGGGCGGTTGACACCGTCACGTTGATTAAACGTCTATGAGTAACGTTGCAAGGCGATGTGAAATGGAACGAGTACTTAAGTATGGTAATAGGGTAAGCGAATGGTCGACTTCGGTTTATTGGGAGAATTTTAGGAAAGTGTGGTTCATCTCTAAAGGGGACCGCGTATGGAACACTAGTGCGACCCATTCTTGATTTTTGCTAGAGTGTTTGGGACCCGTATCATTAAAGGAAGACGTTGAAGTAATTTAGAGGCGGTCTGACTGATTTACTACCGTCAGGTTCCGTCAACACTTGAGTATTAGGGAAGTGTACATCTTCATGTTTTCACCACGCAGTAATTGCTCGATTAAATTTCGGGTGTGCAGCCACATAACTTCCACTATTTCTAATATGCTTTTCGGCCATCATCAGAGTGAGCCGAAAGTGAATGGGTATCTCGACTTAATATGAAGCTGGCCGAACGGTATATGGCCGAAATGTTAGAAGTAGTGGAATTTATACAGCCACAGGCCCGAAGCTTAACTGAGGATTACAAAGATGCTTCGTGAACTCAAATGGAAATTCATGGACGGAAAACGATATTCTTTCCGCTGAATATTTTTGAGAAAATTTACAGATGGCGGCTCATCCCTATGTCCAGCGTCCTGTCTCTCCCCTCCCCCCATTGTCGTTCGCATCCTCCTACAGGACAACGGTGCGGCATTTCAGGGGCGGGGGGGGGGGGGAGGGGAGGAATGTGCTGGCGTAAGCTGTCACGAGCAAAGATGAAGTGCGAAGTTCGTTTAGTAGGCGCTGGATCAAGCGCGCCTCCATGAGAGAGACACATCGACAAGGAACAGGCCGGCAACGCCCTCTCGGAGCATGTGCTTAGGCCGCCACCACTCACTGGAGGCATCACTCATTCATCCAGTTTGGCGTCTGTCAGTTTACCCGCAGAGCGGGTTTAGTTCGTCACAGGCTATGATAATAAAAAGCGACCAGTTTAGTTACTATAGCAGGACTAGTTTACCACAACCAGAATTGTAGTTTACTAGCAATGAGAAACTAAAGTTGGTAATGGCAAAATTACCGATAATGACATCACATCAGTCTGCAAGGGGACTGCTACTGCTGAGCTTGCATCACAAAACATGGACTCTATTCAAGTTAAGTAAATGTTTCCAGTTCATGTAAATAAAGAACCATAATAATACACGTGTACATTTGTGTTGTAGAAGAGGATACCAGTTACCCATACCAACATTCTTCCCTTGCTTCCTTAGGTACAAGACTCAACAGTTACGTTGCAACCAACTTCAAGATGAAGATTTATTGAATAGGATTGATTTATAAGCACAAGTACAGTAGCTGTACACTGGTTCTATGTATTATTACAAAGTTTAGGGAGGGGGGGTTGTTCACTTTGGCGCTTACACCGTTTAATGTGCCTTTTTCAGGACAATTACAATGTCCTTATCATATGATACCTATCTATACCTTAGTTAACTTCAGCAAGCAATTAGGCAGTGGGGATGAGGCTAGGCAGTCTTTATTATACACAAACACTGGCATACAGGCAGCACACCCACCAGACAGCAGAGCACATGTACTTGTTGCATACACACTCTGCACATGCAACCATCAGCGACTGAATGAACAGCAGCGGTTTCGCCGTTCTCCGCTTCCACCCAGCCCAGTGTCCATGTGAGAAAAACCCTGTGTAGCTCCCTCACACAGGCGGGAATTCTTGTCATCGCCCCCCACCCCCTCCCCCTACGGTAGGTGCTGTAATCCCTCCCTGATGTCTGCTGACCCCCCATAAAATGTACAGCAGACTGACTGTGCACCATGGCACTATAACTTGTCACCCTATTATGAAAAGACGAGTTCTCAAGTTATAGTATATCACTCTGACAGTTGCATGTTTCCACTTTAACGGTTTTCGTTGAAGTTTGCTATATACATGATGAACATAATATACCACTCCTCCGCTAAGCTTCAACTTGTCTGCCACCCCGTCATCCTGGTATTGACTGTCACCATGATTTATTATGGATTCTGTTATTATCCACATTAATAATGTTTTGAAGAACTCTGTTATGTACATTATCAACATTGTGGCGTCATCCAGAAATCGTGGTGCCACAGCCAAGTTGGCAACTCGAATCGATTCTACATACATTAGTGAGGTCTTGTTGCAGTCCGTAATGTCTGTCATATGGGAGGCGCTCCTGAAGACCACGCCTCCCCTCTGAGCATAGCAGTGCCCTCATACTGAGGACAATATAGTGTCAAGCTGGCAAGAGATGTGTCATAATGTGACCTCATCTGAAGGAGTAAACATCACCGTACATGGACAAGGTGATAATTAAAGTTTCTGATGGACTTCTTCATTTAAATGTGAAACGTAGTACTGCAAGAGAATAGTTAATCCGTGCATGAAGTGATTCTTTGATAGTAAATAACAGCTGTCACTTATCAAGCAGTCCTGTGCCAAAGATCTGTGGCTAAGTTAAGTAAGTATTTCGTTCATTTGCGTAATTAAGTTAACTACTATTTCATGTGTTTTTCTTTAATGTGCCACCTCAGTCACCAATCAGAGAACCCACAGTTGTGGCCGGATGGAAGTATTTTGGCCTGGTTACAACAAACAAAATTTAATACTGGGACATAGCTTCCAAGATCTGCTTAATACCATGTAAATCCTGTTTCTGTACACAGTAGGGTAATCACAGTGCATGACGCAAACCGTTTGCAAGTTTCAGGGGATATATCGAACCAAATGTATACGAAATTCCTGTAAAGTGTGAATGCAAAGCAGATGTCGAGCAGCGTCACAGATGTGTTAAAATAACAATAAAGAAACAGGACGTGTAGTGCCTCAACTGATAAGTTTCATTGTCACCCGTCTACCAAATTTCGACAACTTTTCAAAATCACCATCTAAATACCCATTTAGATTATTACAGTAAAAAAATATTCTTTAAGCTGTAAGTTAGATCAGCGGTGGCGCTTTGCAACATGCATGTGTTTTGTAGTAACTTAAATGTGATTCCATGGCAGAAAATCGAAGAAGTTAATTCATAAGCACATCAGTTACCACAGAACCATAAGCCTAAACTTTCTACTTATTATTAACACATCTGCCGATATGCAACCATCAATAAAATGGTACTCTGCGCACTTAAAGTGCTCTGTAGTGAGCAAATGGCGAATAATATTTTATATCTATCGCTGTCACATTATTGTTCCTGTACAGGAGAAGTATTAGTTTGGTCTTGCGAGTTATTTGTGAAAGGATGTAATTTATTGTCTGGAACGTAATGGCCTGGATTCCTTCAACGGTAAATCTATCCATGATGCACAACGCCTACCTTGTAGCGATGTTCTCCGTGTACTTTTTTTATATAGTTTTTCCACTTTAGTTCGCTCCAGATTGTTACTTCCAGGTATTTTGAAGATTATTGCAGTCTCCAGAGACGGTGAAATTATATGGTAGTGGATGTCTTATGCTATGAATACGCAGTATGTAACATTTACTTGCATCAGGTTCTCCCTACACGTACTATCAATCCTCTAATCCTCTGCAGTTTGCTAGGCTTCTGACGTCACTACCGTCTTATAGATAACCTCTACTTCTACGAACAACCTTTGTGTATTACGATAAGCACTCTGCATGTATTTTCTACACACATATTTACTTTCCACCCTAAAACACCTACTTGTGGACGAATTTCAGAGGAGCATTAGAGTAACACTTATATTGTAGCTTGACAGCGACAGTGAAGAGCCAAGGAAACTGGTAAACCTGCCTAATATCGTGTAGGGCCCTTGCAAGGGCACAGAAGTGCCGCAACACGACGTGGCATGGACTCGACTAAAGTCTGAAGTAGTGCTGGAGAGAATTGACACCATGAATCCTACAGGGCTATCCATAAATCCGTAAGAGTACGAGGGGGTGAAGGTCTCTTCTGAACAGTACATTGCAAGGCATCCCAGATATGGTCAGTAATGTTCACGTCTGGGGAGTCTGGTAACCAGAGGATATGTTAAACTCACAAGAGTGTTCCTGGAGACACTCTGTATCAATTCTGGACGTTTGGAGTGTCGCATTGTCCTGCTGGAATTGCCCAAGTCCGTCGTTATGCACAATGGACACGAATGGATGCAGGTGACCAGACATTATGCTTACGTACGTGTTACCTGTCAGAGTCGTATCTAGACGTATCAGGGATCCCACATCACTCCAACTGCATATGCCCACACCATTACAGAGCCTCCACCATCATGAACATTCCCCTGCTGACATCCAGGGTCCATTAATTCATGAGGTTGGATCCATCTGCTCGATACAATTTGAAACGAGAATCGTCTGACCAGGCAACATGTTTCCAGTCATCAACAGTCCAATGTCGGTGTCGACAGGCCCAGGCGAGACATAAAGCTTTGTGTTGGGCAGTCATCAAGGGTACACGAGTGGGCCTTTGCCTCCGAAATCCCATGTTTCATTGAATGTTTCGCACGCTGAGACTTGTTGATGGCCCGAATTGAAATCTGCAGCACTTTGTGGAAGGGTTTCACTTCTGTTACGTTTAACGATTCTCTTCAGGCTTCATAGGTCCCGTTCTGGCAGGATCTTTTTCCGGCCGCGGTGATATCGGAAATTTGATATTTAAGCGGATTCCTGATATTCACGGTACCACTCGTGAAATGGTCGTGAGGGAAAATCCCCACTTCGTCGCTACCTCGGAGATGCTGTGTCCCATCGCTCGTGCGCCGACTATAACACCACGTTCAAATACACGTAAATAGTGATAAGCTGCCATTGTAGTAGCAGTAACTGATCTAAAAACTGCAGCAGACGCTTGTTGCCTTACATGGGCGTTGCCGACGGCAGCGCCGTATTCTGCCTGTCTACATATCTCTGTATTTGAATATGCATGCCTATACCAGTTTCTTTGGGGCTTCATTGTATATTGCATCCTTGTGTGGTAAAGTGATACGAACTGCAAAACCCAATCTATATGCACCGCCTTTGATGACTGTGACCCCGTATATGGGTTATCAATTGACTGATAAAATACTCCCATTACAAAATGAGTGGTGTGTGGAGTTCTAGACTATTGATCCAAGTTCAGACTAAGTAGAAAATTTAAAAAAAGCTTACTGTAGGATACCATTTCCTTACAAAAATCAAAGTAAGGCACCTGATTTACTGTTGTTATTTGTAGAGCATTGCCAAGTGACAATGTTTATTTGTTTATAGAAGTAGTTCTACTTTCACTTCTGTATTTAGACTATGACTTTTTTCATGCGACTGGAATTACGAGTACACCCAGGAAATTAAAAATATTTGCCCTCCCAACCTCTGCATCCAACATACCCACCATGGCCTCACTGATTTCAACTTGTGCACCCCCACCACCCTAGAAAGACAGGCTTGAGCAAGTTCCATTTTAGGCACTGGTTTCAAATTGGTATCTCTCTCCACCACTCCAGACTTACACGGGCTATGAATGGTGGACAGCAGTTGGAGTTGGGAGGGGTTGCATGTGTGTGTGAACCTATGAGTTCACCTAGTCCTCACTGCAGTGTTGCTGTTCATAAGTTCGTTTTTTTTTTTTTTTTTTTTTTTTTTTTGACCAGTTGTAGATCGAAACACATCAATGATGGAATAGCGCTAGACCTCAAGTTTGCCGTCTTAATTGGACTAGAGAGTGTCCAAAACTATAGAAATTTTCAGGTCAATCAAATAGAATGGAGTCACCTGTCTGAAAATCTGTCGTAAATCGAAACTCAACTCACCGCAGAATACAGCCGACATGAGAAGTAGACACTAACGTGTTATCCAGAAGAGATATCAAGACCAACAGCAGCAGTAGTCATGTTACCATCTTCATAGCAACAGTGTTTGGTGGTACAGCACTAAAACTACTTTACCATGAGACAACACATAGTGTGGTATCATGTGTAAATACCACCCCATAGGTGTTGTTACATTGGTAATGGAATTGAAAGTTTCCGTTTGATGCTGACCGCAGTCGTGCAGGATCTGTCGTACCCATTGCTGCATGTCTGCTGAGCCCACACCTCCAGCAGCTCTGTCCTTTGATCCAGCGGCAGCCATCCAGCCTACTTGTGCACGGAGCCACTACGCTACGATGCCTTTGTTCGTACATAAGACAGCTAGTCACATCCTAGTTGCTACTAATGAGCTGGACTCTATTTCTTGATGAATTATTTGCATTGCTTCATCTTATGCTTGTAGGAAAACAAGTAAGTAAATATTCTGTTTGTTGTGTTAACGTGGTCGCTAGTCATTTCCGCTCCTGTCCAACTTTCCTACAACGCCTCTCTGTCGCCCCCTTTCCTTACCATCATGTATGGAGTCATACAGAACAAATAGTGTATTTTTCCAAAATTTAAGTGTTTCAAACACGAAAGTGTACATGATGCAGTGTCTTTCACCATTGGGAGAATATACCATTTAATCTATATTGTAAAAAAAAAAATTACAATAAAGTGGTGGAATGTATAACGTGACAAAGTTTGTGTGCATGTTGAATGGCATGATTGCCTTGCTAAATGTGAACATGATTATGTGCACACAGAATTTAATGAGTACAAATCAATTATTCGCAAAATATTGCTATATAGTGAATGGTTGTGACCAAAGACGATTAATCATGTATTAATAATCCTTAGGTTACAAAACCTAAAATATTTTTAACATTTCGACAGATATTTAATTTCTAATAATGCATATTACGTTTCCATGCATTACTTTTATACATGAGCTGCTGATCCACTTTGAATTTATTATTATTATTAGTATTATTATTCCTATTTGGTATGCACTGCTGGTGTAAGGTTGCCTGGGAGTGAAAGGACTGGATCAAATAAGAACTGAACATCATTCGTATCAAGATTTTATAAACACTTCTCAGTAAAATATCTTTATCCATTAGGCCAACAGAAACTTGACATATTAAGTCAAAACTGTTGTATCAGATAAAATTATTTAAGAACAATTACTGATAACTGATCAACAGTGTTATCAATTATTTCATTGAGATCAAATAACAAAATGTCATTTATGGGAATATGAAGAACGAACGTTTAAGTTTACAACAAATGGCCAAGGCAACCACCCCTGCTTACACCTGATAGTAAGCCGGCCGCTGGTGGCCGAGCGGTTCTGGCGCTAAAGTCTGGAACCGCGTGACCGCTACGGTCGCAGGTTCGAATCCTGCCTCGGGCATGGATGTGTGTGTTGTCCTTAGCTTAGTTAGGTTTAAGTAGTTCTAAGTTGTAGGGGACTGATGACCACAGCAGTTGAGTCCCATAGTGCTCAGAGCCATTTGAACCATTTGAACACCTGATAGTAAGGAAGATCAGCAGCCAACTGAGATTCAGCTTCAAATAATGCCAAAAGGCAGAAACAGTAAATACTAAATCATCACACGAGATGGAAAACATAGGCAGAAGGAAGACGAAAAGGTTAGGCTGGTGAATCTCTTCCATGTAAACACAAGCTTGATTTACAGGTATAAGTATAAAAGTACTAGAACCATATGCGCAACAAGATTTGCCCTGGTGAGGTGCATAAGCTTGCAGGCAAGTTGTACCAGTAGTGTCAATATGTGAGCCCTGCGTATTTGTTTTCACCAGTATAAAACACATCAGTTATAACAGTAGTGTTACATGCATGTTTTATATTCGGTATCTTCCATATTTTGATAAATAACAGTCAAATTTTACTTTTGGACGCAGAATTGAAATTTTTCGTTTGCAATCAGTGATCTGTAGTCCTACTTGTCTCTTACAACGAGCAAAATGTTTGTTAACGCAAAGTGCTATTTACATGCCAAAATATCTACCTGGGGAGGAACCTGCAGCATACAACCACTTGACAATATTATTTATAGTCTATGCTGATATTTTGTATTCCCCTGCAACATCTAAATTTCTCCATACACCGCGTTTAAAGTAATTTGTAGGCGTTGCTTTCACATCTGCAATGGCTTGTTATTTTTCCAGTACCTGTTTATATTCCTCCACTGCAGCAATTATTTTTGTCGTATACTTCAGTTTTCATTTCTTCAATATTGTTCTATTCTATTTCCAGTTTTTTTTTTTTTGCTCAAAGATAACATAATCCTATCTGGTTTTACTTCTAATGTGATTTAAAAGTTTATAAACATGTGCTGACACTGAAGGTCAGACGATAAGGTAATTGCAAAGGCTTCTCAGCCGCATTACTGTCACACCAACAACGGGTTAAGCCATAATGACGTTGCTGTTGAAATATATTCTGTTCAGCTGTGGCTCTCCTGAGATCACTCAATGTGTGAGGAGGTTTCCTGTGACGACACACTGCAAGTTGCAAAATTCATTCCAAGTGTGCTTAATTGGTTTCTTACTAGATAAAGATGTTCTTGAGATTGATATGGTGTGTTCTTTGTATCATCATACTAACAGACAAACCTACCAGTGGAATGAAGGCTGTATGCTGAAGACACTGCATAGAGCTCAAAGTACCCATGACAGTGAATCCAGGCATACATCCATACACGATACCAGACCAGAGCATCACGCACCCACTTCCCTGCTATATTCATTAGAGTGTACTCCAGTACAATGCTTAACGATGATCATCCGTATCAGACAAATAATCCTGCACTCCTCAGTGAAGAGAACCTGACACCAGTGAACCATCCAGGTGTTCCTTTGCTCAACATCTTTGTGCACTATTGTGCTTTGCGGGCAAAGAGTTAAATACTGTTGTTTGTATTGGGAATATAGAGGCCAAACTGATTGTGTAGAGACAGTTGAATACTGTCTGAGTCAACACAGTCCCCCCAGTTTTTCTTTTCGAGGTACCCAAAAGCCCTAAATTATAGGTAGGCGTCATCAGCAGATGTTCAATGCAGGCAACAACAGTGAGGCACATGTTCGATATTTTGTGTTTCATGACAGCAGGTGAATGTTTGAAAGATGTCTCTGTGATACATGGCATTTAGGTGGGCAACATCCCATCCCTCTTGCCATAAAGTAAATGGAACAGCCGCTACCACAGCTGCACCAAATATGCTAGAATGTCTCCCTCCCTGATAAAAAGTCCTACTCACACTTCGGCTCATTGCTATTTCCATTGTGGCATAATGGCTAGTGCATCTGTCTAGTAAGCAGGATATGTGTGTTCGAATCCCAGTGCTGATACAAATCTTAATTTATTGTTTCAGCCTAGCTCATCACTATAGATAAAGGTGAGACTCAATTTGTATCAGGAACATCAAATGTATGTGATTAATATACACATCAAAAAAGTTTTGCATCATCCCAGTTCCCAGAACTCCTGAAGACAGACGTTGACTGTGGGTATTGTATCACAGACACAGTCCCTTTGAGCGTTCGGAGATGTCACTAAACCTGTCTAAAGATGTAAACAACAATGCATTAGCAGCGGTTATTAGGTGGAGGGGGTCCGATAGTCGATCAGTTCCAGTCATTCCACCAGGAAGAAGGTAAACAGTTCGTTTTGTCTGCAATTCAACCACGCCTAGACGGTCTACACCACGGTTCGCTCGCGTCCGCATTGTTACTTTGCGCCAGGAAGGGCTCTCAACAAGGGAAGTGACCAGGCGTCTCGGAGTGAACCAAAGCAATGTTGTTCACACATGGAGGAGCTACAGAGAAACAGGAACTGTCGACGAAATGCTCAGACTACCCAAGGGCTATTACTGCAGTGGATGACCGCTACCTACGGATTATGGTTCGGAAAAACCCTGACAGCAACGCCACCATGTTGAATAATGTTTTTCGTGCAGCCACAGGACGTCGTGTTACGACAAAAACTGTGCGAAATAGGATACATGATGCGCAACTTCACCCCCGACGTCCATGGCGAGCTCCGTCTTTGCAGCCTCGACACCATGCAGCGCGGTAAAGATTGGCCCAGCAACATGCCGAATGGACCGCTCAGGATTGGCAACATGTTCCCTTCACTGATGAGTGTCGCATACGCCTTTAACCAGACAATCGTCGGAGACGTGTTTGGAAGCAAGCCGGTCAGGCTCTACGCCTTAGACACACTGTCGAGCGCATGCAGCAAGGTGGAGGTTCCCTGCTGTTTTGGAGTGGCATTATGTGGGGCTGACGTACGCCGCTAGTGGTCATGGAAGCCGCTATGACGGCTGTATGCTACGTGAATGGCGTCCTCCGACTGATAGTGCAACCATATCAGCAGCATATTGGCGAGGCATTCATCTTCATGGACGACAATTCGCGCCCCCGTCGTGCAAAACTTGTGAATGATTTCCTTCTGGATAACGACATCGCTCGACTAGAGTGGCCAGCATGTTCTCCAAATATGAACCCTATCCAACATCCCTGGGATAGACTGAAAACGGCTGTTTATGGATGACGTGACCCATCAACCACTCTGAGGGCCCTACGCCGAATCGCCTTTGAGGAATGGGACAATGTGGACCAACAGTGCCTTGATGAACTTGTGGATAGCATGCCACGACGAATACAGGTATGAATCAATGCAAGAGGACGTGCTACTGGGTATTAGAGGTACTGGTGTGTACAGCAATCTGGACCACCACCTCTGAAGGTCTCGCTGTATGGTGGTACAACATGCAATATGTTGTTTTCATGAGCAATACAAAGGGCGGAAATAATGTTTATGCTGATTTCTATTCCAATTTCCTGTACAGGTTCCGTAACTCTCGGAACTGAGGTGATACAAAACTTTTTTTGATGTGTGTATAACAACTAAGTCGAAGGTACAGGCAGGAGTAAACCCATTTCATTTATTGCTAGGATGCTATTCCAATACTGCAAAGACTTGGAAATACTGCTGCAAATTTAGAAGGGGAACAGCAATCGGCTATGGTGTGAGTTGGAATTTAGTTTGGGGCTAGAGATGTACTAAGTTATTCTGTGTAACTATAGTAGTCCCAGTGACAGTGTGGCATCAGGGCTAGCGTATTTGCCTATTATGCTACAGTCCGGCTTTCACAGCTGTGCAGTGCAAGATGTGCTGCTTTTTTTTCTGCCTGTGGAGTGCACGTGCTCGCCGTTGTTTTCAACAGTTTTCTAAAACCCACACCATGATTCACTTTTTGTTATGATTACACCAGACCAAAGCCTTTGGCAATGGAATGCTTCCTATGTGATGAAGGTAAGATCCCTGCTTCTGACTTTATCGGCATCCATTTGTCCATTTTGAAAGCAGCACGCTGTACTTCAAAGTATCCAGTGGCACAGCATGTGAACGAATTCTTCCTGACACCAAACATGGATTAGCTTTTGCCATGCTGACAGTAATGTCAGCATAGTCATTGTCGAACAGCTTAGCTTGTGCATGTCCAACATATGAGTCCCCGAACTACCATTCGAGTTCCCAGAAGAAGACATTATCGCGGTACATGATCATACCGTCAAATGCAGGGCACAGTTCCAAACATACTCCATTCTTAACGTGCCATGTTACATACCAATCAGCAGGTGACGCACAGTCAGTATATACAGTGGCAACCCAAGACCTGTTCCAGATGAAGCAAAGAAGACCACCTGAGGTCTGAGGATCTTCAGCGGCACATCACCCTATAGCAGACCACTGTTGTGGCGTCTCCCACACTGATAACGGTTTTACTGAACAGTTATGTATCAGCACTCTCTTCCCCACCTGAGTATACAGAACCTTTGATGCATTGTGATCATTTTCACATCTATCGTGCATCGAGATGCTGCCATCGATTTTTGGTGTACCCACATGGCAGTGCGACCAAGACACATTCACCAAAATGGTTCAAATAGCTCTGAGCACTATGCGACTTAACTTCTGAGGTCATCAGTCGCCTAGAACTTTGAACTAATTAGACCTAACTAAGCTAAGGACATCACACACATCCATGCCCGAGGCAGGATTCGAACCTGCGACCGTAGCGGTCGCTCGGCTCCAGACTGTAGCGCCTAGAACCGCACGCCCACTCTGGCCGGCACCTTCACCAACTCGATTTGTTATATGTTGAATACCTCAATCAACATGTGGCATCAGATGGTCCACATCACCCAAGTGCTCCAACTCCCATCAACTATTGGACACAGCCTACAGGCCATGTTCAGATACTTCCTTACAGCCAGTACGCTCTTTAAGGTCCGTTACGTAGTGCCCACGCTACCCCCATGAATGTGAGGGTTTTGGCTTTTCTATTCGACTCTGAGCAGCGTCTTTGCACATGGATATCATGCTCAAACAATGGAACTCAGACACCTCCCTTACACACAGCTCATAGACATTTTTATACCCATGTCTATATTTTCCACTGGAGCCTGTAGGCCACATCACACCCCATCTGGCACACATTTCTGAACTTATCGTAAACTTCAATTACAAAGTACATACTCAGCATGCATCTACCTTGAAACAACGATAAAAGAGAAAGTATCTGAACATGGCCTGCAGGCAGCATCCAATAGTTCATGGCAACTTGTAGCATGTGGAAATTCAGATCAAAGCCTTCATGCAATCAGATTGTCAGACGCTCTGGTTTTATAATTTTCCATCTCATGGACAATGATGTTCACCACTTGGATCCGTTAGACTTTTATCCATCCTAAGGACACTCATTTCCCCACCACTTACTCATATAGTCACACCTTAACTTCTGGCAGTAGGTACAAATTATGCAAGCTAGTAAAAAAAATGGCTCTGAGCACTATGGGACTCAACATCTTAGGTCATAAGTCCCCTAGAACTTAGAACTACTTAAACCTAACCAACCTAAGGACATCACACACACCCATGCCCGAGGCAGGATTCGAACCTGCGACCGTAGCAGTCCCGCGGTTCCGGACTGCAGCGCCAGAACCGCTAGACCACCGCGGCCGGCTGCAAGCTAATAGCTCGCTAAATACCTCAGCTGGATGGTGCCACATGTGGTCAGCAATACCACCCCCTTGCTACCATTTCAGACAACCTGTGCTACATTTCTCTATTGTACCACACAGCAGGGTAGATGCATGGACACGCATGTTGTATATCAGCCCAAGCCAGGCATTCCCCCAAGTCTACTGTACCCCTCCTTGGTTTCCCTCCTCTTATGCACTTCTGCCCAATAGTGGTGCCAGGGACACTGTGGTCCAGCCTGACATGTTGACCCTTGCCCACTGCCCCCACACCCTATCCACCAAGCAGGGGGATGCTTGCAAGTCTTACCACATCTCTGCCCCTTCTTCCCTCTTTGTCTGCAATCTCACACCTTTTAGCTTAATTTTACATTTCAGATGTTTATTGCCCACACACATCATTAATAAAGAGTAGTATGTGCCTTGTTCCTAAAGGTTAGAGAACTTCCTTTTGAAGGGCAAAGGTCCCACGTAATACATACACTCCTGGGAATTGAAATAAGAACACACTGACAGAACCACAGGCACATAGACACAGGCAACAGAGCATGCACAATGTCGGCACTAGTACAGTGTATATCCACCTTTCGCAGCAATGCAGGCTGCTATTCTCCCATGGAGACGATCGTAGAGATGCTGGATGTAGTCCTGTGGAACGGCTTGCCATGCCATTTCCACCTGGCGCCTCAGTTGGACCAGCGTTCGTGCTGGACGTGCAGACCGCGTGAGACGACGCTTCATCCAGTCCCAAACATGCTCAATGGGGGACAGATCCGGAGATCTTGCTGGCCAGGGTAGTTGACTTACACCTTCTAGAGCACGTTGGGTGGCACGGGATACATGCGGACGTGCATTGTCCTGTTGGAACAGCAAGTTCCCTTGCCGGTCTAGGAATGGTAGAACGATGGGTTCGATGACGGTTTGGATGTACCGTGAACTATTCAGTGTCCCCTCGACGATCACCAGTGGTGTACGGCCAGTGTAGGAGATCGCTCCCCACACCATGATGCCGGGTGTTGGCCCTGTGTGCCTCGGTCGTATGCAGTCCTGATTGTGGCGCTCACCTGCACGGCGCCAAACACGCATACGACCATCATTGGCACCAAGGCAGAAGCGACTCTCATCGCTGAAGACGACACGTCTCCATTCGTCCCTCCATTCACGCCTGTCGCGACACCACTGGAGGCGGGCTGCACGATGTTGGGGCGTGAGCGGAAGACGGCCTAACGGTGTGCGGGACCGTAGCCCAGCTTCATGGAGACGGTTGCGAATGGTCCTCGCCGATACCCCAGGAGCAACAGTGTCCCTAATTTGCTGGGAAGTGGCGGTGCGGTCCCCCACGGCACTGCGTAGGATCCTACGGTCTTGGCGTGCATCCGTGCGTCGCTGCGGTCCGGTCCCAGGTCGACGGGCACGTGCACCTTCCGCCGACCACTGGCGATAACATCGATGTACTGTGGAGACCTCACGCCCCACGTGTTGAGCAATTCGGCGGTACGTCCACCCGGCCTCCCGCATGCCCACTATACGCCCTCGCTCAAAGTCCGTCAACTGCACATACGGTTCACGTCCACGCTGTCGCGGCATGCTACCAGTGTTAAAGACTGCGATGGAGCTCCGTATGCCACGGCAAACTGGCTGACACTGACGGCGGCGGTGCACAAATGCTGCGCAGCTAGCGCCATTCGACGGCCAACACCGCGGTTCCTGGTGTGTCCGCTGTGCCGTGCGTGTGATCATTGCTTGTACAGCCCTCTCGCAGTGTCCGGAGCAAGTATGGTGGGTCTGACACACCGGTGTCAATGTGTTCTTTTATCCATTTCCAGGAGTGTATATTAAAAATGGCTAGGAAACACAAAAATGTAAGCAGGAGACCCAGGTTCGAATGTTGGTACTGGCACAAATTTTAATTTGTTGCTACAGCTTATACCATTATTGTAGATACTTTGGCAGCTTACACTATATGATCAAAAGTATCTGATCACCTATTAGTGGACATCAATATGGACTATCTCGAGCCTTTACCTTAACGACTACTGGAACTCTGCTGGGGATCTTTTCAACGAAGTGTCTGAATGTCCATGGAAGAATGGCAGTCCGTTCCTCTTCATGAGATACTGATATTTGACACTGGGATCTGGAGCGAAGTCGACGTTCTAACTCATCTGAAACGTGTTTCATTGTATTCGGGTCGGGATTCTTGGCATTCCAGTTACATTCAGATATGTCACTGTCCACATACCACTGCCTCGCTGGTTATCCTTCGTGACAGTGTGAGCTGTCACACTGTTACAGTCATCGTCTCGTAACACTTTCTCGACATCACACAGTAAGCAGTGTCGCAAAGTTTGTTCATATCTTTTTGTATTTAGCGTTTTTTTAAGCGCAGTAAGGCTGCCATATGCTAACCATGAAAAACACCCGCACACTGTAACATCATCTCCTCTGCACTTCAGTGTTGGCATTACTCATGATAGCAGATAACGTTCTGCAGGGATTCATGAAATCTAAACCCTTCCATCGCATTTGTTTCCATTCATCCTCGGTCCGGTAGCGTCACACTGGACACTACCTCAGAAGACACTTAGTCGCTTAACATTGTATACAGGAGTATGTGTATTACAAGGAGCTCATCGAACATTGTAACTCATACCTTTTAACATGCTACACACAGCCATTGTGCTAGCTGGACTTTAGAACTCAAGAGTTACTCCTTCTGCCTATTTGATGGGATTTTTTACAATTGCTCTTCACAATGCCAAATGGTCCCATCTATCAGTACATAAGGTCTGTCTGGTCTTGATTCAGCTGTCGTTATTCCTTCACGTTTTCATTCCACAGTCACATCACCGAGACTTGACTTGGGCAGATTTAGAAAGTTTGAAACGTCTCTGACCAATTTGTTACTCAGATCACGTTCAATGACTAGACCACATTCAAAATCACTGAGTTTTTCTGACTGACCCATTCTGTTGTTATTGCTTCTCTACTGATAATATTTTTTTAGCGTGTTTAAATCCTCTCCCCTTATGGAAGAGGAGCAGGCTATTCCAGAGCAAGCTATTTGCTATTTACGAGCAAATGAGTTATACATAACAGTATAGCAAAGCCGGTATGAACACAGTTTTAATTTATCGAATGCCCCTAGTTGTTAATGTGGCATCGTCACACTTTCGATATCAAATTAACTGATTAAATTGATCAATTAGTTACTCCTGCTTCTCATACATGGAAAAAAGGCGGAAAATTCAAAATCGGTGGGAAATTCAAATTTTCCTGGGAAATTCGAATTATCGTGAGAAACACAAATGGTAATTACATTTCATTGCAAAGGGTAAAATGGTGCAGTCTATGACAATCAAGGATGACTACTAGAACAGTCTAACTTCTTACTCCTATTGGCAGGAAATCCTAAAATTGGTGGGGAATTCAAAAATCGACAGGAAAATTCAAATTTTTCCCTGTGGTTGTGAAGCATTGTAGTTGGGGAGGGATAGTTACCAATGATCGAATGCTAAGGAGTAACTCTAGCCAATCTCATCAATAACTGTCGGAAGTAGAGAGGATATTTTCGCTATTAGTCTAGCACAAGAGAATTGCTCCAGCTAGGGAAGGATGGGTAATAATACGACAGCAAACTATCACTGAAGCGCAGGGGAGTAGCCATACGCAATCTACAGGTGAATAGCTGCAGAAAGGAACATAAGAATGGGTAACAATATTACACTGTCCTAGTGATGCTATAAACCCATCCTCCTACACACGGCTAGCAGCAACATTGGGAAATGAAACACATTTATATCTACTTACGAGCCGCAAGTCATGTCATAGCCAACAGAAACGTGGGAAATAAATTGTACGATATTTTTATGAATGTAGTGCTCAATACCTTACCTGAACAAGGTATCTCAAGAAACAAAACTCGCCATTCACCTGCCATCTAGTCCAGTGCCACCTGCGGAGTGTATTGTGCACCTGAAGCCAACCGAGTAGAGCCTTTCTTTGCACCTGCCCAGACGTGATAAGCTAAGCCATAGCTTCAATTTGGCCGAGTCCTCATGGGCATGCCTGCCGCTGACTACTGACCGGCGTCGCTAGCTCCTAGCACATTGCAAGACAAACAGGTGCAGTTTGGATGTAGAGCTATAACTGCAATTTCACCCATGACATAGACTCTCCAGTTTAAAAAATACAGTTTACCTAATCCGAGACAGGGATGTTGTTGACCATACACCTCGAATTTCTCACGCGAAATTTAGATTCCTTTTTATGAGTGTTATTTTCGAAGGCAGTAGAAATCAGAGCGTACTCACGTTTTCACATAGCTAAAGTATCTTTACGTGTTGATTCTTAGTGTGAAAGTCCTGTATGGCATAGGCTACTTTTCCTCTGAAGCATTTTCTCACGTGCTAAGAAAATCCGGTCTTATCAGCTTTATATCTGTTATGTCTTGCATCGGAAGGCTATGATATCAAACTCATTTTTAACTTCAAATGGTTCAAATGGCTCTGAGCACTATGGGACTCAACTGCTGAGGTCATTAGTCCCCTAGAACTTAGAACTAGTTAAACCTAACTAACCTAAGGACATCACAAACATCCATGCCCGAGGCAGGATTCGATCCTGCGACCGTAGCCATTTTTAACTCATGACGAGGACCTAATAGCATGCTCTACCTCTGTCACAGGATACCTCCTCACTTTCGAACTCTCTCAACGTGGTCAAACGTCTCATCACCTACGAAGTCACTTAAAGCAGCCAAATTACAGCACAAAGGAGTTATAAATCTCAGCTTAACATTACATTTCACTTCATACACTCGGTAACACATATGACTTCATTACGATGGCTATCTCTCCTTATGTAGGTGTAAGATTGAAATTTCATTATATAGCGCCCTCTCAACGAGAAAACGCCTGATTACCACTTCAACTCTTGAATCATGTATACGGCACTCTCGCCCTCGCTTCCAACCGCCCTGTAGCACAAAACTGACTGTTTAATTAATTAAATTTATCATGAGAGTCCCTTTGCATGCTGAGTAATTTTTTCCTGCAGTCAGATTATACTCCCGAGATAACCGTTACAGACACTTCAAAAAGGGTTCAAATGGCTCTGAGCACTATGGAACTTAACATCTCAGGTCATCAGTCCCCGACAACTTAGAACTACTTAAACCTAACTAACCTAAGGGTATCACACACATCCATGCCCGAGGCAGGATTCGAACCTGTGACCGTAGCGGTCGCGCGGTTCCAGACTGAAGTGCCTAGAACCACTCGGCTCAGAGTGCTCAGAGCCATTTGGACCATTTTGTCTCGTCAGTTGGTGTGGTTGGGATATACGCGATGTAGAACGTACTCAATACCAGAGATATACCTTCTTGTGGAACTCCTGTCTGGGATGCGAATGTCGCTGATGTTTCTTCTGTACTCGGTAGGTCCTTATGGTTTGGTAGAGTTAGGTAGGCTGGTACTACTTTCACCAGTTTTGTGAGGATTTCCTGTTAGCTTAGTTTGAGGATTAGTTTCCTGGTGCCACATTTTGTCGAATGCACTTTCTATGTCGCAAAACACTGCGAGTGTGCATTGGCTATTGTCGGAGCTCTACGTAACGATGTGACGAATTTGGAAAGGGGGTCATTTGTTCGGCTCGCCCGAACTCGGTAATTTCTATCTGCTGGTGGAAAACGAAATACTCGAATCGGCAGTTCTTCCATAAGCGCCTCCTGAAAGGCGTGCACTAACTCGTGGAAGACTAACTGCACAAACTCTTCCAAATCTGAACGGAGCAAGTGCACGACCTCCGCCACTATTTACAACGCCCTAAAAGAATTTTGCAAATACTGGACCAATGAAGAATATAAAAAAGAAAACAAATTATACATAAACACGAAGTTTTAGTACAAGCTTCACATGCAAAAATATTTCCTTAAAACAACAGCATTTCTTTTATCATATGTTCTGCTCATTACTGCTTTTCACAGGGTGAAAAGTATTTAAACCGACAAACTCTGCGAGGTTGTAGGGGACATCAAAACACATATTTTTCCGTAATGTCATTTTTTCCTACTGTGAGTATTTAAACCAATAGTGGACGATTTTTCTGGCGGCAACTTAATTAAACCAACAAGCACTTTTCCATTTTTTATGACCAAAAGACAACACATTAACGCAACCCAATTTCAGTTTCAGTAGATTTTCAAAAATGCCTCTATTAACACGTAAACGAAGGTTACACCAAATGGTTCAAATGGCTTTGAGCACTATGGGACTTAACATCTGAGGTCATCAGTCCCCTAGAACTTAGAACTACTTAAACCTAACTAGCCTAAGGACATCACTCACGTCCATGCCCGAGGCAGACTGAAGCGCCGAGAGCCGCTCGGCCGCACCGGCCGGCCAAAGGTTACACCATCAAATCATGTTCTGTCTGACACGGGCAAAAACCCCAGGATTATCCTGAATTGTTCCTGCTGCTGCTACTATCCAGGCAACCAGATCCACCTCTGATGCAACAAGAGTTGCCTAAGCAAGGTTGCGTATCTCTCCCCACACAAAAAGTCCAGAGGGGACATATCTGGGGACCGAGCAGGCCATGGTACAGGACCACATCTGCCAGTCCACGTTTCTGGGAACCGTCGGTCTAAGAATCGACGCACACGTCGACTGAAATGCGCCGGCGCTCCGTCATGTTGTGACCACATACGTTGTCTTGTAAGGAGCGGGACGCCTTCCAGCAATTCTGGCAATGCTCTGGCGAGAAAATTGTAATAGTGCCTGCCATTTAATGGCCTAGGTAGCAGATACGGCCCAATTAAACAGTCCCCAACAATCCCGACCCACACATTAACGAAGAGCAACACTTGATGAGCGCTAGTAACTGTGGCATGTGGGTTATCCTCACTCCAAACATGCGAATTGTGTATGTTGAAGACTCCATCACGCCCGAACGTTGCTTCATCGGTAAACAACACAGTGGATGGAAATGTAGGATGCATTTCACACTTTTCCAGGTACTACTGCGAAAATTGTGTTCTGGGTGGATAATCAACTGATTCCATGTTGTGGACTCACTGTAAGTGAAATGGACGTAACAATTGCTCTCGAAGGACTGTTCTTACATTCGTCTGATTCTTCCTCATGTTAAGTGCAGTTGCACGAGCTCTGACTGAAGGATCCCGCTCCACATGCTGCAAGAGAGCTTCCTCAAATTGCAGCGTACTTACCGTGCGACGGCGTCGCTGTCCAGGTAATCCGCTAAATGACCCGGTCTGACGCAGACGTTGGTACGCAGCAGCAAAGGTCGTATGATACGGGATATGGCGATTAGGATAATGTTGATAAACCCGCTGTGCAGCTCGTCCGTTGTGGTGCGCTACGTAGTACGCATCAACCATATCAGTGTACTCACTCCAGGTGTATCACTCCATTAATAAACAGAGAAAATACACTACTACACTGGTGGACAGCAGTTGCCTACAACTGAAGAGCGTAATACGCCCTCTAACAACTGAAGATCGTAATACGGCCTCTAACAGCTGAAGAGCGTAATACGGCCTCCACCGGTTTAAATAATCCTCATAGGAAAAAATGACATTAGGAAAAACTCCAAGAGTTTGTCGTTTTAAATACTTTTCACCTTGTATGAAATGCACTTTACAAATTCTAAGTTGCCAGTTCTACCATTTCTGACTACATCTAATTTTTGTTGTAGTTAAGCTAGCGTCTTACAGGTTTTTGAGTCCGTTTTCACCATATGGCCATTTTTTTGCAGAGTTAATTCTTATACATCTACACCTACACATCTACACTACTGGCCATTAAAATTGCTACACCACGAAGATGACGTGCTACAGACGCGAAATTTAACCGACAGGAAGAACATGCTGTGATATGCAAATGATTAGCTTTTCAGAGCATTCACGCAAGGTTGGCGCCGGTGGCGACACCTACAACGTGCAAACAAGAGGAAAGTTTCCAACCGATTTCTCATACACAAACAGCAGTTGACCAGCGCTGCCTGGTGAAACGTTGTTGTGATGCCTCGTGTAAGGAGGAGAAATGCGTACCATCACGTTTCCGACTTTAATAAAGGTAAGATTGTAGCCTATCGAAATTGCGGTTTTTCGTATCGCGACATTGCTTCTCGCGTTGGTCGAGACCCAATGACTGTTAGCAGAATATGGAATCGGTGGGTTCAGGAGGGTAAGACGGAACGCCGTGCTGGATCCCAGCGGCCTTGTATCACCAGCAGTCGAGATGGCAGGCATCTCATCCGCATGGCTGCAACGGATCGTACAGCCACGTCTCGATCCCTGAGTCAATCGATGAGGACGTTTGCAAGACAACTACCATCTGTAGGAACAGTTCGACGTCGTTTGTAGCACCATGGACTATCAGCTCGGAGACCATGGCTGCGGTTACCATTGACGCTGCATCACACACAGGAGCGCCTGCGATGGTGTACTCAACGACGAACCTGGGTGCACGAATGGCAAAACGTCATTTTTTCGGATGAATCCAGGTTCTGTACACAGCATCATGATGGTCGCATCCGTGTTTGGCGACCGCGCGGTGGACGCACGTTGGAAGCATGTATTCGTCATCGCCATACTGGCGTATCACCCGGCGTGATGGTATGGGGTGCCATTGGTTACACGTCTCGGTCACGTCTTGTTCGCATTGACGGAACTTTGAACAGTGGACGTTACATTTCAGATGTGTTACGACCCGTGGCTCTACCCTTCATTCGATCCCTGCGAAACCCTACATTTCAGCAGGATAATGCACGACCGCATGTTGCAGGTCTTGTACGGACCTTTCTGGATACAGAAAATGTTCGACTGCTGCCCTGGCCAGCATATTCTCCAGATCTCTCACCAACTGAAAACGTCTGGTCAATCGTGGCCGAGGAACTGGCTCGTCACAATACGCCAATCACTACTTTTGATGAACCGTGGTATCGTGCTGAAGCTGCATGGGCGGCTGTACCTGTACACGCCATCCAAGCTCTGTTTGACTCAATGCCCAGGCGTATCAAGGCCGTTATTACGGCCAGAGGTGGTTGTTATGGGTACTGATTTCTCAGGATCTATGCACCCAAATTGCGTGAAAATGTAATCACGTGTCAGTTCTAGTATAATATAGTTGTCCAATGAATACCCGTTTATCATCTGCATTTCTTCTTGGTGCAGCAATTTTAATGGCCAGTAGTGTATATGTAAACTCTGCAAATCACACTTAAGTGCCTGGCGTAGGGTTCGTCGAAAGACCTTCACAATAATTCTCTATTATTCAATCTCGAACAAGGCCCGGAAAAACGAACACCTATATCTTTCCGTGCGAGCTCTGATGTCCCTTATTTTATTATGATGATCTTTCCTCCATAAGTAGATCGGCGTCAACAAAATATTTTCGCATTCGGAGGAGTAAGTTGCTGACTGACTTTCTGCTGCAACGAAAAACGCCTTTGTTTTAATGACGTCCACAATAAATCCTGTATCATGTCAGTGACACTCTCACCTGTTTCTCGGTAATGCAAAACGTGCTACTCTTCTTTGTACTTTCTCGATGTGGTCCGTTAATGCTATCTGATTAGGATCCCACATCGCGCAGCAGCACTCCAAAAGAGGACGTACAAGCGTAGTATGTAGGTATCAGTTTATTCATGGTTCAGACTTTTCAGGAGCCTGAAGATCTTTGAGTGAGGAGATTCACACGAAGCTTTGAAAGAGGAATGAAAGTTTTCACAAGCGTTAGTTATTCTGCACAAGCAAGTGCAAACTGTTGTGCAAACGTGAGGAGGAAATGGCGCAACTTCTTCAATAATGTAATTTTGAGTTATGTAATCGGTAAATTTGGTGAGTTTCTGGACTCTTGGCTACATGCTGACCAGATCAGAAAAACGTTAGGAACACCTTGAGAATCTAAGTAACTAAGCCCAAAGATGTAATTCAGCTACTGGCCTTTTAAACTGTCTTGGTCTTGTATTTTTGTTTGTATTTTTCGCCACCTAAAATACGTAGAAAAATAATGTTTGTGGAAGTTTGAAAGGCAAAAGTTTTTTAAGGTCCACAACTAAAGCGTGAATGATGTATCGCTAATTTTAGGAATACCTGTATACTAATGTGTTTTTAAAAAGCCAGTGGTATTCTGGCCGTTTATCGTTCAACAGTAATACGGCGTTCTTAAAATAACAGTTGCAATTGCACTTACGAAGCTTGATCCAGGTGAAACCGACAGTAAGTGATCTTGACTTATTGGAAAGGAACCTTGATACTCTCATGGATGGGCTGTTCGAAGTCGGTTACCACTGTTTTTGGGTTAAAAGATCTTTGCCTCCTCCTGCATTCATCTTGAACACGCTTTATAACTTTCATACCTGTTTCTTTCTTTCTGTCCCTTATAAGGCTGAACACTAATAACATGTAAGAACCTCAAGAGTAATTGTGGCTCGTGAATAACGGGAGAAAGTTTTTCGCTGAATACTGAAAAGTAACAGCCATCAATATAGTTCACTGCTGACGTGGGTATCGTAGATTGGAGTATGTTGAATAATATAACATGACAATTTTCCTTATTATTATTGAGGTCAAAGGCTTCGCCTTTTGTAGTAGTCACTTCCATCAGCGACAAGCCAACACGAATTACCATCGGGGATTTCGGCAGTTTCGGCATACTCTCCAAACGAGCATGAGTAATACTGTTGCAAATGTACGGAACCTTACATTCTCCGTCGCTAACTGCTTCTCGGTTTTCGATTTATCGTCTGCTCCTTTGCATATAAGCACTGAGATCTTTCATTCGAAGGTTCACTATTTGTTTTAACAGAATTCGGCAACATTCTCCTGTTTAATACTTGTTCTGCAGCTGATGTGTAGTCATGAGTGCCTTACAAACGCGAAACTAAGTTTTCGCCGCCTACTGTAAATAATTTTACAGAACACAGCGAATTTTTACCACAGCATCGCCATCCATTTTATTCAGTTTCTAGGTTTGAATTTATAACCATCGCAGGTTAAATATTACCTCAGTCACTAAAAATAGGATGCATGACGAGCTTTTCTCTTCGATGACGAACTTAACTACACAATGCAACACTATATGTTTCTGCACAAATGTTAGAGAGTTGCTCTCGTTCACAGGACTGACAAACTCGGCGAGGGCCTGGGAGACCATTCCTGTTGATTCATGCCTAGGGTCGCGTAGTCCTGCTACCTGCGTATAAACTTACCGAGTTTGAGTGTGGTGTTAACTCACCCTTTCACTGTACCCTTCTTCTGGTCATTAAACGTTCCCGATCTCGAGTCTGCCCCAACTGGTGAGCGAATGCACCTGGACCCTGCTTGAATCAAGGGGAGGATTCTGTTGTTCTCTGCAAAGTGTTTGAGCCAATCAGTTATGATTCTTTCGAAGATGGTTCCTACTATGTCTAACAGACAAATGGTCTGTATGGTTGGGGGTATGTCCTTGGTTTGTCAGGCTTATTGTCATCACCGTCTTACTTACCTTCCAGTTCGTTGGTATGGTTTCATGGACGATGCAGAAGCTCAAGAGTATATTCAGTATGGGGATGACGTGTGTTGGGGCTCCACGGAAGTGTAGTCTTCTACTGTCATTTCGTTTTAGAATGGTATGTCGTCGTGAGTGGAAAGCGTCGCTGATTTTGGTATGTGGTTTCATTAATCAGAATGTGCTCGCCTTAAATCTCTACTGTTGCCATTGTCGGGATTATTGTTAACATTTTGAGTATCAGTAGCTTCTTTGAAACCACTATTTCATTTTTTTGAAGTCCCAGTGCCTCAAACAACAATCGATGCTATTGCAAGATAGAGACATTTAGTAATACACTAAGGTACTTCTACGAATGTAGTGCGTTGTAGCAATCACTTAAAGCGCTCAAAGTAACAGTCAGCAAGGAGACTGTGCTACGTGATTGTAGTAGACTACGACGTGTTTTTATAATGGTAATCGTATTGAGGAGATAATTGACAGTGAAAGGAAGTATATCTAAGGCCATTGTAACGTAAATTTGAGGCAAGACTGCCGCTGTTATGAGCGGTTTCGAAATGAAACCACTATAGCAGTATATATTTTTGATATATATTTTAAATTTTAGGCCCATATTTGTTTGTAATTTAACTATTGTTCGTTTTACGCATTATGAGTTCATGGAAGTTCGAGGTTTGGGATTGTGTCTAGGAAAAACGCGAAACTGCTTTAAAATATATTTCATGAAATGACATTTGGTTCAAAACTGTAAGTCCCAGTGGTTCCAAAGAGAAAACACGACTTTAAAATAACTGTTTACTTTATGTAATTTCTTCCTGTATTCGTTGCTTACAATGATAATAAAGATTAATTTTGTACTCAAAAAAATTAAAATTATGTTCCAAAGTGAAATCACCTCTTCAAAATAATTATTTGGTTTTTGCCAGTCACTTCTTATATTCGTTAATATGATGAAGGCAATTATATGTATTGTTGGGACTCAATGGGTTAACTGATGATCTACATTGTGTCTGCGGATTTGGCTGGAAATATGGTGTTGCAGGTATGAGAATATTTCCTGCACAATACTCCTTGCCTCTTTTCATACTGGCGAGCCCATCTCAAATGAAAGTATTTGTCAACTACGCCTCACACATAAAAGTGTCCTTATACTTCTAGTCAGAGATTGTATATTAATGGCCTCTGACGTGGAAATGAGATACCCGACGAAGTATGTACTTGCCGACAATTTCTGGAGAGTATTCATGGTCTGAGATAAAACCCAGTAAACATTATGGAGCTTTCGTGACTGTGGACTCGTAGGAGATGTTGATAATGTCACACTCCTAGGAATCACAATTGATTCAAAAAATGGCTCCAAGCACTATGGGACTTAACATCTGAGGTCATCAGTCCCCTAGACTTAGAGCTAATTAAACTTAACTAACCTAAGGACATCACACACAACCATGCCCGAGGCAGGATTAGAACCTGCAACCGTAGCAGCAGCGCGGCCTAGAGCGTAGAGTCTAGAACCACTTGGCCACAGTGGCCGGCGAATCACAATTGACAACAAGCTGATGTGGACCACACACACACTGTACATGCGTATTCTAAGCTCGCAAGAGTATTTGAGCTCCACAGGAAACTCAGATGTGTGATAACTCAAATGTGTGACAACAAATCAGTACTTAATCACAATATATTATACACTGTTGCACAGCCACATCACATGGATTTCTGCTGTGGAGACTCTACTCCAAGTAAAAACCTATTGCTCCTACAAAAGTAAGCTATGAGAATATCTTCCATCACTACAGACCCATTTTCAAGCAGTTGAAAATAACGACAGTATTTACCCAGTATGATTTCAACTCTCGGTTGTCTACATAAAAGGAAAGCAAGGATCCTTCTGTAAGAGGCAAGAGATTCACAACACACGAAATAAGGACGAAATTGGTATTTCAAGCTGTCGTCTAAGTAAACGATGGACAGTTTTCCCACATCAGCCCTGAAACCAAATACCACCAGATGTTCGAACGTTGTCTGTGATGACTTCAACAGGTAGACTGACACGTGCACCGAGCGAGGTGGCGCAGTGGTTAGCACACTGGACTCGCATTCGGGAGGACGACGGTTCAAACCCGCGTCCGGCCACCCTGATTTAAGTTTTTCGTGATTTCCCTAAATCACTTAAGGTAAATGCCGGGATGGTTCCTTTGAAAGGGCACAGCCTATTTCCCCCCCCCTCCCCCCTCTCCTTCCCTAATCCGAGCTTGTGCTTCGCCTCTAATGACCTCGTTGTCGACCGGAAGTTAAACACTAATCTCCTCCTCCTCTGACAAGTGTGCTCAAGCACTGCATTCTGTAAATGCATTCTTCTCTACAAGTGGAGCAAGATACCATCACATGTGAAGTCACAAATTGGAAACATTTAAGAGTTGCAAATTGTTGTTTATAACCATTGTTTATAACATCAGTGTTGTATAATGCTTCTTGTCAGTTACCTTAGTTTTAGTGGTTATTCTAATACATAATCGAAAGATGCGACGCAACCTGACCAGAAATCAGACAGTGAATGATGTTGACTTAGTAATAGTAATATGTTCTACTATGTCTGTAATTCCCTTTTTTCTTAATTCGTAATGAATGGTAAATTAAAAAGACACCACATGTGTACAATTAAGGCGAAGACAGCCAACGCTCTCTTCAGTACAGATGCACACCAGGCTCGGACTCTTACGGGAATCGGCGAAATGCCGCGATTGACGAGGATAATGGGCAAGGGGTTCTACACTCTTAGTGTGTGGATAAGCTGAGAATTTGTGTCTGACAGGAGGCATGCTACTCAAAAAAGTAGGAATAGACTATAAAGATAGAAAAATGATATGGAACCTGTACAAAAACGAGACAGCAGTTATCCGTGGACGGACAAAACAAGATGTGCAGATACGGAAAGGTGCCCGACAAGGTTGCGCACTATCCCCTGTTATCTTTAACCTATACATTGAAGAGGCGCTGAAAAACGTAAGGGAAAATTCACAGACAGGTGTAGTAATTCATGGCCAACGAATAGATATGATAAGATATGCCGATGATATAGCTGTCCTAGCTGAAAGTGAAGAAGATCTTGTAGTCCTGCTGAGTAGAATGGATATGTTATTGGGGAAGAATATAATATGAGAATTAATAAAGCAAAAACAAAAGTAATGGCATGCGATAAAAAAATCAAGTGGAAGTCCAAGTTCATGTAGGCTACGAAATGCTTGAACAAGTTGATAAATTTACTTATCTGGGTAGTAATGTTACCAGGGATGGAAGGAACAAGGCAGAAGCGAGAAGTAGAATTGCTCAAGCAAAGGCTGCTTTTAACAAGAAGAAAAACATCTTAACATCAAAGAGCGTCAGCCTTGAAATCAGGAAAAGATTTTTGAAATCATATGTGTGGAGTGTGGCATGCTATGGGTGTGAAACATGGACTCTCGGGACAGAGGAAGACCAGAAGCTAAATTCTTTTGAAATGTAGTGCTATAGACGTATGCTCAAAATAAAATGTATCGACAAGGTCACGAACGAAGTGGTTCTGGAAAGAGCAGGTGGGAAGTGACGCTTCTGGAGTTTCATTGTTAAAAGAAGAGTGCAATTTACAGGCCATCTATTAAGACATAAAGGACTCCTGAACACAATCATAGAGGGATATGTCGAGGGAAAAAGACCAAGAGGAAAACCACGGCTGAGGTACATGTATCAAATCGTGAAAGCTGTGGGATGTAACACCTATAAATAAATGAAGAGAAAAGCTGGAAGACGCACAGAATGGAGACAAGCTGCCACTGTAGCTGTTGCAAACCAATCCTTGGAAGAGGAGGCATGCTAGGGTAATCTGTGCAAATGCGATGACCACTGTGTTCGGGTGGCTTAGTGGTCAGAGCATCTGCCTAGTAAACAGGAGACCCGGTTTCGAATCTCGGTCCAGCACAAATTTTGAACTTTTCTCAGTGATTTAAATCAATGCCCACTCGCAGCCAATGTCTAATTCCTTTGTTCTTGATGCTGTCTGTCCAGTCACGACTAGTGAATGACAAAGAATAGGTAATAAAGGTATTATTTTCTGTAGAAAAGATGGTTTCCCAAGTATAAAAATTCAGAATTTATTCCCATGTCAAGTTAAGTAATGTAGCAGGTTTACTCCACCGTTCAGAACGAGCCGCAAATTTACCAAGTTTTCAAGGTGAACCTTCTCTCTCTATCCATATTGAGAAAGCGCGATGGTCTTCAGCAGTTTGTCGACAGCCAGCCAGACGTGCAGCAGCAGTGGGGTTGCTCAGGTGTTTCCGGCCTCTGGAGGGGGGTAGAGCACCAGGTGGAGCGGCACGTCCGCCTTGTCCAGCGGCAGGTCGGGCAGGACCTGCTGGCGGAAGGCCAGCCCCACGGTGAAAGGCTGGGGCCCCGCGTAGCCCGCCTCAGGCCGCAGCCTGCCCAGGTACACGTCGTAGTAGCCGCCGCCGCGGCCCAGCCGCCCTCCGTCGGCCGTGAAGGCGCGCCCGGGCACCACGATCAGGTCCAGGCCTCCTGCACAGCCACACACACGGCAACCCAGCTCAGTTAGTGTCACTCGGACACATTAGGACACTCAGTCCTTCAGGTCTATGTTGTTTTCTTAACTTATGGCCATTGCGACTTGCAAAAAGCGTTCGACGGTGTAATGTGGCGCAAGATGTTCGACAGTCTGAGAAAAACTGGGGTAAGTTATAGGGGAAAACTAGTAATATACGATATGTACGAGAACCACGAGGAAACAGTAAGATTGAGGGACCAATAACAAAGTGCTCGCATCAAAAAGCATGTAAGACAGGAATGTAGTATTCCGCCCCGACTTTTCACTCTGTACATCGAAGAATCAAGGTTCAAGAGTGGCACTGAACTTCAAGGTATAAGGATAGCAGTGATAAGATGATGTATAGTTAATTTTACGAAGAAGAGCTACAGGATCTGTTGAAAGGAATGATCAGTCTGATGAGTAGAGAATATGGATTAAGAGCAAGTCGCAGAAAGACGAAAGAACTGAGAGTTAGCAAAAATGAACATTGTGAGAAAATTATCGTAATTGGAGATCACGAAGCATATAAAGTCAAGCAATTTTCCTACCTATGCAGTAAAAGAACTCATGATGGACGGAGCAAGGAGGACATAAAAAGTATATCAGCACTGGCAGAAGCGGGACTCCTAAAGGTACGCGTACCAAATAAGGCCCACCTAACGTTTAGCATTTTCGTATTCAGTATGTGTTAAGTGGTAAGATTCCGAGATCGTAAGTGCAACATCCTACAACTATATTGAGTTCAAAAATAAATGAACATTGAAAGTTTATTTAAATAATATCATCATTTTAAAGAAAATGTTTAACCCTTGCAAGTGGTCCTTGTTAGGAGACCTTGTTCCTAATATGGCCAGTAGGCACAACCTATTCATATTAACATTCTGGGGCGTGTAAATGGCAGGAAAACTGTTTGAATACACTGCAAGAGTTGTAATATAAGTTTATTTTAGAAATAAGTGGAATGAGATGATACATAGAGCTTTATAATTACTTGTTTTTACAAACGCTTCATACAGAACTGTAGGTACTTACTGCTTATTAGCTTTTCAGATTTTTACATTCAATCAGCAATCAAAATTGTTCTGACAGCAGTAAGTTTCCTTATCGTAATCATTACATTTTCAATGAACACATGAATAAGGATTTTTGAAACTGGTTTAGCTCATTTAAATCATTTTTTACAGGTGGGGCACAGGAAATTTAGCACTTCGTCTTTTCGTGTCAACCCTACACAATCTTCATGCACATATTTCATACATTTTCTGCAAAATCTCATGTCGAATATCCTGTCTTCACAGCATACGTGACAAAACCAGCCAACCTCTTGCAACACATTCTTAGAGGCAGAACTGCTGTTTGCTTCAGTGGAGTCAGTATTTTTGTATTTTTTCTTCTGAATATTCATTACTGAGGGTGAAATCTTTTGGCGACGTGAATCTGCCTTAGACGCAGTGCTTTCGTTGGTACGATTTTTCTTTTGAGTCTGCGTGAATAGTGCCTTAGATACGACTTGCGCCTTGTAATTTAGTGCCTTCTTCCGTGGTGTTTGGGTTTTGTTCTTCAGCTTTGGGGTTTGCAAAATTTCCTCGAAAGAACACTCGAGATCTTCAGGTGCGTCACTATCTTCAAGACTGAAGTCACTTGAACTATCCTTTACTGAATATGCCTCGCTTTCTGATGAACTGGTATCAATGGACTGGCGCCCCTTTTTGCGGGAAGCCTTTGGGACTGATTAAGTCTCTGGCAGTTTCCCTGTTTCAGCGAAATTGTCATGTCCTCTTCTAGGTCAGGACACTCTGATGGACGACAGGGAGCAAATGCAGTGTCTGGAATAGCTTCTGGGTCAAAAGGATAAATCCCTGTTGCACGAAACCCAGACATGACATTTACTGGGGATGCTGCTTTTGGCCACACCTTGCTGAAGATTTTTCCAAACACACGTCTATTACTTGCTCTGTTTTCTTCCTTTTCATGTGTAGACCAGTACAGCTGAACTTCGTCATCCCAGTAAGACTCACACGGCTTGAATACTGATTTATCCATGGGTTGCAGCTCATGTGTTGTGTTGCTGGGCAAGCAGAAAAGTCTGATATTGTGCTCTTCAGCAACGTCGCAAATTTACGGGTCCACATGTGACGATGCTCCATCAAATATCAAAATAACATCTTTTGCAGGCTTGTATTTGGCAAAATGATGTATCCATTTGATGAATGTCGCAGTATTCATTGAGCCCTTATCTGTCATTTCTACTGCAGTCCCAGGTGGCAAATAGTCTCCCCATTCTGGTTTGCGTCGCTTTCCTTTGAAAAGTATCATAGGAGGAATAACCTGTGCAATTGCATTGCCACATGAGACAATGGTAACGTTTTCCCCATGATCTGGGGCAACAAAGTGCAAGCGTTTCGCACCTTTCTTGGCTAAAACATCAGGAGACTTGTGGAGTGCGAGGCGACATCCCTTTTCGTCCATATTACAGATAAGATGGGGTTTGTCAAATAACTCCAATTCGGACAAGACCGTTTTCAGTTTCTGAAAACGATCATTTACAATAAACTTGTTCAGCTTTGCAGCTCTTCCTGGATTCAAGTGTTGTGCCCTCCTTCTTACAATGTCTGGGTGTCTTTGTAGGAAGAGCTTGAGCCACTTGCGTCCAGCCAATCTCTTCGTCTCATTAAAAGGATTATGCACACTATTCTTTTCACAATATACATATACACATTTTCTGAGCACTTTTGCTGTAATTGGATACCCAACTTCAGCGAGTCGAAAAATTCTTTGGCAAAGTTCTCTTTCCTGAGCTTCGTCCAAACAAGTTTTTCGTCCCAAACGTTTGGTTGTTAGTCCAGAACGTATGTGGTTGCGTAACGTACGTCGAGGAATCCCGTATGTTTCCGAAGCGGCTCTGACAGGCATCCCTTCAGAAACAGCTTCTACAGCTCGTTTTAAATTATCTGCATCCCATGTTGCTCGTTTTTTCTGTGGCTTCATCTAAAAACAAACATTACCAGTAAACCTGATGTTCCTGAATTAGGCTTGTAAAACTGTGATTATATATATTTTTAAAGTAGCGTACTTCAATTATAGCTACTAAAAGTTATTGATCTAAATGCAGATCGCCCTGTCACAAAGATTACCAAGAACGAATTTAAAATGTTTTCTTTTGACATTTCTTGCAACGACCAACTAATAGCTCGGTAAAAATGTATAAAATAATTTAGATTTAATTTGCAGATAGTAAATACGTGTTACATGAGGTTTCCCAGGATACACTGAACTTAAGTATGCATTGCAGTTATGCACAGCTCTATACAACAGGGTGCCTAATAAGGCCCGCCCGGGCCTTGTTTGGAGCGCCACGGATGGGCCTTATTGGGAACAAGTTTAAAACGCGTGTGCGTTAATTGTTTAAAAAGAAACTTATTGTTAGGAAGATAATGCAACTATCTTAATACAGCACAATTTTCTGTTCATAAATGCATATTTACTAGTACAAATGCTTCATAACCGAAACGATTGCATTAGATGAAACGTACCGTGCAAATAAGAAGCAGCTCTCCTTTGCTGAACGCCGGAGCACAACTGAAAGTAAAATAGCCGGCACGAGAGCGGGTGCGGAAATAGTTGTTGCCTTGGCTACTAAATGTCACAAGCTGTCACTACCGAAGACATTTCGCGCTGTTTTCAAACTTTCTATGCTAGGAAATGAGAGTGGGCTTTATTAGGAACCGGGACTTATTTGGCACATGTACCTTGATCAAAAGAAGTCTACTAGTATCAAACATTTCCGAGAATGTACGTTCGAAGCACGGCATTATGTGGTAAATAAATATGGACTATGGGAAAAGAAAATGGAAGCATTTGAGATGTGGTGCTACAGAACAATGCTGAAAAGTAGCTGCAGTTATAAAGTAAGGAGGAGGTTCTGTTCAGAATCGGCGAGGAAAGGAAAATATGAAACGAAATGATCGTATTTCATGGCTCAAGCAATAATGAGCATATTCAGCCCAGTTGTGATTCGTGTGATTATTGCCAAATGTTTCGGGGCAACCTTATCCCATTTTCAAGTGCTTTGTTTTTAAGCTCTGAAAAGGTGTAATGGCATGAAAAATTTTCAAGCACTTGAAAAGGGAATAAGATTGTCACGAAACATGTTGTGGCAATAATCACACGACTGACAACTGGGCTGAATATTCTCAGTATTGCTTGAATAACAGTTGTATGATGGCTTCACATCACTTAGTATAGCACTGACGGCTGGTAGCCCCCACCCATTGAAGTTCGGCCGCCTATCTGCAAGTCTTGTTAGCTGTCGCCACATTGGGTGACTCCGTGTTGATGATGATGAAACACAACGCCCAGTCTCCGAGGCTGGAAATCTTGGCCGGCAGCATCAAAACAGTCAGGAGAATTACGACAGAAAAAAAAAAAAGAAAACAGTTGAACAATTCTCGGCCTAGCATAAAGATGACGTTGAAATCAAAACGTTTTTATTTCTGTAATTACTTGACACTGTATCAGTGTAAAAAGGCTTACAAAATAAAAGTATCATTGCTCTATTCACAGTTGATACATATTCTGATTACTAGTTTCAGCAAAGTTATATTGTCATATAGAGATCGTTTGACACGTGAATTTTAAAGGCTCTACCTGTGGCATATTTCCATATAGCCATTGAGAACATGGAGGTAGCCTCACAGAAAAAGACACTCCCATGCCAAACTAAGTACCACTAAAATAAAATCTATATCTGTATTAGCGAGACACAGAGCTGTCATATTCATTACTGCTGACAGGTGTGTGTGTGTGTGTGTGTGTGTGTGTGTGTGTGTGTGTGTGTGGCTAACTGGCTCCGTACTGGCAGTACGGAGCCCCCCGCTGATACACTTATGGCTTTTATTTCAGTGTACTTAGTGATGCCTGGAAGTGTTTTTTCTGTGATGTTTTCACTGGCTAGGTGGAAATGGCCCGTACCTGGCGGCTTTATAATTCACGTATCCGATGATCTGAAGATGGCAATATAACTTTGCTGAAACTAGTGATCAGCACGCATCATCTGCGACCTGGGCAATAAAATTTATATTTTTGAAGCTTTGTACGTTTTTATTTCTTTTGTGTTGATAAATCTTCTGCAATAATGTGCCAGCTTGATCTACGGGATAGTTATTTTGTGTGCTACACTTTTGGCTAATATGGGTGCAACGTGAAAATCAGGCAGAGCCATAGCGTTGATACTAATGACGTTTTTTACATTGGTACATGGTGCTTGCCGTTTTGATCAGTTCGGGTGCAAGACGGTAGAACTGGCACAGATATAACCGTATTAACGATTTTTATGCTGGTACATGATGCACAATAATGAGGTGCTAACCTGACCAATAGGTGTTGAAGACGAAAAACTGTCATAGACAGAGCACTGTACCGACGATTTTTTTTGTTTTGGTGTGTGAGGCACAGTAATGCAAGTACTAGCTCGATCTGAGTTATATTTATGGTTATATGGCTCTTTTAAGTTATAGTATTGTGCATGTCCCCTTCAAGTGGATAAACTGGAATGCTGTGGTCTCCTAAGTTTGTTTGTTACGAATTGTTTATCATCTACAGAAATTCACCCTAAGTTTGTGTGGGTTTGTAATGGAAATGAGACTTATTTTGAAAATTATTAGTCCACAAATGTAACAAAGTTCTCAGGGACTAATAAAGGTACACACACACTCACACACACACACACACACGCACACACACACACACACACACACACACACACATTACAGTAATTTGAGGCTTATAAACTATTATATGGAGCAGAAGGAGTTGTGAAGCACATAAGAGTTCAGTTTATGACCTATTAGATTCTGGGCATCACTCCACAGTACATTTCATATAAGGAGATAACTATGGCACAGTTTTGTCTAACACGTGCTTCTGCATTTGTTAAATGATAACCAAGACTAAATGCGAAAATGAAGCTCTCAAAATATATATGGACAGTTTTAAAAAAGAATGAAATATAATGAAGAGGTCCATGACACTACAAGCACATAAAATATCGTTCAACAACTGTGCGAGTGGGAACACCAGGGTTGTATTCCCAGAAGGGAGCGATCCTTCCTATGAGGACGATACTTCAGGAACGGAGTTGGCACTTGGCCTCAGACCGATACACGCACGAAGATGGTGTCTCACAGGGGAGCGTTTACAATGTTACCCATAAAATGCTCATTGGCCTTAGTCAGCACCCCTGTCTGATGCTGTCCGTTTGTGGACGATTCTACAGTCTTTTGTTCGTCTATGGGTCTCGAGAGGACTGGTCGAAAACTGCAACTGACGTTAAGAAACTCTAATTATCGGCTAAAACTACAGGCTTCAGTTCGTCCCCAGATTAATGCGTGTGTCTCAGATTTAGTCGTGTATGTAGTCGTTAATCAACCCGATCTGCGACTGGGGGACATCACTTTCACTTTTAAAGATTCAGTAAGGTTTTGAGCTTCATCTTCGATGAAGAACTCACCAGCTTGGCACACATGGAGCATCTGAAAGGAAGAGACTTAAATGATCTGAATATCTTAAAATGTCTATGGCAGGGCACGTACTGAGTGGCATTCCTGTATTCAAGATGTACTCTTAGAGGAGCTTCTTTCTCAGATTGTAAATCTGAGACTTTTCCACGATGTATCACAAACATGTGGAAAGGCCTCGGCGAATGTGTCGTCCAGACCTTACCAAGAAAGAGCACGTGATTACTTGTTTAGTAACATTTACAATCACGCATTAATTCAGGAGCCAAAATTACAAATCAAATAATCGAGGTCAAGGGCCGATTGGACGAACATTTCAAAAGGTAGAAAACTGTTACGCAAATTTCTATTAAAATATTTTTTCTCTGTGTCTGAATCTGCTAATGTGTTAGCTGTGTATGTGACATCAGATGATAGGGGAAAAGCAATCGAGGTCGCAATCTACTTTATCGATATGAGCTCTCGAGAACAATTACGCTGTGATCCCTAAGGTAACATATAGTTTAACAACGTCTAAAGATGGCGTAAATCGTTAAAAAATGGAGCCCTTGCGCTCAGACTGGAGAATCAGACACGTTATAGTGGAGGTGTATCTTTTTTTTACATGGAGACGCTTCCTGGTAAAAAAACGAAAAAGCTGCGGAAACGCCCCCCCCCCCCCCCCCCCCCCCCCGACGATAAAGTTGCCTAACAGAAACCAATATTTCTCCTGAATAGGCACTTCACAATGTCTCCTTCGGGACAATCAAACCATGGAGACCTGCTCTTGCAGCTCCTAATCAGCAGACTGTTGATGGAGCCCATTCAGCTGCAACTATGGGACTGCGCAGTAATTGCCACTACCTTTAATTAAAATGTACTAGCATCCATTGCCTTGGAGCCAGTCATGTGTAGAATTACGTCGGTAGGATTCCGGTCACGCTGCGAAGACATGCATGCATCTACTGCACTCGCTCGTGTTTTACACGTACATGAAGCTTTCTCTGTAAACTGACCGATGCTAATGGGTAGGTTTTGCCACACTGTCCGCCTTTGTACTCAAATCACCCACTGTCAGCAAAAATTGAGCCACTTTTTGTTCAGATGGTTTCCAACTTTTTCTAATTAGGTCTCTTTAGGAGCTGGAAGAATATTACTTCTTGTTTCATTGTTTCTCTCTTAAAATTTGTAATTCACATGGAGCACTGACTACCTCACTTTGTGTTTTGATTGAAACGGTCAATATATAATTATTTCACTGATCTACTGCTTTTCTGTAATGTGTTTCCAGGCTTCCGCCCGGCCCTTGTTCTGTATCTTCATATGGCTGAAACAGCTGCTGTAGTTTTGACTTGCGATGCTGCCACGGTTCAGGAGGCAGGAGAGTTTCAAGTAAAACCGTTTTATCTGTTGATAGGGAACTGGTAACAGAGCTATAGAAGCAAGATTACGCAAGGAGACTGTGGTGTGTGAAGAACAGTTTGGGTTCATGCCCGGAAGAGGAACGGCTGATGCAATACATGCTTTAAGGCGGATAGTGGAGAGACACGGGGAGCTACAAGCCGCTCTACATACGGCTTTCATTGATTTGGAGAAAGCATATGACAGAGTCCCAAGGGACGAAATATGGAGAAGCATGAGAGAGTAGTGCGTGCCAGAGAAGTATGTCAGGTTAGTGAAGGAAATGTACAAAGGAGCAATGACACAGGTGAGAAGTAGTGTGGGCATGACAGAGGAGTTTCCAGCAAAAGTAATGTTACATCAAGGGTCTGCGCTTAGTCGTTACCTCTATGACCTGATTATGGATGTGCTGGTGAAAGATGTGAAGAAGGAAGCGCCGTGGAATATGATGTTTGCGGATGATGTGGTTCTTTGTGAGCAGAGCATTGACAGACTTGAGGAAAAGCTGGAGGATTGGAGGAAGGCACTAGAAGAAAGAGGGATGAAAATTAGCAGGACACTGAAGGATGTGCAGATGAGGTCTTGCAAGATCCAGGATGATGAGCTGAAATCGGTCTGCAAATTTAAACACCTGGGCTCATACATACAGAGGGACGTAGGACTGGAAACCGAGATACAGCACCGAATAAATTGAGGTTGGAACAACTGGAGGAAAATGAGTGGAGTGTTGTGTGACAAGAAGGTGAGCATTGGGTTGAAAGTGAAAGTGTACAAGTCGGTGGTAAGGCCTGCTATGATATACGGGGCAGACACATGGCCAATCACAGTAGCCCAGGAAAGGAAGGTGTAAGTGACGGAAATGAGGATGCTGAGGTGGATGTGTGGGGTAACAAGGAAGGACAGGATTAGAAATGAATTTGTTTGAGGAGCTGTGAAAGTGGGACCCATGGGGAAAAAGATACAAGAGAGCAGACTAAGGTGGTACGGACACTTACAGGGAAAAGGGGAACAGTATATCGGAAACAGAGTTGAATATATAAAGATTGAAGGAGCGAGAAGGAGAGGAAGACCGAAGATGTGGAAGGATAAGATATCCGGGGACCTGAGGGAGAAAGGATGGAAGAAGGAAGAGGCAATGGATAGAGTACTATGGAGGAGAAGGATCCAGAACAGCAACGCCGACCCTACGTGACGTGGGACAAGGCGACGATAAAGAAGATGAAGAAGAAGAAGAAGAAGAAGAAGAGGGAAGTGGTAACAGATAGGACAACAATTTTAATCCATTCTTCTTATTTACTTCGAATGAGACTCCATCGCGCAAACGTTTGATCGTTTTCTATAACAATCCCACGATAGCCACAAGCTCCATATCAATATCTGATGCCAGTATAACTCTTTTAGTGCCGAGGTCCTTCTTTGCCAGTGCTAAATTAATTCTGATATCTTCTGTACTTGGGCTATCCTGTGTAATCTTGCTCCCTCTGCTTGCTTCTTCCACTACTACATCGTTTCCAATTTTTATTTTAAGCAAGTCATTATTCTCCTTTCTACTACTTAACACCTTCGTCATTGCTTTTTTATCCTTAAGCAGTAACGTGTGCCAACTATGCTGTCCAATCCTTTAAACAGTTCCTCTTGGCCGTCCTTACGCCCACACAGACAAGCAACTTTGCGTTACACCCTGTATCATTAGGATAACTGGATAAGAACTTGTAGGTGGCTATCTGGTTTCAGGATATTAACGGCCCCTCAGAAACCCCTATAGTGTGCGCGCTTCACACTGGAAACGGGAGAACGCCTTGCGGTCCAGGTGCGACCTGGCTGCCTCGGTGTTTCCGAGTGGCGTGTTTCGCCAGCCATCATTCAGCTGCCACGCCACGCGTTATCTCCCGGCTTGAGCGCTGCCGGCAGGTAGCAGGTGGTGGACCCCTCTGATGGATGGCCCGTGCGTCGCAGCAGACCGCTACAGCCGCGCGCTGGCTGCCTCTGTTCCGCTCTCTTATCTGCACGCGGCTCCAGTCGCTAAGCGCCCTCGTTACGCAAGCCTTAAGCGCTCGAGTTTGCCCGGCTATTCGCATAACAGCTCCGTCTACTTTCGCGCAAAACGGCGCAACGAGGTTTTCTTTTCCCTTAGAAAATTACGGCCACTTCTTCGAAAGAGGTCGCAATACCGCGGTACTGCACGGCTGCGCTGCAATGGAATATCTCGCAAGATTTCTGATGATACGAAAACATTCAAGCCCTGTGACGTCTGACTTAAAACTCGATCTTTCCTTTAACAGTCGAGTGCTAAGATCGATGTGTCTCATATAGTTGCTAGCCGTCCTGTATAGGAATTTGTGACAGTTAAGCTGAGTGAAACTTGTGCGTAGATGGAATGTGTTGATATTTCTGCGGGGCCAAGACATTTCAGATAGCTCTTATTTTCTTACTTTCCATTGGCGGTGCTCCTACAACCAACCTACTGTATGTCTGTCGATCCATTGTGGATGCGGGACAGTGACTGGTCAAATACACACATAAAAAGAAAAGTTTTGCATTATCCCGGTTCCCAGAACTCCTGAAGACAGACGTTGACTGTGGATATTGTATCACAGACACAGTCCCTTTGACTGTTCAGAGATGTCACTAAACCCGCCCAAAGATATAAACAACTATGCGTGAGCAGCGCCCATTACGCGGAGGGGGTCCTACAGCCGATCAGTTCCAGTCATTTCACCAGCAAGGAGGTACACAGTTCGTGTTGTCTGCAGTTCAACCATGCCTAGACGGTCTATACCGTGGTTCGATTGCATCAGCATTGTCACTTAGTGCCAGGAAGGGCTCTCAACAAGGGAAGTGTCCAGGTGTCTCGGAGTGAAACAAAGCGATGTTGTTCGGACATGCAGGAGATACAGAGAGACAGGAAATGTTTATGACATGCCTCGTTCAGGTCGCCCAAGGGTTACTGTTGCATTGGATGAACGCTACCTACAGATTATGGCTCGGAGGGACGCTGACAGCAACGCCGCCATGTTGAATAATGCTTTTTGTGCAGCCACAGGACGTCGTGTTACGACTCAAAAGTGTGCGCAGTGGGGTCCATGATGCGCAACTTCACCCCCGTCGTCCATGGCGCGATCATCTTTGCAACCGCGACACCATGCAGCGCAATGCAGATGTGCCTAACAACATGCCAAATTGGTATCACGTTCTCTTCACTGATGAGTGTCGCATATGCCTTCAACCAGACAATCGTCGGAGACGTGTTTGGAGGCAACCCAGTCAGGCTGAACGCCTTAGACACACTGCCCAACGAATGCACTAAGGTGGAGGTTTCCTGCTGTTTTGGGGTGGCATTATGTGGGGCGCACGTACGCCGCTGGTGGTGATGGAAGGCGCCGTAACGGCTGTACGATACGTGAATGCCATCCTCCGACCGATAGTGCAACGATATCGGCAGCATATTGGTGAGGCATTCGTCTTGATGGACGACAATTCGCGCCCTCATCATGTACATCTTGTGAATTACTTCCTTCAGGATAACGACATCGCTCGACTAGAGTGGCAGGCACGTTCTCCAGACATGATACCCATGATACCCTATGCAACATGCCCACAGTTGCCGACTCCATGGGGCCTCAGGGGGCCCAGCCCACTCAAAAATTCATTTGGGAGGGGGGGGGGGCAGAGCCACCCCCAGTAATTTAAGAAAATTATTAGTTATATTATGCTTTATAAAATCACAAAATTATGTTGGAATTTTATATTTTCCTTGTTTAATGATAGTTGCCTTTTAAAATACATTCAGTAATGAGTTAAAACAAATGATTGTAACGGTAGTAAGCAAGGTAACTGAAAACGAGTGATGTGAATCATGATAGTGTTACAGGGTGCGGCCGCACTTAGAATTTCTCCCGGTGCACGAATCTTTGGGTAAACTCTGGCGCCGGCTGGCCACCGCTGCGGCCGCGGCGACATCAAAAGGCCTGGAGCAGAAGCGCCTGGTACCCTCCGCCTCACGTCGCCTTGACTTCCAGACATTACGATGCCAAGGCTATATAAAGACCACTCTACTGTCGCAGTCATTCAGTGTGGATGGTTTCGTTCAGCGCATGCTGCAGACGTGTTTCGTGTTTCGAGTTTGATGTTTAGTCGACTATTTTATATGACTATAGTTTAATCGTTTACTTTAGTCTCTTAGTGAATTGTGAATTAAGTTTCCAATGGATAAATTTATTACCAAAGGGCCCGCTTGGAAGTTGATGATACTGCATATCAACCTCCAACAATTATTGTGTCGTTAATTGCTTAGTTATTTTCAGGCGAGTACCGTTCACAGCCGAAACCTGGACAGTACAGTAAGGAAAGATCGTTTCAGAAATCTTGATTGATCAAATATACATGGCTAGAATATGAAGCATCTAACGAAAAAGTTTTTGCAAAACCTGCAAAGAGTCAGATTCTAAACATTTATTACAATTTTCTTCAAAAAAAGAAGATGCATTTACTTCTGTAGGGTTTTATAACTGTAAAAAGGCTTTGGAAAAATTCCGTCTTCATGAAAATACGTTTACGCATAAAGAAGGTATTCTGAAACTAAATTCTATCACTAACCGAAGAGTGGCCTCCCAATTGAATGAACAGTTGGATTGTGGTAGGAAGAAAGGCCGTTTAGTTCTTGAGAAAATTTTTATTACCGTGCAATTTCTATGCCGACAAGGACTAGCAATTAGAGGGCACGAAGACATAAACTCAAATTTTTTTCACTTGTTGGAACTCCGAAAGAAAGAATACCCGAGTTTAACGAAGGGTTTGGGGTTCGGGGTATAAGTGGACGTCCCACGATATTCAAAACAAGATCATTGATCTACTAGGAAAGCCTGTGTTGAGAAAGGTATTGGCTTCAATCAAGAAGACTGAACATTTTTCTATTATGGTTGACGTAACAAGTGAATCTTCGATACATGAACAAGTGTCATTTTGTGATCGTACTGTCGATGATTCCTTAATCATTAACGAAGACTTTACTGGCTTATACGAGACCCCCTACACTGAATCACAAACTCTGTTTAGTATTTTAGATGACGTTTTTGCTCCTCTTGATTTGTCAATGGATAACTTAAGAGGGAAGTGCTATGATGGTGCCTTGAATATGAGAGGTAAGTTCAAAGGACTAAAAAAGTTAGTTTTGGATATACAACCAAAGGCACTTTACGTGCACTGCACCGCTCACAGTTTAGATTTGGCAGTTTTAGACAGTCTCCGCCATCTTACGTTTATGAGGGGTATTATGGCTTTAGCCAAGGACTTAATAAACTTCAAGAGTTTTTTGAAACATTTTCTGCAGAGGACAAAACAGAGATAGTTTACAAATGTGCAGGCTACCCTGAGTCAATGTTACAATTCAAGACATTTCTTTTTACGTCTGTACTGCCATGCAAAGAACCCAGTAAGGATGTCAATGAAAAAATTCAATGCCCTCATGTACGTGTTCCTGATCTGGAAAAAATATATGAGGGCTTGATTTGTATATTAAATGGAATGCGTGATAGTTTGGAACACTTTTGGGAATTGTGTTTAAAAGAAAAACCTTCACAAACTGATGATCCTTCGCTTTCTCGGAATCGAAGTATACCACAGAAGTATGAAAACTAGCTCACCGCACTCTTTCAAAACCCCGAAGGAATACTACAAAGCTACTTACATTGCAGTTTGTGAAACGGTGCAATCTTGCATTACTGAGCGGTTTTCTTCGACTGGACTCACACACGTCATTGTAGTAGAGCAAGAGTGCTTGCTTTTAGTAAACAGAGGTGAAACAAATTTGGAAAAATCAACTGAGTTTTTCAAAAATGCCCTAGACGTTGAGAGAATGCGCTTAGACTTGAATATGTTAGCCGATATCGCTAACAAAAAACAACTGGTCTTAAAAAACATGCGTGATGTAAGAAAGTACATTACACAAGAGCCTGCAGTTGTAGAAAAGTTATGCAAAGTACTGAAGTACATTAAGCTTCTCCAAGTAGTTCCAATCACGACAACAACATAAGAACGGTCATTTAGCGCTTTAAAACACCTGAAGTCATATCTCCGATCAACAGTGGGACAGAAAGGATTGAGCAACTTCGCTGTTCTTCATGCCCACCGAGATGGTTTGGATGAATTGGGTGTCCAACCAGTCACCAACGACTTCATATTCAGTAATGCAGTCAGATGGTTGACATTTGCACCTTTCTAAAGCTCTAATAATGGCATTCAGAGCAATATTAAAAATCTTTATAATATAGAGAATTAAATACATACACAATGTTACATTTTCAGATTCGAAATATTAGTACTAGCTTAGTACTGTATTATTATATTACAAGAGTACTGTATTAGTTGTTTTCAAATTCTTAAATATTTTTAGGGTGTAAGACCCAATTAAAACCTGCTATTTACATACTTTTTGACTGAAAGTATTAAATATACTGTATTAACTTTATCAACTGTATTAAAGCATTAACTTCGAGATATTGTTTTTATTTAATTAACCCTTAGCCTTATTCAAAGTAAGATTAAATTAGCTATTTCACTTACTAATCAAAGTGCTATTACTGTGCGACAGCAATATTTCACGTTTTATTCTTTTAATGATAATTTAGGATTTATATAAATATAATTTTAGTCTTTTCAGAAGTATATATTCACTGCTCTGTAATAGTCTATAATCATGATTATTACTGTAAATCAAATTACCCTTTTACGAAAATATCGTGCGTGTTTATGTTTTGTTTCTTTTTTCAAAGCCAAAAAATGTGTCAGACTTGTCGAGTTTCCCGGAGAGTCGAGTTATTGAGAGTCCAGTTTTCGGGGTTCTAATGTTGATCTTATGACTCTAAAACGCTTAAAAAACTTTAAAACTCACTATTTTTCATCTAAAATTTAGAAAATTTCTCCGGGTAAGGCCCCCCAGTATGGGCCCCTCCAATATTTTTGATAAGTCGGCGCTCCTGAACATGTCTGGGATAAATTGAAATGGGCTGTTTATGGACGACGTTACCCACCAACCACTCTGAGGGATCTACGCCGTTTCGCCTTTGAGAAGTGGGACAATCTGGACGAACAGTGCCTTTATGAACTTGTGGATAATACGTCACGACGAATACAGGCATGCATCAATGCAAGAGGACGTGCTACTGGATATTAGGGGTACCGGTGTGTACAGCAATCTGGACCACCACCTCTGAAGGTCTCGCTGTATGGTGGTACAAATACAATGTGTGGTTTTCATGAGCAATAAAAAGGGCGGAAATGATGTCTATTCCAATTTTTTGCACGGATTCCGGAACTCTCGGAACCGAGGTGATGCAAAACATTTCTAGATGTGTGTATTTAACAAAGAAATTCGCCAAACAATGGTGCAAATCAAGAAGTTATTTTATCTTCGCTACTACTTTCGTAAATTCAACATGTCATCTTCAGGCTACATATGCACCCCTCAAAAATTATCGGTATCGGCTTACTAGGGCCAACTGTTTCTGGATGTCGTGAATTCTCAAGTGCTTCCTTCGAAGACTTGATTGCAACTGCTAATTGCTAACTGCTAGTTGCAATAAGGTCTTCGAAGTTAGCACTTGAGAATTCACGACATCCAGAAACAGTTGGCCCTAGTATGCCGGTATCGATAATTTCTCAGAGTTGTATATGGGGCCTGAGGATGATACACTGAATTGCCGAAGCTTGTAGCGAAAATATTTATTTGCACGGCTGTTTGGCAAATTTCTTTGCTAAAAACCTAATCTATGTGTAGTACGACGTATGACCCTTCGGGAATCCATAGCGACAACATCATACGGCTGCTCACTCGTGGTGGTTGTTGTTTTTTTGTTTATCGACCGCCTCCGTGGTCAAACGGTTCGCTGGCACGATAGCTCAGCGTGTTTGGTCAGGGAACTGGTCACAATATTTAATAAAAGTAATTGAGTGAGTAGTATACTAAGGGGGGTTTTGGGACACATTTTGGGACGTATATACGCAGCTAAGGTTAGCTGCGGTACCGTACCCAAGCTGCCGTCGCTTGTCATCTGTTCATTACGTCACACTTGGCAGCCTTCCAGCTGGCGGGCTACACAGGCACGCACGCACAGACGTAAACACACACACACACACACACACACACACACATACACACACACACACACACACGTAAACACGCACACGCACACACACACACACACACACACACACACACACGTAAACACGCACACGCACACACACACACACACACACACACACACACACACACGTAAACACGCACACGCACACACACACACACACACACGTAAACACGCACACACACACACACACACACACACACACACACACACACACCTAAACCAGCATATGTAAGATGTAATTCAACATTTATTATACGTATTATTTTTGCAAATTAATCCAGCTGTTGTGTGCACTGCTGAATCCAAGCCACTTTACCAGTGCCTTATTTCCTTTCTTACGTATGATTCTCTCAACAATGTACGTTGATGGATATTTTGTTTTTTGTAGCTCTTCTGCATAGAAAGCTCCAGCTATGGGCTGAGATTTGTAATCTTCAAGGAGATATGTTCTCGGATTGGTTTCTTGCACTTTACGTATTTTGAAAATTTCCGTGGATAACGAACTGCGCGAATTATTGCAGTGCGTAGGCGCTTTCCGCACTGAACGACACTGGCAGCAAGAATTCCGCCCTGAATCCGCCTGGGACAGCGCTCTCCACGGCGAATCGCTCTGGCAGCACGATTTCCGTATAGGGCTGCACTGAAGGAGGGAATCTCTCAGTGTTGATGACAGTGGACTGGAAGCGCCTAAACGCTGCATCTTCGATATCCTGTTGGGCTGACCTGTTGTCTCCTGGCGATGTGAACCTGGAAATATCGTACTTCGTTAATGGTTGATTCCAATATAACAAGTAATTTTAAGACATTGTCACTGTGCATATTTATGTTACGCGTATCTGCCCACTTATCAAGAAACTGAAGGCATCTTAGGAACACCATTGTATTTTCCTTTGACCCAGACTATTTTATTACACTATCACATACTCGCGAAAATAAACGACAGTGCTTATGTCGATGTAAAGACGAAGTCCTAAGTTTTTGTATCACACTAAGCCATATTCCTGATCTGCACGCACGTTACTTTATTTTCGGTATTAATTAGCTGTCACAATTAAAGTACTAAGGAGCTGCTTAGTCTCCACCAATAATTTTTAATGCTGGCCCATACATGCAAATCCTGGATTCGATATTTTTAACTCCATGATCATTTTAAAATTTCCTCCGACACAGCCTCTTAGTAACTTCGCCTGCGGCATCAAAATTATCCTTGACTCGCAGTGGTGTTTATCAGGGCTCATAAATGTCAGTGAAAAGATTTCAGGAAACTATGTACCTAAATTATGTTGAACAATCTGAAAGCTTATGGGAAAATCTTAACGCTGTGTCTTTAAAAGCAGCTTTATTGAATTGTCAGGTTTAGCTAAAGGTAATAACATCTAAGTAGCTGCTAGGGTTCATCTTTTTTACTCTCTTACTGCAGCAACTAATTTTGTATTCACAGGGGCTGATTTAACGCCACTTGTAAACAAGGCGTATATTCGAATGCCCAAGAGGTTTTACGTAGCAGGTACGCGGCTAAGGCTGAGTCTCTTTAGTAATTGCTGCAGTCATTTTTGGTGGAAACTCGTTCGATACGATTATGACACTCGCGTCTGATTAGTAATACCTATTCGAAGTGACGCACAAGTGCTCTCAGTTTCAATGGAAGTGAGAACCGTCCCATAATATTTTTTACATTCCACGTTACGAAAATCAAACTAAGCATTTCAGTCGTTCGTATGTAATACTCAGTTCTCAGTAAACAGACCACGACAAGTACATGCAAATGGAACTGTATCTTTTGAATACTGCCACAAAAAATGTTAAGCATTACTATAACAATTCATTATTTAACGTTTCAGTGCAGTGGTCTCATTAGTTGTCTATGCAGTTAACAACAAATCTAATAGCAGGAGGACCGCTTTTTAAGTGAATCACCACAGTACATACACATTAAGTAGCACCACTATGTACGACCGAAGGACTAGTGCACTCCTTATGGCACCTTTGGACTGCCAAAATTTGTTCAGCATTAAGAACATACTTTGCATCAACCTCAAGTATGCTTTACTTTTGTTGCCACATTGATAGTGATCCAGCACCCCTTTGTTACACATCAACGAGACAAGTATAGGAAATTTAATTTGCAGACTTTCGAAAGGATTGGTTTCCAGATGCTGTACCATCGAAGTCGCTAGAATACCCCACGTCTCTCTTTGAAGCAGATATTTGCACAAGAAATTCCTGACCGTCTAGATGGCACCTTACATTAACAGCTGAGACACTCAATCATTAATTCAAAATAATGTAATAATTATGCTATTGCGAAATTTACAGATGATGTACCGACCAGTGTGTGCCCTGTTTTACTGAATTTTAGTGTTACTTTATTACACACAGTAATTTATTGCCGAGTAGCTTTAGCAATGATGAAGCATGCTGGAAAGATTACAATTACCCATGGAAGTGACGTAAGTAATTCTCTGAAGGATATATGCTGTCTTCAGGTGCATCAGCCTCTAGCTGAGTCGAGTGTCTTGTGTTGAAGGCATTATCAACATTTAGAAACTTTACCCAGAAGTGAAGATAAAATGAAGTTTTTCAAAAATTCTGAAGTGATTAGATTTTGTGGCTGTTTATGCATTCCACCAGTCCACATACTTACCGATTTCTGACCAGTGCTTGCATTTTTTTCCATGCCAAATCTCTACCTTTCTCGAAGCTTTGTAACACCATAATTGGGCAGCAGAATGACAAATTTCGTAATATCACCAAGTTGGAGCTATGTCGCTCAAGTATAAAACTTGTCTTATTGATTGATTTATTTGTTTGACGTCTTCTCGATTAGAAAGTGAAGTATTCTACGTGGCAGTATTAACGTTGAAAAGTAAGTAGTCTTGTGCAACTAGAGTATTTTCTTTCATGATCGAGAACAGATCAGTTTATGAAGATGTGCCTGTCCTAGTTCAAATTTCTCAAGATGTTCTTTTCTGTCATTAAAGTAATTATTAAACTGGTAGCGATTTCCATTTGAAGTGGTTGGGCTAGCAGACAACGATGATACTTTTCCCTTCCATACTTTCTCGATAGGCCTAATGTCTAGATTAACCATTCATCCTGTGCATTCTTTTGTACAAACTGTCACTTTCCTGGTTTGTCAATACCATGTACGTTTTAAGAGATATGCAATACGTGGTTCAAATACTGAGCTTTCCTGACTGTTTAGCTTTAAGAAACCCTTACTTCTGTCACAGCATTTAAGTAACTACGATAGGAAAGTGATAGCTGTTTCAGTATGTTAACATATTTAAGCCTCTGTATCCAAATGCCAATGAATTGCATTTTTTTTAATTATTGCTTCGCAGGAGATAGGTTTGAGGGAAAGAATTTGAAACTGGTAGAGTACCGCGACGTTTACAGAAGTCGATGGTGGAATGTTAATGTTTGTATATTGTTCTAAGGCCGAAGTCTGAAGAATGTTTTCGGGGAGTGTGAAGCTGAATTCTTAATATTCACAATGTTTGAAGCACTTTTTCGTGTTTGTGATCATGGCAGGATTTCACTGATGGAAGGAAGTTATCCACAGAAAAATTTTGCTTTCCGTCACACTGCTGCTGCTGCCGCCGCCTTCGTTTAACTTCGTAGGTACTGGCTGTTTCAGAGCAACACCCTTTTTGGAAAAAAAATACGTATACTTTTTTTTTGACGAGGTGCTTTGGACATACCATCAAGTAAATGAGTAAAGCTACATCTTCCATAGTAATTATTTGCAGCAGAGAGAAAATTAAGGCAGTGTGTCTTTAGCTGAAGCATACGCCACTTTGTGAGATTTGTCGTGTTTAGGCTCCTCGTTGTGGAATTTGAAACGTTAAAAATTCAGCCTTACCAGAACTTTTAGATTTAGTAGTAGCGTTTAAAGATGGAACAACTTGGCCGTTATTCCATTATATGGCAGGCTATCAACACTGTGCTTAGAAAGCCAGTTGGATATCATATTAAGATATTGTGAAGTATTAAGAAACCACGGCCAGATGATGTAATATTGATAACGGATAAGTTATGATGGACCCATCCAAGCAATGCTGTCATCTGTTTCGCATGTTTGGCTTCACAAAATCCTTGAAAGGGCATTTTTTGCTACGGCAAGCAGATCGAAGCCTTTTGCTTTTGACAGTGATACCTAATGAAGACCAGATACTTGGAGGACTTCACCATCTAAACAACCACACAATTCACTCCAGTGTTTCTATGCTGTGCCAATATTTTAATAAATTTACAAGGAGAAAAAATGATAAATAGCACAGAAAATATAACCTCTCACTGAAGAATCTGCACCGTCTCACAAAGTAGCTGGTAAATGGAACATTTTACGTTAACTTTTAGAAAGCATGAAAGAAAAATCTGTCCTGATATTTAGAATTAGTCAAACGTAAATACACTTACGATTAAAGTTACCAGTTTATCACCTCTGTGAAGCAGTATTTCCGTGCATCGCGACCGGAGATTGGAGACAAATCTTATACAAACTGCACTTCATCACCCAAAATACTGCTTTCACAATCACAGAATGTCAGATATGCGAAAGGACCGTCATAACCGACAAGGCCGTCATTGGTGAATTGTACAGAAGACAACAGCCGATTTAGCGTTGAGCCATGAAAGTCAATCGGCTACTAGACAGCTATGTACATCTCTGGAGTAGCTGTCAAGTTCTTTTAAATTCCTACGTTGGTTGAGTTAGTTACTGCGTATTTCGAGACCACGTAAAAGCTGCGACAATATGGAAATATTGTTACAGGCTAAGTTTTCACTATCTGCATTCATTTCGATATTACTTAATATTTAGCACAATCGCCAACTAAGTCTATAGAATGTTTCATGAACCTGAATAGCAACGTGCACTGAGGCTACATCTGATTCCATCAGGGACTACGGGAAATACTGGCCTTGTAACAGACTTCTCTCCTCATAAGTCTCCCTGCAGACATCACGAACGCTCGTCTCCATCTGGGGCCAGGCAGGAGATGTGTCAATGAATGACATCCGTAACTGATGTGTGATCTACAGCGCGTGTAAACGTGCAGCTATGAAGCACTGAATTATTCACGAATACTAACACTTCCTGCTCAAGACTGGCCGCAGCAGCTCCCAAGACCTGTGATGCCACGTGCTGTGACGTACGCACCGCAGTCTGCTTCGTGGGCCTCTCGTTCCAGGTGATAACTTCCCTTGCAATACGCGACACATTGAGACGCATGACATCACCGAGCAATAGAGACTTACAATGCACGTGAATCAGTGCCACAATAACAGTCTATTCGATGGTACTCATTACTGGAACATCACATTAACTCTTCACAAATTCTTAAGGGGATTGATAATATCTCAGACAAAATATCAGAATTTGATACAGTTTATGTACCCTGCTACGTTTGGGCTGTTTCACCTTCACGTTCTATCTTCACGAACATACCAACATATGGCATTCTCAGATGCCAGAGGAAGGTATTGTGACATCCGTAACTATCTACTCATTTCACAATGAAATTTCATAAATGTTTGTAGAAGGTAAAAATTTAGAATGACGTAACCTTAGCGCAAGCTGAAATTCGTAGTGGGTTCTGGCGGGTTTCTCTAGAACATGCCATTCACTGTTCTACCCGCTCTGTATTAAGACTTCGGAGTAATTGCTCACTTAGAGAATTTTATGATCGGTGATGCACTCTGCTTTTGAAATTGTAAAATTCGTTTAGAGGCACAAACTGTCTTTGGAGGCATCTACAATAAGACGTTTTCAAAGTGCGTCTTCAGAGTGGGGGCAAATTCCTACTGCCGTTTCACAGGGTTTAATAGACTACTTGTATCCTTTCTGTGTATGTACTATTTCTCTAACAGAAGTCTTTATCCCTCCTGATCCTCTAACTGTAATAGCAACAAATACAAGGCACAGAACTACACAAAGAATGAATTGTCTGTCACTGAGTTGTTCGCAATGTAGATATAACTTGCTCATTCACTTCTGTGCAGTGAAGACTATCATTACCAGCGTAGTATTGGGTAAAAGAAATTAGTGAAAGAATCTAAATGTGTGGATTCTTACCAGAACTAGATAGATTATTGCACTTAAACCTATATTGTCCTTGTTAGCTCAACGTGTAATATCTGATTTTAGTAATTTAATTATGTTGTTGGCTTACTCCCCCCCAATTATGGATTAAGTGCATCATAAATTTGGTATGTTACGCGCTACTCATCCTTTACCTAGCACATTTGTTAAGCATATAACGAAGCAGCGAGTTTGCCAGTAACAGCATCCATAAATGTTAGGGGCAAATAGCGACGACTATTACAGGATCAGTAAATTATGCAGGTACAACGCCGTTAGCCTCTTTAGGGAAGTTCTGGCAGACAAAAACGCGTCAACGCTTTAATCTTCCTTGGTTGGCATTACTTCCGTCATTTTGCATCTAGTATCGGTGTAGTGGTTTTCCATTTCTGTACATCAACATTATTGTGAAACATTTTAACTTCGAAACTTCCTGCCCGATTAAAACTGTGCCCGACCGAGACTCGAACTCGGGACCTTTGCCTTTCGCGGGCAAGTGCTCTACCAACTGAGCAACCGAAGCACGACTCACGCCCGGTACTCACAGCTTTACTTCTGCCAGTACCTCGTCGCAGGAGAGCTTCTGTAAAGTTTGGAAGGTAGGAGACGAGGTTCTGGCAGAAGTAAAGCTGTGAGTACCGGGCGTGAGTCGTGCTTCGGTTGCTCAGTTGGTAGAGCACTTGCCCGCGAAAGGCAAAGGTCCCGAGTTCGAGTCTCGGTCGGGCACAGTTTTAATCGGGCAGGAAGTTTCGAAGTTAAAATGTTTCACAATAATGTTGATGTACAGAAATGGAAAACCACTACACCGATACTACACTCCTGGAAATGGAAAAAAGAACACATTGACACCGGTGTGTCAGACCCACCATACTTGCTCCGGACACTGCGAGAGGGCTGTACAAGCAATGATCACACGCACGGCACAGCGGACACACCAGGACCCGCGGTGTTGGCCGTCGAATGGCGCTAGCTGCGCAGCATTTGTGCACCGCCGCCGTCAGTGTCAGCCAGTTTGCCGTGGCATACGGAGCTCCATCGCAGTCTTTAACACTGGTAGCATGCCGCGACAGCATGGACGTGACCCGTATGTGCAGCTGACGGACTTTGAGCGAGGGCGTATAGTGGGCATGCGGGAGGCCGGGTGGACGTACCGCCGAATTGCTCAACACGTGGGGCGTGAGGTCTCCACAGTACATCGATGTTGTCGCCAGTGGTCGGCGGAAGGTGCACGTGCCCGTCGACCTGGGACCGGACCGCAGCGACGCACGGATGCACGCCAAGACCGTAGGATCCTACGCAGTGCCGTAGGGGACCGCACCGCCACTTCCCAGCAAATTAGGGACACTGTTGCTCCTGGGGTATCGGCGAGGACCATTCGCAACCGTCTCCATGAAGCTGGGCTACGGTCCCGCACACCGTTAGGCCGTCTTCCGCTCACGCCCCAACATCGTGCAGCCCGCCTCCAGTGGTGTCGCGACAGGCGTGAATGGAGGGACGAATGGAGACGTGTCGTCTTCAGCGATGAGAGTCGCTTCTGCCTTGGTGCCAATGATGGTCGTATGCGTGTTTGGCGCCGTGCAGGTGAGCGCCACAATCAGGACTGCATACGACCGAGGCACACAGGGCCAACACCCGGCATCATGGTGTGGGGAGCGATCTCCTACACTGGCCGTACACCACTGGTGATCGTCGAGGGGACACTGAATAGTGCACGGTACATCCAAACCGTCATCGAACCCATCGTTCTACCATTCCTAGACCGGCAAGGGAACTTGCTGTTCCAACAGGACAATGCACGTCCGCATGTATCCCGTGCCACCCAACGTGCTCTAGAAGGTGTAAGTCAACTACCCTGGCCAGCAAGATCTCCGGATCTGTCCCCCATTGAGCATGTTTGGGACTGGATGAAGCGTCGTCTCACGCGGTTTGCACGTCCAGCACGAACGCTGGTCCAACTGAGGCGCCAGGTGGAAATGGCATGGCAAGCCGTTCCACAGGACTACATCCAGCATCTCTACGATCGTCTCCATGGGAGAATAGCAGCCTGCATTGCTGCGGAAGGTGGACATACACTGTACTAGTGCCGACATTGTGCATGCTCTGTTGCCTGTGTCTATGTGCCTGTGGTTCTGTCAGTGTGATCATGTGATGTATCTGACCCCAGGAATGTGTCAATAAAGTTTCCCCTTCCTGGGACAATGAATTCACGGTGTTCTTATTTCAATTTCCAGGAGTGTAGATGCGAAATGACGGAAGTAATGCCAACTAAGGAAGATTAAAGCGTTGACGCGTTTTTGTCTGCCAGAACTTCCCTAAAGAGGCTAACGGCGTTGTACCTGCATAATTTACTGATCCTGTAATAGTCGTCGCTATTTGCCCCTAACATTTATGGATGCTGTTACTGGCAAACTCGCTGCTTCGTTATATGCTTAACAAATGTGCTAGGTAAAGGATGAGTAGCGCGTAACATACCAAATTTATGATGCACTTAATCCATAATTGGGGGGGAGTAAGCCAACAACATAATTAAATTACTAAAATCAGATATTACACGTTGAGCTAACAAGGACAATATAGGTTTAAGTGCAATAATCTATCTAGTTCTGGTAAGAATCCACACATTTAGATTCTTTCACTAATTTCTTTTACCCAATACTACGCTGGTAATGATAGTCTTCACTGCACAGAAGTGAATGAGCAAGTTATATCTACATTGCGAACAACTCAGTGACAGACAATTCATTCTTTGTGTAGTTCTGTGCCTTGTATTTGTTGCTATTACAGTTAGAGGATCAGGAGGGATAAAGACTTCTGTTAGAGAAATAGTACATACACAGAAAGGATACAAGTAGTCTATTAAACCCTGTGAAACGGCAGTAGGAATTTGCCCCCACTCTGAAGACGCACTTTGAAAACGTCTTATTGTAGATGCCTCCAAAGACAGTTTGTGCCTCTAAACGAATTTTACAATTTCAAAAGCAGAGTGCATCACCGATCATAAAATTCTCTAAGTGAGCAATTACTCCGAAGTCTTAATACAGAGCGGGTAGAACAGTGAATGGCATGTTCTAGAGAAACCCGCCAGAACCCACTACGAATTTCAGCTTGCGCTAAGGTTACGTCATTCTAAATTTTTACCTTCTACAAACATTTATGAAATTTCATTGTGAAATGAGTAGATAGTTACGGATGTCACAATACCTTCCTCTGGCATCTGAGAATGCCATATGTTGGTATGTTCGTGAAGATAGAACGTGAAGGTGAAACAGCCCAAACGTAGCAGGGTACATAAACTGTATCAAATTCTGATATTTTGTCTGAGATATTATCAATCCCCTTAAGAATTTGTGAAGAGTTAATGTGATGTTCCAGTAATGAGTACCATCGAATAGACTGTTATTGTGGCACTGATTCACGTGCATTGTAAGTCTCTATTGCTCGGTGATGTCATGCGTCTCAATGTGTCGCGTATTGCAAGGGAAGTTATCACCTGGAACGAGAGGCCCACGAAGCAGACTGCGGTGCGTACGTCACAGCACGTGGCATCACAGGTCTTGGGAGCTGCTGCGGCCAGTCTTGAGCAGGAAGTGTTAGTATTCGTGAATAATTCAGTGCTTCATAGCTGCACGTTTACACGCGCTGTAGATCACACATCAGTTACGGATGTCATTCATTGACACATCTCCTGCCTGGCCCCAGATGGAGACGAGCGTTCGTGATGTCTGCAGGGAGACTTATGAGGAGAGAAGTCTGTTACAAGGCCAGTATTTCCCGTAGTCCCTGATGGAATCAGATGTAGCCTCAGTGCACGTTGCTATTCAGGTTCATGAAACATTCTATAGACTTAGTTGGCGATTGTGCTAAATATTAAGTAATATCGAAATGAATGCAGATAGTGAAAACTTAGCCTGTAACAATATTTCCATATTGTCGCAGCTTTTACGTGGTCTCGAAATACGCAGTAACTAACTCAACCAACGTAGGAATTTAAAAGAACTTGACAGCTACTCCAGAGATGTACATAGCTGTCTAGTAGCCGATTGACTTTCATGGCTCAACGCTAAATCGGCTGTTGTCTTCTGTACAATTCACCAATGACGGCCTTGTCGGTTATGACGGTCCTTTCGCATATCTGACATTCTGTGATTGTGAAAGCAGTATTTTGGGTGATGAAGTGCAGTTTGTATAAGATTTGTCTCCAATCTCCGGTCGCGATGCACGGAAATACTGCTTCACAGAGGTGATAAACTGGTAACTTTAATCGTAAGTGTATTTACGTTTGACTAATTCTAAATATCAGGACAGATTTTTCTTTCATGCTTTCTAAAAGTTAACGTAAAATGTTTCATTTACCAGCTACTTTGTGAGACGGTGCAGATTCTTCAGTGAGAGGTTATATTTTCTGTGCTATTTATCATTTTTTCTCCTTGTAAATTTATTAAAATATTGGCACAGCATAGAAACACTGGAGTGAATTGTGTGGTTGTTTAGATGGTGAAGTCCTCCAAGTATCTGGTCTTCATTAGGTATCACTGTCAAAAGCAAAAGGCTTCGATCTGCTTGCCGTAGCAAAAAATGCCCTTTCAAGGATTTTGTGAAGCCAAACATGCGAAACAGATGACAGCATTGCTTGGATGGGTCCATCATAACTTATCCGTTATCAATATTACATCATCTGGCCGTGGTTTCTTAATACTTCACAATATCTTAATATGATATCCAACTGGCTTTCTAAGCACAGTGTTGATAGCCTGCCATATAATGGAATAACGGCCAAGTTGTTCCATCTTTAAACGCTACTACTAAATCTAAAAGTTCTGGTAAGGCTGAATTTTTAACGTTTCAAATTCCACAACGAGGAGCCTAAACACGACAAATCTCACAAAGTGGCGTATGCTTCAGCTAAAGACACACTGCCTTAATTTTCTCTCTGCTGCAAATAATTACTATGGAAGATGTAGCTTTACTCATTTACTTGATGGTATGTCCAAAGCACCTCGTCAAAAAAAAGTATACGTATTTTTTTTCCAAAAAGGGTGTTGCTCTGAAACAGCCAGTACCTACGAAGTTAAACGAAGGCGGCGGCAGCAGCAGCAGTGTGACGGAAAGCAAAATTTTTCTGTGGATAACTTCCTTCCATCAGTGAAATCCTGCCATGATCACAAACACGAAAAAGTGCTTCAAACATTGTGAATATTAAGAATTCAGCTTCACACTCCCAGAAAACATTCTTCAGACTTCGGCCTTAGAACAATATACAAACATTAACATTCCACCATCGACTTCTGTAAACGTCGCGGTACTCTACCAGTTTCAAATTCTTTCCCTCAAACCTATCTCCTGCGAAGCAATAATTAAAAAAAATGCAATTCATTGGCATTTGGATACAGAGGCTTAAATATGTTAACATACTGAAACAGCTATCACTTTCCTATCGTAGTTACTTAAATGCTGTGACAGAAGTAAGGGTTTCTTAAAGCTAAACAGTCAGGAAAGCTCAGTATTTGAACCACGTATTGCATATCTCTTAAAACGTACATGGTATTGACAAACCAGGAAAGTGACAGTTTGTACAAAAGAATGCACAGGATGAATGGTTAATCTAGACATTAGGCCTATCGAGAAAGTATGGAAGGGAAAAGTATCATCGTTGTCTGCTAGCCCAACCACTTCAAATGGAAATCGCTACCAGTTTAATAATTACTTTAATGACAGAAAAGAACATCTTGAGAAATTTGAACTAGGACAGGCACATCTTCATAAACTGATCTGTTCTCGATCATGAAAGAAAATACTCTAGTTGCACAAGACTACTTACTTTTCAACGTTAATACTGCCACGTAGAATACTTCACTTTCTAATCGAGAAGACGTCAAACAAATAAATCAATCAATAAGACAAGTTTTATACTTGAGCGACATAGCTCCAACTTGGTGATATTACGAAATTTGTCATTCTGCTGCCCAATTATGGTGTTACAAAGCTTCGAGAAAGGTAGAGATTTGGCATGGAAAAAAATGCAAGCACTGGTCAGAAATCGGTAAGTATGTGGACTGGTGGAATGCATAAACAGCCACAAAATCTAATCACTTCAGAATTTTTGAAAAACTTCATTTTATCTTCACTTCTGGGTAAAGTTTCTAAATGTTGATAATGCCTTCAACACAAGACACTCGACTCAGCTAGAGGCTGATGCACCTGAAGACAGCATATATCCTTCAGAGAATTACTTACGTCACTTCCATGGGTAATTGTAATCTTTCCAGCATGCTTCATCATTGCTAAAGCTACTCGGCAATAAATTACTGTGTGTAATAAAGTAACACTAAAATTCAGTAAAACAGGGCACACACTGGTCGGTACATCATCTGTAAATTTCGCAATAGCATAATTATTACATTATTTTGAATTAATGATTGAGTGTCTCAGCTGTTAATGTAAGGTGCCATCTAGACGGTCAGGAATTTCTTGTGCAAATATCTGCTTCAAAGAGAGACGTGGGGTATTCTAGCGACTTCGATGGTACAGCATCTGGAAACCAATCCTTTCGAAAGTCTGCAAATTAAATTTCCTATACTTGTCTCGTTGATGTGTAACAAAGGGGTGCTGGATCACTATCAATGTGGCAACAAAAGTAAAGCATACTTGAGGTTGATGCAAAGTATGTTCTTAATGCTGAACAAATTTTGGCAGTCCAAAGGTGCCATAAGGAGTGCACTAGTCCTTCGGTCGTACATAGTGGTGCTACTTAATGTGTATGTACTGTGGTGATTCACTTAAAAAGCGGTCCTCCTGCTATTAGATTTGTTGTTAACTGCATAGACAACTAATGAGACCACTGCACTGAAACGTTAAATAATGAATTGTTATAGTAATGCTTAACATTTTTTGTGGCAGTATTCAAAAGATACAGTTCCATTTGCATGTACTTGTCGTGGTCTGTTTACTGAGAACTGAGTATTACATACGAACGACTGAAATGCTTAGTTTGATTTTCGTAACGTGGAATGTAAAAAATATTATGGGACGGTTCTCACTTCCATTGAAACTGAGAGCACTTGTGCGTCACTTCGAATAGGTATTACTAATCAGACGCGAGTGTCATAATCGTATCGAACGAGTTTCCACCAAAAATGACTGCAGCAATTACTAAAGAGACTCAGCCTTAGCCGCGTACCTGCTACGTAAAACCTCTTGGGCATTCGAATATACGCCTTGTTTACAAGTGGCGTTAAATCAGCCCCTGTGAATACAAAATTAGTTGCTGCAGTAAGAGAGTAAAAAAGATGAACCCTAGCAGCTACTTAGATGTTATTACCTTTAGCTAAACCTGACAATTCAATAAAGCTGCTTTTAAAGACACAGCGTTAAGATTTTCCCATAAGCTTTCAGATTGTTCAACATAATTTAGGTACATAGTTTCCTGAAATCTTTTCACTGACATTTATGAGCCCTGATAAACACCACTGCGAGTCAAGGATAATTTTGATGCCGCAGGCGAAGTTACTAAGAGGCTGTGTCGGAGGAAATTTTAAAATGATCATGGAGTTAAAAATATCGAATCCAGGATTTGCATGTATGGGCCAGCATTAAAAATTATTGGTGGAGACTAAGCAGCTCCTTAGTACTTTAATTGTGACAGCTAATTAATACCGAAAATAAAGTAACGTGCGTGCAGATCAGGAATATGGCTTAGTGTGATACAAAAACTTAGGACTTCGTCTTTACATCGACATAAGCACTGTCGTTTATTTTCGCGAGTATGTGATAGTGTAATAAAATAGTCTGGGTCAAAGGAAAATACAATGGTGTTCCTAAGATGCCTTCAGTTTCTTGATAAGTGGGCAGATACGCGTAACATAAATATGCACAGTGACAATGTCTTAAAATTACTTGTTATATTGGAATCAACCATTAACGAAGTACGATATTTCCAGGTTCACATCGCCAGGAGACAACAGGTCAGCCCAACAGGATATCGAAGATGCAGCGTTTAGGCGCTTCCAGTCCACTGTCATCAACACTGAGAGATTCCCTCCTTCAGTGCAGCCCTATACGGAAATCGTGCTGCCAGAGCGATTCGCCGTGGAGAGCGCTGTCCCAGGCGGATTCAGGGCGGAATTCTTGCTGCCAGTGTCGTTCAGTGCGGAAAGCGCCTACGCACTGCAATAATTCGCGCAGTTCGTTATCCACGGAAATTTTCAAAATACGTAAAGTGCAAGAAACCAATCCGAGAACATATCTCCTTGAAGATTACAAATCTCAGCCCATAGCTGGAGCTTTCTATGCAGAAGAGCTACAAAAAACAAAATATCCATCAACGTACATTGTTGAGAGAATCATACGTAAGAAAGGAAATAAGGCACTGGTAAAGTGGCTTGGATTCAGCAGTGCACACAACAGCTGGATTAATTTGCAAAAATAATACGTATAATAAATGTTGTATTACATCTTACATATGCTGGTTTAGGTGTGTGTGTGTGTGTGTGTGTGTGTGTGTGTGTGCGTGTGCGTGTTTACGTGTGTGTGTGTGTGTGTGTGTGTGTGTGTGTGTGTGTGTGTGTGTGTGTGTGTGTGTGCGTGTTTACGTGTGTGTGTGTGTGTGTGTGCGTGTGCGTGTTTACGTGTGTGTGTGTGTGTGTATGTGTGTGTGTGTGTGTGTGTGTGTGTGTGTGTGTGTGTGTTTACGTCTGTGCGTGCGTGCCTGTGTAGCCCGCCAGCTGGAAGGCTGCCAAGTGTGACGTAATGAACAGATGACAAGCGACGGCAGCTTGGGTACGGTACCGCAGCTAACCTTAGCTGCGTATATACGTCCCAAAATGTGTCCCAAAACCCCCCTTAGTATACTACTTGAGTGAATTTTTCATCGAGAGCATTGATGTCATGCAACATCCGGAAAGTACCACTGGCGACATAACGACGAAGATACAGGTCAAAATCAAGAAGACAAAAAATTGTCGCTGCCTTCGTTGCGGAAAGACCCGGGTTCGATTCTTGGTAACTCTTTAGATTTTTTCTCTGTACTAGTCAGTCTGAAACTCTGTTCACTCTGCTCCGTGAACCCAAATGAGAATCTGCTCTAATAAAGAAGCACCGGCTCCATCAGAATTCATCTATTGACAGAAACGGAAGGAGGGGTTGCTGATACGCCGATTACATGTCCCACGATACACAGATCGCTCTTCGTACTGTCTTTAGGCATTCGGCGAGTCAGAACAGCCCTCTGGCCTGATTCCAGAGTAGCGGTGGTGATTTTTGTTGTTTAATTTTGAACTGATAAGTGATATGTTGAACTGTGGCTTGTATGTTCGCGTTTCAGTTTGTAGTAGTAGACTACGACACCTGTGACCAATATGTTGTCGCCAACGCTGGTTGACTTGTCGGCCGCTGTGTTTTCCCCAAATGGTGTTACTTTATCGTACTCCCGCCCAGCCCTAGAACTGGAAAATACCATTGCTTTTGGAGGCTGTTTATCCTACGCGTCGACCACCTGTGACCTGGCTGCGATCGGAAGCGATGATGTTGCACTTTTTCCAGTTCCTGGGCGCGATTGTCACGCTGACGGACATTACAAGGTGTAGCTACTCCAATCGCAGCGTCTACAGGAGCCGTTTTCTCTTCAACATAGCAGCTCTTCCTAACTTAACAGCTCACGGTTCTAAGCTCTGCCTTAAGTTCGTGGAAACAATGACGGCTTATTATACAGGGTGGACCATTGATCGTGACCGGGCCAAATATCTCACGAAATAAGCGTCAAACGAAAAAACTACAAAGAACTAGATGGCGCTATGTTGGCCCGCTAGATAGCACTGCTATACGTCAAACGGATATCAACTGCGTTTTTTATAAATAGGAACCCCCACTTTTTATTACATATTCGTGTAGTACGTAAAGAAATATGAATGTTTTAGTTGGACCACTTTTTTCGCTTCGTGATAGATGGCGCTGTAATAGTCACAAACATATGGCTCACAATTTTAGACGAACAGTTGGTAACAGGTAGGTTTTTTTAAAATTAAAATACAGAACGTAGGTACGTTTGAACATTTTATTTCGGGTGTTTCAATATGATATATGTACCTTTGTGAACTTATCATTTCTGAGAACGCATGCTGTTACAGCGTGATTACCTGTAAATACCACATTAATGCAATAATTGCTCAAAATGATGTCCGTCAACCTCAATGCATTTGGCAATACGTGTAACGACATTCCTCTCAACAGCGAGTAGTTCGCCTTCCGTAATGTTCGCATATGTATTGACAATGCCTTCGTTGTCAGTGGATCACGATGGCAAATATCCTTCAACTTTCCCCACAGAAAGAAATCATGTGACGTCAGATCCGGTGAACGTGCGGGTCAATCCAGCTGTCATGAAATATGCTATTCAATACCGCTTCAACCGCACGCGAGCTATGTGCTGGACATCCATCATGTTGGAAGTACAATTACATTCTGTCATGCAGTGTAGTAATATCGGTAGAACATTACATACGATATCAGCATACATTGCACCATTTAGATTGCCATCGATAAAGTGGGGGCCAATTATCCTTCCTCCCATAATGCCACATCATACATTAACCCGCCAAGGTCGCTGATGTTCCACTTGTCGCACCCATCGTGGATTTTCCGTTGCCCAACAGTGCTTATTAAGCTGGTTTACGTTACCGCTGTTGGTGAATAACGCTTCGTCGCTAAATAGAACGCGTGCAAAAAATCTGTCATCGTCCCATAATTTCTCTTGTGCCCAGTGGCAGAACTGTACACGACGTTCAAAGTCGTCGCCATGCAATTCCTGGTCCATAGAAATATGGTACGGGTGCAATCGATGTTGATGTAGCATTCTCAACACCGACGTTTTTGAGATTCCCGATTCTCGCGCAATTTGTCTGCTACTGATGCGCGGATTAGCCGCGACAGCAGCTAAAACACCTACTTGGGTATTATCATTTGTTGCATGTAGTGGTTGACGTTTCACACGTGGCTGAACACTCCCTGTTTCCTTAAATAACGTAACTATCCGGCGAACGGTCCGGACACTTGGATGATGTCGTCCAGGATACCGAGTGGCATACATAGCACACACCCGTTGTGCATTTTGATCATAATAGGCATACATCAACAAGATATAGACCTTTTCCGCAATTGGTAAACGGTCCATTTTAACACGGGTAATGTATCACGAAGCAAATACCGGCCGCACTGGCCGGAATGTTACGTGGTACCACGTACTTATACGTTGTGACTATTACAGTGCCATCTATCACAAAGCGAAAAAAGTGGTTCAACTAAAACATTCATATTTCTTTACGTACTACACGAATATGTAATAAAAAATGAAGGTTCCTATTTTTAAAAAACGCAGTTGATATCCGTTTGACCTATGGCAGCGCCATCTAGCGGGCCAACCATAGCGCCATCTGGTTTCCCCCTTCAAGCTAAACGAGTTTCGTTCTTTGTAATTTTTACGTTTGACGCTTATTTCGTGAAATATTTGGCCCGGTCACTATCAATGGACCACCCTGTATATGTTGTAGCTTTAACATTTGGAAACCTGGACAGTCGAGAACAACTAATACACCGAGGTTAAAAAAATCGCAACAGCAAAGAGGAGTTGTGCAACATAAACGAAGATTAATAGGTGTGTTTCTACATCTGAAAGATGATGTGTATTCAACATTTCGCAACAGTCGCGTAAGAGCGGCGCTTGTAGTGCCACAATGGGGATGCGAATCACGTTTGCTTTAAATACACGCTTTAACGGCCGTGAGTGTTAGTTACCCTTGATTCTGGACTCGATGACTTAATATTAATCAACGATGCCTTTCAGACGACAAAGACGCCATTAAAGATGGCCCTATCAACACCTTACTTAGTTTGAACGACGTCGTCTAATAGGGCTAGAAGAAGCTGAACGTTGCTTCTGCGATGTTGCAGAAAGACTCTGCAGGGTGTAGCCACTGTACATGGTTGCCGGCGGTCACATGAAAGCACGGTCGTTAGAAGACCAGGCTCCGGACGACCATAAGATGAACGGGCTCTGAACGGCCACCGACAGGGAAGAGCATCGTGTTCAGGACATGGCTCTGGAGAATCCTACTTCTCTGCAGCAGCAGTCTGAGCAGCTGGCACCACAGTGACACATCGAAGTCTTACAAATCGGCTACTCAAGGACAGTTCCGAGCGAGACGCCCTGCAGTTTGCATTCCTCAGAACACCGCCGTTTGGTACTTCAGCGGTGTCAAGCGAGAGCTCATTGGACGGAGTGTTGGCGGTCGGTCGTGTTGTTGCCTGGAGAAAGTTAGTTCTGCTTCGGTGGCAGTGACAGCCGTGAGTTGATTAGGAGAACAGTTGAGGGCCTGCAACCAATCTGACTGTGTGCTACACACACGGACCTGTATCTGGATTTAAGGCCTGGGGTGGGATTTCGTATGACAGCAGGAGCACTCTCGTGGTTATTCCACGCACCCTGGCTGCAAAATTGTACGTCACTCTGGTGATTTGACCTGTAGTGCTGCCATTCATCAACGACATTCCAGGTGGTGTTTTCCAGCAGGATAGCGCTAGCCCACATCCTGCACCTGTTGTAACCCAACATGCTCTACAGAGTGTCGACATGTTGCCTCGGCCTGCTCGATCACCAGATCTGTCCCCAGTCAAGGACATATAGTACATCATCGAAAAACTCTAGCGTCATCCACAAACAGCATTATCCGCCCCTGTGTTGACCGACCAAGTACAACAGGCATGGAATTCTATCCCACAAACTGACATCCAGTACGTGTATAACACAATGCAGGCATATTTGCATACTAACATTCAACAGTACACCCGTTATTAATGTACCAGCATTTCACATTTGCAATGGCTTATCTCATATCTCATGCTTACATTACCTTGTAATCTTGCAATGTTAAACGCTTAAATATGTTACCTAAATAATTAATTCCTAAAATTTAATTTCACTACATTATTAAATATATTAATTTTTTTTGTTGCGGAGATTTTTTTCAGTCAGTGTGCATGTGTGAGAAAGGTCAGTTACATATGCTTCTTCACAAAGAAAAGACAAGAGCGAAATATGTATGACGGTAGTATCTGTTCCCGAAAGAACACATACCGTGGATGACCATGCAGCTTTGCTAGAAATGAAATGATAATTAAATAGACACCCTAGCTGCAAACAGGCGTTGATACACTTCACTGGGGACATGTTGAAAATGTGTGCCCCGACCGGCAGTCGAACCCGGGATCTCCTGCTTACATGGCAGACGCTCTATCCATCTGAGCCACCGAGGGCACAGAGGATAGTGCGTCTGCAGGGACTTATCCCTTGCACGCTCCCCGTGAGATCCACATTCCCAACATGTCCACACCACTACATTCGTAGTGCGCCTAATAGATGTTTGCCCATCATACTCATTATTCGTGGCAGATTAATCTACCAAGTCCCGTTCGAGTCCCGGTCGGGGCACACATTTTCAACATGTCCCCAGTGAAGTATATCAGCGCCTGTTTGCAGCTAGGGTGTCTATTTAATTATCATTTCACAAGAGTGAAATGTCGATTAAGCTATCTGTTACAGACCCAGAAACATCTTTCTGTTCATCTTGCACTACCCACTGTCCTGGACCGGCTTTCTAGGTAGATATCGACTCATAAGTAGAAATGAAACGTGTACCATCTTTCATGAAATAAAGGCATACAACCTCAGGAAAATCTTCTACAGACACGAAATTACTGTAGTATTTAGGCAGTAAAAGGGAATGGCATCAATACAAAACCATGTTCAACGGCTCTTCTTTTAATTGACTGGAAATGTAATGATTTTATTTCCTTACATTGTGACACAGTGGTGTGTGATCTAATAGTGAGATGAAAACCAGAGACATAAAAAAAAGAGCCATTACCCATACGCTCCATTATTGCAGTATTACACTCGGGCTTCTCGTTGTGGTTGTAATATGGAAAGAAAGGACTGATAGTGCGATTACCTTTTTAGAACCAACAGGTTCATCATTTGACTGCTGATCACATCTAAAATTACATTGTACTTATGCTGTACATTTTGGCAGTTTTAGCTGTGTGAAAATTGTTTGGGGTGCTTGTGCTTGCACCACTGATGCTATTCTCCACCCTCTTGACACATGGTCCTGTCATCCTTTTCCTTCACCTTTTGGTATTTTCTGCATATTTCTTCCCTAAACGATTCTGCAGAGAGCTGTCTCATTGCTTATCATATTAGTCCACATAACATACAGCATCATTCTGCAACATCACGTTTCCTTCTTTTAGGTTTTCCGCACAATCCGTGATTCACTCTTACACAATGCTGTACTCCATACGTGTATTCTCAGAAATTTATTTCTCAAATTGAGGCCTATGATTTGATACTAGCTTTCTTTTGATGAAGAGTTCTGCATTTTTCTGTGTTAGTCTGCTTCTTACGTCATCCTTGATTCGCTTGGTATGCACTGTTTTGCTTCCAAGCGAGCTGAATTGCTTCGTTTGGTATTATACCGTAGCATCTGTATTCGGTCAAAAAGTACACCAGACTGGAAGTGAGGTGCAACAGAGCCAGCCACAGGCAGGCAAGTGTGTTATGCATTGCAAAACAAAACACGGAAGATAGGCGTTACCAAGCGGACCGAGCTGGATGCAGTATGACAACAGCCAATATAGCAACAGCCAACACTGCGATACGCTGGTGGAAGGAGTGAAGCCTTTCCTCATTTGCCACCTCAGAAGTGTTTATTGCCTTAACCCCTGAACGAACATTGTCTGGAGTGTATAAGTACTCAGCCTTTTGCGAACTAAAATATTCTCATCCCAGTATCACGGCCTACACCTTAAGCCAGTGACAACCAGAGCGACCTGCTGGAATGCAGTACGGGGTTTGCTGTTTTACCAAGGACAGGACAGCCTGCCGTGAGACACGAACGCAGTCGCCGCCAGAGCGGAGAGCCGCCTGCTTGCCGGAAGGAGGTCACCCCACCCCCTGTGGACGCCTCAGCTGTGCTGCTGCGCTGTCAGCGTGGTCACATCTGGAGATGTCACTGGTAGCAGCATTCTCCGCTCTTTGCACTGTCAGCAGTGCTGAACGTCTATTGATTCGCGTGAGAGGCAACTGGGTGCCTCCACCTTGCTGTTCCTGATGTACTATAGCAGAGGACCGGAATAAAGAAGCTAACTAAACAAAACTATTGTCGTCCTGGCGTCTCATTTCACTCTACATGGATCGTCTAACAGTCCACTGGCAAGCCTGTAAATCTGATGTTACGTTTTACCAAATCTCATTTTAGTTGCTCCACCGTACTTCAGTTTTCTTTGATTTATTCCAAATCTATATTCTGTTCTCAGCAGTTTGTTTATACCCTTTAACGTTGATGCAGTTGTTCCCCACTTTTACAGAGAACAGCAACATCAATGATAACCTTTCAACCTGAATTTTAATTTCATGTCTCAATCATTTTTTATTCCTTCGTTACTTCTTTGAGGTATAGGTGTATAGTTTCAACTGTAGAGGAGAAAGAATGTATCGCTTTTTAATCACATTACCAGTGACAAAATAACTGTGAAAATATCTCCTCGATGGTATTAAAACGGTGTTGTACACTGTAGTAGCATATTATGTTACGTGGTATCTGTAATCCAGTCTTCTCCCCATGTTTAAATTGGAACATAGAAAAGACCCAGATACATAACTGTTAGTGGTGCTGACAGCTCCATTTGTTTCTTTATCAGTCACCAAAACTGGTTATTGAAGACTAATGGTGCCAAGGACTCCTCGTCATAACTGACATCCATAGGGGCAATGAACTCGTGCACGTATGGTGACACCAAGTGCATTGAGAAGCAAATGACTCATTCATTCATATATTGTGTCCTGTAAATCCCAGGACAACCTCCAGGGATATGGTACAAGTCAAATTACACACTGACATGTAGAAGCAGCCACTGCAGGATACTTCTGTGAAGTACACTATCTGATCAAAGGTATCCAGACCCTTATTAGTGTCATTAATATGTGATGTGACCACCTTTTGGTTTTACGATGGCTTGAACTCTGCTGAGGACCCTTCCACTGAGAAGTTTGGAAGTCTGTGGAGGAATGGCAGCCCAGTCTTCGTCAAGAGCTGAAACTAGAGAAGGTAGAGATGCTGGACGCGAAGTCAGCGTTCTAACTAATCCTACGGTATTCCACTGGCTTCAAATTAGGACTCTGTGTAGGTCAGTCCATTTCAGGGATGTTACTGCCCACAAATCATTCTTACGGACGCTGTTTTATGACAGGCCGCATTATCATGCTAATATAAAGAAGCACTGTCTCGGAACTATTACCCCACTATACGCAGTACACAATGATTTAAATGAGTTCGTATCCATCCACATTTAGTGTTTTCTTAAGTGCAATAAGGGGCACCACACCCAAACCACGAAAAACACCCTATACTGTATCACAACTACTCCATCGATAATTGTTGGCACAGGACCAGATGGCGAGTGACGTTCTTCAGGCATTCGCCAAACCCAAACCCTTTCATCAGACTGCCACAGGATATAGCGTGATTCATCACTCCAGATTACTTATCCATTGTTAAGTGGCGTCGCTGTTAACACTGTCTCAAGCGTCGCTTAGCACTGACTGCAGAAATGTGTGGCTTATGAGGGGCTGCTCGCCCACTGTACCATATTGTTTGTAACTTGCTACGCACAGCGACTGTGCCACCTGGACTGCTGGTAGTACTTCATCAGTGGTTCCTTCCGAAAATTTCAGGCGATTTTATAAAAACAACTCCCTGCAATGCTAGATGGTCCTTGTCCGTCAGTATACAAGGTCTGCTTAGCCTTGGTTCAGCTTTGGCCGTCCCTTCGCGTTTCCACTTGAGTGTCACATCACCGAGAGTCGAGTTGGCCAGCTTTAGAAGGTTTGAAATGTCCCTGATGAGTTTGTTACTCAGGTGATATCCAATGTCTAGTCCACTTTCGAAGTCACTGATCTTTCCATATCAACAGATTGCGCTGTTATTGCTTCTCTATTGGCAACACAAGGTTCCTCGCCTCTTTTTACGCTGGTGAGTCTACAACGCCTCTTCTTCTTGGTGATTTGGTTTGATTTGTACTCGGCCTCGGCTAAAACTCGGCGACAGTCGGTAGAGTGTTGAGATCGTTATCAAGTTACGAAGACGACGTTGCACAAAATAACAGTGCTGAACCGAAATGTCGACGTGCGTGAGATATTTACTTCACCAAGAATCGTAATTAATAGTTCGTAATCGATCTTTAACTGATTAATGATGAAATATTAATGATAAAACCAATACAATCACATCCACAACATTTCCCTACAAGCTGGTCGTAATTCCAAGTATCTAATAAATCGTAACAGTGGGCTTGTTATTTGAGTCAAAGTTTCTAAACAAGTGCCGAGCGCTGCAGTCAAATATTATCTCTGAGCGTAATTATTACTCGGGAGTTTCATGTCAATAATTTGATAGAATTGTAAATCACAAATGCACGACTTGGCACGAGAGGGTGTTTTATTGCACAATATCACTCACTTCCTAACCGAGCCTGGAAAAGAAAACTTTCCCAGGTGTTGGGGGGATTGAAATTATATGCTTCGGACCTCTCACTGAAGTTCAATAAACCACTGGCTGTTATGAATGAAAATTGTCTGTCAGTGTTCGTTGCCTAAATCATTGTCTAAGTAACGTTTAGTTCAATTATCTAGTTAAAAGTTCACTTTATTCTAGTAGGTAAAAGTCCTCCGTTCTAATTCTAATGCCATGATATTTAAAAGTCATAAGATCGTATTACTGCGTCACAATAGATCACAATTATTCAATATCAAAAACAATCTACGCGCGCCTACATGTACGAGCATTCAAATACACTCCTGGAAATGGAAAAAAGAACACATTGACACCGGTGTGTCAGACCCACCATACTTGCTCCAGACACTGCGAGAGGGCTGTACAAGCAATGATCACACGCACGGCACAGCGGACACACCAGGAACCGCGGTGTTGGCCGTCGAATGGCGCTAGCTGCGCAGCATTTGTGCACCGCCGCCGTCAGTGTCAGCCAGTTTGTCGTGGCATACGGAGCTCCATCGCAGTCTTTAACACTGGTAGCATGCCGCGACAGCGCGGACGTGAACCGTATGTGCAGTTGACGGACTTCGAGCGAGGGCGTATAGTGGGCATGCGGGAGGCCGGGTGGACGTACCGCCGAATTGCTCAACACGTGGGGCGTGAGGTCTCCACAGTACATCGATGTTGTCGCCAGTGGTCGGCGGAAGGTGCAGGTGCACGTGCCCGTCGACCTGGGACCGGACCGCAGCGACGCACGGATGCACGCCAAGACCGTAGGATCCTACGCAGTGCCGTAGGGGACCGCACCGCTACTTCCCAGCAAATTAGGGACACTGTTGCTCCTGGGGTATCAGCGAGGACCATTCGCAACCGTCTCCATGAAGCTGGGCTACGGTCCCGCACACCGTTAGGCCGTCTTCCGCTCACGCCCCAACATCGTGCAGCCCGCCTCCAGAGGTGTCGCGACAGGCGTGAATGGAGGGACGAATGGAGACGTGTCGTCTTCAGCGATGAGAGTCGCTTCTGCCTTGGTGCCAATGATGGTCGTATGCGTGTTTGGCGCCGTGCAGGTGAGCGCCACAATCAGGACTGCATACGACCGAGGCACACAGGGCCAACACCCGGCGTCATGGTGTGGGGAGCGATCTCCTACACTGGCCGTACACCACTGGTGATAGTCGAGGGGACACTGAATAGTGCACGGTACATCCAAACCGTCATCGAACCCATCGTTCTACCATTCCTAGACCGGCAAGGGAACTTGCTGTTCCAACAGGACAATGCACGTCCGCATGTATCCCGTGCCACCCAACGTGCTCTAGAAGGTGTAAGTCAACTACCCTGGCCAGCAAGATCTCCGGATCTGTCCCCCATTGAGCATGTTTGGGACTGGATGAAGCGTCGTCTCACGCGGTCTGCACGTCCAGCACGAACGCTGGTCCAACTGAGGCGCCAGGTGGAAATGGCATGGCAAGCCGTTCCACAGGACTACATCCAGCATCTCTACGATCGTCTCCATGGGAGAATAGCAGCCTGCATTGCTGCGAAAGGTGGATATACACTGTACTAGTGCCGACATTGTGCATGCTCTGTTGCCTGTGTCTATGTGCCTGTGGTTCTGTCAGTGTGATCATGTGATGTATCTGACCCCAGGAATGTGTCAATAAAGTTTCCCCTTCCTGGGGCAATGAATTCACGGTGTTCTTATTTCAATTTCCAGGAGTGTATATGACCTGCTTCGGCTAGCTCTCGTAGCGTAGTGACAATGCATTGAATTATACTTAGTCATTACTCACGATTCCCAAAGAGTATTCACAAGGAGTATTCTTTGAGATCGTTGGTTCTACTTTGCGAATGTGAATTTATGCTAATTTCGCGATTTATTATGATTCTGATTTTAATTTTACTGAAATTTAATCTTTCTTTCGTAGATTGCTAAATTGTCAGGTCTTAGATTCCTGATTTAATTACTTGTTATTGACCTAATAATAGTGATAAATGGAACTTGGTTCGCTTATTCACTTTTCTGGGAATTTGGGACTTGGGGGGAAATCTTTGGGGTATTGGGAGCTAATTTTTGATTTTTATTTCTCGTCCGAGGAAGTGGCATTACAAGTCCTCCTCTCGTAGCATCTAGTGATCAGTTCGCATTCCATAGGGGTGACCGGATACTTTTGATCAGGTAGTGTATACTGGTAATAAAGAGCCTGCTGTGGTGGATAACATTAGTAGGCAGGTACCTCGGAGGGAAATAGTTTGCTGCCTGCTGGTTACCGGGAGAGGCTCCCGTACCTGTGAGTAGCGCGTTCTCCCTGGAGTCAGCGTCGTCGCCGCTGGGCTGGGAGATGCCCCAGGCCGTGCTGGGCAGCGCGGACAGCTCCTCCACCGAACGCAGCCGCAGCATCTCCATCCGTGACTCGCACTCCCAGTACCTGCCGGACGAAACATTGTACCACTGCCCCTGCAAGCATTCACGTAAGCCTAAGTCAGCTTATACGTGGAAACACCGTTCTTGAATACTGTCACGCCAATTTACGTGTAAGGTATGAAAGTTAAACGGCGTTTCGCTTTCTTGCAAGAAGTCACTTCTCCCATCATCGCCTACAAGCTAGGTGTATCTGCTCTCTTTCTGATCTCGTTTGTTCGACAGTATGGGTCTTGAATAGTTTCTTTTGTGAATAGTAAGTGTCATGGGAAAAAAAATTGACCTAGTTTTAAACCAAGTGGTTGGGAAGGGAGTGAGACAGGGCTGTAGCCTCCCCGCGATGTTATGCAATCTGTATATTACGCAAGCAGTAAAGGAAACAAAAGAAAAGTTCGGAGTAGGTATTAAAATCCATGGAGAAGAAATAAAAACTTTGAGGTTCACCGAAGACATTGTAATTCTGTCAGAGACAGCAAAGGACTTGGAAGAGCAGTTGAACGGAATGGACAGTGTCTTGAAAGGAGGATATAAGATGAACATCAACAAAAGTAAAACGAGGATAATGGAATGTAGTCGAATTAAGTCGGGTGATACTGAGGGAATTAGATTAGGAAATAAGACGCTTAAAGTAGTAAAGGAGTTCTGCTAAAGAAAATTTTGTTAACATCGAGTGTAGATTTAAGTGTCAGGAAGTCGTTTCTGAAAGTATTTGTATGGAAGTATTAGTATGGAAGTGAAACATGGACGATAAATAGTTTGGACAAGAAGAGAATAGAAGCTCTCGAAATGTGGTGCTACAGAAGAATGCTGAATGGGTAGGTCACATAACTAACGAGGAGGTATTAATAGAATTGGGGAGAAGAGGAGTTTGTGGCACAACTTGACAAGAAGAAGGGACCGGTTGGTAGGACAAGTTCTGAGGCATCAAGGGATCACAAATTTAGCATTGGAGGGCAGCGTGGAGGGTAAAAATCGCAGAGGGAGACCAAGAGATGAATACACTAAGCAGATTCAGAAGGATGTAGGTTGCAGTAAGTACTGGGAGATGAAGAAGCTTGCACAGGATAGAGCAGCATGTAGAGTTGCATCAAATCAGTCTCAGGACTGAAGACCACAACAAGAACAACAAATAAATAACTTATGAACTGGCAAAATGTTCTTGAACAGTGCGAATGGAATCTCATTCCACAATAATAAAGTAATGCAGCATCGTTTAAAGTGGTGAAATGGACTCGAAAGTTATTGTAACAGAGAAAATGGTCTAGCTGAGGTTCATATTATTGCAGGACTGTCGATAGTATAAAGTTACTATTTATTTCAGTATAATGATAATAGTTTTATGCTTTAGTCATTGCCTGTATCATACCTCTTTCGCTTGAAAGAAAAGATCAAAGAGAAAGTGCAGTTATCTTAACGACGTTAGCTACGATAGAAATCGGCTTAATCAGTGGTTGCTGATTCGTTTGCTAATAGGTTGATGCGTGATCGTGAATGGGTATTTCAGTGCCTGTATGACCTTTCTAATGCTATCATTCCTTGTAAGAAACCGGAATTCGTGTAATAAATTTAGAATACATGGAGGGTCTATTAATGACCATGCGATTTGCATTGAAGGCTGCTGTAACAGTGGTTAGTTAGGTTTAAGTAGTTCTAAGTCTAGGGGACTGACGACCTCAAGTCCCATAGTGCTTAGAGCCATTTTTTTGGAATCACCGTATTATGACTGTCCAGCTTAAATCGCTCCTTACCGTCACAGAAGGTGAAAAACATTTAAAAATAAATTTCAGAACAAGGAATTCTGATAACATTAAGTAAAAAACATCACCTCTCACAAGAATTTATTATTAGTCTAGGAAATACGAAACTAGAATGTCATAATCTTATACTGAGATTTGTGACAGGAAGCGCGAAAAGACGAGCGATACAGGAAGCTGAACCTGATCCCTCAGTCAACTGTTTTTAAACCAAATCCAAACGATTAGCCAGAGTTTACATACGTTACAAGTGTGTATAATATTATCTATGCGTTTATATGGTTCCGACATCCGTACCTATATTGTTCGACTGTAAGTGTAAACATTACAATAAAGTAGAAATACAAAATTTATTTTTACGTTTAGAGATTTAATGCTACTTTTGACCGTAATTAAAATCCTACGTAAATACAAATGTGTTCATATTACTGCAGTCACTAATTAGTCACTGTTTTGCACAGTACTACAGGGTTTTGTTATATACTGACGAGTCAAAGAAAGTGGTATACCTGCCTAATATCGTGTCGGGCCCCCGCGAGCACGCAGAAGTGCCGCACCACGACGTGGCATCGATTCGACTAATGTCTGAAGTAGTGCTGGAGGGAACTGACACGAAGAATCCCGCAGGGCTGTCCATAAATCCGTAAGAGTACAATGTGGTGGAGATCTCTCCTGAAGAGCACGTTGCAAGGCATCCCAGATATGCTTAATAATTTTCATGTCTGCGGAGTTTGGTGGCTCAGAAGAGCGTTCCTGGAGCCACTTTGTAGCAATTCTGGACGTGTGGCTGGAATTTCCCAAGTCCGTCGGAATGCACAATGGAAATGAATGGGCGCAGGTGATCAGACAAGATGCTTACATACGTGTCACCTGTCATAGTCGTATCTAGATGTATCAGGGACCCCATATCACTCCAACTGCACACGTCACTAACGTTACTGAGCCTCCATCAGCTTTAACAGTTCCTTGCTGACATGCAGAGTCCATGGATTCATGAGGTTGACTCCATACCCGTACGCGTTCATCCCCTCGATAGTAATTGAAACGAGACTCTTCCGACCAGGCGACATGTTTCCAGTTATCAACAGTTCAATATCGGTGTTGACGGGCCCAGGCGAGGCGTAAAGCTTTCTGTCGTCCAGTCACCAACACTGCACGAGTGGGCCTTCGGCTCTGAAAGCCCATATCGATGATGTTTCGTTGAAAGGTTCGCACGCCAACACTTGTTGATGGCCCAGCATTGAAATCTGCAGCAATTTGCGAAATGGTTGCACATCTGTCACGTTGAACGACTCTCTTCCGCCGTAGTTGGTCCCGTTGTTGTAGGATCTTTTCCGGCCGCAGAGATGTCGGAGATTTGATATTTTACCGGATTCCTGATATTCAGGGTACAGTCGTGAAATGGTCGTACGGGAAAATCCCCACTTCATCGCTACTTCGGAGATGCTGTGTTCGATCGATCGTGCACTGTCTATAACACCACGTTCAAACTTACTTAAATGTTGATAACCTGCCACTGTAGCAGCAGTAACCGACCTAACAACTGCGCCAGGCACTGGTTGTCTGATAGAGGCGCCGATCACATCGCCGTATTCTGCCTGTTTACCTGTCTCTATATCTGAATATGCAGCCTATACCAGTTTCTTTGGCGCTTCAGTGTAAAATTAAATACTGGACTAGTAAAGCAAATGTCATATTTACAGCACCTGTGACCTTTCCGAACCTTGACTAACTCCAAAAGTACAAACAAATCAGACATGTTGAGTCAAAAACCCTGCTTTCCGATGCACCAGCAGTATATTGTAGGTAGGATCTAGTACTTCACATCATTTCCTTTCTCAATACTCTCTCGGAATCTAGGAGAGACGGCTTTACATTAATTAAAGCAGCAATTGTTCTCACATCTGAATCCGGTTGTTCTGACAATACGGGGACACTCGTCTTCACGCTCTCTCTATTAGTATTTTTCTTACAACCATTGTTCTTACATGGCAGCAAGTGGTACAACATTTCTTCTAGACATATTGGACAGACCACGTTGATACATCAGTTAATTGAGCAACTTCACTCATGGTGTGTCCGTGGAGACGTACAAGCACGATAGCTCATTTTAAAATTCTGAAGCGTGTGCCATGTCGACCTATCTTACTGCGCTGATTCTGTAAAATCGGCCTCCCCCCCCCCCCCCTCACCCACACACCACACCGCTGCATTGACTTATCGCCTGTTAGCAGTTCTAAACAATGTACAGCGCTCCAAAGCTATGAGTGTGCTCTTCTAAGTGGGGGACTAACATTCTGTCTGGTGAGCATATTTTGAATGTTGAAGAATGGGGAGAGACCGCAATATTTCCACAGGTTATTATATTCACAATACAATTGGATAATAAATTCAAGTGAAGACATGTAATCCTTTCATAATAAAAAAAGCGTCACCTGTTGACAGTAGCAAATTTTTGTCACAAATGCGGAGGCGACTTAACTGGTTCACACTGCGACGGCAGCGATACGACCCCGATAGGCCTACGTAGTTGTGTCGTATCGCCTGCCGCAACACGGAGTGCTGGTCGCTTCAAGCAACTCTTGTACTGCATTGTTTTATCTAGACGAAGGAAAGAGGAAACTACTGGGTAAAAAAATGACTTTTTTCATATTTTCTACTCTCATATCAGAGCTTTATGATGAACTAGTTTTCTTTTCGATGTTGCCCCAAGTAGCTACGATACTTCTAAGGGAAAAAAGAGCTCCGTGCATGTTTTGAAAAGTTTGTCGTGGAGAATATAGTCGCTGGCCAGTTTACATTTGGCAGTTCGTAAGTTCGTGCACACGAAATATAGCTGACTTGTGAAAATTGTTTTTAACGGTAGAAGGAGCGCGATACCTCTTCTATTCTCCAGAAAGTGCTTCAGATACACTCCTGGAAATGGAAAAAAGAACACATTGACACCGGTGTGTCAGACCCAATACTTGCTCCGGACACTGCGAGAGGGCTGTACAAGCAATGATCACACGCACGGTACAGCGGACACACCAGGAACCGCGGTGTTGGCCGTCGAAAGGCGCTAGCTGCGCAGCATTTGTGCACCGCCGCCGTCAGTGTCAGCCAGTTTGCCGTGGCATACGGAGCTCCATCGCAGTCTTTAACACTGGTAGCATGCCGCGACAGCGTGGACGTGAACCGTATGTGCAGTTGACGGACTTTGAGCGAGGGCGTATAGTGGGCATGCGGGAGGCCGGGTGGACGTACCGCCGAATTGCTCAACACGTGGGGCGTGAGGTCTCCACAGTACATCGATGTTGTCGCCAGTGGTCGGCGGAAGGTGCACGTGCCCGTCGACCTGGGACCGGACCGCAGCGACGCACGGATGCTCGCCAAGACCGTAGGATCCTACGCAGTGCCGTAGGGGACCGCACCGCCACTTCCCAGCAAATTAGGGACACTGTTGCTCCTGGGGTATCGGCGAGGACCATTCGCAACCGTCTCCATGAAGCTGGGCTACGGTCCCGCACACCGTTAGGCCGTCTTCCGCTCACGCCCCAACATCGTGCAGCCCGCCTCCAGTGGTGTCGCGACAGGCGTGAATGGAGGGACGAATGGAGACGTGTCGTCTTCAGCGATGAGAGTCGCTTCTGCCTTGGTGCCAATGATGGTCGTATGCGTGTTTGGCGCCGTGCAGGTGACCGCCACAATCAGGACTGCATACGACCGAGGCACACAGGGCCAACACCCGGCATCATGGTGTGGGGAGCGATCTCCTACACTGGCCGTACACCACTGGTGATCGTCGAGGGGACACTGAATAGTGCACGGTACATCCAAACCGTCATCGAACCCATCGTTCTACCATTCCTAGACCGGCAAGGGAACTTGCTGTTCCAACAGGACAATGCACGTCCGCATGTATCCCGTGCCACCCAACGTGCTCTAGAAGGTGTACGTCAACTACCCTGGCCAGCAAGATCTCCGGATCTGTCCCCCATTGAGCATGTTTGGGACTGGATGAAGCGTCGTCTCACGCGGTCTGCACGTCCAGCACGAACGCTGGTCCAACTGAGGCGCCAGGTGGAAATGGCATGGCAAGCCGTTCCACAGGACTACATCCAGCATCTCTACGATCGTCTCCATGGGAGAATAGCAGCCTGCATTGCTGCGAAAGGTGGATATACACTGTACTAGTGCCGACATTGTGCACGCTCTGTTGCCTGTGTCTATGTGCCTGTGGTTCTGTCAGTGTGATCATGTGATGTATCTGACCCCAGGAATGTGTCAATAAAGTTTCCCCTTCCTGGGACAATGAATTCACGGTGTTCTTATTTCAATTTCCAGGAGTGTATATTGGAGATTGTGCGCGAGGAGATACGCCTCCGCGCCAGCGCCACGCTATTGCCGCCTGCCTTGGCGTGCTATGCGGAGTGCGGAGATGTCCCGTATTTCTCTTTTCCGTAAACTGCCGGTACGAGCCGAAGCAGGAAATGAAAAACTTACTGAAATGAAAAGATACCGACAGTCCAGCTGGTGATGCTGATTGGACGTTTCTCCAATCTATGTTCCCTGGTTTTAAGAAACTTTGTGACAGGCGTAAAAGAGAAGTGAAAACAAAATTCCCGTTACTTCTGAATGAGCAGCTGGACGAATCCAAGGAGGACACATCGGAATGTTCCTTATCGTGGGCTTCTTCCATTTCTTCGAAATATAGTCTACTCCTTCACAGAATTCACCACCCGCTGCTTCGCCACTGATGGTAACTGATCACACTTAAAATCCAAGAAGGTTTCTTCTGAATATTCCACAAACTGAATCACATACTGCTCCGTAGACTATAACAGTTGTAGCAATGATGTCCTAACTTCATCAGTCTGCAACTAATATTTGTGTATCTACCACACGGAACGAACGTTGTGTCTTGCTTTGTCCGTGTAGCTGATACTAGTAGCTCGAAAAAGTGGAAACTGTCTCGCTTCATTCAGTAAAATTCGTGGAATTTGTGTTTGTGTTGGGAAAGATCACCACAAATTACGGCTGAAAAGTGTTCGATATTTATGGCATCGTATGGGTGCACCCTGTACTGCCGGGTATTTTTCATTTTCTTGAGCTTTAGATAATAATAAGCCACAACAACGTCACATCAGAAGAGCAAATGATCGCAACTAAGTATGATACAGAAACGTGAATCATGTTGCCTTGTTGTCTTTTGTATGGTGAGTCACATCGCATAGTGTATCATATTGTCCTCCCAGTGGAAACACGAGTATCATATGGACAAGCGTCGCGTCGCGCGAACTTCATTGCAACTTGTCGTATGACACATGGTATCACGTCAGTGTGAGCCGCGCCTTAGATCCTCAGCAGCACCAGGGCTTAGGCCTATAGGCTTGTTTTAGATCCTTGTTAGCATCATATTTTACATTTAGGCATGTGCTGCAAGCGCTGCAATCAGTTCTTCCTATACTAATGTATCATTACTGTATCAATAATGCTCTGAAGCATCAGCTCCTTATCGCGTGTCCTCGTTCATTTTGTTGTCAAATAGTGAATATTCCCCAGCGTTTCAGCATAGGAATCACACAGCCAGCGGGTTGCAAATAACAAAAATGGTTCAAATGGCTCTGAGCACTATGGGACTTAACTTCTGAGGTCATTAGTCCCCTAGAACTTAGAACTACTTAAACCTAACTAACCTAAGGACATCACACACATCCATGCCCAAGGCAGGATTCGAACGTGCGACCGTAGCGGTCGCGTGGTTTCTTACTGTAGCGCCTAGAACCGCACGGCCACTCCAGCCGGCTGCAAATAACAGTTTGGTACATTGACCTGGGTTTAGACACTTCTAAGGATATTTTCGTCATTTGAAAATTTAAGAAACCGTAAAGTTACATTGCGAGAAGGCAATGGTCAGAGTTTAGAGCAGAAATACTCAACTCAAAAATTAAAATTAAACACGTTCGAGCACTTGGCACATATGCCTTGCCAGGAACAACATCTCCTATAATGTTCCTAGCAAGGCATATGTGTCAAAGGCTGGAACGTGTTTAATTTTAGTTTTTGACTTGAGCATTTCTGCTCTAAACTTTGTCCATTGCCTTTACGGTTGATTAAAATTTCATTCTGATGAAAACATCCTTACAGGTGTCGAAACCTAGGTCAGTGTACCAAACAGTTATTTGCAACCCGTTGGCTGTGTGTTTCCCATGTTGAAACTTATATACGCTTGCTTGGAAACGGCCTTGTTTAAAATTGTCAGTCCTCAACTTGTCATTTCCACTAATCGTTACACTTTTCCCGAAGTCCAGCTTTCACTCCCACGCAGCAAAAATTGTACTGCATTTACCTGACATAATTTCCTGCCTGTGGTTCCTTAATTCACTCATTCATGCACATACCGTGGTAAACAAATCGCAACGTGTACGACAACCTCGATGGATGTGGATCGAGTTAATTTGTACAGTGTGTTAGTGGTACACGTGCAGGTACTTTTATTGGTGATTGAGTAAAGTGCAATGAACAACATTACATCAGTATGTACTTCAATTGCAGAATAATAATCATAACTATCACTAGTGCTATGTTTTGAGGATTGTTAATGCCTCGATGTACATGTCGCAAGAGCAAGCGGTCAATGTTTATTTTCTCCTGGGCACCAAGTCAGCTGCTGAAGTGTAGGTACGTGATGCAGAACTGTTAGTCTATACTAACAGGTGTAATGCACTTAGTAGCGCAGTTACGACCGTGCAGAAAACACCAGGTAGTGAATTATGGGACATGTTTGCAGTAAGACTGTTTGACGCAGAGGAAGAAACAACTAACGCACTGAAGTGTGTTCATGTTAAGGTACCACTGATCACACTACCTGCACTTGCGCCCATAACACCATGTACGAGGCTGCAGCAGTCATTGTACGCTACTTCCATAGAGAATACTAGTAACGAATTATGGTTAGCGCTAATGTACTTATACGGATAACGACGGGAATTACTTATAAATTACTTCAAAAACGTCTGTGTAAAGTTAAAAAGAAAAGTTCCGCGTTCTAGCCTTGACAGGCCAATAGCGCCCGACCGACCACTATGCCATTCTTTGTCAACGACGTCACTGGATCAGTTGACCACTCAGCTACATAGGTGGACAAATGTTTATGTATCTTAGAAAAACAACGAACTCATTCAAAAAAATACAGCCACTGTACCTCTTCCTATACCACTCACTTGCTTTTTTTAGCCAATACTTCAAAAAAGCATTTACATAACTTCGCAAAGACTACTACAGGAAAAGTAAAAAACGGTTTAACACAAATATTACAGTTGTGCAACATATACATACCAGAGTCCATCTAATCTGATAAATTGTAGATGTAATGCCTAATGCTGTATTCTTTTCCACTCAGGTTCAGAAAAAGAAGCGAACGCCTTGAACGACTATAGATACCCTTAGTATATTCTGCAGAAATGATTAGCATTTGAACCATGTCGGCCCATGAGTTCAAGGTCAACATCGATATCGTCACGCAACACCACCCACCGCTAAATGAGTCTGCGGCTATCGTTGTTTCTATAAACCGAAGTAATGGATCAGTGTGACTTGAGCAGAAGTGCAGGATGCCATGCAGACGTAAGTGCGAAACGTACCGTCAAATCAGTGAGTTTGAAAGATGGCGCATTATTGGTATGAGAGAATGTGATGCATCCATTCGGGAAATTTCCACTCATTTGAGATGAAGTATTCCGGCAGTGCTACGGCTGTGTGCAGAATGGTTCGCGGAAGGCAGTAGAAGACACTGCACCCCATTCGGATCTCCGGGCGGGGACTACTCAAGGGGACGTCATTATCAGGAGAAAGAAAACTGGCGTTCTACGGATCGGAGCGTGGAATGTCAGATCCCTTAATCGGGCAGGTAGGTTAGAAAATTTAAAAAGGGAAATGGATAGGTTAAAGTTAGATATAGTGGGAATTAGTGAAGTTCGGTGGCAGGAGGAACAAGAATTTTGGTCAGGTGAATACAGGGTTATAAATACAAAATCAAATAGGGGTAATGCAGGAGTAGGTTTCATAATGAATAAAAAAAATAGGAGTGCGGGTTAGCTACTACAAGCAGCATAGTGAACGCATTATTGTGGCCAAGATAGACACAAAGCCCATGCCTACTACAGTAGTACAAGTTTATATGCCAACTAGCTCTGCAGATGATGAAGAAATTGAAGAGATGTATGACGAGATAAAAGAAATTATTCAGGTAGTGAAGGGAGACGAAAATTTAATAGTCATGGGTGACTGGAATTCGTCAGTAGGAAAAGGGAGAGAAGGAAACATAGTAGGTGAATATGGATTGGGGGGAAGAAATGGAAGAGGAAGCCGCCTTGTAGAATTTTGCACAGAGCATAACTTAATCATAGCTAACACTTGGTTCAAGAATCATAAAAGAAGGCTGTATACCTGGAAGAATCCTGGAGATACTAAAAGGTATCAGATAGATTATATAATGGTAAGACAGAGATTTAGGAACCAGGTTTTAAATTGTAAGACATTTCCAGGGGCAGATGTGGATTTTGACCACAATCTACTGGTTATGAACTGCAGATTGAAACTGAAGAAACTGCAAAAAGGTGGGAATTTAAGGAGATGGAACCTGGATAAACTGAAAGAACCAGAGATTGTAGAGAGTTTCAGGGAGAGCATAAGGGAACAATTGACAGGAATGGGGGGAAGAAATACAGTAGAAGAAGAATGGGTAGCTCTGAGGGATGAAGTAGTGAAGGCAGCAGACGATCAAGTAGGTAAAAAGACGAGGGCTAATAGAAATCCTTGGGTAACAGAAGAAATATTGAATTTAATTGATGAAAGGAGAAAATATAAAAATGCAGTGACTGAAGCTGGCAAAAAGGAATACTAACGTCTCAAAAATGAGATCGACAGGAAGTGCAAAATGGCTAAGCAGGGATGGCTAGAGGACAAATGTAAGGATATAGAGGCTTGTCTCACTAGGGGTAAGATAGATACTGCCTACAGGAAAATTAAAGAGACCTTTGGAGAGAAGAGAACCACTTGTATGAATATCAAGAGCTCAGATGGCAACCCAGTTCTAAGCAAAGAAGGGAAGGCAGAAAGGTGGAAGGAGTATATAGAGGGTTTATACAAGGGCGATGTACTTGAGGACAATATTATGGAAATGGAAGAGGATGTAGACGAAGACGAAATGGGAGATAAGATACTGCGTGAAGAGTTTGACAGAGCACTGAAAGACCTGAGTCGAAACAAGGCCCCGGGAGTAGACAACATTCCATTAGAACTACTGATGGCCTTGGGAGAGCCAGTCATGACACAACTCTACCATCTGGTGAGCAAGATGTATGAGACAGGCGAAATACCCTCAGACTTCAAGAAGAATATAATAATTCCAATCCCAAAGAAAGCAGGTGCTGACAGATGTGAAAAATACCGAACTATCAGTTTAATAAGTCACAGCTGCAAAATACTAACGCGAATTCTTTACAGACGAATGGAAAAACTGGTAGAAGCGGACCTTGGGGAAGATCAGTTTGGATTCCGTAGAAATGTTGGAACACGTGAGGCAATACTAACCTTACGACTTATCTTAGAAGAAAGATTAAGAAAAGGCAAACCTACGTTTCTAGCATTTGTAGACTTAGAGAAAGCTTTTGACAATGTTAACTGGAATACTCTCTTTCAAATTCTGAAGGTGGCAGGGGTAAAATACAGGGAGCGAAAGGCTATTTACAATTTGTACAGAAACCAAATGGCAGTTATAAGAGTCGAGGGGCATGAAAGGGAAGCAGTGGTTGGGAAAGGAGTGAGACAGGGTTGTAGCCTCTCCCCGATGTTATTCAATCTGTATATTGAGCAAGCAGTAAAGGAAACAAAAGAAAAATTCGGAGTAGGTATTAAAATTCATGGAGAAGAAGTAAAAACTTTGAGGTTTGCCGATGACATTGTAATTCTGTCAGAGACAGTAAAGGACTTGGAAGAGCAGTTGAACGGAATGGACAGTGTCTTGAAAGGAGGATATAAGATGAACATCAACAAAAGCAAAACAAGGATAATGGAATGTAGTCAAATTAAATCGGGTGATGCTGAGGGAATTAGATTAGGAAATGAGACACTTAAAGTAGTAAAGGAGTTTTGCTATTTAGGGAGTAAAATAACTGATGATGGTCGAAGTAGAGAGGATATAAAATGTAGACTGGCAATGGCAAGGAAATCGTTTCTGAAGAAGAGAAATTTGTTAACATCGGGTATAGATTTAAGTGTCAGGAAGTCGTTTCTGAAAGTATTTGTATGGAGTGTAGCCATGTATGGAAGTGAAACATGGACGATAACTAGTTTGGACAAGAAGAGAATAGAAGCTTTCGAAATGTGGTGCTACAGAAGAATGCTGAAGAAATGTGGGTAGATCATGTAACTAATGAGGAGGTATTGAATAGGATTGGGGAGAAGAGAAGTTTGTGGCACAACTTGACTAGAAGAAGGGATCGGTTGGTAGGACATGTTTTGAGGCATCAAGGGATCACAAATTTAGCATTGGAGGGCAGTGTGGAGAGTGAAAATCGTAGAGGGAGGCCAAGAAATGAATACACTAAGCAGATAGAGAGGGATGTAGGCTGCAGTAGGTACTGGGAGATGAAGAAGACTGCACAGGATAGAGTAGCATGGAGAGCTGCATCAAACCAGTCTCAGGACTGAAGACCACAACAACAACAGTTATGACTACATCCTTGAAGAGGTTTCTGCAAAATGTTCATTTTACACCACATTCTTACTGCACACTTGTGTAGACTAAATACTTTATTTCCTTTGACTGCGTTACCCGGAAGATGATGTCATAGCAATTCATTGGAAGTTTGCAAGGTATACTAACAATTTCTCCTGCAGGTCAACACAATGAGAAAGATTTTTAAGTGGAAACTTAGTTTAGGACTCTACATTTTTGGGGCACCCTGTATACGTGGTGGTCACAATGTTGTGACTGGAATAAGTGTACGTTGCCGTACAGGGGTTCGACAGAAATATGGAAGCACAACGAAAAATGCATTTTTGAACACAAATGCAGATGCTAACTAAGCTTACAGTTTGCACTGTTGTAATTGACAACGAACGGCAGCTGTGTAATGTCCTCAATACGTTATGTGTTAGTCGTGGGTAGAATAGAGTTCTGTGTAGCTGTGAGCGCATTATGTCGGAGATAAGTGAATTCGAGCGTGGGCCAACTGTTTGTGCTCGTATGTGGGTGCTTCTATAAACAAGGGGTACCATATCGCAGATTTATACCGCATAAGGGGAAAGTGGGGAAACATCACCCGTCAAGTCATAACGCGGACGAAAGTCTATGTTGAGTGATCGCGACGGACGGACATTGTAGAGGACTCTGACGAAGAATAAGACGACGGCAGCTGTTAAAGTCACTGCAGAACTGAGTGTCAACACTCGCGAATCCCGTCAACACCAAAACAAAACGGAGGGAGGTCTAGAAGCTGGCAACTGCAGAGCGATACGGAATTCCAAAACCACTCATCAGAGAAGCAATAGCTCGTAACAGAAATAAGTCGTATCGAAGCCCTGAAACCTGGACTTTGGAGCAATGGAACAAAGTCATTTGATCGGATGAGTCTTACTTCACGCAGTTTCCAACTTCTGTTCGAGATAACGTTCCAAGAGTGGAACATTGTGGGGATTCGGTGGTGTTTTGGGCAGTCATTACGTGGAATTACATGGGCCCCATTGTTACTGTGCAGAGTAGGATTAAGTACGATGGTTATGTGGCCGTTTTGACTGATCAGGTCCATCCCATAGCACAGCGTTTGTTGCCCAATGATGACATCACTGTGTTCCAGGAGGACAGGGGCCCTGTTGACACATCTCGTATCTTTCAGGATTGGTTTTGTGAGCACGAGGATGAAGTGTTATATCTCTCCTGGCCACCACAGTCACCAGATCTCAATCTACTTTGGAGAGAAGAGTGTGCGATCGCTATCCACCCCCATCATTGCTGTCTAAACTTCCCAATATTTTGCAGGAAGAATGGAACGAGATTCCCTTAAAAACCGTACAGACCTGTGTCTATCAGTTTCTCGATGACAGAAAGCTAGGCCGGCCGTTGTGGCCGAGCGGTTCTAGGCGCTTCAGTCCGGAACCGCGCGACCGCTACGATCGCAGATTCGAATCCTACCTCGGGCATGGATGTGTGTGTGATGTCCTTAGGTTAGTTACGTTTAAATAGTTCTAAGTTCTAGGGCACTGATGACCTCAACTGTTAAGTCCCATAGTGCTCAGAGCCATTTGAACCATCCTGAAAGCTGTTTTGAATGCCAAAATGTCCCCTACACAGTATTACACATTGTAAAGTATTTTTTGTGTTTTCATATTTTTGTCCAACGCCGGTATATTGCATAAACATGAAGTACAGGAATATAATGCAATAAAATTTCTGCATCCGTATCATTGTGGTTCAGCAAAAGACGCCCATGACGAACGGCATCTCGAACAGAGTGTCTGCAACGGGCAGGGACGGAGGGCTTTTTGTTCAGTTTTAGAAATTCAGTGTACACCATAAACACCACAGCAGACGTTTCGACGCCGTGTTACTGGATTTTACGATCTTTCCTAAGTGCGACGTGACGGTAGTAACATTACCCGATGTACGTAATGTACCGTGTTCGTAAAATAACTTACCATTAATTTCTGCACACGGCAACACCGCACTTAGACTCATCTGAAAAACTGGTATAATCAGAATTCCTGAACTTGACTGATGCCTCACGTACGGCGCTATTCTGGTAACGCTGTGAGTGTGCCTCGCGTCTGTAGTTTCGGGTGTCAACTGTGTTATCAAAACTTCCGGGAAGATTAAAATTGGTTGCCAGTCTACGACACCAAATAGGAACTTTGCCACTTGCAGGCAACAGTCTTACCAACTAAGTTATCCAGGCACGACAAACAGCCCGTCCTAACAGCTTCACTTCTTCTATTAAATCTCTCCATTATTCAAATTGCACAAAAGCTCTGCTGCATACATGATGGAGTAACGCCTCAAAGAAACGATACAGCAGAGAAGTGACTTAGCCGTAGCCTAGGAAATTGTTCCCAGCACGAACCTTTCAGTCTGTTTTGTACTGTGCGCTGTTTTGGAATTTTCTAGAAGATTAAAACTTGTCCTGATCTGATATACAGTTTTAACCTGCAGGAACATTCAAAACAGGTAACTACACTCCAGAGAGAAAGCTTCATTCTGGGAACTATATTATCACTAACCAGTGCATACCTGTAGAAAAACAGAATGAGCTTCTTATTATTGCCCGCATCTCGTGGTCGTGCGGTAGCGTTCTAGCTTCCCACGCCCGGGTTCCCGGGTTCGATTCCCGGCGGGGTCAGGGATTTTCTCTGCCTCGTGATGGCTGGGTGTTGTGTGCTGTCCTTAGGTTAGTTAGGTTTAAGTAGGGGACTTATGACCACAGCAGTTGAGTCCCATAGTGCTCAGAGCCATTTGAACCATTTTTTTCTTATTATTAATGTGGCTAACTATATCCACGGTATAATCCTGGACCGGCATTCAGTATAGTTTCTCGTCAACATTCAGCTAACTGAATATTTCACTAAACAAATAAATGTCATATGGCTACAAGCTTCGGCAGCTCTTTTTCATCAAGCGACATTCATTAGGCCTCACAATGAAGAGTAGAGCCCCTTCCATATTTTCCGACAGCAGAAAAATTTGAACTGATCATCGGGCTTCGAACACGGGGTCTACTCATGGGTAGCCAGCGCCACTGAACACTTTCTCTTCCTTCTTCTGAAAATACTGAATTTATTCAACAATACATAATACGAAATTCCTTACAGTTGCCTGAAAAACAGCATAATATATACTCTGATTTCGATCAGAAACTGCATAACGCACGTGGTGTATACACACGTATGTCAGATACTTTAGCGATTTGTTTCCGACATCAAAACTTTACACAAAGTTCATCTGAACATGGGTCAGAAAACCTTCGTTATGGATGTGTGAAAGAAATTACCGTAATGACTCCTGGTAATGCAATTAACTTCAAATGTGTATTTTTACTCACTTTCTTGTTTACAGTTGGCCATAGTATTTATTTAGCTTTGTCTCTCGTTTGTTTTGTTCTAGAGGAACTCCTATCGCGACATGTCGCAACGATTTATTCAGTGTCTGAAACGACGGGTATATGAGCACACTATACGTGCGATTTAGCAGGTAGGAATGCGGACGCAGAAATTCACAGTCTTGCTGATCGTTACCCTGGGAGGCAATTAACCTTGTGCAAGAACATTTGCACGACTCCACCAACTATTGCAAGAGAGAGGCTCATTTGAGAAGAGAGTTGTTGATGCTGGGAGATAACGTAACGAACGAACGACTAAGCTCGAAGAACGGGTTCTTCGTACTGTGCCCGAAACTCACGGCAATGGAAGCATTAATCAGATGACGATCTGAAATATTCTGCATGAAAATCTTCGACAGGTGCAAGGATTGAGTGAGGCGGACTTTAAGCCGAGAATAATTATCTGTCAACTCACATTGGACACTGTCTTGTGTTTCTGCAGGTTTTAACATGTACGCTCTTCACTGAAGAGGGTTATTTGTAAAGTGATGGGATCTTCAGTTGTCTTAACAAACACGAATGGGCTTACGAAAACTTCCATGAAGTGCGACAAGACTGATGTCAGCAGAGCTTCAGCCTCAACTTGTGGGGTGGTATCATTCGTGTCCATATCATCGACTCCTATGTCTTTCTACAACGTCTGACTGGACAATCGTAGTTGCAGTTTGTCAGACATGAGTTGCTTCATTTACTTCATACAATACCAGTAGACGTCAAACTACGAGTGAGGTTTATGCACGATGGTTCTCCATCTGACTTTACACGGATGGTTTGATAGTATTTGGACAAACACTGAATGAACAGGCGGATTGGTCACAAAGATCTATTGCAAGGCCTGCCCAATCTCCCAATGTGAATCCAATAATTTTTGCCTTTGGGGACATTTTAAATCTTTTCAGTTACCATACTGAATGTCTGTTTACTGAGGGAGCGTATCCAAAATTGATTTGACCAAATAGGGACACAGCCAGAAGTTTGCTATAACGTATAGCGAAGTAAAGAACACAGGTTCGGGGGATTCGTGGAAGCAGGAGGTGATTACTTCGAGCAGTTTCTGTAAACGTAAATGTGTTTGGTGTCACTTCTGTGCCATGAATAATACTTTCACACATTACCAACGAAGAATTTTCGGTTCCATGTTCATATGAACATGTTCGATGTCAAGAATAAATCCCTAAAGTTTCTGACACGTCTTCATACACCCTGTACATTCAAGTCAACTTCATATAACTGGTAGTCTGTTCTTTTGGAAGTTCGCCTATCTTTCCTTGCAGTTTTTAGTTTGTTTTGGCTTATGGTGCCGCGATTTAATGTTGCGCCAGATATCTTCTTTACTCTTAATTTCTTCTGTTAAGATATAACAGGCTATATTAACACAGAAAAACTGTAACACAAATAATCTGGCTGATTAAGACACATATAATAACGAGACAAAAATAGCACTGGACTCATGCAGCATACGACACTAAAACAAAAACATAAGTAAAGTACAATAGAAACGCATCAAGAGATGAAGTTGCATGAATCACGGCTAGTTATTATACCACGTGCCATATTAATTTGTAATTAGACTACATTAACGTAGAAAAACTTTCACACAAGTAATCTAGCTAATCAACACGTATAAAAACACAAACAAAACCTAGATATTAGAACACTTCTGCGAGAGATGAATCAAATCCTGACAACCGAGACGTGAATTATCTCGTGTAATAAAGTAACAATGGGACTCGCTGCCCAGAGACGTTGTTTTTGTGACACCTTCCGAGGCCAGCTCCCTGAACAGCCCCGGCGAAGGGACAACTGTCTCCAGAATTAGTCTTCCCTATCTTCTTCTTTCTCTTCTTTTAAAGTAATATTTTATAATTTTCCATTTTATAATTTAATGTATCATAATTTCACTAAGTAATCACAGCTGTAGCTTAAACAAAAAGAAGAGAAGAACACCACCTTCGCGTGGTCTTGCACGGTCAACGGTGCCCACGGCCTCAGCAGTGGGGCCTTGGGTACCGGCTAAGTGAACCGAGTGGAGCATTACGACCCGAGTGAAATTTATCACATGGCGGGCCCTGGTTGTTTAAGTGCAGCCTTATATACCAGAGCAAAAACTGTGGTCGCACTGCGCTCCAGCGGGATGCTACCACGTCAACTGTGGTTGCTGGCCAACGATGACCTTAGAGATGGGTTGAATCGTCCGGGGGGGGGGGGGGGGTATCAGCAGTGACAAAAAGTTGCCAAGAATAGTTTTAAACATGGTTGTCTCTCAGCAACCGTACACATGTTTCAATGGGGAAATACCGGTTGCAAATAATTTTTATTATATTGACCTAGGTTTCGACACCTCTGATGTCTTCATCAGAATGAAATTTTAACAACCATAAAGTTACACTGTAAGCGGGCAATGGTCAAAATTGCGAGCAGACATGCTCAAGTCAAGGATTAAAAATTAAAAATACTGTCAAGAACATCACGCTGCAAACTGCCGTCTTTCACCGCGAAATATGTGAGAATCAGTACCACAAGAAAAGATGCAATTTCGATGACATCCTTTATGCCATCCCGCAAGGCCTTTTCGTGGCGATTCTGAGCGGCGGTGAGTCTCAACTATTTTCACGGTCCCCCACAATGAAACCGAGTGATTTCGACGCTGAGAGGGGCGAACCTGCCCTCCGTCGTAGAGGCGTCAAAAGAAGGGGTGACTTGTGAGTAAGGGAGGCTGTGACTATTTTCTCCAGTGTGACACGTCACTGTGGCATTCGGTAGAATTGTGGTAAACTTTGATACCAATGTTACATCAATAACCCACCTTGTACCTCACATGAACTTCTGAGCTCTGGTCGTTTATTCGCAAGTTTAACACCTTGCCGTTTCAAGCGTCACCGAAGCCGAGGGAGACTAGGACGCCACGCTTTTGCGCCATTATAGAGGAATGTTGGACGCACCTTCGAGTCAAGTTTCAAACTTCTACGTCGCAATGGTGGTCAATTACGGTATTTCGAAAAAAGCGATCCTTTAATTGTGTTGCGCGTTGTACCACCCAGACTGAAAGTAAAAAATAAAAAAAAAATGCACCTGTACTCGGAATGGTATTTCCAAACTCGGGTATTTTAACTGAAAACTCTGTCGGCTGTACTAACTAGACAGCACAACCAGGCAATATTGAATAAAGACACTTCACCATATATGTGATTACAGTGCTGCAAGCTTTCCTTTCTTTGACGACAATTTTGTAGCGAACATACGCAAGGTACGAAATTTTGTTAGAGACATTTCTGTAGTGCAGGTGTGCAAGGAGTCGTACTGTGGCGTCCGAGTGCACGATTTTTGGTCCACCCTCTATAATGCTGCATCTTTATTATGACAGCCGCGACGTTTAGCCCTCCTCTATTGGTTGGACGTGATCACATGTCATATTTCTCTTTGAATGTACTGTATCTCTTTGATTAATGGAGTAGCCTGAGGCTGCTCTTGTCCTATTCGCTTTTTCTTGCGGCACTGGTGAAAATCTGGGCTGAGATAGAAAGCATATATTTGTTTGACGTCTGAGAACCATATAATTTACATCTAGGAGCACACGCGCCGTGTCTACCACGCATACGTACCTGGGTATGAAGCACGCCCTTCCAGACTCGATGATGCACCGTATGAGCCGCTCGGTGCCGACCTCATCCGACTTGCTGACGTACGCCGCGACGCGTCGGCTGCGTTCATATTCGGGCCGCTGCAGAAGCTGCTGGCCGCAAAATGAGCTCCAGAGTCACAGTACAATGAAATTCGCATTGCTAAAAACATGTCTCTAACGTTTCTAATAAGTGCCATCTATCATAATCAGTACAAAGTAACTGTGTGTGACAGCCATGCGTGTGTGCAACAAAACTAAAGCTTCTTACTTAGTATCTTTCGTTTAAACTTGAGACACATTCTGCGTAATACTCGTTAACAAGCGAGCTCTGAAGTATTTTTTCACGAAGCTATTTTCTTTGATTATAAACAGACCAAGAAGAAATATTTTTATTACCTTTTATAGGTAGTAGCTAAACCACGCACTTCTTTTAGCACCGAATTCATATTCGACCACCGTTATTTTTGTGTCACATACCGTTTTGACGCCGAGGCCCACGAGACAGGTCCCACAATGCTCAGAGCCTGCACCTGCACCAACAAGAAAGGCAGGTTGGGGCATGTACGAGGGGCGTTCAGAAAGTAAGCTCCGATCGGTCGCGAAATGGTAACGACTATGAAAATCCGATAAAGCTTTGCACAGATGTGTTGGGTAGTGACTCTAGTATAACCCCAGTTAGCATCACGTCGCTCTTCTCATTTCTGAGCTCGCAGTGAGTGCGTAAAGATGTCTATAAAATAGTGTCTGCCGCCAAGTACGAGGGCCTGGTGAGAAATTTCGCCTGAAGGTATGCAGCTAACATTACATAACTGTCGTGCTGTTTCTTCTTCAAGACAATTCTCAGCCGCATTCTGCAGGGGCAATGAAGATGCTCCTGCATCGTTTTCAAATGGTAATGTGAGATTACCCACAATACAGTCCGCAGTTGTCTCCCCCTGAGTTTCATCTCTGGTCACATGAACCGCTGTCTTTGAAGACAACATTTTGACACAGACAACGAGGTGTAGGCCAGCGTGGAGAATTGGCGGAAAGCACTGGCGGCTGCCTTCTATGATGAGGCTATTGAAAAGTTGGTACAACGCTATGACAAAAGTCTAAGTCAGAACGGCGACTACGTAGAGAAGTAGCTGAAAGGTGTAGCTAATTGTTACAAGTAAAACATTTCTGATGTTCACTGTGGTTTCAATTTGGCAATCAATCGGAGCTTACTTTTCTGAACAGGCCTCGTACATTCATACTCAAAAGTATCCGAACGACCTAAATTGCATTTCGCCTGATTCCCATGCAACCTACATAACGCAGCTGTCTAGCAGGTCCTCTAATCGCTCCTTGGTACAGTCGTTTGACTATTGAAAATGGTTCCAACAAGTCACAACTAGAAAACACTGCTCTGTATCGCAATAATTCAAGATGTTAAGTAATACCACGATACTACATATATCAGGGAACACCTCATCACAGATAAGACTGTCCTTAAGGCTTGTAAGCTCACATTTTTTGCAATAAATGACATACCTGAAATGTTAGCACTCTCATTATTACGTCAGATAGGTAATGCACGTAGTAAGTTCGTCGTACTCATGATTTCCTCTTCAAAGTAACATACCATACTTGTTATTTAACACACAATGTCATTAAAGATTTACCTTATTCACGAGCAGCTAGTTGAGAATATGTATGAACTTCAAATGACACGACGAACCGCCTCGTTCTGCATATGCAGGTCATGCAGGCTAAGATTTCGTGGCTCTCGGAAATTAACAGTCATTCCTGACTGGGCATAAAGAGAGTGATATACCTCATTTTTGGACAGTATCAGTTAGCAAATATCAACTTTAAATTACATAACGTAACATATTTAACGGACGCGAATTCGTACCCAGCACCTATTCTCCCTGTTAACGAACTACGATATATGTTAAATACTGCTTCTTCACTAGTAACTTACTTGAAATGCAGTGAGGTAAAGCTTTGTGTTGGACAGGGATTCGAACCCAGAACCTAATCGGATTGTTATCGAAGCACAACCAACTTTCACATATCGGATTTTCTCGGCAGAAGCTAGGTGTTTTAACTGAAATGACGAGACGAAACATTAATTTTACCTTCCCAGGACTCCAACCCGGCACGTATCGCTGTTATATTCTAGAGAAAAGGAACGTTAAGTATGGGTTTGTTACACCAGCAGCGACATGTGAGCATGTTTGAACTAGAAATAATATGACGAAGAGTTCAGTGCTCACTGGGAATAGAGCCCCACACATAAGGTTGTTGACTACACACAAAGAGACGACAGTTACCGAATTTTTCTCCACCAGCTGCACGGAATAACATCCTTGAACTTACAGTGATCTCACAAATAGTTCTGTGTCTCTCTGGGAGTCCTCCCTCGGGCATGGGTGTGTGTGTTTGTCCTTAGGATAATTTAGGTTAAGTAGCGTGTAAGCTTAGGGACTGATGACCTTAGCAGTTAAGTCCCGTAAGATTTCACAGACATTTGAACTTTTTTTTTCTCTCTGGGAGTCAAAAACGTCAGATATCGTTAGTGTTGGCAACTAATGAAAATGCATTAAAAATAAAAATTATTATCCACCAGCAGATAGGTGTTCTTATGCTAGAGCTTGATAATACATAGGGAAAACTATTGTGCTGGGCCAGGATACCATCCTATTCATGCGCAATATGTGGAGATGTTGAGGAATCTGCAGTTTTGAACAAGCAACAAGTTGTAGTCGAGCTGTATTGTCACGAAGGGATCCAAATCCGCGTTAAGGGCGGTCTGAGTTGCATTCCCAGTTCAGAACCAATTTTTTCGACATACAAAAGCTCAACTAAAGATGGAATAAGTGTTCAGTGACCATACACAGGGTTTGTTTCGTCACTAGAAATAAATAACTAGTATAAGAAAGGTTACTGGTGATAGAATTTCTACATGTCGCCATTCCTTACTTTATTGTGGTTCCACCTAACGTCTACTTGGTAGAGAAGGATTATCATGTTAAATGTGATTTTCAGACCACAATGCCATTATACCTTCTTCACTTGGCGTAGCCAGAAGAGAATAGAATCAGTCCAACAGACCATCAAACCCTCTTCACTACGACTCATTTCCCTATCATAACACCGTTGCGACACACAAGATGAGAATTCTGACACACAGGCTCCCTGTAGTGGTTTGCAGGATGTTCAGTATCTTCTGTTTCTTGGTTGACCGAATTGCCATGAACTAGCTGCCTTGGCTACCCAGCGCATACATTCGACTCTATTTTGTAATCACCGAAATAAAACAACGTAACTGCCACCTACACAGAACTGCCAACAGTGTAGGATGCAGAAATTTAAATAGGAAGTGTTCCTTTCCATTTGAGCTACTCTATTGCGCTATCTGTTTGTTGAAACCGTCGTGCAGTGCAAAAGAAATGCTGAAATTGTCTGTCTCTCAGAAGTCTAGATCCGGCCATATGCATTATCTCACAGCACTGTGGAATGTGTAAGTTCTGGAGGAACTGTTGTTCACTTCCAGAGCTGCTATAGCTACGTCACAGCCAGTAGTGTAACGTTAGGCGTCGCGCACTGTTGATAAGCCGTCGCGTGTTCTATTACATTCGCTGCTACATTTTTTTTTAAAGCAATTCTGCTGTCTGCTGAAGTCATAATTTCAATGGAACTTTGAACATAATTCTCTTCACTTGTCAAGCCAAAATAGTCGCATGTGGAAAAAAGGCTAACTTCTGCGTCATTTTGTTCTTTTCAGATTTAATAGACGGTCTGGCAGCAGATGCGTTTCGAAGCTTTTGTATTATGTATGGGGAGAGCGCATCGTGCCAAAATAGTCAGAAAAGTATTTTCTACATTACCTGTCGTCTGGTAGTGGCATTTTATTCTTCTTCAAACCTTGTTTGACAGCTTTAACTCAGAGAATTCACATATATCGTTGATGATTAATTTCTCTCTTATGTTTAGTATTGTTTTAACAACACTAAAAGAAACCTTACGAAAACTGTGCACTGTATTGTAAGAAATGAAATAAAACTACCCACGATAACCTTACGACGAAAGTAAGTCTGTTTTAACAAAACTGAGTATCTGTACACAAGCGTGCCTCTATCTGCACGAAATAGTAAAATACTACTCACTTAGATTCCGATTGGGTCTGTGTTTAAATGGTATGCTGTGTCATACTCAACAGGTATGCAAATGTGGCATTTCATAAATAAAGTTACGTATTCCTAGAAACCCAAAATTTGCTTGTCAGCAGCGGAAAGAGGCGTTACCTGTTGTGCAGCATTGTAAGTTTTTCACCATTGCTCTATGAGCTGAAAGTATTTTCTTACGATTTGCTTATCGATGTTTGATATGACTGCTTGAAGCTCTTACACAGAAGGGATAAAAACGTTATATTCAGCTAGTCTGGAACCGCGAACCATAATAGTCACATTTCGACAGGTCAGCACGTCAACACAGAGCCAGCGGATAGATATGGTTTGCGCCTTCCTCTTACGAGGCCAATAGTTGGTAGAACTCGTAAACCGCTATTTACAGGACGAGATTAGTTGCGATTGCCACATTCAATAACTTTGCTGGGTTGAAAACCGTAAATTTACAAACATCTGTTACACCTCAAGCAATAACAACTCAGATTATTCAATGGAAACGACAGGAGAAATCAAGAGAACTTTGAGGCTTAATTCTGTACACACCAGGAAGTAACTCGTCGATCACAGAGTTGCCATAGCTGGCGCCTCAAAGACGCGGCTGCTACGGCCTGGAATACGTAATGCGTGTGATTCGCATTTCTGTAACTAGGGTTAGGGACTGGAGCTTAGTTACTATTAATACTCAGAAGTGACTGCTACTAAGCATCATAAATCAGCCACTCTCAGCCGGCATGAGTGGCCGAGTGGTTCTAGGCGCTACAGTCTGGAACTCCGCGACCGCTACGGTCGCAGATTCGAATCCTGCCTCGGGCATGGATGTGTGTGATGTCCTTAGGTTAGTTAGGTTTAAGTAGTTATAAGTTGTAGGGGACTGATGACCTCTGCAGTTAAGTCCCATAGTGCTCAGAGCCATTTGAAGTAACTCTCATAGTTGTTTTTATATTTCTTTCGTAACTGTACTCAAAACTAAGAAACTCATTCACGGACGTTTTCGTGCCTCACCGATAGTCGAGCACAACAAACAAATAAAAATAAAAAGAGAATGTGTGTGTGTGTGTGTGTGTGTGTGTGTGTGAGAGAGAGAGAGAGAGAGAGAGAGAGAGAGAGAGAGAGAGAAAGTAAAGAAATTGAATACTGGTATGTAAAGAAATCTTTCATTAAAATGACTCGCTCCACATCATTACGAGACGTCGTATTCATGATCTATGGAATAAGTATTAATCTAATCTAATCATATCATATTGCTGACTATCCATGGAGAGTCATGAAGTACCGAAATTTTCGCCTATATCAGTAACCAAATCTAAACTTGAAAATAAACGACGACAGTTTTTGTAATAAACCGGGACTCCTATCAAGACCCTTTCATCCCTGTTAACTAACCATGAAAGATGTCTGATATACCTCAATTCAGAAGTAACGAAGTGTGTATGCATTTAAAGGTGAAGCGCATGATCTGAAGTTCTGCGACGGAGATACGAACCCAAGACGTAATCGGATTGTTAACTAAGTAAAATCAAATGTTACGTATCGGTTTTTCTTGCCAGCTGCTAGGTGTTTGATCTAAAATAAGGACACAAATTTGTGTTCCTGAGCGACAATAGAACCGCACTCCTATCGTTCTTCTTTATTGTCCACGAATATTGCTTAAGTATCAATTGCTCACTCACCAACAGTAAGATTTGTGCGTGTTTGTCCAGAAATTGTTGGCAATATGAACAGGCATTAAAAATACACGTTAATTTTCACTAGCAGGCCGGTGTGCACGTGATTGGGCTTGAAATGAAATTATGAATATTTTTGTGCTGGATCAGGATTCGGACCCACATATTTACCTTTGGAGGAGACCTAGAGAAGACTGCAGTCTTGGGAAAAGGAACGAAATGATTGAATTATACTGTTCCGAGAGGAGGTACGAATTCGATTCACAGTCCAGCACCAAATTTTTCAACGTCTCTAGTTCAATCAAGTACAAGTAAAATAAGAGCCCTGTTCCTTTAGACGGCTAATAGTTCATCAAATAAATTAAAATTTTCTAACGTAAGTAATTTTACTGGCGACAGTATTTCTGTTTACCCTGACCTCCACTTATGTAATTTTCCAACTTAAACCGGCTCTGCCCAGTTTGGAATGAAGGAACGTGGTGTTTAATGCGGATTCTGGATTATAACAGCTTTCTCTTGAGGTTACCAGAGGTAAAGTAAATCTTTTGTGCCTCTTAAAAGTAAATGCCTGAACCCACGCATTGCACTTGATATAGTTCGTTCCACCAGACCATTGTGGCCACATTTCCCAGCCCCAGGAGTGTGCTGTAATGGATGATGTGCTTAGCTTACAAAACTAGTCACGGTGGAAAAAAACGCGAGTCTATTAAATGGTTAAGTAGAAGCAAGCTTATGACGTGGAGATTATGCTATTACTATGTCAGCAGGATGTAAAGACTCTTCTAGGCCTCATAGCCTCTATTTGAAGCCATTTTGAAATTTTCACTAATTCAGGAAATTTCTTAGTTCGAGAAAATCCACTGTGAAGTGTGAAGTTACCGGATAATTCGATTATCACCGTCATTATTACTATCATTTTCTTCATACCGCTGCTGGAACACATGTGCTTGAAGATCATTTAAGGCCTTTTTGTCATTATAGAAGTAGTTGCCCAAGAACGCGTTCTTTGCCTGTCTACGGAATCGTTTTCATGTTAATATCAAACATCACCAATTACTCGTAGATCACATTAAAACTAAAGTAATTGATGAAGACGTTACTTGATAACGAAAACGCGCTGCCTTTCTTAATTTACTTGCGCCTAGAAATGGCTGTCGAATACTGCCAAACCAAAAGCCAAGGAATCTTACTGCCTTCCGATATTATGTCGCTGTCGGTTCTTCACCTGTTTCAAGTTGTGTATGACAAAGAATGTTTTAGAAAACCAATTGTTTTCCTTTGCAATAAACAAAAAGATTTTTACTCTAAGCTATCCAAGTCCAAAATTTTCGCAATATTAGTTCAATTTTAATATTCGCTTCTATAACGTAGGAAAGTATTTCACAGTTGCAAAACCCGCGTTGGACTCATTGTCCTTACACTTAGTCGCTGACCATAAATTCTAGCTCACAAGGGGAGGCCGCCAATTGTGAAATTCAGATTCGATTCATACTGCGCATAGTAAAAGCTCATGGCCAGAGGTGTAATGTGGCAAAGCACCAAGATGCACTTCTCAGCCGTTGTCGAGAAAATCGGCAGTTAAAAGAAACCGTTGCGGTGAAATACTCTCTACGATTAAGAATTTTCTACAGCGTCGTGGCGCAGTGGTAAGCGCTCGGGTTCGCCGGATCGAATCTCACGCCATGCAATTTTTTTTATTATTAGTTTTTTGTAATATATATATATATATATATATATATATATATATATATATAAACTATTAATGAATTGCTTATGCATATTGGTGAAGGCGGATCGCTCTCCAATTGTATCGCCTCCATTTTTCCGTTTTTTTAGCAGGGTGTACCAAAGCTCTCCCGTCCGCACAGATTTTCGACGATGTTATAAGTTGCGCTAGGGGCCGCATCTACCTTCTTTCGAAGTTAGCAGGCAACTACGCTGTTATAAGGCGGCCCGTTTTGGCCCATTCAACATCTGTCCTTCAAGTGTAACGAGCGAGTAACGAAGTTTATATTTCATACCTGCCACAGCAAATTTGTGTTGGTGGGGTCTCTATTCTAATTGGAACGTTTGACTTACGCTATACGTATTCGTTTCGGAATATCGTTTCTACGTCTTCCGTTAACTATACGTGGTTAACATTATGAAAACAATTAATAACATTTGTGAAATACAAGTTTGTTTGCGGAAAACATAATGATGTTCGAAGTCGCCAGTTTTTCCACGACAAACGACTTTCAACAACTTATTATATGCATAACTGTTGCAACTGATTGTCGGGAATTATATATATGAATTACAAAAAACAAATACTAAAAAAAAAGTTGCATGGCGCGAGATTCGATCCGGCGACCTTCGGATTACGAACCCGAGCGCTTACCGCTGCACCACGACGCTGTAGAAAATTATTAATCGTAGAGAGTATTTCACCGCAACGGTTTCTTTTAACTGTCGATTTTCTCAACAACGGCTGAGAAGTGCATCTTGGTGCTTTGCCACATTACACCTCTGGCCATGAGCTTTTATTCTGCGCAGTATGAATCGAATCTGAATTTCACAATTGGCGGCCTCTCCTTGTCAGAGTGAGCCAGTTTGAGTAACCTAATGTAGCGAAGATTATTTACCAGTGCTCTTTCTCACCGGAAAATATGCAATTCACTCATTGGGCTCCATAAGTACAATGTAACAGTAATTTCTGTGTGTATGCAATGCATACGGATTGTAGAATTTAGTGGTGCTCTCTCTTCCACCTCTGTGTACACTCCTGGAAATGGAAAAAAGAACACATTGACACCGGTGTGTCAGACCCACCATACTTGCTCCGGACACTGCGAGAGGGCTGTACAAGCAATGATCACACGCACGGCACAGCGGACACACCAGGAACCGCGGTGTTGGCCGTCGAATGGCGCTAGCTGCGCAGCATTTGTGCACCGCCGCCGTCAGTGTCAGCCAGTTTGCCGTGGCATACGGAGCTCCATCGCAGTCTTTAACACTGGTAGCATGCCGCGACAGCGTGGACGTGAACCGTATGTGCAGTTGACGGACTTTGAGCGAGGGCGTATAGTGGGCATGCGGGAGGCCGGGTGGACGTACCGCCGAATTGCTCAACACGTGGGGCGTGAGGTCTCCACGGTACATCGATGTTGTCGCCAGTGGTCGGCGGAAGGTGCACGTGCCCGTCGACCTGGGACCGGACCGCAGCGACGCACGGATGCACGCCAAGACCGTAGGATCCTACGCAGTGCCGTAGGGGACCGCACCGCCACTTCCCAGCAAATTAGGGACACTGTTGCTCCTGGGGTATCGGCGAGGACCATTCGCAACCGTCTCCATGAAGCTGGGCTACGGTCCCGCACACCGTTAGGCCGTCTTCCCCTCACGCCCCAACATCGTGCAGCCCGCCTCCAGTGGTGTCGCGATAGGCGTGAATGGAGGGACGAATGGAGACGTGTCGTCTTCAGCGATGAGAGTCGCTTCTGCCTTGGTGCCAATGATGGTCGTATGCGTGTTTGGCGCCGTGCAGGTGAGCGCCACAATCAGGACTGCATACGACCGAGGCACACAGGGCCAACACCCGGCATCATGGTGTGGGGAGCGATCTCCTACACTGGCCGTACACCACTGGTGATCGTCGAGGGGACACTGAATAGTGCACGGTACATCCAAACCGTCATCGAACCCATCGTTCTACCATTCCTAGACCGGCAAGGGAACTTGCTGTTCCAACAGGACAATGCACGTCCGCATGTATCCCGTGCCACCCAACGTGCTCTAGAAGGTGTAAGTCAACTACCCTGGCCAGCAAGATCTCCGGATCTGTCCCCCATTGAGCATGTTTGGGACTGGATGAAGCGTCGTCTCACGCGGTCTGCACGTCCAGCACGAACGCTGGTCCAACTGAGGCGCCAGGTGGAAATGGCATGGCAAGCCGTTCCACAGGACTACATCCAGCATCTCTACGATCGTCTCCATGGGAGAATAGCAGCCTGCATTGCTGCGAATGGTGGATATACACTGTACTAGTGCCGACATTGTGCATGCTCTGTTGCCTGTGTCTATGTGCCTGTGGTTCTGTCAGTGTGATCATGTGATGTATCTGACCCCAGGAATGTGTCAATAAAGTTTCCCCTTTCTGGGACAATGAATTCACGGTGTTCTTATTTCAATTTCCAGGAGTGTACAATGTGCCTGACCTAAACGGGCCCTTTATCAGTACAGGCCCTGGGCGGTGCAACATCATATTGACAACAGTAATGTGCTTATACTGACAACCTCATTGTTCGTTTTACCCGATTTTGTTATCATTTAAGTAAAACAACATGACCTTCGAGTGGGGGACATTTCATCCCCCTTTTCTTTCTGCGAAATTTGTCAGTAAGCTTTTTGCCTTCGAACCAGCGAAATGCGGCAGAGTACGGATGGTAAACGATTTACAAACCACGATTTAGTGCCGTTAGCGCGATTTCTTTAAACATTGGCGTAGCTGAAGGAATTTAGTTTCTTCTTAAACCGTCTTATACAGCAACGTTCACAGATATCTCAAATAGGAAAAGCTCTTTATGCAGGTACAAAGGCTGTAAAACAAACTTCCCACAGCTTGTGTCAGGTTGATCTTTTCGTCTGATAGCACTGCGTAAGTATTTTGTCTAAGAGGTATTAAAGTAGTGTTCCTGTAGCTGTGGGAATCATTCGTTGAAAACGAGTTTCACACCAGTGGGTACAGTACTGATAAATATTAAAAATGATTATCAACCTAAGTCTGCGTTCATCCACAAACTGAGGCGTATTTGTAATATTGAAGCTAGACTATGTATCCTTGTCTTCCTTGAGTGGGCATTGGAAAGCGTTTACACACACGTACACGAGGGTAATCCCAAAGGTAAGGTCTCCTAAGGGACACGCAAGTGCCAACGCAGGCACAAACGAGAGATCCTTAATTTTACTGGCAAGCAAAAACCACAGTGTTGGCTGCATGGTGGCAAGGCGATAAAGAGCAAGAGTATGGATACGAAGATCTCAGGTTCGATCCCTCACCAGTCCCACGATTTTTATGTGCCGTTTTACACATATTTCCCCTCGGGCAGTGTTTGTTGATGTGAAAAATGCCGATTTGCACTGTGGTCCGAAAGCCACGTAAAACTGTAGGTTCCCCTATTAACTGGCTAGGTAAGTCACCTCAAAGGTCGGATGAAAGCAACAGCATACCACCTCCAACAAGACCGTGTCTATTAAAGTACTGTGGTGTTCAAACCACTCTTCCGACTGATGACTGCTTTACTTTCTATGAGTTCCAAAACTAATGACCTTCGGGTTATTAACATTTTTGTGTTTTCATGCTGTAGCTTTGATACCAGTAAACGTAAGTAACCGGCCGAGCACTGTCACCGTTCGAGTTATCAAGGTGGTAGACGACGATGCTGTCGACCCCAGTTACAAATTTGGTCATGGCTATGTTTCAGTCGAATACCTCTATGGGTCTTTCTGCCTATTTCAAGATATACTTTTATACACTTGGTACGCTTCCAAATTGATATCTGATAGAGCCGTATTTAGCAACATGAATCAGACATGATTTCCGTGCAATATATCGGACAACACGTCAGTGCAGCGAGATTTCGTTTATGTGTTGCGCATGGTGCAAGAAATATTTGTGTTTTGCTTGCTTCTGTGATAGGTTTCACCCCACTGAATGCGAGCAAGCTCACGAATAGACTGTCAATAACTGGAATTAAGCAATAACACACTTAAAAGTTGTATTTTTGCATTATGTACCCCGATGAAAATAACTGTAAACAGGTTATATGCCTACTTGCTTATTATCGCGATTCTCGATGCTTTCCTGAAAAAATTAAAATAAAAATAAAAAGAGAGACAGAGACAGAGAGAGAGAACAGAAATGTATTTCAAATATCAGCTCAGTGACGCCAAGTTCGTCTCGTGATGGAAAGCAAGGATAGTTGATAGGTAACATCTCGTTGTACTAGCGATATGTATGGCTACAGGGTTCTTTGTTTTCTCTCTGCAAACAACTAGAACAGAATTCAGTAACAAAGTGGTAAGAACACCTACTCAGTGCGCCAATTAAACACTCAGCCATTCTTGGTTATTTTGTTAATCGTCTGTAATGCAGTAAACACCCTTGATTATTTATTTGTAATTACTACCATTGTTGTTGTTATTCGTCACCCCACAACAGCTTTCCTATCACTCATTGCCGCCGATGCACGTAACTAATGGATCAGGATGAATGGAATGCGGGATGTTTCGTCACGGAGAATATACACGTTTATCTCGGCGTCTTGTGTCAGGGTTATATGAAAATGTTAATAAGAGAAGACGACAAAGGGATGCCGGTGATGCAGGCAATAACACCCAACTATTTCTGTCGACTTAACACCATGACGACAGACAAATTGGCGTCGCACTGTATTTTGATTATAATTCGTTAGCCTTTTTGCGACCTCATTTTAATACCTCGTGGGAGCAGACATAATATTTTCCTTTTTGAACACCGAACTATAACACTCAAAGATAGTAGATGGAAGGATACAAAGAAAAATTCAGACTCATGGGTGTGCATCCAGTTCATCAGAAGAAGACTAAACAAGAGGAACACATTACGAAACCAATGAACACGCTGGTTAGTATACATTATTTGTATAGATCTGAAGATGAAAAAGCACAGATCTGCACAGTGCCGCATCTGCCCTTTAGTTTCTGTCTTCATGGGCATAATTTTTAGTTTCTTCTCTTTTGAATTATCAAATGAATTGATTATTACGTGGTACAGAATAATTAGGTAACTGTGTTTCTTACAGCTTCCATTCGCACCAACATTTTTCTACATTCTCGTGCAATTCATGAAATTCTACTTGTATGATCACAAGACTGCACATAGATGCAATCGATTTCGAGGTGCAAAGTGTTTGTTATCTTACTTTTCGTGACAGGTGGGCAAAGTTAATTTCCAAAGACTTTTTTTTGTACTGAAATAATCTTTTGTCACAAAGTAACAAGGTAAGTGTTTTATTCGTATATATTTTGTGGGAAACTGTAATCGTGATGCAAGATTACACACCTGAATGTTTGACACAGCTGTTAGGAGAAAACGCTGCATATTAACCAAACCCCGCGCCGCCTCTCCGTATCCTCCTATGACGCGAGCACAGGATTCTCCTCCTATAACGCTACAGAGCTGTTCCTAGTACAGCTAAGAACTGGAGAACTGGCAACATCGTCACAAACATTTGGCAACACTGTGACAGTGCAATCACTTCCGCGTATGGTACTGAATTGACTCGCTAAATTCACTTGATATTCCCTTTCCATTTGAATGACTCGTGGTATATAATCTTCACGTAAACTAAGACACTGAGAGAGAAATTTCAATTTTTTGGCTAAAGAAATGCTATTCTTCACATAAGTGACAAATTTTAATATCTTTCACGATGCGTTATGAGGCTGAGCGATCAATACCACGATGAGAGTGGCGTGCTGGCGGCAGTGTATCCGTAGCCCCGTGGTACCGCGCGTGTCTCGTGTTCCAACGGTTAAGCAAATCGTCAGTTCTAACCGTGGGAGCGGCAGCGGGTGCGAGCTTTTTTGTGTATTATTTCATGGAGCTGCGAATTCACAGAAAAAAATCAGAAGAAAACCTTTACACATCAAATCCTCTTGGCAGCTCGACTGAGTAAGTTGTGGTAATAGTCGTAGATCTCGGCTTTCTGACTGCCAAGCTGCTATACAATACAAGCGTCTCTGAAGAAATTCGAATCGCCCGTCAACGATACTACATTCAATATTGTTCTTCACTTAAGACTCACATGCCAGGGTGATAAATTGATTAGCAAATCGCAAGAAAATACTTTCAGCTCATAGTGCAATGGCGAAAAACTTACAATGCTGCACAACAGGTAACGCCTCTTTCCGCTGCTGACAAGCAAATTTTGGGTTTCTAGGAGTACGTAGCTTTATTTATGAAATGCCACAAATGGTTCAAATGGTTCTGAGCACTATGGGACTTAACATCTGTGGTCATCAGTCCCCTAGAACTTAGAACTACCTAAACCTAACTAACCTAAGGACATCACACACATCCATGCCCGAGGCAGGGTTCGAACCTGCAACCGTAGCGGTCGCGCGGTTCCGGACTGCTGAAATGCCACATTAGCATACCTGTTGAGTATGACACAGCATACCATTTAAACACAGACCCAATCGGAATCTAAGTGAGTAGTATTTTACTATTTCGTGCAGATAGAGGCACGCTTGTGTACAGATACTCAGTTTTGTTAAAACAGACTTACTTTCGTCGTAAGGTTATCGTGGGTAGTTTTATTTCATTTCTTACAATACAGTGCACAGTTTTCGTAAGGTTTCTTTTAGTGTTGTTAAAACAATACTAAACATAAGAGAAAAATTAATCATCATCAATATATGCGAATTCTCTGAGTTAAAACCGTCAAACAAGGTTTGAAGAAGAATAAAATGCCACTACCAGACGACAGGTAATGTAGAAAATACTTTTCTGACTATTTTGGCACGATGCGCTCTCCCCATACATAATACAAAAGCTTCGAGACGCATCTGCTGCCAGACCGTCTATTAAATCTGAAAAGAACAAAATGACGCAGAAGTTAGCATTTTTTCCACATGCGACTATTTTGGCTTGAGAAGTGAAGAGAATTATGTTCAAAGTTCCATTGAAATTATGACTTCAGCAGACAGCAGAATTGCTTTAAAAAAAAATGTAGCAGCGAATGTAATAGAACACGCGACGGCTTATCAACAGTGCGCGACGCCTACCGTTACGCTACTGGCCGTGACATAGCTATAGCAGCTCTGGAAGTGAACAACAGTTCCTCCAGAACTTACACATTCCACAGTGCTGTGAGATAATGCATATGGCCGGATCTAGACTTCTGAGAGACAGACAATTTCAGCATTTCTTTTGCACTGCACGACGGTTTCAACAAACAGATAGCGCAATAGAGTAGCTCAAATGGAAAGGAACACTTCCTATTTAAATTTCTGCATCCTACACTGTTGACAGTTCTGTGTAGGTGGCAGTTACGTTATTTTATTTCGGTGATTACAAAATAGAGTCGAATGTATGCGCTGGGTAGCCAAGGCAGCTAGTTCATAGCGATTCCGTCAACCAAGAAACAGAAGATACTGAACATCCTTCAAACCACTACAGGGAGCCTGTGTGTCAGAATTCTCATCTTGTGTGTCGCAACGGTGTTATGACAGGGAAATGAGTCGCAGAGAAGAGGTTTTGATGCTCTGTTGGACTGATGATAGTTTCATATGATGATGGTGTGGGTTCTATTCCAACTTCTGCCGATGTTTTTTTATAGGGAGAGGCAGATTCTATTCTCTTCTGGCTACGCCAAGTGAAGAAGGTTTAATGGCATTGTGGTCTGAAAATCACATTTAACATGATAATCCTTCTCTACCAAGTAGACTCTAGATTGAACCACAATAAAGTAAGGAGTGGCGACATGTAGAAACTCTGTCACCAGTAACCTTTCTTATACTAGTTATTTATTTCTAGTGACGAAACAAACCCTGTGTATGGTCACTGAACACTTATTCCATCTTTTAAATGAGCTTTTGTATGTCGAAAAAATTGGTTCTGAACTGGGAATGCAACTCAGACCGCCCTTAACGCGGAATTTGATCCCTTCGTGACAATACAGCTCGACTACAACTTGTTGCTTGTTCAAAACTGCAGATTCCTCAACATCTCCACACATTGCGCATGAATAAGTTGGAATCCTGGCCCAGCACTAAAGTTTTCACTATGTATTATCAAGCTCTAGCATAAGAACACCTATCTGCTGGTGGATAATAATTTTTATTTTTAATGCATTTTCATTCGTTGTCAACACTAACGATATCTGACGTTTTTGACTCCCAGAGAGACACGGAACTATTTGCGAGATCACTGTTAAGTTCAAGGATGTTATTCCGTGCTGCTGGTGGAGAAAAATTCGGTAACTGTCGTCTCTTTGTGTGTAGTCAACAACGAAATTTTTGGGGTTCGATTCTCAGTCAGCACTGAGCTCTTCGTCATATTATTTCTAGTTCAAACATGCTCACATGTCGCCGCTGGTGTAACAAACCCATACTTAACGTTCCTTTTCTCTAGAATATAACAGCGATACGTGCCGGGTTGGAGTCCTGGGAAGGTAAAATTAATGTTTCGTCTCGTCATTTCAGTTAATGCATGTAGCTACTGCCGAGAAAATCCGATATGTGAAAGTTGGTTGTGCTTCGATAACAATCCGATTAGATTCTGGGTACGAATCCCTGTCCAACACAAAGCTTTACCTCACTGTATTTCAAGTAAGTTACTTGTGAAGAAGCAGTATTTAACATATCTCGTAGTTCGTTAACAGGGACAATAGATGCTGGGTAGGAATTCGCGTCCGTTAAAAATGTTACATTATGTAATTTAAAGTTGATATTTGCTAACTGATATGTCCAAAAATGAGGTATGTCACTCTCTTTATGCCCAGTCAGGAATGACTGTTAATTTCCGAGAGCCACGAAATCTTAGCCTGCATGACCTTGGTTTGTATCCATATGCAGAACGAGGCGGTTCGTCGTGTCATTTGAAGTTCATACATATTCTCAACAAGCTGCTCCTGAATAAGGTAAATTTTTAATGACATTTTGTGTTAAATAACAAGTATGGTATGTTAATTTGAAGAGAATATCATGAGTACGACGAACTTACTACGTGCATTACCTATCTGACGTAATAATGAGAGTGCTAACATTTCAGGTATGTCATTTATTGCAATAAATGTGAGCTTACAAGCCTTAAGGACAGTCTTATCTGTGATGAGGTGTTCCCTGATATATGTAGTATCGTGGTATTACTTAACATCTTGAATTATTGCGATACAGAGCAGTGTTTTCTAGTTGTGACTTGTTGGAACCATTTTCAATAGTCAAACGACTGTACCAAGGAGCGATTAGAGGACCTGCTAGACAGCTGCGTTATGTAGGTTGCATGGGAATCAGGCGAAATGCAATTCAGGTCGTTCGGATACTTGTGAGCACGACTGTACGTCACGAGACTTGTCTCGTTCTCGCTCGCTAAGCTCATCAGACGAACTGCGTTTATACACCTGTTAAATAGTAATTCGGTATTTGGGATTGCATATTTAGGTACAAACAGCAATTGCATCTTCTACTGGAATCCGCTGTTATGAAGCCATACTGTTTATTAGTCCTACAAAGGTTGGAATTCTGTAGGCCTACTAATAATTTTTTAGGACTGTACTGGGTGGAAAACAGTTGTAATCATGTCAAAATAAATATCTATTGCATGAGACACTACATCTTGCATGAAATGAGGACTGTTAAGTAGAAGAGACGAATTGCTATAAACATACCGTTATACTATTTATATCGAGTATGGATCTAAAACTACAGAATACCTCAAAGTTATGTATTTCGTTGTAGTACTAGTAATCGATTAGACTCCGTAATAGCAGATTCCAGTAGAAGATGTAATTGTCCTTTGTGCATAAATACCAAATCACGAGTTACCACGTGCAGGAACGCAGTTCATCTGCCGAGCTGAGCGACCGAGCTCGGGCCTACCCTCAAGACGTATGCACTGCGGCTTGTCTTTCTCGTGGACCTCGTTTGCAGCGCTGTGACGTTATCGTAAGCTAGAATATTAGCAAAACGCATGTAATCAGAGGGAAATAAAATTTAATTTTTCAATATTAAGGGTCGTCTTATTTGATAGCAACCACTGACAAACCTCTTTATTACGTAGGAAACACATGGCAGTTAGATTATACACTGCCTGGAGAAAAGAAGTTCACTACCGAGAAGACATGGTAGACATCAGTGTAACTTCGTATACGCTATCGGCGGGAGTGTAAATGATTTAGAGTTGTAACTCTCCAAGATAGACGTAACGGGCACCACAGTGCATTAATGATGTTACCAGGACTTGTAGGATATACGGGGTGTTCAAAAAGTCTCTCCGCAGTGCCGTATGAGTGTTAGCCGTGGGTGCCGTATGATTGTTCACCTGCCTGGGTTACTTCCCTTCAAGTGGTCTCTCCCAACATTCCACTGTTTCGTTTATCTCAGCCAGCGTCAGTAATGTCGTTGGTGTGTGTCGTTACGTGTTGACGTGAACGTTTAAGTTTAGTTCCTTTGTTCGTTTATTACATTTTTGTCACTGTTAGAATGCTAACCATTGAAGAACGTGTGTTTTTAGTCGAACAAGTGTTCAAAGCTGGCGGTAAATACACAGTTTCAGTTCGTCAAACATTTAAAAGTACGGGTTCAGTGACATGCACCGAGACGTGGTCGTCCTAGCGTTTTGTCTGAGGATAAACAACTCTATGTTTCCGATAAAATGTCCATGAGTCCAAACGAATCAGTAAGAAACCTCGCCCAGGAAATCGATGTTAGTGTCGGAACGAAAAAATTACGGAAGGAAAAAATTACAACTTTTCCCATACAAAGTGACAGTCGTGCAAGAACTGAAAAATACTGATCATGGCAAGAGACTGCATTATTGTCAATGGTTCAAAAATTTCGTTCAACAAAATGGAAGAAATATTCTTCATGAAACGTTTTTCACTGATGAGGCGTGGTTTCATTTATCCGGGAAAATGAACTCGCAAAATGTTCGTATGTGGAGTATTGCAAATCCATTGTGTATTCATGAGGAACCACTTCATTCTTTGAAAACAGGAGTTTGGATTGCAATTTCTAGACGTCGGATTCTGGGTCCCATATTTTTCAACGAAACGATAAACGCGCAACGATACTGCAGTGATATTCGGTACCCATTCATAGGAGAACTTGTGTTAAGTGAAATACTGAACGATTATTTTCAACAAGATGGTGCAACAGCGCATACAGCTCGCTTTTTAATGTCACTGTTTGCTGTTTTTGGTGGTCGCATAATTTTCACAGGGACTTTGGCCTCAACGATCGCCTTACCAAACACCACCTGACTTTTTCTTCTGGGGTGCAGCGAAAGCAACTGTCTATAAAAACCGTCCAAAATCCATCGATGAATTGAAAACTGCAATATCCACTGTCACTGCTTCTGTTCCAGATGAAATGTTACAGCTCGTGTTTGGAAACATGATTAGACGGATTGAATTGTGTATTCAACAACAGGGATGACACTTTCAACATTTAATGTGAAAATTTGTAAGTAAAAATGAATATTCAATAAATTAATAACTTGTATTTCACTGAGTTTCATTTCGGTATATTCACTGCGACATACGGCACGCGCGGTTAATAATCATACGGCCCTGCGGAGAGACTTTTTGAACACCCCGTACAAGGGTGAACAGCGTCAGATGTTGAGTGAACACTCTGAAAGACACGGAGATACCGCACATTCTTATGAGAAGATGTTATCAGCACCTGACAGTGAGGGACTCCATTTACGCGTTCGGTCGAATCGTGCAATATCTCGATTTTTGGTGCATTTGGAAGAGCCAGTGGCTCGAGGTTAGACGGAATGTGAACGTCAGGGCAGACCTACTCTTCGTTTAGTTTCCGCTTGACCACGTCTGACCATCACAAGGGAGGATCCTCGCACGGTGCACCAAGAACATCGTAACCCCTTCACATCTGCGCCTGCCATACAAGAACAAGTAATGGACTCCTTGATCCAGTCTGTGAAATCCAGCACCATTAGTGGGAGACTAGCAGACGGCAACGTTTGCAGAGGGAAGCATGGACTGCTGACAAGCGGCGTCTCATTGTGCTGAGCGATGAATCGTGGTTCTCCCCTACCCCGGATGACCATTGTCGGGCGATTATCGCGGCGAACTGGGGACAAGGTGTGGGGAGCTATCAGCTAAGACTTCCCGTCTCTGTGAACGTCTCTGTGCAGTGCAGCTTGAAAAGACATTACTAAAATTACGATATAGTATTTGTAACCCTGTGCGGGAATCACGAATTGTGCGAGCATAAGAGTTGTGATGAAGTGATATACGGAGGTTTGGATCGGCCGTGAGGCGTGCTCGGATAGCTGATTTAGTAAGGCAACCGCTCACGATAAAAGGAAAATCCGTGTACGAATCTCTGTGCGGCACAAATTTTCATGAGACGCAAACATCTGACGTCATTGCACAGTCACAGAACGCAAATCTATTTCGTAGTGTTTACCACGGCTGTAATCGTCAAAGACACTCTCTGTTACTTTAGACATGCAAGCATGTGTCAAGGACATTGTACCGGGCAGATACAGAAGCTGCACAAACACAGGCAATGTAACCACCAATAAAAAAATGCATTTGTGATTTTTGTTTGAAAATCCGGAATACTCGAAACGATGACGGCAAACAATAAAAAATATTAAGAGCGCTTCGAGAAAACTAATATGTTTTTCAATTACACTGATCAGTTAGAACATTATGACCACCTACCTAATAGCCGGTGTGTCCACTTTGGGCACGGATAACAGCGGCGACGCGTCGTGGCATGGAAGCAGTGAGGCCTTGGTATGTCTCTGGAGGGAGTTGGCACCATGTCTACACACGCAAGTCATCCAAGTCCCATAAATTCAGGGCATTGAAGGGCCTGCACATCAATTGGAACTCAAAACTGTTCCTCAAATCATTCCATCACACTCTTGGCCTTGTGACATGGTGCATTATCTCGTTGAAAAATGCCACTGCTTTCGGAAAACATGATCGTCATGAAGGGGTGTACGTGGTCTGCAACCAGCGTACGATACTCCTCATGGTGCCTTGTGCGAGGATCGCTGGACCCATGGACGCCCACATGAATATTTCCCGGAGCATAATGGAGACGTCACCAGCTTGTCTCTGCCCCACAGTACATGTGTCAATGTCTTGTTCCCTAGAAAAGACAGATTCACGCCCTCCCATCGGCATGAAGAAAATGATGTCGAGATTCATCACACCACACAACGCGCTGCAAGGCGCCAGCGTCCAATGCCGATGGTGACGTGCCGATTTCAGGCATAGTTGCCGATGTAGTATAAACATTGGCACATGCATGGGTCGTCGGTAGCGGAGGCCCATCATTAGGGATGTTCGGTGCACTGTGTGTTGAGACACACTTGCCGGCCGCGGTGGTCTAGCGGTTCTGGCGCTGCAGTCCGGAACAGCAGGACTGCTACGGTCGCAGGTTCGAATCCTGCCTCGGGCATGGGTGTGTGTGATGTCCTTAGGTTAGTTAGATTTAAGTAGTTCTAAGTTCTAGGGGACTTATGACCTAAGATGTTGAGTCCCATAGTGCTCAGAGTCATTTGAGACACACTTGTACTCTGACCAGCATTTAATTTGATATTAGTTGCGCCACAATTCGCCGCCTCTCCTGTTGTACCAGTCTCCCGAGACTACGACGTCCAACATCTGTAATGAGGGGTAGTCGACAAGCCTCCGCGACGTCTGGACATGGGTTCCCCTTGGTTTCGCCACGTGTTGAAGACACTCATCACAGCACTTCTCGAACAGTCAACAAGATGATAATGATAATGATGATGATGATGATGATGATGATGATGTTTGGTTTTTCGGGCGCTCAACTATGCTGTCTTCAGCGCCTGTACAAAGTCCCAATATTTACTTTGTCCATTTGTTTTCACGGTCCAATCTAGTCACTGGCACAAATGATGATGATCATGATGATGATCATGATGAAATGATGAGGACAAGACAAACACCTAGTCCCCGGGCAGAGAAAATCCCCAGGACCCCGTGATCCAGAGGCACCAACGCTAGCCACTAGACCACGAACTGCGGACAACAGTCAACAAGTCATCCAGTTTTGCGAAATATTTGTATCGAGCTTCCGGGCCATAGCAGTCTGCTCTGAATTAAACTCAGATGATCATGCGCCTTCCCCGTTCTACACATGGACAGCATGCTCACTGATACTACATGACCAGTGTGTGCGTGTGTGTATGTGTGTGTGTGTGTGTGTGTGTGACCAGTAGTCTTTCCTCGCCAGGTGACGCTACTATCGCCTGAACTGGTTTATATCGATGGTAGATCTGTGGTCATAATGTTCTGGCTGATCAGTGTATAGGACAGTTGTGAACCCATCTCACATCAGATTACAGTCCATTTTTAATTTCACATTGTTGTGCGTTCTGGAAACGATTGAGTTCTCATTGTTATCGTAAGATTTTGTATATTGCATGAACTTAATCCGTACAGTCTCGTCAGGTGTTTCCTCATTTATATGTAGCATTCACAAATGTGTCTGTCTTAGTTCCTGATCCCTATGTACATTTCAGAAGAGTGCGTTAACGTATATCACAACTGCAACATTTGTGACGACATGATTCGAAGCTGTTTCCCAACAGCGACCCCTGAACTATCAGGCTTCAAGTTAATACATCAGCTCATTGGAAAACAAGAGCAGTTAGCGAAACATGCTATTGTACATCTCGATCAGAGTAGAAGTCACGAACAAGTTAGGGCATTCAAGACAACATGAGGTGGCACATAAACTATTACGACTGAACGCACTGTATTAAAGAAACTGTGCACTGCTGTAACGAGTCACAGGTCGCCCGCTGGCAATTCACTTCGGCTGCTGCTAAGAGTTGGTTCATTGTTCTCTGTCAAATATGTTAATACCAGTGACGTTTAATCAATGGCGTCATCCACAAGAAAATAATGCGTGATACTTGACAGATTCCACTTTTTAGGAGAAAGAATCATGCCTCTACACGGTCATGACGAGTTCTTTGCATTATATTTACAGAACTCTCGTACACCCAACATCCAGTCGCACACAGTGCCATTCGCGTTACTAGCCCTACCGCTCATTGATGGCTGGCCTTATACTGACAGACGTAACGTTATTCATGAAATGTTGCGCTCTCGCGGTAACGTTACAAGGAATAGCCACACCTACAGCACCTGATCAAAAGCATCCGTACACCGTCTTGTAATGTAGAATTGATCAGTATACGAGAGGAGGACCCATCAGTATAAAACAATGTGGTGAGTGTTATACTGTCAGCAGTGAAGAAGTAACATCAGAATGGGGCGGGCAGGAGACAGCTCAGCGACTTTGAACATGGAGCAGTCGTTGGATGTCAGCTGAGACACAGATCCAACAGGGACATTTCGAACTTCCTACAGCTGCTTAAGTCGACTGTTGGGGATGAGACTGTGAAGTGAAAACGCGAAGATGGACCTACAGCTAAACCAAGACGACTTGGAGTTTATGTACTGACGGACAGGGATCGTCGACCGTTGAGGAGTGTGGTTGTAAAAATCCGCATAAAATCAGCGGAACGAATCACGAGTGAGTTCCAAAGTGCTACCAGCAATGTAGATAGGACAATGACTGTGCGCAGGGAGCTAAAAAGGAAGGAGTACAATAGCCACACATTTCTGTGGTCACTGCTAATCGATTCTTCAGGTGGGGTGAAGAACGACGCTACCGGACACTGGATGACTGGAAACGAGCGATTAGGAGGGATGAATGACGCTATACCCTGTGGCAATCCTACGGAAGGGTTTAGGTTTGGTGAATACCTGGAGAACACTATCTGCCATCATGTGCAGAGCAGACAGCGAAGAATGGAGGAGGTGGCGTTACAGTATGAGAGTGTTTTTCGCGGCTAGTGTGTCATCACTTTCACTGTGCTTAAGAAAACATTAAATACGGAAAGATATGAACACCTATTACAGAACCGTGTACTGCGTGTAAGAGAGGACCAGTTTGGAGACGGTGACTGTGTCAGCTTGATAATACACACTGTGCTAAAGCAGCGTATTTGAGGCAATGCTCTGTGAACAACTTCATTTCTGAAATGGATTGGTCTGCCGAGAGTCCCGAACTGAACCCGCTGAAACACCTTTGGGATGCTTTAGAACATCGACTTCGCTCTAGACTGCAATGTCAAACATCACTACTTAATCTGGTTTCGACTTCTGATCAATAGTGGGCTGCAGTTTCTCTAGTCACATTCAGATACCTCACTGAAAGTGCTTCTAACACGGTTCAAGTCGACAAAGGCAAAAGGTCTTCGCACCACATACTAATGTTCACTGATAGGTGTCCGGATACCTTTGATCATTATTGTATACATGTTTTAGACAACTTGGGAATCCATCATACATAGTGAAACGCATACAATGTTATCTGAAATCGGTAACGCGTTGTACACTTTATTTCGTTTCACTGTGTCGTTAGTTACGAATGTAATGGTGTTGGTTGTAAGATGTGGCTCAAATGATTCTAAGCACTATGGGACTTAACATTTGAGGTCATCAGTCCCCTAGACTTAAAATTAATTAAACCTAACCAACCTAAGGACATCACACACATCCATGCCCGAGGCAGGATTCGAGCCTGCGACCGTAGCAGCAGCGCGGTTCCGGACTAAAGCGCCTAGAACCGCTTGGCCACAGCGGGCGGCAGGTTGTAAGTTATAACACAAGAATTTCTTGAATCGACCGTCTTCTGCAGATGGGTTTCCGTGAACAGTAGCAACGCCTTGGAACAATTAGAAATATGTCAGGAAATAAGAACAACTTGAGAAGCCACGGCAAAACCACGGACAGACGCTTCGCCGGTGGTAACCACAATAACGTGAACAAGAGCGCTAGAAGACGAGACAGAAAATGAAACAGCTGTGACCGACGAAGGAATAAAAGACTAAGACGAAGATGGTGCTGGCTTAGAAATCACGGCATGGCGTAGCTGACTGGCTGCAGCGACGGCCTCCCGCGGAATATCGAAGACCTGTGGTTCCAGGGATCCAGAGTGGTCACGGAAGGTGCGGTAGCAAGACATTTCCAGGAGCGCTACGGGCAGGACTTTGCATACGTGGTAAGCTAAAGAATATTAGTCCGTCTTCGGATTGCTCTCTGTCTTCTGGTTCCACTTTAATGCGCTGCAGATGATCATTAACTGTATGGTTTCGTAAAACTGCTGAAAAAATTGACTGACAAACGTGTATAACAAAAAATGCGACAAAGTAGTCGTTTAATGTAACAGTAGTATCGATAAATTATTTTCACTTAATTTTCTTCTTTAACTGCTTAATCATTAAATATTTTCCTTACATGCACTAATATTACACTGTTAAGCCGAAAAATTCTGACCGCTGCCCTCCGCGGCATTCAGTGCCGTCTGACGACGTTGACGTTGCGACCACATCAATCGGTAAGGAAAGTGCGAGGGCGGTCGATAAGTAATGCAACACTTTTTTTTCTCTTGAAGCATGTTGATTTCATTCATGATTCCACTACACGATATTATTCCTCCATTTTTGGCTAAAAATTCCTATTTTTCAACATAATCTCCGTTCAATGCGACGGCGTTACGCCACCTTACTGGGAAGGTCTGTATGCCTTCACGGTACCACTCTACTGGTCGACGTCGGAGCCAGCGTCTTGCTGCATCAGTAACCTCCCCTTAAAACACTTCCTGCTTCCTGCGAACTGCATCCTTCATTAGGCCAGATGGACGTCGGAAAGCGTGAGATGCGGGCTATATGGTAGATGAGGAAGAACAGTTCAATGACGATTTGTGAGCTCGTCCCTGGTGTGCAGACTTCTGTAAGGGCTTGCATTGCCATGGAGAAGAACAAGTTCGTTTGCATTTTTGTGGCGACGAAAACGCTGAAGTCGATTCTTCAGTGTCATGACGATAGCAAAATACACTTCCCGTTGATCGTTGCACCATGAAGAAGGGCATCAATCAGAATATCCCTTCACAGTCCCAGAAGATCGTCGTCATAACTCTACCGGCTGAGGGTGCGGCATTGAACGTTTTCTTCGGAGGAGAGGTGGTGTGGAGCTACTTCTAGTTCGAAGTGAGAAACCCATGTTTCATCGGCTGTAACAATGATCGACAAAACACTGTCACGATCAGCCTCGTAACGCGCAAGCAATTCCGCACAGTTGGTCTTCGTTGCTCTTTGTGGTCTTCTGATAGACGGCGAGGAACCCATATGACACATATCTTTGAGCGCCACAACTGGTGGCGAGTGTGTCAGAACTACCAACAGAGACGTCCAGTTGCACAACAAGGTGTTTGTTTGTGATCCGTCGGTCAGGTCGAAAGACAGTGTCTGCACGTTCCAACACTGTAGGAGTCACAGCTATGCGCGACTGGCTGGCAAGCGGGATATCGGACAGGTGCGTGTCACCTTGTTGCGATGATGACAGACGCCTCCCCCGACGACCCACCGTGCTTTTGTTCAATGCCAGCTCTCCGTACGCGTTGTGCAATGACTATGAATATCTGTCACGCTCTGGTTTTCTGCCAAAAGAAACTCAGTGGCAGCTCTCTGCACATGCGTTACAGACGCTGTTTGAAGGCTATGTATAGCACCACCACCTATCGGGACTTCATGACTATAGGCGCTTAAGCGGGAATATTCCAAGATGTCCCACAACAAATTGCACATTTTTCAACCGAAACTGGCCGAGAGAAAAAATTGTTGTATCACGTATTGAACGCTCGTGGTATATAAGGGAAGCAGAGACGACTGTAGAATCATTCCAGGGACAATACGGACTGCAATTGGGTAAATCCACTGACCTGAGCGACTTTGACAAACAGCATATTGTCATGGCCTGGCGGCTGCTAACGAGCATCTCGGAGACGGCGAACCTGGTCGGCTGTTCGCGTGCTGCCGTTATTACTACCTGCGGAAAGTGACTGAAGGACTGTGAAACCACGATTAAGCGATTAGGCGTTGGATGTCCGGGTCTCATCACAGAATATGCAGGTTGGAAGCCTTCCTGCAGGATAGAAGGCGATCTGTGGCAGATGTGGTGACAAAGTACAATGCTGGTACAAGCACAAGTGTTTGGGAGCCCATCATACGTTGTCGAACATGGAACCCCACAGCAGATGACCCCTACGGTTTCCCATGTTGATCCTGTGAGATAGTCAATTACGACTGTATTGCGTACGGAATCACCGATACTGAACCGTAAATAGATGGAAAAGTGTTTCCTGGGCGTATAAATATTTTTTTTACGATAGTCTATAGTATTGTTAGAAGTCACCGCCACCCAGGCGATCAGCTTCTCGAAACTTTCATTGTGGCACGGTCGCAGGCCGGTGGGACCAGTATTGCGATATGGGGGGACATATACTTGGGCTTCCATCGGTCCTGTAGTGGTAATCTAAGGCGCCATGATAACTGTAGAATATTTGAAGATTATTACAGGTCACCCGCATCCTTTCATGCTTGATGTTTATCCCGACAGAGAAGGCAACTTCCAGGATGGTAACTGTTCGTTTACAAGGCCAGAATCGTGTTATAGTGGATTGCTGAGCATGATAGTGAATTCACGTTGACGTCTTGGCCAACGCATTTGCTTGAATACGGCCCCGTAATTTATCGTGACCAGTGCGGTGACATAAGGTGCCACATACTCCCGAAAACGTATCAAGAACTTATCGAATCGCAACAGTATTGCATTCCAAAGGAGAAAAAACATGCTATTAAGCAAGTTCACAGAGTTTTGGGCTTATTAGTGTATGTAAATTGCATATTAACTAGTAGAAATTCAGAAGGGCTGAGTTTGAGCTAGACTAAATCTGGAGGCTTGTATCCTGAGAATCCAATGGAAAGTATTCTGGATAGTCAGAGATCACCTTTTTTTAAAACTTAAATTACTTGTTTAAAAATGTACGATCTGCAACAACATCAAGATTGCGGACTACCATTAAATTACGTAAAATACGAAAAACTATAAACAGTAAACAAAATCTTTTTTTCTTGTCTTTCACCCACATATGTCTCAGCTGATTTTTATCAAACATTCTAGACAAGTGACTTAGTTGCCAAGTGCCACAGTCTATCTGCATTAAATAATTGTTCATTCCCAATAAAACAGTCTGATAATCTGTGAGTCTCCAACCGATGTAAAATGTCATCAAGTCAATGAAATGCCTCTAATTAAGCCAGTCACCAGCTTGTTGATATTTTTTTCTGTTTCTGAATTAGCAATCCCACTTTTACGCAAGATGTCTCGACAGTGGACCTAACTAACTTCTTCAGGTGCTTTGAACCGTGGTACTACGAGCGCTTATTGCTTGAATGCCAGCATGACTGCAAGACAGTTTTGTCCTTACTTTCATATAATTTTGACTATCAAATAAAAAGTTCAGTTTGTGATCTTGTGCATTTGATCGTAGCTCACCTACCAATAGGAATTTTAGTTCATACTTACATTTAAGCTTTTGCTATGCAACAGCTTGTCATGTACCTTTCTTTTTTTTTTTTTTTGAGTCATCAGTCTTCTGGCTGGTTTGATAAGGCCCACCAAGAATTCCTCTCCTGTGCCAACCTCATCATCTCAGAGTAGAACTTACAACCTACGTCCTCAATAATTTGCTAGATGTATTCATCTCTGTCTTCGTCTACAGTTTTTGCCCTCTACAGCTCCCTCTACTACCATGGAAGTCATTCCCTGATGTCTTATCATCCTGTCCCATTTCCTTGTCAGTGTTTTTCACATATTCCTTTCTTCTCCGATTCTGTGCAGAACCTCCTCATTCATCATCAGTCCACCTCATTTTCAACATTCGTCTGTAGCACCACATCTCAAGTGCTTCGACTTTCTTCTGTTCCGGTTTTCCCACAGTCCATGTTTCACTACCATACAATGCTTTGATACAAACGTATATTCAGAAATTTTTTCTTCAAATTAAGGCATATGTTTGATACTAGTAGACTTCTCTCGGCCATAAATGCCATTTTTTGCAGTGCTAGAGTGCTTTTGATGTCCTTCATGGTCCGCCCGTCTTTGGTTATTTTGCAGACTAGATAACAGAATTCCTTAAATTCATCTACTTCGTGACCATTACTCATATTAAATTTTTCTCTGTTCTCATTTCTGCTACTTCCCACTACTTTCGTCATTCTTCGATTTACTCCAATCCATATTCTGTATTCATTAGATTGTTCATACCATTCAGAAGATCATGTAGTTCTTCAACACTTTCACTTAGGATACCAATGTCATTGGCGAATTGTATCATTGATATCCGTTCTCTTTTAATTTTAATTTCACTCGTAAAATTTTCTTTTATTTCCATCATTGGTTCTTCGATGTACAGATTGAACAGTAGCGGTGAAAGACTACATCCCTGCCTTACACCCGTTTTTATCAGAGCACTTCGCTCTTGACCGTCCACTTTCATTATTCCCTCTTCGTTCTCGTACATATTGTATATTACCCGTCTCTCCCTAGAGCTTCCCTTATTTTCCTCAGAATTTCGAACACCTTGCACTATTTTACATTGTTGAACGTTTACTAGGTCGACAAGTCCTATGAACGTGTCTGGATTTTTCTATAGTTTTGCTTCCATTATCAACCGTAACGTCAGACTTGCCTCTGTGACTTTAACTTTCCTTAACTGATTGTCATCTAACACATCCTCAGTTTTCTTTGTCATTCTTGTGTATATTATTCTTGCAAGCAACTTGGATGCATGAGTTCTAAACTTGTTTATGCGATAATTATCGCACTTGTCAGTTCTTGCAGTCTTCGGAATTGTGTGGATGTTATTTTTCCGAAAAACAGATGGTATGTCGCCAGACCCATACATACTACACACCAACGTGAAGAGTCGTTTTGTTGCCACTTCCCACAATGATTTAAGAAATTCTGATGGAATGTTATCAATCCCTTCTTCTTTATTTGATAAGTCCTTCAAAGTTGTCTTAAATTCTGATTATAATACTGTATCCCTTATCTCTTCTAAATAGACTCTCGTCTCTTCTTCTATCACATCAGACAAATCTTCCCCCTCATAGAGGCCTTCAATATACTCTTTCCACCTATCCGCTCTCTCCTTTGCATTTAACAGTGGGATTCCCGATACTCTCTCAATGTTACTACCCTTACTTTTAATTTCACTGAAGGTCGTTTTGACTTTCCTAAATGTTGAGTCAGCCCTTCAGACACTTATTGATTTTTCGATTTCTTCACATTTTTCATGGAGCAATTCCCTCTTAGGTTTCCTGCACTTCATATTTATTTCATTCCATATGTACTGCTCGCTGGAAGTGGAGACTTTGCGAAGCTGGCGCCCCGGAGTAGGTCAGACCGCGGTGTAGATCTTGGCAGGCGACCAGCTCCGCCCTGGAGTAGTTCTCGCGAGATTCAGACACAGCAAAAACGTGGCGACCTCGGCACACCATTCGGCGCAATTGTGCTCCAGTGCAGCTGATATACGATCTTCCATCCACCGCTGCAGGGAGCGCCAGCCCAACCCAAACCAACCCGCAGAACACCGCGAAGATGCGCTCAGCGAGCGAGCACAGTTGTGTCGGGACAACCAGTGCATTTCCATTACAGCACAGATGACGGCAATTCCTTACTGGATGCATCTGTTTCAGGCAACGTTCTTTGCCATTAAATGGAACATTCAGGCGGAGTACGTAGAGGGCATCATACTTCCGTTACTACAGCGTGTCCCACGAAAAATGGTCAATATTTAAGTCTATGACAGAAATTATGGTGTGAATCAAAATGCTTCATATGGACATAAGCCCTATTTCGAATATTTACTATTAAAAACAGTCTTGATCAAAAATTTATTTAGTACGGTGACCGGTTTCGACCACTACTGTGGTCATCTTCAGACCAATGAGTAAGAACCTCCTTCTGCTAGAGAATCACTACAATTACAGCCGTTGCACAGTCCACAATAAATGTTCAAAATTCGCTACTGTGATTATCTAGCAGGAGGGGGTTCCTACTCATTGGTCTGAAGATGACAACAGTAGTGGTCGAAACCGGTCACCGTACTAAATAAATTTGTGATCAAGACTGTTTTTAATAGTACATATTTGTAACATATTGATCACTGTCACTCCCATAATGTATTCAAAAGTAACCTATTTCGAATGTCTTCCGATAAAGAGCACATTTAATGTACACTGTTGTTTATGTTCTGTATTATTCAATATACTGTCAGGTTTCCACATGTAAAATTGACAGTAAGAATTACAATAGTGATTTTACTAAATATTAATAGAAAAAATATGTATTTTTAACAAATTCACCTCTAAGCATCATCGTACAGGTCAAATTACAGCCTTTGCACAGTCCACAACAAATGTTCAAATATCCCATTGGCAACTTGATTGCATTTGTGCACTCTTGAGAGAACATGCTGTGTTGCTTGACAGAGTACCTCAACACGTTCTCTAATGAGGGAGCAGCGTCAATGGTGCAACTAAGCAGCTCATCTCCCGTATTCACCTGTCGTTTGTATACCTCAGACTTCATCCAACACCATAAACAAAAATCTAATGGCGTAAGGTTTGGCGGTGTTAGTGGCTAATTAATTGTACTACCGCAACCAATCCGGCCATTAGTGTAAGTCCGGCTGAGGTGTTCCCTCAAACGACTGATAAAATGTTGAGGGGCACCGTGATACTGGAGATACATTGCAGTTCCCGTCGCCAAAGGAATATCATCAACGTTTTCAAGAAATGAATTTTTCAAAAACATGCTAGTAATTCTGTCCCATCATTGCTCTTCTAAAATGACTGGAGCTGCCAACATGTTGCCTACAATGTCGCACCAAACATTAATCGAAAGGAACTTGGAAATAGGTTTCAACTGTAGGCTCTGAATTCTCCAGCGACCATTGATGATTATTACGTGTGTTGTTGATTCCATTCCGTGTAAACATTGTTTCATCAGTGAACAGTATTAACGCAAGCAAACGACGATTGTTATTTAACCAGTGACAAAATTCAAGCCCTGTAGAGTGTGAAGATTTCGTTTTTCAAAACAATGAGGAGGTTCATAAAGCTGTTTTGGTTAGTAATTCACAATTATATTTACAAGAAACGGCTGTTACATTGTTTTGCTTGATAAATAGCTACATAAATTTCAAGATATTTTGACGTTTCACGTAAAATTCGCTCAAACTATCTTCTTTCAAGAAGTGCCTTCTTATCATTATTTTTGTCTGTACTTCTGCTCTAAGGATTAGAATATACAATAAAATCTGTAATCATTTTAAGCCAATTGTAAAAGTTTTTAAACTAGCAATACTCATTTGCAGATGAGCTTCTTTTTCTTAATATCGCACAAACTGAGATATCTATTTTTCTTTTTCCAACCATAAATAGATTTCTGCACTTTCAAAATCTAAAAATTAAGAACCATGGCTAGTAAAAGGAATACAGGCTGGCAACTACCACTCCCATGAGTAACTTCATTGGAAATGATCGGGAAATGCTGCCTTCTGAGCTCCCAACTCTGCGTGATGTTGTAAGATCTGGGTTTCTGCTAAGAGAACAGAGTGGAGAGAGTGTCAGAAATTACCAGCAGCCACTCTTGCAAAAGATATTTATCCAAAGGTGCTTCAAAAGTGGCGGCTAGCAAAAAATTGTTTTGTGGTGAAGATTGTAAATTCTAGAGTCGTAGTCCTGAATGAGGTAGAAGGATACTGGGAAAAGACCAAAACATATAACCTGGTAGAGGGCAAATGGAAGTGAAAGATGCTTTCATAGCATTAGATATGCTACTTGACATTTTCAATTGCAAGTTTGAGATTAAGCTATGTTCAGAATTTTAGGGTCCATGTCCAGATGATGCTAAAGGACGTGAAGATCCCTGTCAAAGAACTGGTGTTTATTACAGGTCAAAGAGAAAAATTTGGATGTGTGGGACGGTATCACATTGTGTTACCAGATCTACCTGAGTACGGAAGGCAAATTAAAAAGCAAAAGAGGCAAGAAAATTAATTAAGAAGAATTTCTGAATATAAGCTGAAAATGAAGAATTAACATTACAGTCAAATGAAATTCTTTTCTCCGAAAAAGATGAGGAGGCAATGATGTTAAAGTTGAAGTTTCTGAAGATTCTTTGCAGATATCATGTGATGATATGATGTACCCTCTACCTGAAGGTCAAATTAGTATAATACATTACAACTGCGCAATGTTGCATTGCAAAGTATTACGTGTCGTGTCGCTCTTTGTGCTACAGGTGCCATTACAACAACTAAATATTGGATGCTGGATTAATTACCGAAGGAGACAGGACACTCGCTGTATATCTCAATAAAATAAAAAGGGCCCAAGAGAAAGTCATGAATCACTTGATTATGAATTTCATGGTCGATGCAGGATAGGCAAGATTGCATCTATCTTCTTTAATGGACACCAAGATTCCACTGAAGTTATGTTACAGCCAGATAACTCAAGATTTCTGTTTCCAAGTATTGTGAAAGAAGAGCGTTACATTGTTTGCAGTCAGCCAGGTGGAAGGTACGAGGGTAAGTCAGTTATTATCCAAAAATTAGTTAAAAAATTGTATTGTAATCAAACAGGAAACTTACAAAAATATCATTTTTCGACATACTCTCCTTGCGTTTCAAGCTTCATGATGCCCTCATAAAAGAAGGTTCTCGGTTGAGCTGCCATCCAGGAATGCACAACTTCTTTCACTGCTTCGCCCGAGGCAAATTGACGGCTCTTAATGCCCGTTTGAGTGGACCAAACATGTGATATTCAGACGGGGCAAGATCGGAACTATATGGAGGATGATCCAGTACCTCAAATTTGAGTTTCTGTAGCGATTCAGCAATATGCGGACGGACATTGTCGTGCAACAACACAACACCTTTTGACAGCAATCCTCGGTGTTTGCTTCCAATTGCAGGCTTTAGCCTGGCAGTATGCATCTCACTGTAACGTACAGTGTTTATTGTTGTGCCCCTTTCCCCATAATGTTCCAGTATGGACCTTGTGCGTCCCAAAAAACCGTAAGCATCAGTTTTCCTGCAGACGGTTGGGTCTTGAACATTTTCTTGCCCGGCGAATTTGGATGTTTCCACTCCATACTCTGCCGTTTACTCTCCGGCTCATAATGATGGATCCATGTTTCGACACCAGTAATGATCCTGTCTAGGAAGTTGTCCCCTTCGTTACCGTAACGCTTAAAATGTTTTTTGCAGATGTCCAAGCGCGTTTATTTATGCAACTGTGTGAGTTGTTTTCGGACCCATCTTCCACAAACTTTATGAAACCCAAGTCTGTTGTGGATGATTTCGTAGGCAGAAGCGTGACAAATTTTCAGACCATGTGCCACTTCGTCAATAGTTAATCGTCTGTCTAAGAGAATCATTTCACGTGAACGCTCAATGGTTACTTCATTTGTGGCGGTAAACGGTCGTCCGGCTCCTTCATTGTGCGTAACACTTGTGCGACCATTTCGGAGTTTTTCAATCCATTCGTAGACACTTCGTTTTGGCAAAACACTGTTCCCGTACTGTAGCGAAAGTTTCCGATGAATTTCGGTCCCTGATACGCCTTCCGACCACAAAAAACGGATCACTGAACGTTGCTCTTCTTTGGCGCAAGTAGGCAGCGGAGCAGCCATGATTAACAGCACGGCAGCGATAACGAAACTAACCTAGCAGCTTGAAAATTGCAAAGATATAACAACAAATAAACAAAGTATGTGTCATCATCGTAAACCGACAGTACTACCAATATAAACAAAAATATAACTCAATTGCCGCTAATAATTGACTTACCCTCGTACTAGTACAGACTTCGAGTAGTACAGTCTATAAACAGGTTAGGAGTGTGAACACCGTGTGTTCGGTCCTAGGTCGTCTTTGTTATCCAAAATGCTCCCACAATTTGGTAAACACTTTACGATCAGGAATTCGACGTGATGGAAAGAACCATTGTTATACTTCGATAGCAGCAATAGCACTACCATCGCAGAAGTCTTAAACGTATGCTATGTGTTCTTCGTTAGAGTTGATGTGTGTCATTTTAGGCAGCGTGTGCATAAAGACCATTAACCGATGGTTCTCTCTGACACACTCTCAGCCCCTTGCACTACTTCACTCACAACGCGCCATGGACAACTGCACGTGGTATGTTGGCAAGGAAGTCGGGAAGTCGGTGAAAGAGGGGGGGGGGGGCGGTGGGTTGTAAGACACACACGTTTTTGCCTGTACATTAATTGGTTCTACCTCGGAAACATCAAACAATGATGATGGCGTCCTCTTGGGTAAAATATTCCGGAGGTAAAATAGTCCCCCATTCGGATCTCCGGGCGGGGACTACTCAAGAGGACGTCGTTATCAGGAGAAAGAAAACTGGCGTTCTACGGATCGGAGCGTGGAATGTCAGATCCCTTAATCGGGCAGGTAGGTTAGAAAATTTGAAAAGGGAAATGGATAGGTTAAAGTTAGATATAGTGGGAATTAGTGAAGTTTGGTGGCAGGAGGAACAAGACTTTTGGTCAGGTGATTACAGGGTTATAAATACAAAATCAAATAGGGGTAATGCAGGAGTAGGTTTAATAATGAATAAAAAAATAGGAGTGCGGGTTAGCTACTACAAACAGCATAGTGAACGCATTATTGTGGCCAAGATAGACACAAAGCCCATGCCTACTACAGTAGTACAAGTTTATATGCCAACTAGCTCTGCAGATGATGAAGAAATAGATGAAATGTATGACGAGATAAAAGAAATTATTCAGGTAGTGAAGGGAGAAGAAAATTTAATAGTCATGGGTGACTGGAATTCGTCAGTAGGAAAAGGGAGAGAAGGAAACATAGTAGGTGAATATGGATTGGGGGGGAAGAAATCAAAGAGGAAGCCGCCTTGTAGAATTTTGCACAGAGCATAACTTAATCATAGCTAACACTTGGTTCAAGAATCATGAAAGGAGGCTGTATACATGGAAGAAGCCTGGAGATACTGACAGGTTTCAGATAGATTATATAATGGTAAGACAGAGATTTAGGAACCAGGTTTTAAATTGTAAGACATTTCCTGGGGCAGATGTGGATTCTGACCACAATCTATTGGTTATGAACTGCAGATTGAAACTGAAGAAACTGCAAAAAGGTGGGAATTTAAGGGGTGGGACCTGGATAAACTGAAAGAACCAGAGGTTGTAGAGAGTTTCAGGGAGAGCATAAGGCAACAATTGACAGGAATGGGGGAAAGAAATACAGTAGAAGAAGAATGGGTAGCTCTGAGGGATGAAGTGGTGAAGGCAGCAGACGATCAAGTAGGTAAAAAGACGAGGGCTAATAGAAATCCTTGGGTAACAGAAGAAATATTGAATTTAATTGATGAAAGGAGAAAATATAAAAATGCAGTAAATGAAGCAGGCAAAAAGGAATACAAACGTCTCAAAAATGAAATCGACAGGAAGTGCAAAATGGTTAAGCAGGGATGGCTAGAGGACAAATGTAAGGATGTAGAGGCTTGTCTCACTAGGGGTAAGATAGATACTGCCTACAGGAAAATTAAAGAGACCTTTGGAGAGAAGAGAACCACTTGTATGAATATCAAGAGCTCAGATGGCAACCCAGTTCTAAGCAAAGAAGGGAAGGCAGAAAGGTGGAAGGAGTATATAGAGGGTTTATACAAGGGAGATGTACTTGAGGACAATATTATGGAAATGGAAGAGGATGTAGATGAAGACGAAATGGGAGATGAGATACTGCGTGAAGAGTTTGACAGAGCACTGAAAGACCTGAGTCGAAACAAGGCCCCGGGAGTAGACAACATTCCATTAGAACTACTGATGGCCTCGGGAGAGCCAGTCATGACAAAACTCTACCATCTGGTGAGCACGATGTATGAGACAGGCGAAATACCCTCAGACTTCAAGAAGAATATAATAATTCCAATCCCAAAGAAAGCAGGTGTTGACAGATGTGAAAACTACCGAACTATCAGTTTAATAAGTCACAGCTGCAAAATACTAACGCGAATTCTTTACAGACGAATGGAAAAACTGGTAGAAGCGGACCTCGGGGAAGATCAGTTTGGATTCCGTAGAAATGTTGGAACACGTGAGGCAATACTGACCTTACGACTTATCTTGGAAGAAAGATTAAGAAAAGGCAAACCTACGTTTCTAGCATTTGTAGACTTAGAGAAAGCTTTTGACAATGTTAACTGGAATACTCTCTTTCAAATTCTGAAGGTGGCAGGGGTAAAATACAGGGAGCGAAAGGCTATTTACAATTTGTACAGAAACCAGATGGCAGTTATAAGAGGGGCATGAAAGGGAAGCAGTAGTTGGGAAAGGAGTGAGACAGGGTTGTAGCCTCTCCCCGATGTTATTCAATCTGTATATTGAGCAAGCAGTAAAGGAAACAAAAGAAAAATTCGGAGTAGGTATTAAAATTCATGGAGAAGAAGTAAAAACTTTGAGGTTCGCCGATGACATTGTTATTCTGTCAGAGACAGCAAAGGACTTGGAAGAGCAGTTGAACGGAATGGACAGTGTCTTGAAAGGAGGATATAAGATGAACATCAACAAAAGCAAAACAAGGATAATGGAATGTAGTCAAATTAAGTCGGGTGATGCTGAGGGAATTAGATTAGGAAATGAGACACTTAAAGTAGTAAAGGAGTTTTGCTATTTAGGGAGTAAAATAACCGATGATGGTCGAAGTAGAGAGGATATAAAATGTAGACTGGCAATGGCAAGGAAAGCGTTTCTCAAGAAGAGAAATTTGTTAACATCGAGTATAGATTTAGGTGTCAGGAAGTCGTTTCTGAAAGTATTTGTATGGAGTGTAGCCATGTATGGAAGTGAAACATGGACGATAACTAGTTTGGACAAGAAGAGAATAGAAGCTTTCGAAATGTGGTGCTACAGAAGAATGCTGAAGATAAGGTGGGTAGATCACGTAACTAATGAGGAGGTATTGAATAGGATTGGGGAGAAGAGAAGTTTTTGGCACAACTTGACTAGAAGAAGGGATCGGTTGGTAGGACATGTTTTGAGGCATCAAGGGATCACAAATTTAGCATTGGAGGGCAGCGTGGAGGGTAAAAATCGTAGAGGGAGACCAAGAGATCAATACACTAAGCAGATTCAGAAGGATGTAGGTTGCAGTGGGTACTGGGAGATGAAGAAGCTTGCACAGGATAGAGTAGCATGGAGAGCTGCATCAAACCAGTCTCAGGACTGAAGACCACAACAACAACAACCTCGGAAACAATTCAGAAGAGGTCACGCGGCAGCATGAAGTTTTTTGTTACATATGTGAGCTTTCATGTCGTACCCCTGAACGTTTGACGCCACGCATTAAACATTTCGGGAGAGGTACCGATGTCAGGCGCAAGTGGGCGTTGAAATAATTCAGTGGCTAAAGTTGAAAACTTGTACCGGACCGGGACTCGTCCCCGATTTCCCGGTTTAAGCGAGCGGTCGCCTTGACCGCTTCGGCTATCCGAACACGCTTTGCGTCCGACCCAAATCCTCAACTTACTGCACGCTACGAAGTAGCGTCCACTATCCACTACCTCATTTGATCGCAGCGTTTCTTGTATTCTCACAAGAGGTACGGACGCTATCGTGTATCCGCATTGAGGATATCATAGCAGTCAAGCGAAAATTTGTTGACTTCTCTGATATCCGTAGTTCGGATGCATAACGGGATCCGTGCTAGACGTGGATATACAGGACACACAGCGAGCAATGAGGTAAACGGGCAGTGGACGCTACTTCGTAGCGTGCAGTAAGTTGAGAATTGGGGTCGGACGTAAAGCGTGCTCGGATATCCGAAACGATTAACGGGACCGCTCTCGAAAAGCGGGAATTCCGGTTTCGATTCCCGTTCTGGCACAAATTTTCAACTTTCGCCATTGAATTATTTCATCGCCCATTTGCGGCTAACATCTGAACCTCCCTCGAAAAGTTGATATTAACGCCCGATGTATAAAAAAAGTGGTGCCCGTTGGGTTGGACATGTCCGACAGGACAGAAACCACAGATATATATGTAGTACTCTGAATCTAGTTTACGGGTTGTCTATCGGTGCCGAAAGACCTCCCCCCCCCCCCCCCCTTAACCACGACGGTAGTTTCAATTGTGTAACACAAACAATAGCCCATCTACGATAAAACATGAATTTGTATTCCGAAAGCCATCACATCATTTGCACAAAGGACACAAAGTGTAACAAAATCTTTACCGCAGACACCCTTTCTCGTTGCACTCTGGCTTGGTACCCGGCAATATTATTGTACACGTATGTACACGGCCGAAATACCCTAAGAGACAATCTCCATTCCTTCCCAACTAACTATGCAAATGTAGACGAGATGTGGCTCAAATTCAAAGATATAGTAGCAACAGCAATTGAGAGATTCATACCTCATCAATTGGTAAGAGATGGAACTGATCCCCCATGGTACACAAAACAGGTCCGAACGCTGTTGCAGAGGCAACGGAAAAAGCATGCGAAGTTCAGAAGAACGCGAAATCCCGAAGATTGGCTAAAATTTACAGACGCGCGAAATTTGGCACGGACTTCAATGCGAGATGCCTTTAATAGGTTCCACAACGAAACATTGTCTCGAAATTTGGTAGAAAATCCGAAGAAATTCTGGACGTATGTAAAGTACACAGGCGGCAAGACGCAGTCAATACCTTCGCTGCGCAGTGCCGATGGTACTGTTACCGACGACTGTGCCCTTAAAGTGGAGTTATTGAACGCAGTTTTCCGAAATTCCTTCACCAGGGAAGACGAATGGAATATTCCAGAATTTGAAACACGAACAGCTGCTAGCATGAGTTTCTTAGAAGTAGATACCTTAGGGGTTGCGAAGCAACTCAAATCGCTTGATACGTGCAAGTCTTCAGGTCCAGATTGTATACCGATTAGGTTCCCTTCAGATTACGCTGATACAACAGCTCCCTACTTAGCAATCATATACAATCGCTCGCTCACCGATAGATCTGTACCTACAGATTGGAAAATTGCGCAGGTCGCACCAGTGTTTAAGAAGGGTAGTAGGAGTAATCCATCGAACTACAGACCTATATCATTGACGTCGGTTTGCAGTACGGCTTTGGAGCATATACTGTATTCAAACATTATGAATCACCTCGAAGGGAACGATCTATTGATACGTAATCAGCATGGTTTCAGAAAACATCGTTCTTGTGCAACGCAGCTAGCTCTTTATTCGCACGAAGTAATGGCCGCTATCGACAGGGGATCTCAAGTTGATTCCGTATCTGGATTTCCGGAAAGCTTTTGACACCGTTCCTCACAAGCGACTTATAATCAAGCTGCGGGCCTATGGGGTACCGTCTCAGTTGTGCAACTGGATTCGTGATTTCCTGCCAGGAAGGTCGCAGTTCGTAGTAATAGACGGCAAATCATCGAGTAAAACTGAAGTGATATCAGGTGTTCCCCAGGGAAGCGTCCTGAGACCTCTGCTGTTCCTGATCTATATAAATGACCTGGGTGACAATCTGCGCAGTTCTCTTAGGTTGTTCGCAGATGATGCTGTAATTTACCGTCTAGTAAGGTCATCCGAAGACGGCAGTTGCAAAGCGATTTAGAAAAGATTGCTATATGGTGTGGCAGGTGGCAGTTGACGCTAAATAACGAAAAGTGTGAGGTGATCTACATGAGTTCCAAAAGAAATCCGTTGGAATTCGATTACTTGATAAATAGTACAATTCTCAAGGCTATCAATTCAACTAAGTACCTAGGTGTTAAAATCACGAACAACTTCAGTTGGAAAGACCACGTAGATAATATTGTGAGGAAGGCGAGCCAAAGGTTGCATTTCATTGGCAGGACGCTTAGAAGTTGCAACAAGTCCACTAAAGAGACACCTTACACTACACTCGTTCGTCCTCTGTTAGAATATTGCTGCGCGGTGTGGGATCCTTAGCAGGTGGGATTGACGGAGGACATCGAAAGGGTGCAAAAAAGGGCAGCTCGTTTTGTATTATCACGTAATAGGGGAGAGAGTGTGGCAGATATGATACGCGAGTTGGGATGGAAGTCATTAAAGCAAAGACGTTTTTCGTCGCGGCGAGATCTATTTACGAAATTTCAGTCACCGACTTTCTCTTCCGAATGCGAAAATATTTTGTTGAGCCCAACCTACATAGGTAGAAATGATCTTCAAAATAAAATAGGAGAAATCAGAGCTCGAACAGAAATGTATAGGTGTTCGTTTGTCCCGCGCGCTGTTCGGGAGTGGAATGGTAGAGAGATAGTATGATTGTGTTTCGATGAACCCTCTGCCAAGCACTTAAATGTGAATTGCAGAGTAGTCATGTAGATGTAGATCTAACTTTATCCTAGAGGACATTACGTTTCGGAGGACGTAATTACTTTCTGAATTCGACTGGAACGTACAATAACACGAATCCGTGGGTCGTGGGGTCTAGTTCCGAAGCGGGAACTGGCTTCTGTTTTCAGTTTTTTCGTTCCTTACACTGTGAATAAACCAAAAGAATGCTGAGTCTATTGTATTTATTAATGTTCGCATAAAAGGTATGGAAAGACAAAGGAAAATTTTGGATTGCAAATAAACTTGAAGGGGAGGATCATAAGGCGCACATAAGAACTTCGTATCTAAAATTATTTATCATGTTTACAGTTGATTTTTATATGCTTTGTGTGATATTCACCGTGAAGACAGGAGAAGCAGTAATTTTCTCGGAATCTTGCACACGTTATAAAGGCAGCATTTTTAAAATCGCATGGTTCAAATGGCTCTGAGCACTATGGGACTTAACATCTGAGGTCATCAGTCCCCTAGAACTTAGAACTACTTAAACCTAACTAACCTAAGGACATCACACACATCCATGCCCGAGGCAGGATTCGAACCTGCGACCGTAGCGGTCGCGCGGTTCTAGACTGAAGCGCCTAGAACCGCTCGGCCACACAGGCCGGCAAAATTGCATGGTCATCTAAAAGTTTCTATAGAAGAACAGACTTGGTTTACACTTATAAAAGACTCTCTCATACCATTGCTTACTAGGAAAGGGTAACGTACTACTGGAAATTGGAGATTTGTGGTAAGGTCTTCTGAGACCAAACTGTAGAGGTCATCGGTCGTTAAGCGTGCACACTACTTAATCTAACTTAAACTAACTTACGCTATGGACAACACACACACCCATGTCCGAGGGAGGACTCGAACCTACGATGAGGGGAGCCACACGGACTGTGACAAGGTGCCTTAGACCGCGCGGCTACCCTGCGCGGCCAACCTGTCATTTCGAGCAATATTGGCAAGATAAGCTGGTGATGTACAGTGGAATGTATTTTGTTGCAGTTTTCTCGGAATGTGATTTATTTTTATCTCTCGAAAAGATCCATTTTGAAGCTTATTGGTTAAATTCTTTTCCTAACGGTAAAAACAGATATCGGAGGTTTCCATTAGCAGCCGTGGACTGCTCAAAGGTCAAAAGAAACTAGAAGGATACGAAATCCTGTATGCCTTAATTACAATCCATTCTTCGAAAGTTATTAACAGTGCCCTGGTGGACATTGTCAGTCTTTTCTCAGAAATTTAATTGCATTCCCAAATTTTCCTTTGCCTTTTATTTTCATGCCTTTTGTAAAAAAATATTAATAAATACAATGTATTAAGCATTATTTTGTTTTCTTTTTCAGTACAATTAACGAAAAAATTTAAAGTAAAATAGTGTTTCCGCATAGGGACTCGAGCCAACGACCCCCGTATTACCGTTCTGTACTCCTTCCGCTGCAGCAACCCCTGCCTGGAAACAACGTTAACATAAATGATTGATACCTCGCCCGACCCGCGCCACAAAAATGCTATTTTTTTCTAAACCCTTCGCATCTGGAGCTCTCACTTCTGTCACATTCGTTTCTGGTCAAACCCTGCATGTAGGTTAAAACTGGACTAAATTGGCGTTGGAGAGCAGGAGCCGTCCCCTTCTTAGTAAGATCTCCAGACCGACGAACAATTGTCAAAAACTGGACAAGGTATTTGTAAGTGACATGCTTAGGATTCCTTCGATATCTCTGACTGGCGTGTCTTCCCCACCGCTATATTTTCTTGTTAGTTCACAACAAATCAGACCAGACCAATACTTAACGGATGTGACTGATAATAGTGACTGGCCACCGCTTGTATACTCAAATGAGATCGAATCTGTGAATTTAGACGCATTATATTTCTTTGGTTTACGTTTTGGGTCAACCGCCACTATTTCCATTAGAGCTGCAGTCCGCAACTACATCCAAACGACTTTATCTCAAGATATACTACTGCGTCATATGAGAACAGCTCAGACAGGAACAGACGCCTGCTTAGCCACGTGTAGGCTTACCCGCTCTATAATAGAGGACTACAAGTAGCTTACCCCGTCGTACAATGAAGGCTAGGTGATAATGAACTCACCTTGAGGTTTTAGCTGTTAATTCGGATGATTTGTATTCGATGAAAAACATATGGGTTGCTACCGCGCTCCATTCCCGTAATCACAATCGGCCATTTACTTAACGGGAATTGCCTTGACCTCATGTGCCACGTACTCCGGAAACCCAGCAAAGGCTTGTCGAATCCTGACAAGCAGAATCTCCACTTTATTGGGTTCCAAAGGTGAAGTCTACCAATGCACCTGCAAACTCCCACTGGCATATCTTAGGGAGATGAAATGTCTGCTGGCGTGATCTGATCATACCTTGTCAGCAGACAGTTCCTTTGCTTTGTGCAAGATCTCACTGTCAGCGAATAGTTCCTCTGATTCGTTCAAGATCTCACTGCATTATTTCTGTTCCTTCCTTTGTCTTTAACAAATGAATTCATCTTGGACTCTCAATAATAACGACTTATTTTGCATTTTATTTAGGCTGCCGACGCCTTTCTTTTCAGATTTCCTCACGTTTTTACTACAGACATTTCACTATAGCTTCCTTGCATTTCCTACTGATTTTATTTCTGACAAGGGAACCTCCCCATCGCATCCCCCTCACATTTAGTTATAAGTTGGCACAGTGGATAGGCCTTGAAAAACTGAACACAGATCAGTCGAGAAAACAGGAAGAAGTTGTGTCGAACTATGAAAAAAATAAGCAAAATATACAAACTGAGTAGTCCATGCTCAAGATAGGCAACATTAAGGAGAGTATTAGCTCAGTGGCGCCGTGGTCCTGTGGTAAGCATGAGCAGCTGTGGTACGAAAGGTGCTTGGTTCAAGTCTTCCCTCGAATGAAAATTTTAATTTTTTATTTTCAGACAATTATCAAAGTTCAGGCACACACACACAATCAACGTCGCTCTCCAAAATTCCAGGACATGTTCAGATTTGCTTGGACATATGCAGGATTTGACGGTCTACACACGGAAAAATTTGAAAACGTTAAAAACATATGTTTTGACAGAGCACAGGGAAAACTGCGCGACTGTGAAACTGTTGCATTCATTTGTTGCAGTTTATGTGACAAACTCTTATGTTTTCGTCACTTTTTTGGGAGTGATTATCACATCCACAAGAAAACCTAAATCGGGCAAGGTAGAAGAATCTTTTTACCCATTCGCAAGTGTACAAGTTAGGTGGGTCGACAACATATTCCTGTCATGTGACGCACATGCCGTCACCAGTGCCGTATAGAATATATCAGGCGTGTTTTCCTGTGGAGGAATCGGTTGACCTATGACCTTGCGATCAAATGTTTTCGGTTCCCATTGGAGAGGCACGTCCTTTCGTCTACTAATCGCACGGTTTTGCGGTGCGGTCGCAAAACACAGACACTAAACTTATTACAGTGAACAGAGACGTCAATCGAACGGTCAGATCATAACTGCGAAAATAAAGAAATTAAAATTTTCACTCGAGGGAGGAGTTCAACCAAGAACCTCTCATTCCACAGCTGCTCACGCTAACCACGGGCCCACGGCGCTCCTGATCTCACACTGTCCTTGATGTTGCCTATCTTGCACATAGACTACTCAGTTTGTATATTTTGCTTATTTTTTCATGGTTCCACACAACTTCTTCCTGTTTTCTTGATTGATCTGTGTTCAGTTTTTCAAGGCCTATCCACTGTGCCAACTTATAACTAAATCTGAGGGGGGGTGCGATGGGGAGGTTCCCTTGTGAGTGACTTCTATTGCTGGATTCTTTTATTTCTGTTCCTTATTCTTTCTATATTTCCGTCTTTCGTCGATCAGTCGGAATATTTCTTGTGTTGCTCCGTTTGCTCTAATTACTTTCTCATTTTCATCTCTCCAACTACGGAGATGCGCTTTCCTTGTGGTATTATTATCTCCGTATCTACAGCCCAGGAACTTCAAACATACGTAACCATTCCTTAGTGCTTTAGTATCTCACTTATTTGGACACTGATGCTTCTTGATACTTCTCTTAAACTTCAACCAAATCTGCATTACTAAATTTTAATCTGAGTCTGTATCTCTTCCTGGGTCTTAAAATCTAATATCCTATTTCGATATCTGTCTATCCATGACCAATGTAGTTGGTGTCTTTCTGTATGTCTGGACTGTCCTCACAGTGGGCGTAAATAGCGACTGGCGTAAAAAAGTTGCTGTTATAAGTGAGAGATGATGCTCCAGAGTCGTAACATGTTCAATGAAACACAAGTTTGTGTGCATCATCAGTTCCTGTAAAAGCTTTACTGAGTTGTGCTAGTGATTTCCATCCATATGGGCCATGTTCTGTCACCGGACAACAAGTCGTTATTATGGGATTTTGATTTTTTGTCTGTCAAACATAGTTTCCTTAAAAATGACATAAACAGCCAAACATGAGTATTTGTGTTGCGCAGCACTTAAACTCTTTTGATAACTGATACATCTGTACTCTCAATGAAAACGTGGCATATACTCTTCTTAAAAAATGGTTCAAATGGCTCTGAGCACTATGGGACTTAAGATCTGAGGTTATCGGTTCCCTAGAACTTAGAACTAGTTAAACCTAACTAACCTAAGGACATCACACCCATCCATGCCCGAGGCACGATTCGAACCTGCGACCGTAGCGGTCGCGCGGTTCCAGACTGAAGCGCCTAGACCCACTTGGCCACACTGGCCGGCTCTTCTTAAAAGATCTGTCCAAGTTACTCATATTATATTAAAGCGCAATCATGAGAAAATTTCGTTCAAAAAACGATAGCCTACAGACAAAAGGATTATTATTGATTGGCGACTCCATGGAGTGTTCTGTGCACTTTTATGTGATTGCTCTAAGCTTGTTGATATCAGTGCCTGCCAATTTTAATTGTATATTACAGCACTGAGGATGGTCACTAAGTGACCGAAAATCGATTTTGCGGATAATAAAACAAAAAAATACGACCAATGCTGTTTCTTCTTCCAATTATATCCAAAAGGAATATGTTTTTCATCACCGCAGTTACAAAATCTCTGTAATGGTTAAAACATGAGGGTACCGAGAGCGACTTTGGCAGATCTTCCAAGAAGTGTATATGCCGCCTTTTCAGCTAGAGTACAAATGTGACGAGTTAACAGAAGTGTGTTAATGACGCGTAACATAAATACAAAGCTTCAGTTATGACGTTGTGATTGCCTTGATCGCATGTAGGTGTACTAGATTACTAGCAGTATGTACCCGGTTTTCATCTCAGACGCATGCGACACTTCTTGATGTTGTTGCCATGAGAAGAAAGTTATGCTTTTTAACGTTTTACCCTTTTTTCGTTATGAGGTAACGTTGTCTTAGGCGTATATTGGAATTTGTACATTTATTGTAATAACTACTGCAAAGGTAATCTTATTTTTTATTTCAAATTCATAGTCCGATACGATGGCACCAAAACAAACGTGCGGTTTATCACACATCATAATTTCACAACCTTTACACTGCGGGTATGTCAAAAAGAAATGTAAAATCGTTAGTTTACGCTTATAGCTACAACAGTGTAATATTTTTGTAATGCTTGAGGATCTGAAGATGGAAGCTTAACCATGCCGAAATTAGTAATCCAGTGCGATCAAGACAAAAAACTTCATATCTGAAGCTTACTATGTATTATATAGATGGTTGCCCTCCGGGTGACAATGTCAGGTATCTATAAACACTCAAAGTTCGCCCATTTAAGCCATTATTAAGGAAAGTATTTTCCTACATCAGAAACCAAAATGCTGTAACGAATGATTGGCCAGTGCTGGAAAGTAGCCCACATAAGCGGAAACTACTAGTATCACATTTTAATAAGGTTTGTGCAGCTGCTGATGTTGTACATAAATAAAGTTTCCACAAAAAAAAGAAAAGCCTTGAAAGGTCTCTGTTGGATTCCTTTCATGTTTAATTTCTCAAATTTGTTGTCTTTTAAGGAATAAATTCCTCTTCTAAATTTACTGTGGCGTTTCTGACTATCTGGGAGGAGACTGAGTAGTGGAACGTGTTACTTTTACACGTAAACAAGAACGATCTCTCACACTACTACACTTTAAAGCACAGTTTATATGTAATTCTTATATGTAATTCATGTCACACAGTCTCATACGGAACCTACATCCGCTCTCTTTTATATACTGTGTATGATAAGATACTGTCATCCCCCTTCCCTTCTGTGTGAGAGGATGAATGATCAAATGTGTTTGTAGCTGCATGCTTGAGGGTAGCAGACAAGGCTGTCTGCTAGAGAACAGTAGGACCAACGTTGAAACAGGTAGCTACGGTTCCTAAAAGCAGAGAGGTTTCCATTCTTAGTATGGTCCGGTCCGTCCCCTGTCATGTTGGTATAGGAAGCTGCCCCTCTGGCGCCTTCCGTTTGTCTTTGTGAGCGACTCTCAGGAGCACGCTGGGTAGTTCAGTGGGAGTCTGGCAGCTGGAGAGTAAGCAGTTGGAGAGTTGCAGCCGAGCGTCTGAAGTGGTAAGATCTCCGGCCAAGCGCGTGTCTGTTAAGTCCATAGGACAATGGATTTGTTAAGTTCAGGTTAACTGAGAATTTAATCATTTTATTTCGGGTTAGCTTTAAAATAGCTAAGGTTATCTTTAATTGCAGCGGAGTGTAATTCTCGTGTCCAGTTCAGATTAATTCGCGGTAGTTGCTTTGTTACTACTTTGTGAGTAAAGTGGAACCACGTGTTGGTCAGTAACTCTAAGTAAGATCAATCTTAAATGCAAATGCTTGTGTGATTATAACGTATCGTCTTGAAAAGATTTTGAATATACCAACTTTTCTTTATGTTCAACCCACGTGGCGTGTACTTTGTGAGACCAGTACCACGTGCTTATATAACTGTTTGACCCATCAGGTTAATAGTAGGACGTTAGTAACCAGTTCGAGGTTTTTGTTTTGTAATTTGCTTTTTGATCTAATTTATTTTTATTATCTAAATTATTGTGGAGTTATACGCTTTCTGTAAACCAAGTTGACCACGTGGAGCATGTGGTGTAATCACCAAAGTAGCCATCAGCTATTCTTCTTGGGAAGATTTCACAAAGATTTAATGTGAATTTAGTATACCAGTGTGTGGTAATTACATGACGGACAGGATTGTGCTTCGAACGGAAATTCTTTGGGTAAAAAATTTGAATCTGTTTGTAGTGATTAACTTTCTCTTGCATGCGTTTCAATGTTCTTTGTGTGTTGTTTTATGAATGCAGTGTTGTATCCAGTCTCCCAATCTTGACTCCATATTTTATGTGTTCCGTAATATTCCAATCTCACAGTCTCACAATCGTAAATAAGGCACCAGCTCGCTTATAACTCACGTATAATATGCTGAAATTTCAATGAACAATCTTTAAAAATAAATTTGCAAATATAAACTGAATTCTTTCTTTTTATTTAAATTCTCCTTTTTATATATAGATATATTACCGGTTGTTGTATGACTGTAAAAGATTATAATCAATGTTAGTCTGATTGGTAATGTGGTATACCTAGACTAGTTACCTGCTGAAACAGTGGCCCAGTAAACGCTCGGTTAACCTCCCAAGACAGCTCACAGTTTTAAACCGCTTTCATGGTCTAATTAGCACCCGATTTCAGCATACCAAATTCAAGTCACAATCTTACGCAATTCAGCAAAGCAAATTAGAGTTACAATCTTTCACATGGCGACCCTGTTCTGTGATTCCGCTAGACTCTGGAATCTCTGAGACGTTAGATTGCAAGCGTTGTATAATCTTAATTTCTTTTCCCTACAGCGCTCAAACAACTTTTGCGTTGTTTCTGAGCAGACGTTCAAAAGATTCACGGCGTTGTTGAGCGGCGTTGTGTTGTTTGTCTTGTTTTGTTTTCTATATTTGTTTGTTCTATATATGTGTGTTTTTTTTTTTTTCGCTTGTAAATTCCACTGTTTCGAACAAAGATAAAAATTTGTTTTGCGTATGAAAAAGTGCGTACTAGGTTGGGTATCTTTCGTGTGACTGTCGTAATTTTTTGGGGGATACATTTACTGTGATTAGTGTGTTGCGTACTGGGTGTAAATTGCACTAATGCTGACACGTAACCAAGCTAAAAGTAAGCGGTCCGACAACTTAAGCAACATGGACCAAGGGGATAATTTGATTTCCAATATTAACGCGTCGGGCGGTTCCGAAAATGCAATGGGGAATACTTCAGACGAAATGCAAAACAGCACGAATGGGCTCACATCAGAGCCAGAAATTAATTCGCCTCCAACTAACCAAATTGATTTGGCGGAACTCATGAAAGCCTTATTGCAACAAAATAAAGAATCATTTGAAAAATCGTTCCGAGAACAAAAAGAATCATCAGAAAAATCGTTCCGAGAACAAAAAGAATCATCAGAAAAATTGTTCCGAGAACAAAAAGAATCATCCGAAAAATCGATCCGCGAGCTAAACGAACAAATAGACAAAAAACTAATCCAGCAGACAAATAAAGTTGACAAGTCGATGCAGAGAGTGTCCGATGATATCTCACAAAGAATAAACAATCTGGCAAGTGAAATAAAATGTGACATTATGAAAGAATTAGGCCGTACATTTGAACAAATCGACGACCGTCTGCAAGCCCTAGAACAGAGCAAGCGGTGTGGCGCGGCCGAATCTAAAGAAAGCGAAGAACGGCTACTTAGGAATTTCCAAGAGCTGAGAGAACAATGCCAAAGAGATCATCAGCAGGTACTCTCGAGGGTCCAAGTGGCTGAAACGCATTGTCCCACGGCCGTTAGCAACACAATAGCGGACAACAGTTTAGCGATCCACGCGTTGGAACTGCAGGTCGAACAATTGAAGCAGACTGGGGCGGAGGACAAGAGACAAATAGATGAGAAGATCGCGGCATTAGCGGACATTGTAGGCACGATGAAGCTGACGGAAAGCGAGAACAATATCACACAGGTAGCGGCCGCAGAGACCGAAGAAGTGCGTTCGCTTCTTAAATTCCAGAAGGGACAGTTTGAAGTAAACAGACAGCACAAAGCTGTAACAGGCGATTTACAAGAACGCGTGGCGCATCTGGAAAACCGCATGGCGTGTGATTCCGAACTCGCCAATAGCAATAAAAATAGCCGTACGAACAGTGCAGAGAGGGACTCCGGCCACGAGGGAGATTGTGACGACAGGGAAGAATGTAATTTAAGGGGCAGACATGAGACAAATAGAAACATTCAAGGGCCTCGCCAGGAGGAAATGCGGGGATTTGATTTCAAACATTTCCTTACGGTAAGAAAATTTGAGATATTCCGAAATTCTCAAAAAGGCATACATCCACGAGCATGGCTCGAGCAATTTGAGTTCTGTCTTCCTCCCGACTGGGCAAGTTCACATAAGATAGAGTATATGTGTGGCTATTTGGAAGGCGAACCGGCGAGTCGCATGAGGTCGGCAGCGCGTCACTGCAACTCCACTCGGGAGTTTCGACAAGCCTTTCTCTCCGCCTATTGATCGGAAGCGGCACAAGATAGGGTCAAACATGGCATAATTATGCTGCCAAATTTGAACCAGTCTGGTTTCGGCAGCCCTGCACGCCTATTCGACCACATGCTGCAGGCAAATCAATTTTTGTACGACCCATACGGACCTGCGGAACTAATTAGGATATGCATCACCAAATTGCCGATGCACTTGCGGCACGTCATTCTTGCGGGACGATGCAAAGAGGACGTGGAAACGTTTAAAACGCTTCTCCAAGAGATGGAATACAATACAGCAGAATGTCCGCCTAATCAGGCACAAAGTTATTACGGGGCTCAGCAGCGCGATCGCAGTCGTGGCCGTATTACTAATCAACGGCGTGACTGGTCGTCGCGACGCGAACGAAACAATAATCGAGACAGGCCGTATAGAAACTGGGGTAACAGTCGCGAACACAGATGGAGCAACAGAAATGATAGAGGATGGGGACAAGATCGTGAACGCAACAGGTACGGCAACCAGCATCGTTACTACGATGAACACGGTGGGAGTAGAATTGTAGGCGGAGCCCCACATGATGTCGAAATTCGGCCGGCCAACCCCAGACATAATCCAACAAATGGGAATGAGCGAAACCGGCAATGACAAATGATCAGCCCAGAAGGCGCCAATCGGAACAAATGAGCGACATGGCAAATGAGTACATAGGATTTATAGAGAGGAGAATGAATTGATTAGTTTAAATTTGTGGCGTATGAATTTTGAATAATATGTTAGCAAAAATAATGATAAAGATATTTTTATGTGATTGATTGAAGTGATGTTGTTAATTTGTTTTCTTTCCTTGTGCAATTAGGATTTAGTTTGATTCAAACGTAAAGATAAAAGGTTTCCTTGTGAACAAGTGAAATGCTTTTTTTTTGTGTCAATTGAAAAGAGTCGCTCCTGAGAGAAGCAAGATCGTTGCTGAAATTGCAAAAACTCAGGGGAATATCCGATCTGTGGGTATTATGGGTCTGGCAAACCCAGGTCCCCAGCTGTTAGTAGCCTTGTTTCCGATTTTCTGCTTTCCGTGCTACTATCTATCTATTACTATTCTATATCTGTCAGTATAAATGAGGATCTCTTACTATAGTATGCGTGCTGTATGAATATTTTAAGATAGGAGAACTCTGAGAAAGGAATGAGTAAATCTGGAATCGTGAAAACAGGATGCGATAATACGATTGTTTAACCATTGGCTTCCCAATATGCGATGATATGTTAATATTGATAATATATGTTTTTTTTGTTCTTTATAGCTGAGTACGTAAAGTGATGTCTGTGGATCTCGTAAGTATATTGATTCCCTTCAAGGTGAAAGAAGAATTGTGGTTTGTGTAATTTACGTGGCCCTGAAATATTATTGTGGTAGTCATACGAGCGGTTTTTTCAGCAAATGGAGAATGGAACGGAAATATGGATCCTTTTTGTAGTCTTGATTGATGTTGAGCCAAAGCCCGAAAAATTATTCTGCGTGAATACTTGTCCCAGAAAAGCGACGTTTATGTGTTTTGTGTTTTGCTGATGCTGTGAGCATTACAGCCTACTGTTTTCGCTGGTGCGGGATGCACTGCAGCTTATATGGTTTGTACTGAGGAAGTTTCCCTCTTGAAGGTAGAGGATGATTAAATAATTTTGATTATGGGAACGAAGGAAAGCTTGGTTTAAGGTAATAAGGATGAAGCAAAACATTTGTCATTTAAACCACAGGAGGATTCGGGTCATTTGTGTCTGTTGTAAGTTCAATATGTTAAGATGATACTGTTTTACAGAATAAAGGTGACCACAATTTTGCCATTCATGAGAAATGAATCCAGAATAACCACCACAGGAGAAATAACTGATTTGAAGGCGAAAGGTAACGTAAAGAAGGAACGAAATCGAAGCAAAATGGGTAAGAAAATGTAATATAACCTGTATAATTAAAATATTTTACCTTCTCAGAGCCATCTGTGTGATTAAGTCTTGTAATAACGTAATTTTAGATGAAATTTTCTTGCTGTTTTATGTGTGAATCTATGAGTATGACAAATGTATAATTGCGAGTCTCTTTTCAGGTGTGAGAACTGGTATAAATGTTTTTGCGTGTAAATAACCATTGTTTTTTTTTTTTTTTTACTGTGTATGTTTAAGGAAAGTTTCTCCATATTTATCATGTGACAAGACGTAGGCAGCGAGCGTCAAGAAGAGTACGAAGTAAAAAAATGTTGTAGTGGTATATACACGGTGTTGAAATAGCATTGAAGTAGCTTGTTGGATAATTAGTAGTGGATAGAAGTAGAATATTGAGTAATGCATGTTTAGGGGTAGTTAGTTTGTAGAATAGACAACAGGTGTGCATGTGTGTGTGTGTGTGTGTGTAAATAACATGCGAACCCTATGCTGTCCTGACCTATACTTGCGCAAGGCATAACCCTATTCATTGTAGTGAATTAATAAGTGGCATCTGATTTATTAAAACACAAGTGAACCACATTAGTGATGTGGATTTAAATATTATATTGTCAGTTCATTTAATTTTTATTTTTACATTGTAAAGTCATTTCACTTTTATTTTTTATATTGTCAAGTCATTTAACTTTTAATTTTATATTGTCGATTCATCTAACTTTGTTCTTAAAAATTGTGTTAAAAATTGTGAAAGACAATACTAAGTGGTATTATGTATGACATTGTGTAATCACATAAGAATGATGAAAAATTTCTGTGAATGCAGTTGAGAACGTGAAAGCGAACCGGCAAAACTCTTAAGAGACAGCGGGAGCAGCCGGACTAGTTGTAAACTGGCGGGTTTCCCAGCGGGACACGCTGTCAGCCAGGCCACTTTGGGAGCGCGGCCGACAACAAAAGAAGGATGGGACGCCGCAAACACTTTCCTTATACCTGCAGCTAATGGGCGGCCGCCCCGCGCGACCCTAGCTGAAGGGAATGACCTGAGATGGGCGAGCGGTCCACCGCGCGGAAATCCATCTCCTGGCAACGCACGCGACCGTGACGAGACGGCCGCGGAGAAACAACACAAGGGGCGTGGAGCCTTTTGACAGGTACTGTCCAAAGAAACTTGCAGACGTCAACGACGCCTATCGACATTTCCTGACGGATGCCCACTGTCAAGCGACAGTAATTCATGGTTCGATGTTCTCTGGTCGCTAAGGGTGACACAAAAGAAGAGCCATTGAAGTGTCATCCTTGCCCAAGAATATCAACCTGGCATGTCAATAGAGGATACCACACGAATTTGACAATACAAACATGGAACAAAATCGAGATGTACGTGACACAAGAGAAACTTCATGAGAGGGCAGAGACGGCGGGATCGCACGCAACAGATGGACAAAAATCCCTACTGACAGCTGCGGCGACGAACCCCCTCCCCCTCCACTTATATTGTGCCGCGGAACAGTGGAACTAGTGAGTGTATTAGTGAACAGTGATTATACGGTTCTTAGTTCAATGCATATACGTGTGTTTCTGTCACAGAAACTTTGACTCGTGTGTTTTGCAGGGACTCGATTTATTGGTCTTTATTAAACTTTGACTCATGTATTTTGCAGGTGTTCTATATTTTTTTTAAAAAACTTTGACTATTGTATTTTGCAGGTGTTTTATTTATCGGTGTTTTGTTTTAGATGTTGACTATTGTACTGTTTTATTGATCAATGTTTGTTCTTGTGTTAGGTATTGGATCTGTGATATTTTGTTTCGAAAATTCATTGCTGTGGCACTGCTTCCTTTATGAGTCAGATAGCTATTCATTCTCATTGGACTGTGATCGATTAGCCCTTGCATGGGGCATATTTATTGTGAGGAACCCCTTAAGGGTAACAATCACACAATTATTGTACTTTCAGTATAATGACACAGTGCTCATTGTTTGCTAACTAACTGAAATATTGTAGAGTGATTAAATTAGTGCCACATAGTTAGGTTAATCCTACAGATTATTAGTTTTATAAGGTATAGAAATTTTTTTTGCGATAACCACTTAGTAAAACAGGTTTTTTTTGTCGATTTTTTTGCTTTTGCGAATTGTGCATTGTAATGTTCTACTTTATGATACTGATGTTATTTGATGTTCTTTTTTTAATTGCTGTGGCACCTTTGCTATTTTCATAAATTTTGCCTGTTAATAAACAGTCATAAATTTGCCTGTGATCAGTTGGCTCTTGCAATGAGCAAATACTGGTGAACTCCATAAGGGTAACAACCAGAAATTGTTTTCATATTAATGACACAGGAACCATTGTTTTTACTTGCTGACCGATTTAGGTCTACATGATCTTTTAAATAGGTGTCACAGATTGTGTGTTTTTATTTTTCTCTCTTTGAAATTGGTAGATTGTAAAGATGTTTGAAATTATTGTTTTTTAGCAAGTAGCTGGTGACCTTTTGCCTTTTTCTTTACACTTTTGGTTTAAGTAGGGTGTGAGAAGCCTGCTTGGGAATGTCCTAGCATGGCCAGAAAATTCCCTGCACAGTCTTTTCCCGGAGCGTTGGGGTTATGAAAGGTCTCTGTTGGATTCCTTTCATGTTTAATTTCTCAAATTTGTTGTCTTTTAAGGAATAAATTCCTCTTCTAAATTTACTGTGGCGTTTCTGACTATCTGGGAGGAGACTGAGTAGTGGAACGTGTTACTTTTACACGTAAACAAGAACGATCTCTCACACTACTACACTTTAAAGCACAGTTTATATGTAATTCTTATATGTAATTCATGTCACACAGTCTCATACGGAACCTACATCCGCTCTCTTTTATATACTGTGTATGATAAGATACTGTCATCCCCCTTCCCTTCTGTGTGAGAGGATGAATGATCAAATGTGTTTGTAGCTGCATGCTTGAGGGTAGCAGACAAGGCTGTCTGCTAGAGAACAGTAGGACCAACGTTGAAACAGGTAGCTACGGTTCCTAAAAGCAGAGAGGTTTCCATTCTTAGTATGGTCCGGTCCGTCCCCTGTCATGTTGGTATAGGAAGCTGCCCCTCTGGCGCCTTCCGTTTGTCTTTGTGAGCGACTCTCAGGAGCACGCTGGGTAGTTCAGTGGGAGTCTGGCAGCTGGAGAGTAAGCAGTTGGAGAGTTGCAGCCGAGCGTCTGAAGTGGTAAGATCTCCGGCCAAGCGCGTGTCTGTTAAGTCCATAGGACAATGGATTTGTTAAGTTCAGGTTAACTGAGAATTTAATCATTTTATTTCGGGTTAGCTTTAAAATAGCTAAGGTTATCTTTAATTGCAGCGGAGTGTAATTCTCGTGTCCAGTTCAGATTAATTCGCGGTAGTTGCTTTGTTACTACTTTGTGAGTAAAGTGGAACCACGTGTTGGTCAGTAACTCTAAGTAAGATCAATCTTAAATGCAAATGCTTGTGTGATTATAACGTATCGTCTTGAAAAGATTTTGAATATACCAACTTTTCTTTATGTTCAACCCACGTGGCGTGTACTTTGTGAGACCAGTACCACGTGCTTATATAACTGTTTGACCCATCAGGTTAATAGTAGGACGTTAGTAACCAGTTCGAGGTTTTTGTTTTGTAATTTGCTTTTTGATCTAATTTATTTTTATTATCTAAATTATTGTGGAGTTATACGCTTTCTGTAAACCAAGTTGACCACGTGGAGCATGTGGTGTAATCACCAAAGTAGCCATCAGCTATTCTTCTTGGGAAGATTTCACAAAGATTTAATGTGAATTTAGTATACCAGTGTGTGGTAATTACATGACGGACAGGATTGTGCTTCGAACGGAAATTCTTTGGGTAAAAAATTTGAATCTGTTTGTAGTGATTAACTTTCTCTTGCATGCGTTTCAATGTTCTTTGTGTGTTGTTTTATGAATGCAGTGTTGTATCCAGTCTCCCAATCTTGACTCCATATTTTATGTGTTCCGTAATATTCCAATCTCACAGTCTCACAATCGTAAATAAGGCACCAGCTCGCTTATAACTCACGTATAATATGCTGAAATTTCAATGAACAATCTTTAAAAATAAATTTGCAAATATAAACTGAATTCTTTCTTTTTATTTAAATTCTCCTTTTTATATATAGATATATTACCGGTTGTTGTATGACTGTAAAAGATTATAATCAATGTTAGTCTGATTGGTAATGTGGTATACCTAGACTAGTTACCTGCTGAAACAGTGGCCCAGTAAACGCTCGGTTAACCTCCCAAGACAGCTCACAGTTTTAAACCGCTTTCATGGTCTAATTAGCACCCGATTTCAGCATACCAAATTCAAGTCACAATCTTACGCTATTCAGCAAAGCAAATTAGAGTTACAATCTTTCAGCCTCTCTCTCTCTCTCTCTCTCTCTCTCTCTCTCTCTCTCTCTCTCTCTGTGTGTGTGTGTGTGTGTGTGTGTGTGTGTGTGTGTGCGTATCTATCTATAGCTCAGTCACATACGTTTAATCTAAACCCACCATGTTGGTGACGATCTGTGATTGGCGCAGCTTCTCTTCTGTAGTGAGCGCGCCAATGACGCTCTTCATTTGCCTCCGGACGGCGTTCTTCGCCGCCTTGAGGGTGGCTTTCATCTGCAAAGCAAAGAATTCGTACTTTACAGTCTACAACATACTATCGTAATTTACGGTAAAAACTGAATATGAAATTTAAATTTAAGACAGTTTAAATTATTTAGGCCTACGCTAATGATCCACACACACACTTACGCGAATGCATTGAAGAGGGCCTGGAGCACATAGTCTGTTCAGAATGAACTTTAACACAGAGAATTTTGCATTTCCATAAATAGTTAGGGCCGCATGTTGACGGGGGCAGCACCCCGGCAACTGCCTGTAATTGAGCGACCGCCTACATTGTTGGATCTTCGCTAATATTAGGGGAATTTTATAGTTACTATTTGCACTTATGATTTTTGATGATGATTAGTTTGGTTGAGGGGGCGCTCGATATCACGGTCATCAGCGCCCTGACGAATTATGATTTTTACTGACAACGTTAACCAAATACTTTGTATCAATCTATTTTTAAGTTTTTATGGAGGTGGCCAGTGGCCCCAACTCATCAGGACATTAACAGAATATTTGTGGTCAAGACAAACATAAAATTAAGTTATACAGGATATCTCAGGAGGAATAGTAAATATTTTGGGAGGTGGAAGTATATATTAACTCCAATAAAAGATTCCATATAACATATGGTCAACTTTAATTGTTTACAGAGACGCAGCCTATTACGTAGATAAATATTTATCGATTTTCATTTTCTTTTGAAATTCACGTCATGAATTTGAGTATGAATTTGCATTTATTCAGTTTTTTAAATGTGACTGTGGTTTTTTGGACTACTAGACTATATTGTATTTAAACATCTTCTTAGAGGGCTGCGTTGTCTAGACTATTTAAAACGAACTTTCCGGATTGACTACAAGAATGAGTATGTTCTTCCAGCAAGACGGGGCCTCGCATATTCTACTCGTCAAGTGTCACATCATCTAAACCTAACGTTTCCGGGGCCTTACCCCTTCAATATTGCCTGTGGGCATGACTAAAAGGAAATATTGGAATGAAATAATCGTATGGCATTGTTGGCCGGGAGGCCCCATTCGGGGGAGTTCGGCCGCCGTATTGCAAGTCCCTTTTAGTTAACGCCACTTCGGCGACTTGCGTGTCACTGATGATGAAAATGATGATCAACGACACACAACACTCGGTCCCTTGCCGGGAATCAAACCCGGGCCCCCTGCGTGATGGGCGGTAAGCCTACCGCTACGCTACGAAGGCGGACAAAGGATATATTTACAAACAAAAAGTAAACACAAGAGACGAATTGATCGGTCTGATTATTAAAACTTGTGCCCTCATAAAAGAAAGACTAAAACGACTTTGGAGGAGCTATAAACTATGTTATTATGAGGATTCCACGGAGGACTGAATTCGGAGATGAAATTTATGAAATCAGCTGTGAGATTAATTATTTGCGTCTGCTTAGCATTTTCCGTGAGTATTTGTTTGCGATTCAGTCAAATTGTTGTATCTCTGTAACCACTAATAATTGGTGGCCGAGCGGTTCTAGGCGCTTCAGTCCGGAACCGTGCTGATGCTACGGTCGCAGGTTCGAATCCTGCCTCGGGCATGGATGTGTGTGATGTCCTTAGGTTAGTTAGGTTTAAGTAGTTCTAAGTCTATGGGACTGATGACCTCAGATGTTAAGTCCGACAGTGCTTAGAGCCATTTGCACCATTTTTGAACTAATAATTGAACGTGTATTATATGGGTTGTTTTATTCGAATTAGTCTTCTCAAGTGTTTACTGTGCGTCCTGGGACACTCTGTACAAATGCAGCTATGACCACTGCATCTTTCTTTGCTTTCACACAGTACCTATTTTCAATTTTCCATTCTATCATCAGTAGCAAAAATACTATTACATTTTGTACTATGATGTACATTTCCCCTGTCGATAGGATGAGCTGTTAGAGAAAATAGACCGACGGAAAAAGAAATCGCAACTGGGCGTTAAACCCTCATGTATATGCAGTCTGTAGAACAGTCTGTTAGTGATTACTATTTCCTTCACAAAACACTCCAGATGTAAACTAATTCCCCGTTCTGATTTCTGAGTGGGGAAATCTGGGTGGGGATTTATCAAGAGGACGATGAATAAGGCTAACGCTATCTGAGTTGGATAGTGAAATATTACAATCTGAATGATGTAAGTGAACTGGTAGGTCTGAGAAGAGAAATTATCGTATTAAAATTATTCTTGCAAAGTACCAGTGAATTGAAGATGTTGTGAACCGCACTCCAGCTGAGGTGACAGAAGTCATGGTTCAAATGGCTCTGAGCACTATGGGACTTAATTTCTGAGGTCATCAGTCCCCTAGAACTTAGAACTACTTAAACCTAACCAACCTAAGGACATCACACACATCCGTGCCTGAGGCAGGATTCGAACCTGCGACCGTAGCGGTCTCGCGGTTCCAGACTGCAGCGCCTAGAAGCGCTCGGTCACAGCGGCCGGCCAGAAGTCATGGAATAGCGATATGCACATATACAGATGGCGGTAGTATTGCGTACACGAGGTATAAAAGCGAAGTGCATTGCCGGAGCTGACATTTGTATTCAGGTGATTCACGTGAAATGGTTTTTCACGTGATTACCGCAGTATGACGGGAATAAACAGGCTTTGAACGCAGAATGATTTGTAGCTAGACACATGGGACATTCCATTTCTAAAGTCGTTAACGAATTCAATATTCTGAGATCCACCGTGTCAAGATTGTATAGAGAATACCAAATTTCAGGTACTTCCACTCAGCATGGACAACGCGATTGCTTTCTTTCAAGGACCGACAGCAGCGGCGTTTGCGTAGAGCTGTAGTGCTAAGAGACAAGCGACTCTGCAAGAAATAACGGCAGAAATCAATGTGGGACATAGGCACCCGTTAGGACAGTGCGGCGAAATTTGGCGTTAGTTGTCTGTGGCAGCAGACATCTCCTGGGCTTCTAACCATTTTAATAGGACCTCTTACTTTAATCTTACGTGTTTTCAGAACTGGCAATTCCTCATTGGCATTACACTGCATGAATAAATTTTCTGAGATCGCAGTCAGTTCACTTCCGCTATCAATTACAATATTGACTGGGATATGCTTTACCATGGCCTTCACAATTGGTTGAATTTGAAAGGGTTGGTCCTGTTCTTCTTCTTCTTGCATCAACGAATCCTCCACTGAATCATACATGAGTCTTTTTAGAAATTTCCCTTGTGAATTCGAACTTTCTGTAGGATAAGCTTCGACTGCTACTTCTCTCTCTTTTATTTCCTCTTCTCTATTTCTTCCTTCATTTACGCTTTCTTCAACATCCTCTACTTTTTCCTCATCCTCGTCTATCTTCGCCTTCTTCGTCGCTACTTCCACATAATCGCATCTAAATGCTCTAATTATCGCTTCATAACTTCATTATATACGTTGGGTTGTGTGCCCACTAGTAACTTATTTTCAACTTCTGTCGACTGCGCATTATCCTCATTGAATTCGCTTTCCCTGGTTTCCATCTCAAATAGTTCTGCAATACTCATTACTTCGTCCTTTCCTCCTACATTCGTTGGGCGTGCCTCTGGTAATTCATCTTCCTCGTCAGCATTCTCCCAATTAATTTCGTCCCAACACGATATTGTTATTTTCCTGTCTTCGTTTTCAACTGGTCCCTGCGGATTTGTTTCTTCCTTCTTCTCGTGATAAGGTATTTACTTCTCTGTTCAAGGTGCTGCGATTGTCCGGGGTCGGTGCGTCATTCTCTTTGGCATGGGCGCTTAGCTGCCAATTCGAACGTTTTTCGGGGTTTGGTGGTCTTACATCCACCTCTTCTATCTGTATTATCTTTCCTTGCTCCGCCTGTTGATATTGGTTTCTTTGTTGATAATTTGTCGGTCTATTGGCGCTCCAATACCCGTTCCGGTTGTCGTTATTCCCTCTGTAATAGTTGTTGCCGTTCCTGGGTGAATTATAGTTATTGCCATATTATCTTCTAAATCCATAACCGGTTCTTTGTTGAAATCTATTGTCGTTTCTTGGTGCGAAGTTATCACGTGGTTCGTAATTATTCTTTCTTCGTACTGTGTCTTGTGGATTCCACTGCTTTTTGGTTTAGTTTTCACGTGCGCTTCGACTTTTTCTTACGTCATCTTCCGAAAATATGAACTCTAGTTCCCTTTGAATACCTTTAAATGCTTCGACGTCATTGCCTCCGCGACCTACAAATGATTGCTGGTATTTCAATGGTAACTTCATCGCGCATAATTTAATCAACTCTCCGTCACTGTATGGTACATCTAAGCATTGATTTTTCGTTGCCATTAATTCGAAAAATTTCACGGGACTCTTCTCTCCTGAATTTTCAAAATAGGGGTTCTGTAATAATTCGTACTTCACTCTGTTCTGTGCTTCGCTGGACCAATATCGTGAGAGAAACTTCTCTCTGAAATCTTCGTACGATCGGCATGTCGTTGCAACATTCTGCATGGTTTCTGCGACTGTTCCTGACATGTGCGCACATATAAAGTCTAATTTGTGTGCTAGCGTCCAGTGTTCTGGTAATCCTACTCGGAATTGATCAATAAAAGTTCGTGGATGTAATGAGTTTCCTTCTCGAAAGTGTTGAAATTTTCTGACTGTGAGGAAATGATCGTTGTCGTACTTCGTCATAGTTCCATATGACATTCGCGATTCTTCGCCACTTTTGTTTCTGATCATTTCTCCCGTCGTTCTTTCCGGTTGTGGTAGATCCATTGGATATTGTCCACTGTAACTTTCGCGTACCCGCGGTGCAGGCTGTCTGATTTCACGTATGTTACTTTCCGCCTGTGATTGGAATCGCAAATGCATGATATCTTCGTTAATTGTTTGTTTTTCCGGTGCTGTTACAGATACGGATGTGGTTGCAGACTCAGTGCTTGTTCGATCCTGTTCACTACGCCCTTCAATGGTTTGCAACAACTCTGTTCACAATTTCTGAAATTGTTGCTTCGTTTGCGCTTCTATTTTGACTATGCGGTTATCATATCTTTTCAGCGCTGCTTTTGTGATACATTTGCGTAACACACTGTTTTCAACAATTTCACGCGCTGTACCTGCTGCTTTTCTAGTAATTACGTTTATCTGTTTCTCTAGTTTCTTGACTTCTCCCTGGGTGTTGTTACGTAATGTTTTGATCTCGTCCTGAGTGTCATTACGCAATCTTTGTACGTCCGCTTGTACCTTGTCAATGTCTGTTCTCAATTGATTGTGACCTGTTACTAAGTTTCCTATCACTTCTCGAGATTCTTTTGCCTCGTCTTCAATATTACTTAGGTGTAACCGAATTTTTTTGGTTTGTTCTTTAATCTCACGCGTTTTTCTCGTGTTTTCTGCATTCTGAATTTGAATTTGGTTCGCTATGTCTTTATTTTGCCTTGTCATGGTTTCCGTAATTTGTTGTAATAATTCTGCCAGATTGGTGGGTCCGATTGCGTTTTCTTCCGACTTCCTACGCTCTGTGTTTTCGCCCAAGTGTTGGTTCGCAACCGATTGCATTGAACTGTGCTGTGACACGTTTCTGCTAGCATTCCTTGTACTCTGTGGTGAGGGAGCTCTGATTACTTGTACTATGGGTTCTACGTATTCAAGGCGCAAGTTAGAATCTTCATCAACTGTCTGTCTACTTTCCTGCTCCTCTGTCGTATGCTGACTTATGTTTTCTATGCCTTGACGTACATTATCCTCGTTATGGTGCATTATCTGTCCTATTTCTCGCGATACTGCATCGTCTGTTGTACTGTCTTCTATTCTCTGTCCGTCTTCATGTTGGGTCTCTACTTCAATTCGGTCAAGTTCTCGATCTGCCATTGCTAATCTTTCCGAATCCCTTATTTTCTGTTTTAAAAGCAATTCACGCGCCCTACTTCGAGTCAACATTCGCTCATACGATCTCACGCGTTTCATAAACTTTTTGTTCACACGACACTTATTATACCCAAGACTGACAATCCATTCACTTACTTGTTGGGTCAGAACCAACTTGTCAACGATGTATCCGCCGCCTGTGCGCTTGCATTGAGGAGAAAAATTAATTCTAACAATATTAAAATTCATAACTAAATTATGCTATTGTCTCTGCTAGAATGTCTCACTTTCTATTGAATACTTTATTACCATCTATCGCTGCAGCTACTGTTTTCAACTATTTATGCCTTTAAAAAAAATTTTTTTTTATTACGAAAATTTTTTTACAGGATATTTTTCTGACCTAGTTAGGCATGTGGGCGACCTTCAATCATGGTATTTTACCATCCTGGCAGGGTCGCCATTCTCTAACATTCTGCGTGGTGTCTGTTGTTCTATGTCATGTCTCCCTACCACTTTCGCGCAACGATGCTCTGAGCGTGTTTTTTAGGGAACTGACTAGTTTGAACCTGGGACCTGTTACTGGTAAGGAGACGCCAGACCACACATGACATGTAGACTTCAGAAGAGTTCAGTGAGACTAGCGATGATATAACCAAATACTTAAGGATTTCAGCGTCAGCTCCACTGCACTCACTGTAAAAGTATCTTAATACTAACTACATTTAGTGGAAGGGGTTCAAATGGTTCAAATGGCTCTGAGCACTATGGGACTCAACTGCTGTGGTTATCAGTCCCCTAGTGGAAGGGGTTCAAGGCTTTCCTATTTTTAGTTATCTGGTAAAATAACGTCGAAAAAGCAGTTAAGTTTACCATTGGAAATTTTATTCTACTTACAAAACATTGTTTATAAATTGCGCTATTGATAAAAGGAAATGTTTTAATACAGGATGATAAAAACCAACTGCGTTCAACAAAAATGTTAACAAATATTCCCTGAATGGGTTTCCAAGTTCTATAATGGATCGAAGGATGACCTATGCCATATCACATCTATAATCTAAGTTTAAATTAAGTTTCACAAAACAGAAAACTATCAAAATGGTCTACAGTGACCCTCAATTACCTTTAATTACTTATCTAACTTGTCGTAAATTACAGTGGCTGATGTGGCTTCTCAATAATTATATAACAGAAAAATCATCGTGTTTCACATTTTAACTTACGTAGCAAATGTGAATACCATGAGCTTCAATTGACGATCGACACTAGTATTACTTAAAAATGGGATGTAACAGATGAGACTTCTGCAGTTCTGAGTGAAGCCTTATGCGCTCAAAAATGCGACATCGCGTGCGCTCATTAACTTGTCTGTGTTCGTCAGGGGGCGGCGGCCGGCACAGCTCCATACATCTCGCCGTCTCTGAAGCAACTCCTTCCTTAACTTCTCCTTACTACAATTTACCGAAGTTGGTTTAAAAAAAACTATCTGGCTGTGTTTTCATCTGACCAATCAGGGTCTCAATGTTAACCTTAAGCTCTGCCTACAAAAATTCTGTCTATCCAATGAGAAACGTTATACTTTTCGTGGTGAGGCAATGTTTTTAAAGTTTGCAACGTAACAGAGACGCGAAAAAGTCTCACGCTAAAACTTGCGGCTGGTGTGGCCCTTTTTGTGCTATTGTAAGATCTATACTGTTCTTCTGGAGGGCTCTAGCTTTTAACATGGGCTGGGGGGTGGTCCTGGTGGTTAGCTGGCGACGTGGGTGTCCGTCCCTTATCGTAGGGCCTTCTATCTTAACATGGTTCTGCTCTCGGCTTCTGTTCTCGTTTCTCCCCTCGGAACTGCGTCTGTCTCACGCTGGGAAAGTATGACATGCATTTAGGCATTCTTGTGTTAGCCTGTAGTATTCCATTTGCTCACTCGTTACTCGTATTACTTTGGTTAATTTAATGTCATGATTTATTCGGAGTTATGTGACATACTACTGGATTTGCTTATCATGTCAGGGTTTTCATGGAAGGTGTTGGATTTGCCTGACACCATACACCATATCTGTTGGACCCTAGAAGTCTGGAAGAACTTGGCCCGGTCGGATGATTCCCGATTCCTGTCGGTAAGATCTGATAGTAGGGTTCGAGTGTGGCGCAGACCCCACGAAGCCTTGGACCCAGGTTGTCAACAAGGCACAGTGCAAGCTAGTATTGGGTCCATACCGGTGTGGGCTGTGTTTATATGGATTGAACTGGATCATCGGTCATGCTTGGCTACTTGGGGACCATTCGCAACCATTCACGAACTTCTTGATTTCAAACAACGATGGAGTTTGACACTGCACCATGTCACTTGGCCACAATTGTTAGCAATTGGTTTGAAGAACGTTCTAGACAGTTCGAATGAATATTTGACCATCCAGATCGCCTGACGCGAATCCAGTCGAACATTTATGAGACATAATCGAGAAGTAAATCCGTGCCAAAATACTGCACCAGTAACAATTCCGCGCTTATGGATGGTTATAAAGGCAGCATGGTTCTATATCTCTGCAGGGGACTTCGAGCGACTTGTTGAGTCTATGCCACGTCGAGTTGCTGCACTACCCGCGGCAAAAGGACTTCCCACACGGTACTACAAGGTACCACATGAACTTTGTCAACACAATGTAATAGCCCTTGTCCGTTCGAATGTTCATTAGAGTAAATGTAAAGCTTTGACGTAAATCGGTCAATGATTTCTCGAGAGTTTTGGTAATAACGGTTCAACTTTACATGATACATATTTATTTGCATATTTTTTTTCTTAAAAGCATAGGTATATAAGAACTCGCGTGTATTCGAATGCAACATTGTGTAAACATTTCAAAGCAACTGGCGATCAACTTTTGGAGATTTAAGATTTTGAACAAACGAATATTTGCATGTAAATATTCGTTTGTCCGAACCCTTAAATCTGCGGAAGTTCATTACCGATTGCTCCGAAATTTTACACAGATGTGTTCTTACTGGAGCGCCGTACGGTATATACAGATATAAAAGGGGATACGTACTAAGCTAAAATATTAGTCCTTATCTTCAACTCTTCTGTTCTCATTCTGAAAGACAGCCACCAATCATCCGCAAGAATCCGTCGCACTCGTGTCATTGCAAAGTGGAATGAAGTTTTGCTTAAAATTATGGGAAAACCGCGACAAGAACTCATGAAACGTCAGTGCAAGTGTACGTTGTTGAAGCAGTGAGTAAAAAGTGAGTGTTCGGATGGATTAAACGCTTTTACAGACGGATAAGACGCTTTCGAGGATGAACTGCGTTCGGGTCGACGCCCACAATTCTAGACAACATTGAACGAGTGCGACGGACTCTTGCGAATGATCAGCGAGTGCCTGTGGTAATGAGAGCGAAAGAGATGAAAATACGTACGAGCAGTGTAAGGAGATTCGCAGTCGTTGCGTGACTACGGTGCTTAGAACGATTCTACAAGAATCGTTTGCTGACAGTTTCCAACAGCTTAAGATCCGGTCAAAGGTTCGTTGTAGCTAGTGATAAAGGCCAGTAAAGGTATCTGGTTTGTAACTCTTGTATTGTTTGTTTTGTGAGAGCATTCACCGCACTTTTCAGACGAACCTTGTCTTATAAACTGGCAACGCAAAACATTATGACAATGCCCACCGCGACGTTGAATGCCGCCTGGTGGCGGTGCAGGCACGTGACGTGGTAACGAAAGTTGATTGGTTGATTCCGGGGAGGGGACCAAACAGCGAGGTCATCAGTCTCATCGGATTAGGGAAGGACGGGGAAGGAAGTCGGCCGTGCCCTTTAAGAGGAGCCATCCCGGCATTTGCCTGGAGCGATTTAGGGAAATCACGGAAAACCTAAATCAGGATGGCCGGACGCGGGATTGAACCGTCGTCCTCCCGAATGCGAGTCCAGTGTGCTAACCACTGCGCCACCACGCTCGGTGGTGAAGAAAGTACAGGGTGTTTCAAAAATGACCGGTATATTTGAAACGGCAATAAAAACTAAACGAGCAGCGATAGAAATACACCGTTTGTTGCAATATGCTTGGGACAACAGTACATTTTCAGGCGGACAAATTTCGAAATTACAGTAGTTACAATTTTCAACAACAGATGGCGCTGCAAGTGATGTGAAAGATATAGAAGACAACGCAGTCTGTGGGTGCGCCATTCTGTACGTCGTCTTTCTGCTGTAAGCGTGTGCTGTTCACAATGTGCAAGTGTGCTGTAGACAACATGGTTTATTCCTTAGAACAGAGGATTTTTCTGGTGTTGGAATTCCACCGCCTAGAACACAGTGTTGTTGCAACAAGACGAAATTTTCAACGGAGGTTTAATGTAACCAAAGGATCGAAAAGCGATACAATAAAGGATCTGTTTGAAAAATGTCAACGGACTGGGAACGTGACGGATGAACGTGCTGGAAAGGTAGGGCGACCGCGTACGGCAACCACAGAGGGCAACGCGCAGCTAGTGCAGCAGGTGATCCAACAGCGGCCTCGGGTTTCCGTTCGCCGTGTTGCAGCTGCGGTCCAAATGACGCCAACGTCCACGTATCGTCTCATGCTCCAGAGTTTACACCTCTATCCACACAAAATTCAAACGCGGCAACCCCTCAGCGCCGCTACCATTGCTGCACGAGAGACATTCGCTAACGATATAGTGCACAGGATTGATGACGGCGATATGCATGTGGGTAGCATTTGGTTTACTGACGAAGCTTATTTTTACCTGGACGGCTTCGTCAATAAACAGAACTGGCGCATATGGGGAACCGAAAAGCCCCATGTTGCAGTCCCATCGTCCCTGCATCCTCAAAAAGTACTGGTCTGGGCCGCCATTTCTTCCAAAGGAATCATTGGCCCATTTTTCAGATCCGAAACGATTACTGCATCACGCTATCTGGACATTCTTCGTGAATTTGTGGCGGTACAAACTGCCTTAGACGACACTGCGAACACCTCGTGGTTTATGCAAGATGGTGCCCGGCCACATCGCACGGCCGACGTCTTTAATTTCCTGAATGAATATTTCGAAGATCGTGTGATTGCTTTGGGCTATCCGAAACATACAGGAGGCGGCGTGGATTGGCCTCCCTATTCGCCAGACATGAACCCCTGTGACTTCTTTCTGTGGGGACACTTGAAAGACCAGGTGTACCGCCAGAATCCAGAAACAATTGAACAGCTGAAGCAGTACATCACATCTGCATGTGAAGCCATTCCGCCAGACACGTTGTCAAAGGTTTCGGGTAATTTCATTCAGAGACTACGCCATATTATTGCTACGCATGGTGGATATGTGGAAAATATCGTACTATAGAGTTTCCCAGACCGCAGCGCCATCTGTTGTTGAAAATTGTAACTACTGTAATTTCGAAAGTTTGTCTGCCTGAAAATGTACTGTTGTCCCAAGCATATTGCAACAAACGGTGTATTTCTATCGCTGCTCGTTTAGTTTTTATTGCCGTTTCAAATATACCGGTCATTTTTGAAACACCCTGTATATAAGCGGAGCAGACACGGTCGGGGGATCATTCCTCCCAAACGCAGAAGCTGGTCGAAATTTCATATCCTACTGTCGTCAGCGTCTAAGGAAAGAGGTAGAAGCACAGTGAAACTACCACTAGGCGCTAAGTGGTTGGACGTCCACGACTCTTCGCCGAACGTGGAGTTCGGAAGCTTTTCTGCTCTGTAAAGTAGGATAGAAGGTGATCCGTGGCATTTCTGCCGACAGAGAACAATGCTGGTGGACCCACAAGTGTTTGGAGCACACCTTTCACCGTACACTGTTGAACGTGGAACTTCGCAGCAGAAGTGTTCACATGTTGACCCAACGACATCGTCAATTACGACTACAGTGGCCACGGGGCCATAGGGAGTCGACCGTCGATAAATGAGAACGTGTCCGTTTTTCGGGTGAATTACATGTTTGCTACACTATGTCGATGGTCGTCTCCACAAACGGCGTCATCGAGGTGAACGGCGGCTCGAAACGTGCAGCGCACCACGGTCGCAGGCTGATAGGAGCAGTATTATACTATGGAAGACGTTTTCCTGCGCTTTCATGAGACTTGTGGTAGTAATCGAAGACACGCTGACAGCTTCGAACCACCTGCATTCCTTCATGCTCCATGTCTTCCCCGACGTCGATGTCATCATTCAGGAGTACAATTATCCGTGTCTGGGAGCCAGAAACGTGCTAAAGTGGTTTGAGGAGCAGATAGTGAAGTCATATTGATGTCTCAGTGACCAAATTTGGCTGTTTATAAATCTTACGGAACCCATCTGGTTCTCTATTGGAGGTCATCAAGGCGTACGCAAATCAGCGGCCCATTATTTACACGAAATACATGGCTTGTGAGTAGAAATCTAATTCCACATGCATCCACAAACCTACCAATGAGCTGTCGGATCCCTGATAAGCATACTCAGTGATGTATTCTGTTCCAAAGACGGACAAATTCGCTATTACGCAGTCTGTCGTATTGTTTTGGCTGATCAGTGTATTCAGTTTACGTATCACAATGTTGACAACTTAAAGTCATTGCCAATAGTCATTCAATAAAGACGTCGAAGAGAATTTTACTAAACGTCTATTAGGAATTTGTTTCTTCTTCAACACTAGTGCAACCGCAAATATACACTTCACACCCGCTAATGTGGACTGTGTTGATGTGGTTTGTATGCCTAGCGGTATCACAAAGTTCTACTAATACTTCCATCAGCTGTGATAGGCAGGTGCGCTAGGTAACAGCAAGAACTGTTATGATTTTATTATGTGTCAGTAGAGTCGCGGTAGTGGGTTCTTAGATTTTGAAAGAAATCAGATTGTTACAGTTGATTAGTAATGACACAGCGGTGAATTTTTAACCCTGACTACCGGGTCAATGCAAAACTGGTGATCCTTCTACTGAAACTACTTTATTTATGTGGCAGAATAGTGGGTTTATCTGGGTCGCTGATTAACCATGGCTTCGCAGGAAAAAACGCAGTTTCGGTGGATAGCAGGATCGCTAACGCCCGGCGCAGGTGCAGTGCATCTTCACACAACTCTAAAGATAGGATGGCCCTCAAACATGGGAACTTAATTAAAACTTTGTGATGTTACGTCGGTTGTGGGGACTGTGGGAGGCAGTGGAGTATCACAACAACCGAACTTCGTCAGCACTGTCTGCGGACGCTTATCACCTGGAGAGAAGGGCTGGAGATGTGTCGCTCGTGTGTCCTTCCGAACAATTAGCAATCGACTATTTGTGTTTGTTCATATTACAGCAGCTGCATGAACATGGTCATCTAACGAGCTATTGAAAGGTGTACATATCATGAGAAATATCAATTTGTTTGGTACGTTTCTCGTTATAAATGTCTTTGCATGGCTGAACACATGACTGGCGTGTATTGTTTGGCTACCAGAGGCTATGGTATTTCTCTCCAACGGGGATGTGGCTGATAAGCTATAACAAGACACAGGTAAAAACATGTATTTATTACGACCACAATAGAGAGATTTAAGAACAAAGGAAAATTATCGATAAAAATAATACTTCTCAGACACTGACAGCCATACGCTTGGAACACACGGTAAACTAATGTTGTGGGAGGTGAAGCGTTCGCCACAGTTCGCCGACAAGTACGTATCGGGATATCGCTGGAAAGTCGTAGGTCCTGCTGTGTCGGCTTCCAACGGGGTTCTCACTGATGGGCTGCTAAGAGCTGGCTCATGAAATGGTCCAGAGCTTCGTTGGGGTGAACAGCCGACGTGTTAGCTTGCAACCCCTAAACAGGCGGGGTTCGGAGGGATTCGTGCTGATCCAGTCGCACACACGTGACTCGGCAGAGGAAATAGGTCCCCGGTAAGGAGGACCTCTGGAGGTGCTCGTCCCGACTTCTGTCGTCGTTTTGATCGAAGCAGTCCGGGGAGGCAGTGCGTTGTTTATATGCATGCTCCAGTGTCTGTGGCGTTGCCGATCCCTCAAGGCGAACGTCGGGTACATGGCAGTATTACTGACTAGAGCTCGTGTGAGCGAAGGAATCGAAGTAGTTCTCGGTCAGACAGAGAGAGGGGGGGGGGGTGGAGGGGAGAGAGAGAGAGAGAGAGAGAGAGGGGGGGGGGGGGGGAGCTTCGATGATCGAGGCGTCACACAGACAACTGACGTGCTCCCTGATGCGAGTGAGGATAAAACATAATTTTAAAAGGATTTTGTAGAAAGACGGTACATTTGGAAAAAGAAAGTAGTTTGCATTAATTTTGTTGAAAGCGCTATCCGAGTAATTATTGGAGCGTAAAGAGTGTATTGTGTCTAACAATATCTACGTGTTGGTATCCAGGGCGAATTATGAGTCACGTGTTCAGTACTCTAATTAGCTTTCTCCCTCCATTGTTGGTCAAAATATTTCATTATGAAAGGGAAAGAGTAAATCTCATATAATTTAAAGACTGCTTACAAAACTAATTCTTATGGTGTGTGTCTATGATAAAGGAAAGGTCACTGTTCATTGTTCCTTTTTGTTGCATTAATAGGACTCAATATAATTTCAAAATATTTTCCTATTCGTTTATAATTATTTCATGAAGCTTATCCCCACTATTAAGTGAAAGATAGTTTTAGCAAAACCTGCACTTTTATGCATTGCGCTACTGCGTGGTCAGTGACCTATATTTTCAGAAAAGGAACAAAAATGTTATTTGTTAATGGAGCCGTATTAATAGAATAAAAAAGGATAAGGCAGTCTCCCACGCAGTGATTTATTACAGGTACATGCAGTTCGGCACTTTACATTCTCGCAGTTTGCAGACAGAGTAGAGCCAACTTACCCGCTATTGTAATACCTAAATGAACCTATTGAGAGAAAATTAAGAATACAATTCATTAGGAAAATTTCATATAAATTTAGCTGACGTATTTTTTCAATGGGGCATTTCTTTTGTTACGCAACATTTAGCCAATGCGTGTGAATGTTTCACGGGAAAACCACTCTGATATTAGTGACAACCATTCTTTAACTCATTATACAAATAATCAGATAGAGTTTACAGTAATTAATATCATACACATCAAAAGTAATTTGCACAGTTAAGTTCTGTTTATGAGTGGGGTAGCGAAGGCGATTCTAGATGCGACACTGTAATCGGAATTTAAAAGTACTCGTACTTGCTTTCACAGTACTAGCGATGGGGTCTTAAGGGGCTCCGGAAAGGCTCAAAATCATGAAAAGTTCAATTTTTACTTTTTTGCGTTTTCTGAATCTGCAGACTATTACCTTTTAATAGATATATAATTTATTCAATTCCGAAGACTACAACTATTTTTAATTTTTTTTTTAAATGTGTTCTACATGGGCGTGACCCACTGTGGCGCTGTTAAACTGCTGTCAAATGGTGTTATTATTAACGTCCGTGTTCATCAGGTACATTTTAGTGATGTGAGATAAAGTATGTGTTGTGGCTAACCTGTGATGGTTCAATATATATCGCTGGTGTGATTGTCGATTGTTTCATGTTTATTTACTCTGTCGTTATCTCTAAAATATTCGTAATTAATTCTGTTTCTTGAGTCTCTGTTTTGTTGAAGTATAATAATGAGTAAAAGTAAAGTTATTAGAAATCCTCTGAAGGCTTTTAAGAAAAGGAGAATTGGAAAGCCAAAGGTATGTGTTATTACTGTAAACAATAAAGACGATGAAAATCCCCAACATAGCTTGTGTCCCAAAGAAGAAGACAGTTGGTGTAAATATAACAAAGGATTGCTAACTGGTGAAGTGTACACTCATAAGCATAGTCTGCCTCATGCAATAATGGAGGTGATAAAACCTATTTTCAGAGACTTGGCAGCACCTGAACTGTTGAAAAAGAGTATTCACGGAAAAACTCAAAACCCCAATGAAAGTGTAAATAGTGTTATATGGTCGAGAATCCACAAGACTGTATTTGTTGGAATAGAAACACTTCACTTTGGTGTGTATGATGCTGTTGCGACTTTCAATGATGGCAACATTGTAAGGGTTTTTTTTTTTTTTTTTTTTTTTTTTTTTTTTTTTTGGGTTTCGGGCGCACAACTTCAATGGTCATTAGCGCCCTGACTACTCTAAGAATGCACCGCGAGGCACAAGTTGACAACAACAACTAAAAGGGAAAACACAATAAAAGACAGACTGACAGGCATAGGATTAAAAAACATCATCAAATGTCCTTAGCGAGGTTTGTCAAATTGATAAAACAAAGAACACGAGCAGCTGCTCGTGGGTCATCCGCTAAAATGGCATCTAAAGTAGTAGGCAGGTTAAGATCGAGGCGCAGTGTTTTAAGATCGGGACAGGACATTAAAATGTGACTAACCGTCAGCAAGTGCCCACATGGGCAGAACGGCGCCGGCGCAGCCGTCAGCAGATGGCGATGGCTGAACCGGCAGTGTCCAATTCTTAACCTTGCTAAAACGACCTCCTCCCGCCGAGAAGGGCGTGAGGAGGACGTCCAAGCCACGGGAAGAGGTTTTAAGGCCCGAAGCTTATTGTCGGTAAGTGCAGCCCAATCGGCATGCCACAGCGACACAACGCGCCGACAAATGACCCTGCTAAAATCGGACGAAGGGACACAACAAGAAGCTGTCCGAGGCTGGAGGACCGCAGCCTTGGCCGCGGCATCTGCAGCTTCGTTCCCAGGGATACCGACATGGCCAGGAACCCACATAAAGCTAACCGGCGTACCGACGTCCACCAGCTGCTGAAGAGAGCGTTGGATGCGGTGTACGAAAGGGTGAACCGGGTACGGATCACTGAGGCTCTGGATGGCGCTCAGGGAATCTGAGCAGATGACATAAGCAGAATGTCGGTGGCGGCAGATGTACAGAACAGCCTGGTAGAGGGCAAAGAGCTCAGCTGTGAAGACCGAACAATGGCCATGGAGCCGGTATTGGAAACTTTGTGCCCCGACAATAAAGGAACACCCGACCCCGTCATTGGTCTTAGAGCCATCTGTATAAATGAAAGTCATGTTGTTGAATTTCGAACGAAGTTCCAAAAAACGGGAGTGGTAGACCGAACCGGGGGTGACCTCTTTTGGGAGCGAGCTGAGGTCGAGGTGAACGCGGACCTGAGCCTGGAGCCAAGGTGGCGTGCGGCTCTCGCCCACTCGAAAGGTTGCGGGGAGTGAAAAATGAAGGTGTTGAAGGAGGCGACGAAAGCGAACTCCAGGGGGTAGCAAGGCAGAGACATACAACCCGTATTGAAGGTCAAGAGAGTCGTCAAAAAAGGAACGATAGGAAGGATGGTCGGGCATTGACAGTAGCCGACAGGCATACCGACAAAGCAGTATATCGCGCCGGTAGGTGAGTGGCAATTCGCCAGCGTCAGCATGAAGACTCTCTACGGGACTGGTATAAAATGCTCCGATCGCAAGTCGTAAACCCCGATGTTGTATGGAGTTGAGGCGGCGTAAGATGGATGGCCGTGCAGAGGAGTATACGAAGCTCCCATAATCCAGCTTGGAGCGGACGATCGACCGATAGAGACGAAGTAGGACGGTTCGATCCGCTCCCCACGACATACCACTGAGAACACGGAGGACATTTTCTCTTGACCGTCTTTACTCCTGGAGTGTCGCCAATGGCTTCCGTTTTTCTGCCGAGAAGACGGTCTGTGTTAACTTCTGGCGCTACAAAGAGTTTCTCCCACCGTCCTTACGACTCGGTCCCGTTGCTCTCCCACTCGTGGAGACAATCAAATTTTTAGGCCTTACCTTTGACAGGAAACTTAGCTGGTCTCCACATGTGTCATATTTGGCCGCCCGTTGTACCCGTTCTTTAAAGAACGGGTACAACGGGCGGCCAAATATGACACATGTGGAGACCAGCTAAGTTTCCTGTCAAAGGTAAGGCCTAAAAATTTGATTGTCTCCACGAGTGGGAGAGCAACGGGACCGAGTCGTAAGGACGGTGGGAGAAACTCTTTGTAGCGCCAGAAGTTAACACAGACCGTCTTCTCGGCAGAAAAACGGAAGCCATTGGCGACACTCCAGGAGTAAAGACGGTCAAGAGAACGCTGAAGACAGCGCTCCAGGACACGTGGACACTGCGCGCTGCAATAGATGGTAAAATCGTCCACGAAAAGGGAGCCTGATACATCAGCTGGGAGGCAATCCATTATTGGATTGATCGCGATGGCGAAGAGAGCGACGCTCAAAACTGAGCCCTGTGGCACCCCATTCTCCTGGCGAAAGGTGTCGGACAGGACAGAACCCACACGTACCCGAAACTGTCGATCCATTAAAAAGGAACGAATAAAAAGAGGGAGGCGACCGCGAATGCCCCACGTATGCATGGTGCGGAGAATGCCCGCCCTCCAACAGGTGTCGTAAGCCTTCTCCAAATCAAAGAACACAGCCGCGGTCGGGCGCTTCCGCAAAAAGTTATTCATGATGAAGGTCGACAAGGTAACCAGATGGTCGACAGCAGAGCGGCGCCTTCGAAATCCACATTGTACATTGGTAAGTAGGCGTCGAGACTCGAGCAGCCAAACCAATCGAGAGTTAACCATTCGCTCCATCACTTTACAGACACAGCTGGTAAGCGAGATAGGTCGATAACTGGAAGGCAAGTGCTTGTCCTTCCCCGGCTTAGGAATCGGGACAACAATAGACTCGCGCCAGCATGCGGGAACATGTCCCTCAATCCAGATGCGATTGTATGTACGAAGAAGAAAACCTTTACCCGCAGGAGAAAGGTTCTTCAGCATCTGGATATGAATAGAATCAGGCCCTGGAGCGGAGGACCGTGATCGGCCAAGTGCGTGTTCCAGTTCCCGCATGGTGAATGGGGCATTATAACCTTCACGATTCGAGGAGCGGAAGTTACGTGGCCTAGCCTCCTCTGCCTGTTTGCGGGGGAGGAAGGCAGGGTGGTAATGAGCGGAGCTCGAAACCTCGGCGAAAAAGCGGCCGAAGGCATTGGAGACAGCCTCAGGGGCCACAAGGACTTCATTCGCGACCTTCAAGCCAGAAACTGGGGAGTGGACCTTAGTGCCAGATAGCCGGCGCAGGCTACCCCAGACAACAGAAGAAGGAGTAGAACTGTTGAAGGTGCTGGTGAAAGCAGCCCAGCTGGCTTTCTTGCTTTCTTTAATAATACGACGACACTGAGCACGTAATCGTTTATAATTAATACAATTCGCCACTGTAGGGTGGCGTTTAAAGGTGCGTAAAGCACGTCGACGAGCACGTAAAGCGTCCCTACATGCTGCGGTCCACCAGGGGACCGGTACGCGACGTGGAGAAGAAGTAGGGTGAGGGATGGAATATTCAGCAGCAGCGAGAATGACTTCCGTGAGGTGTGCGACCTGACGATCGCAGCTTGTGAAGGTTTGATCCTGAAAGGTCGCCCTGGAAGAGAAGAGCCCCCAGTCTGCCTTGGAGATGGTCCAACGAGAGGAGCACGGAGAGGGAGTATGCTGCAGGAGATGGATAACACACGGGAAGTGGTCGCTCGAATATGTATCAGCAAGTGCATACCACTCAAACCGGCGTGCAAGTTGGGGAGTACATATAGAGAGGTCTAAATGGGAATAGGTATGAGATGTGTCCGAAAGAAAAGTAGGGGCGCCAGTATTGAGGCAGACAAGATTGAGCTGGTTGAAAAGGTCTGCTAACAAGGAGCCCCTCGGGCAGGATGCTGGAGAGCCCCAAAGAGGATGGTGGGCATTGAAGTCTCCAGTTAACAAAAATGGTGCAGGTAGCTGAGCAATAAGTTGCGTCATGTCTGCCCTGGTAACGGCAGATGACGATGGAGCGTAAACGGTACAAAAGGAAAACGTAAAAGTGGGGAGAGTAATGCGGATGGCAACTGCCTGCAGGCCGGTGTGCAACGTGATGGGATCGTAGTAAATATCATCCCGGACCAGCAACATAACCCCTCCATGAGCTGGGATACCTACCACAGGGGGTAGGTCAAAACGCACAGAGGTGTAGTGTGCCAAGGCAATTTGATCGCATGGGCGTAGCTTCGTTTCCTGGAGGGCTACGACGAGCGGACGATGCGAGCGGAGCAGCAACTTCAAGTCCTCTCGGTTGGAGCGAATGCTGCGAATATTCCACGTAATAAGTGCCATCGTAAGAAAAGGAAGATGAGAGAAGGGGTCACCTCGAAGGCCGCTTAGGGCCTGGCTTCGAGCGAGCACTGCCGCCGCTAGCAGGAGGCGGACAGTCATCGTCCATGGGGTCTATAGGGTCATCGGCCATCTCAGGAGGATGGCCGGGAGGGGGAGCTTCCTCCGCCGGTGAACGGCCAGATGTTCGGCTACCAGCGGTGCGGCCAGGCGAAACGGATGACGGCCTGGGGCGGCAACCGCTGGGTGGCGCAGGAGAAGAAAGGCGCCGCGGCGGAGAAGGAGAACTGTGCTTCCTATGCGCCTTTTTAGAAGGACGTTTGGTGGAAGTACCGGTCGAAGGCTGGGAGGTCGAGGGACGGAGGAAGTCTGCACGGGATGGTTCCTTCTTGAAGGCCCGTGCATCTGACTTCGGGGTCTTCGACTGAGCAGAAGCTGAGGAAGTGGCTGGTGTCTGTGGGGTGATGGGAGGAAGAGGAGACGTCGACCGCGCGATCTTAGCACTGGCCGAACGGACGACCGTGGTGCTGAAGGTCAGATCGCATGTCTGGGTTGCTACCTCCCGGGTAGTCCGAGGAGAGGCGAGGACAGTGCTGTATTTCCCCGCTGGGAGCAGCGTGGGCTTCCTACTAGCCAATAGCTTGCGAGCAGCCGAGGTGGACACTTTCTCTTTGACTCGAATTTCCTGGATACAGCGTTCTTCCTTATAGACAGGACAGTCGCGGGAGGATGCGGCATGGTCACCCTGACAGTTCACACAACGAGGAGACGGAGGTGGACAGTCACCCTCATGGGCATCCCTGCCACAAGTGACACATTTAGCCGCATTGGAACAAGACTGTCGAGTGTGATTGAAACGCTGACACTGGTAGCAGCGCGTAGGTGTCGGGACATAGGGGCGAACAGAAATAACCTCGTAGCCCGCCTTGATGCGCGATGGCAGCTTAACACTATCGAAGGTTAAGAAAAGTGTCCGGGTCGGTACAAGGTCATTGTTGACCTTTTTCATGACCCGATGGACAGCCGTCACGCCCTGCTCAGCGAGGAAATATTGAAGCTCCTCGTCAGTCAATCCGTCGAGAGAGCTACTATAGACTACACCACGAGACGAATTCAAAGTGCGGTGGGCCTCCACCCGGACAGGGAACGTGTACAAGAGTGTGGCCCGAAGCAGTTTTTGTGCCTGAAAGGCACTCTCAGTTTCTAGTAATAAGGTACCGTTACGCAACCTGGTACAAGATTTGACAGATCCGGCTATGGCATCTACGCCCTTCTGGATAACGAAAGGGTTGACAGAGGAAAAATCCTTTCCGTCCTCAGATCGAGAAACTACGAGGAACTGTGGGGCAGGCGGTAGTATTTTTGTCACTGTTGGCTGGTCACGTTTCCGTTTGTGGGTCGAAGTCGAAAGCGATGGAGTAGAATCCATTGCGGAGGAATCCCCCATGATTGCCAGCGTCTCCGATGGCGCGCTCCTTCCTTGTGGGGACCCTCTCAGAGGGCACTCCCGCCTTAGGTGAATGTTTACACCTCAGGTCACACCTCCCGAGAAACAGACGGAGGGACCAATCGGCATGGTCAGAAGGTATCAGCTCAGGCAATCACCCCTCCCCGGGCCTGGCCTTTACCAGGGGGTACGCGCGTGCCTTACATGTCTACCCAGGGCGGGGACTTACGCGTTACCCCGTCACCGGCTACGCGTGCGAACGCGTGGGTCGGCCTTCAGACACGCACAGGGAGGAAGGAAGAAGAGGAAAAAGAAGAGAGAGGGAGAAAGAGGACAGACTGTCTCAAACGCCGAGGCGAAGACCAGAGAAGGCAAGGAGAAGAAGGCAATGAGAAAGCAAGGAGAAGGAGGCAAGGAGAAGGCAAGGAGAAGAAGGCAATGAGAAGGCAAGGAGAAAAAGGCAATGAGAAGGCAAGGAGAAGTCAAGGGAAAGAGTAAGGAAAACAGTGAAGTGGAGAAGAGCAAAGAAAGGAACCAACAAAAGGAAGGAAGAAACGAGAAGTGAAAAACCAAAAAGACCACGATTATAGGTCGTGAAACCGTCCGTCTCCGGACGCAGGCGCTAACTACCCCCGTGAAGGGGATGGACTCCTTTTAGTCGCCTCTTACGACAGGCAGGACATTGTAAGGTGCAAGGTATTTAGAAATATGGGAATGAAGATAGGTTCTAACATGGTACGAGCGATGCTTGCTTTAGACAAGGAACGCCTTCGGGCTGCAGACAGGGCTGTAAAGAGTCTAGAAATACAAGCAAGAGTAAACAGGAGGAGGAACAAGAGGAAGATGGAGGAGGAGTTTGCAGAGGATGAAGATAATCCATCCTATGGACCTGGAATGCACTAAAACGTTAATCCTATCTTTGTCGCTCGATTCCCAAAACTTTTATTTTCTCATACTAATTACATGTTTTCTAAGGATCTTCCAAACATATTTGTTTCAAACTTTCAGTAAATGTTACACAGTACCTTCTGCATAATTTAACACAGCCTTTTTCCAAAAAACTGTATATTTTTAAATATATAAATAAAAAATTACAAAAAATGTTGTGAATTTTCATTACAATTGAAAACAAATCATCTTTAATAACTGAACTAAAATTTTGTAAAATCCCTGTGTTAAGTTGTAGCCCATATTCCAATAAATAATCTGTAAAAAGTTCAACTTCCTACCTCAAATACTTTGTTAGGAAAGATGTAATTTATAAGCGTTATTTTAACATTGCAAGTATAGGGCGTTCCGGAGCCCCTTAACACATACAGTTTTCACACGAGTTTCAACTTTTATAAGTTTCGCTCTTAACTTCTTTATGTCACTTCCTTTCTGTGTCCACATTTCGGAGCAAATGAGTTAAGGACAGAAAGAAAGAGATGTGGTGTGACAGAAAGATTCTGAAACTTGAGTGGACTGATAGAGGACTAAATGAGGTGGTTTTCTAAAGAACTGGCTAGGAGAAGTACATGTGGGTAACACTCACAAGAAAAAGGGACATGATGGGAGACGTGTGTTACATAAGGGAGTAATTTCCATGTTGACTAGCAGAGGCGTCCCAACCTTACCTGGGCACATTATAAGAAGAAGAGTATGATTTCCAAATTCAAATGGCAAATATTAAATTTATTATCACTTTCCAGAATAGAAATTTTATGGACTTTTTTACCGATTGTGTAACAGATGCTCACTTCTTCAGCCGCACTGCTACTTGCTTTGGGCCGAATGCAACCCGCGTGCCGTGAGTTGGACCCCATGGTCTAGAGAGAGACGTATATGGCAAAAAATGTGTTCTGATATACATCCAACAAATAATTGAGGACATTGGGTGGAAGTGCTACTAGGAATTGAACAGGTTGGCACAGGAAGTCATGGCGTGACTCATCAGACCAGTCAGCAGACAGAAGACTCGCAAAGAAGGTTATTTGCTTCTGGCTATCCTCACAGCTTTACCTCAGGGATATTTTTCAAGTGCTGTGATCTGGTGTACGAGCTCCGTCTTATTTCCCATTATTAATTTAGGAAATTCTCTCTTGCTCTGCAATCGTAAATGTAACCTCTAACCTCACTCAAAGAAACTTTTTTGTCGATGTAATCGTGCATCCTTTTTATCTAGTTCTTCACACAAGTCAACAGTAAAGGTAGATTGCAACTGAGAAAAAATAGTAAGGTTTTACGTCGGCGATAAAATAATTAGAGATAGGGCACAAATTCGGAGAGGACAAAGATGAGGACGAAAATTGATCACATCGATTAAAGAACGTGACCATGAGATAGTACGTGGCAAGTCCATGTAAATGACTATGGTTTATAATTGTTTCAATTCTGAAGTTAGTCAAGTATTTGAAGTGTGTATCCCATTCACAATTTTACCCTTGCTATCAAGGATGGAACTGAACGGCCAATTGTTTTAGAATAAAGAAGTTCATTCAAAGACGTATTACAGTTACGGGAAGCGGAACAAAGGAATCTGAATTCTTAAAACTTGCGCACACTTGTATGTATTGTACTGTATGTTAACCGTAGGCCTAGATATTACGGGGAGGCTCCGTTCCCGCCGCAGCCGCAGTGGTCCACAACCCCACGACCACTACCTCAGTACACTTCGCCCCTCCGCCGTCCCACACCGAACCACTCTTTCAGGGATATTGAGCGGTTCGACCCCCGGTGCCCCCCCCCCCCCCCCCCCCCCCCCAGGGAACGTCTCACATCAGACCAGACGAGTGTAGCCCCTATGTTTGCGTGGTAGAGTAATGGCGGTGTACGCGTACGTTGAGAACTTGTTTGCGCAGCAATCGCCGACATAATGTAGTTGAGGCATAATACGGAAACCAGCCCGCATTCGCCGAGGCAGATGGAAAACCGCCTAAAAACCATCCACAGACTGGCCGATTCACCGGACCTCGACACAAGTCCGCGGGGCGGATTCGTGCCGGGGACCAGGCGCTCGTTACCAAACCGGAAAGCCGTGTGTTAGACCGAGCGGCTAACCGGGCGGGCGTTGTGCATACTTACTTGGGGTGAACGTTGTGCTACTGAAACGCGGAACGTTTTCCACTTCAGAGGGATTTATGTAGTAAAAATCTGAGCAGCTGTCTCTCGTTTTATCCGAAGCTATTTTGTCCTTGTACTACTGTTAGTTTCAATTTTGCAACGTATTTTCCGTTCTGTTTCTTAGTTGATTACTCTCTGAACCCTCTCCTGTTGCTGTCGTATATTCAGCTGAACTGGTCCTCTCGCCGCTCTGCCTTCTTGTTGCTCTCACGTTTGCACTGGAATTATGACAATTTTTTTTTAATGTATGCGCTGCGTTAACCTGTCACAGGCGATTTTATTTGACAGATTGATAAGTTCATCATTATTCCATTCTACATCGTTTTAGGTACATATATAACCTGGAATAAAAAACTTTCATTTGTTCTGAATTTTTCGATAATAACCAGTCTTTTGTTTATTTGTTAGTTAAAGAGCATCAATTTCACAGACATTGGGAACAGATCACCGACTCCACTGAAATGTAGTCAGGGAAGGAATCAAATCAGAATTGTTTGAAATATCGTAGAGAAAGTAACGTGCTCCAACAGTGCAGCTACTTGGTGCTGTTAGAGACACAGTGAGAATAATTTACTATTAGTTATCTTTTCTCATGTTTGCTAATTGTGAAACTTGTTATACAGAACTGACAAGGACCTAATTAAAAACTGGCAGTTGGAGACTGACTCGAGTTATTTGAGCAAGCTCGTTAAGTTTTATCGGGCGTTTTTAGTTTCCTGGTTACATGAATATTAATTAGTTTCACAACTTCAGCTTTAAATGCAGGCGCCACTTGCAGGAAACGTGCCATGAATTTTTCAGAATACACAGACAGGTAGTACGCTTTATTCGCATGAGAAAAAGAGGAAGTCCACGTTTCTCAAACAGGACAGACACGTACATTGTACAGGGTTTTAGGACTGGCAGTGCAGTAGGAATTTATCTCCTAGTTTACAAGCTTACACAGCTTTACGGACAGAATCAAAACTTTTCCAGTCTCGTTTTATATGGTCGTCACTATTTTATGGACGTCCACAATGTAGATAAAAAATATAATGCAAGCAAAATATCATCTGATACTGACCAGTACAGTATTGTCCAATATAAATCCGTACTTAAATACTTCCGTGCACGGTGAGCTGTATGAAAACCGTGTAACGACGATGTCTGTACGGTGGGAAGGTGATCTTGGGCCGCAAGATTATTATGTAGCGGCGGTTTGGAATAGACATACGAACTCAACTAAGAGTACCACAACGGCAAGAACACTTATGGTACACTTTGGGGGCTAAGATCATTGAATGAGGGTGATTAATGGTCCCAGAAAACAGAGGTCATCAGTCTTCAGATTTTGGTAGTTATTTTAATATCAGTGGAATTTGTTGCTAATGATTGTCACATAGCACCGTCATTTGTCAGCAATCTCTGCTGAGAAGATTGCTCCGTTGTAGGTCCACAATGCGACAATCTTCCAAAGAAGAAGGACCACTAGCCTTCACCCATAAGTGAATACTACAATCGGAATTTATCTTACAACGTCTACGACAAGACAAAGACAAACTCCCGTGCGGAAAAAGGTAGGAACCCTCACTAGCAATAATAATCTCAGAAACAGGTATAGTACGGTAAGCTAAGATTTCCCGACTTTCAAAGGATTCCAAACCGGCTCTAACTGCATTGTTACAAGCAACGAAAGCTACAGTTAGCCATCCGTTACCCAAACTGGAGGAAGAAGAAACTTCCATTAAAGAAAAAATTAATCTCGCACCACAAAATAAAGTAGGTCCATGAATAAGAACAAATTGAGCAGTTTTAGAAACTCCTCTGGTTTCGTTCTTTTTACCCTTAGCAGAAGATGTCGAAGCACCAAGAGTGCCGTCCACATTGACAAGTGATTTGTAAACCAACATTCGCCGGCGACGACGAAAACAGCGTTTACGCATCGTTGTAAGAAGCAGTGCCTCAGTGGCTATTCACTCAAACCAAGTGAATGCGCTAGACAGAACAGTGTGCTATTTATAGCATCAGTCCTGGCGCACGCAGCGGATGTGGACTCTTATCAGTACGAGCATTTATACCACTTTCTTTTTCAGAACAAAAGGGACAGCTAGGTGCTCAGCACAATTTCAGTTTTCGTCAGTGTTTTCTCGTGGACTCCTTGCTGTGAATGAGAAATAGTTGTCACATTAGGGCTAAAAATTATAGGGATTCCCAATGTTTCGGTCTAATGAGCCTTGTACGGCCAACTATGACCTCTTGGGTTTTTGCTGAACTGACCTTTAACAGTCCACGGTATTTTCGTCGTCACCGGCGAATGTTGGTTTACAAATCACTTGTTAATGTGGACGGCACTCTTGGTGCTTCGACATCTTCTGCTAAGGGTAAAAAGAACGAAACCAGAGGAGTTTCTAAAACTGCTCAATTTGTTCTTATTCATGGACCTACTTTATTTTGTGGTGCGAGATTAACTTTTTCTTTAATGAAAGTTTCTTCTTCCTCCAGTTTGGGTAACGGATGGCTAACTGTTTTCTTTTTTTTTCTCGGTCTCTGAAGGCTACGTCGTTTGCGGTATTCTTTTACCTCTAGCAGTAAGCACCTCAAATGCTCTGAACTACTATATTGGTTGCTCTACAGCACATCAATGACCGAATGAATTGGCGCAATGGTTAAGACAGTGTAATTGGGATGAGCGATTTCAAACCCCCGTCGAGACATCCTAATTGAGGTTTTCCGTGTTTTCTTTAAATCACTCAAATACCGGGGTCACTTCTTCAAGAGCGACGGTTTAGTCCTTGCTCCATTCTACTCCAGTGCGAAGTGTCTCGATGTGCACCAATAATTCTAACTTTCCTCTCACAATATGACAAACTGTAACAGTAAATAATACTATCGTATTTACATGAGCTCGTCTTTCTTGACTTTTCACTCTTTTCTACGCAAGGATGATCCACAGAACACCTACAACGTTTTACCCTTTGAACTGTATTCAGTATGACATAAGTTTTCTGATCATCGTGCGACATCATAATGTAAAAAACTATGTTGCAGAAACCATATCTTCGACCATGGCTACAGTGGCTTTCTTCTGGATCCACCGATGATCATCATTAGACCCAGAATAACATCACTGTGACCGTTCCCGCAATGTTAGTTTCTCCAGTATAGTTTTTTACATTATGACAAGGTGGTCTCCTGGGTCTAATGATCATCATTACGATTATTTCTCAACCAGATTCTGGGTAGCATAGACTTCTTTTCTGTCCCTGCGCCTCATTCATGTTCTCCGAAATCCACTTCTTATGGGAGACTTTATTTCTCTTGTTTTGGTCTTCATGCGTAAGGTTGATTGATACAGTTCTCCAGTCCATTTCAGTACAGCCGCTGCATTCCTCATCATCGACGATCTAGGCATGCCCTGCTATTCTTTTCTCCGTTCAGCTATTGTCGTTAGCAATGACTTTTACGTAATATATAGCCATCCATTCTCTTCGTTTTATTACGTTCTTCATTAGGCCTTTTTTCTTCTTCTTGACTTCTTCCAGGACGTCTCCTTCCATATTCGATCTAGCAACCTGATTTTGTACAGTCACTGGTAGCTCACGTTGCAAAGGCTTGTGAATATGTCCACTGCCTAGAATAACCGAGGTCCTCAGCCTCGCCTTGACTAACGGTCTTTTCCCTGTGATCTGTAAACAGGAACTAAAGCACTACCCGAAAAGGACGTAGCCATAGGACCGTCCGATTACCGTCCTATTCTCATTCTTCCGACGCTCTCCAGGGCCTTACGACATACAGTCCACGACCAACTCACCAATTACTAACTGTAGACAACCTACTAGGCGATTACTATAACAGATGACCGGCAGCTTTCCATGTAGAGAACGGAGGCGGCTAACGTTTTTCTGAGACTTTAACACAGCTTTTGACTCTGTCGCCTTCCATGTTTTATTTTCCAAACTTTGCAGCCTAAATTTCTCTCAGAGTACTGGTTTCGCTTGTATCTGACATTACGCCAAAAACGCGCCATGTCCGGCACCATAAAGTCGCAATGGAGACAGATCGTCATCAGGCGTTTCCCAAGAGTTCTGTATTAGGTCCTACACTCTTGGCAGTCCTTGTCAGTGACATCATCTGCTAATACTGTAAATACCACATGTATGCTGACATATTCCAATTATACATGAGAACATAATCGATATACATGAAGACAGCTATTGAGAATGTGCACTATCAAAATAGACATGAAATACAGAGTTAAAGGTCAGTTCAGCAAAAACCCAAGAGGTCATAGTTGGCCGTACAAGGCTCATTAGACCGAAACATTGGGAATCCCTATAACTTTTAGCCCTAATGTGACAATTATTTCTCATTCACAGCAAGGAGTCCACGAGAAAACACTGACGAAAACTGAAATTGTGCTGAGCACCTAGCTGTCCCTTATGTTCTGAAAAAGAAAGTGGTATAAATGCTCGTACTGCCAGTTGTTGATTACAGTGATGTTATCTAGTAAGGTTTTTCACATGAAAGCTCACTGATCCTGAAAGGAGATGACAGCCTGCACCACATATATCTGTGATGATCGACTATTTTAATCAAATATCACCATCTCATTCAGAACTACACAGCCTTTGTGCAGACGAGCCCAGAGATTGTCATACACTCTGTCTCCTCTGCCGACTTATCAGCGTAAACAGCCCTTCGTATCTCTCCTCGACTTTACAGCTCTTGTCTGAACAATAGAGCACAAACACTCGTTCCCATCACAGAAAAATACTTTCTGCTCTACCCCATCATTCAGCCGCTTTCTAAAAGTCCCTTTCAGCATCAGAGGTCCACTGTGTAATGAACTCCTTGATTATATAGGTTTTGACAAATCTACTTAAGCAACAGTAACGTCTGACTTTGTTCATGTACGCACTCGTTAACTAATTACAGCTAAGGATCCCTATTTTGAACCGGAAGTTACTTATTTTCAAAAGATCTTAGCTAGTGCAGTACACTCAAGTTTCTCTCCCTCAGAGCTTGCTGTCTTAGAAATAATTTTATATATAAATCTTTTTTAATAATACCATTTTATTACCATCATTCACATTAAAATTGTCATTACTTCAATAACTAAGATTGTCAAAAAATACTGTGTGAGTAGAACTTGGTCCATATGAGTGGGCTTGAAAGCACTAATCTAATCAAGTTAAATAAATAAATAAATAAATTATCCACATTTCGTGCTCACCCAGAATCACGCTCAAAACTTAGATTATTGGTTCAAATGGCTCTGAGCACTATGGGACTCAACTGCTGTGGTCATCAGTCCCCTAGAACTTAGAACTACTTAAACCTAACTAACCTAAGGACATCACACACATCCATGCCCGAGGCATGATTCGAACCTGCGACCGTAGCGGTCGCGCGGTTCCAGACTGTAGCGCCTAGAACCACTCGGCCACTCCGGCCGGCTTAGATTATTCTTCCCATCGTCTTAAGGTTTATATTTTTGGATTTCAGCAGCTTTTTCTTTTTATAGGCAATGTTCTTACTATTTTGTATTTCTTATATCTTCCTACTTTATCTATTCTACCTGCAGGATAACAAAATTTATCTAACTCGTCAAGGAACCACTCTTGAAGAAATGTTTTCTTGTATCCATACATTCCATCACGAAGCGCAAGACATGTCAGCTTTTCAGTGTTGCAACCTCACTCGGTAAAAACGAAACCCTTTTAGGACCGCTTTGCTTTAAGTCTGTCTGTCTGTCTATTACGCCTTTTTTTTCTGAGGATCTGTCAGAGGTATCACGTTGAAATTTATGTCCAATACTAAGGTCTACGGTTCCTTGGCGAAATAAAAAAATTTAGCTTCTGAGCCAGTGCAATCAAAAGGCAGCCATTTATGTCACATATTTTGATACTCGAAAACTCAGTCATCAAAACTGTACGTGAACTATGTACGCAATTAAATTCGTCCGGAACTCAGAGCGCGAGTGCTATTCTTACTTGTCCATTTTTCGTTTTTGTCTAATCTGAAATGTCGAGGCTAGTTATAAAAGAAGGGCAACCATCGAATTTTGTAAGTAACCATAGATTGTATAAATGTAAGAGCCATTTCCCGACACAAGAGAAGTTTCATTAAAGAAAAAGAGCCATACACTAAAGAAAGTGGATAACAGATAATCTTTTGTGATTGGAAGAGGTGCGGATGCAAGGGGTGGTCTTGTGGATCACTTTCAATCACCACCTCAACCAAAACTACGGCCGCTTCTCTTACCAATCTTAATTCTTTCTCAGCTACAGCTCAGGGTCGATATGATCTAGCTTTCCTCTGTAATTAGTGACGTTTTGATAAAGGGAAATGCAAAATTCGTCCTCCCCTCTTCATCGTCGAATCGATATGATGAGCTGGACTTCACAAAAGAAACAATATGGCATTTCTGTTGACCGGTTTCGGGAAATATTTAAAAGAAAAAACCTAGATCCGATTAGTCGGCAGGGGAAAGAACTATACTCCTCCGGAACGGGAAGCCTGTGGCATATGATGAAACAAGCAGTTAAAAACTGACTGGAACACTTCTGCAATTACCTAGCAGCTGTCACAATATTCTTTCTATACCTACAAAAATTTACTAAAATTAACTTAATCAGTCGTCATCTGGCAGCGCAGAGGTATAAGGTGGGGAAAAAATCTTAAGGACCGGAGTAAGCGGCTGTTAAGGTAATCTTTATAAATATTTTAGCTTAGAACTACTAGTATTAAGGAAACAACTACAGCAATCCGTTTCGGGACTCAAACTCCAATTATCTGTATGTCCTAAGTTAATATCATATAAAATGAACTTCAAAAGCACTCATGGTCAAAGTAGATTATGTGAAACGCTTGACACAACTAACCACAGTTATGGTGTCTTTACTTGTCCTTTTTAACATCTATGGAATATTAAGGAACGGTTGATGGCTCAGTACAAGCTACACATGTTTACGAACTATAGGTTCACGTAGAGGCAGCTAATGTGAGCGGTGTTTACCGCCTTAGGAAGCAACGCGTTTGTGGGTGCGCGGTAACATGGATAAGCGGGAGAGATAATCTGGTGTTGCTGTTTTCAAAGTAAGGCAAGGACTTCATATCTGAATAATTCTGTGCTTTAATTTCACAAGCGAAAGGCATTTAATGTAGGATTAAATTAAAACAGCTAGTGATAATGAGAGCCTAAAATATTTATAACGAGAAATAATATCCTTAAACCTAGTTTTACCGAAAAACAAGGCAATTCGTCCGTTGGTGAAGGCACTAGACTCCCTTTCAGTAGGAGTATGGTCCACATCTCCATCCGTCCAACTGCATTTAGGCTTTTTATATATGCCTAAACCTACACAAAACAAATATGTAGTATTCTAAGACTGTAATATCAGACAGTCACAGAAGGAATTGGTAAGCTCATAGCAATTCCAGGGTGTAACATCTGTAGGGACATGAACTGGAACGATCACATAGGCTCATTCATCCGAAAGGCAGGTAGCAGACTTCGATATAGTGGTAAAATAGTAGGGAAATGTAATCAGCCTAGAACACTGCTCACATGTTTAGGACCCGTACCAGACAGGACTAACAGGAGATACTGAAAAGTTTGTTTCACCTACGGGGGAGTGTCAGAAAGATGATGAAAGAACTAAACCAGCAGAGTCTTGAAGAAGATCGAAACCATCCCCAGAAAGACTACTTACAAAGTTTGAAGAACCGTCTTAAAATACTGATTTTAGAAATATACTACAATCCCCTACACGTCACTCCCATAGGAACCGTGAAGACAAGATTAGATTAATTACATCGTGCATAGATGCACTTACAGATTCTTCCCGTGTTCTGTACGTGAATGTAGCGGTGAAAAGCTCTAGTTAACTGGCGAAATGGGACGTATCCTCTGCCAAACACCTGACAGTGGTTTGTGCAGCATGTACATAGAGATGTTGAAGTGGTAAATCTTTCAAGGAAAATGCCAAGATGTTTTCTCTGGAAAGGCCGATTTCCCTTCCCATCCATGATCTACACCAGCTTGTGCGTCGTCTATACTGACATCGATGTTGACGTGACGTTATTCCTCGAGCTTCCGTAATTCCTAAAGAATAAAAAGGGTTCAGCTGGTCTGGCGCCCGCAAATTATCTCCGTCGCCCCAAGAACTATACAGCCCGCGCTATCTAGCGGAGGAAGGTCGCACTGACTGCTCGCTTGACAAGGCTCAGCTGGGCAGCTGCAGACATAACCTTCAAATCACATTCATGTTTGCTTAGAATATAAGTTACAGAAACGTGGATAGTACACAGTAGCCGGTGCACATAGCAGGAATTTACATTTTATAACAGGCTCTTTGTGCTGTTAGTAGGAAGAAAAGTCTATCATTTGTTACTTACATTAAAGTGCACACTCTTCCGACCGCCAACGCTGCTTAGCACAGTAACCGGCAAGCTTCTATCGAAGCTTCGATACTTATCGCTTTGAACGTAAGAATATCGATACTTTAGCAGCGAGTTGTTGGAAGAAGTTCGCGGCTAGAGAAATGAGAAGTGCTATCTGAAGCTTTTTCAATCTGATTTATACAACAACGGAAGAATAATAATTTTGAAATTGAGAAAGGTATTTTATCAATTGGTGAAGGTATGGTGAGATATTGTCAAACTGTTTAGCAGGTATTTAACTGAAATAAGCAATAAAAGCGACGTTAGGCCTATATGTTAAATGTGCATGATGGAGTATAATCGTCAGTACTATGTATTTTCTTTTAGCAGAATTTTATTGAACATAAGCACATTTTATATGACATTTAACATAAGCACATCACACACCAGAATGTGACTGTAAACAAAACTCGTTTCATAAACAGGTGGAACAGTAGTTAAGAACCTACCTTGCAGTCAATATTCGTCTATTTCTATTTCATCGACATAAAAGCAGCACATTTAACAGGCACAGGTTGGTATAACATAAATCAGGAATAGCTGCGGTGAGTATAGAAGCCCCTCATTATCCATTTAATAATTCGCTAATCGCTGTGATGACTCGATTCAATGATCATGCGCAGTTTATTTCACGCTGTCCACGCGTGATATCCTACACGTTGGGAGAGAAATAACTAGGGGATTCAGAATTTTAACTGTGGGAACGCACACCAGCACCTACAACAGAAGGTACAGTCATACGATATTCTAGCGTGACGTGCAATGCTGCACGTTAACCTCGAAGGTATATGAACAAATGAATCCGTAGTAATGTGAGAAATCAATTATGAACTCGTAATAGTTTGTAACGTTGGTAAAAGAAGCGAAATATGACCGTTATACATAAATTACTTGGCGAACGGTATTAGTCGCCGTGTGATACATTGGTGCGATTATCTGCTAGAGACTGTGCACTTAACGTAGCGTAAATAGCATTTAATTGCTGAATTATGTTATCTAATATACTCAGGAATAAGAACACGTCAGAATATGGTATTAGAATGGTCATGTAGCTTCATTGGGGGGGGGGGGGGGGGGGGAGCAAGTAGTAACAGGTTTGTGTTCCTATTTGGCATACTGGGACACTGTTTTCGAAATCGGTTGATTAGAAAACGCTTGTTGGCCTGTAACTGTTGCTGGCTCTGGCTGGGATCCATTTCAGGTTGAAATAAGGAGTAACAGCGAAAGTAAACACACGAGTGCAGTGTGTCCTCGACAGCTTTATCTGACTCGATGGAGAGAGTCACAGAAAAGCGGAAAGATTTAAATTTGGTATATTTTCAAGGCGAAACGAGCAGTATTTCGTGAAATAAAAGTTTAACAAAATTTTAAGGAAAGTTCAACAAATAGTTTTAGATAACATGGTTGGAGATATATTTTAAATTATCACTTAATGAAACATTCAAGATCGCAAATAATCATTTACTTAAAATGATGACCGTTACACTGGCCTTCTTCAGATCTACGGCACAATACGCCTAAAGTCGATGGTGCTCAGAACAGTGCGTGAAGCCACGTCCGTTTACTGCAGTCAACGACCATGAAGTCACGAAGTCAGGCCACTTCTGTGCACCAGACATCAGCCGTATTGTGCCGTAGATCTGAAGAAGGCCAGTATAACCACCGAGACCAGTCATCATTTTTAAATAAACGTGTATTTGCGATCTTGATTGTTTAATCAAGTAGCAGTTCAACAAACGTGACTCTCACATCGCACTAAAGTTTGTCATACCTGTATCTTCAGTTGAAAACGTGTCCGCCCCCGGTAGCTGAGTGGTCAGCGTGACAGAATGTCAATCCTAAGTGCCCGGGTTCGATTCCCGGCTGGGTCGGAGAGTTTCTCCGCTCAGGGACTGGGTGTTGTGTTGTCCTAACCATCATCATTTCATCCCCATCGACGCGCAAGTCGCCGAAGTGGCGTCAAGTCGAAAGACTTGCACCAGACGAACGGTCTACCCGACCGGAGGTCAAAGTCACATGACACAGTTGAAAACGTAATGTAATGTTTCTTACGATATGCCTAACTAGTTGCGTCGGTAACGCAATGCCCTTCTAATCGCCGATCGTCCAATATCATACTGTGATTATTTCATATGTTTTATATGTAATCGCAGTTTCGTGATGTCCTATATGAGGTTCATCTTTAAGAATAGACAAACTACGTTCTATTCAGCAACTCACTTGTTATATGTGACTCCATTAGACCTTGTATAAATTTCTGTTGGTGATAAATTATTCGAAACAGATCTGAATGAATAAAACGCATGACACTGGTGTAATATTCTACAATATTTATTATTTTACAAACGGTTTTCGGCTGGTAAGAAGCTAAATGTGTGTGGCTGTGAACTTCTTGTGGATCGGAGATTTTAAACTAGGTGCATCTAAAGAATATCTCAGTATCCAAACATGACAATCTATAATCTTTGATGTAGTAGCACAATGGGGGAAATTATTTCAGTAAAATGTGATGTAAAACTATTTACTTTAGATAAATAGTTTTGTGCTTACAGAGTCTTGCAATTCATCCATTTGAATACACGCAGGTCACTGCTACTTTAAAGAGCTGCATATAAAACATAAGCTAAGAATAATGATTATGTTACTGCACAACGTGTACGAACGTATCAAAACATTTCATCTATAGCAACGCCATGTCTGTGCCAGGTGGAGGACTTAAATCCTTGCTCTCGTATATAGACCAACGCAGCAGTCGATATGTTCAGCAAGTTATGTATTTGGTCGAATGTGGGTTCCCAGGATGGGCTAGTGGGGTGGAGGAGGAGAGATAAGCCAGTAAAATGTACAGCACAAACTGTTCGCTGTTTCTAATAACCATGAAATGTGCAGCAGATACGCCGTTCGAAGCCAAAACCTCGACGGGACGATGTCATAGCATGGACACACGTAGCGTTCAGGAGAGAAGCACGTTGCGGCAACAATTTTCTTCGTTTTTGTTAGAAACTGATTTTTCACTGCTGACTCAAAATATAAATCGCAATAAATTACGCAAAATTAGCGAAGGTTTTGCAGAACCTGCATACTTGCATGAGGTATGTTGCCTTACGTTCAAGGGGAGCACTTAATGAAAGAATAAGTCTTGTGAAACATAACAAAAAATAGTTTAACTGTGAAATGGAAACAAAAATCTAGAAAATAAAGGCAGTCTGTTCGAAGAAATACATCTTTGCACAGATGTTAAAGGAAAATCTGCTGCTGAGTGACATTCGGTATTGTTTATTTCCAGCACGTGCGCTGTCACATGGATCGATCCTCAATGATAGCTTCTCCACAAGGTAGGCGACACATTGCTGCTAAGTCTTCTCCCGTTCTTCTGCGGTGGCCCTCATGTGGAGGGAGGTGTTCATAAAGTGTGTGCCGAGTGCTCGTGAATTATTGACCTGGAAGATGAAACCACCGTTGAAATTAAAACTTTGTTTCTGTATGGATCCATAGCCAAGAAGACTCATCCACAGACTTCATGTATTCAGTTGATAAATTTCTGCCTAGTCAGGCTGGTAATGAGAAAAAAATTTTTCATTGAAATGAAAATGCGCACAACGAAACATGTTACTAAAATCAGGTTTTACAAATTCTGTTTAGTAGAGGGGATTATTCTTAAATATGTTAATGTAAGGATTAATAATCGTTCTGCGGCAACGGTACGTTTGAAATGCAGAAGTGTCTCATCGATAAGCAATGAGATCAGGGAAGAATACAGGGGTAAGGAAAAGTGTAAACTGGAAGCATTCAAACTTGTTACTTTTAGATACATTGCTATCGCCATTACAATTTTCATGTCTTTTTAAAGGTGGTGATAACGTGGTAGCATATGAACAGAAAAAGGTCGCACTGAGAAATGGGACGAAAACCTTCAATTTACAGACGAAGTATAACGGAATAGTAGACAGAAAGCAGGAAAGCAAACACCAATTTGTGAAGAGCGTAGTCAATCTCAGGAACATAAAAATGACAAATTATGAAATGGACCATCTAAATAAGGATCTACATTAAGCCCAAGTATAATCAAACATACTATTGCAGAACTAAAAGTTCCTTATGACGTAGCCAAACTTAATAAATTCGAACAAATCGACGTAGCAGTACAAACTAACAAATGTATATCAATGTATATCGCTACGAACGAAGTAATGCAATCCATATAGAAGCATTCAAAAGCCTACATCATAAATCAGAAATGGAAAGCGCTACGCTTACGAGTGGTGACAAAGAGAACTCAGCTGCTGCAGTTTACGACAATGAGTACATACAAAAAAGTGAAAAGTTCTTGCCGATAATAACATAGTTAAGATTAAGAGGAACCTGAAGAAAAAAATTGAAAATGGTAACTTATTGTTCCCACATGAGGAAGAGAAACGCAGATTAAAGATGATGAATCCGTCTATTCCAGGTCCCAGTTATAAACGAGAATGCCACCAAAGTCTGAGAGTAGCGTATACTTGCAAAAATGTCTTACGTAGTTATGAATTACAGATATATCAATCCCATTTGGAGCTAAATTGCCTTTTTTCGACATTGTTAACCGATATACTAACGTCCGAGCAGACGATACAGTGAAAATTATAAGTGAATCGCGACTCACTCTGAGGATGGCCGGACGATACGAGGCCGAAATATCACTGGAAGAAATTTTATTTGCGCGGCTGCATGCCCGAAATTTAATGGACTATTCATTACGCCGTGAGAAGCTGAAAATTCACATTTAAAATGTGTTGTCATAAACGTCAGTTACAGACGTTATTAGACTACAACATACCACTACGAAAAGGCGACGAAACTGAAATACTTGAGGTAGCTGGCTGTGGGATGCACAAAAAAATGAAGTTCACAGTGGAAGTGGAAGAAGAAGAAAGTGTAAGTTTTTTGGATCTATGTCAACTAAACGAGAGATAAGACATAAGGTTAGCTTGTTAAAGAAAGCGACAGCAACTGATGCGATTACTAATGCGAAATCCTTTGAGTCAAAGAGGCATAAATGGGCATACTTCAGAGCCATGAACAACAGGGTGCTAAACCTATCACTCACCCATAACGATGAAGTTGAGGAATTAAGTATGATTAAAAACGTAGCCATTGGAAACGCATACAGGGACCGTGATGTAATGGTCCTTTATAAGAAACCAAAGTTAAAAAAAGCGTGACAAGAAGAGGACAATAGATTGAGATGCAAGAAGTTTTTTGCTGCTATGTCATAAAAAGGTAGAATTTCCGACAGAATTGCACAATCCTTCAGAAAAACAGACGTAAAAACTAGATTTAAAACGAAAGGCTCAGTCGAATATAGGTTGCACCACAAAGATGGCAACAACAGCAACAAATATTTAGAATCTAGCGTCTACAAGATGAATTTACAAGATTGTGAAAAGTTTTGCATTGATCAGACTGGGAGAAACTTCACGACTCGTTTTAAACGGCGTGAACTTAACCAAAGTAAGAGCGCACTTGGTACACATTTGGAAAAAGAAAAATATGTGGCAGGAAATATAGAGGATGGATAACACGGAAAGATTGCATAGGATACCGAAGGTACAGTTATTGAATCTACTGAAAGAAATGGAATTTTTTTTTTGGAACTTTGTGGTAAGCTCCTAAGGGACCAAACGGCTGAGGTCAACGGTCCCTAGGCTTACACACTACTACTTAATGTAACTTAAACTAACTTGAATGAAGATGTTAAATTAAATGTAGATGGCATCTCTATAGACTGTGTAACAAATGCAAAATTTCTAGGAATGAATATGTCAACACACAAAGGTACTTGCAAACAGAATGTCATCAGCATGTTATGCCCTTAGAATCCTATCATCAGTGTGTAACATGCAGTGTCTTTTAGTTACACATTATTCATATGTACACTCAGTTCTTAGCTATGGCATTCTTTTTTGGGGAACAAACGCACAAAATATGAACACAAATTTTCAAACTCCAGAAAAGAGCCATAAGAATAATAATGAAAAATACTAGTCGAGCTCATTGTAAAGATCTGTTCAAAGCACTGGGGATTTTTACTGCTCCATGTGAATACATTTACCAGGCAGTTGTACACATAAAAAATTACAATGGTAATTACTGCACAAACAGTTCTGTCCATGACCATGCAACAAGAGATAGACTCAACTTACATTTACAAAGACAAACTGAACATAAATCTCGAAACAGCATTTTCTACCAAGGAATAAAACTACAATAGATTACCGAAAGAGATAACGGAAATTGCAAAAAGACACTTATTTAAAAAGGCAGCTAAAAAGTACCTGTTATGCAATACATTTTATACACTGAAGGATTACTTAGATAAAACAGAGTAGGCGTTTGATAAAAAAATGTTATACAAATAAATAATAATAATAATAATAATGTGATTCTTGAGTTTCTCCCGGCGTATTTGATAATCAAAATATCCACGGGTGTACTGCCGATCTACAGTGTCCAACGGGCACAATATTTCGGCGATCATACATGTCGCCATCATCAGGTGAACTGACGGACTGAGCTCCTGTGAACGTGCCGGCACGGAGATCCGTACGCTATGTCTGCTCAGAGGGAACTGGGTTCGGTCGCGGCGCACCAATGACGACCTCATAAACCGTGACTGTGGCTATAATCTTAGCAAGGCTTGGTAATCAGCGATAAGGTTAATCAAGAGTAAATCGAGCAAAGGTATAGTTGTGACGACCACGGCGGACAGAGCCATCACACCGACGTCATCTCAGACGCCGTCGGAATCTGTTCCACCGAGCGACCGTGGCGCGGGGCGCGGACTGCGGAGGGAGCGCGCCGCGGGCGGAGGGTATTTAAATCGGACGCCGCCTCTGTGGTGACGGACTGATCTGCTGCTTAGCCCAAGGCCTATGTAACGTTGAAAGGAGTGTGAGTTGGTAAAGCCAACAAATGTGAAGCCAAATAATCTGACCGTTCTGATAGACTGACATGAAAGCTCGAAGTCAGATTGGAATGTGACAGTTTGGTTGTGAGTTGACGAAACCAACAAATGTGAAAGCAAAAAACTATCAAAAGTGTTCTAGGTTTCGTGGAAACATCAACACTCTCCATCTCCGCACAACTATCATTCCACACAACTGTCAAAAACTCGTTAGTAGGTAGCGATCATCAGGTGGTGGTGTTGGCGCCGGCAGCCACTACGAAACATATTAGCTTCTTGAGATAGCTATTGAAGGAGAAAGTAATGGTGACCTGAGCCACACACCGTAAGACCGCTTGCAGAGAATTGGTGCAGATGTAGCTGTACAGACCAATAAAGCGAATAAAGATCGTTATGGTGTAAGTGAAGAAGAATGGGTAGCTTTGAGAGATGAAATAGTGAAGGCAGCAGAGGATATAGTAGGTAAAAAGACGAGGGCTAGTAGAAATCCTTGGGTAACAGATGAAATAATGAATTTAATTGATGAATGGAGAAAATACAAAAATGCAGTAAATGAAGCAGGCAAAAAGGAATACATACGTCACAAAAATGAGATCGACAGGAAATGCAAAATGGCTAAGCAGGGATGGCTAGAGGACAAATGTAAGGATGTAGAGGCTTATCTCACTAGGGGTAAGATAGATACTGCCTACAGGAAAATTAAAGAGACCTTTGGAGAGAAGAGAACCACTTGTATGAATATCAAGAGCTCAGATGGAAACCCAGTTCTAAGCAAAGAAGGGAAAGCAGAAAGGTGGAAGGAGTATATAGAGGGTCCCTACAAGGACAATGTACTTGAGGACAATATTATGGAAATGGAAGAGGATGCAGATGAAGGTGAAATGGGAGATACGATACTGCGTGAAGAGTTTGACAGAGCACTGAAAGACCTGAGTCGAAACAAGGCCCCGGGAGTAGACAACATTCCATTAGAACTACTGACAGCCGTGGGAGAGCCAGTCCTGACAAAACTCTACCATCTGGTGAGCAAGATGTATGAGACAGGCGAAATACCGTCAGACTTCAAGAAGAATATAATAATTCCGATCCCAAAGAAAGCAGGTGTTGACAGATGTGAAAATTACCGAACTATCAGTTTAATAAGTCACGGATGCAAAATACTAACGCGAATTCTTTACAGACGAATGGAAAAACTGGTAGAAGCCGACCTCGGGTGAAGATCAGTTTGGATTCCGTAGAAATATCGGAACACGTGAGGCAATACTGACCTTACGACTTATCTTAGAAGCTAGATTAAGGAAAGGCAAACCTACGTTTCTAGCATTTGTAGACTTAGAGAAAGCTTTTGACAATGTTGACTGGAATACTCTCTTTCAAATTCTGAAGGTGGCAGGGGTAAAATACAGGGAGCGAAAGGCTATTTACAATTTGTACAGAAACCAGATGGCAGTTGTAAGAGTTGAGGGGCATGAAAGGGAAGCAGTGGTTGGGAATGGAGTGAGACAGGGTTGTAGCCTCTCCCCGATGTTATTCAATCTGTATATTGAGCAAGCAGTGAACGAAACAAAGGAAAAATTCGGAGTAGGTATTAAACTCCATGGAGAAGAAATGAAAACTTTGAGGTTCCTCGATGACATTGTAATTGTGTCAGAGACAGCAAAGGACTTGGAAGAGCAGTTGAACGGAATGGACAGTGTCATGAAAGGAGGGTATAAGATGAACATAAACAAAAGCAAAACAAGGATAATGGAATGTAGTCGAATTAAGTCGGGTGATGCTGAGGGAATTAGATTAGGAAATGAGACACTTAAAGTGGTAAAGGAGTTTTACTATTTGGGGAACAAAATAACTGATGATGGTCCAAGTAGAGAGGACGCCGTTAGTATAATGAAAGGAATCGATGTGGCAAATCCACGACGAAAGAAAGCGACTAAGACCTAGAACGAAGCAAGTCAGACATCAGCGTGACTGTTCTGTGCAGGAATACATTTTAATAACGTAGAAGCACTGATTTACAACATGCTAGTTCAAATTTTAAAGGTTACCGCTGTTTAAACGGCTGAAATACATCACGATATAGTGCAACGGGACACACGTACTATAAGAAAGAATAGACTACCTCGTTTCTATTTATGAATTAGCCGTCTGCCGAAATTAGTGAGCCATGATTAGTTTAACTGTCTGAATTTTCTGTTTTTCAATGTTAGTGTAGTGTGTTGAGACAGACAATATGATCATGGAGGAACTCGGCTTGTAATTACACATGAAACTACAATGAAATTTTGTATTTAATGCTGACCGACGGAGAATGTAATTATGCCCATTCTCTCAGATACTGGAACGTAGGTGTAATCTGTAAATGCAGAATAACAGGCCAGTTGCATACTCTTATTATTATTGCCATAAACTAATTAATAACAGAGGACTTTAATGAGAGAATTGAGCTGGGAGGTTCATATGAAGGCACTGTAGACAAAAGTAATCAAGTAGCTAATATACGAGGTTGTAATGCCCCACATTGTTTTTTTAAAGCCGTTAATATACATAGACAAACGTCGTTGTTGGTGTGTCACATTTGATGTTTGTTCTGTGCGCCGGTGAAGTTCTGTGCCGTTCTGACAGGTGGCAGAGCCATAATGCAGCGTCAAAATGGCGACTACATACGACTCACGTTACAGTCAGCGTGCTGCTATTGAATTTTTGTGTGCAGAAAAAGAAACCGTGGTGAACATCCTTAAACGTTTGTGTGCAGTGTATTGCGATGTTGCTGTTGATAGGACTACAACTGGGCAATGGGCAAAGAAACTTACAGCTTCAGGAAAGGCAGAAACGGAGCTCCGTGATCACTCACGCTCAGGACGCCATTGTTCGAGACAAGCTGAATCGTGTGGATGCTGTTATTCGTTACGACCGGCGCATCAGAAGTCGACAATTGGTTCAAATGGCTCTAAGCACTATGGGACTTAACACCAGTCCCCTAGACGTAGAACTACTTAAAGTTAACTAACCTAAGGACATCACATACATCTATGCGCGAGGCAGGATTCGAATCTGCGACCGCAGCAGCAGCGCGGTTCCAGACTGAAGCGCCTAGAACCGCTCGGCCACAACGGCCGGCTCTCGACAATTGGCTCTACAGTTGTCGGTCAGCATTGGAAGTGCGTCTGCAGTGATCGAGACGCTCGGATATTCAAAGAGGTGCTCACGATGGGAATCCGGGAACACATCGCCAAATCGGGTTGGACATCATTGCGTTATCCACCTACAGTCCAGACCTGGCACCCTCGGACTTCCATCTCTTTGGGCCGCTTAAAGATTCTCTAAGGGGAACACACTTTCAAGATGACGAGAGTGTCAGTCATGCAGTGAAAACATAGCTACGCCTACAGGACAAGAGCTTTTACAGGCAGGGAAAACTTGCTCTTCCACAACGCTGGCGTACGGCCATAGAACGTGATGGAAACTAAATAGAAAAATAGGACATGGATAAGACATGTTGATGTATATTGTCACCTAATTATGAATCTTAACAATAAATATGTTCTGAGAAAAAAATGGGGGGCATTACTTATTGAACGACTCTCGTATAAGCTGTATTCGTTTCAGTTTATCAGAACTCTCAGATACCTTACAGTAGTGTCTGACCGACAGTACATTTTTTTCTGTTAGCATAATGAATTTGTTTGGAAGCATTCTTATTATTTTATTTATATAACTACTTTCATAATTCTTGCATTCGGCAAATGAAATCCATGCTGTCACGTGACGGGGGAAAAAGGCATTTCTATAACATGTAGCTGAGCACAGTGTACCCTAAAAACAAGTGCAAACTTGCCTAAGGATTTAAAAATGTCGTGTAGTTAACGGGAGCTCAGCTATTATATTGCCAACGCCTCTCTGGGTCTCTTCAGTCGACGAATTACTGTGTAATGTTTTCTCATCGTCTGATGACGGCTTGATAATAAGTCTAAACCGATAACGATACCACGTACCTGATATGAGGTTGAAATATGTAATAAAAAAGCTGCAAGACAATTGTCTCCCTAATTACAGTTTTTTTAATGTTCAGTTTGTACTGGCAATCCCTTGATTATTGTACACTGATGTGCAGAACTTAAGTACGAAAGCAAGCTTCGCACAATGTGTCAACGCCAAGTAAAACAGCTCGATGAAACTTGGATCATACGGACAAAGGACTGCTACAGAATAGTGTAATACAGTATAGTATAGTGTACTATAGAAGGTAAATGAAAGAAATACACAGTGAGACGAACAGAAATGACACTTTCATTCAAAGACAATAATTACAGTGAAGTCACCGTGATTCATGACAGTTCTCTAGAGGTTATAAACGGAGGGACTTATTTCTTAATAGGGTGTGTGAACACCACGGGTGACAGTGCTTGCTCTACAACATGCTCCTCTGCTGGCACAAGGCTGGTAAGGAGTTGTTGTAGTAGGGGGTTTCATTTGTCCACTAGCGCCGTTGACAACTGCTGGACGGTCACTGGTGCATGTGAACGTGCTACAGTAAATCTTCCCAAAGCTTTCCACACGTGTTCGGTGGGATTTTAGTTGGGGGAACGACCATAGCAGTCGATTAGCCAAATATTCTCGCGTTCCGATAGCTCCTCTACCTCCGCTGTTCGATGCGGTTGCGCACTACCATCCATCAGGAGTGGAGTAGGGTCAAACGCACTCCAGATAAAACGCGTATGGGCAAGGAGTGATGATGAGGTCCCATACTCCGAGGAGCGTAGGGAACGATGCGGGATGCAAGCACCACCGACTAGGCAAGAGGTGGTTTGCCATTGCCTTCCTCCGACCGTAATGGGAATGAATGATGATGAAGCCAATACAACAACACCCAGTTATCTCGAAGCAGGAAAAATCCCTGAACCCCCGGGGAATCAAACCCGGGACCCGGTGCGCGGGAAGCGAGAACGCTACCGCAAGACCACGAGCTGCGGACATCGGCAAGGAGTACAGTGTCACAGTAACGTTGACCAGTGAGTGTTTCGTGTTGAAACATTTGGAGATGAGTACACTCATGTAACATTATGCCACCACAGATTAAAATTCCTGGACAACCAAATCGATTGTGCTCCACAGTGCTGAGCGGACCCTCATATGGCAAGAGGAGCATGTAATGCAACCAGTAATGTTGAAGAACATGGTCGTTTTGGTGGTCCAGATGTTACGCTGGCGGGGAGGCATAATGTTGCATGGCCGTACTGACCTCCAAGTCTTCGAACGTTATTGTGACACTGTACTTCTTTCCCACGTGCATTTGTACAGAAGTGCATTTATTTTTATGGATGAAAGTGCACGACCGCATCGAGCAGCGCAAGTGGGGGAGCTCTTGGAACGAGAGGATATTCAGCGAATGGACTGGCCTGACCGTCCCCCACCTTAAATCCCATGGAGTACGTACGGGATGCGTCGGGAAGCCGTACGTCCGCCAATGACCGTCCAGCAGCAAACTCGCTGGTGGAGGAAATGAGCGCCCACAAAAACGCCTTAGCAACCTCGTAGCCAGGAAGGGAGCATGTTGCAGGGCAGGCATTGCCGTCCGTGGTGTTCACAAATACTACTAAAACGGGGCTGGTACAGCCACCAGTATGCATGATACGAAGAAACAGTGGTTGCAGTATTAAAATTTTTTGTTATTTCCCGAAGACCCGTTTCACATTTACTTAGGTATCTTCAGATTGGCTGATACTTGGTAGCAGTGGGTACAGGGGATACCGAGCATGAAATATCCCAGCAGATAAATGCCCCTTGGCAAAACTTTAAACGCAGTGTGCAGTATCCTTATTACGGCAAGTGGCGCAGTCCAATACAAACCAAACGGGATCAAGCCTACAGTAAAGCTTTATATCATAAACATGCTGGAGGTGTAGTGCATATTCTTGTTGCACACATAGTGACGTGATATTTTGTGCCCGCTATCCCATGTATCCATCACTACCAAATATCAACCAACCCGAAGACGTGTAAATAATTGAGAAACTAGTCACCGGGAAATAATAAAAAAAATTTAACATTGCATGCAAGATTGCTTGTTTCTTCATAAGAGAGTGTAGAGTATACGGGCACTTCTGAAACCAACTGTAAAGTTTATACCACATTTGACACCAATTGTAAATGTATTTGATCCCACTTCTGGTCACCAATTGTAAATGTGTACAGGGTTTGGGATAGGGGGAAGGCGGTTGTTACATGTGCCTCGTGGCGGCGGTGTGCAGGAGGTTGAGCGGTGAGGATTTGAGAGTAGGCATCCAGGGCTGCCGTTAAATGACAAAACAGGAAATTAGGTACAACAAAGAGGATGTATTTCAATGTACGGTACAAGGAGCGTCCCTAGGGTCGGAAGTTACCGGGTTTAGGCCAGTCTAGGAGGTCGAACAAATCACTGAAATGGGCAACGGATAGGAAAGCGGTTCATGTTAACTTAGGTTGGTGGCTGGTGGTGAAAAGCAGAGTCAGAGGCTCTGCCTTCCAAAAAGACGTCCGTTCTGCTCGAGGTCTGGATTACAAGAGAGAGAAGCAAGTGCGTTCTGCACTTCAGGATGTTCCGGCATCCACACACGTGATCGGTATCCCGCGCACGCTATTGGCTAAAATCAATGGCGTGAAGTCGCTAGCAGTTTCAGCAGAGAGCTCAGGGCGTCTCCTATCAGCAGGTATAACTGGAAAGAACTGTCTCGGTTTTGAAAGGCAAGCGACTTGTGTCACGCAGACACGGCGTGAATTACTCTGGGACAAAACTTGTAAATATTCCACTGGGCCTTTGAAATAAATTTCTTAAACCAATTCCCTAAAATGTTCTTTGACTGGCTGCCATCTTGTACAACGGCTAGAACTCAAACTGTTGGTCATCTTCTGTATGTTACCCTCATTTGCACGGCACACCCTCTTACAACTGCATATTTATGCACCAAGAATAGATTTTCAGTTGCAGAACGGAGTCCACTGGCTACCAGGTTGCTCCTATATTGTGTTTAGTGGAACACTGTGGACTACCTACACCGCAGATAAAACGAAAGAATGCTCAAAGGTCAAGAGACAGTGAGGAGCTGCGCTTAGATTACTGTCGGTTTGGCGCGTGCAGTGGAACAGTGTACTGTATAGAGCGGGCTCAGAGCCCTCGTACGCGGGTGCTCAGAGAGTGATTGAGGGGGAGTGGGTCGCGTCGCAGCACTCCAATTACTGGCGAGCCAGGCGGCGGCGACGTTTGATGCCGGGCCGCGGCCATAAGCGGGTGCAGTAAACACGGCGCCGACGGCGGCGGTCGCCGATACGTGCTGCACTGGCCGCAACTTCACCACCAACACGCCACAACGCGCCACGCCGCGCCAACGCCCAATAGTCCATAGCGTCATTCACTGGACAATTAGAGCAGTCTCCAGCACCGTTACGGATCAGTCAGTTTCCATATAAAAGAACCCTATTTCGACGACTGCATATTCGGCAGCAATTTACATTGTCGTAAAAAGTTGGTACACCCTTTTAGAGATTTCCGATCAAAAAAATGGCTCTGAGCACTATGGGACTTAACATCTATGGTCATCAGTCCCCTAGAACTTAGAACTACTTAAACCTAACTAACCGAAGGACAGCACACAACACCCAGCCATCACGAGGCAGAGAAAATCCCTGACCCCGCCGGGAATCGAACCCGGGAACCCGGGCGTGGGAAGCGAGAACGCTACCGCACGACCACGAGATGCGGGCAGATTTCCGATCTATTCAAGATTTATTGTTTGCAACGCTGCATATGGAGTACATGAAATTATTACATTTATGGATCAATAGCACAAGGAGTACTTGAAATGATTACATTTATGGATCTGTTATGTATCAGGCGGAACTATCGGTCTCATGGAAAAGGGTGACCCGGCTGAGTCACGCAGTTTGACTCTTACTATGATCACGAGGTGTGGCCATTAACTGCACGCGTTGATCACGTAGGCTGACGTGAGGATCAATGTACTACACTTGACAGGATGTATCTGGAACATCTTAGGTGATTAGAAAGTTAGTAGACAGGAATACAATTAAATACTAAGCTTTAATTCAGCATCAGCCGTGAACGTCGTTCTTGACTTTGTACAATAATATTTACAAGTGCAGTTATAGACTGATCTGTGAATACTTCTTTACAATTCTCATTGCTTCACACATATAGATCAATCGTCAATGCATAAACTGTATGTGGCGCCTGGCTAGGTCGTAGTTACTGACTTAGCTGACGGCTATGCTAACTAGCGTCTCTGCAGATGAGATCTCTGAAGGCATAACAAGTGAACCATTCCTATTAAAGTCGGCTGTAGGACTGGCCAGTGCACTAGCTTGTCTCGTAAGACCAGGCGAGTGGCGGCGCTCAGTCTGCTAAAGTGCGCGTCATTTACGATGGCCGCCGAGTTTAGGTTCGTTCTGCGCATCTGACGTCACAAAACACAGTCAGCCAATGAACAGAGAACGACGTTGCCAGAGCTCGACTGCAGTGCAGAGCACAGACGTCTTCAGTTTTAGAAACGTTGAGTCATAAATAAAGTAATTGAACAAAAGCAATGTCTTGATAGCAGACTTTCTTTTATAGAATGTTTGGAAAAAGCATTCTTTATACCAGTTGCTTCATGTTCTATTAATTAATTAAGCCAAACAAGCAATAAGCCTCCTAATTCAGGCGATAGCACGGAAAGGTGTTTGTATCATTCTCACTAACCGCTTTTTCGCAATAAAGAACAGCGGTAATTGTTTATTTCCTATTGTACTTTGACGAAACGTGAGTAATTCATAGTCATACCAACAGGGTTTGTCGGTATTTTGAGTGACATTTTTAATTCCCCCGGGAGGGCTATTGTATGACGAGCTGCATTAGCGTAATGGCTAAAGTGTTGGGATACTAAGCGAAACGTTCCGAGTTCAAACCTTGTTCAGTGGATCATATTATCTTTATTTAAAAACAATATCGAAATGTCTTACTTCACGAATTTTATTCGTTTGAATAATTTTTTTGAAATTTCTAATTGCAACTAAAATTGACCATACGGAAAGTATACGCTATGGACTTTTACCTCTGCAAACTCTTCAAAATTTCGTGCAATGGTTTACTACATCTAATGCTGCACAATAACTGCGTTGAACATCGAAACAAAACTGTCATTTATGAGGGGAAGGTATTAGTCAAGAAGATGTGTAAAAATCAAATTTTTGGGCCAAATAATTTTTGTGAAATCGAATGATAAAGTGTGTCAAAGCAGTCGTAACACCATGTGTCTGCACAGGCGAGCAGTGCAGTGATGACAAAATCGCGCACAGCGCGGAGTGCGGGGAGCACGTCTCTGTAGCAATGAAAGGGTTAATGCGGCCGTGGTGGCTTTACTTCATAAACTGCGCGCTCCCCCCTAAACGTAAGTTTGCGAACTATACTATGGCGCTGCTTCTGTTGGCGCTTGCAACTGGCAACGCAGCAATCTTCCGCGTCTGGGAGGGCATGCGCGAACCGCCAAGATAAAAGAATTGAACTATAGCGTCGACAGTGGCGACTCGCGGGTCTGATGTGTACTGACGGACCGCGGCCGATTTGAAGCTTACAACCTAGCAAGTGTGGTGCCTTGCGGTGACACCACAGCATCAATAGCACAAGGAGTACCTGAAATGATGAAATGAAATGTCGTGTGACGAGGGCCTCCCGTCGGGTAGACCGCTCGCCTGGTGCAAGTCTTTCGATTTGACGCCACTTCGGCGACTTGCGCGTCGATGGGGATGAAATGATGATGATTAGGACAACACAACACCCAGTCCCTGAGCGGAGAAAATCTCCGACCCAGTCGGGAATCGAACCCAGGCCCTTTGGACTGACAGTCTTTCGCGCTGACCACTGAGCTATCGGGGGCGGACACCTGAAATGATTACATTTATGGATCAATAGCACAAGTGATTCTGAGGTTCAAAAGTGTTCAAATGTGTGTGAAATCTTATGGGACTTAACTACTCAGGTCATCAGTCCCTAAGCTTACACACTAATTAACCTAAATTATGCTAAGAACAAACACACAGACCCCCATGCCCGAGGGAGGACTCGAACCTCCGCCGGGACCAGCCGCACAGTCTATGACTGCAGCGCCTTTAGACGGCTCGGCTAATCCCGCGCGGCGATTCTGAGGAACCAGCTACCGACCCATGCTGAACACCCATGTTAGTACGTGGTGTAACTTCAGCGGAGGGCAGTGCAGACGCTGACTGTGACAGATAGTCGATCGCACAAACGGCGAATACTCTCATGGGATACGTTATTTCACGCCTGCACGATCCGTCCGCGTAGTTCTGTACGAGTTATTGGTTGACGAGTCGCATGAGTCACTACTCGCCCCATCATATCCCACACGTAATCGATTGGAGAGAAGTCTGGAGATTGTGTTGGCTAGGAAAGTTGCTGCACATCTTGCAGAGCACGAATAGTTTCACGGGTACTGTGTCGGTGAGCATTATCTTGCTGGAACAACACTTCACCTTCCTGTTGCAAGAACGGCGAAAGAACGGCTCTAGTAACATTTTGCACGTACAGAGCGCTGCTTAGCGTTCCCTCCAAAAACAACAAAGGTGAACGAGAGTTTTAGCTTATCGCGCCCCAGGTGATAAGGCCTGGGGTGGGTCCAGTATTTCTTGGATGAATGAACTCTACGAGACAGCTATCTCCAGGTCTACGTCGTACGCACAAACGACCATCACTTGCGTGCAGGTAGGATCTACTTTCGTCGCTGAAGACTACAGTGCGCCGTTTCATGTTCCAGTTGTCATCTGAAGGCACCACTCGAGGCGTGCACGTCGACGCTGTGGTGTGAGTCCCACTGCTAACAACTGCAACGCAACTCCTCTAGGCACACAAGCCCTCTTATCTGTGCTGTGGTAGCTGTACGATCTGCCACCGCTGCCCTTACAATACAATGGTCTCTTGGGGGGGGGGGGGGGGGGGGAGGAAGAATCTGTGCTGCGTGGACACCCGGAAGGGTGTGAAAATATTCGTATAACCACTGACACCAGCATCTGCCGCAGCACCTCCAAATTGTGTGACAAGTCTCCCACCACTCAGAAGACCGCAAATTGACCCCTTTCAGACTCGCTCACTTGGCAGGAGTGCGTCTCTGTGGCATGGTTGCCTGCTTGCTGCTCGTGTCTGCATCACACTGAGCCATCTGGATGTAAGCATTTCCTATTAAAGGATAGTCACAGATGGCGCTGTACTGGCTATACCACTACTCTGTTGGCGGACGACGTTGAAACCATTATCAGTACATCTACTATACCTCAAGTGGCGTACACCGTCATCGGATCAAAATTGACAACATATTTCTAGGTGTACTTTTTTTTCAGCAGAGTATACACTAATATGTGTGGTGTTCGTTTGGAGGAACACATTGAAATGCCAGCACCACAGTACTGTAGAACGCCACTAAGAGAGCTAAAATGAAATGGGGCAGTCCTTTGATAAAGCTGAAAAGGTACTGTGGCGCTAGCATTTCAGTGTATACCAGGACTGAAGACATGTGCTTGCAAACAAGCAAATAATTCACAAGCTGCGACAAGGTCTCGAATAAAATAGTGATCCGGAAAGTGTAGAACGTGTTTCTTTTATTTCTGGCCATAATCACAGATTGTTAGGTCATTAAACTACCGGTTTCGGTCAGCGATAACTATCTTCAAATGTTTTGTTTTTGTGTCCATCTTCCGCAGCAGCTCTTATCATCTGTTATTATAGGTTAACTGCCTTGAGCTGACTGCAAAGTAATTAAAAATAACTACACCAGACGCGTTTCGCTTTTATTTATAAAGCATGTTCTGTGGCATTCTGTAAATTGGATACATACGTTTGTACTTTCACTGTTTGATTGTTTTAGGTTAAAATCACATCTGCAGATTTTGGAATTTTGCGTTATTTCCTGCGCTGCACTATTTATAATTGACTTCCTTAACTGTTTCTCATTCATCACAGCTACAGTGTTTATGCCTATTCGTTTGTTTTCGTTCATGTTGTGATTGTTACCAACCTATGAAACACACACAAAATCGTTTCTGGTCGTCTCACTGTTTATTTCAGTTACATTTGTGCTATGTTCTGGCAGTTCTTCCTATGTGTGGATCGTTTCATCGACCTCTGTTACTTGGCCGTTATACACAATCTGGAAGAAACGTCCGTCCTTATGTTTTGCACACCGGTGTACAGCTCGAATCACTAGCTGTCTACGTCCGCCTGGAGCTTAGGCTAACCCGTGCAGCCCGCGTTGCTAGTGGGAAGGCTAACCTGCAGTGGAGTTGCGATCAGGCGACTCACAAGCACAACATGGTGTTTTATGAACGAGGCAGACCTCGTGAGGTCTAGTTGATGGCAATGAATTTCATTTGTTCTCGCGTGAACTTTCTGACGCTGTACTTTCATCGTGTTTTGTTTGTGGAGGTGATTATCGGCGAGATTTGCTATAAACGAGCAGGAGGTGGAGTAGTAACTGTTTGAGGAGCACATTTTCCAATATTGGTGTCGCACGTGAGGGTCTTTCTAAGGACATTTGGACTGACACGGAACATTCATTTGAAGTATAGGACTAGCGAAGGTTTAACCCTGCCTCGCGGTTCAAAGAAGTGGTGTCTACTTGACACACAGAATGGAAGAACTTTTCTTTGGTTTTTACTGTCCAGAAGAAATTAGCACGAAATTACCCGTCTGTACGCTCTTGCAATCAGCATTAGTCATGAGCGACTCCTATATAATCTCCACAGTCTCGTCTACAACAACTACCTCTCGCTGGCCGAGCCTTTTCACGAATCCTGATACAGTATACCCCTGATCGGGTAGCACATGACAGTGCATGAACTGTAGCAGCAGGAGCTCTCTCTCCCTTCAGAACAACACGCACTTATAAGAGCGTTGCTCCTGAATTTATCTCTCGAATGGTGAGGAGTAAACATGGGTAATTTCTCCATGTCTGATCCAGAATTTTACACTAAGACCACTAGTCCCCTTGAGGCACAAAACAGTGGCTACGCTGGACAGTTCTTTCGTTCTCCGGTAATATTAGAAACAACAGCTTGAGTTAGTGACCTTGGACATGAGAAAAGTTTTGAGGGGGGGGGGGGTGGAAGTACGAGGGCTGTCCAGAAAGTATTGATCGCGAAATGGAAACCACAGTGAAAATCAGAAATGTTATTTTGTAACAGTTAGCTACACCTTCGAGCTACTTCTCTACGTAGTCGCCGTTCTGACTTAGACATTTGTCGTAGCGTTGTACCAACTTTCCATTACCCTCATCATAGAAGACAGCCGCCAGTGCTTTCCGCCAGTTCTCTACGCTGGCCTACAGCTCGTTTTCTGTGCCAAAATGTTGTCTTCGTAGCCAGTGGTTCATGTGAGCAGAGATGAAACTCGGAGGGAGACAATAAATGGCGGTATTGTGGGTAATCAAACATTTCCAATTGATAACGAAGCAGGAGCATCTTCATTGCCCCTGCAGAATGCGGCTGAGAATTGTCTTGAAGAAGAAACCGCATGATAGCTATGTAATGTTGGCTGCATAGCTTCAGGCGAAATTTCTCATCAGGCCCTCGTACTTGGCGGGAGACACTATTTTCTAGACATCTTTACGCGCTCACTGTGAGCTAATAAATGAGAATAGCGCCGTGATGCTATCTAGGGTCATATTAGAGACACTGCCCAAACACATGTGTGCAAAGCTTTATCGGATTTTCAAAGTCGTTCCATTTCGCGACCGATCGGAACTTACTTTCTGGACACCCCTCGTACAAGATTATGCCCAACAAAACACAAAATGTGGCGACATTCTCCGTTTACATGGAAGTGGGCGTCTCATGCAGTTCGCAGGGGTGCACATTCACCAGCTCATATTTTCATTTAGAAAATTATGTGACAAATGATAATCCATCGCCGGCCGCGGTGGCCTTGCGGTTCTAGGCGCGTCAGTCCGGAACCCCGCGTCAGCTACGGTCGCAGGTGCGAATCTTGCCTCGGCCATGGATTGGTGTGATGTCCTTAGGTTAGTTAGGTTTAAGTAGTTCTAAGTTCTAGGGGACTGATGACCTTAGATGTTAAGTCCCATAATACTCAGAGCCATTTGAACCATTTTTGATAATCTATCGTTGGCTCACTGGATTGGGTTCGAGCTATTGTGATCGTCAGCTAATGTATAATTTCTCATATCATATTCGCAACGACTTACAACATATATCAGCCAGATTCCAGTCGAATATTGATCACCAAAGAAGAATCTATATACAAAATGTCACAAACTTGAGGGTCTTTTGGGAACCCAGTGGAGGATAAACGATCAACATAAAAATGATCCAAAAGCCTACTTCTATATGAGACTTCTGAGTTAGTATAAAATATCGAGACGCATGAGGGACAACTTTCACAACAGCGTTCGCACTGTTATCAAGGCAGTAAGATTAATATGCATTGTGTATGCAGGCTGAACAAAATATGGACGTACAAGAAATGCATCAACGTGCCTGATACGGTGTAGGAAAACCGTTGTCATTCAAAACAGCTTCCAGTCGTGTCGGAGTGAATAAATACAACACTTGTATTTCACGATGTACAGACCTTCGCATTCGTTTGATGTTAATGTACCGTTTGGTTATAATTAAACTTCTCCCATTTAACACGTTGTAGCACGGAAACTAATTACCGTACGAGTACCAAACTTGGTAGTATTAATGCCCAGAGCATGGGGTGCATGAGTCGCAGCGCCACCGTCCATTTCCAACTATGGCCACCAGATGCCGTGATCAGTCATCGTGATTCACAGTCCCACATACCTAACTATTCGCAGTGCACTTCTTGACGTATCAACATGAGTTCGGACAAAAGGAGCAGGGCGTTATCAAAACAACAGTGAAGCTGTAGCTCCTTCGAGAATATTGCCGGCTGAAAGGATTACGGAAGGGTCCTCTCTCTCCACCTGCTGTGCGAAGCATGATGAAGGAGCTCGAATCAATTTAAGAAGTGGTTCTCGTTCTCTTCAGAAGTAAGTTCGGTTACATATTACGCCATTAACAGTTTTAATGCTTATATTAATCCAATTCCTAACGTAAAGGTAGCTACTGTTAAGCACTACACTACTGGCCATTAAAATTGCTACACCAAGAAGAAATGCAGATGAAAACCGCGTATTCATTGGACAAATATATTATACTAAAACTGACGTGTGATTACATTTTCACGCAATTTGGGTGCATAGATCCTGAGAAATCAGTACCCAGAACAACCACCTCTGGCCGTAATAACGGCCTTGATACGCCTGGCCATTGAGTCAAACAGAGCTAGGATGGCGAGTACAGGTACAGCTGCCCATACAGCTTCAACACGATACCATAGTTCACCAAGAGTAGTGAGTGGCGTATTGTGACTAGCCAGTTGCTCGGCCACCATTGACCATACGTTTTCAGTTGGTGAGAGATCTGGGGAATGTGCTGGCCAGGGCAGCAGTCAAACATTTTCTGTATCCAGAAAGGCCCGTACGGGACCTGCAACATGCGGTCGTGCATTATCCTGCTGAAATGTAGGGATTCGCAGTGGTCGAATGAAGGGTAGAGTCACAGGTCGTAACACATCCGAAATGTAACGTCCACTCGCAGGTTCGAATCCTGCCTCGGGCATGGATGTGTGTGATTAGTTAGGTTTAATTGGTTCTAAGTTCTAGGCGACTGATGACCTCAGAAGTTAAGTCCCATAGTGCTCAGAGCCATTTTTGTAGCTTCCACTGTTCAAAGTGCCATCAGTTCGAACAAGAGGTGACCGAGACGCGTAACTAATCGCACCCCATACCATCACACCGGTTGATACGCCAGTATGGCGATGACGAATACACGCTTCTAATGTGCGTTCACCGCGATGTCGCCAAACACGGATGCGACCATCAGGATGCTGTAAACAGAACCTGGATTCATCCGAGAAAATGACGTTTTGCCATTCGTGCACCCAGATTCGTCGTTGAGTACACCATCGCAGGCGCTCCTGTCTGTGATGCAGCATCAAGGGTAACCGCAGCCATCGTCTCCGAGATGATAGTCCACGCTGCTGCAAACGTCGTCGAACGGTTCGTGTAGATGGTTGTTGTCTTGCAAACGTCCCCTTCTGTTGACTCAGGGATCGAGACGTGGCTGCACGATTCGTTACAGCCATGCAGATTAGATGCCTCTCATCTCGACTGCTAGTGATACGAGGCCGTTGGGATCCAGCACAGCGTTCCGTATTACCCTCCTGAGCCCACCGATTTCCTATTCTGCTAACAGTCATTGGATCTCGACCAACGCGATAGGCTACAATCCGACCTTTATCAAAGTCGGAAACGTAATGGTACGCATTTCTCCTCCTTACACGAGCCATCACAAAAACGTTTCACCGGGAAAAGCTGGTCAACTGCTGTTTATGTATGAGAAATCGGTTGGAAACTTTCCTCATGTGAGCGCTTTGTAGTTGTCGCCACCGGCGCCAACCTTGTGTGAATGGTCTGAAAAGCTACTCATTTGCATATCGCAGCATCTTCTTCCTGTCGGTTAAATTTCGCGTCTCTAGCACGTCATCTTCATGGTGTAGCAATTTTAGTGGCCAGTAGTGTATATTTCCATGCGCGCGTGCGCGTGACTTTCAGCGGTGCTCGGTACCCAGCTGCTCTCTGCGATTAGTTCCGGAGCATCTCTCGCGGCCTACCGACCTCGTCCGCTCAGTGGGGCCTGCCTTTTCTCTTCAGCTAAGTAATGTAGATTAATGACTGGGTACTACGGTGCTACAGTTTTATACTTGACATGGCCAAACTTTGGCATGCAATAGTTTAGTGTCAATAACTTCTGAAGAAGGCCGCCGGCCGCGATGGCCGAGCGGTTCTAGTCGCTTCAGTTCGGAACCGAGCGACTGCTACATCGCAGGTTGGAATCCTGCCTTGGGCATGGATGTGTGTGATGTCCTTAGGTTAGTTATGTTTAAGTAGTTCTAAGTTCTAGGGGACTGATGACCTCAGATGTTAAGTCCCATAGTGCTCAGAGCCATTTGAACCATTTTTGAAGAAGGACAAATTATTTTGGCTGAAACCTAGGTAAAGATTGGTTTCTATTTGCAACTGAGGCTGACGTGTTATTTGTTTAATTATCACAGTTGCTGACGGGGCTGCACGATGTTACAAATTCTTGAAGTCATATCCATATTTATTTTTATATTTGATGGCACGGAGAGTACGAAGAGTCTATACGCGCTGCAACGAAGTTTATGATAGTTTAAATTTTGGGTGAACTACTGAACTTAGAATTAAATGTAAGATTAAGTTTTGATTAGGATTTCAGCGTTCAGCTAACGGCGCAATCATATTTTTAGTATCATTTATGTATTAGAATCTGTTAAGTTACGCTGATGAAACTACAAAGTCATTAAGTGGCATATAAGCCGGATTTTCCGTTGAAGGATGAATGAGGACGACCATCTTACGATAGGACATCGTTCTGTACGCCTTAATTGAGGCAACATCTGTGCTTGCCTGAGAGGCGTTCCAGTCGCGCACGTTTTCCTCATTCATGACAGAATTATTTCGCGTAGATTCATTGTGCACTTAGCACTCTGATCTATTTCTGCCAGCAGTTCAGCGGAACTTGAAATTTTTTGCGTGTCTCACTTTTGAGGAACTAATTCTGTTTTTCGACAATGAGTACGTTAACACAGCGTTTCCCGTCGATGAACTTAACGTCTGAGAGAACGTTCGGACTGTTATTTAGAGAATTGGTGACTATGGTGAAAAACAGTGTCATTTATTTGTGTCACTTTGAAGTGTAATGCACCACTTAGTACAAGCTACCTGGCCTGCCGTAATAATGTGTAACTTATTTTTTGAAGACACCTCGTATAACTTTCAGATAGATACTGAATGTATCTGTCTACTGTGCAAATCCCGCATCTTCTACTATAAAATTACAAACGACGATATTTTTTAAATAGGATATGGATCAAACTGATCTGATCTGCTCTGATTATGTGAAAAATTCATACGTCTGCCGTTTTTAGCCACAATCTTTAAATTCATTACATATTCCTGAATTAAGCCTATGTATGTATTGTTCTTTTTCAAACTATGGTGACTTCCTTGAGAACGATACTTAATTTTACAGTTTTATTGATCTTTTTAATCTCCCTAACCATACATTTGTTTATAAAAGTAGCTTTAGTGTTAGAATCTTCCACACCGTTTGGAGTTACATGTTTCAATCATTTTTCAATTTTATATCTCAAAATTGTGCTTCAATTTAACGTTGCGATTTACAGTTGACTACGGAAACCCAGTGAATGGATTGATCTGAGATTTGGAAAATATAAGTTTCTATGCATTGTTAACGTGAAAACAAAATTAAATTGATATGTTACGGAAGACGCCTATTCACGCCGTGGTAAGCATGGATCCGTTTTTTCCGTAGTCCTGCTCTGGGAACTTAAACTCTGCTTGCTCAAAATTACCAACAAAATGTTTTTTTCAAGTGTATGAGCATCTATTTCGATAAGTTACACATGTGTTCCAGAGAGGGACTCCAACACGGCACGCCCCACTAATTATCTCCGTGGTGCACATCTCCACTGCAGTGGACAGGTTTTAATTTCGCTTCTTTTGAGTTTTCAGCCACTTCTGACCCTGTAAATGCGTGCAGTTCCCTCTAGTGGACACTCCCTAATGGTGCTATGCCGTAAAGTCCAAGACAATCGAATCTGGGAAAAAGCAACAGGAGCTTCAAAAAACTTGTTTATACTCAACGGAGCATGCAGTGCATGAATATGTTACTCCAGCAGAATAGTGGAGCTTGGAACATAAGGAAAGAGTCATGAGAGCTTCATATTTGGGCTGTTTCCCGAAGTGTGCGGATACCGTAATTGTTAGAACACCATCAAAGAAAGGCAAAAATTCGAACTCAAACTTAACGCTCCCAAAAAATATTCGCCGCAGTTTTCGTTAGCCGACTAAAGATTAGGAAAGAGCCATTTGAACAGTGTGGTTGACCGGCTGCATCTGATGATCCCATGTGTGACAAGATTATATATATATACAGTGTGTTTCACTAAATGTGTTTGCCTCTCTAAGTTACAAAGTAATAGGCGACAGAAATATTTATTGCGGTAGGTCGCCATAAAAACGCTACATTGTCTACGGAGCTATGAAAATAGTTTATTGTGTTAATATCCAAAGAGTTACAGCAAAAAGAGAATTTTTTTAAAATGGAACAAGAGTTATTTCTATCATGCACTGGAAACAGTAACACCTACTGTGTATACATCAATTTAAATTACATTCCTATGACTTTTAGTTTGGGGGCAGATACCACACGCTGTACGTAATACATGGCTGTGTGGTGGGTGATGGATGTTCTGGCGGTGGGAAGTTGATTTAAATGAGATGCTCCAATGTGTGTCCATGTTCCTGAATGCAAAATAAAATGCGCCTTCTAACGGATCTACGGACTAGGTGTAACATCGCCGGTGTCACGAAGCAACATGCGTCCTAAAAGCGCCTTTTTTCATCTGGGGATGTGGGCTCAGTGACATAAACACGATCCTTTAGATATCCCCATAAAAAAAAATCTAATGGTGTTAAATAGGGCGACCTTGCGGGCCATAATGAGAACCATGGCCGCCCAACTACCTACCTGCAAACCTGTTGTTTAGTTCTTCCACAATGGAATGCACAGAATGGGCTGGGTGACCATCGTGCTGCATCCACATATGGACTCTTGTGTGTAGGAGATCATGTTCAAGGAGATCACCTAAACTGTCGACTATAAACGCGTGATATAACTCACCTGTCAGTGTACCTGGGAAGTAGCGTGGACCGATAATTTCATCCCCAAGGATTCCACGCCATATATTAATAGACCATCTGCGTTGACGGTCGACAGGTCGCACCCACCGAGGATTGTCTGCGGCCCAGTAGTGCACGTTATGGCGATTCACTGCATCATAATTTGTTAACGTGGACTCATCAGAGAACGTAATACCTTGTAAAGAATCCAGAGTGAAATTACGCATGGCCCATTTACAGAATGTAACTTTCGCACGGAAATCGTTCCCATGCAGCTCCTGGGTCAGTGACAGGCGGTACGGGTGAAACCTGTGGCCGTGTACTAGACGACACAAAGATTTGAGACTGACACCAGCGACTATAGCAACGGCTCGTAAGCTGACATGACGATCGTGGTGCACTGCAGCTAAAACAGAGACCTCCGTCTCCTCACTTCTTTCAGTTCTTCGTCTGTCACTGCGGCGCATTACCAAGCTGCCTGTTTCCCGAAGTCGTTGTTGAGCACGCAAGAACGTAATGGCTGCTGGAGCTCTTCGCCTAAGGATATCTCACGGCGTACGCCATGGCTGCTTCAGTGGCATCGTGTCGGCACTCGCCGAGCATCAGCACCATGTCAACGTACTCGTTGTTCGTGTATGCCATCTTCATCTGATGTCAGTAACTGTGGTATATTGAGCCTCGTTTGTTCGTGTGGGTCAAACTGTCGGGTATACGGCGATGTGCGGCGACAGTCGGCAGTCTAACAGCGCATCGAGGAAGCTTCTCACTCCGTGACACCGGCGACGTTGCAACTCGGCCGCACCATATTTAGAAGCCGCATTGCGTTATGCGTAGCATGTGTGGTATCTGTCTCTGAAACTTTGAAGGGTTGTAGCTCCCAAACTAAAAGTCACAGGAATGTAATTTAGATTGATGTGAACACAGCTGGTGTTACTGAATCCAGTGCATGATAGAAACAACTATTGTTCCATTTAAAAAATTGTATCTTTTTGGTGTAACGGTTTGGAGAATAACACAATAAACTATGTTCATAGCTCCGCAGACAGTGTAACGTTTCTTATGGTGACCTACCGCAATGAATATCTCCGTTGCCTATTACATCGTAACTTACAGAGGCAAACACATTTAGTGAAACACCCTGTATACATACGTTTGACGTCAACGACCATTAACCACACACAGACGACACGTGACAGCACTGCTAAGTGCAGGGTATACAAAGCGTGCCATGGGTACATAGGAAACAGTGCAGTCGTTGTCGTAATGCTCAAAGGGAGCGATTTATCTGACGTCCAAAAGGGCACTATCCAAAACCGTCGTCGAGGGAACTGTGGTGCACCATGGGTTACAGACGACAGGGGTGGACGACAGTTGCGGAGATTTGTAACGGCAACTGTTGAGCAACTAATCGACCATATGAACCAAAGACTGCCAAAACTGTCTCCTCGACGACTGTTCTGCGAACGTTGCTACGTATGGGTCTCTGCAGCAGGCGCCTGATTCATGGACCCATGCTGACTGCTGCTCATAGGCAACAAAGGCTGGAATTTGCACGCCAGTACCCAAATGGACATCCATGGAATGGGAACAGTTGGTTTTTCAGATGAACCACGTTTTATGCTCCATTAGACAGATGGCCGTTCGTATATACGGCGTGAAACGTCTGAAAGCAAATGTCCGACAATGATTGTCGGAAGTGTCCAGGCCGGGGGGCAATATCTGGGTGAAAATGTCATCGTGCAAAGCACAGAGGACCAACACATGTATGCATATATCCCTGTGGACCATGTCCACTCCTACATAATATTTGTTTTTCTTTGGCACAATGGAATCTACCATCAGGAAACTCAACGTGTCACCCAGCACACAGGGTACCTAGGTTGTTTGAGGAGCACCAAATTGAGTTTACCGTAATCCACTGGCCACCAAACTTCTCAGATCTAAACCGAGTCGATAATCTGTGGGGCTACCTCGATCGGGATGTTCGGACCATGGATCCTCAACCGAGAAACCAAGTGCAGCTGCCCATGGCTCTTAAAGCGGCATGGCTTCCAGAACGTCACTGCTACTCTTCCCGCACGTCTCGCACTGGTTCGAACTGCGAAAGGTGTTCTGGCCTTCAACCGTAAAGTTTCTGAATTCTTTTAAGGACATGTGTAATTAAGTGTTTTAGCAAAATAAAGTGTATATGTTTGGGACAGTGTAGTACTAAATTACTGAAAATGGTTTTGTATAAGACCTGCTATGATTACTGTGTAACGAAGAAGAAGCCAAACACAATATACAGGAGCGTAAAATTAGACAATAAAAATGGGCTTCTAGACTAGAGTCTAACCTGGTTCAAATGATTGAAATGGCTCTAAGCGCTATGGGACTTAACAGCGGAGGTCATCAATCCCCTAGAACTTAGAATTACTTAAACCTAACTAACCTAAGGACATCAGACACATCCATGCCCGAGGCAGGATTCGAACCTGCGACCGTAGCAGCAGCGCGATTCCGGACTGAAGGGCCTAGAACCGCTCGGTGGAGTCGAACTCTCTAACTCACCTGTCTATAGCAAAACTGTGTCATCTGCACTAACAGGGCAGAACAGCTACGCAATACTGAATGAAGACGCTTGTCAGACATCAGTTTACAAAGTTGCCAAACTGTTTTCCCTTTACATCCACTCGCTACCGAAAATATTCAAGGGGCTATTTGTAGTGTTATTACACAAGGAATCGCGCTGTGGAATCTGAGTTCGTGAATTTTGGCTCATCACAAGGCAGTATGGCTTACCATATATATATACACACACCATTTGATCAAAAGCATTCGGACAGCCCTATGCTATGTGGGACGGACCAGTATTTGTTACGGCAGCCGGACCCGTCAGCATAAAAGGAAGTGGGGAGTATTGAGTTGTCAGTGGGGAGGCAGTAACAGCAGGATCAGTCAGTTAGTAGCGCTCAGTAACTTAGAACACGGATTAGTTACTGGATGTCACCTGAGTAACCAATCCACAAGGGACACTTCAAATCTTATAAAGCTGCCCAAATTGATTGTTGCTGAATGCGAAGGAGACACACGACAGAGCAACCGAACTTCATACAGAACAACGTAGATCTCATTTACCCACGGATACGGAGCGACGAGCAGTGCAGTCAGCGGAAGAAGCTGAGTCCAAAGTGGTACAAGCGATCCAGCTAGCACAGTGACAACTGTTAAGGAGTTACAGGACGAGGTCGAATAGTGTAAGTGAGCCGCGCGCGGCTCGCGGTTATGCCGTTCATAACTCGTCATCTTGTTTTGGTGGTTCCGTCGCCTCGTTTTTATTTTAATTCGATTTACTGGCGTCAGTACTTGCCGACCGCTGGCCACACACGTCAACTGTCCGACGGAAGTAGATTGGAGCGGAAAGACTGCCGGTTGGTCGTACGGTTGGTTGTTTCATTGAGCGACGTGTATTTCGTCTTTTTACCGTTTCTGGGCCTCGTCAGTTGGTCATCTTGCCGGTCGTGACTCGGTTCGTTCCTCGTGTAGAGATGTCGTCACCGATGGGCAAGAATTATCTCTGCATGGGTTGGTCCGAGCCAGTGTGCCCGAGTCGCCGTATCTCCGAGTTTCGAACGGACATCGAGTTGAGTCGGGTTGGAGCTGCAGTGAGCTCTGGACAGCCAAGGCTCGCCCGACCGTTACCGACACTCATAACATGACTGGGGACGACCTTGGTTGGTCGTTCGGTCGGTCGTTTCATTGGACGATGTGTATTTTGTCGCCGACCGCTTATGGAAACTCTCTTTGTGTGTGTGACTTGTCATTTCTCCTTGTTGTTCCACGGTGATTGGTTTTAGGATTGTCGGAGTTCTTGGTGCAAGTGTTTACTTGTAACTGTGTGTAGCTACTGTGTAAGAAAAAAGCGGAAGCGTGCTGGGCCCATAAACCAGAGGTCCGTGGATCGCAACCACGCTCTGCTACCTGTTGCAATCTGGGTTTGTGGGACAGAGCGGATCTGGTTGTGGAAAGGGGCCCAAATCAGTTGCTGCTAGTTGCACAAACATATAAACTTTATTTAGCTAAAACATTTAATCACGCATGACTTTAAAAGAATTCAGAAACAATACGGCTGTTGGCCAGAACACAAGTTATAAAAATTGCTTTAAGGAATAAACACGGCTGAAGGCCTTAGTCACAAAATAGAAGAACCAATGGCTTAAGGCCTGGATAACAAGAACTCTAGTAAGAAAATTTTATAAAGGTTTTAAAATAAAGACCTTTCAAGTTTTAATTTAAGTAGGCTGAAGGCTCAGCCGTCAGAAGGAAAAAAAATCATTTTAAAGTTTGAGAATTTTCCCCTCTATCTTAATTTGGTTACCCAGGTCTTAAGACTTGAGTTGTTCTATGTTCAGTATATGGCCTTCAGCCAAATTTATGTGAAATATTTTAGGGTAAGGCCTTCAGTCTACTTAATTTAAAACTTGAAAGGCCTTTATTTTAAAACCGTTTTAAAATTTTCTTACTGTAGCTCTTGTTATCCAGGCCTTAAGCCCTTACTTCTATTTTGTAACTAAGGCCTTCAGCCGTGTGTATTCCTTAACGCAATTTTTATAACTTGTGTTCTGGCCTTCAGCCGTATTGTTTCTGAATTCTTTTAAGGACATGTGTGATTAAGTGTTTTAGCAAAATAAAGTTTATATGTTTGTGCAACTAGCAGCAACCCCTTTCCACAACCTGATACGCTCTGACCCACGAACCCAGATTTCACTAAGATCTCCTCATAAGCCACACATTGCTATTGTGAGTGAATGTAAGGCAGGCTTTAGGTGGTGTAAAGAGCTACGCCACTAGGCGGTGAATGACTGTAGTCTAGTGATTTTCAGTGTGATACAGGGTGTACTCTGTTGAATTCATATAGAAGGGTTTGGGTTTGGCGAAACTCTCACCTGCCCTCATGGGTATGGACGTTTTTCCGTGGCTAGGATGTGGTCCCTTTATTGCGTTTAAGAAAAGCGGAAGGATATGAACACACTTTACAGTATTGTGTAATGTGTGAGCAGAGGAACAGCTTGAAGACAATAAATGTTTATCTCAGGACGAGACTGCACCCTGTCGTAAAGCAGCATGTGTAAGGCAACGGTTTGTGGGCAGTATGATATTCCTGAGGTGGGCTAGCGTACTCAGAGGCCCGCCCTGACCCCAGTGGAACGCCTATGGGGTGAGTGAAAACGTTTACTTCGCTCCATATTCAAGCGTCCAGCCTCAGTAGCTTCTTTGGTTTCGGCTCTTGAGGAAGACTGGGCTTCCATTCCTCCACTGACATTCAGACAGATCATTGAAAGCATCTCCAGCAGTGTCCAAGACGCAATAAAAGTGGAGGGTGGAAACACCTCACATAAATGCCCACCAGTACGTGTCTGGATACATTTGATAATATTCTGTAGGTCAGATCACACACGCTCTTGAATATCACTTATTTTTGCACCCACAACGTCTGCGATTACTGAACATTGAACGAGGGTTGAAACTCAAATAGTGGCAACTATTTATTCACAACCGATACAAAAGAGTTACATGTTTGCACCTGTTACTGTCCTTCAAAGTAGTCACCAGCGTTGTGTAGAACCCATTGCCAGCGATGTGGAAGACGTAGTATACCGTTAGCAGAGCCTGTTCTGTTGATGGTGTGAATGGAGTGGTCTCCTGCCTGTTGAATCTGTGGAACAGTTGTGAAGCGAATGCCACAAACAGTCCTTCATTTTCGGAATCAAATGAAAGTCACAAGGACTTAAGTCCGGAGAGTATGGTGGGTGGTACAGTACTTTCCAGTCCCACCAACCGAACAGAGCAGCCACAGTTTGCACTGTATGCGCCCTCGCATTGTCGTGCAAAATGATGGGTTGGTTGCGTAAAAAGTGTCGACACTTCTTTCGCAAAGCTGGTCACAGGTGATGGTCTAAAAACGAACAGTAAGATTGTGCATTGATGGTCTGCTGTGGAGGAACGTAATGCATAAGGGTAACACCATCATATTCGAAAACATAGTGACTCCGTTACATTAGCCCGCTCGCCCATAAGTGATTGTGTTTCCATCGATGGTGTGCACGTCGGTGACGTGGGACGGGCGAGTCCATTTGCTCGGAAGTAAGGTAGGTATGTCAACAACGTGCGCCATCAGCGGCAATAGTAGATTCTATTGCATAGTGAATCCACAGTAGTGTTGCCACTATGTAAGTTCCAACCTACATATGTCCAGCGGGCATACAACCGAATATAATAAAACAACAATGATGATGGTAGACATTTTAGAGTTTTAACCTCACGAGCTAATTTTTAGAAACTGTTGATGTGAGCATTGTCTCTAGAAACACGTTGTTGAGCTGTATATAGGACAAAAATAGGTTTGAATACTGCCAATTGTCATAAAATTTCTTCCACTTCACTAGACCGTCTGGTACAGCAACCATATGTAGACTATTGGAGTTAAAAACAATGTTCGCTGCAACGTCTTCTTTTACTAACAAAGCGTTTTGCCATCGTTAGGAACCTTCGGATTATTTATAGAGGTAACAAAATAAGGAAAACTTAGGGTATGTTCCTATCTTGCATAATTCTAAATGTGAATCAGAAGTTGTTACTGACGTTTGAATTTTCCTTTCACGACATATTGAAAACCATAAAACGGCTCTATGTTAGACTGAAGCACGTGTCGAATCAGAACCCACAGAAACCATTTTTGGGGAGGGGCGGGAGGAGGGGGGGGGGGGAATTAACAAAACTGAAGCGGAACCCATCATAAGATCATAGCCAAATTAACATAAAAATTTTAAAGAGTGACATCATTGAAGCATACTAGTCTTGTTTCTTACTAATGAACTAACCTTAGGACAAAAATGTGGTGGAATGCTACCAGTTATTACTGTAATTCCGAGTAATTGTGAAGTTTAGAACATTGTGACCCATCAGAAATATTTTCTGCGCAAATTGTAACTTTCTTTCAAAGAACAAAATATCCCACGTGGAATGCAATGGTCTCATAAACGACCACTATGCAAGTATCGTGTGAAGATTGCAAATAATACGTGCGAGCATTCAAACCTCGAATCACTGTGTGTATTTTTTCGGGGCCAGATTAGGATGGAAACCATAAATAGGTTACCAGAGAGTGGTTGTACTGTATGTGCTGTATAGGGGAATGGATTAGTGTAGATTGTGTTCCGGCGTAAGGTCAAGCACTGGCACGCCGGTCGGGAACGTTAGAATAGAGAAGGCTGTGAAGAAGATGTCAGCCAATTGCACGCCCCCCCCCCCCCCCCCCCCCCGACTATCCGCAGCCCAGCTCTCCGAGTTCTGTGATCTGGATAGAATCATTCACTGTATTACTTCTCTTGAATTACGAATTGTATATACTGAAGAGATATTTTGTTTGTCTGTTCCCTTTGCCTGCGACACATCTGTATTTCACAAAGTTAAGTACTGTAATTTATTTTCTGTAAATAAAATTCACTTATACAATTTGCTTGAATTCTTGTCTAGCGATCCCAAAAAGCAAGTATCCTAGGCACCCCATATTTGATGAGTAGGTAGGATACAATAGGTTGTTTTAGGTTTCGTGATTTATGTTGATAAGTAGAAACCAGTATAGACTAGGTGACATGTATTTGTACATAAAAGTGATAACAGGGGGTTGGAATTTACAATGAATGACTTTCGTTCATTTGGTAGTTTAGTCTGGCCTGCTAAACTTGAAGTACACTTCTGGAAATGGAAAAAAGAACACATTGACACCGGTGTGTCAGACCCACCATACTTGCTCCGGACACTGCGAGAGGGCTGTACAAGCAATGATCACACGCACGGCACAGCGGACACACCAGGAACCGCGGTGTTGGCCGTCGAATGGCGCTAGCTGCGCAGCATTTGTGCACCGCCGCCGTCAGTGTCAGCCAGTTTGCCGTGGCATACGGAGCTCCATCGCAGTCTTTAACACTGGTAGCATGCCGCGACAGCGTGGACGTGAACCGTATGTGCAGTTGACGGACTTTGAGCGAGGGCGTATAGTGGGCATGCGGGAGGCCGGGTGGACGTACCGCCGAATTGCTCAACACGTGGGGCGTGAGGTCTCCACAGTACATCGATGTTGTCGCCAGTGGTCGGCGGAAGGTGCACGTGCCCGTCGACCTGGGACCGGACCGCAGCGACGCACGGATGCACGCCAAGACCGTAGGATCCTACGCAGTGCCGTAGGGGACCGCACCGCCACTTCCCAGCAAATTAGGGACACTGTTGCTCCTGGGGTATCGGCGAGGACCATTCGCAACCGTCTCCATGAAGCTGGGCTACGGTCCCGCACACCGTTAGGCCGTCTTCCGCTCACGCCCCAACATCGTGCAGCCCGCCTCCAGTTGTGTCGCGACAGGCGTGAATGGAGGGACGAATGGAGACGTGTCGTCTTCAGCGATGAGAGTCGCTTCTGCCTTGGTGCCAATGATGGTCGTATGCGTGTTTGGCGCCGTGCAGGTGAGCGTCACAATCAGGACTGCATACGACCGAGGCACACAGGGCCAACACCCGGCATCATGGTGTGGGGAGCAATCTCCTACACTGGCCGTACACCACTGGTGATCGTCGAGGGGACACTGAATAGTGCACGGTACATCCAAACCGTCATCGAACCCATCGTTCTACCATTCCTAGACCGGCAAGGGAACTTGCTGTTCCAACAGGACAATGCACGTCCGCATGTATCCCGTGCCACCCAACGTGCTCTAGAAGGTGTAAGTCAACTACCCTGGCCAGCAAGATCTCCGGATCTGTCCCCCATTGAGCATGTTTGGGACTGGATGAAGCGTCGTCTCACGCGGTCTGCACGTCCAGCACGAACGCTGGTCCAACTGAGGCGCCAGGTGGAAATGGCATGGCAAGCCGTTCCACAGGACTACATCCAGCATCTCTACGATCGTCTCCATGGGAGAATAGCAGTCTGCATTGCTGCGAAAGGTGGATATACACTGTACTAGTGCCGACATTGTGCATGCTCTGTTGCCTGTGTCTATGTGCCTGTGGTTCTGTCAGTGTGATCATGTGATGTATCTGACCCCAGGAATGTGTCAATAAAGTTTCCCCTTCCTGGGACAATGAATTCACGGTGTTCTTATTTCAATTTCCAGGAGTGTATTTTGCACCTTTATGAGACATATACTGCAGGTAGTACATGTATTACGTCGGGCCAAGTGGGTGTCCGAAGGATTCACCGAAGGTGAATGAGTCAACTTTCTAATGTTGGACAAGAAACCACAATGCTGCCCACTTCTAAGACATCAGTGAATATCTGCATCGATTGTGCACTTGAGAATTAGCACATGCTGGAAACTAGCGCCGGCCGTTGTGGCCGAGCGGTTCTAGGCGTTTCAGTCTGGAACCGCGCGACCGCTACGGTCGCAGGTTCGAATCCTGCCTCGGGCATGGATGTGTGTGATATCCTTAGGTTAGTTATGTTTTAGTTCTAAGTTCTAGGGGGCTGATGACCTCAGCTGTTAAGTCCCATAGTGCTCAGAGCCATTTGAACCATTTGAAAACTAGCTAGCAATACAGTCGACGACCAAATGCTGAATGATCATTTCATTAATAGGAACCAAGGACATTTTGATTCAGTGAAGCTAGTTTTTAAACTTTTTACACAAATTTGGTTATGCTCTTCTGATGGGTTCCATTTAGATTTTTATTAATCTCTCTCACGCAAAAGATTCATTCCCAGAAACTATGTTTTTAAAGTCGCGTGCCAGTCCATATATATGAAAAGCAGAGTGTATGTGTCTATGCCTGGCATCTTCTCCCAAACCTCTGAATACTTTTCAACCAAATTGGGCACAAAGCAGCAGGCCTCGTGAGCATCAGGACTGTGGGGTTTATAAGCCCCTGACTCCAGAAGGAGCGGAGATATGGGCCATGCACGACAGACATATTGTGTGGGAAGAGTAGGTGCTGCCTGACCCATCTGTGTGTTGGGCAGCCTACATGTTAGAGGCAAGAAACAGATTTCCAGGTCCAATATACAGGGTGGGCCATTGATCGTGACCGGGCCAAATATCTCACGAAATAAGTGTCTAACGAAAAAACTACAAAGAACGAAACTTGTCTAGCTTGAAGGGGAAAACCAGGTGGCGCTATGGTTGGCCCGCTAGATGACGCTGCCATAGGTCAAGCGGATACCAACTGCGTTTTTTTTAATAGGAACCCCCATTTTTATTACATATTCGTGTAGTACGTAAAGAAATATGAATGTTTTAGTTTGACCACTTTTTTCGCTTTGTGATGGATGGTGCTGTAATAGTCACAAACGTATAAGTACGTGGTATCACGTAACATTCCGCCAATGCGGACGGTATTTGCTTCGTGATACATTACCCGTGTTAAAATGGACCGTTTACCAATTGCAGAAAAGGTCGATATCGTGTTGACGTATGGCTATTGTGATCAAAATGCCCAACGGACGTGTGCTATGTATGCTGCTCCGTATCTTCGACGACATCATCCAAGTGTCCGGACCGTTCGCCGGATAATTACGTTATTTAAGGAAACAGGAAATGTTCAGCCACATGTGCAACATCAACCACGACCTGCAACATATGATAATGCCCAATTAGGTGTTTTAGATGCTGTCGCGACTAATCCGCCCATCAGTAGCAGACAAACTGCGCGAGAATCGGGAATCTCAAAATCGTCGGTGTTGAGAATGCTACATCAACATCGATTGCACCTGTACCATATTTCTATGCATCAGGAATTGTATGGCGACGACTTTGAATTGGCCCCCATTCTATCGATGGAAATCTTAATGGTGCAATATATACTGATTTCCTATGTAATGTGCTACCGATGTTACTACAAGTAGCTTCACTGCATGACAGAATGGCGATGTACTTCCAACATGATGGACGTCCTGCACATAGCTCGCGTGCGGTTGAAGCGGTATTGAGTAGCATATTTCATGACAGGTGGATTGGTCGTCGAAGCACCATACCATGGCCCGCACGTTCACCGGATCTGACGTCCCGTGATTTCTTTCTGTGGGGAAAGTTGAATATTTGCTATCGAGATCCACCAACAACGCCTGACAACATGCGTCAGTGCATTGTCAATGCATGTGTGAACGTTACGGAAGGCAAACTACTCGCTGTTGAGAGGAATGTCGTTACACGTATTGCCAAATGAATTGAGGTCGACGGACATCATTTTGAGCACTTATTGCGTTAATGTGGTATTTATAGGTAATCACGCTGTAACAGCACGAGGTCTCAGAAATGATAAATTCACAAAGGTACATGTATCACATTGGAACAACCGAAATGAAACGTTAAAACGTACCTACGTTCTGTATTTTAATTTAAAAAACCTAGCTGTTACCGACTGTTCGTCTAAAATTGTGAGCCATATGTTTGTGACTATTACAGCGCCATCTATCACAAAGCGAAAAAAGTGGCCCATCTAAGACATTCATATTTCTTTACGTACTACACAAATATTCAATAAAAATGGGGGTTCCTATTTTTAAAAAACGCAGTTGATATCCGTTTGACCTATGGCAGCGCAATCTTGCGGGCCAACCATAGCGCCATCTGGTTTCCTCCTTCAAGCTAGACAAGTTTCGTTCTTTGTAGTTTTTTCGTTTGACGCTTATTTCGTGTGATATTTGGCCCGGTCACGATTAATGGATCACCCTGTATAGGCTACCCATGTAGGCCGTGTTACAGTAATATCGGCCTACCTTATCTTCCTGCTTTGTGTGGCAGCCCACACCTCAGGAGCAAGAAATGGTTTTCCAACCGCTAATATGTATAGTCTGCCGTGCATGACAGGTGTGTTGTTGGACTAGTATCAGCCTGCAGAGAAAGGTAGGCACTGGGTATGGATAAAGAGAAAGAGGAAGAAGGGTGGGAAGAGATACAGAAAGAAAAGGACAGAGAGTGGGGGAGGAGGAAAGAGACAGAGAGTGTGGAGGAGGAGAAGTTGGACACCACAGAGAGGGGGAAGAAGAAGTGGACAGTGAGAGGATGAGAGAAAGATGGGGAGCAAACGATTAACAGAGGGAGGACGAGGAGGAGAGGAAGGACGGAAAGTGTGATTAGGAAGCGTTGGACAGGGAGAGGTGTAAGAGGATGCTCAGAAATAAGGTTGAGGAGTAGATGGTCAGAGAAATGGGTAACAAGGAGATGGTCGGGGAGATGTGGAGGAGGAGATGAAGACAGTGCATGTGGGAAGGATGAGATCGATGGAGGATGATGGAAAAAAAGGTGGAAACAGGGTGGGGAAAGCGGTGCAGGCGATATTGTGTTGAAAGTATATGCAAGCGAAACTGTGTCGTAAAGGCTAATTTAAAATAATAGCCTGGTAGAAACGATATCGTTCTCTAAATTATCCGAGGCTGTGACTTCTAACTAGAAGAAGTCAATCGTTTTAAATCACTGTGACCACTTATTTTACCACATAAAACTGGCTATAATCCTGAAATTGCAACAGTGGATTTTAATAAAGTACATGTCAAAATGCTGCTATTAGAAGCGTTAATTGCAATGTGCATTAATGACAAACGAGACTATACAGTCGCAGTGACGTACATTCCATTGAGACAACGTATCAGGCAAGGCGTCAGAGTGTGGTAGGTCGGGTGGAGAAATGAGTAAATATGCGGAAGGGAGCGTCAGCCCAGAGGGATAGCCGAGGGTTTGCAGAGCAACGCGGCTGGTGGCTGCAGCCAGGGTCCACAGCGGGGCCGTTCTGTTCCTCCGGGGCTGCAGGCAGCGCGCCCAGCCGTATGATGTGCGGTCCCTCAGAGACTCGGCAAATTACGGGGAAACTTGAGTGGGCTCCTGCGGTGCGGCGCCACACAAAACTCGCGGCCAGCTCGTAACATGCTCTCTGCAGCGTGAAGCAGGCTGGCTGAGGGAAAAAATATTTCCACATCCCTGGCTCTATACTTACAGTATTAATAGCTAAAATGTACACCCCTTCTATGTCGTGAGGGGTTCAAGACGTCGCAACGTGGTCTTCGATAAGTGTTCATAGCCAGAATACAATCTACTTTCATACAGCTTTAAACATGGCTATTTCTCAGAAATTGTATATAATCTTCAAACATATGAATTATACAGCCAATAGGTTGAAAACAGCTGTTTGGTACACTGATCTAGGTGTCGACTCCTACTAAGTCTGTCTTCATCATAATGAAATTTTTGAGAAACCGTACAATTACATTGCGAAAAAGTAGGGTCAGAATTTAGACCTGCTATGCTCAAGTCAAAAACAAAAACAAAACAACATCAGACTCTGATGTTACTAGCTAGGCATACGTGCCAAAGGCTGGAAAGTGTTTCATTTTATTTATGACTTGAGCATAGCTGACCAATGCTTTCTCGCAATGTAATTTTACGGTTCCTCAAAAATTTCATCCTGGTGAAGACATCTTTAGTAGGTGTCGAAACCCAGGTCAATGTACCAAATAGTTACTTGTCAACAGGTGGCTGTGTAATTCCTGTGTTTGAAAACCTAATTTCATTGCATGGGTAATACCGATAACTGTTATATCAACCGAGATGTTGAAACAAGTATGATTTCATTGAATTAAACGATGGACTCGACGTACAGGGTACAAAGATCTTGAAAGTATGAGTGTAGTGATATATACTTTATTGATTATATTAAAACCTTTGAATGTGGTGAGCACAATGAATTATGGAAAGTACTCAAAATATTGGAGTACCAGATCATCTCACTTGCCTCATATACAATTTGTACTCTGAGCAAGAAGGCACGGCGAGAATCCTACATGGAGCAACTAAATCGATCAAGATTTAGATAGGATTACTTTAAGGTTGTAAGTTGTCAGTTCATTTAAGCGATCTGTCTGCAGAGCACATTATGAAAAATACCGGTTTAGATGAAGAAGAAAGTTGAATTACAATATCTGGGACAACTGTAAATAACATTACGTGTGCATATGATGACAGAAAATTAGGGGGCGGTGAAGATCATCTCAGAGACGTTGAAAGGAGGAAAGTTGAATTACAATATCTGGGACAACTGTAAATAACATTACGTATGCATATGACAGAAAATTAGGAGGCGGTGAAGATCATCTTAGAGACGTTGAAAGGAGGAGGGCTATTCAGGAAGTAGGGAAAGTTTTGGCATTAAAAAAAAAAACAAAGTACAAGAAATACATTTTATTATATACATCTGAAAGAGCGACTGACGTACTACTTTTCCACATAGTCACCAATACCGATAACTGTTATATCAACCGAGATGTTGAAACAAGTATGATTTCAATGAATTAAACGGTGCACAAGCTTTGAAAGACGTTCGTCGTAAAATTCTGCCGCCTGAGACTTCAGCCACTGAGTCACACCCGCCTGGAGTTCCGCGTCGTCATTAAAGCGCTCCGTTGCAAGCCAGTTCTTCATCTTGGGAAATAGGTGGAAGTCGCTTGGTGCAAGATCTGGGCTGCAGGGCGGATGGGGAAAAAATTCCCATTCGAATGAATTAAGTTCTTAAGTACAGTTTGCCGTGTGAGATGGTGCATTGTCGTGCAAAAACAAAATTTTGGACGTCAGCTTTCCTCGGAGTTGTTTTGAACTGCTGTTCTAAGGTTGTGCAAAGTTTGACAGTACTGGGAAGAATTTATGGTTGCTCCACGTTCGAGAAAATCAATAAGAAGCACACTTTGCCTATCCCAAAACACTGTCGTCATCAACTTCCTTGCTGACACGGCTGCAGACATTTCTTGGTTTTTGGGGGGACCTTGTGTGGCCCCACTTCATGGACTGTAATTTTGTCTCGCAGTTGACTTGTTTTACCCAAATCTCGTCACCGGTTACGATTCGATCCAGTAATGTCAATGTTGCATCCATTCGCTGTTCTTTATGGTACTCTATAAGCATTTTGGGCATCCATCGTGCTCAAAATTTGAGTGACAATTTGAAGTAACGAAGTCTGTGAAACTTGTGGAAGAGAAAGCGAAAGCTCCGTTATTGTGAAGTGACGGTTTTAGCGACAAAATCGTCAGTCACAATGCTCGGGCGTCCACTCTTCTCTTCGTCATGAGCGTTGGTTCGGCCATTTTTGAAACGAATGCACCATTTCCGGACGGAACATTCACTCATTACCTAGTTTCCGTACACTTCACAGCACAGTTCACGATAAATTTCTGTAGGTTTTAGGTTTTTTGTCAACAAAAACCGTATCACAGGCCACACCTCACAACTGGCCGGATTTTCGATTGCAGCGCACTCAAATTGGAAAATAGAAGAAAACCAAAATACCAGACGCGCAGAGACGTTCCTGCTGACACGGATGGATGCCGAATGAGCGGCCGAGAACGCACATATATATATGAGAGAGGGACTACACCTATCACGTCATGGTATGAAAGAGAGGAACTATGGAAGTACTTCCTATTATCAACTGTCTTGGCCCCTACTTTTCTGAAAACGATGACTGCACCCACGAAATCAGGAGACGCTTGTCATCTGGTAGAAAGGCAACGTCCAATTCTGAAAATGTTTCAAGAAGTGGAGACGTAGCCTGAACAACAAAGACCCTTATCGTAAGAGGTATAGTCGTTCCAGTTATGACGTACGGATGTGGGACCAGGAAAGTCTGAACGTCGTAGAATAGACTCCTTTTAATTGTGGGATTGAAGTCAGAGTTCCATGGACTACAAAGGGAATTAAGAAGTCAGTATTACAGCAAATGAAACGAGATTATACCTTGGAAGGTCTGACGCTAACATTGAAGCTGACCTACTTTAGGCACATCATGAGAAGGCATGAATCGCTGAAAACGTTAATGATGGGAAAGATCATAGGCACAAGCAGAAGACGGCGAAAAAAGATGACATGGACTGATGGCACCACAAAAGTAATGGAGTCCAACCTGGGAAATCTTTGGGAAATACTGCAGGACAGAACGGTGCGTTTCAGTTCATGTGGTCACGGAGAGTCGCAAGCTGACAAAACGACTGAGAGAGATATAGAAAGAGATGTATTTGCATTCAAGGTTTCCGCGACAGGGCAGTTCAATAAGTAATGCAACACATTTTTTTTCTCGGCCAATTTTGGTTGAAAAAACCGGAAATTTCTTGTGGAATATTTTCAAACATTCCCGCTTCGTCTCGTATAGTTTCATTGATTTCCGACGGGTGGCAGCGCTGTACGGAGCTGTTAAAATGGCGTCTGTAACGGATGTGCGTTGCAAACAACGGGCAGTGATCGAGTTTCTTTTGGCGGAAAACCAGGGCATCTCAGATATTCATAGGCGCTTGCAGAATGTCTACGGTGATCTGGCAGTGGACAAAAGCACGGTGAGTCGTTGGGCAAAGCGTGTGTCATCATCGCCGCAAGGTCAAGCAAGACTGTCTGATCTCCCGCGTGCGGGCCGGCCGTGCACAGCTGTGACTCCTGCAATGGCGGAGCGTGCGAACACACTCGTTCGAGATGATCGACGGATCACCATCAAACAACTCAGTGCTCAACTTGACATCTCTGTTGGTAGTGCTGTCACAATTGTTCACCAGTTGGGATATTCAAAGGTTTGTTCCCGCTGGGTACCTCGTTGTCTAACCGAACACCATAAAGAGCAAAGGAGAACCATCTGTGCGGAATTGCTTGCTCGTCATGTGGCTGAGGGTGACAATTCCTTGTCAAAGATTGTTACAGGCGATGAAACATGGGTTCATCACTTCGGACCTGAAACAAAACGGCAATCAATGGAGTGGCGCCACACCCACTCCCCTACCAAGAAAAAGTTTAAAGCCATACCCTCAGCCGGTAAAGTCATGGTTACAGTCTTCTGGGACGCTGAAGGGGTTATTCTGTTCGATGTCCTTCCCCACGGTCAAACGATCAACTCTGAAGTGTATTGTGCTACTCTTCAGAAATTGAAGAAACGACTTCAGCGTGTTCGTAGGCACAAAAATCTGAACGAACTTCTCCTTCTTCATGACAACGCAAGACCTCACACAAGTCTTCGCACCCGAGAGGAGCTCACAAAACTTCAGTGGACTGTTCTTCCTCATGCAACCTACAGCCCCGATCTCGCACCGTCGGATTTCCATATGTTTGGCCCAATGAAGGACGCAATCCGTGGGAGGCACTACGGAAGAAGTTATTGATGCAGTACGACGTTGGCTCCGACATCGACCAGTGGAATGGTACCGTGCAGGCATACAGGCCCTCATTTCAAGGTGGCGTAAGGCCGTAGCATTGAATGGAGATTACATTGAAAAATAGTGTTGTGTAGCTAAACGATTGGGGAATAACGTGGTGTATTTCAATGCTGAATAAAACAACCCCTGTTTCAGAAAAAAAATGTGTTCCATTACTTATTGAACTGCCTTCGTATGCTGAAGCTGAAAGGCAAGGCGTCTGGAATCGCCTATTCCGCTGTGAAGTACATAAAGCCAGTGTCCGTTGCTGTCTGCAGCAGGAGGACTGGCCTATACTACTAAGGTGAAATGTGTTTCTTATTGCTTCTGCCTTATAACACACACCTAATGCTGCTGTAAATCGAAGTATAAGGGTTGGACGAAAGTATTGAAACCCCGGAAGAATTTGTACTTGAACAGAAATGCACAGGTTACCCAAGACTGCAGGTGACACTGTTGTATCTGAGAGCTACGACATCTGTGCAATGATTTGTTGCAAGTGTCAGTAGCCATCAGAACAGTGTTATGCGTAGTTGTGAGTGCATTACGTCGGAGTTAAGTGAATTCGAACGTCGTCAAGTCGTTGGTGCTCATATGGTGGTTGCTTACGTAACAAAGGGAGCCCAAGTGTTTGTAGAGTCAACGTATTGCAGATTTATACCGCAAACTGGGAAAGGAGAGAATCGTCATCCACTCACTATGTGGATGAAAGTGTGTGCTGAGTGCTCGTGATGGACGACCATTAAAGCGGTGATGAAAAATAAGAGCGCGACAGCTGCAAAAGACACTACAGAACTGAATGTCCCACTCGCGAAATCTGTCAGCACGAAAAGAACATGTACGGAGCTCTAAAGCAAGCAACCGAGCTTTAATTCAAAAACCAATTTTCACTCATGCAAATACTGGTAAGAGGAAAACATGGTGCAGAAGCCCTAAAATCTGGACTATGGAGCAATTGTAGAATTATATTTCGTCGGAGGAGCCTTATTGCGCACTGTTTACAACTTATGTTCGAATTCACGTCCCAAGAGTGAAACATCGACAAGTTCAGTTATTATTTGGGCAGTCATTTCGTGGTGTTCCACAGTAACAGCGAGGTCGCATTACTGCCAGGGAACATGTCCTATTGTACAATGTTCCTCAATGGTGATGCTGTGTTCCAAGATTTCAGGGCATCAGTTCACACAGTTCACATCGTACAGGATTGGTTTTGTTAGAACAAGGATGAATGGTTCACCTCCCCTGGCCGCTACCTTCACTACTTTGGAGAGGAGGGTACGTGATCGCTATACACCTTCATTACCTTTACCTGAACTTAACTATTTTTCAGGAATAATGGCATGAAAACTCCCTTGAAAACCACACAGGATATTTATTTATCGATTCCGAGGCGACTGAAAGCTCCTTTGAATGCCAAAGGTTTTGCTACGACGTACTAGGCATGGTAATGTATTGTGTTTTCGGTGTTCCACATATTTTCCCACCTAGTGTGTAGGTCAATTTCTAGCATATCAGAGTGATCTTTGGAAGAAAATTTCAAGATTGTGAACTCACTCATGTTTCTGTTCAAGCAAACAAGCGTCGAAATGCTTGATACAAGGGCAGAGCTTACATGAGAGCCTCTCTAGCGGTATTTACTCGGCCGTCCTGCCTTTCAGTTTAAGCACATTTCTCGGACGTTTTTGTGAAAAGTTTCAGCACCAATACTAACAAGCATTGGATCATTGAGCGCGTTTTCTAGAGCCTCGGAAAACCTTTTAAAAACTACGTCATTCCTGAGATGTCACGACCTTACGCCTGCGAGGGCAACAACGTATCACACACTACAGCGTTGAGGGTTGCCTACTCGCCAGGCAGTCACTTCTCGCCGAGAATAAGATTTCTTGGCATTCCACCAGGAGGAACCTACTGGCTTCCGCGATCCACGTGATCGAAAATAGATCCTAAGTTATCCTGCCGCTGGACTGAACTTAGGCCGGCGCACGGCCGTTCATGTACATTCCAAAGACGAGGAAACCAGTTCGAACGAAAACGCTGTCGCTACCGACAGCGGCCTGGGTAGCTGTGATGCCGCCGGCGGAACTGTCTTCGTGGTTGTGGATATTGTATAACATAAGTTGTTATTGTCGTACATTGGTTGCAAACTGTTCCAGGCGAAGTTTAACCCCGTGCTAGATGGAAGAACTTAAAACTTTAACTTTGCTTCAAGATGGTATCGTCAAGACCTAGCATTTTCATTGGTGTCGCGAACTTGTTATCTATACTACCTTAGCTAGTGACTTTTCAACTTGTAAATCTTGTATTGTTATTCGTCGGAGTAGACGATCAGTGTTTTATATTTTTCTAAATAATCTTTTTGTCGAATCAGCGACATTTTTTGTGGAACCCACGGCGGATACTTGAGTTTTTCTACTTTTGTCAATATGAAATTGTTGAGGCTTTCGTGGTCACGTGTTGACATATTGGCTCGTGTTTTTTGTCGCAGGGTTTTCGTCCTAAGATTTGTTGTTGATATTTCTGGCCCTTCACCAGCACAAGTGATTGGCACTTTCAGATATTCATCCTCCTGCAGGGGACTGCAGGCTGTACGTATCAGGAACAGGAATTGAGAAGGAACGCTAATAGGGTTATATTCATTCGCAGGATTATAATGGTAAATGAGCAGACGTCAGAGTGATATGGGAATGATGAGTCGGAAACGCGCCAGTGGCCTATTAGATAATTTTTTCATTGATCTTCTGAATGCTTTGATGGGGCCCGCTACGTTGCAGAGCTGAGATTCTTTTTGGCTGCGAACTCTTTTCTCTCGACGACGTGTGGAAGAGATGCAAAGTTTTCGCACGTCACAGGCTGGTCGCCGGGTTTGTCGCACAAACCAACCCCTTCCACACTTCGTCCAGACAAAGGAGCTGTGGCGACCTGGGAACAGCTCGGGAAAGGGACATCAGTGACACATGCTCCTATACAAAAATCTGTGAAATTTGCTCCTAGTATTCCTGGAAACTAGCTGCTCACAAGTCACGCCCTACCTGCATCTCGAGAGTCATCGTCCACCGTAAACGTTCAGAATTCCTGTAGAAATGTCTATGCCGAGTTGGGTCGACGCCGCCGTGAGGATGTTCAGCAACGTAAACGTCTTATTGCCAGATGAAGAGCAAGAGCGACAAACTTCCTACTATACGGCTTCTTACCTACTAATATTCCACTTGTTCTAGCTTTGCCTGAAGAAAGTAATGTTGACTGGCTTGTAGATGCTAGAAGTTAGTGTGGAAGAACACATTTTGAATAACTAAGAATTGTATTGAATTGTCATGTTTTCTCATTCGGTAAATTAGACAGGGAGTGTTACCTGTGCGTGTTGCAGAATCGTTATCCACGCATGTTCTTCATACATGGAGTATATGACTCTGTACTGCGCAGTTGAAACTTTTCTGTTGTAAAAGGGTGCTTTCTCAAAGTCGTTTTTGTGTGCTAGCTTGCGAACCTAAGTCATAAATTTATATAAGCGTTTCTTTTGTTTGGAAGTAAATGTCTGAAATTCTACTTATAATTCTGTGAGAAATTATTTGTAATTAGGCATTCTGAAATTCGCCCTTAGTATTGATATTATTTTGTGAGGAATTCTCTAAGGTATTTTCAAACTCATTATTACTATTATTATTATTATTATTATTATTATTATATTATCGCGAGAGGGATCATTACAATAAACTTACTGGGAATGTTGGGATTTTAAGATCCTAACACAGAAATTATTAGTAGGGATTTTTAAAACTGTCTTAACGAAATGCTTCCTCGCTTGTAATATTGTAATAAATGCATGTTGTCTTAAATAAATGTCACACCCATTTCGTCCTAGCCTTCCACTCAAACAGCAATACATTGTTTCTTTATAATGTAAATAATTTTATGAAGACTACCCCGTCCTTTTATAGTGCAAATCAGAATACAATTTTTTGATGTTCATACATCTTCTGCTGTGCAGTAATGATACTGATACGCAGAATTACAACTATAAAGAAAATTGGTTTAACGGTTTTAAGAAAACGTTTAGAGGACGCCCGTACGTAGCGCTAGGAATGAAAGAAGCTTATGTCATCTGTATGTGTGGATAGTCTTGTGGTGTTAATTTGTATGACAAAACATCTTGTGTACCTCACATATGCCATACACTAATCCATGTGTGAGCCGTGGCGGCTCTAATACGGGCGGTATGGCTTTCCACTGGCGCCATTAGCTGCTTAGGTTGCCTATGTCGAGTCGATCGTGTGTCACCAACTACGGTCTTTGGTAGAGGTGTGTGTGTGTGTGTGTGTGTGTGTGTGTGTGTGTGTGTGTGTGTGTGTGTTGTTGGTTTGGGAGGACCTCTAGAGGAGTTGGCTGAGGGGCACGTGGCTGGCATGTTGTCACTTTTCGGGGACTCCAGCTGTCCGGCGCGGGTCTCGAGGAACGGCGTAAGTCGTGGGCAAGACTGGTCGGCTCGCATAAGAACTGGTAGCGGTGGACGGCACGAGGAGAGACGGACGTCCATGCAACCTCGTCGACAATCTCCCGTGGAAACTTAAGGTTTACGCCACCTCGAAGGTCGTCTGTGTGGGTTGTAAGCAGTAATGCCCTGCATGGAATCCAGCAAGTCGCGGCTCCTCCTCACCTGAGTGGAGTCAAGTGTGTTCTTATTTTGATCACCTGATATTGTAAGGCAATACCTGTGTTGTATGGAAGAGGCCTGTTGTATTAACGCACCTACCAGTGTTTGAGCGCTGACTACCGGTCAGTGCTACTAATTCCAGCTTATGTTCCATGCCATATTTCGTGAAAGAGTATTCCCTGTGATAGGTTTCGTGAAGGGAATAATTTGTGGCAAGGTGGTATTTTCGTATGTTTGTGTTATTGAGTCAGCGGGTGCAGACATGATTGGTAACGCATATTAGTAGTTTTAAGGAGTGTTAAATGTAACCTATTGGTAACCGCATGCCATTAATCTATACAGGGTGTTCGATTGATAGTGACCGGGCCAAATAACTCAAGAAATAAGCGTCAAACGAAAAAACTACAAAGAAGGCAACTTGCCTACCTTGAAGGGGGAAACCAGATGGAGCTATGGTTGGCCCGCTAGATAGCGCTGTCATAGGTCAAACGGATATTAACTGCGTTTTTTAAATAGGAATCCCCCCTTTTATTACATATTCGTGTAGTACGTAAAGAAATATGGATGTTTTAGTTGGACCACTTTTTCGCTTTGTGGTAGATGGCACTGTAATAGTCACACACGTATAAGTACGTGGTATCACGTAACATTCCGTCAGTGCGGACGGTATTTGCTTCGTGATACATTACACGTGTTAAAATGGACCGTTTACTAATTGCGGAAAAGGTCGATATCGTGTTGATATATGGCTATTGTGATCAAAATGCCCAACGGGCGTGTGCTGTGTATGCTGATCGGTATCCTGGACGACAACATCCAAGTATCCGGACCGTTCTCCGGATAGTTACGTTATTTAAGGAAACAGGAAGTGTTCAGCCACATGTGAAACGTCAGCCACGACCTGCAACAAATGATGATGCCCAAGGAGGTTCAAATGGTTCAAATGGCTCTGAGCACTATGAGACTCAACTTCTGAGGTCATCAGTCCCCTAGAACTTAGAACTACCTAAACCTAACTAACCTAGGGACAACACACACATCCATGCCCGAGGCAGGATTCGAACCTGCGACCGTAGCGGTCTCGCGGCTCCTGACTGTAGCGCCTAGAACCGCACGGCCACTTCGGCCGGCCCCAAGGAGGTGTTTTAGCTGCACGCGTTCTATTTAGCGACGAAGCGTCATTCACGAACAGCGGTAACGTAAACGGATTCTAATACGCACTATTTGGCAACGGAAAATCCGCGATGGCTGCGAAAAGTGGAACATCAGCGACCTTGCCGGGTTAATGTATGGTGCGGCATTATGGGAGGAAGGATAATTGGCCCCCATTATATCTATGGAAATCTAAATGCTGCAATGTATGCTGATTTCCTACGTAATGTTCTACCGATGTTACTGCAACATGTTTCACTGCATGACACAATGATGATGTACTTCCAACATGATGGATGTCCGTCACATAGCTCGCATGCGGTTGAAGCGGTATTGAATAGCATATTTCATGACACGTGGATTGGTCGTCGAAGCACCATACCATGGCCCACACGTTCACCGGAACTGACGTCCCCGGATTTCTTTCTGTGAGGAACGTTGAAAGATATTTGCTATCGTGATCCACCGACAACGCCTGACAACATCCGTCAGCGCATTGGTTTTGGTTGTTTTGGGGAAGGAGACCAGGCAGCGAGGTCATCGGTCTCATCGGATTGGGGAAGGATGGGGAAGGATGTCGGCCGTGCCCTTTCAGAGGAACCATCCCGGCATTTGCCTGGAGTGACTTAGGGAAATCACGGAAAACCTAAATCAGGATGGCCGGACGCGGGATTGAAGCGTCCTCCTCCTGAATGCGGGTCCAGTGTCTAACCACTGCGCCACCTCGCTCGGTGTCAGCGCATTGTCAATGCATGTGCGAACATTACGGAAAGCGAACTACTCGCTGTTGAGAGGAATATCGTTACACGTATTGCCAAATGCAAAATGCATTGAGGTTGATGAACATCATTTTCAGCATTTATGGCAGTAATGTGGTATTTACAGGTAATCACGCTGTAACAGCATGCGTTTTCAGAAATGATAAGTTCACAAAGATATATGTATCACATTGGAACAACCGAAATAAAATGTTCAAACGTACCTACGTTCTGTATTTTAATTTAGAAAACCTACCTGTTAGCAACAGTTCGACTAAAATTGTGAGCCATATGTTTATGACTATTACAGCGCCATCTATCACAAAGCGAAAAAAGTGGTCCAACTAAAACATTCATATTTCTTTACGTACTACACAAATATGTAACAAAAAATGGGGGTTCCTATTTTTAAAAAACGCAGTTGATATCCGTTTGACCTATGGCAGCGCCATCTAGCGGGCCAACCATAGCGCCACCTGGTTTTCCCCTTCAAGCTAGACAAGATTCATTCTTTGTAGTATTTTCGTTTGACGATTATTTCGTGAGATATTTGGCCCGGTCACGATCAATGGGAGCTTTTACTCCCAGGCCATTATTCTGTGAAGCTATATTTCCGCAGATTACTGATCTCTTTTCATGTGCGTTGGTAGGGAAGTTTTTGCGCCAGACGGCGCGTTGCTGTTCCCCGGGCCCGGTGCAGAAGCGTGTTTGTTCGTTGGCGCGGTGGCACTCCGAGCGTGGCACGGCGTCTTGGTACGTCGGCAGTGTGGGACGTGTTAAGTAACGTTGATCTTTTCATGTATGCCGCGGATGAGTGCCGCCGTTCGTGCGCGGATCAGAAGTTAGATCTGTCTGGTAAATTTAAAAATCTCACGAGCTTAAGGCGCGTTCGCCAAGCCTGAGGTTTTTTGTCGTTATTCCTCTATAACTGTTCTTTAAAGATGGCACACTTATCACTACTTATCAACGTGTGCAGTTTAAAATCTGTTAGTTATCAACATAAACCGGTGAACCTCACCTTGATCCACAGTCACTAGCTTCTACAATTTCTGCGAAATTTGGCTGCTCGTTTCTCGTTGTCTGTCTTGACCGTCTGCTGTAACTCTAAGCTCACTTTGAAAATTGGATAACTGTTTGGTTAGTAAGGATTTCGTCAAAGTTTCAACTACATTTCTATTGCATGTACTTCAGCTTATCTTCAAATATGGGCAATTGTATATTTATTAAGTTTTGTTGTTAATGTTTGGCTGCGATGCATGGGTGCAATTTTTGTTTAATTTTTGTACCTTTCTAGGTAGTGTGTTTGAGGGACTGTGAGTTTATTGTTTAGGGAATTTTTATTGAGGGTTATGCATTGCTAAGCGGCCTCTCAACAGATTCACTCAGTGGCGTGTCCTGTGAGCAACCCGAGATTTGGATGAATGTTGTTCAACAGTGTAACGGTCAGCTAGGCATGAAATTCGTTAATACATTTAACAGCTGTTACTTTAATTCATTTGGTTGAAAAAATTGTTTGTTGAACCTGCTTGCACGCACGCTCAATTGGTGAAACTTTTGCTTTTGGGACTCTGAACTTCCAATTTTCACGTCCTTTTGGTATAACTGTTAGTTTTTCGTAAAAAAAGATTTTAGCCATTTTAACTTTATTCATTTCATAAGTTTTTAAATTGCAATATTAATACTGTCATTAAGTAATAAAGTGTATTACATGAAACAAATCTATGGGTCCACCTCCCATGATTTTCCCTTAAGCTGTCTCAAACTTAGTCCTGAGGTATAAATGTGAGTGGACCATATTTTATTTCATGTTTATTTTAAAGTGTGCTTTGTCAAGTAGAACAGAAATGATTCAGTGTTTGTGATAGTGTGTTTGTGTTTTCCAATGTAGTCTCTGAACATCTAGTCTCCAATAAAAAAAAAATTTGATGGTAACAGACAGAAAATGTAATAAGGTGTGATCACGTCCCACTGCAAAAATCATGGCATTACAATTGTCGTTCAAACGTCTCCAGTTCTTTCTCAGTACAGTCCGTAACAACCTTCGGCTCTTGTCGGGCAAGTTGCATTGTTCTAGGTATCGCACACATAAAAATAAGAACCATTGTAAGTATATATAAGCAAATAACGACCCAGATTGCCAACTACAAAAACAAATATTTTTTAAAATTTATCACAAATGTAACCTTTATTATTGAAGTAGCCAACGAATACACGAAGAAATTGGAAAAAACTAAACCCTCATTTTTTTAAGGTGTTTTCACTCTGGAATGTAATTTTAGAAAACTTTCCCAAAATTGTTTTTATCTTCATAGCAAGCAAAACATACGAGAAACCATTGGCGAAAAGTAACCTCTCAATTGTTTTAGGGAGGTGGTTCTAATCTGGAACATAATTTAAAAATTTTCACTAAATTAACATTCATTATTATAGTGAGCAACGAATGTGATAAGGAATTGCCAAAAGTGAACAATCAATTATTTTGTTGAGGTGGTTTCAGTTTGGAACCAATAGCACATAAAGTGTTCAACCATCTTGCATTTCATATGCCATATCTGAGAGCAAATTCATATTTGTTCTAGACATAATCCCACATCTCGAATCTTCCATGAACTCATAATGTTTAAGCAAATTGTAGTCCGAAATAACAACCAAAAGTGTGCCTAAAATGTCATAAATTTTGTGTGAAAACTATGCTGTCCTGTTATTTAATTTCGAAACTACTCAGGAAAGCAGACGCACGGACACAGATTTACATTGCCATGCCATTGATATACTTGCGTTCACTCTCAATGATCTCAATCTTCTTCTTCATGTGCCGTCTCCTCTAAGAAGGTTGGCTGTCATCATGGCAATTTCTGATCTTGATTTGGCCGATCTAAGGAGTTCTGACGTTGAACAGTTGTACCAATTTTTTAAATTGTCAATCCAGGATGTCCGTCTTCTACCCCTCGTTCTCTTCCCACAAATTTTCCCTTCTAGTATTATTCGCAATATTTTGTAATTTACTCCCCTAATAACATGGCCTAAATATTGTAGCTTCCTTACTTTAATAGTTTTAATTAATTCTTTTTCCTTTCCCATTCTTCTTAGGACATCTTGATTAGTAATCCTCGACACCCAACTAATTCTAAGTATTCTTCTATATGCCCACAGTTCAAAAGCTTCTAAACTGTTCATGTCCTTCTTTTTCAATGTCCACGCTTCCATTCCGTATAATAATTTTGAGAATACATAGCATCTTAGCAACCTCATTTTTGTGTTTAAACAAATGTCTCTCGAACAGAATGCATTTTTCATCTTATTAAAGATACTTCTGGCCTGTCCTATTCTCGATTTAATTTCTTCTGAGCTTTCAATCTCCTCATTTACAATTGTTCCGAGATATTTAAATTTACGTACTTGATCGACTCTTTCCCTATTGCTTGTAAGATTTTCTTGTTGGTGTGTTTTAGATATCACCATGAACTTAGTCTTGCTTACGTTAAGAGTCAAGCCAAATTCTTCACTTTTTTCTGCGACTTTGTCAAGAAGTAATTGTAGATCTTTGAGGTTTCCAGCTAGTAGTACAGTGTCATCAGCAAACCTAACATTGTTAATGTTTAGCCCATTCACTTTAATGCCAGCTATTTCATTTGATAGAGCTGCCTGGATTATGTCTTCTGAATACATATTAAACAATAAGGGTGAGAGAACGCAACCTTGTCTCACACCCCTCTTTATTTCTATATCATTCGATAATTCATTTTCTACCTTCACGGTTGCGGTTTGATTGTAGTAGAGGTTGTATATAATGCGGATGTCTTTCTTATCAAGTGTTTTCTTTTCTAACAATTCTATGAGATCTCAATATGGCCACTTAAATAAAAAGCATGTCACAATATCCTACAAAAACGTAGCGCAGTCTTCGTGCTGGCTGTAGCTTTGAAGGCTATAAATGACTGCTACAATGCAGTACATTTGTAGAAGTACCTCAGTGTACCACTAGATATCTGTCTTACAATATCAACGATGGTTTCATGCTAAAGGCACTGATAGTTCAAAAGAAAATTAATAACATTGTGGTTTCAGATAGAAACCCCCGGTAATCAAAGTGTTAAGATAAATACCATACGTAGAAAGAATATCACACTCTGTGGGTACACACTGCACTCGCATTCGGGAGGAGAGGACGACGGTTCAAACCCGCGTCCGGCCATTCTGATTCAGATTTTTCGTGATTTTCCTAAATCGTTTCAGCCAAATGCCTGGATGGTTCCTTCGAAGGAGCACGGCCAACTTCCTTCTCCATCCTTCCCTAATCCGATGGAACCGATGACCCTGGTGTTTGGTCCCTCACCCCAAATCAACGAACCAACCGACTCTGTGGGCGACCTATAGCGTTATCTCTGTTGACTACGTGTAAAAACATCTTCGTAGCTCTGCTTAGCTATTTACGCTATTTTAAATCTGTACTATGCACAAAATAGTAGAAAATTCCATGTAATGTTTAATATGAGTGAGATTTAGCATAACTGAACCAAAAGAATGCTGTAACTGAAAGTTCTAAAATTGGCAACTAACTCCGAACTTCCTCCCCATTCTTATCACCGGATTAGAAAAAAATGGTTCAAATGGCTCTGAGCACTATGGGACTTAACATCTGTGGCCATCAGTCCCCTAGAACTTAGAACTACTTAAACCTAACTAACCTAAGGACATCACACACATCCATGCCAAAGGCAGGATTCGAACCTGTGACCGTAGCAGTCGCGCGGTTCCGGACTGAGCGCCAAGAACCGCGAGACCACCGCGGCCGTCCCGGATTAGAACATTAAAATATAAAACATACTTGAGACTAAGCTATCTCTATATATTTATCATTGAACTTCAACTAAAACACAGCCCAAGAAAAAACAAACACAAGAAGAAGGAAAAAATGACGCTCAAATTCGGGAGTGCAAGGAACATAAACCAGAGGCAACAAAATTGAAAATCCAGAACACTTCATTACCAAACTTCATGTTAATTACAAACTTGCAACGGAAAAAATTTAATTACGAAGCCGTTCAGTCATCTGTTACAGAACAGGCACAACCCGCCCCATAGATCCCATATTGTGCAAATATCACCCGTCCGCAGTATCGTCAACAGTCTAGTTGCAGGACAGTAAAGGTTACTTCTAAAACGAGAAATGAACATACATATAACAACAAAATAAAATTGCTTTTAAACCCCCAACCCGGCCGGAGCTCGGAATTGTAATAAACTTTAGCAATTATTATGAAGAATATTTTCGTAGATAAGAAGAAATTTTGTATTTCATTAAAACCAGCTTTAAATAAAGACACACTGCGTCAGGTAATGGCTCTATAATAACGGTTCACAATTTAATTTGTTTTTAAGAAATGAAACTCTAACAGCAGCCGTCCAGCAGCAAAACTATTTGCGAACGGTTACTGCCGTAAGCTAAAGGGTCAATGGTTGCAAATTGGAGTAAGGAACAAAGATTCCCTTTCAATAGGCTCAGCACCACTTAAGAGAGCTTAGTAAAATCTAAATCGCTAAAAGACAAATTCAAAACAACTTTAACAGAGCACTTAATAATGCAATCTCTATCTTTTAAGTGCAGTCAGCACATCAGCTAATAAAGATAACACAAAATTCACATTAAACTACACTGCTGTTAAGCTCAGGCTGTATCCTATTACAGCAATTAAAGCTCGGGCAATGAACGAAGATTTTTGGACCCGCAGTTGCTCACCCTTATCATGGCGAAGTGGAATTCACCTTTATTCAACCTCACTAAACAACTTTCCAACTGTCTAGACGCCTTCTAACGTGGCACTAACAAAAGGCTCTTAGGATCAACCGTATATCGCTTTAGCGAGCTGCACAATGTGCCCCCCCCCCCCCCACCCGCCGCCAGTGCGATTACAACGGCCGACTCAACTAATATTAATATATACGGCAGAGGCGCCATTTAAGAACATGCGGATCGATAACACCTTCGAAGTCACCAGTTCACTTTTGTTGGTCACTTTCAAATTATACCTGTATACCTGCACAGAGATTTCGATACTACTGCAGCCGGCTGGCGCCATGTTGCTTGACTAGCGCCTGCTTGCGTGCATTCGGAATCGAAGGAGTGTCGAAGGGGTTGCCTACCCGAGGGCAGGGCGCCCTGCTATCGCATCATTACAGAGGAAGGTTGTAGCCACCACTGAGTTTAAATTTTAAACTTCTGCGTCACAGTGAGAGGCAGCTACAGGGTTTCAAAAAAGTCCCTTTTAATTGCGTTGCGCAGTCTATATTTGGTTGAAAACAAGTTAATATTCAGTTGCAAAAGACGGATGATATTTGTTCATTTCTACATGATAAACATAGCCTAAGTAAGGCTAAAGTGTTGTGGAATAGAATCATCCTCAACAGCACAAATAATTGAAGCATCTCTGTTTGTCCCACTTTACCATCTATCCTCATAATAAATCCGGAAAATCGTCGTATCTGTCTGTTTGTCTTTGAACACGCTAATCTCCAAAGCTACTAGATGAATTTTCATGCGGGTATCGCAGATAACCTTTGCTTAGTTTGCGGCACCATATAGGCTTTAGTTTAACTAAATATGACCACGAAAAAAGGAATGGTGCTCACAAAGACTTTCTTGTCTGAGTCTGTCTGTCTGAACACACTAATCTCCAAAACTACCAGACAGAATTCCATTACGGTTTCACTGGTAGCTTCACTGCAGCATGGGGCACCGCAAAAGCTATATTTTACGGAAATTAAATCACGAAAACAAGATATTCATACATATCCTTACGGAAAAAAGTTGCAACTACAAAAAATAGTTAATGTCGAGTAATGAGATTTCGGGAATACATTTGTCTAAGTAACGTATTTAAGTGACTGACATTGCAAGATGAGAGATTAATGCAAGTGCGAGGAAGCCATTGAAATAGTGAAATGCTAGTACATTAATAACAGGTGTAACAGACAGAATGTTGAATGCAAGCATGCAAACATACATGCATTGTGCTGAATAGTTGCCAGATGACAGTTTTTAGGATGGAGTCCCATGCCTGTTTGTCGATCAATACAGGGTCGGTTAATGCTGTTTGTGGATGACGCTACAGTTGCCGTCGGACTATGTCCCGTATGTCATCGACTGGAGATAGATCTGATAATGGAGCAGGCCAAGGCAACATGTGGACACTCCGTAGAGCATGTTGAGTTACAACAGTGGTATGTGAGCGAGCGTTATCCTGTTGGAAAATACCCCCTGGACTGCTGTCATGAATGGCAGCACAACAAGTTGAACTATCAGACTGACGTATAAATTTGATTTTAGGTCGCGTCTGACAGCCGCGAGACAGCTCCTACTGCCATTAACAGTCGCTCCAGATGCAAGTCCAATGTGTCTGGTACGAAGACGGGTTGGTTGCAGACCCTGAACTGGCATCCTTCTAACCAATACCGGCCATCACTGCCTCCAAGGCAAAACCGGTTTTCATCAGAAAACACTCCAGACATCCACACTCACTTCCTACGAGCTCTCGCTTGACACCACTGAAGTCGAGAATGGTGGTGGTTTGGGGTCAGTGAAGCGCAGCTAAGGGGCATCTGTCTCGGAGCTGTTCGTGTAGTAACCGAGTTGTAACAGTTTGTTGTGTCAAGATCTTGCCAACTGCTGCTCAGAATGCTACTGAAAATACAGTACGATGCGCCAGAGCCATACGCCGAAGACGACCGTCTTCCCTCTCGGTAGTGCCACATAGCCCTCCAGAGACCGGTCTTCTTGCGACCGTACATTCTCGCGACCGCCGCTGCCAGAAATCGTGTTTAGACCTCCTACACGATCTTGTTAAAACTCATTGAGGTGTTGATAATGGCGTCTTCGTCGCAGTAAAAGCACTCTTGACTAACATCAACTCACAACGTCCAATCTCCAGCTAAGGATCACGATCGCTAGGGCGTGTATTTATAGTAAACCTGATTTTCATCCTGATAGTGGCGCTACTAGATACACTATTATTTGACTGGCGAGAATGTTTAATAGGCATTATCTTTCTGATCTAGAAACACGTCAACTAACTTTCGTTGATGTCGCACAATTCCTTCTTGGTTTGCAATTTTGTTTTCGGTCAGTATGCAATAAAAATGTATGTGTGTTCCACATCTCCTCCGAAACCACATTGGTACTCATATCACATACTTCCTGGAAAGAATTGCTGTGGGGGTTAGAACCACGCATCTGTCAAAGGGATGGGAGTGGGGTGGGAGAGAGAATGTGATGTATGCCACAATGTATGAATATCCGGATTTCATTCATCCAGTATTCGAGAACGAGAGCACTTAGTGATTTGACACATTGCATAATACACACATCAAAAGAAAAAAAAATTGCATCACACCGGTTCCCAGATCTCCTAAAGATAGACGTTGACTATGGATATTGTATAACAGACACAGACCCTTTGATTGTACAGTGATGTCATAAACCCGCCCAAGGATGTAAACAACGACTGATGAGCGGCGCCCATTAGATAGAGGGGGCCGACAGATTATGACTCGGAGGACCCTTGACAGCAACGCCACCATGTTGAATAACTGTTTTTGTGCAGCCACAGGACGTCGTGTTACGACTCACTGTGCGCAATAGGCTGCATGATGCGGAACTTCACTTCCGACTTTCATGGCGAAGTCCATCTTTGCAACCACGACACCACGCAGCACCATAAAGATGGGTCCAACAACATACCGAATAGACCGCTAAGGATTAGCATCACGTTCTCTTCAACGATGAGTGTCGCATATGCCTTAAACCAGACAATTATCGGAGACGTGATTGGAGGCTACCCAGTCAGGCTGAACGCTTTAGACACACTGTACAGCGAGTGCAGCAAGATGGAGGTTCCCTGCTGATTTGGGGTGGCATTATTTGGGGCCGACATACGCCGCTGGAGGTCATGGAAGGCGCCGTAACGGCTGTACGATACGTGAGTGTCATCCTCCGACCGATAGTGCAACCATATTGGTGAAACGACATCGCTCAACTTGAGTGGCCAGAATGTTCTCCAGACATGAACGCTATCGAACATGCCAGGGATACATTGCAAAGGGCTGTCTATGTACGACGAGACCCACCAACCACTCTGAGGGATCTACGCCGAATCGCCGTTGAGGAGTGGGGGAATCTGAACCAACAGTGCCTTGAGGAACTCGTGGATAGTATGCCACGATGAATACATGCATGCATCAATGCAAGAGGACGTGCTACTGCGTATTAGAGGTACCGGTGTGTACAGCGATTTGAACTACCACCTCTGAAGGTCTCGCTGTATAGTGGTACAACACGCAATGTGTGGGTTTCATGAGCAATAAAAAGGTTGGAAATGACGTTTATGTTCATCTCCATTCCAATTTTCTGTACAGGTCCGGAACTCTCGGAACCAAAGTGATGGAACACTTTTTTTTAATGTGTGTATATAGCTAAAATGCGCAGTATAGAGTGTTTCAGAACGAGACATTTAGTTTCTTTCAACTAACTAACTTTACGCATAGTTTTAAATATTTACCAGACGTTTTCAGGTTGCCAACCCCCACAAAATGATGGAGACCCGGTAGTCAGGGAGAGGCAGGAAAAGGCAACGATTGTGAATAGGGCCGTAATCAGCTACCGTTGGCTACAGTAAACACATACACTTTATTTGAGGAAATAATTTTCAACAATCATTTTAAAGGAATTTACTACACAGACGGCTGAAGCCCTTACTAAGAAAGAATTCAAAGTTATTTGTCGTCTGAAGGCCACAAGCAACTTCAGAATACTCAACAAAAAAAATGGCTCTGAGCACTATGGGACTCAACTGCTGTGGTCATCAGTCCCCTAGAACTTAAAACTACTTAAACCTAACTAACCCTAAGGACATCACACACACCCATGCCCGAGGCAGGATTCGAACCTGCGACCGTAGCAGCAGCGCGGCTCCGGACTGGAGTGCCTAGAACCGCACGGCCACCACGGCCGGCAGAATACTCAACAGCTGAAGGCCTGAATTACAATTGAGGAAAACAGTTAGACGTTAGCAAGTACTAAGATATTTTTTTCTTAAACAATCAAAAAACTGTAACAAGCTATAGTAACGGCTGAAGGCCTCATTAAGAAAGAATTCAAGATTATTTGTCGGCTGAAGGCCACAAGCAATTTAGGAAAATACTCAACGGCTATTACACGTTAAAAAATACTAAAACCTTTTTAACAATCTTAACAAACTGTAACAAACTATAGAGGCGGCTGAAGCCCTTATCAAGACAGAATTGAAAATTATTTGTCGGCTGAAAGCCACAAGCAATGTTACAAACAACTAACAACTAACGGCTGAAGGCCTGATTAAGAAAGAATTCAAAATTATTTGTCGGCTGAAGGCCACAAGGAATTTCGGAAATACTCAACGGCTGAAGGCCTGAATTACAAATAAGGTAGGCAATTACACATTAAAACATTAAGGTAAATTTTAAACAATTATGACAACTTGACCAAGTAAGACGGTGTGATCCACAGACAGTTCTCCACAGACTGACCTGAGGAAGGTCATCACAGCTGTGCAAGTGGTGAGACTGGCAGCCAAGAGTAATCTTCACCTAAGCAGGGCAACTCAAACTAGAGATTGTTTAAACGGCGATCAACCCTCTTACCATATCCACCTAATACCAGTTAACCAATACAACGATGGAATAATTCAGGCGAGGGCGAAGTGACAGATAGCACTGCATCCTCAGAATCTGGTGTTTAAAACACCAAAAGGCAGAAGGAACCACTATAACCAAGGTAGACAACGGAAACAATTATCCATACCCCAATCAAGGAAGCTGTCAAATTACACCCCATGCTGGACAGCATCGGCAAGATGAGGAAAAGTACACTGCCGCAAATTATGCTAACCTCGGAAGACAGGTAACTGGGGTGTTAGCGGCCACTAGGCAGTAAGATACCACTGGTTGCACTTCATCAATAACAACACCAAATTCAAACTAATATCAAGCTGTAGAAGGCGGCTACTAGCTTCCGCCAACCTGACAGACTCCACTTGTTGTGGTTGGTCTCACGAACCCTGAGAGCAGCAACACGCATACAACAGCGAGATCTCAAACAGTGGAGGTTTCACTACTGGATAAGGTTCACGCTACTTCAAACATCCTGGGTTCGGTTGTCGGCTACAGCCCTTCGATCCAACAGTGGCTGCACGCCGCCAGCGGTCCCAGCCTACACTCGAGCTGTGGACCTGATTGCTGCTCCGTCCGAAGCCGAACCGCCTGACACACACGACGACCCGGAAATACAAGCGGTCGCACCAAAGATAGTACCAAAGCACTGGCTGTCGATAACCGCAGCTGCTTCCCCTCGTGGACAAACAATAGTAGCAAACTCAGTGGCGCCATTAACACAAGAAGGAAACGAAACGCCGCTAGCACTATTACAAGATGCCAAGTTAAGAACGGCAACAACGTGAGCTGCACATGGCTCAATGATAAAAAGGAAAAGGTTTATCTTTAACTACATTTTTGGTGTTCCTGGAGTAAAACTGTCGCATCAAGAATGACGTCCTAGCCGTTTACATTTATTGCATCTTTGCTACTAACTTTATTCGCAACATATTTAGCAGACTGTGTCCACAGATGTTGTCGAATATACCCACAAAATTACATCATTGTACGACACGCAGTTCAGGAGATGGAAGGAGGAGATGGACAGAGAAAGGGAAGAACAGGAGATCGACATCGAAAGGAAGGGGAAGGAGATGGTCAGTGGGGGGGGGGGGGGGGTCGATGAGGAGATGAGCGGGAAGGAGGGGGGGGGCGTATGGGTGAGTAGGAGATGGATAGAGAGAGAGGCAGGACATGATGGACAGAGAATGATGTTGGACGAGGTGGACGGAGAGAAGGGGGAGAAGGTGGCGGACAGAGCAGGGGGGAGGGTGGCGGAGAAGACGGACAAAGACAGGGGGAGAGAGGAGATGGACCAATAGAAGTAAATATATGCCAGAGTAACACAGGGTACAGTGTTAGCACTCCATAAATAACCCGGGTTATTTATAATTTAACAACGTATATTGAAGGAAATCCTTTTTGTATGCTCTTGGTACCGCTCTCTGTCATGCGATCTGGGATTTATGAATGTTAATAACTTTTCATAGAGTTTACATATATAAAATTTCCTGGCAATTCACACTTAAGTATACGGAATAGGGCTCGTAGAAGTACTTTCAAATTATTTCTCTTACTGCTCCACTCTCAAAGAGCACATGAAGAGGAAAATGAAAATCCACATCCCTCCGTGCGAGATTTGGTTTCTCTTAGTTTGTTACTATAGTCAGGACGTGCAGGAGGAAGTCAGCAAAACTTTTTTTTTCATTTGGAATAGGAAGGTGGTGATTTTAAATTCTCGCCACAGCAAAAAATGTTTTTGTTTTAGTGATTGTCTCCTCAAAACTCTTATCATATTCATGCCACTCTCTCCCCTATTTCCTGACAATAGAAAACGAAGTGTCGTTCTTTGAACTTTCTCCAAGTCCCACGTCAATCTTATCCAGTGCGGATGCCAAACCGCGCAGCAATAACCCAGAAGAGAACGGCAGTTATAATGTAGGCAGTTTCTCTAGTGGATTTGTTGTACCGTCCGTTCTTTTTTGGTTCGTCTCCCCCCACAGCATCTTGAATGTGATGGTTTCAATTCAAGTTATTAGCAATTTTAACCCCTATATAACTACTACATCTATACTCTGAAATCAGTTGTACATCTTGTGGTACAATGCGTTTCTGGAACCACGATCTTTCCCCGCTTTGCTGTTCCATTCACGAACTGCCCTTGGGGAAAATGATTGTCGGTAAACCTCTGTATTAGCTCCAATTTCTTTCTCGTCCTGATCATTTCGCGTGACATACGTGGGAGGAAGTTATACGTAGCCCGTCCCTTCTTGCAATGTAAGCTCTAGAAAATGCAACAGTAATACTCTTCATCATGAACAACGCCTTAATTATTCAGTGCTCACTTCTTATGGGGTTCTTAATGAGAGACTGGTATGTATTGGCGAAATTTATGGGGTAATATGATTATTTTCGAAAAATCAATGTCTTACTAAGGTTATACTTTTTCTGCACCTGAACTTCTTTTTTCTGTTGTCTGCCTGTAAGTTTATGGCCCCATTTTCCCTGCTTTTCATTATTAATAGCCAAACTACCTGGAAATTTCTTCTCTTATTCCGTCACATAAGATTAACAACTAGGTTAATGATTTTGTGTTTTCTGTCTTTTTACTACAATATGAGATCTTACTGTCACTTTTGTATAGCCAGTCGCGGATGTCATGTAACTTAGGGTTACTGATCACAGCCAACGCTGAAACCGACCTCTGTTAGGTCATTCACCCACGTATAGGCTACCTTCGGTTTTGGATTTTTTTAGTTGAACTGAGCACACTAAAACTCTTATTGTGTCGAAGTCTAACACACTGACATTCTTTGTTTACAAATTATTCTGTCTCACTTGACATTGTGTTGGAAACTGCTTCTGACAACTTTTTCCCATCCTAATCTATAATCTTGCGTGTGATTTAAGATAGTTTTCCTTAAAAAAGTAAAGTGATGTTAGTAACACATATTTGCCAGTCGTATGTGACACTCATTTCAGTGATCCGATACAAAAGTGAAGTGCACTGGCTACATTTTAACATACAAGAGCGTGAATTAATTTCACATAAAAATTGATATCTTAAAAGTAGTCGCGGTAGTGTAAAATAAGCAGGAATGTACAAAGGTGAAGAACTATCTATGCAGAAGACAGTAGGAGGTGTCTTGAAAGTCTCTTCGGGTCTGCTGCCGGATCCTAAAATCAACTTCAGTATCCGGCAGAAAACCCGAAGAGATTTTCAAGATTTATTACGCCGGGAAAGCCTACGAAGTCACAGTAGGGGGTGTCTGTCAAACGTGACGTCATCAGGTGCCCCTCTGCGTGGGCAGTACCTTAGCATGCAGCCGCCGTGAACGGGCAGTGCTATAGGCACTCCATCAGTTCATTACGGTGTACTGGGGCGTTGGAGCCACCACCTCATGTTAACATCGGTAGGCTGTGCGCAGGTCGTCGACGCTGGCAAACACTTCATAGAATACGGACGGTGACATACAACTGAACTACACAGAGACTAGATATCACCACGATGAACTCTGTTACAGCAAGTCTTTAAACATGTCCAGTAGGCACTGTGATGAAACCCTCATTGCTAATAAAGGGGGGACGTTCATGAAACTGACCTAAAATGTGGATCTTCAATTTATTTTTTAGTCAGTATATCTTGTGAATAATAAGTTCCCAAAGCTTCAATGATGAAATCGCATCCGAAGTGCCTGAAAAATAATTAAATGTAGTGACACGATCTTCCAGCCACACCCACTTTTTGAACCAACACTCTATTATTAGCTCGGTGGACACCGATTCCGTGGATTACTTTCGAGCGAACTTGCACCTGATATATGCAGAAGGCTACATTAGACACATCGAGAAGAGAATGGTCTGTAGATTGAGGAAACAGTAGGTGATACGAAGGGAGAACGTCGTAAGATGGAAAGGGCATTGGTGGATACAACAGACTGACAAAGATGATGACATACAATCTTCAAGTATATTATAACGAGGTTATCAGATAGAACCTATCCGGTATAAGTAACATGAAAAGTGCAGTGTGGGCTACATGTCTCCGTATGGTGTCATCACATGAACATCACTTTTCTCATCTGTGTCACATTATCTGGTGTATATACAGGGTGGTCCATTGATCGTGACTGGGCCAAATATCTCAAGAAATAAGCGTCAAACGAAACAACTACAAAGAACGAAACTTGTTTAGCTTGAAGGGGGAAACCAGATGGCGCTATGGTTGGCCCGCTAGATGGCGCTGCCATAGGTCAAACGGATATCAACTGCGTTTTTTTAAAAAAAAAGGAACCCCCATTTTTAATATATATTCGTGTAGTATGTAAGGAAATATGACTGTTTTAGTTGGACCACTTTTTTCGCTTTGTGGTAGATGGTACTGTAATAGTCACCAACGTATAAATACGTGGTATCACGTAACATTCCGCCAATGCAGACGGTATTTGCTTCGTGATACATTACCCGTGTTAAAATGGACCGTTTACCAATTGCGGAAAAGGTCGATATCGTGTTGATGTACGTCTATTGTGATCAAAATGCCCAACGGGCGTGCGCCATGTATGCTGCTCGGTATCCTGGACTACATCATCCAAGTATCTGGACCGTTCGCCGGATAGTTGTGTTATTTAAGGAAACAGGAAGTCTTCAGCCACATGTGAAACGTCAACCACGACCTGCAACAAATAATGAGGTGTTTTAACTGCTGTCGCAGCTAATCCGCACATCAGTAGCAGACAAATTGAGCGAGAATCGGGAATCTCAAAATCGTCGGTGTTGAGAATGCTACATCAACATTGATTGCACCCGTACCATATTTCTATGCACCAGGAATTGCATGGCGACAACTTTGAACGTCGTGTACAGTTCTGCCACTGGGCACAAGAGAAATTACGGGATGATGACAGATTTTTTGCACGCGTTCTATTTAGCGACGAAGCGTCATTCACGAACAGCGGTAACGTAAACCGGCATAATATGCACTATTGGGCAACAGGAAATCCATGATGGCTGCGACAGGTGGAACATCAGCGACCTTGGCGGGTTAATGTATGTTGCGGCATTATGGGAGGAAGGATAATTGGCCCCCATTGAAAATCGATGGCAATCTAAGTGGTGCAATGTATGCTGATTTCCTACGTAATGTTCTACAGATGTTACAACAAGATGTTTCACAGCATGACAGAATGGCGATGTACTTCCAACATAATGGATGTCCGGCACATAACTAACGTGTGATTGAAGCGGTATTGAATAGTATATTTCATGACAGGTGGATTGGTCGTCGAAGCACCATAGCATGGCCCGCACGTTCACCGTATCTGACGTCCCCGGATTTCTTTCTGTGGGGATATTTGCTATCGTGATCCACCGACAATGCCTGACAACATGCGTCAGTGCATTGTCAATGCATCTGCGAACATTACGGAAGGTGAACTACTCGCTGTTGAGAGGAATGTTGTTACACGTATTGTCAAAAGCATTGAGTTTGTCGGACATCATGTTGAGCATTTATTGCATTAATGTGGTATTTACAGGTAATCACTCTGTAATAGCATGCATTCTCAGAAATGATAAATTCACAAAGGTACACGTATCACATTGGAACAACCGAAATAAAATGTTCAAACGTACCTACGTTCTGTATTTTAATTTAAAAAACCTACCTGTTATCAACTGTGCGTATAAAATTGTGAGCCATATGTTTGTGACTATTACAGAGCCATCTATCACAAATCGAAGAAAGTGGTCAAACGAAAACATTCATATTTCTTTACGTACTGCACGAATATGTAATAAAAATGGGGTTTCCTATTGAAAAAAAACGCAGTTGATATCCGTTTGACCTATGGCAGCACCATCTAGCGGGCCAACCATAGCGCCATCTGGTTTCCCCCTTCTAACTAGACAAGTTTTGTTCTTTGTAGTTTTTTTCTTTTGACGCTTATTTCGTGAGATATTTGATCCGGTTACGATCAATGGACCACCCCGTATATACAGGCACAGAGGGATAACAACCCTTACACTCACAAGTAGAGACTTCCAAATTGTATCCTTGATGTTGCCAAACCCATTTGCAGGTTCCTGGCCGATCCTGAACTAAAAATGTGTCTTCACAGCAAAACCTAGAATCTGAGTCTCTAAAACCACATTTTCAGTTGGTACAGTTGTCAGAATTGCAAATTATGATGTTCTTGTATTTAATGATGGAAGCTTAAGGAGACTGAAGCTGTTAGAGAGAATGGGATTTAGATAGGAAATTTCACTAAAGATATCTTGATAGCAATAAATGCACAGCGCCTCTCTGCATCTAAAAACTCAGTTGAGGGCGTGGTAAAGGAAAGAAGGAATCCAAAAACCAGAAGAGAAGTCTCGAAGGGAAGGAGGACCCTCGGTACGAATCTGGGACCTTCTGAAGAGGTGACATAAGAAAGAACGTTAGGTTGAACTTTAAATTGCATTTCCCGAAAATTATGTTATTTTAAGTCTATGTACCACTCTCTCATATTCTATGAAGGCTAGAATTATGAAACTTCGTACATTTGTTGCTATAAACCCATTAAGTATTGTCTCAAGAGAAAATTTGAAATTCTGAGTCAAAGGTTACATATGAGGAAAGTGCTTGGCATTTTATACGAATTTTCTACTACATTTAGAGAATAACAATTTCAAAAAAATATAAATCTCCTGTATGATATATTCCAGAAACGTCTGGTGAGAAGCTTACTATATGGAAACAGATTAAACAGAGAAAATTTTGTAGAAATCTCTTGAATATATTCTGAGAACAAAGTACAAATACTATTTTTACAAACAAATTTCTTTAAATTGCATTCAAAAGTTGAAAATATAATCCAAGTAACTTAAGAGTAAATGTGTTAATTTCACGTAAACTATAGTAAAATTCATTTCATTGCTTTATCTTCAAAACTATGTATTTTTCATGAACATCTCCTCTTAAGGGTGATCTAGCGGTCATTTTTCATATTAGTTAATTATAATTTCTTCCAGTAGTTTAAGTAGGATGCCATTTTTTTCGTTATGTAAAATCTTTAAATCAGATTGAATATTGGTCGTGGTATGAGCAGCAGCAAAAAGTGTATCACGACAATGTATAGAAATTGGGTTGCTGATGTTGCAAACTATGGTTGAATCGATTTTTCCACTTCGTATGAAACAGCTAGCTCCCAACGGTTACGACAGTTTGCTGCATTTTGTTTCTGGAGTCCAATGATTAGCGAATGGGTTCATCATGGTTATCCACGAGATGGCCACATTGGTATACGAATACTGCGTGTTTTTCATGGAAAAAGTATTAAGTGGAAACGTTGCTACAATGGATAGGTTCCACGTATGTAAATCATTTGTGGGATGGTTTGCCATATCCTTAAATTTATTATGTCTGTATGTATAGCTTCGAGGCTTATACTCTGTGGTGTTAAGTACGTACATGTTTACATTATGAAAGTAGTCAACACGTGGACGATTTACTGTTGCGGTAATTTTTTCATATCACTGTTGGAGGCTTGTCCACTGTAATAGGTGTCGCAAAATAACGAGCACAGGTCGAAACTAGTCCTACGTAACAAATTATCTTCAGCTTTGGCCACGGTTCAGCTACGAAATGTTGTTAAACGACGGAACTGCTAATGCTCACCAACTACAGAAACTTAAAGTAAGCCTACCGTAACATGTAATTAGTGCTCACAAGGAAAAGGAGCAATAAATAGATATAATACGCTGAAGAGCTATGAGCTGATAGGTGTTTTATGAATAGCCATGACTTAATAGTAGTTCGTCATTTTACGTATGTCTTACGGTACTTGTATACTTTGATAAGGTCGCAAGTCTCACGACGCGTTCGGAGAGAAGGATCTCAATTTCAGATAAAATATGCAGAACTCTTTTAAAAATGTCAGCACTTTAAGAACGTTAAGAATGTGAAATAAGATGTAGACCCTTAAGTCCGAGAATTTTATTGTTTTTTTGTTGGTAACGTGTTACATCTTTTTAAAGATTCTTTTACATTTTACCCGCTGATAAGAGCTTGCTCTCGGGAAGTGTCGCCTGATTAATGATCTTATCACAAGCATTATGTAGTTGAGTCAAGTTTTAATATTTTATTAATACTTTCCAACTACGATCTTACCTCCGCCTAAAATGGACAATTCCAAACAGGCATGTATTTTATTCCCCTGAAATTATTTCCGTTTATGCGGCATTTACAGCACCTGTTTATGTACATCGATCAAAAAGGGGGAAAAATATGATTTTTCGAGAGCGAATGTTCGCATCTTATTCTGATTACCTGCCGCCAGTCCTTGTTTGTTTCCAGGATGAATTTTTGCGTCACAGTGGCTTATCACTTTAGCACATGGTGTAAAAAAGGTGGGTTTTACCGCATTTTATCTGTACATTTCCCTGGTTGTATGGTAGTATATTGTGATACGTATTGGTATATGATGTTGAATGACACACTGCTCACTAGGTGTATATTTTTTTATATTGTAGATCTGAGGGTAGTCATTACGGACTGAAACCGGTCATCGTCTAAAGAATTGATATTGTGATCAACGACTGGAATAAAAAAACATTTGACAGTGGCATCGCTCGCTGATTTGAAATTTTCTGGTATATTAAAAATATGTGGCAAACCGGGCCTCGAACCTGGACCCATTTACTTCTACCGACTGAGCTATCTAGGCACGATCGACGACCCGTTCTCACAGCTTTACTTTCGCAAGTGATTTACTTTATTACAGAATTTCTTCTACTCTAGATGGTTTTGTTAACTATGTAAGGACTGCTGAACTCCACGTAGAGAAGCTTTTATTAAGCCTGCCGTAGAGTGTAATTAATTCCTAATCAACAGTAAATAAAAATTATTCACGTAGAAAGAATAAAACTATAGTTATTTAATTATTATCTGTGACTGAAATAGAAATAGTTCGTCATCTTATGCCGTTAATTTGGTAGTTGTGTGCCTGATATAATTTCATTAGTACTTCTCTCAAGTGTTCCTATTTACATAAAGGTAGTTAGAGGCAGTCGTCCCTCACTGTGTAGAATACAGCTTGTAGGCCCTACTGCAACTGTTTACGAGTATGTTTATCGATCAGAAGTACGGACAACGAAACATTTTTCGAGTGTCTTAGTTTGGTGAATGAGCGTATCTGATTCTTACTAGTTAGCGCCAGTCCAATGTGAGTTCCTATTAAACTCTTCCCTTGGTTTGGAGGGAATGGTTATGTCCACCGTTACTTAACTGCGCAATTTTAGGCTTTTTATGTTGAGCTTTCATACCAGAAGATTACCTTAGCAACCGCAGTTTCCATATAATCTTATTTTGTCGATGACAAAATTTTAGTTTAGTCGTAAACAATCTCTGGAGAATTTCAAAACTTAGTCTCACTTTTTTTCTTACTTTAGTAGTTGGAGTTGTATTACATCTCATAGAGGGAACTGCGATTATGAGAATCAGTTCATAGTTCTGTTCGCTGCCATCGTGCAAGGAGTCTTCAGACCTGACGAACACCCTTTGACAAACTTATACTGATTGCACTAGGTGAAAAGTAAGGGTATTTGTTTCAAATTTGCGGATTTGGTCTTAATGAGTTGTTTCTAGGATACCTGCACAAAATATCGCATGGTAGTATTTAGTAGTAATGAAACTCAGAGCAAGTTCGTCAGAATTTTATAGTATTCGTACATCTGTTCTCAATAACTGTGCGTGTGTGCTCACCAGACCTCGCACAAAGGGAAAATACCCACAGTAATGCATTCCATTTAAAACAACAGTGAAGCAAGGACTGCATATGTCTGCCGTTTAAAGATGGGACAAACCGAACAAAAATGGTTTCTTTATTCTTCTTCTGTAATCTGGAAATTTTTTCTCATGCCCTGTCTTTAGAAATGGCGACGCCAATGTTGCGTTTTGAAATGTAGCAGCTTATGTTTTCTTCAGCTGATACAATGTTCTTCGAGCAGGACTAATACTGTGATGCATTTATTCTCAAACCTCACTGGGTAGTAAATTCGTCATAATTGTGTATTTAGTGACGGTGTTTCCAAAGAATAACTACAACATTCGGCATGATACTAAATTGATACTCTACGTAGTGAGGATGGCACAACATATATCGGATTTTATACTATTACCAATGCGCTACTACACACATCAAAAAAAAGTTTTGCATCACACCAGTTCCCAGAACTCCTGAAGATGGACGTTGACTGGATATTGTATCACGGACACAGTCCCTTTCACTGTTCAGAGATGTCACTAAACCCGCCCAAAGATGTAAACAACCATGCATGAGCAGCGCCTATTAGACGGTGGCGGTCGGACAGCCGATCAGTTCCAGTCATTCCACCAGGAAGGACGTACACGGCTCGTGTTGTCTGCAGTTCAACGATGCCTAGGCGGTCGATACCGCTGTTCGATCGCGTCCGCATTGTTACTTTATGCTAGGAAGCGCTCTCAACAAAGGAAGTGTCCAGGCATCTCGGACTGAACCAAAGCGATGTTGGTCGGACATGGAGGAGATACAGAGAGACGGGAACTGTCGATGACATGCCTCGCACGGGCCACCCAAGGGCCACTATTGCAATGGATGACCGCTACCTACGGATTATGGCTCGGAGGAACCCTGACAGCAACGGCACCATGTTGAATAATGCTTATCGTGCAGGCACAGGACGTAGTGTTACGACTCAAACTGTGCGCAATAGGCTGCATGATGCGCATCCTCACACCCGACGTCCATGGCGACGTCCATCTTTGCAACTACGACACCATGCAGCGCGGTACAGATGGGCCCAACAACATGCCGAATGGACTGCTCAGAATTGACATCACGTTCTCTTCGCCGATGAGTGTTGCGTATGCCTTCAACCAGACAATCATTGGAGACGTGTTTGGAGGCAACCGGGTCAGCGTGAACGCCTTAGACACACTGTCCAGCGAGTGCAGCAAGGTGGAGATTCCCTGCTGTTTTGAGGTGGCATAAAACGTTTTTTCATATGTGTATATGGAAATTACTAGTAGTATGACGTCCTAGAATAGTTCGCTACATCTTTTGGGGCGATATCATGTTAACATTTTCCTGTACCGTCTCATGCAAGTCATTTAAATCAAGAAATTCACTGATAAATTAAAAAAAAAAAAAAAGAGATTTGTACTCCGAGATAAAAGTGAAGATATTGTCACTGATTAATATATGTTATCTAAACTATTCGTAAAACACATTTCGCTCTTCACACTTTCAGTTTACCTTTTTTGTAGGGGAGGGTGATTTGGGGTTCATGAGTCATCTGATAAGTTTCATGCCGCCCCCCACGAATTATTCTCCTGTGTCAACCTCTTCATCTCAGAATAGCACTGAGTTATGTCTCCTCATCTATTCTGCGAGGAACCTCATTTCTTGTCTTACCAGTCCACCTAACTTTAAACATCCTTCCATAGCACCACTCTCAAATGCTTCATCTTTCTTCTTATCCGGTGTTCGCATAAGCCACGGTTTACTATCATACAATCGTACGTTCTCAGAAATGTTTTCCTCAAATTGAGGCTGGTGTTTGACACTCGAGGTGGGGAATAACCTCTTCGCCTATACTGACTTGTTTCTTGTATCCTTCTTACTGCGTCCATCACGCACTGCTTTACTTTAGGGTGTTAGAACTCCTTGACTTTGTCTACTTCGTGGACCTCAATTTCTATGTTAAATTTCTCAATAGTTTTGTTTCTGCTACTCCTAAACTTACAAGAAAATTATCACTTGTACAAAAATGACTAACAGAAAATAGCAAACTGCTCACTGTTTACACTGTTTGATTTTGTAGTTGAGGGTAATCCGAATGGCTGATTACAAAATCAAGAATAGAAATGTATGGAAAAAATAAAGAAAACATAAAAATAGGAAATAAAAATAAATAATGAAAAAATAAAAAAAATATGCACACACACACACATACACACACACACACACACACACACACACACACACACGCAACTTACATTACCACACATATAGTCACAAAAAAAAGTTGAAAACCAAACGTGAGAATGTTGACCACACTTGCAGAAATAAATAACACTGTATACACAAATATGGCAGTTAAATTGCTGTAATTTGAGAAGAGTGACAAAAAGAAGAAGAGCAAACTTTCAACCAGTACACCACTAGAGAGAAAGTTGTTTAGCTTAGAAATAATAAATTAGACGCTGATCTGTAACTACTTTTCCATTTCAGGACACCCACTGAAGATGCTTTGTAATTAAGGCGAAACGCATCTGGGTGTACAAGATAAATACGAGAACCTAATGTGCAGCATGAAAAAGACGTTTTTCGTTTGAACCGTTGTAATTTGTATACATCTGCCGGCACAAGAAACATTGCTTTAATGTCGATCAATCTTCTGTGCTTGTTAAGCTGTTCATTCTTTTCGACAGATCCTGTAATTCCTCACCACTTTCACTGTGGATAGCTGTGTCATCAGTGATCTTATCACTGATACATGTACAACCTGAATTGTAATCACTATTTGTTTTTTGGTCGTAAATATAGCGACGGATTACGAGAGTGCACGTCTCCAGCCAGCCTCTCGATAACTTCATGATGCATTTTTCGTAAAACACAAGTCCCCAGGCACTCTGACAATCCGAGGACAGCAACAGGCATGGACGATTTGCGAGATGCGTGATGTATTTTTCGTAAAGCACGAGCCCCCGGGCACTCTGAGAATCCGAGGACAACAACAGGCATCGACGATATTGTCGTAGAATAAGTTGAGTAGCACAGTCAGCGTGATGTAGTGGTTGTGATACTAGACTGTTGCATGGAGGGTCGTGACTTCAAAACTCACCTAAACTTCAAAACTTTAATTTCTATATTCGGTTCGAGTACATTCTAGAAGCATCCACAAATGTCAAGAATCAAAAAATCGAGACGCTTCAAGAGGTCATGAGGGAGGAAGTGGAACAGACATTGAACCCAATCTCTCGTCCTTCATTTCCCTTTAAAATGGTGAAAAAGTCGAGACCCAGGCGAAGTTAGTTTCCTACAATACCTCATGAGGGACTTGTTTGAGCACCATATGTTTCCACTGCGGACGACCGGGATATGTGGTGCGCTATTGTAGAGAAAGGCGGCGGATATTTGATGACGCCCGCGCCAGAGCACAGTAGACCGATCTTAGCCGACGCCAACTCCGGAACGACGAAGATGAACACATCTTCCTTGGAGGTGAGGCCGCCGAAGAGAAAAATTCTCCGCCGTCGATCACTACAAAAATAATAGGAAACTACGTCGATATCCTCATGGATGACCGACCAGCCCAAGCTCTTGTGGTCTCTGGAGCATAATATTCAGTCATTCCGGAGAAGTACCGTCGCCAGTTGCAGAAAACCGTATTCGTCGACAACAAAACATCTCTGCTAAGGAGAAGGACGATGTGTCATTCGTGTGGGTATAAGTGGCCACACACAGCCCTTAGAATTCATCGTCTTACGAGAGTGTAGTCATCACGTCGTTCTCGGATGGGCTTTTTGAAAGCTTTTCAGGCAATTATAGATTGTAGTCGCTCGAAGATTATACTAGACGAGATGTGACACTGTAGACAGGAAGATGCGCATCTGAGTGTGTGGAGACTATGTGTGCTAGATGATGTGATCATTCCTGCAGTCAACGCTAGAAAGGTAACTGTCAAGTGTCATGCCATGCATCAATCCATGGATTGTGTACTGGAATGTAGGAGAAGCATACCACTGAAGAATAACTTGATCATCCCAACCATTCTTCAAGAGTTCTCTGAATGCTTCAATCCACAGGTGAAGAGCAAATTAGAGAAATCGACGGTGAAGCAATGGATTAGCACCGGAGACCATCAACCAGTAAACCAGAGAGCATACCCTATATCAGCAACGGAATGTCGAATAATTCCCAACGAGTTAGAGAAAATGATGAAGAATGACATTATTCAGCCTTCGCAGAGCCAATGGTCGTCACCAGCGGTTCTCGTCAGGAAGAAGGATGGCAGTTGGCGCTTTTGCATGGATTACAGAAAGCTTAATAAGATAACTAAAAAGGACATTTATCCCCTTCCACGAATTGACGATACACTAGATTGTCTGAAGGGGCTAACTCTTTCTCAACCATGGACATGTACCACGGATACTGGCAAATCGAAGTAGATGAGGCTGATAGAAAACTGCATTCATCACCCCTGAGGGCTTGTATGAGTTTAAGGTAATGCCGTTTGGTTAGTGTACTGCACCAGGAACTTTTGAACGGATGATGGATAATCTTCTAAGTCACCTGAAGTGGACAATGTGTCTTTGTTATTTAGATGACATTATAGTGATCTCAGAGACATTTGATGAACACGTAAAAAGACTAAGGACCATTCTTAAGCGTCTCCAACAAGGCGGACTGAAACTTAACCCAAGAAAGATCTCTTTGGAGTAAAAGAAATAAGAATACTTGGGCATCTTACGTCAAATGAATTATTGCGGCCAGATCCAGAAGAGGTGAGATCTATAACGGGGTTTCCTATTCCTAAAAGTATCAGAGATGTGAGAAGCTTCCTCTGATTATGTTCTTATTACCGTCGTTTTATCAAAGTGTTTTGTATCAAAGCCAGGCCACTCCAAGAGTTGTTAAAAGCTGGTGCTAAATTTATCTAGGGTGGTGCTCATCAAGATTCTTTCGATGTGCTGCGAAAAGCTCTGACGCCTGATCCGTACTTGGTCTGTATGATGAGAGAGCTGCTACAGTACTACACAGAGATGCCAGTGGGTATGGGATCGGTGCTTTTCTGGTGCAAATTTCGGATTGAAAACAGAAGGTTATAGCCTACGCTTCTAGGACACTTACAAAAGCCGAGAGAAACTATTCAACTACAGAAAGAGAATGTCTTGCTGTGATATGGGCCATGTGGAAATTTCGACAGTATCTCTATGGAAGGCTATTCACAGTTGTTACAGACCACCATTCACTTTGTTGGTGGACAGGTCTTAAGGATCCAACAGGACGACTCGCCAGGTGGGCACTACCTAAATAGTGACTATCTCGCTGCACTCCAGGATCTCTCTGTTGAGCAGAAGAAGGACGCCAAGATATTTCAAATTATGCTTGCCTTAAATCGGTCAGAGGATGTGAAACGACGATTTAAGGTAGTTAATGGATTACTTTGCAAGAAAAACTTTGGTCCGTTTGGAAAAAGGTGGCTACCAGTGATTCCTAAACACATGCGCTTAGATGTTCTACAGAAATTCCATGACACACCTGAGGCTGGACATTTAGGATTTATTGAGACGTACGATATGATCCGCAAGGGATTTTTCTGTTCAGGTTTATTTATGAGTGTCCGTCGCTATGTGTCACACTTTCGAGAGTGCCAGAGGAGAAAGGCAGTTCCTCAGAAACCACCTGGCCGACTCATGCCAATTCCACCAGCCGAAACGCCTTTCCAGCGTGTTGGGATTGACCTCCTCGGACGATTTCCAACGTCTGCTAGTGGCAATACATGGATTATTGTTTGCACTGATTATCTGACAAACTGTGCCATTACAAAAGCCGTGAAAACTGCCGAAGCATTCGCGGTAGCCAAATTCATCGTGGAAGACATTGTATTAAAGCAAGGTGCCAGAAGGTCGTTAATTACGGATCGAGGGAAAATTTTTCAGTCGAATCTTGTGACTGAGATAAACAGTCGGTGCAACATATCACATGACGACTGCCTACCATCCGCAAATTAACGGGCTTCCTGAACGCCTTAATAAGACCTTGGGCGACATGCTATCCATGTTGATCAGAGCAACTGGGATGAGGTGCTACCTTTCGCGACATTTGCCTACAACACCGCCATACTAGACACCACAGCATTTACGCCATTTTTCCTGGTGCATGGGCGTGAGGCGACTACAACGATGGAGCCGGCCAGTGTGGCCACGCGGTTAAAGGCGCTTCAGTCTGGAATCGCGCGACCGCAACGGTCGCAGGTTCGAATCCTGCCTCGGGCATGGATGTGTGTGATGTCCTTAGGTTAGTTGGGTTTAAGTCGTTCTAAGTTCTAGGGGACTGATGACCTCAGATGTTAAGTCCCATAGTGCTCAGAGTCATTTGAATTTTTTGACTACAACGATGGACACTGCGTTTCCGTTACATCCTGATAACGTGGACGAAGACTACATCGACCAGGTTTTAGAGCTGAATCTTCACTCCTGTTCGGAAGGTTGATCGCTCTGAGAATCTCCTAAGACGCTACATTGGACCTTATAAGGTTTTAAAACAGTTGTCTGATGTTACTTATGAAGTTGAAGATTTCGACCCCGACACAAGACGTCTTCGAATGAAGTCCTATATGGATCCTGCCACCCAGGGTAAATTCGAAACTCTAGCTACAGGCATCAAGCGGAAATGTGACGAAGAGCGTAGCGACAAAGGAAGTTCTAAGAAGATCACTGCCAGGGCGAACATCAGTCATCGGGAGTCGGAGTATGCAGGACCGATTACTCGTTTCCGGACTTGGAGGACGTAACACCGAGACGCTGTTGTCTTAAGGAGGGAGCAATGTCGCAGAAGAAACTGTGTGGCGCAGTCACCGTGGTGTAGTGGTTCTGATGCTAGACTGTTACATGGAGGGTCGTGCGTTCAAAACTCACCTAATTTATATATTCGGTTCGAGTACATTCTAGAAGCATCCACAAATGATAAGAATCATTGTACTGCAATATTCTATAACTGTATATATACCGTAAGTGTTGTGGCAGAAGGCAGTTCGCTCCACGCTCTTGTATGTGAAAGGTCTGAATAAACTTTCGTTGAGGGAAGTTAGTGTTCGTCATTCATCTAATTACACCTTCTTCTACGTAACAATATTTACGAGATGCACCACTGAGCTAAATCATAAACAGATATGCGACCTGTTCACAGAGCATAGTGTACATTCAATCTGGAAGGCTTGCAAAGCTAAACTACATGCAAAGCAAATTCATTCATTTCATTTGAACTTCGTCAGTAATATGGCTCGGGAAGCTGTATTAAGCACAGAGCAATGCGTATTGGTATCAACAAATATGATGGCATGGGCGTGGGAACATTGCACGAATATCCCAGTAAACAAAGTGCAAAGACCTATTTTATCGAGGTGTCCATGTCATGTAGTTATGACTAGGAAAGAAAATATGCAACTGATCTCTAAGATATTCTCGGCGTGAGTGATTAATAATGTGGTTTCGGATGAACAGGCGAGTTTCCGTTGTCATTTCCTGTACAATATTTCGAGAAATGGCCCAGTTATCTTCTTCAGATGGCCGGCCGAAGTGGCCGAGCGGTTCTAGGCGCCTCAGTCTGGAGCCGCGCGACCGCTACGGTCGCAGGTTCGGATCCTGCCTCGGGCATGGATGTGTGTGATGTCCTTAGGTTAGTTAGGTTTAAGTAGTTCTAAGTCCTAGGGGACTGATGACCTCAGAAGTTAAGTCCCATAGTGCTCAGAACCATTCTTCAGATGCTGCCAGCTATGTTGTGTTATGTACTCGCTGACTGTGAGCTCGTGTCGGTACTGGTTGGTCTATAGGCAGCGAGGACACAAGAAAAGACAGTTCGCTGCACCTGAGGAAGATACTGGGTGGTTTATCGAAATATTGCGCATAAAATCTAATCAACAGCTCAGCTGTACACACGATAGCACTCAAATATAATGGCGGTGAGAGATATTATTTTGTTTGCGTTTCAGTAAAACCGTTTCTTTGTGTAGTATTGATCTCTGTATTCGGTTGATTTTCTTTGTAGTAACCATATGAAATTACTTTTCCCACCCTATATTCACGTACACTATGAGTAAAATGTATTCGGACACCTACGGTTTTGCAACTTCTTTAGGATTTAAGAACGTGAATCGCAGGTTGTACATTTTCTAATATTTCTTTTACATATGAAGTTAGTATAATTACTAAAAATGAAACTTAGAGTTAAATAAAACAAAGCATTAAGCAGTCCAGATTTTAGAAGCGCAACGGATATTCAGGCACATATGGAATTCTCTTTTACACAATTACTAGTCATCTATTATATTCTCGTGCTAACATTATTTGGCTGTACACCATCTGTCCAAAAAGTACTAAGGTTGATATCATTCCTGGCGTGTAAGCGACGTCATCGCAGTAACTAACTGTAGTAAACAAAGGACGTGCGTTCGACCAGTCAATTATGAGCATCCCGTCTCAGGTAGTGAGCGTGTGACCTTAGTGTACAAACGCTGTTGCGTCACAAATCGCAATGGAGCAACATCTCTAAATCAAGCGTTCAAAACTTTCTCCAAAATGTAATTCTTAAAGCTTTCCCGCTACAGTCGCAGGTTCGAATCCTGCCTCGTTGATGTGTGTGATGTCCTTAGGTTAGTTAGGTTTAAGTTGTTCCAAGTTCTAAGGAACTGATGACCTTCGATGTTAAGTCCCATAGTGCTCAGAGCCATTTAAAAGATTTCCAGGCGAGGCGTTATCATGTTGATAAATCGGGTTTCTGTCGGTTATTTGCGGCTTTCCTGCACGATATTTCAACTGCGTGACTCGCAGTCTTCTTTGGGTGCTGTCTGATATCAGACTGCCCCTGAAGAAGACCATGAGTCACGCAGTTGAAATATCGTGCAGGAAAGCTGCGAATAACCGGCAGAAACCCCATTTATCAACATGACGTTCTCCAAAATGTTTTGAAGAAGAGAAAAGTGTGTGGAATTTTTTTTTCCCGCACACTTTGACTCCAGCGCAAAAACAACGACGCGTTTACGCCTGCCGCGAATTGTTTGAAATGAGAAACGCGGACTGGTTTTTGTGGAAGAAAATCAAGACCGGCGACGATATGTAGCATTATCGATATGAAACTACCACAAAACTACAAAGTGCCGAAATTCACAAGAAAGGTCAACCTGAGGTTGACGACATAACCGACATGTACTACGCGAGTTTAACAAGAACTAAAAAAAAGTACATTTCTAACAGTTTTACATAGTTATATCAGCGTTCTATGGGTTGTACTGGTATGGGGAGGGAGTATGTAGAACACCTGAAGCATGAAAACCACCGACTTAGCTTTTCTCTGTTTTTTATTAATCCAGCCTCGAAGCAATTTGCAATTTGCAAATAAAGGCAATTTAACGTTGAACGTCATGTTGGTATGATTACTACGATTGTATCATCAGAGATGGCCGAAAATTTGTAACTGAGAAAAAATACACATAAAACCGTTTTTAAAAAAGACTTAATTGTTTCATTGTTATCTGGTGCTGGATTTCTGTGTAAGTAGGAGACATTTATCACATGTTTCTGTCGACACCTTCATTGCCGATATCTTGCTCCAGGCTTAAGAATGTGTCTTAATTATATCAGTTTTATTTGAGATATGACTGCAAGAAGAGATTGATATGTGGGCAGTACAGAGTGATTGTAAAAATTAGGTGGATGGATAAGATCAGAAATGACGATGCTATGCGGAATCGACGAGGAAACGGATATGTGGTAGACACGGATTGAACGAAGGGACAGAGTAACAGTACGTGGACTAAGGCATCAGAGAGTAACTTACGTAATACTAGAGGGAGCTATTTAGGCTAGAAAGTAATGGGGAAGATAGTCTGGAATATATCCAATAAATAAGTGAGGACATTGGGGTAAGTGCTGTTCTTAGAAATAGATTTTATCGCAGGAGAGTAAGCCATGATGAGCCAAATGAAACCAATCGAAAAACTGACGACTTGAACAGACAACAAATAGACACAGAGTCTTTGGTCCACGACGACAATCTTTCTAAACGGAACCACTTACTGTTTAATTGCTGAAGATGAATAGGTTGGGCCACTACCATTGTAAAAGCGTGTCCGTAGTAAACAGTGTCAAAAATGTAACAATCTGCGCCGGCCTTTGTGGCCGAGCGGTTCTAGGCGCTTCAGTCCGGAACCGCGCTGCTGCTATGGTCGCAGGTTCGAATCCTGCCTCGGGCATGGATGTTTGTGATGTCCTTAGGATAGTTAGGCTTAAGTAGTTCTACGTCTAGGGGACTGATGACCTCAGATGTGAAGTCCCATAGTGCTCAGAGCCATTTGAACCATTTGTAACAATCTGCGTCATGTTTTCAAATTCTTCTGCCACTTTTATATTTAGTTTTTTTTTTCGAGGTAAACGAACGGTTTGAAATAACTAATATGGTACCGGAAGTATTTCAAAGTTCTCCATATTCCATGGATGGTTACGAAAATGGTTTCTCTGCACTCTATATATCCTGGATATTTGGACTGAATTACCTCAAAATTAATATTCCACAGCCTCTTACGCAGGCACATCGGACAACATCGTTTGTTGGAATAAAATCATTTGGGCATTAGGCCTCATTATAAAACACTAAAACAGCTATACAAACGATGTTTCGACCGTCTTTGCAGGGATCGTCATCAGGGCGCTTTGTTGACCAGAAGAGAGCCGCTGCAAAGATGGTCGAAACTCGATGGTGTAGTTGTTTTGGTCCTTCTTAATATTGGGATCTAACACCAAAAACAATTTTATTTAAAGTGGCATGCGTCATGGAAGACTACAAGCTTATAACATTGTTTGGTATTAGTCAAAGAGTCAATTGATTTGGTCTTTGGTACGAAGATAACTTACTGAGTAAAAGGAAAACTTCTATCAACTATTATTTTTCACTAACAGTGGCACGTGGAGCACGTCAAGCCGTGTTACAGATAATCGTAACACTCAGGATTAATCGTCCGTGGAGTGTGCGCTGATTTTCATCTAACACTGCTGACGAAATGAATATTGCGTAATCTGCCACTAAAGAAAATGAATAATATTTGCTACTTGATTTGAGAACAAGGAGCATACAAATTCTGTGAATTCTCGTACCGCATCAAATCGTAGGGGTACGTTGGTGTGACTGGTGTTCGCACTCTCATCCTATGGATTCAACCTGCTTAACAGAAGTGTTTGCTGGGTTCCCTGCTATCAGGCGCGTACTGCGCTTAAGCATATCCACAGATCCGAGGAGCTCGAGTAGTAAACTGAACTAAAGCCTCATTTTTAGTCTAAAAGCCTTTACTTTTTTTTTATTCTTAAATATCGTAAACAGAGAGCGGATTTTGGCGCAGGTGGAAGAAACTCGTGAATCTATTCGCAAATTGGAAAACAAATACAACGAAGTTGATGTTAGCATACAGTGTAGCCAAGCACTTAAATAATAATAATTTATGTCGGCAATACACTTGCTGGGTGTGCACTTGACAATATTTTTTTTTTGTTTTAGGTTTCAATGCATCGTCACTACGACATGGGTACGTCAAGACACGGCGAGAATCAAAATAATAAGAAAAGTACATGTCATTTAAAAGCTCTGTGAGACTGATCAGTGATAGTCGATAGTGTGTGTGTGTGTGTGTGTGTGTGTGTGTGTGTGTGTGTGTAGGAAACGTTTGTTGACCAGCAGCTGATCAACGAGCAACTTGAAGTGCTAGACATGTAATAGTACCGCTGCTATGACAGTTGGGCTACAATACACATTTCTCAACTCAACATCGCTTTTTCTTAACAAATACAAATCGTACAGGGATGAACGTCGTATCGTTAGAAAGGTTTTTTATCCAGCTTCTGACATTGCGCTGAAACTTGCAATTTGTGGAAAATTTTAACATAAAAGAGATTTAACTATCACAGGCAAAAGGGCATGTTGCATATCCAGTTTCAAACCTATATTTTACAAAGCTAACTTATTAATCACATGTAAGAGACTCTCTTTTCATTGTCCGTAAATTGTGGTCTAGTAGCTAGCGTTGCTGTCTCTGGCTCACGGGGACCTGGGTTCGATTCCCGGCAGAGTTGGAGATTTTTCTCTGCCCGGGGACTGGGTGTTTGTGTTGTCCTCATCATTTCATCTTCATCATTCGTGACGGTGGCTACACTGGGCTGTGAAAAAACTTGGACTTTGTAGAAGTTGGGACTTGTACGGGCGCTGATGACCGCGCAGTTGAGTGCCCCACAATCGAAACATCATCATAATCCTTTTCATATTATCTTACAGCAGATATGATGTTGTTTGTTTTAAAGTACTTATTAAATGAATATTTTGTACACTGGATCCTCATATCCCACCAGTTCTGATGCAATTTAGGTCTGTCGTCATGTCGGTAGATTCCATAGTTTATTTCTTGTCGGTCACGTGGTGGAGAATTTCTCCCTGAATCGTAACTGTGCGCTGGACCGTTGCGTCTGAAGTTATTCTGTCTCCCTTGATAATAATTATTTTGGGTCCCATATTGTCTGTTTCTAAGGATATCTCTGTCATATTCATTACTACGGAAATGCGATCTTTCTCTGTAATTATTACTACTCTGTCAACGGTTGTCATACGTGTGGTGACTGTTTTGGTCACGATTTACGTTGTAAGAATAGCCTTGTCGTGTCCATTTATTATTTCTGTCATCGCGAAATTGTGACGGATGTGACCTGTAATTGTTGTGTTCCTGTTTTCGCGTCCCGCGATTGTCAGTGTCAATTTCCAATTCTTGTAACAGTTCCTGAAAAGCTTCAATATTGTCTTTGCAACGTCGTGCCAAAATAATATGTCGTAAATGTTCAGGCAATTTGATTAAGCAAATGCGGATGAGTTATGAGGGGCTGTATGGGTTTGACAGGTACTGATTCTTGTCTAACATGTCTTCAAAATATTTCACACGACTGGAAAATTCAGATTGTTCGAAATGTTTCATCATTATGATGCTATGTGTGGCTTGAGACCAATATGCTGAGAGGAAGGCATGATAAAATTCTCCTTCACTGTGGCAATCGTGAATGACCGATCGCATTCTTACAGCTGGTCCATTCTCTAAGTAGCCACACATAAATTCTAATCTGTGCTCTAATGACCAGTTGGGAGGAAAACAATGAGAAAATTGATTAAGCCACGCTTGTGGATGAATGTCGTTGCCAGAATTCTTAAATGTTTTGAATTTACGTGTAGTAATGAACAGAGTATAGTCAAAATCATCGTGTCGGCGAGTCGCATATCGGTCATTGTTACGTCGTGTCGGCGGTTCCATCTCAAAATTCGGTGCACCTTGCCAATTTCTTTCATAATTTCCGAAATGCCCTGTGTTATTATTTTGTGGCTTTTGCGTATTTATAAGTCCCTCTTCCCGTGTTGGAGCGCGAGTGTCCTCTGAAATATGTAATTCTTGTATTACTTGTGCCAACTGATCTTGTACTTCCCGGATTTCTTTTTTGTGTTGCGCATTAATTTGATTCAGATTTTGTTTGAATTTCTTAATTTGTTCATACTCTTCTGTGTCAGTGAAGGCTACAGGTCTTGTGTCATTCAGATCATCATCCACCTTTGTAGATAAGTTAGTGAACTGATCCGAAAGTTCGGCTACTTTCTCCGATAGTGAACTTATTTCCTCAGTGTGTTTTTCTGAACCACGTTTCAGAGTGTCCATTTGTGTTGAAATCATATCTACTGTGTCCTTTAAGTTTTCCTGAGTTTTTGCAAGTTGCGTAACCGAATTGGTAGATACAACTGAGTCAATTTTAGCTTGCAAGGTCTCATGATTTTCATGAACAATAGTTTGCAGTTCTTTTATGACCGCTTCGTGATTCTGTAATGTATTTTCATGCCGCGAAAAAATAGGTTGGAAATGCTCACAAATTTGTGTTTTTATGTCATTACAGACTTTTTGACATTTCGATTCGATTTTATGTAACTCAGTACTTAATACAGCGAGCGCCACTACTGTCAACTAAATAAAAGAGTCTAACTACTGAAGGCACTAACTACTGATAGGCATATTTAGCAAATGAAAGATTTTGATAGAGAACAAACAATGTATTTACCTTAATAGTGTTCAAAAGTCATAATATCTATAGTAGTTCATGATATCCAGTCTTACAAATGTACGTCTCTGATGGACACACGTCCAGATCATCCGCTCTCAAAACTCCGCCATCTCTCTCCCCACATCCACCACTGCTGGCGGCTCACCTCCAACTGCGCAACGCTACGCGCTGTTAACAGCCAACTGCCCAACGCTACAATGGCGAGTATTACAACAATGCCAAGCAGCCACAGACTGCACACAGCACAGCCAGTGATTTTCATACAGAGCGCTATGTGGCGTTACCAATATAAAAACCTAAACAGCCTACTTACAGAACTTAATATGAAGACGTTCTGCTCACTAAATTCAAGATTAGCAATGTCATACGAGAATGAGATAGATGCAAAAAATAAATGTGCAATGGAAAATCAGAAAATGGTTCCAGTAACATGCATGTCATAAGTATGTACTTTCGCCGGATGTTTGCTAGATGGTAGCGTTGTCCAGCAGCACGAAGATCGGCGCAGGAACAGTCTACAAATTTCCATTTCACTAGGAAGTTCACCGGAAAAAAACAGCATTCTGTTTAGCGGTTTCTGTGTAGCCAATGTATGAAAGCAAACGAAATTTGTTGCACGCATGTATTTCATAGCAGGAAATCGGAAGTTCACAAATGATAAGGCAGAATCAGAAATGATAAGGCAAAATCAAATAGGGGTAATGCAGGAGTAGGTTTAATAATGAATAAAAAAATAGGAGTGCGGGTTAGCTACTACAAACAGCATAGTGAACGAATTATTGTGGCCAAGATAGACACAAAGCCCATGCCTACTACAGTAGTACAAGTTTATATGCCAACTAGCTCTGCAGATGATGAAGAAATTGATGAAATGTATGACGAGATAAAAGAAATTATTCAGGTAGTGAAGGGAGACGAAAATTTAATAGTCATGGGCGACTGGAATTCGTCAGTAGGAAAAGGGAGAGAAGGAAACATAGTAGGTGAATATGGATTGGGGGGGAAAAAATGAAAGAGGAAGCCGCCTTGTAGAATTTTGCACAGAGCATAACTTAATCATAGCTAACACTTGGTTCAAGAATCATAAAAGAAGGTTGTATACTTGGAAGAATCCTGGAGATACTAAAAGGTATGAGATAGATTATATAATGGTAAGACAGAGATTTAGGAACCTGGTTTTAAATTGTAAGACATTTCCAGGGGCAGATGTGGATTCTGACCACAATCTATTGGTTATGACCTGCAGATTGAAACTGAAGAAACTGCAAAAAGGTGGGAATTTAAGGAGATGTGACCTGGATAAACTGAAAGAACCAGAGGTTGTAGAGAGTTTCAGGGAGAGCATAAGGGGACAATTGACAGGAATGGGGGAAAGAAATACAGTAGAAGAAGAATGGGTAGCTCTGAGGGATGAAGTAGTGAAGGCAGCAGAGGATGAAGTAGGTAAAAAGACGAGGGCTAATAGAAATCCTTGGGTAACAGAAGAAATATTGAATTTAATTGATGAAAGGAGAAAATATAAAAATGCAGTAAATGAAGCAGGCAAAAAGGAATACAAACGTCTCAAAAATGAGATCGACAGGAAGTGCAAAATGGCTAAGCAGGGATGGCTAGAGGACAAATGTAAGGATGTAGAGGCTTGTGTCACTAGGGGTAAGATAGATACTGCCTACAGGAAAATTAAAGAGACCTTTGGAGAGAAGAGAACCACTTGTATGAATATCAAGAGCTCAGATGGCAACCCAGTTCTAAGCAAAGAAGGGAAGGCAGAAAGCTGGAAGGAGTATATAGAGGGTTTATACAAGGGCGATGTACTTGAGGACAATATTATGGAAATGGAAGAGGATGTAGATGAAGATGCAATGGGAGATACGATACTGCGTGAAGAGTTTGACAGAGCACTGAAAGACCTGAGTCGAAACAAGGCCCCGGGAGTAGACAACATTCCATTAGAACTACTGATGGCCTTGGGAGAGCCAGTCATGACAAAACTCTACCATCTGGCCAGCAAGATGTATGAGACAGGCGAAATACCCACAGACTTCAAGAAGAATATAATAATTCCAATCCCAAAGAAAGCACGTGTCGAAAGATGTGAAAATTACCGAACTATCAGTTTAATAAGTCACAGCTGCAAAATACTAACGCGAATTCTTTACAGACGAATGGAAAAACTGGTAGAAGCGGACCTCGGGGAATATCAGTTTGGATTCCGAAGAAATGTTGGAACACGTGAGGCAATACTAACCTTACGTCTTATCTTAGAAGAAAGATTAAGGAAAGGCAAACCTACGTTTCTAGCATTTGTAGACTTAGAGAAAGCTTTTGACAACGTTAACTGGAATACTCTCTTTCAAATTCTGAAGGTGGCAGGGGTAAAATACAGGGAGCGAAAGGCTATTTACAATTTGTACAGAAACCAGATGGCAATTATAAGAGTCGAGGGGCATGAAGGAGAAGTAGTGGTTGGGAAAGGAGTGAGACAGGGTTGTAGCCTCTCCCCGATGTTATTCAATCTGTATATTGAGCAAGCAGTAAAGGAAACAAAAGAAAAATCGGAGTAGGTATTAAAATTCATGGAGAAGAAGTAAAAACTTTGAGGTTCGCCGATGACATTGTAATTCTGTCAGAGACATCAAAGGACTTGGAAGAGCAGTTGAACGGAATGGACAGTGACTTGAAAGGAGGATATAAGATGAACATCAACAAAAGCAAAACGAGGATAATGGAATGTAGTCAAATTAAATCGGGTGATGCTGAGGGGATTAGATTAGGAAATGAGACACTTAAAGTAGTAAAGGAGTTTTGCTATTTAGGGAGTAAAATAACTGATGATGGTCGAAGTAGAGAGGATATAAAATGTAGACTGGCAATGGCAAGGAAAGCGTTTCTGAAGAAGAGAAATTTGTTAACATCGAGTATAGATTTGAGTGTCAGGAAGTCGTTTCTGAAAGTATTTGTATGGAGTGTATCCATGTATGGAAGTGAAACATGGACGATAACCAGTTTGGACAAGAAGAGAATAGAAGCTTTCGAAACGTGGTGCTACAGAAGAATGCTGAAGATATGGTGGGTAGATCACGTAACTAATGAGGAGGTATTGAATAGGATTGGGGAGAAGAGAAGTTTGTGGCACAACTTGACTAGAAGAAGGGATCGGTTGGTAGGACATGTTTTGAGGCATCAAGGGATCACAAATTTAGCATTGGAGGGCAGCGTGGAGGGTAAAAATCGTAGAGGGAGGCCAAGAGATGAATACACTAAGCAGATTCAGAAGGATGTAGGTTGCAGTAGGTACTGGGAGATGAAGAAGCTTGCACAGGATAGAGTAGCATGGAGAGCTGCATCAAACCAGTCTCAGGACTGAAGACCACAACAACAACAACAACAAGGCAGATGTCGCACACATCGCGCCACAATTGCAGAAAACATAGCAACCGTTGAAGACATCACGATGGAAAACCACTAATCTGGGACACCTTCAACGCTCGGAACCACACGAAACCATGCTTAGAATAAAACTCGAACATGAAGAACAGTGGTCCGTCTCATTTCCATGCAAAACGTTGCATTATACCACAAGTAACATTTTATTAGAGAGAAACAAAATAATAAGATATCAGGAGGGAAACTGGACGTAATTCACTGATGTCAGTGTATGATTATGTTGTTAGTCAACATTGTCAAAAATCTTCTGTTCAGAATAATTGTAATAGCGCAAAACACACATGTCCTACACGCCTGATTGTGCTTGTATTAGTCCCCTTAGTGCAGGTGCGAGATTTCGATGAAGTGGTTACATCAAAGTGAAAGAGAACAATATGCACGCACCACTAAAGCCACAGTTTTAGATTCAAAATCACTTCAGTATTCAAGCAGTCCAATATCAAAAGCCACACTAATTACATTTTCTGATGATGACGTGGGTATGTCAATGTTATAACCTGTCATTCGCCAAGCATACCATAACACAGGCGTATACTTTGGTGCAGAAAATTGATTGTAAAACAGTGAATGAAGTGTGATGATGAAATGAAGATTATCTATCTTCACATGTCGTTTGGCGCATTGCAGTCTTGCAAAATCAGAAATCCTTCTGATATAGAACTTATATTGCCGAGAGAACTAAACATCAAGGGGTTAGCAATACTTTAGGTAGCAATTTTGTCAGCATAACACCTTTGCTCGGAAAGCTTGGCTGTAGAATGGTACGATCTGCATGAGCTGACCAAAAATCATACAGCAAGAGCCTTTTTTCACTTGTTACATGTTCACCGAGCACTGAAGTTAGAAAACGCTTTAGTCTTTTTCAACCTTTGCTCGGCTCCAAATAAATGTTTCATTGGCAGGTTATCTAAAGTTTCTTGGAAATATTTGGGCCGAAGGGGCATTTGTGCCATTTGAAAACAGATGTATAACTTGTTTGCTAGGCTTCCTGTCATTGATAAAGCCACGTCAGCTGTGTAGCTGTAGGTAGAGCTATGTACAGTTTCAGCACACTAGCTGTAGTTTTCTCTCCTCTGTGAGGCAGTGTTGATGGTGAAGATGTTTCATACCGGAATTGACTCTAATTAATGTTCCAAACCTTTCCTTTCTCCATACCCTGCTCTGTCATAAACGTGTTCACTTTCTTCACAAACTTTTGTGTCTTCTGCACAATTATCGTATTCTACGCGTATGTCCTTATGTGTGACAAACGTAGTAATACGCCTGGAATTCAGCCTCAGGATTGTCGATAGAAGAAATCGAAGCTTTGTTATATCAAATTATAATATTAAATGTTCCTTTATAGTTCGTATTTGCGACAGTATGTTAACACGTGGTCGAGGGGACAGTCCAGCTTTCTTAGCCGTGCAGTGCGTACATACCACGTGTTTCCACCTGCGGAGCGCTCGCGCTCGCTGTTGTTTACATACATCGGCCGTCAATTACGTGTCGCTAAAGGTGTACTAAAACCACGGCCAGCCATTTTAAAATATTCACACTTCATTCATTTTCTGCAATGATTAAACCCGACCGAAACCTTTGGAAGTGGAACACTTGGCTATGCGCACCATACGAGTTTTCGTTCGATATATGAGCCCCCGGAGAAAATCGTTATCGCGGCTTCCCGCCGCTATGACACTGTACGTGGTCACCCTGCCGAGCACTGGGCGCAATTCCAAACGTACGCCGTTCTTAACTGTGTGTGGCACATCACCATCGCTCTCCGTTGCCATATGCTGTCTTTTCTACAAACAGCGGGTGCCACGTGGTTGTTATATACGACGTCCAACCCAAGACCTGTTCCGGATGCTGCAAAGAAGACACCTCAGGTCTAACAAGGGAACCTCCCCATCGCACCCCCCCTCAGATTTAGTTATAAGCTGGCACAGGGATAGGCCTTGAAACTGAACACAGATCAATCGAGAAAACAGGAAGAAGTTGTGTGGAACTATGAAAAAAATTAGCAAAATATACAAACTGGGTAGTCCATGCGCAAGGTAGGCAACATCTAGGAAACGCTCAGCTTACGAGCGCCGTGGTCCCGTGGTTAGCGTGAGCAGCTGCGGAATGAGAGGTCTTTGGTTCAAATCTCCTCTCGAGTGAAAAGTTTAATTTTTTATTTTCAGACAATTATTAAAGTTCAGGCACTCACACATAATCAACTTCGCTCTCCAAAATTCCAGGACATGTTTAGATTTGTTTGGACATACGCAGGATTTGACGGTCTACACACGGAAACATTTGAAAACGTAAAAAAAAAAAAAACATATGTTTTGATAGAGCACAGGGATAACTGTGCGACTGTGAAACTGTTGCATTCATTTGTTGCAGTTTATGTGACAAACTCTTATGTTTTCATCACTTTCTTGAGAGTGATTATCGGGAAAGGTAGAAGAATCTTTTTCCCCATTCGCCAAGTGTGCAAGTTAGGTGGGTCGACACCATATTCCTGTCATGTGGCGCACATGCCGTCACCAGTGTCGTATAGAATATATCAGACGTGTTTTCCTGTGGAGGAATCGGTTGACCTATGACCTTGCGATCAAATGTTTTCGGTTCCTATTGGAGAGGCACGTCCTTTCGTCTACTAATCGCACGGTTTTGCGGTGCGGTCGCAAAACACAGACACTAAACTTATTACAGTGAACAGAGACGTCAATGAATGAACGGACAGATCGTAATTTTGCAAAAATAAAGAAAGTAAGATTTTCACTCGAGGGAGGACTCGTACCAAGAACCTCCCGTTCCGCATTTGCTCACTCTAACCACGGGACCACGGCGCTACTCAACTCACATCGTCCTTGATGTTGCATATGTTGCTCATGGACTGCTCAGTTTGTATATTTTGTTCATTTTTTCATAGTTCCACACAACTTCTTCCTGTTTTCTCGATTGATCTGTGTTCAGTTTTCCAAGGCCTATCCACTGCGTCAATTTATAACTAAATCTGAGGGGGGTACGATGGGGAGGTTCCCTTGTAAGTGTCTGCAGCGGCGCATCACCCAGTTGCCGGCCGCTACCGTGGCACCTCCGACTCCGACGACGGTTTTACCCGTCACCTAGGTTTTGGCTCTTTATTCTCCTTCCGCCGACCGTCGTCAGTAGTATTGTCCCTTCTAGCTGCCGCGGATAATGCCGGGGTTGACGCGTTACGCTCATAACCTGACGCCGATCGCCTCACGGACTATGATATGGACGTCAAATCGCTTATCGTCGCCGCATCCGCAGTGACTCCCTCCCGTCATCCGACACAGAGGGATGGACACGGAAACAACTTTCACCTAAACGGCACAAAAGAAGGCGTCGTACGGTCTTGGAACGAGACAACTTACCTCCGCAGAAGCTCCAGAGGCTGTCTATCCCGATGAGACCTCGGAGAAGTTGCATGACGACACGAATGGAGACAACGCGACGCCGAATCTGGCTGCGCTGGTGCCTACTCCACCAGCTCGCTCAGTTGCTCCTGAACCCATGGTCTGCAGCGTTACGACTGCCGCCGAGATGTCCTCCGCTCCTACGGTCGACGTGGAACATATTAAAACTACGACAGTGCCTTTGACGGCGTCAGCCATGACCTGAACCATGCAATGGGGACGGAGTTATCCCGGACGGAGGCCTAGTTACGCCGACTAGATCACAACTAGGTGGCGTACGACAAGGATCACCTGTGCCTCAACCTTTTCCAAACCCGCTGATGGAGTTCCCCTCCACGGCGGGGCTCTACACCAAACGTACCGAGTGGCAAAGATCAACACTAACATCAGCTCCCGAGTGAAAATTCAACAGCTACGAGAGATGATATGGGCTTCGAACGTCGACATCTCACAAATGCAGGAAGTACATGTGGCCACGCCGGCCGTTGTAGCCGAGCGGTTCTAGGCGCTTCAGTCCGGAACCGCGCTGCTACTACGGTCGCAGGTTCTGCCTCGGGCATGGATGTGTGTGATGTCCTTAGGTTAGTTATGTTTAAGTAGTTCTAAGTCTAGGGGACTGATGACCACAGATGTTAAGTCCCACAGTGCTTAGAGCCATTTGAACTATTTTGAATATTTGGCCACACTTGTCCCGCCCTATAACAGTCATCCTTCCCCTAGTGACCACCTGGAACGTGGCGTGGCCGTCTGTAACCGTGATGACCGTGGTTGAGTCCCGATAGCTGATGTCACATACCTTCCGTCCACCAGAGGCTTGGCGATCACCGTTATGGGTAGTGGTATTGTTAACAGATACCTCCCGCAGTCACGACAGAAACCTGTCTACTCAGAAGCAATCACCCCTTTATTTCTTGGACGCGTTGGGGTACTCCCTGCAATATCTGCGAAGAACTGCACCTTGTCATCCAAGATCTGATGCTCTGCGACACTCGGGACGTGCTCTGCGAGCCGCCTTGACGGGATTTACGTCTCTGGGGAACTGACCTGCACTTCAAGGTGCAGAACATTAGCCTTCGCCTTTCCGGACCACTGAGCCTACATCTGCAATATTCTCCTCCCATAATAAGTGGTTTGGCGCAGTCGTGTATTGTGAGATTCCTCCCATCTCAACAGTCCCGAATGTCTTCAACGCGTTACCGAGTCATAGACCACCTGCGAACGTCGCTTACGTAAGTACTGCACTATCTTGACTTGGTGACTTAATTGTGCCAAACCTGTACCTTTATTCAATAAGGTAAGGAAGTAGATCCGTGGCACAGGCACACTGCCGACCATTTCTACGCTATTCTCCGCGAGATGGGCGCCCTGGCGCTCACCACAGAAACCCAAAGGAAACGCAGCAGGGTTAAGACACAAATCGTGACGCTGGCACATCGTAGACTGCATGGAATGCTTGTGAGGACCAGAAGAGATTCGATGGAAGAGAAACAACCCACGATGCATAAAATTGCCTCCGATGGGAAACAAAGACGACAACGTCTCATCACCAAGACCTACACTCGTCGCGCCCAGCACGTCACGTGTCACTCTGAAATCATCAGTGCCTTTGTAGCCCATCACCGCACAATGCACTAGGAGGAGCCTACCAACAGCCGGCGACGAGGCGGATGAGCTGGCGGAGCATAATAAGTGACCAGACATCGGCGGATTGCCGATAGAATTTCATCACGCTTCGTGGCGCTAATGGCTTCGTGTTGGACCACAACGCTTACGACACACAGCGCCATACCGCCAGCCTCTGTCACGGTAATTGTTATAAGCATCGACAAACCGACATCGGAAGCGGCGACAGCACATTACCATCCCCTAACTCTGCTTAACACAGACTACAAAATTTTTACACGACCCTGGCGATGGGGTGGTCGCAAGATATTCGCTTGCATTCTATTTCCAGAACACACACATCCGGATGGCTCAGTTAATGTACAAACGGCAACAAGGAAATATCGGTATTTAATCGAACTAGCAGCGGCGTGCAGACTACTCGCCGCGGTAGTTACCATTGATTTTGACGGCGCGTTCGACAAGGTGCGGCATCGTTTATCTATTCTCTGTAATGGACCAAATGGTTTTCCACTCCCCTTTATTGCTATCACCCGGCGCTAGTAGGTCAGCGCCAGGTCTATGATTCAGGTCAATAGCCGTGTGGCGGGACCACTGACTATATGCCGCTTCTTAAGGCAATGTTACTTACTTTTGACGCTGCTCTACGTCACAACCCTGGAGCCACTCATCGGAAGACAGACGAGCCACCTTCTGATCTCTGTGACAATACATTTTTCGTTATCGTATGTATGCAGATGACCTTCTCCTCTTAGTCTCTCGCGGACAGAAACACTGATGATACTCGAGTTAATATCAACGTACGGAACTGCGGCAGGCTGTACCAAAATCTTCGACGAGGCTCATTGGACGCAGTCTCTCACACGACGACTTAACATCCACTTTGGTATCATTTTCGCTTCCACCATGTGCCGCTCCGCTCCCGTCAATTTTCGGCGTACTTTCCAAATTATCAGCATGGTAATGCGACAAAATCTTCTTTGCCGACTCGATTCTTTACAATGTGTCGTATACGAGGTTTGTCCGGAAAATACGTATAAAAGCTGATTAATGTTACAAGTTGTAGTCACCGCCAGGTGGGACTACTGCTGTAATCAATCCCATCAACGCTCAGTTCGAGTCAGAGCACTCTGCGTGAAGGTGGGAGTGTGCGGCAGCTTGTTGACAGTTACCCTTTTTCACCTGCCGTCGGCATGGAGCTCTCTCTGATTGAGAAACAGCGCGTCAACAAGTTTCTTGCAAAGCTAGGCAAGAATGGCCGCGAGATTTTTGAGTGTTTGAAACAGGTTTACGGAGACAATTCTCTGAAGGAACCAACCGTGAACAAGTGGTTAAAAAGGTTCCGGGATGGCCGTGAAGAAGTGAACGATGACCCTCGCCCAGGACGCCCGTCGACATCGAGTTCCGATGCAAATGTTGAACGAATTCGGGCTTGTGTACTTAAAGACCGTGGATTGATAGTCAGAATGATTGCTGACGAGCTGTGAATCCCCAAAACAATCGTTCACGAAATCCTGACACAAAAACTTGAAGTGAAGAAATTGTGTGCGAAAATCGTACCGAAGCTCTTGATGCCAGAACAGAAAACAAAGAGTGTTGAGTACTGTGAGTATTGGTGGGAAGCAGAGGAACGAGGGGACTTTCTCAACCGGGTCATCACAGGAAACTAGTCCTGGTTTTACGAATTCGATGTGGAGCTCAAATCTCAAAGCAAAGAATGGAAACTAGCAGGAGAACCGAGAACAAAAAAGTCGCGAAAATCAAGGTCCAATGTGAAGACAATGTTGATTGTTTTCTTTGATTCTAGGGGCATTGTTCACAAGGAATTTGTCCCTCCCGGCCAGAGAGTGAACGGAAATTTTTTCGTTGAAGTTCTGACACGTCTCAGAGCTCGTGTGGCCCGAGTTCGACCGGAGTTGGCAAAAGGGGGCAGGTGGATTCTACATCACGACAATGCGCCCGCTCACACGTCGCTCGTTGTGCGCGAGTTTTTGGCCCGAAGCTCAATCACCGTGACAGACCACCCGCCTTATTCACCCAATTTAGCCCCGTGTGATTTCTTCATGTTCCCGAAATGCAAAATGGTGCTTCGGGGGCGGCACTTGGGAGATGTGGAAGCCATGAAAGCGGAAACGGCACGGCAACTGAACAACATCACAACTGAAGACTTTCAGCAATGTTATCAACAGTGGAAACGGCGTGGGCAGAAGTGTATCGCGTCTCAGGGCGAGTACTTTGAAGGAGACCATATTGTAATACCTGAATAATTGTAAAATAAAGTTGTTATTCAACTTTTATACGTATTTTCCGGACAAACCTCGTACCTCAATAACATGTGGCACCCAACATGGTCCACATGTCACAGTTACTCCCACTGCTATCAACTACTAGATGTGGTCTCCAGGCCGCGTTCGCATACTTTCTTAAAGGCCGGCACGCTTTACAAGGTCCATTATGAAACGCTCACCGTCCCTCCCCGAGCGAGAGGCCGTGGCCTCGTCAATGTGCGATTCCAAGCGGCGTCTTTGTACATGTCCACCATGCATAAGCAGTGGAACGGGAGCACCTCCTGAGCCGTGTGTGGCTCGTGTTCCCGCCGTCATGTATTTTACACCCTGTTTTTAACATACTTCAACCTTATTACGTTAATTTAAGTTATTACTGCCACTGAGTTACTGCTTTGCCTGACCGTGAGCCCTCTCGTAGCATGGGTCGGCTGTGTGTGTGTGCGTGTGTGTGTGTGTGTGTGTGTGTGTGTGCTTAGTTACTTTTGGGTATCGTTCAGGTCTTAGTGCAAGGTTGTGTGTGTACTTGGAGATATTTTCACTGACTATGATTTTAGATGTTGTCGGCGTTCGGAGGCAGTCGGTCGGTTGCTGCGGACCAGGAAAGTTATCTCCGGACGACGCAGTCTGCTGGGTCCGCTGGCGGTCCCTGCACAGTGTCGGAGCGTGCGTGGAGCTGTCTGATCGCTACGAGCTTCGTGGTTCACCGATCCAGGACGTCAAAGTTGAGTAGTGGTTTCAACTACCCAAGCCACGTCCATTCATGTTGTGTGGTTCGTTTCGGTGGTTCGCTGTTGGGGAGGTTTTCCTGTGAGCAAAACCGAGTGTTTCTATTACTAAAATTTAGCCGCCATGCAGTGCAATTAACTATATTGGTTGACTACAATTCAAGTGCAGCAGCGGAATTTTCTGCCTTGTGGCTGTTAGTGTTCTGGTTACCTGACCTGGCCACTAACGTAATTTCAGGTAGCTTTCTTTCGTCACCTGTTGTCGCTGACCTACATGGTTTGTAGTTTTGACAACTAGTACATATTTCATTGTGGATAATCACATTGGTAACTTTTTGTGTTTGAGTTCTCATGTATCGATTGGTGGTAAGCAAGTCGTTTTGTCGGTTGATCCGTGGATGCCCCTGGTTGGGTTCCGACGGATCAAGTGTCGTTGCGCTCACCACGCGTCTCACCTAAGTGAACCAGGGCAGACCGACCTCCCTGGAGGCTTCTGAGTGCCGTTTCCTTAATTGTCCTTCTCACTGGTGTTTAATTGTCTGTTTATAATCTGTCATAACCAATTATTTAAAAAATTCTTTCTTTTACTGGATTTTATGTATTTTTGAATTTTGGAAAATCAATTGTGGGCTTTCAGCCACTTAAATCATTAAAAAAAAATCATTGCGGCCTTCTGCCTTTGACAGGTTATGGTAATTTATTTTAAAATCTTGATAATTTTGTTGTGGGCCTTCAGCCGCTTATATTGCATCTTGTTTGTTTCTCTATTCTCCCTTGCCTTGATGCTTCTAGCCTCGTTCGATATATATATACAGGGTGTTTCAAAAATGACCGGGATATTTGAAACGGCAATAAAAACTAAACGAGCAGCGATAGAAATACACCGTTTGTTGCAATATGCTTGGGACAACAGTACATTTTCAGGCAGACAAACTTTCGAAATTACAGTGGTTACAATTTTCAACAACAGATGGCGCTGCGGTCTGGGAAACTCTATAGTACGATATTTTCCACATATCCACCATGCGTAGCAATAATATGGCGCAGTCTCTGAATGAAATTACCCGAAACCTTTGACAACGTGTCTGGCGGAATGGCTTCACATGCAGATGAGATGTACTGCTTCAGCTGTTCAATTGTTTCTGGATTCTGGCGGTACACCTGGTCTTTCAAGTGTCCCCACAGAAAGACGTCACAGGGGTTCATGTCTGGCGAATAGGGAGGCCAATACACGCCGCCTCCTGTATGTTTCGGATAGCCCAAAGCAATCACACGATCATCGAAATATTCATTCAGGAAATTAAAGACGTCGGCCGTGCGATGTGGCCGGGCACCATCTTGCATAAACCACGAGGTGTTCGCAGTGTCGTCTAAGGCAGTTTGTACCGCCACAAATTCACGAAGAATGTCCAGATAGCGTGATGCAGTAATTGTTTCGGATCTGAAAAATGGGCCAATGATTCCTTTGGAAGACATGGCGGCCCAGACCAGTACTTTTTGAGGATGCAGGGACGATGGGACCGCAACATGGGGCTTTTCGGTTCCCCATATGCGCCAGTTCTGTTTATTGACGAAGCCGTCCAGGTAAAAATAAGCTTCGTCAGTAAACCAAATGCTGCCCACATGCATATCGCCGTCATCAATCCTGTGCACTATATCGTTAGCGAATGTCTCTCGTGCAGCAATGGTAGCGGCGCTGAGGGGTTGCCGCGTTTGAATTTTGTATGGATACAGGTGTAAACTCTGGCGCATGAGACGATACGTGGACGTTGGCGTCATTTGGACCGCAGCTGCAACACGGCGAACGGAAACCCGAGGCCGCTGTTGGATCACCTGCTGCACTAGCTGCGCGTTGCCCTCTGTGGTTGCCGTACGCGGTCGCCCTACCTTTCCAGCACGTTCATCCGTCACGTTCCCAGTCCGTTGAAATTTTTCAAACAGATCCTTTATTGTATCGCTTTTCGGTCCTTTGGTTACATTAAACCTCCGTTGAAAACTTCGTCTTGTTGCAACAACACTGTGTTCTAGGCAGTGGAAATCCAACACCAGAAAAATCCTCTGTTCTAAGGAATAAACCATGTTGTCTACAGCACACTTGCACGTTGTGAACAGCACACGCTTACAGCAGAAAGACGACGTACAGAATGGAGCACCCACAGACTGCGTTGTCTTCTATATCTTTCACATCACTTGCAGCGCCATCTGTTGTTGAAAATTGTAACTACTGTAAATTCGAAAGTTTGTCCGCCTGAAAATGTACTGTTGTCCCAAGCATATTGCAACAAACGGTGTATTTCTATCGCTGCTCGTTTAGTTTTTATTGCCGTTTCAAATATACCGGTCATTTTTGAAACACCCTGTATATATATATATATATATATATATATATATATATATATATATATATATATATATATATATAGCTCGTGGGATTTTAACTACCTGACGTGGCTGGAAACCCGAGAAAATTTTATTGTGTGGATGATATTTTTCCGAAAGTCAGGTGGTATGTTGCCAGTTCATACATTCTACATACTAACGTGGATAATCCTTTTGTAGCCACTTCCCCTAGTGATTTTAGAAATTCTGATGGAATTTTATCTATGGCTTCTGCATATTTGATCTTTACTTCTCCAAAAATCTCTTAAATTCTGATACTATTGCTGGATCCCCCAAAAAAATGGTTCGAATGGCTCTGAGCTCTATGGGACTTAACTTCTGAGGTCATCAGTCCCCTAGAACTTCGAACTACTTAAACCTGACTAACCTAAGGACAACACACAACCATGCCAGAGGCAGGATTCGAACCTGCGACCGTAGCGGTCGCGCAGTTCCCGACTGTAGCGCCTAGAACCGCTCGGCCGCTCCGGCCGGCTACTGGATAGCCAATGTCTTCTGTATCGACTCCTGTCTCTTTTTCTATCACATCAGACAAATCTTCTCTCTCAAAGAGGGCTTCATTATGTCCTTTCCACCGACCTGCTCTCTATTCTGCATTTAACAGTGGAAGTCCCATTGCGTTATTAATGTTATCACCCATGCTTTTAATTTCACCGAAGGTTGTTTTGTCTTTCTTACATGCTGAGTCAGTGCTTCATATAATAATTTCTTTTTCGACTTCTCCACGTTTTTCATGCAGCCATCTCGTCTTAGTTTCACTGCACTTCCTATTTATTTCATTCCTCAGCGACTTGCATTTCTGTATTCCTGAATTTCCGTGTTCATTTCTGTACTTCCTCCTTTAATCGATCAACTGAAGTATTCCTACTGTTACCCATGGTTTCTTCGCAGTTACCTTCTTTATACCCATGGTTTTCTTTCCAGCTTCTGCGATCGCCCTTTTTAGAGATATCGTCTCCTCTTCAACTGTACTGCCTACTGAGCTACTCCTTATTGCTGTGTGTACAACCTTAGAGAGCATCCATCGTATCTCGTTAATTCTTAGTACTTCCGAATCCCAGTTCATTGGGAATTGATTCTTTCTGGCCTACTCTGCCTACTCTTCATCACTACTACATTTTGACCTAAGTCTACGTCTGCTCCTGGGAAAACCTTACAATCCAGTACCCGATTTCGGAATCTCTGTCTGACCCTGATGTAAAGTAACTGAAATCTTAGCGTATCACCCGGATTTTTCCAAGTAAACCTCCTTCTCTTGTGATTCTTGAACAGAGTATTCACTATTAATAGCTGAAATTTAATAAAGAGCTCAATTAGTCTTTCTACTCTATCATTACTTGCAGGTCGGGGTGGCCGAGTGGTTCTAAGCGCTACAGTCTGGTTCAAAAATGGTTCAAATGGGTCTGAGCACTATGGGACTTAACATCTGAGGTCATCAGTCCCCTAGAACTTAGAACTACTTAAACCTAACTAACCTAAGGACATCACACACATCCATGCCCGAGGAAGGATTCGAACCTGCAATCGTAGCAGCAGCGCGGTTCGGGACTGAAACGCCTAGAGCCATTTGAACCATAGTCATTATATTCATTATATCGTTTTCTGCTGTTGTTGATTCACCCTATAGTCAACTGACCAGAAATCCTTGTATTTTTTTCCATTTCACTTCACTGGCTCCTAGTACACCTAGATTGAGCCTTTGAATTTTCCTTTTCAGATTTTCTAGTTTTCCTACCACATTCGAGAGTCTGCTATTCCACACTCCGACTCGTATAACTTTACCCTTTCGTTGTGTATTGAACATTTTTCTCATAATCACCATCCCCTTGGTAGTCCCCACTCGGCGATCTGAATGGGGCATTATTCTGGAATCTTTTGTCAATGGAGAGATCAATATGGCGCTTTTCCAATTACAGGCCACGTGTCCTATTGATACATATTATGTGTCTTTAATGCAGTGGTTTCCATTGCCTTTTGCATTCTCATGTCGTTGATCATCGGTGATTCTTCCGCCTTTAGTGGCTGTTTCCCAAATCAAGGACAAGACAGTGCTCTGAACCTCTGTCCGCTCCTCCACCCTGTTTGACAAGGCCGCTGGCAGAATGAGGGTGACTTCGTACGCCGGAAGTCTTCGGCCGCCAATGCTGATGAATAATCAAAATTTAGAGCGTGGCGGATTTTAAATCCGGGACCGAGGAGGCTTCTATTAGTAATCAAAGACGCTATCTTTTTTTAAACGGAAACGGGTTAAGTAAACAAATTAGCTTGATTTGTACAAGCAGAAATTCTAAGAACGGTCATTCCTACAAAATCAACATGAAACATTACACTCGAACAAGGCGAGCAACAGCGTTTATTAACAAGGTGCGGGAAAAAAATAATAACAATAATATTGAAGTAAGCTAAGAGACGTGAGGCCATAGACAAAGAGGGAAGATGGTGCGGGGTTATGGTAAGACTTGCATGCATCCCTCTGCTCTACAGGTGGAGCGTGGAGGCAGAGTGGACAGAGGTCAAAATGCGAGACCTGGCCACGGTGTCCCCGACACCACTGCCGGGAAGAGACGCCCGAAAGGACGGCAGAAGCCAAGGAGGAGGGGGCAGTAGAGTAGGGTGCTCTGGTATAGTGAATAAAAGAAAAGGGGACGTGTCAATGCACCTACTCCGCTGTGGGTTACGAAATTGAAATGTAGCTCGGAGAGTTTCTGATATCAGCAGGGGGGACGGGGGATGGGGGAGTGTCGTGCGCATGTGCACCATCCATCTGAGCGGGGGTGACGTAAAAATCGAGCACAGGTAATTGGCGAAGAAGGCGCGATAGCGCGGGCGGTGCTCGACTTCATTGTGGGCAGTTTTTAAGTACTACCAGAAGTCAAGGCCTGATTCATAGCCATCATTATACCGGTAAGCGATCGTCCATCTCTCACACCACACAATCGAATGATTTTTGGTGGCGGGGAAATAAGTATTCTGAGGATGGACAAAACTCCATGGTCCAATCGTATCCGGCAGAACTTGGCGGTAGCGGGCAGCGAACGGTCGACACAGTTTCCAGACGTCACTTGTAGCAACACAAGTCGGGCGGTGGACATCGACATCCACGAGATGGTAAATTGAACAAAGCGGAGTGTCCGTTAGACCGATGGCTTCAAGACTTTGATTTGTGGCGAGTTTTCCTTTAGCGACGTCGTACCATGTTACCTGTACGTAGGAAGGAAGGAAACGCTGGTTTTTATGGCGTCAAACCGTGGGCCACCGCGTCGATGGACGTTTGAGTTCGACATTGTTGCTGGCTATGTAATGAAGCACTGGGGTGTAGAAATCTTTGGTTCAAGAAGGTGCGTACTCGGTAAGTAAGTGTGAGCATAACTGGACGATGAAATCAGAAATGGCCACCAGATGGTAAGTGATGTGGCCGACGGGTACTGGCGCCGATATGGTCACGTAAGGGAGGTGAAACGCCCGCTAAACTCGATGGGCAGATCAGGTGATTAGGATTGTGCAAAGGGCCAAATAAGGTGTCGGTCAGGTTCACTCAAAATTGTAATTTATTGCAATTTAATAACACCTTTAAACCTAAACGGCACACAACCGAACCTTTAGAACTACGAGTTTCAAAAAGGCAATTATTTCACGGCTGAAGGTCTCCAAACAATAAATCTTAACAAGGTAAATCTCAAGTGGTAAAAACATGCAGTTAAAATTGCAAATACAATAATTATATATATATATATATATATATATATATATATATATATATATATATATATATACTCCTGGAAATGGAAAAAAGAACACATTGACACCGGTGTGTCAGACCCACCATACTTGCTCCGGACACTGCGAGAGGGCTGTACAAGCAATGATCACACGCACGGTACAGCGGACACACCAGGAACCGCGGTGTTGGCCGTCGAATGGCGCTAGCTGCGCAGCATTTGTGCACCGCCGCCGTCAGTGTCAGCCAGTTTGCCGTGGCATACGGAGCTCCATCGCAGTCTTTAACACTGGTAGCATGCCGCGACAGCGTGGACGTGAACCGTATGTGCAGTTGACGGACTTTGATCGAGGGCGTATAGTGGGCATGCGGGAGGCCGGGTGGACGTACCGCCGAATTGCTCAACACGTGGGGCGTGAGGTCTCCACAGTACATCGATGTTGTCGCCAGTGGTCGGCGGAAGGTGCACGTGCCCGTCGACCTGGGACCGGACCGCAGCGACGCACGGATTTTTCAACTTAAGTAACCAAATAATTTGTTACATAATTTAAAATCGTTGTGACGCACAATTGCAGTTAAAAAGACATTGTATTACAATCTGTTTTGGTTATAGGGCACCACTGTCCCAAGGAAATTGCATCGTTTTGGAGAACAAGAAGTGCGAGCTAATGTAAAATGTATTTTAACGTGAACTAGTCATCTGAAGAGAAACCTGTTGGTTCGAAATCGGTAACGGTGCTATTTCAATAAATAAATAGCATTGCAAAAAAGTGGCTGGTTGCTAATCTTCTCTGTAAGAGTAAACTTTCAAGAAGTCAATTTCTGATCAGGTGCGTATAGGGTAATATCAACAGCAGCAGATTATGGTATAACGGGAATAGGATTCGTTATGAATAGGAAGGGATGGCAGAGAGTGAGCTACTGTGAACAGTTCAGTGATGGGGTTGTGCTTATTAGAGTCGACAGCATATCAACACAGACAACAATAATTCGGATATACATGCCGACGTCACAAGCAGAAGATGAAAAGATAGTTTATGAGGATATTGAACGGGTAATTCAGTAGGTAAAGGAAGAAGAAAATCTAATAGTCAAGGGGGATTGGTATGCGGTTGTAGAGAAAGGAGTAGAAGAAATGATTAAGGGAGAATATTGGCTTGGTAATAGGAATGAGAGTGGCGGAAGATTAACTGAATTCTGCAACGATGGTAATAGCGAAAGTTCTGCTCAAGAATCAAAAGAGGAGGTGGTGTATGTGGAACAAGCCGGGAGATACTGGAAGATTTTAGTTAGATTACATCATGATTAGGCAGAGATTTCTAAATCAGGGACAGATACAGACTCATACCACAATTTAGTATTGATGGAAAGTAGGCTAAAGTTTAAGAGACTAGTCAGGAAGAACCAATGGCCAAAGATGTGGGACACGGAATCACTAAGAAATGAAGAGATACACTTGTACTCTGAAGCTACAGATATTGCGATAATGAACACTCAGTAAGCAGTTCAATTGAAGAGGAATAGAAATTTCTAAAAAGGGCATTCACAGAAGTAGTAGAGAAAAACGTAGGTAAGAGGAAGGCAACTGCGTAGAAACCATGGGTAACAGAAGAAATACTTCAGGTTGTTGACGAAAGAAGAAAATACAAAAACATTCCCGGAAACTCAGAAATACAAGTCACTTCTGAATGAAATAAACAGGAAGTTCAGGGAAGCGAAGGAAGAATGGCTGTATGAAAAATGTGAAGGAATCTAAAAAGAAATGATTGTCGGAAGGACTGCCTCAGCACATAGGAAAGTCAAAAGAACCTTCGGTGAAATTAAACGCAATGGTGGTAACATGAAGAGTGCGATGGTAATTCGACTGTTAAATTGAGAGGTGTGAGGCGATTGGTGGAGAAAGTACATCAAGTGCCTCCGTGAGGGAAAAAGTTTGTCTCCTGGCGTAACAGAAGAAGAAACAGGAGTCCACAGGAAGGAGATAGGAGATCCAGTATTAGAATCGGAATTCAGAAGAGGTCTGGAAGACTCAAAATTAAATAAGGCGGAAGGGATAGATAACATTCCACACAAATTTCTAAAATCATTTGGAGCGGTGATAACAAAAAGATTATTCTCTTTGGTGTGACGATATATCATCAGACTTTCCGAAAAACATGATCCACACAATTCTCAAGAATGCAAGAGCCGACAAATACGAGAATTATTGTGTAGTCAGCTTGACAGATCGTGCATCAAAGTTGCTGACAAAACTAGTATACAGAAGAATAGAAAAGAAAATTGAGAATCTGTTAGATGATGATCAGTTTGGCTTTAGGAAAGATAAAGGCACCAGAGAGGCAGTTGATAATGGAAGCATGAATGAAGAAAAGTCAAGACACGTTCATAGGTTTCATCGACCTGGAAAAAGCGTCTGACAGTGCAAAATAGTGCAATACGTTCAATATCCACAGAAGAATTAGGGTCAGCATAGGGAAAGACGGGTAATATGTAGTACAATGTATAACAACCAAGAGGAATCATTGAGAGTGGAAGACGAAGAACGAAGTGCACGGGTTAAAAAGTCAGGTATGTAGTCTTTCTCCCCTACTGTTAATCTCTACCTGGAAGAATCAATGACGGAAATACAGGAAAGGTTCAAGAGTGGGATTAAAACTCACGGTGAAAGGATATCCGTGTTAAGATTCGCTGATGAAATTGCTGTCATGAGTGAAAACGAAACAGAATTACAGGGTTTGTTGAGTTAAATGAACAGTATGATGAATACACAATACGAATTGGGAGTAAATCTAAGAAAGACGAAATTAATGACAAGTAGCTGAAATGAGAACAAGAGAGAAAATTAAGATCGTAACTGGTAATCACGTAGTAGGTAAAGTTAAGGAATTCTGCTACCTGGGTAGAAAAATAACTCACTACGGGTGGAGCAAGGAGGACATAAAAAGGATACTAGCAGTGGCGAAAAAGGCATTCCTGGTCAAGAGAAGTCTACTAGTATGACACGCAGATCTTGATTTTAGGAAGAAATTTCTGAAACGAACGTTCGGAGCAGAGCATTAAATGGTAGTGATCCACGGACTGTGCGAAATCTGGAACAGGAAGAATGGAAGCATTTGAGACGTGATACTACAGAAGAATGTTGAAAATTAGGTGGCTTGATAAGGTAAGTAACGAGGAGTATCTCCGTAGAACCAGCGAAGAAAGGAATATATAGAAAACACTGACAAGAAGGAGGACAGAATGATAGGACATCTGTTAAACGTCTGGGAATAACCTTCGTGGAAGGAGCAGTTTTTTTTTCTTTTTGTCATCAGTCTACTGACTGGTTTGATGCGGCCCGCCACGAATTCCTTTCCTGTGCTAACCTCTTCATCTCACAGTAGCACTTGCAACCTACGTCCTCAATTATTTGCTTGACGTATTCCAATCTCTTTCTTCCTCTACAGTTTTTGACCTCTACAGCTCCCTCTAGTACCATGGAAGTCATTCCCTCATGTCTTAGCAGATGTCCTATCATCCTGTCCCTTCTCCTTATCAGTGTTTTCCAAATATTCCTTTCCTCTCCGATTCTGCGTAGAACCTCCTCATTCCTTACCTTATCAGTCCACCTAGTTTTCAACATTCGTCTATAGCACCACATCTCAAATGCTTCGATTCTCTTCTGTTCCAGTTTTCCCACAGTCCATGTTTCACTACCATACAATGCTGGACTCGAGAAATTTCTTCCTCAAATGAAGGCCGGTATTTGATATTAGTAGACTTCTCTTGGCCAGAAATGCCTTTTTTGCCATAGAGAGTCTGCTTTTGATGTCCTCCTTGCTCCGTCCGTCATTGGTTATTTTACTGCCTAGGTAGCAGAATTCCTTAACTTCATTGACTTCGTGACCATCAATCATGATGTTAAGTTTCTCGCTGTTCTCATTTCTACTACTTCTCATTACCTTCGTCTTTCTCCGATTTACTCTCAAACCATACTGTGTACTCATTAGACTGTTCATTCCATTCGGCAGATCATTTAATTCTTCTTCACTTTCACTCAGGATAGCAATGTCATCAGCGAATCGTATCATTGATATCCTTTCACCTTGTATTTTAATTCCACTCCTGAACCTTTCTTTTATTTCCATCATTGCTTCCTCGATGTACAGATTGAAGAGTAGGGGCGAAAGGCTATAGCCTTGTCTTAAACCCTTCTTAATACGAGCACTTCGTTCTTGATCGTCCACTCTTATTATTCCCTCTTGGTTGTTGTACATATTGTATATGACCCGTCTCTCCCTATAGCTTACCCCTACTTTTTTCAGAATCTCGAACAGCTTGCACCATTTTATATTGTCGAACGCTTTTTCCAGGTCGACAAATCCTATGAAAGTGTCTTGATTTTTCTTTAGCCTTGCTTCCATTATTAGCCGTAACGTCAGAATTGCCTCTCTCGTCCCTTTACTTTTCCTAAAGCCAAACTGATCGTCACCTAGCGCATTCTCAATTTTCTTTTCCATTCTTCTGTATATTATTCTTGTAAGCAGCTTCGATGCATGAGCTGTTAAGCTGATTGTGCAATTCTCGCACTTGTCAGCTCTTGCCGTCTTCGGAATTGTGTGGATGATGCTTTTCCGAAAGTCAGATGGTATGTCGCCAGACTCATATATTCTACAAACCAACGTGAATAGTCGTTTTGTTGCCACTTCCCCCAATGATTTTAGAAATTCTGATGGAATGTTATCTATTCCTTCTGCCTTATTTGACCGTAAGTCCTCCAAAGCTCTTTTAAATTCCGATTCTAATACTGGATCCCCTATCTCTTCTAAATCGACTCCTGTTTCTTCTTCTATCACATCAGACAAATCTTCACCCTCACAGAGGCTTTCAATGTATTCTTTCCACCTATCTGCTCTCTCCTCTGCATTTAACAGTGGAATTCCCGTTGCACTCTTAATGTTAGCACCGTTGCTTTTAATGTCACCAAAGGTTGTTTTGACATTCCTGTACGCTGAGTCTGTCCTTCCTACAATCATATCTTTTTCGATGTCTTCACATTTTTCCTGCAGCCATTTCGTCTTAGCTTCCCTGCACTTCCTGTTTATTTCATTCCTCAGCGACTTGTATTTCTGTATTCCTGATGTTCCCGGAACATGTTTGTACTTCCTCCTTTCATCAATCACCTGAAGTATTTCTTCTGTTACCCATGGTTTCTTCGCAGCTACCTTCTTTGTACCTATGTTTTCCTTCCCAACTTTTGTGATGGCCCTTTTTAGAGATGTACATTCCTCTTCAACTGTACTGCCTACTGCGCTATTCCTTATTGCTGTATCTATAGCGTTAGAGCAGTAAAGGGTAAAATCTCCAGAGGAAGACAGAGATTGAGATAAATCCAGCAAATAATTGAGGACGTAGGTTCAAACTAGTACGTAGGTTAAAAATGCTGCTGTGAGATGAAAAGGTTGGCACAACAGAGTGATTCGTGGCCATCTGCATCAAACCAGTCAGAAGACTGAAGGATAAAAGCGACAGTTTGTTTCTATTGAAACGAGCTCCTGCTTGCCTTTTTCTACAGACGTAACTTATAATTTGAGATTTGATTCACTTTTAACACACTTACAGCGCCTATTTAGTTTGCTGTAGAAACTGAAGTGCCGGCCGGATTGGCCGAGCGGTTCTAGGCGCTACAGTCTGGAACCCCGCGGCAGCTACGGTCGCAGGTTCGAATCCTGCCTCGGGCATGGATGTGTGTGATGTCCTTAAGTTAGTTAGGTTTAAGTAGTTCTAAGTTATAGGGGACCGATGACCTCAGAAGTTAAGTCCCATAGGGCTTAGAGCCATTTGAAACTGAAGTAGCGATTGTAGTAGCCTTTATAGATGTTCTGTAGTACACTGTCAATATCTTCTGAAGACACTGGATCTCGACCGTTTAGCTGGAGCTAGTTCGTACTTTAAAAGATTGTTTCTGTTCCTCTGGAGATGAACGTCGTGTGCTGCCTGAACAATCACCTCCAGGTTCAGATTCTTCCTGTCGTTCAAAGTCAGTATATCTATCCAGAGTAATGTCATGTATTTTTCTGTCATCCCCATTATTTCTGAATTATTATGTAGCATAATATACCCGATTTTTTCCCGTATTCAGCACGTTGCAAAGGCGCTGATGACAGCGCAGTTGAGCGCTCCACAAATCAAACATCATCATCATCAGCAGCACGTCGCAACTTTGTCCCTGATATTCGGACCACACTCGTAAGATTAATTCTCTTCGTGATATCACTGTCACAACTTACACTGTAATCCGCATGCAAACATTCAAAGAGATACATTCGTACTGCAACTATATCATTCAAGCAACTCGGGCACTTGTTTAGCTGCAACATGCCACCGTCTGATAGCGCTAGCAGTCAAGTGTGGAGTTTTGCATTTATATGACACAGAACACTGTTTCTTTTTTATGCTCGAATGTGAGTCTAAGCGCCTTTTAGTGCATTTAGTCCTAGTTGTCCCTCGTGAGCGCGAATGGATAACAAGGCAGCAGCTATAAACTCCAGTCACGGTTCACCACAACACAGCGAGTTTAAGGTACACCTTTCGTTATTGGTCTCTTGGTACAAGACATTTCATTTAAGACATAAATCTGTGTTACGTATTACGGTGACTTAAGGGACATTTCAGTGATAATAACGGTAACTTTTCAACAAATAAAGTATATGGTCAAAAGTATCCGGACACATATTAGTGTGCATTAATATGTAGTGTGTGCACCCTGCGCCTTTATTACGCCAAAAAGTCTACTGGGAAGTCTTTCAACGAAGTGTGCGAACATGTGTGGAGGAATGGCAGTCCGTTGTTTCTCAAGATCCGAGATCAGAGAAGGCAATGGTGTTGAACGCTGGAGTCTGGAGCAAAATCGACGTGTTATCGCCCGCAAACTATTTCTGCACGCATGCTGCCTTATGAGAGGGTGCATTGTCATGCTGATAGAAACAGTCATTGTCTGCAAAGTGCTCCTGCTCTATGCAGTGTGTAATGACGTGAAATGTGTTCACACCTTTCGCATTTATCGTTTCTTTGAAGGCAACGAAGAGACAACATCCCAACAACCTAAAACACTTGCATACTGTAATACAAACTCAGTACTTCACTGCCGGCAGCGGTGGTCTAGCGGTTCTAGGCGCTCAGTCAGGAACCGCGTGATTGCTACGGTCGCAGGTTCGAATCCTGCCTCGGGCATGGAAGTGTGTGATGTCCTTAGGTTAGTTAGGTTTAAGTAGTTCTAAGTTCTAGGGGACTTATGACCAGAGATGTTGAGTCCCATAGTGCTCAGAGCCATTTGAACCATTTGAAGATCAGTACTTCACTGTTGGCGCAACACATTACACGTTCTGCGTATATTCGCCAAAACGAAACCCTTCCATGGATACTGAACGCAACGCAACGTGATTCATCAAAGCAAATCATTGGTTTCCACTCGTCCACCGTTCAAACACATTGCTGTTTACACCACCTCAAGCCTCACTTAACAATGACTACAGAATTTGTAGCTTTTGAGGAGCTGCTCGACCACTGTACCTCGTAGTTTTTAACACCCTATGCCGGGTAATTGTGCTGGCTGGTTTGCTGGCGATATCTGATGACTAGTCCACATTCGAAGTCTTTAAGCTCTCGTGAGTGACCCATTGTGCTGTCACTGTTTCTCTACTGACAACTCAGAACTCCCCGCCTCCTTAAATTGAGGCAGGTCCACCTCTTGTGGCATATACTGGTCAAATCTGTTTTAGATAGAAACATCCAGGTGCTTCAGATAGTGTATAGTGGCCAATACGTCTTTGCGTCTTGGGTTAACAAACAGTATTCTAAATAAACAAAATTTACCCCATATTTTCCCTCCCTCTCCCTCCCAACTCCCTCCATCCCTCTCTGTGTATATATCTCTCTCTGTCTCTCTCACCCCTTCTCTCCATCACTCTCCCTCTCCCTCTCTCTCTCTCTCTCTCTCTCTCTCTCTCTCTCTCTTCCTGTACCTCTCTCCCTCTGACACTCACCCATCCACCCACACACCCACCCGCCCACACATACACACACACACACACACACACACACACACACACACACACATAGTCTCATTAACTATACAATGTATGCTACCTTTTAACAGGCATTTAACGACAATTTGTAAATATACAGTAATACAAAGAGTATCAACGCATTAGAGGGAAGCTCTTGTTTTATTTCAATGAGCTCCATAAGTAGCCAATCTGATTCCCTGATGTGGCTACGGCAGCCAAAGTTTAGAGAGTTTGAAAAAGATGCATCGTGCACATGAATGGAGATAGGAATTATGGATGCATTTCGATTTACGCTTCGGAACCACCCTGGCGCCACTAGTACACTGACGGTTCATGTGATTCCCGGTAAGGAATTGGTGCTCCTAGCTGGATCGCTCGATTGCAGGAATCACTCAACTCGACGTAATGGAAATCTGGCTCTTTCCACAATTGCGAGGACATGGAGAAAATTTCATTTTTTCACAGCGTACAGTACCTACGCTCTGGCAGCTGCATGCAAGTGCATTTTTTAATAATGAGCTGTTTGAAAAGGGTTTGGGCCTAAGGTGGATCCCGCATTGCACAATTGGACTACAAGGTCGACTGATCTCAGGTCATGTGTGGGACGAATTCGACTATCTTCCAGTGTGTCGTTTGTCCGGTGGAATGGGACGTGAAGGGAGACATTGAATATTTGTGAAAGGTAAACGAAAACTTCGGTTCTAAACGACTGTAGAAAATATCCCAAGGCTGTATGTGCGTGCATGTAAGAGATATACGCTTCAAAAATGTATGGTTCTTTTGAAAATAAATAATAGCAGCGTGCAGATGATATCACATGGGTCGTGTGACGGAGTTGAATTTAAGTCTGGCAATGGCCATTACAAATCTCTTATTCTTCCTCCTTTTGCCAACGAAGGTACTTTTCGCATCTCAATCAGTCAGAATACCATTGGAACTCTGGTATATGTGTGTGTGCAATAGGTTCCCACGTGCAGATATTCGTTCTGTTCCTTTTTCCGCTCGTTTCTAAGCATATCTTAACTACAGCAATAAAACTAAGCTGGAAAGCATCCGTCTTATATTCCATTCTTTGCTGCATTCTTTACCGGAGTATCGGCCTTCTCATTTCTCACAATCTTGGCGTCTCAAATTTGTGTACGTTTCTTCTTACAAAGGAATTAACCGAGCGTGAATCGCTGAAACAGAGTAAACATGGTTTTAAGATGTTGTGTCTGTTCTAACACTCATCAAGATCATTTATTGGTAGAACTCTGCATTTGGTTTAACAACTCATATGCTTTCCGTCTTTCATTGTGAGTAAGTATCACATTCGTAACGTTTTCAATAAAATGCCAAACTAATGACGTCGCAAGCCGAAGATGAACAGATAGAGAAAGTGTATGAGGATATTGAAAGGGTAATGAAGTATGTAAAGGGGGACGAAAATCTAATAGTCATGGGCGACTGGAATGCAGTTGTAGGGGAAGGAGTAGAAGAAAAGGTTACAGGAGAATATGGGCTTGGGACGAGGAATGAAAGAGGAGAAGACTAATTGAGTTCTGTAACAAGTTTCAGCTAGTAATAGCGAATACCCTGTTCAAGAATCAGAAGAGGAGGAGGTATACTTGGAAAAGGCCGGGAGATACGGGAAGATTTCAATCAGATTACATCATGGTCAGACAGAGATTCCGAAATCAGATACTGGATTGTAAGGGGTACCCAGGAGCAGATATAGACTCAGATCACAATATAGTAGTGATGAAGAGTAGGCTGAAGTTCAAGACATTAGTCAGGAAGAATCAATACGCAAAGAATGGGGCTACGGAAGTACTAAGGAATCACGAGATACGTTTGAAGTTCTCTAACGCTATAGATACAGCAATAAGGATAGCGCAGTAGGCAGTACAGTTGAAGAGAAATGTACATCTCTAAAAAGGGCCATCACAGAAGTTGGGAAGGAAAACATAGGTACAAAGAAGGTAGCTGCGAAGAAACCATGGGTAACAGAAGAAATACTTCAGGTGATTGATGAAAGGAGGAAGTACAAACATGTTCCGGGAACATCAGGAATACAGAAATACAAGTCGCTGAGGAATGAAATAAATAGGAAGTGCAGGGAAGCTAAGACGAAATGGCTGCAGGAAAACTGTGAAGACATCGAAAAAGATATGATTGTCGGAAGGACAGACTCAGCGTACAGGAATGTCAAAACAACCTTTGGTGACATTAAAAGCAATGGTGCTAACATTAAGAGTGCAACGGGAATTCCACTGTTAAATGCAGAGGAGAGAGCAGATAGGTGGAAAGAATACATTGAAAGCCTCTGTGAGGGTGAAGATTTGTCTGATGTGATAGAAGAAGAAACAGGAGTCGATTTAGAAGAGATAGGGGATCCAGTATTAGAATCGGAATTTAAAAGAGCTTTGGAGGACTTACGGTCAAATAAGGCAGAAGGGATAGATAACATTCCATCAGAATTTCTAAAATCATTGGGGGAAGTGGCAACAAAACCACTATTCACGTTCGTGTGTAGAATATATGAGTCTGGCGGCATACCATCTGACTTTCGGAAAAGCATCATCCACACAATTACGAAGACGGCAAGAGCTGACAAGTGCGAGAATTGCACAATCAGCTTAACAGCTCATGCATCGAAGCTGCTTACAAGAATAATATACGGAAGAATAGAAAAGAAAACTGAGAATGCGCTAGGTGACGATCAGTTTGGCTTTAGGAAAAGTAAAGGGACGAGAGAGGCAATTCTGACGTTACGGCTAATAATGGAAGCAAGGCTAAAGAAAAATCAAGACACTTTCATAGGATTTGTCGACCTGGAAAAAGCGTTCGACAATATAAAATGGTGCAAGCTGTTCGAGATTCTGAAAAAAGTAGGGGTGAGCTATAGGGAGAGACGGGTCATATACAATATGTACAACAACCAAAAGGGAATAATAAGAGTGGACGATCAAGAACGAAGTGCTCGTATTAAGAAGGGTGTAAGACAAGGCTGTAGCCTTTCGCCCCTACTCTTCAATCTGTACATCGACGAAGCAATGATGGAAGTAAAAGAGAGGTTCAGGAGTGGAATTAAAATACAAGGTGAAGGGATATCAATGATACGATTCGCTGATGACATTGCTATCCTGAGTGAAAGTGAAGAAGAATTAAATGATCTGCTGAACGGAATGAACAGTCTAATGAGTACACAGTATGGTTTGAGAGTAAATCGGAGAAAGACGAAGGTAATGAGAAGTAGTAGAAATGAGAACAGCGAGAAACTTAACATCATGATTGATGGTCACGAAGTCAATGAAGTTAAGGAATTCTGCTACCTAGGCAGTAAAATAACCAATGACGGACGGAGCAAGGAGGACATCAAAAGCAGACTCGCTATGGCAAAAAAGGCATTTCTGGCCAAGAGAAGTCTACTAATATCAAATACCAGCCTTAATTTGAGGAAGAAATTTCTGAGGATGTACGTCTGGAGTACAGCATTGTATGGTAGTGAAACATGGACTGTGGGAAAACCGGAACAGAAGAGAATCGAAGCATTTGAGATGTGGTGCTATAGGCGAATGTTGAAAATTAGGTGGACTGATAAGGTAAGGAATGAGGAGGTTCTATGCAGAATCGGCAACATATGTGGAAAACACTGATAAGGAGAAGGGACAGGATGATAGGACATCTGCTAAGACATGAGGGAATGACTTCCATGGTACTAGAGGGAGCTGTAGAGGGCAAAAACTGTAGAGGAAGACAGAGATTGGAATACGTCAAGCAAATAATTGAGGACGTAGGTTGCAAGTGCTAGTCTGAGATGAAGAGGTTAGCACAGGAAAGGAATTCGTGGTGGGCCGCATCAAACCAGTCAGTAGACTGATGACTAAAAAAAAAATGATTTTGTGATAAATCTCGGCCTGAAAAAATAGTAAGCCACAGGTAAGGTAGAATGCACGTCTCTGCCTACTTTCTTGTATTTCTCCCTTCTGCTGTGGAAAACGTAGCAATCTTGGTTAGCCGTCTGTAGAGAGCGAGCATGTATCAAGAGCTCTGCTCCGCTATTGAGAAAGAGCACAAGTAAAATGCCGAAGGCCACCTCTACACTAATTTATTAAAGAAGCAGTTGTTACAGACGGTATAAACAGAATATGTCGTTCGCATAAGTGTTTTACACGCTGCATACCCGAATATTTTGTGCGAGTGTACAAAAGTAAAATAGTCAAGATATGTTTAATATTCTGTTATTATTTCATAAACAATGCTAATTCTATTTAAAGTTTTGCTCCTAGGCCCAGTGCCTGGTCCGTACTAAAATTACTTTTTACAAAATCTGATCGATATTTAGTTGCCTTTGCGTTCTGGCTCGTGGTCTATAATGTAATATTTTACCAGGTGAGATCCTAAATTGCATAAAGTCCATGTCTGAAAGTTAAAGAATCTAAAGAAACAACTTGTGTAACAGCGGAATGCAAGTGTATGCGCACTTGACAACGGCACTGTGTGAACACGCTACATCACTTTCGTCGTATCCATACTGTAGTATTCAATGTCATAAGCAGCAGTGCTAATATTTTCCAGACATTTTCTACGAGTTGTACCGTTCCGCCGCGTTTCAACAACTCCACTGAAATTCCCCATTTGCACATCGATGACGAATAATGGAAGGACATTCGAAAGCATAAAACATGTGTTTTGTGAAACATGGTCCGTAAATATTGCACGTGGCCAGTGAGATATACGGGCAGTGCGGCGGCCGTCACAGCACCTGACACTTTAGGTCTTTACGAGTTTCAGCGACTGTCACCGGCAGGAAGCTATTTACTACTTCACACCGGTTTAATACTTCGTAACTGCTCGTTCAAATATAGCCAATCTCTCGCTAACACATGACAAACTAAGGGGCTCTAGTGGGTACCTTTTCATTCGTCTACTGATGTCCCTCCTGGCCCCGGACGTAGCCGAGCGTTCGCGATGTACGTTGGGCTAAGGCAACTAGTGTGACGTCACAACTACGTTGCGAGGAGCGAATTTCCCGTGGGCCCCAGTATTTCACATGTTTATATACATAGTTTGAAACAAATTTTTAGCTTTTTATCAAATAATGTTTCATGTGTTTCTGCTGGTCATAACAGTCTGTCAGATGGCATTGTTTCTTCACCAGTTTATGCCTCCGTAATCTTTACATTTGTACACAAACCAGAATTTTACAGATAAAAGATCTTGAAGAGTGGTAGAAGCACATATCCGTACATTAAAATTACTTTTATTCTGTTTTACCTGTTCGAGCTAAGGTACTTCCTTTGTTAGTAACGATCCAGAAGCAATCATATAACAGTGCAATAACAACTAGCTCTGTTTTTACTATGAGAAGTCAGTTTTGGAAATGTTGTTATTATGACATGACTTGAGTCGTCATAAAGTGTCTCAATACTCCGATTTCACAAGCCGTGTACAGCATGGGTCTTCTAGCTGCTGAAGCTTGAGTTGCGACACGTTGATGTGTGCGAACAACGTCTGCGGCACGTTGACACTTTCTAACCGAGGTCACTTGGGACGTTATCTAATTATACTACTACGAGTCAGGAACGAAAGAACTATACGCCGTTGTTAAATACTGGATTCCATCATACCATGGGCTGAAGCCCTATGACAGTTACATTCATCGAGAAGACGGGTCACAGAAAATCCTTGAGTACACTGGAGTGCTAAACTGAAGGACGAAAGAAGTTTTCACATGATGGGTCACTGTTTGGAGCATATATAAAAAGAAGTGATGCCGTATAGCACACAAAGTAACGAAAGAAATACGCATTGAGACGAACAGAAATGACACTCTTATTCACAGACAAAAGTTACCCTGAAATCACCACTATTCATGGTGGTAGCTTCGACATAATGAAAGACGGCACATGGTTCTTAATAGGGTGCGCCACGGACAACACTGAATCTTCTTCAACGGTGTTGGTTGCACTGTTGATAAGGAGTTCTTTAGGTAAGGCGTTCCATTCCCCCACCAGAGCCGTTGACAACTGCTGGAAGGTCGCTGGTGAGCGTGGACGTGCTGCAGTACGTCTTCCCAGCATAGGCGACAAGTGCTCGATGAGAATACATTCGCCGAATTTCCTCTCGTTCCAAGAGCTCCGCCATGTGCGCTGTTCGCAGCGGTCGCGCATTTTCACCAATAAAAATGAAGTTCTGGCTGAATGCACTATGAACGACGCACTTTGAAGAGGAGTACAAAGTCAGAATGATTTTTCTGTATACAAAAAGTGGACGTCAGAACGCCCACGCAAATCCCAACGTCGTAACGCCTGAACCTCGGAAACGCTGACGTTCGACAACGTTCCTGACCTGTTTGCATTCCGAGTGCCACGCCACGCCACATGAGGATATGGCCAGCATCGTTCTGTTGAGTCAGGTGTTATGTTGTGGGGGGAGCATAGTGTTGCATGGACCTACTGACCTCCAAATCCTTGAACACGATACACTCAGCGGTCAGCGGTATTTTGAAACTATACCCCCACCCACCCATGTGCATTTTTCCGGCTCAGCTCTGACTTCATTTTTATGGAAGACTGTTCGCAGCTGAATTAAACAGCGCAGATGGCGGACCACTTGGAACTTGAGGATATTCGGTGAATGGACTGGCCTGTCTTTTACCCTGATTTAAATCACGTAGAGCACGTGTGGAATGCGTTGGGGAGACGTATCGCAGGGCGCCCACATGCCCTACCACAAGAAATTACCCACCCTAAGGCCAGCATAGGAACACGCTGCAGGTCATGCGCCGCGTCCGTAGTGATTACACACCCTATTATGAACCATGTTCCGCCTTTTGTCACTCCCAGGGGACAAACATGAATCGCCTTTACTTCTGTGTCATTATTGCTTGCTTGCTTACTTTTACTTATTAGGACTTTTTCATTCTTATGCAGTTGCCCTGTATTCCCATTCACCGGCATTCGCGAACACTGCGTCCTTCCTCTTTCAGACCTCTCTTCGAGTTATTCCGATTCACCATGTTATCCTCGGCCGTCCGTGATTCCGGCCGCGACTATTAGCCGATTGCCTTTCGCCATCGCCCTTGTTCCACTTATCGTACATGGCTTCAGCATTGAAGAACTATTTTTCTGTTGCACATTCATTATCTCCCTTCTTTCTTCTCTCTGTTCTGGATATCCTGGCAATCCTCGTTATTCCATCTATATCTTATGCATGTGCGCTACTTCTCTTCCGCTCCACGAAAGTCCATGCTTCTGCATCATATGTCACTTACTTTCAATTGCTGTTGGCAAAATCTTCTTCTTTGTTTCTTTTTATACACTCCTGGAAATTGAAATAAGAACACCGTGAATTCATTGTCCCAGGAAGGGGAAACTTTATTGACACATTCCTGGGGTCAGATACATCACATGATCACACTGACAGAACCACAGGCACATAGACACAGGCAACAGAGCATGCACAATGTCGGCACTAGTACAGTGTATATCCACCTTTCGCAGCAATCCAGGCTGCTATTCTCCCATGGAGACGATCGTAGAGATGCTGGATGTAGTCCTGTGGAACGGCTTGCCATGCCATTTCCACCTGGCGCCTCAGTTGGACCAGCGTTCGTGCCGGACGTGCAGACCGCGTGAGACGACGCTTCATCCAGTCCCAAACATGCTCAATGGGGGACAGATCCGGAGATCTTGCTGGCCAGGGTAGTTGACTTACACCTTCTAGAGCACGTTGGGTGGCACGGGATACATGCGGACGTGCATTGTCCTGTTGGAACAGCAAGTTCCCTTGCCGGTCTAGGAATGGTAGAACGATGGGTTCGATGACGGTTTGGGTGTACCGTGCACTATTCAGTGTCCCCTCGACGATCACCAGTGGTGTACGGCCAGTGTAGGAGATCGCTCCCCACACCATGATGCCGGGTGTTGGCCCTGTGTGCCTCGGTCGTATGCAGTCCTGATTGTGGCGCTCACCTGCACGGCGCCAAACACGCATACGACCATCATTGGCACCAAGGCAGAAGCGACTCTCATCGCTGAAGACGACACGTCTCCATTCGTCCCTCCATTCACGCCTGTCGCGACACCACTGGAGGCGGGCTGCACGATGTTGGGGCGTGAGCGGAAGACGGCCTAACGGTGTGCGGGACCGTAGCCCAGCTTCATGGAGACGGTTGCGAATGGTCCTCGCCGATACCCCAGGAGCAACAGTGTCCCTAATTTGCTGGGAAGTGGCGGTGCGGTCCCCTACGGCACTGCGTAGGATCCTACGGTCTTGGCGTGCATCCGTGCGTCGCTGCGGTCCGTTCCCAGGTCGACGGGCACGTGCACCTTTCGCCGACCACTGGCGACAACATCGATGTACTGTGGAGACCTCACGCCCCACGTGTTGAGCAATTCGGCGGTACGTCCACCCGGCCTCCCGCATGCCCACTATACGTCCTCGCTCAAAGTCCGTCAACTGCACATACGGTTCACGTCCACGCTGTCGCGGCATGCTACCAGTGTTAAAGACTGCGATGGAGCTCCGTATGCCACGGCAAACTGGCTGACACTGACGGCGGCGGTGCACAAATGCTGCGCAGCTAGCGCCATTCGACGGCCAACACCGCGGTTCCTGGTGTGTCCGCTGTGCCGTGCGTGTGATCATTGCTTGTACAGCTCTCTCGCAGTGTCCGGAGCAAGTATGGTGGGTCTGACACACCGGTGTCAATGTGTTCTTTTTTCCATTTCCAGGAGTGTATTTCCCAGCTCCACGGAGCTCCATTTAATGTCTGATTGCTTTTTCTTGTTTATTGGATCCTGCATTTCACATCTGCTTCACAACTTCCCAAGGTAGGGGTAATCCAGCTTAAGTACTTAAATTGCTCTATTGCATTTAAAGTTACTTGCGTCAGTACTAAATCCTTTCCATCTGCTCCCACTACTAGATATTCTATTTTGTTCTCAATTAGTCTGACCCCCTCTCTTTCAAGTGTTTCCCTTAACTTCTTTATCATAAACTTGACATCATACCTACTTTGTGCTATCAATACATGATCATCGGTAGGAAAACATAAGTTCATAGTTCCATGCTGCAAAAGAATTGCCATACCATTCCAATAGAAATTGCATCTGTATTTCAAATAGGGTCGGCGGCGTTCTGGAGCCGTGTCTAGGTCTATTCAATACTTGGAATGGCTCACTCAGCTTTCGCCCAACTTTGACTGCTGCGTACGATTGTTGGTATAGTCTCCGAGTTATGGATATTTTGCTGTGCTTATTTATCTGTTGCTCCATCGCTTCCCATAGAGGTTTGAAGGGTACAGAATCACACGCTTTTTCTGAATCTATAAATAGCACGTGAACATCGTGACACTTAGAACATTCCTTCTCACTTATTTGTCTAAGGCTAAAAACATGATCCATACAAGAGCGTGGCACCGTATAACCTGTCTGATCCTCTCACACCTTTCCCTCAATCTCATTCTCCAACCTGTTTTTCAGTATAGCGCTAGAAAGTCTACTGATACATGCGATTACAATAATCATGCTATAACTGCTTGGGTGCTTCTTGTTTCTTTTTATATAGTTAGGGGACATCTGTGAAACACCCCACTTTCTTGGTATTTGCTCTTCCCCCACAATCTGATTGACTGAACTAACTTACATGGAAGTCTCAATATTTGAGAGGGGTCTACATCTTCATCTACATGCTTATTTTGGAATTCACAATTAAGTGCCTGGCAGAGGTTTCATTGAACCACTTTCAAGCAATTTTGGTACCGTTCCACTCCCGAAGAGCGTGCGGGAAAATCGAACACTTACGTCTTTAGGTGCTAGCTGTAATTTCTCTTATTTTATTCTGAAGATCTTTTATCCCCATATAGGAGACAGCCCACAAAAATTTTCATACTTTAAAGAGAAAGATGGTGAATGGAATTTCATGAGAAGACCCTGCCGCAATGAAAAATGGCTTTAATGATGGTCACCCCAGTTCCCGTATCATATCCGTGGCACTCTTTCCTCTATTTCTCGACCGCACAAAACGAGCTGCCCTTCTTTGCAATTTTTTGATGTTCTCCGCCAATTATGACTGGTGCGTATTCCACATCGCACACCAACACTCCATGAGACAGTGAACAAGCGTAATGTAAGTAGTCTCTCTAGCATTTCCACAATTCTATCACAGCTCCTCCTAGTCCACTTGCCTTTCCATTTCTTCCATTTTTTCACCATCTCTTTCACTTCTTCTTTTGGCATAAATTCTTTATTCTAGTGTGCTGCTTTCTTTTTGCATACGTTACCATATGGTCTTTTCTTTTTTTCTACCAGAAGTTCTTCAAAGTACTTTTTTCATTGCCCAACAGATACAGGCTGTAAAGTGGATGCTGGATTGCCAGCAGTTTTCGTCCTCCATTCCTCGGTTGATCTCCTGGATCGAAACGAATGCTCTATTCCTCCCCCGAAACTCTTTCCTATGCCTCTTTCTAGCCCTTCTTGTTAATTTCCTAGGCCTATTTTTATATCCTTTGTACCTGTTCCTATCCTCTTCGCTCCCAGAGCATAAGCATATGTGATTCAGGTTTTTCTTATCGTCAAGCACCTCCAACAACTCAGTGGTCATTCATTCAGTTATTACACTTTTCTCCCTTTCCCTTCCCACAGCCTCACCACGCAAAGCCTCGTTCATTGCAGCCAGTCTTCGATTTAATCTTCGCTAATACGAACTTTCATCTGTTGTAGACATCTCCTATGTTTCAGACCCTCTATAGTTGTACTTCCAACAACCTTATCCTTCCCCTCCGGTTTCATATTCGTCTTAACCGGTAAAAATTTTTTGAAGAAACTATCTAATGATCTAAGCCACACACTCTTCCTCTTTTAACCCATACGCCTTGATCACTCGCTGTTTCACAATATTATACTCGTATAAGTATAATTATTTTCGATTTTAGGTTCATTGACGGACTAACCGGGTGGATTTGTGCTGGTATTGGCCGTTTATGGCTATACAGTTCTAAGCTTCACAGAAGTTAATCAACCTTCTACCGTTATCATTCTTTGAATCCTTTTGCCATGGAATTACAACGGCACCATTTAATTTCTTTTCCAACTCCATTTAAATCCCCCGTTAATAACAACTCACGTCCATCTCGACAGTCGCCATCCACTTCTTGCAAGTCGTCGAGGTGTCTTCTTCTCAGGGACCTCTTCGTTAGTACCATACACCCAAATTAATTCCAGTTTTGTTACACGAATTTGTGTTGTTATACTGACAGTTTTTCCATTCACGTCTTTCCAAATAATTTTTCCTCGTTTCCATTCTCTTCTTATAAGAACTGCTGTCCCTGACTCTAATCGTTCATTTTCTTCCACTCCCTCGTGATGACTGGGTGTTGTGTGCTGTCCTTAGGTTAGTTAGGTTTAAGTAGTTCTAAGTTCTAGGGGACTGATGACCATAGATGTTAAGTCCCATAGTGCTCAGAGCCATTTGAACCATTTTTCTTCCACTCCAAAACGGAATAGTCCCTTGTTACTACTTGTCCACATCGTTCTACGATTATTAGGGTACCATTTTCAATACTTCCATTTCTTTAGTTATATTCTCATTTTTTCCTGCCCACTCCTGAAACTTCCATCTTCCGCAAAACAGAGACTATGTTCTTAACTAAATTCGATGCATTTGATGCATCCAATTTTTTTTTATTTTCTACTGAAAACGTAGTAAAGCCTGTTTTTACCTTCGGGTGGACTGCCAATCCCCCAACCGAACCTGCAAACTGGAAGACCGGGAATTTTCTCTGGCTTGCTACGTTAAGGCGACATCTCCTCAAGTGTCTTTGAAAAAAAAAAAAAAGTGCTATTTCTGTTCGTCCCATTGCGGAATTCTGCCAGTGACCTTCTGTACTATTCTTCTATGTATGATCCAAGTTTCATTGAGATGTGTTGTGGTTTTTTTTTAATTTATTAGTTTTTGGGCCGTGCTGCGTCAGCCATCTGAATAGTAATGTCAATTATGAGGATACGGAAGTAAGAACACCACGAAACCCAGTTCCCGAGCACAGAAAAATCTCCACCCGTCGAGATTCGAATTCAGACCCCTTTGCATAGCGAGCCCCGCGCTGATCACGCAGCTACCGAGGCTTACGTCGAGCTGTGTAGCTTGGCAGCGACACGTAATGTGAAAGTTACCTTCGTCCTTAAGTCTTGCACACCATTGTACTTTCGTATGTGTGTCTTTGTGATTATGTCTATTTGATGTAGACGTGAGGCGTCTCGGCTGAACTGAGATGTGCGCCATGTGGTGCAAGCATCAGCCCTTATCAGCCCGTGTGTGTCGGAGGACAACGAAGCAGAACTGAATGGTAATAACGGAGAAGGTGCTCAACAAGGAGACTAGCGAGGGAAGTAAACGAATACCGAGTTTCTGTTCTAAAGAAAAGGTACGCTGAACAGTAAATGGGTGAGCAGGCACTCAAGTCAGTACATTGGGAGGGGAATTTAGGAACTTTAGGTGGAAACTGTTACGAACTAGTTACTGATTTTATTCATCGCTGTTCTGATTCTCGTGATGGTTTGAACCGGAGGATGGGAACTATTACTTCCGAAACGAGTGTTTTAATGTAAACCATTTTAACGTAACATTGAAAATGCAGTTGTATTGTGCTGAACTGCCTGTAGCTGCTATGTTGCAACGTGGTGAGACAGAGCCCCATACGATCGGTACAACAATTGCGACATCCACAGATCTGTAGTCAGTCTGTCCCGTACAGCCACCATACTCAGCACACCATTTCTAGAGAATTTCCTTATGACTGGGCCACACAGAGAAGTACTGAATGACAAGAGCTTCTGCTCTGAAGAAGAGGTACGCCGTGCAGTACATCGATGAGCCGGCACCCAAGTCAATACATTGGGAAGGGAACTCATGAACTTTGTAAGCGATAACAAACTCAAACTGAGCATGGGGAGGGGAGGGCGAATTACATTTGCTGTGTGTCTACGGGCCACACATCCTTGTTCCCAATTCTGTTGCGATTCAGGCCTTGTTAAGTACGATATTGGCAACTCTTTCTTGAGGTGCTACTGATGTCAGTGAAAGTGGGTTACTACTCCCAGTTTCACATCAGGCATCCCTTCCAAACACACAGCTACTACAATGAGTGCAGTGCAAGGTTCCTAAGAGTCATTTTTATTGCAGGAATACAATTCTCAACTTCACGATTTGTACGCAGTGCAGCTTCGTAGGAGACCTGTTAGCGACTAACACAATGCTCAACTTCAAGATCGTTCTGGAATGCAGGTGCGTAAGAGTCCTCTCAATGACTATGCCCAGTTGCACAATTCAGTCTTTATCCTGTTGTGATCAAGGTCGAAGAGCGTCAGTCCCACTTCGATCCGATGCAGAGTGTGGCTGGAGCTGTAGCAGCTGCCACTGTCGACACAGTCGAAGCGTTTCGCTGCTGAACAACTCTGTCGAAGTGTGCACTAGATAACACCCAATGCTGGCTAAGCCGAGGGGCTCTACTTATTAATAGCGCTCAGAGATACTGCAGCTCCGTCCTATCGGTTGCACGTGACAAGATCCGTGCAACGTTGTTCCTCGCAACTGATGACATCTCCGAGGGCCACTGGAATACTGACGTAGTATAAAGGGCTGTCAAATGAAAACCGAACACGCGCTATGGTGGGATTAAGCAGTGATTCCATCGCCATACTGGGAGACGTGAAGATGAATTCCCGTTTCGTAGAACGCATTCGGCCACTTACGGGCGCACAAACGCATCCACTCTCGCACTTCCTCGTCCGACTGAACCGGAAGTCCGCGCATGTCTTTCTTCAGGTCGCCAAAGATGAGAAAATCACACGGTGAAGGATTCGGCCTGTACTGAGGATGTTGTAGTATTTTCCAACCAAATCGTTGAAATGTGGCTTTCGTCCGATGTGCAATATGGGGGCGGGCGCCATCGTGTGACAGGCGACAGCGTTTCTGGGCTTTTGATTTCACGGCGCGTTGCAGTTTTGCTTTGCCACTTGTCCAGGAGGTGTCAGAATGTTGTCGGACGGTATCATTCTGCAAGCGGACACGGGCTACGCTTCAGCGATATGTTTGGGAAACAATGCAACGTCCTCTGTGCAGCCAGGGTCTTTTACCGTGTGATTTCACATCTTTAGCGACCTGAAGAAAGACAAACTTGAGCCGGCCGGGATGGTCGAGCGGTTCTAGGCGCTACAGTCTGAAACCGCGCCACCGCTACGGTCGCAGGTTCGAATCCTGCCTCGGGCATGGATGTGTGTGATGTCCTTAGGTTAGTTAGGTTTAAGTAGTTCTAAGTTCTATGAGACTGATGACCTCAGAACTTAAGTCCCATAGTGCTCAGAGCCATTTGAACCAAAGACAAACTTGGACGTCTGTTTCAGTCAGACGAGAGAGTGCAAGACTGGGTGCGGTTGTGGATCCGTCAGCGGTCGATAACTTTATGCAACTGGAATTGATCGTCTCGTCTTCCTGAGGGATAAATGTCTTAACGCGTATGATGATTGCTTTTTAATTAACCATTTCATGGTATCACTGTGGCGGGTATTCAGGTTTCATTTGACTGCCTATCTTATTAGCACCGATAGTATACGCAGTCCCTGTCAACTCCCGCGACATAAGGGTAGTCTACATAGCAGGGGTGCCCATTCAGGCTCACATAAATATCATAAAATGGTAAAGCTTCGTGATGCATGTCCGTAATAAATAATTATTAAAATCTACTCCACTGATCATTACAATGGCAACATGAAGAATAACAGCAAATAAAGAAATTTTAATTCTGTGAATACACATTATAGTGGGAAGAATACAACATCAAATTTTGTAGGTGATGTACGGATGTAGACACGAAATTGATTATGTAGAACTACCACCTCTGACAGCAATGACAGATCTTGCTTGGCTGAGTCAAATTGAGCTTTTATTATAGATATGGGCATCTCATTCCATGCTGTTTCATCCCCACGCCAGACTTAATTTAACATTGGCTGGCGAGAGGTTACGTGCTGTGTCTCCATGAGGTGAGAGATCGGGAACGTACCAAGAAGGTTACAATCGATGACCCTCATTTGTCTCGGCAGCTCAAACCAGCAAAGGCTGTATGCAATCTTCAGTTATCTTGTTAAAATATAATGTAGCAGGTAGAGCGTAGACATAGACGTTTATACGTCAAGAGTGTAATGCTTTCTACATAAATTGTTAACTATACGAACCAGTGGTGACCATGTTGTGTATGCAATCTACATCTATCCGGACACCTGGCTGACAATGACATACAAATTCGTGGAGCACTCCATCCGTAATGCTGGAATTCCATATGGTGTTGGCCGCGCGGGATTAGCCGAGCGGTCTTGGGCGCTGCAGTCATGGACTGTGCGGCTGGTCCCGGCGGAGGTTCGAGTCCTTTTTGGGGCATGGGCGTGTGTGTGTGTGTGTTTGTCAGGATACTTTAGGTTAAGTAGTGTGTAAGCTTAGAGACTGATGACCTTAGCAGGTAAGTCCCATAAAAATTAAAAAAAAAAATGGTGTTGGCCCACTCTTAGCTTTGATGACAGCTTCCACACTCACAGACATACATTCAGTCAGGTGCTGGAAGGTTCTTGGGGAATGGCAGCCCCTTATTCACAGAGTGCTGCACTGAGGAGTGGTATGGATGTCGGTCGGTGAGGCCTGGCACGATGCATAGATGTCTACCTATTACACATTACAACCCTCTTCAACTATCGGCGGTCTCTGTCAGTCTACAGACGAAGTCGGCCTGTACGCTTTTGTGTTGTACGTGTCCCTTCACGTTTCCACTTCACTATCACATCGGAAACAGTGGACCTAGGGATGTTTAAGAGTGTGGAGATCTCGCGTACAGACGTATGACACAATCAACTGACCACGTTCGAAGTCCGTGAGTTCCGAGGACCTCCCCATTATACTCTCTTACGATGCCAAATGATTACTGAGGTCGCTGATATAGAGTACCTGGCGGTAGGTGGCAGCACAATGCACCGAATATGAAAAACGTATGTTTTTGAGTGTGTCCGGTTACTTTTGATCGCATAGTGTAGAGATACCTCAAAGCACGGTCCCATGCATTGTGGAGGGTACCTTGTACCACTACTAGTCATTTCCTCTCCTGTTCCACACGCAGTTAGCCTGAGGGAAAAACGTCTGTCTAAAAGCCTCCGCACGAACCCTAATTTCACGCATCTTATCTTCATGTTCGTCATGCGAAATATACGTTGGTGGCAGCAGTCGGCTTGAGGTGCCGGTTCTGTAAATTTTCGAAAAGAGCATTGTCCTCTCTCCAGAGATTCCCATTTGAGTTGACGGAGCACCTCCGTAATATCTGTGTACTCACTGGAGATACCGGTGACAAATCCAGTAGGACGCCTCTGAATTGCTTCGATGTCTTCCTGTAATCCGACCTACTGGCGTTTCTAAATACTCGAACACTACTCAAGATTGGTTCGCAGTTTCATTCAATACGCCATCTTCTTTATTGATGAGCTTCACTTTCCCAAAAATCTCCCCTCTTTCGCCTTATCTCCTATCAGCCTGATGTGCTCATTCCATTTCATATCACTTTGCTACGTCACGACTAGGTATTTAATTGAAGTGACTGTTCGATAAAGGTAGAAGGTGAAGCAACTACTTAAAATTTGTGCCAGGATCAGAACCTGGACCCAGGTCTTCTGCTTAGGAGGCACATGAGCTAACCATTAGACCACTAGGGTAGTCAGTGCAGCAGTAGCAGTCACAATGTTAAGGTGGTGTAATGGTTAGCTCATGTGCCTCCTAAGCAGAAGACTTGGGTTTAAATACCGGCTCTGATACAAATTTTAATTCATTCCTTCAGCTACATTCCTTATCAAAGACAGCCGTCTTCCGGCCGTGGTCGCGTGCGGACCGGCTCCGCACACCGCAGTTGTTTACTTCCGAGTCGCCATATTTCGTGTTATGTAGCGTCCATCACTACTGCACCTCATGGCACACTGCTACCGCCGAGCGACACTTAAAGTAACACTCCAAGCCGAACATGCGCGACGACGTGTTGATGAAATTGAACAATTCATTCGCGAAGGGTACGTCTGGACCCCAGCGAAGTGATAGGTATTCACTTCTCTATCATTGGCAGTATTGCCTATATTAAAATGACGAAGAAGGAAGCATGTGCTGAAGTAGCTCGACAACAGGCACACTGACAAGTCCAAGCATTCTGAAGGGCATTTGGAGAGGAAACGGTAAATCACACTGGTTTCGGTCTTCGAACAATTCGGGTCTTTGGGCTCCCTTTCGCAGTGCCAAAAGACGTGGTCGTCGACGCTTTCCGACCCCATGGCAATGTTGTGGGGCACATCGTTGAAAAGTAGCAGACGTTCACGACGTACCACGTGTTGAATGGTGTCCGCCAAATCAAAATCGAACTCTTCAAACACGTACAATCCTATATGCTGATAGGTGGCGTGCGAGCCATCGCCATGTATAATGGCCAGCCGCGGACGTGTTCCCGTTGCGGACAAGAGGGCCATATTCGGTCAGACTGTCTCTCCCGATATTTGCTCCAAGTCCCAACCAGTGACTCAGCTCCCAAAACAACGATTACTTCTTTACCAGGCAGCTACGCCACAGCCGTAAACATCCCCGATGCGTCACTCCAGGAAACGCCAGTTCTCCCCCCGGAACTCCCCACTGGATATGACGATGACCAGCACGCCCACTGCAATGGACATCGATGCAAGTGCGATGCCTACCTCTGATTTTCTTCAGACGGGCGCGACCTCGGACAATGAACGTCCACATTCTGATTAAGCCCTGTTGCGGTAGGCTGGCATCGTGTAGTAGGGAGAGTGGCGTCTCGTTTTCTTCTTGTGTTTACTGGCGCCACTACGTTTGCTAGCATTGTCTGTCGAGTAGCACCAGCAGCGGTTATCGATATCTAGTGCGGTGATACTATCTTTGGAGGGACGTCAAGTGTTTTCCGGGTCGGAGTGTGTCGGGGAGTTCGGTTGGGGCGGAGCAGCAGTGAGGTCCGGCAGCACGAGGACGTGCCAGGGCTGTAGCTGCAAGGGCCACAATCTCATTGTCCACCGGACCCAGGACGTTTGAGTTGAGTGAACGTTAACCCAGCAGTGAAACATCCACTATTTTGAGATCACGCCGTTTGTTCGCGCTTTGCTGCTCGCAGGGTCGCTGAGATGAAGAGCAACGACTGGAGTCTTTGGAGTTGGTGAAATTAACTAGCTGCCCTCCACTTCTTATTATTAATTATTAATTATTGTGTTATTATTGATGAAGTTCAACCAGCGGTATTTTTTCTGCCTAGTGGCCGCTAACGCCCCAGTTACCTTCCCTGGAGGTTAGCGTATTTTAGAGGCAGTGTACCTTTCCTCGCCTTGCCATTGCTGTCCGGTAAGGCGTGTAGTTCAACAGCCTCCTTGATTGTGGTTCGGATATTTGGTTTCTTTTGGACTACTTTGGTCGTAGTGGTTCCTTCTGCTCCTGGATGTTCTAAACACCGTATTCAGAAGACGCAGTGCTGTCCTCCGGTTCCACCTTGCCTGGGTTATTCCATCGTTGTGTTAGTTGCCTGACGTAGATAGCAATGTCTGAGGCCCGCTTCTCTCCTGGTTTGGTCAGGTTGAGATGATTGTTCTTCTTTTTTTTTAATTTGAATTTTGAATTATTACTGTTTGGGCCTTCAGCCGACAAAGAGTTTGAATTTCTTGTTAATAAGGCCTTCATCCGCGAATGCAATTGGTCTTAAGAATTTTTAATTAGATATTGTCTCTCAATAGTGAAATTTTGATGGTTGTCTTTTTTGAAATGTGTTATTATCTCTTGGAGAAGTTTAACTGGTTCTTAAGAATTTTCTATCCAGACCTTCAGCCGTCAAATTGTTTTTTGAGTTATTACTATTCGGGTCTTCAGCCGACAAATAATTTGAATTTCTGGTCAATAGGCCTTCAGCCATGAGTGCAACATCCTTAAGTTTTTTTTTTATTATTTGACATTGTGACTTAACAGTCAAACTGAATAATTGTTTCTTGCAATTGTTTCCAAATAAAGTGTACGTGAGTTTTTTTTTAAAAAAACGGCCTCGTCCACACCGAATCCCGTCTTTCCCTAAGTACCACATCGCACTGATACAGAACAGCACCTTCGAAAGCAGCGGTCGCCCCGAAAACGGAATAAGTCAAACTCCATCCGACGACACACTTCTTCATGTGGCATCACACGCAGTGGAGAGGATACAAGACAGCGATCTCCCTTCGAGCACCCTGACGAAAGGAGTGGCCGCTCCCGATGTACCATCTGAGGAACGATCCCATGGAGAGAGAGTCCCTGGACCCCACTGCAGCAGCGTCACCAAAAATCGCCATAGATGAGTGAGATAGTTGCTTGCCACCTGTTCCAGTCTTCTGAGCTCATGATGTCGACGATGGAGCAGATCGAGATGGTGGACCTCCCGTCAGGTAGTGACCCTTGGAGGTGCCTGACCCACCTTCCACCCAGTGATTGCGGCTACAGTGACTGCGCCGGATGTTACACACCAGCCGGACATCTCTGCCAGAACACCTGTGCCAATTGTCGGAGCACGCCCACAAACTACCGAATCTGGCCACCATTTGGGATTCCCACAAATTGGCAAAGTTTCGCGAGACAATTTATGCTGCTGATGTCGACATTGCCCTCCTCCAAGAACTGGTCGTCGCTGATTTCTACGCCCCCACTGGCTACACGGCACACATCTCCCATGTTTCTGACAATGGTAGTGGAATCACTCTCCTTCTCCGTTCTGGACTCCCTGCTGAAAATATAGTGTACCTTCCTAATGCTAGAGATATGGCTCGCACGCTGTTCGTCGTGCGCATCCTCAAAGTATATGCGCTGTCCGGCTCCAGTCGACGTCGTGACCGACACACCTTCTTTGCTGACGAGGTAACGCCGCTTTTTGAGGGTCACTTGCATGAAATGGTCCTCGGTGGCGATTTCAACTCCAGACAATGACCTAATGACCAACTTCCACGCCAGCCGAAGTGGCCGTGCGGTTCTAGGCGCTGCAGTCTGGAACCGTGAGACCGCTACGGTCGCAGGTTCGAATCCTGCCTCGGGCAAGGATGTGTGTGATGTCCTTAGGTTAGTTAGGTTTAATTAGTTCTGAGTTCTAGGGGACTAATGACCTCAGCAGTTGAGTCTCATAGTGCTCAGAGCCATTTGAACCAACTTCCACGTCATTCCCCGTGTGCAGCCACCACCATCGACAGACTTCAGCTTTTTGACACATGGACAAAGGTTCATGGCACCCGCACAGGTTTCATATACTATACGGTGCATTCTTCCAGTCACCTCGACCGTATTTACCTCACTCGTTCCTTTCTGCCTACAGCCGACGTGCCGAAGTATGGCCTCTGGCTTTCTCTGGCCAAGACGCCTACATCTGCGATGTTGTCCTCATCCGCCAACAGATGTGGCACAGCCGTGGGCTGCGAAAATTAAACGTTACCCACCTGACTGTCCCCGATTGCCGACAGATCGTTGAGGATGCGTGGGCCCTCTGTCGTCGACGACGCCCCGCATACACATCCACCTTATCCTGGTAGCTATTCTGCGCGAAACCAGCTCTACGCAGGGCACTGATGAGATATGGCAAAGACTTCAAAGCTATTATGCGGTGCTTTGTGACTGCACTTCGATGGCATTCTCTGCTGTCCGTCAGACGATAGTGCATCGTGCTGGAGCATCGTGCAACGACGCTTTGAAGGGACTCTCGTCAGATCCTGCACCCGTGACCATATGAGTCACGAAACGCCATCGATGTACCACTGTCGCGCAGAACGGCGACGTCGTCGTCGTGCACTCATCCACAACCTCACCGACGCGGAAGGACGACGATACATACGCAATGCGCCATTGGTCACTCTTTCTATTCTCATTTCAGCCGGCTGTACGCTGCCGTCCTACATCCCCCGATCTTAATTGAGGAGGTATCACCACTGTCAACACCATGCCTGAGGATGTGGCTGAAGAACTTCAGGAACAAGTGACCTCCGATGAAGTCCTATACGCTAGTCTCCTGAACCTAACGGCCTCACCCTCGAATTTTACCAGTGTTTTAGCTATCTTTTGGTACCTACTTGGTCGTCCATCTGTCACGCACAATGACGATCCCAGCCTCCTTCCTTGATGGGGTCATCATCCTGGTCCCTATGCCACATGGGTGATCACGGATCTGTGATTACTGGCCCATCACTCTACTCAACAGTGACATGAAAATATTTACCCGTTTGTTGGCCTCACGACTCAAGAAGGTAGCAACATACTGCATCTCCCTTGATCAGCTCGCGCTATTCGTCCACGAGACTCAGAGGGCCACAGACACGGGTTCCCAGGTAGATGCCGTGTTTCTTGACTTCCGCAAAGCGTTTGATACAGTTCCCCACAGTCGTTTAATGAACAAAGTAAGAGCACATGGTCTATAAGACCAATTGTGTGATTTGATTGAAGAGTTCATAGATAGTAGAACGCAGCATGTCATTCTCAATGGAGAGAAGTCTTCCGAAGTAAGAGTGATTTCAGGTGTGCCGCAGGGGAGTGTCGCAGGACCGTTGCTCTTCACAATATACATAAATGACCTTGTGGATAACATCGGAAGTTCACTGAGGCTTTTTTCGGATGATGCTGTAGTTTATCAAGAGGATGTAACAATGGAAAATTGTACTGAAATGCAGGAGTATCTGCAACTAATTGACGCATGGTGCAGGGAATAGCAATTGAATCTCAATGTAGATAAGTGTAATGTGCTGCGAATACACAGCAAGAAAGATCCTTTATCATTTAGGTACGTACAATACAGCAGGTCAGCAACTGGAAGCAGTTAATTCCATAAATTATCTGGGAGTAGGCATTAGGAGCGATTTAAAATGGAATGACCATATAAAATTAATCGCCGGTAAAGCAGATGCCAGGCTGAGATTCATTGGAAGAATCCTAAGGAAATGCAATCCGGAAACAAAGGAAGTAGGTTACAGTACACTTGATCGCCCATTGCTTGAAGACTACTCACCGGTGTGGGATCCGTACCAGATAGCGTTGGTAGAAGAGATAGAGAAGATACAACGGAGAGCAGCGTGCTTCGTTACAGGATCACTTAGTAATCGCGAAAGCGTTATGGAGATGATAGATAAACTCCAGTGGAAGACTCTTCAAGAGAGACGCTCAGTATATCGGTACGGGCTTTTGTTGAAGTTTCGAGAACATATTTTCACCGAGGAGTCAAGCAGTATATTGCTCCCTCCTACGTATACTCGCGAAGAGACCGTGAGGATAAAATCAGAGAGATTAGAGCCCACACAGAGGCATACCGACCATCTTTCTTTCCACGAACAATACGAGACTGGAATAGAAGGGAGAACCGATAGAGGTACTCAAGGTACCCTCCGCCACACACCGTCAGGTGGCTTGCGGAGTATGGATGTAGATGTAGGTGTAGATGTAGATCAGACTTCGCTGGGCGGTGCCCATGATCGCGCTCGTGCGTTCGCAGCATTTACCTGGTCCATTAGCATCACTTGGCTCGTCAGGCATTCGACCGTGACCATACCTTTCTGGAATCGGTCCTCGATCACATGGGTTTTCCGGCTGGTATAGTAACGGTGGCAACGCGGCTCTTGAACGGCGCGACTTGAAGAATACTCTGTAATGGTCGCCTCACCGCGCCTCTAGCGATCGAGCTCTCTGTCCGACAGGGTTGCCCACTTTCCACGATACTGTATGCTTTGGCATTAAAGCCCCTACTCCAGGGGCTTCACCAACGCCTGGTGGACCTGATATTGCGTGGTCACCGCCTCTGTTGTACAGCCTCTGCTGACGATATAGTTCTCTTCTTCCGCAGTGAAGAAGATGTTCGCGCGGCTATGACTTGGGTGGCGACATATGGGGAGGCATCTGGCAGTTCTCATATCATTTCCAAATCGAAGCACCAGAGTTCTCTGTCTGGGCTTTGATTTTATGAATGAACTCCGTCGTTCAGAGGCAACCAACAGTAGACCTCCTCCAAACGACCAGGGCTGCCCTTGTGGACCACCGGCTTAGATCCCTCCCATTGTACAGAGTGCGCAATACGTGAATGTTTACCACGCCTCATGCATCCCCCAGGTGGCACAAGTGTTCCCGGTCCCGATTACCTTCGCACGTCGTATGTTGATGGCGATGGGATCCTTTGTCTGTTCAAAATGGTTCAAATGGCTCTGAGCACTATGGGACTTAACTTCTAAGGTCATCAGTCCCCTAGAACTTAGAACTAATTAAACCTAACTAACCTAAGGACATCACACACATCCATGCCCGAGGCAGGATTCGAACCTGCGACCGGAGCGGTCGCGCGGTTCCGGACTGTAGCGCCTAGAACCGCTCGGCCACCCTGGCCGGCTGATCCTTTGTCTGTACCGGGATGTTATTTAAAGATCACTATTCATCCCTTGCCCTCCCGCGGTAGCGTGATGGGGTGGGCTTATTCCATGTGCCAGACAGAGTTACGGCACTTTTTGCTAGCTCCCATCTGAAAGTGTGGCGTTGCTGCCCGACAAGCCTGACCGGAGTGCATGAATACGCGCCAGTCTCCATGTCAGCCCCAGTAATACAGGGTGATTCAAAAAGAATACCACAACTTTAGGAATTTAAAACTCTGCAACGACAAAAGGCAGAGCTAAGCACTATCTGTCAGCGAATTAAGGGAGCTATAAAGTTTCATTTAGTTGTACATTTGTTCGCTTGAGGCGCTGTTGACTAGGCGTCAGCGTCAGTTGATGCTAAGATGGCGACCGCTCAACAGAAAGCTTTTTGTGTTATTGAGTACGGCAGAAGTGAATCGACGACAGTTGTTCAGCGTGCATTTCGAACGAAGTATGGTGTTAAACCTCCTGATAGGTGGTGTGTTAAACGTTGGTATAAACAGTTTACAGAGAATGGGTGTTTGTGCAAAGGGAAAAGCTCTGGACGCCAGAGAACGAGTGATGAAAATGTAGCACGCATCCAGCAAGCATTTGTTCGCAGCCCAGGAAAATCGACTCGCAGAGCTAGCAGGGAGCTGCAAATTCCACAATCAACTGTATGGAGAGTCCTACGAAAAAGGTTAGTTATGAAACCTTATCGTCTGAAACCTGAACGTCAACTACCCGAGGCGATGGATCGGCCGCCAGGCAGCCCGTGACAGAGCAATTCATCACTGGCCTGCAAGAAGCCCTGATCTTACCCCCTGCGATTTTTTCTTATGGGGGTATGTTAAGGATATGGTGTTTCGGCCACCTCTTCCAGCCACCATTGATGATTTGAAACGAGAAATAACAGCAGCTATCCAAACTGTTACGCCTGATATGCTACAGAGAGTGTGGAACGAGTTGGCGTATCGGGTTGATATTGCTCGTGTGTCTGGAGGGGGCCATATTGAACATCTCTGAACTTGTTTTTGAGTGAAAAAAAACCTTTTTAAATACTCTTTGTAATGATGTATAACAGAAGTTTATATTATGTTTCTTTCATTAAATACACATTTTTAAAGTTGTGGTATTCTTTTTGAATCACCCTGTATTATCAGACATTCCAACCCCATTTTATCACTTTCGGCACTTCTTTCTTGAATTAAGTTACATCCTGCAGTCCTTACCCCTCCCACGTATACTCTGGACGAAGACTGTATACAACACATTACAGATGTGTCGAACCCTCAACCCCATCGAAGTTATCCCATGTCACATGGCGTCGTGTGTGGAAAGCGGTGCATGTTTGTTATCTCGAAACCAACGTCCAGTCCACCTGTTATATCACCTTCAACCAGTTTCATTTGCATCGCATCCGCCTCGCTGAGACACCCATCTGTGTTCCCTGTGTAGAGGACACAGACGCTCATCGATTCTCATGTGGTCCGTCGGTCCGACGTCTGGAGACTCGCGCAGCGTATCTTGGCTTTCCTTACCCGACAGACACCTGATCATATCAGTTCTTGACGTTTTTATTCCTCGATGTGATTCATTTCCCCGCAACAAAAACTAACACTGTGAATTGGATTCGCGGTCGTAAGGTCCGCTACCTTCTTAGCCCCGATGAGAAATCAGAACTAGGTTATTAGACCTACCTTAACGATCGACACTGTGCACTTGCACGCAACCCCAGATACAAGCAGCTCTTTTCCAATTTTCTACGGAGCGCCTATCATGACCCGCCTTCCAGCTGGAACATCCAAGGCATGAGATGCTGATATGCTTTTTTTGCCGACATGATTTTGTGAATGCACTACAAACGGAATCTGCATTAAAATTTCGAGAAGACGCGTTCGGATGTTCTGCCAATCTGAAGACGCTAGCGCTTCCTGCAATTCTGGTACATGGACTAATGTAATAAAAGAAATTAAAAAATTAAAAATTAATAAGTAAAAGAAAATAAAAACATACACACAAAAACGCAAAGAAACCAAAAACATAAAATTCAATAAAATAAACAAAGAAATCAAAGGCCTGTAGACAACTACTTTGATTTTCATCGCTACTCTCTATGTTCTTCCCCCCTACTTTCTTCCTTTCCTACATCCTTATAGTAATACGTTAGTTGTTTTGGGACAAGCGTAGATAAGTGCCAACAGCTGAAGGGGTGCATTTTTTTTTTTTTTGGTTAGGACGCAAGTGGCGTCGGCAAGTAGATTTCTTTTTGTAGTTTCCCTTTACTGTCCAGGGGCGGAAAAAAATGAGGTAGAACAAAGAAAGAAAAGGTTGGTAGAGCACTTGCCCGTGAAAGGCAAAGATACCGAGTTCCAGTCTCGGTATCCATTAAAAAAAAAAAAAAAAAAAAAAAAGATAAAGCTGAGACTCATATGTTTCCAGGAAAATGTAGTTGCATCTGACCGAAGTGATTGTGTCAATGCGCATCCTCCAAAAGGTTATATGACTTCTTGATGTGTAAGTACACTGGGAACCGTGTGCACCACGACCGTATGATTTTCAAAATATTTTGGATAAATGGCAGCACCGAACGTAAATGTTAAAATCCTTTATTTTACTGGATCGATTTCGGTCACTGTGTGACAATCTTCAGCGCTAAATATACGTAAGAACCATCACACTGTGGCCTTATTTATAATCACCATCAAAATATATCTAAAGATAAAAATGTAAGCAAATATACAGATTCTCGTACATGCCAAATCATTCAGAACTTGTAGGTCCATATCATAATCGAACAGCCGGCCGGGGTGGGCGAGCGGTTCTAGGCGCTACAGTCTGGAGCCGAGCGACCGCTACGGTCGCAGGTTCGAATCCTGCCTCGGGCATGGATGTGTGTGATGTCCTTAGGTTAGTTAGGTGTAAGTAGTTCTAAGTTCTAGGGAACTGATGACCTCAGCAGCTAAGTCTTATAGTGCTCAGAGCCATTTGAACCATAATCGAACAACATTTTGTATGAGGTGTTACATGTACTGTAATAATTACTTCCAACAACTCCACTTTTACTGTATACAATAACTTTTAAATTACAGTGGCCAATCCAACGTACGATCCGTTGGTTCAAATAATTTGGTATGTACGAGGATCTGTATACAAGTATATATTTTTATGTTTCGGTATTTTTTTGATGATGGTTATAAGTATGGTCACATTTGCGTTAAGGTCCTCGTGTATGATGGTTCTTTTTTTTATTTTTTATTTTTTTAGCACTGAAGATGGTCACACAGTGACCGAAATCGACCTGTAAAACAAAGTATTTAAATGTTTACGACCGACTCTGCCATTTATTCAAAATACATTGGCTGCAGAACTGTTTCCCTTACCCATCGGTATTAACTTGCATTTTTCTACATTTAGAGAAAGCTTTCATTCACCACGCCCACTAGAAATTTCGTCTGTTTTGTATGTTCCTGCAGTGACTTAACGACGCCTTCCTGTACACCACAGCAGCATCACCAAACAGCTGTTAATTGCTGCTCAGCCTGTCTGTCAGGTTCTTTGCGTATACAGAGACGATAATGGCACTCCATGTCTTCACGTCGGGTTCCGGATCCGTATGACGACGATAAATGCAAGCTGGCTACATTCATTTCCTTGAAGCCCCTACACACATGTATCTTGATGCTGTTCGTAGAACCGGGACTCTTTTGAAATGACGGTGTGGTGCAATTTTTCGGTCTAGTCTTGTCATTGGGCGCTCCACTTCCTGTTGCTGCGTTAAGGGAAGCCGCAACAGTGGACGCCATGCTGAAAGTCCGTGGCGTTCCAGACGCCGTCACACAGTCCGTGTGGATACTTGGCTCTGTAAAGAAGCCCATTTCCTCACTGTGGAAGATAGAGCGAACGGTGTGTCTGTCTTCTCAATCGTCAGACGCATGGGACCTTTGAGATCCTGCATGGCGTTGAGTATGGATCTCTTCAACTGTAAGTCCCAAATTTCGACGAAAGTTGTGGGATTCTGACCAACATGAGAAACAGTACGGTGTAACGACAAACCACAGACCATATAGGCCACAATACCGCCACGGCTGAAAGCCGGTAAGTTCTCGTAAAGGCTTCTCTTTTCTACACGACGCCTAATACGATCTTCTCAGAAACAACCAACAATCAGATGCGAATGAGAAACCACGCCCTTAACTTTTCCTTAGATATTTGTATATGCATCCTTAAGCTACAAACCAATTCGAAATACACGGCAAGGAGGTCATTCCACTGTACCAGTTATTTGGGTTTCTTCTCGTTCCGTCCACGTATAGAAGAACGACTAGCTAAACGTAGAGGACTGTAGCACTGCCCACATTCGTTAGTTAAAACTGGTTCTCGAAAATTAGTTAGTAGGGATAGTTTGCATCTACCTTCAAGTGACTGCCAATTTCTTCAGCTTCTCCGTAACACACTTCTACGATTGATAATATTTGGCAGGCCAGTACACCGTGGTCGGTTTGATTCCACATTAAAACCCAATGTTTCATCCCGATCTGCGGAGAACATTTTCAAGGTGGATCGTAGTTTTTGAGTGTTCGATTTCCACCGTTGCTCGCTACTGAATGCAGCAAAATTTCATTTACACCTGCACCCGCTCTGTGACGTGTCGTCACATACTTTGAATACCCTTGCACAAAAGGCCGTTGTCGGGTGCCGTCGACCACTCTTTCTATCACACCTTGGTTGAAGACCGATACACATCTTCTTCAGCACCAGGATCCAGATGTCTTTCAATTTCATGCCCTCCTTCTTTCTACTGAAATTCCTATGGTGCTAACAGACTACGGCCTCTCAGTCTCTCATGGTATCTACTTGTGGTGCCAGTTCGTTTGGTCCTATCAAAATGAGTATGTTGTCTCCTGGATGCAAAGCATGTTCTACTACAGCTGATATGTCAGTCTCTCTCCTTCTGCAGTTGACCTTGTGCACTTCTATTCGTTTTTTGACCATTTTTTGTAGTACCCACTCACAGTTCCGCACAACTACAAGGAATCCTATAGATTACCGTTTTTTCCAGAGGTTTGCGAGCATCGTTGATCAATTTTAAGTGATACTGTATCTTCCGAGTGGATTTGTAGATTACAGTGACCTTCCGTTTTCTGAAGATTTTTCCTATGCAGTCAGTAATATCCTTAACAAAAGTCAGGAAACATTAGATTTTACAGGCGCTTATGCATCGCTATCATTTTTGCCCGGCGATCTTTATGCAAACGAATAGCCATTATTGAACAAGGCACTGATGAGGTGTTTTAATTCCTCTTCAAGCAGCTGTGGTACGTTAATGTTTGTTGCTCTCCCCGCCAACGTTTTCATCGCTTTTGTTCTGAATGGTGGTGCGAATGCCGGTGTAGGTAACGATCTGTGTGCGTGTATTTTCGGTAAACTGTGTAGTATATGCTACCACCTTCTTACTTGAAAACTAGCTCACGAAGAAAGTTTTATCTTCCACCCCCGCGGTAAATTGAGTCTTCGGATTAATCCGATTGAGACGCTTCTGAAAACGACCTAGTTCCTCTCTGCCGTGTCTCCACAAAACAAATGTATCATCAACGTAGTTGAACTAAATGTTAGGCTTTTGTGTGCGATTTCCAGTTCCTACTCCTCGAATTTTTCCATAAAGAAATTCACTATAATTGGGCTTAACGTGATCCCCACAGCCACACCATCTGTCTGTTCATAGAATTCATCATTCCATTTGAAATACGTGGTCGTGAGGCAACATTTAAACAGATCTGCAACATCGTGCCGAAAAATCTGAGACCGAAAAATCCAGTTCAGCTGTTGCAACAGCTCATTAAGCGGGACCGTGTAAGTATGGCTCTGAGCACTATGGGACTTAACATCTATGGTCATCAGTCCCCTAGAACTTAGAACTACTCGAACCTAACTAACCTAAGGACATCACACAACACCCAGTCATCACGAGGCAGAGAAAATCCCTGACCCCGCCGGGAATCGAACCCGGGAACCCGGGCGTGGGAAGCGAGAACGCTACCGCACGACCACGAGCTGCGGACCGTGTAAGTATGGATACCACATCAAAACTAATACTTCCTCCGGCTGGACCACTATGCCGCTTAAATTACTGATAAAATATGCAAAATTCTTGATATAGGAATTAGATCGGCACATTTGCATTCTTAATAATTCTGTTAAGAACTTGACAAACGAGTAGGTGGGCGAACCGATTGCGCTCACTATACGTCTCACAGGAACGTGTCCATTAAGGTACACTGAATCAAATGGTTTTCAGAATTCAAGTAATGCTGCATCTACCTGACTGCCTTGATCCATGCCTTTCACTATGTCATGTGAGGAAAGTGCGAGTTTTCACCTTGTTTTCGGAATCCATGCACGATAGCGCAGAGGTGGTCTTTTTGTTCGGGACAGCTCTCTGCATTTGAGCACAGGTCACAGAACGTAAATGATGTTACTCCTATCTGCTTTGCGAGCTTACCCTGAATTTGCTGATCAATTGCTTGTTCATGATTGTAGTATTCTTCATATCCATTTGATGTTTGTTGCACGGCGCCTTCGTGGTTGTGCAGTGTTAAAAGACCAGCTGTGTATTTACGATTTTCATTTGAATTATCGTTGTGAAACGGCATACTGAACGTGAGTAGACCACACCGGATCTCCAAAACAGATAAGTACGGTAAGAATTCATGAGCAACAACAGATGTTCTACACTCAAAGCACCCAAAACTTCAATTAATATAGATTATATTATTCAGGAAACCAAACTTATAACACGATGACTTTAAACCTAATTTCATTACAGAAGTACTCATTAAACTTGGTAATATTTTTCTTGTTTCAAATCCTCACCCGTATTTTAAAGACAGAATATTACTCTTTTGTCCACACAATGTTATTTTCGGTCGGTTTAATGCATTCAGCATCAGAGCTTCTGTGTTCGACTTACGAGGCCATTTTTTTTTTCTACTCGCCATTCTCAAACGTCAGCTGATGTCTGAAATCAAACGATTAGCAGTTTTATCTCAAAGCCTACTTATTTCAGAGATAATTTACTCGTTCCTTTCTGGTTAAATACAAAGAGGAAATACCGAGAAATCGACTGACACAGTCCGTGGACTAAGAGTCTTTCGTGGAGAGGCATTTAAATAATAGCAGCGCTATTTCTACAAAGATTTCCTTTGTAAGGTGTCTTTGCCAATTTCTTCATTATAATCACTTTCCCCGTGATCGTTTTCCGCAGCCTTTAGTAACGTCTTATCGTAATTTTCTCCTTAACATCTTTTACTGGCAGCAATATTCGTTCTTTAATGTGTTTCTGGTACAGCGGTCATTAGGTACCTTGCAATTCGTCCATTCCCAACTTCTTTCTCAAGCATTTGCGTCACACTAACCCACCATCATGACATATTTCACACGCGAGTGTTGAACACTCGAATTTACATTCGTACCTAATGTCACAGCCAAAGGCTCTATTTGTTGGTCATGTCTTTAATTTTTTAAGGTTTGCTTTCTTACACACTGCTGTCTCTCGTGAACACTAGTCAGTTGCTTTTTTATGTTGATCTAATAAGCCGAAAACCTAATTCTAATTCTAATGAATCAGCACACTGTTTCTTTTATCTCAAACTTAAATTTGAAATTTTTCTACTAGAAGGTAACGGAAGGATCGAGTTATATGTAATAATAAAGTAAGAGTAGTACAAAATGTGTAGCACCACAAGTTTATTTCCAGACAACGCTCTTCACTGGCGGTAGGAGCTGGAGAGTGATTCTATTGTATAAAGAGGATTTGGGCTTTACGCGAATTAGAATACCAGGAACACCGGCTCTCAAACCGTTGTTGTGCTGTGGTGAGCAGGAAGGGCAGTGAGTCAGTGTAAGATAGAGTGGCAGGAGGTGAGTAACAAGTAGCTTTGTTCAGTAGGGTAGAAACTCTGGCCGTGACTCCCAGACTTCCGGTCTGATAGCCACGACATAGCTTTCCCTGGTCCCGTGCCTCACACTCCCCTATGACGCACATCAATCTTCACTGAAGAGTTGGGCCAGCGGTATGCAGTGTACGTGGCGTACTCATGTCGATTCACCACCCTTCTGCTGATTGCGTTGTGCGCGCTAACGACAGGCAGAAGGTACGTCCAATGCTCCGGTGACGATACTGAAAGCGGTAACACAACGGAGTCCGACACTTTTGACGTCTAGATAAAGCCAGCAACCCTATCACTTTTGCTGTAATTTTTCTAACGCACATACTGTTTTATGAAATGAATTAGCTTGTACTCCCAACATTCATCCTTAAGACAGGGTATATATTTTTTTCACAAATAAGTAATACAGGAATTGTAGGTATAATTCTAACGATGTTGGTTACACATATGTCTACTTCTTCCGAATTGCACAATAATTTGGTCACCAGTTGGTAAGGTAGGCCATTCAATTCCAATTCCTTTTCAGACGTTGCCACGCAGTTCATTTACGAATAACTTGTTTTGCCGTGAAACTTAGAAAAGTCAGAAAAAGGACACCTGTTATAAAATTTTAGAAGCACTCCGAAAACAGAGGCCTGTTACGTGGCCTACACAGCCCTTCGTCTCTTTCTTCGTTATCTGTTTCACGTCTCCCACTTAAAACATAATCCTGGCCTATCGAAATTTGTGCGTAATTCCGATTACGCGTAAATTTGTGCGATACCTGCCCATCACGTGATTAATCTTTCCCCTGAAAATTTGGGTTTCCTGCGGAAGAGACCTTGTTCAAGAGTTCCTAGTTTCTAAGAAGCGATTCCTACGAGACACATTACATAAATTTGATTATTTAGGTATTGTTATAGACCAGAGAACACAGGTATGGGTGCGCAGAAGCTTAGGAGCTGGCGCAGACCTGTACAAATTTCATCAGTACTAGTACACACGCAACCCGAGTAACAATTTTAGAATTCAAAATTTTCGTGAAAAATGTCGAAATATTGCTTAGCCAGGAATAGCACAGTCGTGACAAACCAAATAGCCACTATGGCAACATAAGAATGTAAATCACGGGTTAAAATGGGAGCATAGAAGTTAGATGTGAATTACGTGTGTCGTACGACATACGACTTGTCTATAAAGCGTCAACTTCACAACCAGTGCTGCGAAACACTACGTACAGTTTTGAATATATTACAGTGATTTTCATAATTTCCGGATAGCTGCTTTGTTCATATTGTCTTTAAAAATATAGTGATCTTGTAGTTTTCGTTCGTTCCGTGACTTCTGTGATCTGAAATTTGCGTTGTGAATATCTCTGGAGTGTTTATTTCGTTCTAGCATTTGTATCCGATCGCGGTCTAGTTGTTACGTTTTGTTTGGATACATTAGACTGCTTTACTTAACTTCCGGATAGTGACTGTTTCAGGTTATTCTTAAAAACATCGTATCTCTTTTTAGTTTTTATTTATTTCGTGTCTTCTGCCATCTTAAACTTACATTCAGCGAATATCCCTGTGGTGTTTACGTCCGCCCGCCACCTGGAAGTTAGCTGTGCAACTCATCGGAAGGTAAGCACTGACTAGTTCTCACTTCATTACATTTTTGAAAAGTGTTTAAGTGTTTTTCAGTTTACTGTGGACCTATCGTAATGTGTAGTAAATGTTGGTGTTGTCGTATATTAGGAACTTAGGGGGAAACATTTCAGAACTGTTGGTTGGTATTTCATTGCTGTGTTGTAGCGGAGAGGTCACTAAATTATCAGATGAGGCTCTCCCATGGAGTTGTAGATTACGTAGTAGGGACAAGAGAATCGTGGAACAGGGAAGAAATGTTTCAGTCGTTCAGGTAGAATCAGAAGTGTTGCATTCTGAATTAGATAGGCTGACTGGGAAAAGTGAGAGTGGGAACTGGGATAAGGTGACAGTAATAAGTAAAAAGAGAAAACATCGGAAATAACCTTTATTACCCATTATTAATTATGTTAGTGAAAAAGAAAGGAGTTTAATAAGCAACAACTGAAATATTTGATCATTTGCCCAATAACATGAAATGTCTGCAGGTAGCAAAGTAAGTTTTAAATCTAACAAAAAATTATTTCTTCTCGACAAATGCTATTCCATGGACGAATTCTTATTTGAAAAATGATTGCCTTTAAAAAACTATTTTTAAGTGTATTTAGATTATTCATTAGTGTTAATTATAATGATGTACATATTTCCCATAAATAGATTCTTTCCATATCATTGTGATAAAAGAATCCATCAAATGGTCAGTGCAATACGTAACTAACAAACTAGGGTTCATGGTTAAAAGTAGCGATGCATCTACAAGTATTCCCTCAGTTACAGCGTTTTCAGTGTGCTAAACGTTTTCTAAACTGTAAATGTATTCTAGGCTCCTACCTTTAGTGAAACATACTGTTACTTCAATAACATTTACTTCCGTTTTTGTATTTAAGTCTTTGTTTTTCTATAGTTTGCTTGTAATCTGCTAATAGGTTCATTATTGTTTCTTATAATAATAGCAACTGTAGAAAATGTTACTATGTGCATGAAGAATGAAAACAAAAATAAGAGTTTTAAGGCATTTGACACTTATATCACAGATACAGTTCAGTGTTAGCGGTAGTAGCTTTTGGATATAGAAAAAGTCTGGTGGCAAACAATGGTACTCAAAATAGAACTTCCACTTGGCAGCAGAATGGGTTGTATGGTGACAACAGATTGCAAGTGTGCGCTAGACTAGAGCTCAAAATAACTCGGGTCCTGATATTTCACTGAACTATCCGGGAACGATCTATGACGCAACACCTCTCCTCCCCTCCCCCCCCCCCATTTTCATTACTGTCTTTATGTTTTTATTACTTTTCTTCCATATCTTGAGAGACATTGTTGCAGGAGTGCAAGTGAAGCAAGTGATAAAGAGAGCTTCTGCGACGTTACGGAAATGGTAATCGCTGAACATCGTACTGTAAAGACGGGTCACGAATCGTGCCTGGATGGTTCACTCTGAAGGAAAGATTAGGGTCTGGCGTCCATCGACGAAACAGTCATTGGAGTGCAAGTTCGGATCTCGGAAGGCTGTCTCTTTTTTATTTTTTTTTACATCAGTCATCTGACTGCCCACTGATTTCCACCGTCTATAACTCCCTCTAGTACCTTGGAAGTTATTCCTTGTTGTCTCAACGTATATCCTATCACTCTTGCCCTCTTTCTTGTTAGTGTTTCCCACACGTTCCTTTCCTCGACGAATCTGCGGACAAATTCTTCACTTCTTATCTGCCTTCCTAATTTTCGACATCCTTCATCAGCAATAAGTCTCAAACTCTGTGATTCTCTTCTTTCCCGATTTTTCCACAGTTCACTATTCACTTCCGTATAATATTGCGCTCCAAACGTACGTTCCCAGAATCTTCCACCACGAATTATCTTTTGCACTAGTAGACTTGTTGCGACCAGAATGTCCTCCTTGACTGTGCTAGTCTGCTTTTTATGTCCTCTTGCTTCGTCCTTAGTATGTTATTTTTGCTTCCAAGTTAGCAGAATTCCTTCACTTTGTCTGCTTCGTGATCCCCAATATTGATGGTAAGTTTCCCACCAATTTCACTTCAGCTGCTCCTCAATACTTTCGTCTTTCTCCGTGATTATTTGAATCCGTATTCTGTGCTCAGTAGAGCGTTCATCCCATTCAGTATATCCTGCAATTCTTCCTCGTTTTGATGTTGGGTAGTAAATCAGCGGATCTTGTCATTAAAGTCCTTTTACCCTGAATTATAATCGGCATCTTGAACTTTTTTTATCTTTGTCACTGCTTTTCCGGTGCGTAGATTGAACAGTAGCAATGGAAGACTACGTGCCTGTCTCATACTGTTTCTAATTCAAGTACATTCTTGGTCTTCCATTTTTATTTTTCCCTCGTGGAAGCTGTACATAGGAGCAGGGCAGCCTCTTGGATCCATGTACTATTAGAAAAAGGTCTGCCAGTAGGACCAAAACTCCTACAGATCCAAGACCACATGTTCCGACGGACGGGAATGACAGACGCTCCCTCAGGGGAAGATCACGTTCTGAATCAGCTCGTATACTCCAATACAGTTGTGGAACTTGAAGAGACAATCACAGTACATTTTTTATTGTTCTCTGTGGCAGTGCACCCATAGTCTAGGAATAGCGCCTTTGGTAGGCAAAGACTGCCGGCACAAGAAGTCACCCTCACTCTACCAGTGGCAATGTCAAAGAGGATAGGATAAGGTTGTTCTCATCGGAATCGACAGCAAACCAACACTGACAACGATAATTCAGGTACACATGCTTAGATCGCAAGCTGAAGATGAAGAGGCCGGCCGAAGTGGCCGTGCGGTTAAAGGCGCTGCAGTCTGGAACCGCAAGACCGCTACGGTCGCAGGTTCGAATCCTGCCTCGGGCATGGATGTTTGTGATGTCCTTAGGTTAGTTAGGTTTAACTAGTTCTAAGTTCTAGGGGACTAATGACCTCAGCAGTTGAGTCCCATAGTGCTCAGAGCCATTTGAACCATTTTTTTGAAGATGAAGAGATAGTGACTTCAGTTAGGTTACATCATGGTCAGCCAGAGATTCCGAAATAAGATACTGGATTGTAAGATGTACCCAGCAATAGATACAGACTCAGATCACAATTTAGTAGTGATGAAGAGTAGACTGAAGTTTAAGAGATTAGTCAGGAAGAACCAATACGCAAAGAAGTAAGATACGGAAGTACCAAGGAATGACGAAATACGCTTGAAGTTCTCTAGGGGTGTAGACACGGCAATAAGGAGCAGTTCAATGGGCAGTACAGTTGTACAAAGAGGGTAACTGTGGAAAGACCATGGGTAACAAAAGAAATACTTCAGTCGATCGATAAAGGTTCAAATGGCTCAAATGGCTCTGAGCACTATGGGACTTAACATTTGAGGTCCCATAGACTTAGAACTACTTAATCCTAACTAACCTATGGACACCACACATATCCATGCCCGAGGCAGGATTCGAACCTGCGACCGTAGCAGCAGCGCGGTTCTGGACTGAATCGCCTAGAACCCCTCGGCCCCAACGGCCGTCATCGATAAAGAAAGGAAGTACGGAAATGTTCAGGGAAATTCAGGAATACAGAAATACAAGCCGCTGGGGAATGAAACAAATAGGAAGCGCAGGCAAACTAAGACGAAAACGCTGCATGAAAAATATGCAGCAATCGTAGAAGAAATGATTGTCGAAAGATAGTTAAAACAACATTCAGTAAAATTAAAAGGATGGGTGGTAACGTTAAGAGTGCAACGATAATTCCATTGTTAAATGCAGAAGAGAGAGCTGATAGGTGAAAAGAGTACATCGAAGGTCTCTATGAGGGGGAAGATTTGTCTCATGTGACAGAAGAAGAAACAGGAGTCGATGTGGAAGACATGGAGGATCCAGCATTAAAATTGCCATTTAAGTGATCTTTGGAGGGCTCAAGATCAAATAAGTCAGAAGGGATAGATTACATTCCATCAGAATTTTTAAAATCATTGGGGGGCGGGGGGGGGGGGGAGTTGCAACAAAGCGACTATTAACGTTGGATTGTAGAAAGTAAGAGTCTGGTGACATACCATCTGACTTTCAGAAAATTGTCATCCACACAATCACGAAGTTTGCAGGAGATGACAGGCGCGAGAGTTATTGCACAATCATCTTAGCAGCTCATGCATCAAACTTACTTATAACAGTAACACACAGAAGCGTGGAAAAGAAAATTGGGGATGAATTAGATGACGATAATTTGGTTTAGGAAAGGGTAAGGCACCAGAGAGGCGTGGTTAGCACACTGGACTCGCATTCGGAAGGACGACGGTTCAATCCCGCGTCCGACCATCCTGATTTAGGTTTTCCGTGATTTCCCTAAATCGCTCCAGGCAAATGCCGGGATGGTTCCTTTGAAAGGACACGGTCGACTTCCTTCTCCATCCTTCCCTAACCCTGTGAGACCGATAACCTCGCTGTTTGGTCTCTTCCCCCAAACAACCAACCAACCAGAGAGGCAATTCTGACTTTTTCTTTGATAATGGAAGCAAGACTAAAGAAAACTCAAGACACAATATATGTCAACCTGGAAAAAGCGTTTGACAGTGTCAAATGGTGCCAGATGTTCGAAATTCTGGGAAAAATAGGGGTAAACTGTAGGGAAAGACGGGTAATATACAGTATGTACAAGGGCCAAGAGAGAATAATTAGAGTGGACGAACAAGAACGAAGTGATCGGATTAAAAGGGCTGTAAGACAGGGATGTAGTCTTTGGCTCCTACTTTTCAATCTGTACATCGAAGAAGCGATGATGGAAATGAAAGAAACGTTCAAGAGCGGAATTAATATCCAAAGTGAAAGTATATCATTGATACGATTCGCTGATAAATTCGCTATCCTCAGTGAAAGTAAAGTACAGATTTGCATGATCTGTTAAATAGAATTAACAGTGTAATGAGTACAGAGTATGAATTGAGAATAAATCGAAGAAAGACGAAAATAATAAGTAGCAGAAATGAGGACAGTGAGTTACTTAACATCTGGATTGATGGTCACGAAGTAGATCAAGTTAAGGATTTAAGTTAAGGATTTCTGCTGCTAGGCAGCAAAATAACCTGTGATGGACGGAGCAAGGAAGCCATCAAAACCAGATTAGCACTGGCAAAAGGGGCATTACTGACCAAGAAAAGTCTACTAGTATCGAACATAGACCTCAATGCGAGGAAGAAATTTCTGAGAATGTACGTTTGGACCACAACATTGTATGTTACTGAAACAGGGGCTGTGGGAAAACTGAAACAGAAGAGAATCGAAGCATTTGAGATGTGGTGCTATAGACAAATGTTGAAAATTAGGTGGACCGATCAGAAAAGGAATGAGGAGGTTCTGCGCAAAATCGGAGAGGAAAGGAATACGTGGAAAACACTGACAACGAGAAGGAACGGGATGGCTGGGCATCTATTAAGACATCACGGAGTGACTTCCATGGTATTAGAGGGAGCTGTAGAAGGCAAAACCTGTAGAGAAAGACGGAGATACATCCACCAAAGAATTGAGGACGTAGGTTGTAAGTGCTACTATGAGATGAAGAGGTTGGCAGAGGAGAGCAATTCGCGGCGGACCGCATCAAACCAGTCGGAAGACTGATGACAAAAAAAAGGTGTAAAAAATAGACATATAGGTAGACCTGAAAAACGTTGCGGTGACTTGATTGAGTCCTGCCGGGACAGAGGATCCATCGGAAGGGTCTCTAGTAGCACTAGTGGTGTTAGAAGCAGTGTAGGAGCATCTACGTAGAATATATGAATGTTTTAATGTTTTAGTTTGCTATCGTTTTATAGCGTTACTTGTTTCTTAATTTTTAAGTCGATTTTAGTATACGCTTCTTTTTGAGTTATTAGTCTTCTGTCTGGATTGCTGCTGGCCTCCAGCGATTTTCGTCCGGTGCCAACCTTTTCATCGCAGAGTTGCACTTGCAACCTAATTCCTCTATTATTTGCTGGATGTAATCAAATCTTTGTCTTCCCCAATAATTTTTACCCCTAGAACTCTCTCTAGAACCATGGAAGCTATTCCCTGATGTCTTAACCGGTGTCCTTCCTCTAGTCAGTGTTTCCTATGTATTCTTTTCCTTGCCAATTCTACAGTGAACTTCTTCATTCCTCACCTTATCTGTCCACTTACTTTTCAACATTCCTCTGAAGCACCACACCTCAAATGCATCGATTCTCTTCTACCCAGTTTTCCCATAGTCCATATTTCACTACCATAAAGTGTTGTGCTCCAAATTAAGGCCTATGGGCAACCTTTCTTTGCCAACGGACGTCTGCTTCTTGCGTCCTTAGTCATCCGTCCACCATGGGCTACCTAGCGGTCCATATGGCAGAATTCCTTCATCTGCTTCGTGATCCCCAATTCTGATGTTTGTTTTCTAGCTGATCTCATTTCCGCTACTTATCATTATTTTCGCCTTTTTTTACATTTACTTTAAACTCCCATTTTGTACTCATTTAGCTGTTCATTCCATTCATCACACTCTGTAATTTTTCTTCACTTTCACTGAGGATAGCAGTGTCATCAGCGAATCTTATCACTGATATCCTTGCACTCTTAATTCTAAACCCTCACTGGAAGCTTTCTTTTATTTCTGTCATTGCTTCTTCGATGTGAAACTTGAACTGTAGTGACGAAAGATTACATCCCTGCTTTACACGCTTTTTAATCCGAACACTTCAATTTCGGCCCCTCACTCTTATTTTTCCCTCGTAGTTCTTGTATATAATATATATTAACTGTCGTTCGATTTAGCTTACTGCTATTTTTCACAGAATTAAAAAAAAAAAAAACCTTGCTCCATTTTACATTATCGAACGCGTTTTCCAAGTCTTCAAATCCTATGAATGTGTCGTGATTGGTCTTCAGTCTTCCCATCCATTATCAACTGCAGCGCGAAAACTGCCTCTCTGGTGCCTTCATCTTTCCTAAAGCCAAAATAACCGTCATATAACGATTCTCAGATTTATTTTCCATTCTTCTGTATGTTTTTCCTGTCAGCAATTTGGATTCATGAGCTGTTAAGCTAATTGTGCGATAATTCTTGCACTTATTCACTCTTACTATTTTCGGAAATGTGTGGATGATGTTTTTCCAAAAGTCTGGTGGTATACTGCCGGTCTCATAAATGCTAACCCAAACTTAAATTGTTGTTTTGTTGCTGGTTTCTCAAATGATTTTAGAAATTGCGATGGAATTTCATCAATCACTTATACGTTATTTTATCCTAAGTCCCCCAAAGCTGTTTGAAAATTTTGAATCTAATACTGGATGCCCTATCTCTTCCCTGTCGAGTCCTGTTTCTTCTTCTATCAAATCTTCCTACAAGTACTTCCACCTATAGACGCATTCAATATACTCTATCCATTCATTCGCTCTCTCCTCTGCATTTAATAGCTGAACTCTTATTGGACTCTTAATTCTTTTTTTTTTTTTTTGCCCTTTTAATTTCATCGAAGGTTAATTTGACTTTTCTATATGCTGAATCACTCCCTTCGACAATGAATTCTTTTTCGGATTCTTCACATTTTTCACTTCCCGTTTATTTCACTCCCAAGTGACTTGCATCTCTTTATTCCTGAAGTTTTCCGATCATTTTTGTACTTCTTTCTTTCATCGATCAGCTGAAGCATACCTTCTTTTACCCATAGTTTCTTCGCAGGTACCTTCCAAGTACCCGTATTTTTCATTCCAACATTTGTGACTGCTCTCCTTAGAGGTGTTCATTGCTCTTCAACTGAACTGCCTACTGAGTTATACATTACGCCATTATCTGTAGCTTCAGATAATTTCAAACGTATCTCTTCTTTCCTGAACACTTCCGTATCCAACTTTTCTGCACATTTTATCTTCCTGAGCAGCCTCTTAAACTTCAGCCTACTCTTCATCTTTAGTAAATTGTGGTCTGCGTCTATAAATGTTCATAGGTACGCCTTACAATCCAATATCTGCTTTCGGAATCTATACCCGACCATAATGTAATCTAACTGATATCTTCCAGTATTTCCCGGCCCTTTTCAAGTATATCTCCTCCTCTTGCAGTTCTTGAACAGAGTATTCACTATTACTACCTGAAATTTGTTGGAGAGATCAATTAGTCTTTCTCCCCTTTCATTCCTAGTACCAAACCCATGTTTTCTCGTAATCCATTCTTCTATTTCTTACCCGACAACCGCATTTCAATTCCCCATGACTACTATGTTTCCATATTTCTACGCATTGAATCACCCGTTCAGTATCTTCGTACACTTTCTCTATCTCTTCATCTTGTGCTTGCGATTTCGGCATTTATTTCTGAAGTATTACTATCGGTGTCGGTTTGCTGTCGATTCTCATGAGAACGACCCAATCATTGAATTGTTCATAGCAACATACTCTCTGCCCTGCCTTCCTACTCTTAATGAATCAAGCTCCTATAGTACCGTTTTTTGCTTCTGTTAATATTAACTTACACTCATCTGACCATAAATCATTGTCTTCTTTCCATTTCACTTCACTAATGCCCACTACATATAGATTGAGCCTTAGCATTTCCCTTTTCAGATTTTCTATTTTCCTTGCCACGTTTAAACTTCTACTACTCCATGCCCCGATTCGTAGAACATTATCGTTTCGTTAGTTATTCAATATTTTTCTCAATGTCACCTGTTCCTTGGCTGCCCCCTCCCGGAGATCTGAATGGTGGACTAGTCTGGAATCTTTTGCCAGTGGAGATTGTCGCGACAGTTTCTCCATTACAGGCCACTTGTCCTGTGAAAACACATGACGTGTGTTTAATGCAGTGGTTTCAGTTGCCTTCTACACCCTCATTCCGTTGGCCATTGCTGATTCTTCCTCCTCTTAAGGACAGTTTCCCACCCCAAGGGCAACAGAGTGCACTGAACATCTGTCCACTCCTCCGCCCTCTTTGACAAGGCCGTTGGCAGAATGAGGGTGGCTTCTTAAGCCGGAAGTCTCGGTTTTATTATTACAGAGCGCAACCAGTCCTCCGACCGAACACGCTGAGCTACCGTGCCGGCATCCCTAGACCACGCATGTTATACGTTATGTAATGGGTAATTGATTTCTTCTGTAAAATGGCAATGTTATGTACACTTGCGACCTACTATAGTTTCCCAACGAGGGGGCCATTACAGTGTACCATAAAGAAATAAATATAAAAAAGTAAATAAAATGTATTTGTTGCATTCTGCCTGTCTTTCCCTATAGCTTAAACCTTCTTTCCTGTGATTTTCGATATAACACCATTTTACATTGTCGACCGTTACTACGACGACAAACCCTATGAAAGTTTTTTGACTTTTCTTCAGTCTTGCTTTAAATATCAGTCGTAATGCGAGAGTTGCTTCTCTGCGTCTTTACCTTTCACAAAGCCAAAATGATCTATTAACTCCTCAGTTTTCTTTTCATTCTTCTGTATTTATTCTTTTCAGCATCTTGTATAAATGATCTGTTGGGTTGATTGTCAATAATTGTCCGCATATCGAAGGCCATTGGCCACATCATTTTATTGCGTGGCAATTACTCCTTCTCGAAGTCAGAAATATTGAATTTTGAGTCGAAGTCATATTCATTTTTTCTAGTCATCAGTCTTTCTCTTGTTTATGACGATTTGTTCACCACTTTATATGTACTGCAGCGAATATTTTGGATACAGTGAACCCTTAAAATTATTCCCTTCAACTGCTCCTCTCAGTGCTAGGTTAGTTATTCCTTGATATATGGCGCATATTCAGCAAGCTTCTTCCTCTTTCTAGTACACGGTTCCGGAGTTTCGGAGGATTCTTACCTCTTGAATTCTGTCTTATTTTACATGTTGGCAGAATGAGGGTGGCTTCTTACGCCGGAAGTCTCTGTTTTATTATTACAGAGCGCAACCAGTCCTCTGACCGAACACGCTGAGCTACCGTGCCGGCATCCCCAGACCACGCCTGTTATACGTTATGTAATGGGTAATCAGTTGCAAAGCGATTTAGAAAAGATTTCTGTATGGTGTGGCAGGTGGCAGTTGACGCTAAATAACGAAAAGTGTGAGGTGATCCACATGAGTTCCAAAAGAAATCCGTTGGAATTCGATTACTCGATAAATAGTACAATTCTCAAGGCTGTCAATTCAACTAAAAATTACGAACAACTTCAGTTGGAAAGACCACATAGATAATATTGTGGGGAAGGCGAGACAAAGGTTGCGTTTCATTGGCAGGACACTTAGAAGATGCAACAAGTCCACTAAAGAGACAGCTTAAACTACACTCTTTCGTCCTCTGTTAGAATATTGCTGCGCGGTGTGGGATCCTTACCAGGTGGGATTGACGGAGGACATCGAAAGGGTGCAAAAAAGGGCAGCTCGTTTTGTATTATCACGTAATAGGGGAGAGAGTGTGGCAGATATGATACGCGAGTTGGGATGGAAGTCATTAAACCAAAGACGTTTTTCGTCGCGGCGAGATCTATTTACGAAATTTCAGTCACCAACTTTCTCTTCCGAATGCGAAAATATTTTGATGAGCCCAACCTACATAGGTATGAATGATCATCAAAATAAAATAAGAGAAATCAGAGCTCGAACAGAAACGTTTAGGTGTTCGCTTTTCCCGCGCGCTGTTCGGCAGTGGAGAGGTAGAGAGATAGTATGATTGTGGTTCGATGAACCCTCTTCCAAGCACTTAAATGTGAATTGCAGAGTAGTCATGTAGATGTAGATGTTGTTGTTGTTGTCCTTGCCCTGCCCATTTGATTCGTAACGTCCTTCTGTATAATCGTATCAGGACGAGGGGGAGGGGAAGGAAGGTGAGGGAAGACTGGAACCTGCTGGTTCTGCACCACTACTGACGATTCTGGTATCATTTGCAGGAATTCACATAATACCTTTTATCCGGGATAAAAAAGGGTTTCCCCTTATTAAGCACACCTCAAAGTGTAAGATAAGTGTACATCAGGAATATGACGTTCTTTTAAATCCCGAATATAGTGGATACCTGGATTGAGAAAGAAAAAAAAGTATGTTTCATGAGGATTTCGACAAAGGTGCTTCGGCAATTCGAAGCATTTGAAGCAAAAGTTTTAGAATACACCTTCCTAGTCACATGTGACACCCTTTTGATCCAGCTAATCTATTTGAAGTAATTAGTAACTAGAAAAATTGTGGGTCCATTTAAGAGGGTGTCGCAATGGAAATTAATTTTTGGGTTCAAGAAACACACATTTTAAAGATCGAAAAAATTTTCCTTAATCCCATATTTGTAAGTCTAGTTCATTTTGCTTAAACGGAGACTCCTCTCAACAAACTGAGACAGAGTACACGCTGAAAATCCCGCAAATTTACGTATCCAAAAACCGAAGAAAGTTCGAGGTCATTCACCCGCAGGGGACTTTATGCTGACATTTTTTGATAACCAGTTTGGTAACAGTGCAACCGAGAGCATAAAAGTCTCAATAATGTAATAAAAATTTGCACTAAGAGAACTATTGTAGTATCCGGACTGTAATAAATTCCTATATCAATATCTTTGGCCGAAATAAGTGTGCTTTTCTGCCTGTGCGTCACATCGATAGTATTTTGTCACAATCTACTTGAATGAAACTCGTCAGACCTAATCACGAATAGTTTCCACAAGGGTTTGTCAGTTGAACAAAAGCTGTAATATTACACCTTCTCAGACTGCGGTTGAATTAATCCATATAATTCAAAGACATTTCTTTAAACAGCTAACCTGTACAATGTGTCCACCTTATGGGGGCTTGTACAGAGCTGCTTCAGTCTTCTTTTTTTTTTTTTTCAATTTTTAGCACCCCTACACATGTCGGTGCTCATGCCATCATCCAGAGGTGAGTTATGGTGCCGGCCGCGGTGGTCTAGCGGTTCTAGGCGCTCAGTCCGGAGCCGCGCGACTGCTACGGTCGCAGGTTCGAATCCTGCCTCGGGCATGGATGTGTGTGATGTCCTTAGGTTAGTTAGGTTTAAGTAGTTCTACGTTCTAGGGGACTGATGACCATAGATGTTAAGTCCCATAGTGCTCACAGCCATTTGAACCATTTTTTGAGTTATGGTACTGGTCTTACAGTTCAAAGAAGTTTGCTTTCACAAAGATTCTGACCATATGCTAGAAATGATTCAGAGATGTGGAGATATGTTAATGTTATGGATTATTAATTATACATAGTAAAACAGTAATTTTTTACTTGTAGATTATAGATTGCAGCAGTCAGTCGTCCTTTCTAAACTTTTATTATGCAGACATAGATTTCAGCTAGAGGCCCGATCAACAGGGACATACATGCTTTGAGCAAATATAATAGTGCATTGAGAAGAGCGAGCTTCTAGCCGAAATCTAGATCTACATAATAAAATTTTTAAAAGGACGATGCTGAACAAGCTCCAGTGGCAGACACTTCAAGAAAGGCGTTACGCAATACGGAGAGGTTTATTATCGAAATTACGAGAGAGCACATTCCGGGAAGAGATGGGCAACATATTACTACCGCCCACATATATCTCGCGTAATGATCACAACGAAAAGATCCGAGAAATTAGAGCAAATACGGAGACTTACAAGCAGTCGTTCTTCCCACGCACAATTCGTGAATGGAACAGGGAAGGGGGGATCAGATAGTGGTACAATAAGTACCCTCCGCCACACACCGTAAGGTGGCTCGCGGAGTATAGATGTAGATGTAGATGTAGATGTAGACGACTGATTGCTGCACGCTATAATTTACAAGTCGATATAACAGTCGCTGAGTGCAACCGCTTTCCGAGTGGAAGGTAATCTGACGAGTAATTTTTTAATTTAAAAATGGAATTGTAATAAAAATTGGTAACTAAGGTCTGTTGACTTTGGAATGTTTATATTATTTTTGTCATTTACTTACTTTGTTTGCAAACATTATTTCGTGAAAATTACAAAGCCTTTGCTACCGTTTAAACTTTCCATGCCATTCAACACGAAGCTGGATGACACCTATCTGTACCACGATCGGTTGGAATCCATACTTAAACGAAGGAATACCATTCTGAAAAGTACAGTATTATTGCAGTTTAAACACCTAATAAAAAACATAAGAAAAAGACTTTCCGTAAGTCAACTAAGGAAAAATTACCCAACCAGCCAGAGAAATTATTAAATTAAATACAGTAGAAAAAAATAAAGTAAATACGTTGATACGACAGGATGCTACTTACAAAATAATTTAATTGCATCAATAACAAGTTCATGAAAACCAACACCCCCCCTCCCCCCTCCCCCTTACGAGGACCTTTACGAATTTGAATGTACACTAAAACTTTTCCCCCTAATAAACTTAAAAACGCTACGCTAAATAAAATATCAGTAAACAAAAGAGGAAAACTTAAAGTAAACAAAAATAAATCATAAAATATTATTAGTTTACATTGTTTCGTATGGTATCCAAGTTTGAGCAGAATACAGTAGATTCTGCATGTGGTGCCACAACACCTGCATTATATCTGCCTCTCAAAAATAATAAAAGTTTGGTATCAAGTTAAAAGACAAAAGTAACAGGAAGATGTATCAACAACAAATGGTGATAGAGATATCAAAGTGCCAAAATAAAAGACATTCCATTCTGTTAAAATCATAGACCAAGTGCTGTGAGAGCAATTGTCAAGACTAGTAAAATTATATGTTCGTACCGGGAGAAGCAATTTGTAAACCCTAAACTATTTTACTGAGCGCCAGGGAACCATGTTGAAAAATGACAGTTTTAAGTCACTTACTCATACTCACTTCACAAAAAATGCGGGACACATGAATGGAACAGATGGAAGAAATGGGCTTACACATAATCGTATTGCACGGAAACTCTCGATTACAATACCGAAGTTTTAATTTTGTTTAAAGCACCTCTACACAACGCAAACTGAAGTGAGCAATTCACGAGATACGGTGCTGTCGCTCTGGTGACGACGAAGTGCTGGCTCTTACTGAAGGCGTTATATTCGTAGCAGGAAGTGGTCGAAGCTAGTGACTCTCTCGATATGTTTATATACGAAAGAGACATACCGTCCGGTAACACTGTTACAATATTCCGAACCTGAGAGTGCAAGCACAAACCGTGGCCAATTCGCGAGCTCTGACAAACTTGGCGAAGGCTGTTGCCCACAGACGACCTAAGGGAACCTTTCAGTTTTACTGTGAAACGATTTTCGTTTATCGTCTATCAGCCTGTTGCTGCAGAGAACGTAAAACAATATGCCTTCCCCACTTCATTCTGAATCCCAGAATCACTGCTTTACTGGTCCATAACCCATTCTTTAGCTCGGTGCGTTGACACGGGAGTGTGTTGTATTCGATCGACGCAACCGTTATGGTTCAGACAGTAAGAGGATATTCGACAGATGCCTTGACAAAACGGACAAAATGTTCTACGTGTGGGGAATAATAGTTTAAAATTTACAGCATAGTAAAGAAAACGTCCTCACTTGTGCTTTGCGCAAAATTCACACACGTTTGTCCCTTTAAAAGATTTTGAATCTTACGTAATATTGATGTGTTCGCTTCGAACGATTGGAAGTCACCTGCCACAGTGGTTATATTTTTTAAGGGACGTGCTAGCAATTGACTTTAGAAGACTTTATTCGTAAAATCCACCATTGACATTCCGGTCGTGTGATAAATATGAAGTGGATTATTGTGAAAACTGTGCTTCAGTGCACGTCAAAACTTTAAAAAATATCTGACATGTGCATATATCATCATCACGTGTATACGCTGTATGTTTAACGTTGTTGTCATGTTCTGCGTAATCAACATCAAGCTACTATGCATGTCCTCTGTGTTAATGACAACTGAGCTCATGTGTAAGCATGACTTAACGAACTGTAAGTGTATTTGTCAGTATTTCTGTATGTAAATTTCTCGAATGTAATCTTTTTCCTCCTTTCTTTCGCTCTTACATCAGTCCCAACACAACATAGGCTGATGTTAGTAAAACATTGAATTTCTGCCCACAAAGGTCATTAAATGTCTAGTTGCCGCACTTACCCACCAGTCTAAGTCAGTCAAGTGCTACGGAAACCTACATTCAGAGTGATGAGACAGCAAAGTACCACTGTGTTAGAAGCAGGCAGTTAAAGAAAACAAAGTGTAAGAGATATATTTTAGCCGTTACAGAAACTGAAATTCCTGTAGGGCGGGCGTAGAAGAGAAAGTTATGAGCTCAGACTGTGGGAGAAAATCATCAGTGTCCTTTTCAGTCAATCATCCGGCATTTGCCTCAAGCGATTAACACTTCATTTCCCGCTGCATTTGAATCTGGCGATTGAGTCTGTACTCCAGCCGAGGTAGACGCGTTAATTCCGTGACAAGGAAAAACGTGAGGAGCATTGGAAATACCATAGCAAGCGCCTTCTCAAATGGTACAAATGGCTCTATGGGACTCAACACCTGAGTTCATCAGTCCCTAGAACTTAGAACTACTTAAACCTAACTAAACTAAAGACATCACCCACATCCATTCCCCGAGGCAGGATTCGAATCTGCGACCGTAGCGATCGCGTGGTTCCAGACTGAAGCGCCTAGAACCGCTCGGCCACAACGGCCGGGCCCGCATCTCGTGGTCGTGCGGTAGCGTTCTCGCTTCCCACGCCCGGGTTCCCGGGTTCGATTCCCGGCGGGGTCAGGGATTTTCTCTGCCTCGTGATGGCTGGGTGTTGTGTGCTGTCCTTAGGTTGGTTAGGTTTAATTAGTTCTAAGTTCTAGGGGACTGATGACCATAGATGTTAAGTCTCATAGTGCTCAGAGCCATTTGAACCATTTGAACCACAACGGCCGGCAACGCCTTCTCACGTTCATGCATAGAATATCACGCTTGCTGTATATCTTACGCTCGACTACTGCGGACGGTGTTTCAAATGCCCTTCCGTTCTTCCAGATTCAGGTTTTCCATGATTTCTCTAAATCGCTCCAGGGAAATGCCGGGATGGCTCTCTCTGAAAGGGCATGCCCGATTTCCTTCCCCATCCATTCCGAGTTTGTGCTTCGTCTCTAACGAACTCGAATTCGACGGAATGTTAAACGCTAATCTTGTTTCCACCTCATTTTTTCTGCTGCTTCCTGAGAGCTTGGCAGTCACATAAAACTTGTAAAATGTTTGTGATACTCGACAACTGTGTACCATCGTACTCCAGTGAAATATTCACCCTGCTAATAAATCAGTGGGGACCGAGACTCCTGTGTACTATAACATTTCAGCGAACCCTAATGCATGTGGTGCTCTAAGGCAGACGAATACCTATGCAAACGAAAGAGAGAGAGAGAGAGAGAGAGAGAGAGAGAGAGAGAGAGAGAGAAAGATCGGATGAGAGGAAAGAGCGCATTGAAATCCTCTACGAGGGGAACGAATTGTCTGATGATTTAATAGACGAAGAAATGGGAGTTGCCATGGAAGACATAGGGGAATCAAAGCTTAACGGAACTTCGGACGGATAGCTATCAAATAAGGTGGAAGGGATAGATGGAATTCGTTCACATTTTCTAAAACCATTAGAAATGGTGGCAGCCAAACAACTACTCAAGTTGGCTTGTACAATGTATGAATTTGGAGACATATCATAATTTCCAAAAAAATACCTGCACGAATTGGAAGATAGCAAGGGCAGATAAGTGCAAGAATTAACACACAATCAACAGCTCGTGCATCCGAGTTGCTGGCAAGAACAATAAATAGAATAATGATAAGAAAAACCAAGAATATGATGAAGGATCACTTCGGCTTTAGGAAAGATAAAGGCACCAGGGAGGCAGTTCTCAGATTACACTTGATAATGGAATCAAGACTTAAGGAAAGCAATACACAGAATTTGTCAACTAAGGAACAGCGTTTGACAAAGTAAAATGGTGCAAGATCGGAAGTCTCAGAAAAATAACTGTAAATTATAGGAACAGACGTGTCATATACAAAGTGTACAACAAACAAGGGGGACTGCCAAGAAGCGAAGTGCTCAGACTAGAAAGAAAGTAAGACGGGAATACAGTCTTTCACCCACACCGTTCATTCTATACATGGAAGAAACAGTGATGGAAATAAGATAGCTTCATCCGTGGGAGGCTGCCCGTTGTGGCCGAGCGGTTCTAGGCGCTTCAGTCCGGAACCGAGCTGCTGCTAAGGTCGCAGGTTCGAATCCTGCCTCGGGCATGGATGTGTGTGATGTCCTTAGGTTAGTTAGGTTTAAGTAGTTCTAAGTCAAGGGGACTGATAACCTGAGATGTTAAATCCCATAGTGCTTAGAGCCATTTGAACCATCCATGGGATTTCAATGATAAAATTCACTGATGACGTTGTTTTCTTTACAGAAAGTAAGGAAAAATTGTAGGATCTGTTAAATGAAATGAACGGTCTAATGAACACACAATATGAATTGAGAGACAGAAAAAAATATTGAGAACTAGCAGAAATAATTCTCAAAATGTGGGGGTGACGAAGTGAAAGGATTCCATTAAAAATGGGTCAAATGGCTCTGAGCACTATGGGACTTAACATCTACGGTCATCAGTCCCCTAGAATTTAGAACTACTTAAACCTAACTAACGAAAGGACATCATACACATCCATGCCCGAGGCAGGATTCGAACCTGCGACCGTAGCGGTCTCGCGGTTCCAGACTGCAGCGCCTAGAACCGCACGGCCACTTCGGTCGGCGAGCAGCAGGGACATAACGACAGAAATAACTTTGTTCATCCTGGAGGGAGCTGCAGAGGGCAAAAACTGTAGGGGAGGACAATGGATGGAATACAACCAGTAATAACTGCTGACCTTGGGTGTTAGTGCTATCCGAGACAAAAAGATTGGCTCAAGAAAGGGATTCGTGGCCGGCCGTACTATACAAGTCATAAGATTGCCTGTAAGGGCCCATTAGTGGTTCCATTATCCTTTGCATTCGTCTCCTTATCCCCGTGAGTACCGGTTTGTGTTGTCAAGCTGTTTTGACTGTCCTAGAGTTGGGAAGGTGCTACCAGTTGTTCGTATGGTTCATTATTAGAAGAGCTATTCGGTATGTAGCGTCCGTTTTCATGTAAAACGAAAACTGGTAAGTAAAGAGGGGAATGGAACTCTATGTGTGAGTTTTCTTAGAGCGGCGATAGCAGGGAACCCATATTGCTTCTCGCTCCCTCCTACAGCAGCAGTACAAAATGAGGGCCTTTTAATTAAAAAATCCAGCCAAATGTAATAGAAGCAGCAAAAAATCTCAAAGCAAACATTCCTCGTGAAATATGTGCAGTGTACAGACCGAATGTAATTAGGAAAGGTGTACGTCATTCGTCTCGTTCGCTCTTGAGTGGAAAATCTAACTGTCATTATGGTGATAGTCAGCTCCGATCTGATACAGAAAATTGACGAAAAAGTCGTGAAAACCGGCATTTCGCAATATTTCAACTGTCTGACAACTTTCCGCAAGTTTCTCGGAGTATTTTACGTGGGATCATGGCTAATCGAGGATACGAGCTCTCATCTCACTAGAATTTTACACGGAAGTGATTTAACAACTTGTAAAGAGTGATCATAAATTCCCAACTCTGACAATGTGGAAAGGCACCGAAAAGGTGATGTTTTAAGATTTTTTATTAAATTTTCTGTAACGTTTCCAGTACGTTATTTCTAGGCTACTTTTCGGGTAACACTGGTACAAAAGCTATGGTCTGAACTCCGAACTCTTCCCTAATGTTCTCATTCATTTCACTATGAAATACCGAATAGCTCGCTACAATCGCCTATTTTCGTTTCAGTTGAGCAGATATTAGTCCAGGTTTCACTTCCTTACAGCAACAGTGGTTTTGCAATTTCTTTTTGTGATCCACCTGTGTTCGGATTGATCTCACGATGCAGGAATCTTGTGATTTTACTTATGTGAAACCTCTGATATTTAAAATATTTCTTTACGTTTAAAGACCAGAATATATTCGTGAATATCTACAGCAGACTATTATCAGTCGTAGACGGGTAGCCTGCCCCAATGGGTCACGTTTTGTGGTTCGTAGGACTGATGGAAGTCAGCATGGCCTCCTAGAAACATAAACATGCTGCAAGTATATTTGGCATCTCACAGGATCACTTTTTTCTTACATGCAGTGGTTCATGCGATCAAGAAATTGTACGACGAACTCGAGCAAGCACAGGCTGTTCCTCGAGCAACAGCAGTACATTTGAGCATAAATGTGCATAATAATTACAGGTTGGTGCACCCAATACAACAAGGTGCTAACTAATAAAGCTGGAGAGAGGATTACTTTATTTTCAGTACCATTGACAGAAACAATATGAAGTACTCCTACAGGATGAAATAACTGGCAGTGAAAACATTTTATCAGCTAAAAATTGCAAACACCTTCTTTAGAAAGAAAGACAGAAATACCTGTAACACAGGATTTTCAGGCTCTGTAACTGATTGTGTAACAGCTAATAAAAATAATAAGCTCTCAAATTCGAAACACTCGTGTATTAAAAGGTAATGATATAGGCTCTGATCACTTCCTAATTACTTCAAAGATTGTAATATGGGCAAGATGGGGGAAACAAAAAATGTAAAGAAAACCCAAAGCCAAAATTTGAAACTTAAAAGTTCATCTCCTACAGGAAGAAAGCATAAAGACTCACATGCAAACGACCTATGGTTGAAACTAAGAGACAATATCGAAGAAGAATGAGAAAAATTTAAATCGGCAGCGCTGAAAACAGGTAATGGAGATATTACGGGAAATGTACTAGTATCAAACCGGGCAAAATGCATGGTGTACAGAAGTAACCAACAATGTTAAAGAAAAACGAAATGCTTACAATGTCTGTTTAAAGACACGTGCGAACAAAACCTGGAAAATAGGTAAAAAGCAAAGAAATGAAGCAAAAACTTTAGTAAAAACATACCATAAAGAATACTGGGAAAGGTTTGTTGCTATTGTTGAATATGATATTCACTGGAGACAGAATAAAGAGTTGAAACTTATGAAATACGATGAATAAAAGGGAGAAAGATACTGCAAACAACAGACAGTCAATGGTTATAACATTACTGAAATTTTGCTGTATGATGAAGATCGTGAAGAAAGTTATTATACAAAATCTGATAACACTGTAGATCAAATAGCCACAAAAATTAAAGGTAGACCAAAATGTGAAAAAAGCTACAGGCCCAGAGGGAATTTTTTTAGATACGAATATGTGTTGGAAGAACTGCTCCGTACCTGAAGATCAGGAAGCAGCTACAGATTATTTCTGTACTTCAAAAAGGCAATGAGAAAGGAAATTACAGAGGAATAAGTTTTATAAACGCAGGATGTAAAATTTACGGGAAAATTCGCAATCAAAAATTGCAAACCATCGCTGACACAATAATTTCACAAGAACAGTCAGGACTCCGGAAAGGTCGTTCATGTAACGATAATATATGTAAGTAAGTTTCCTTTCGATGGCAGTAGAGTCCAGAATCGGTATGACAAACAGATAAAATCGTTATGACCATTCAGGCGATTATCACACCAACGAATCTGGTTGAAAATAACCGTTTGGTAAAAACCACATTCTGATATGGAGGAGTCTATAACTGCCTGTTGTGCATCCTCTTCAGACAGCAATCGTCCTTTCAAGCCCTTTTCTAAGGGACCGAAGACATGATAATCACATGGGGAGAGACAAGGACTATAGGGCGGGTGCTCGAGTTGTAATGTCCAAAATGGAAGAGGCGTGTCCCCCCAGATCGACCGGTGTATTGTGTCGAATCGCGACCAGGACAGAAACTGGCACACAATTCCTCAACTGATTTTTTTCAACAGACATGCTACCAAATAAACATTCTTCACTCTCCGATGGATGTCTTCCGGTGTTTCCTCTTCGCATGCCATATTAAGAAAAACACCACGTAACGATATTCACGTTTCCGCAATTACCTCACGGACGTCGGAAAGCTATGGATGCCACATCAAACCCTTTCCTACACGTCAGTGAGCCGCGCTTGATTAGCCGAGCGGTCTTAGGCGCTGCAGTCATGGACTGTGCGGCTGGTCCCGGCGGAGGTTCGAGTCCTCCTTCGGGCATGGGTGTGTGTGTGTTTGTCCTTAGGATAATTTAGGTTAAATAGTGTGTAAGCTTAGGGACTGATGACCTTAGCAGTTAAGTCCCATCAGATTTCACACACATTTGAACATTTTTGTACACGTCAGCGCTTATATATCCGAATGGGAAACGCTCTACGTCATATGTAAGCTGCAGCAACATCATCAAACGGGAACTTTTTGATAGCCCCTTATAAGACGAATCACTGGAAACCGTCGGCGGTCGAGCGGTTCTAGGCGCTACAGTCTGGAACCGCGCGACCGCTACGGTCGAAGGTTCGAATCCTGCCTCGGGCATCGATGTGTGTGATGTCCTTAGGTTAGTTAGGTTTAAGTAGTTCTAAGTTCCAGGGGACTGATGACCTCAGAATTTAAGTCCCATAGTGCTCAGAGCCATTTGAACCATTTGAAACCGTCGGGAATTTGGCTTAGAAACGCATTTAGCATTTATCGATTACGCGAAACTCTTCACTAAGGTAAGAAGACCCCATTTTTGGAAAATTATGGAAATAAAAAGTATTCCTAAACACATTAATACCATAAAGAGTCTATATTTAAATACGGAAATTGTTGTAAGTTCAGATTCGAAAATGTGGGATTAAATTTTAATAAAGCAAAGTCCTTGTCTAAGGTGTAGTCTATTACCCACTGTATTTAATTTATGTGTTGATGATTCCTTACTGGAAACTTTCATTGGACACATGTTTTTTCTTCTACTCAGCTGACTGATACCGAATACCCCTTATTCCACTTGTTCTCTAGCTATACATCATGCAAGCAGCAGCATTACGTCATAGCGTTACCATCATCAGCAAGCACACTTAGCTTGAGGGGATTTAAGAGGATTAAGCTGCAAATTTAATTTAATGTATCATAAATGTACAGCTTCCTCCTCTTAACTTCACTAAAGTTGCGTGTACTTGCTGATGAGGGCAACGTTATGATCGAATGTGGTGCTAATACAGCGTTCATACGAGGGTGTGATTTTGACTTTCAACAGTACCTGCATGCGCCAGAAAGCTCCTGAAGAAGATGCCAGGAGACGGGGACCCGCTTATCACGCAGAACACTTTGGGTGACAATGTTCGTTGTTGAAAAATAATTTCATTTGCAGAAACAACTTACTTTCACGATTAAGTATTGTGTTTTAGCCTCACTACTATATTCATATTGACGATCAGACCGTTTTATTAAGTGTTTGTGTAGATGACACGTCATATTATTAAACTCTTCGTAACTGCGGTCTTTGGCACACTAGAAAGGTTTCAGGGATCAATATCATTGCTTAGCAGTTTTTTACTTATTTACTTTTATGTTAACGACGAAAGCTGGAACAACAACTAAAAATTAAAATTATGTAATTAAAAGTTCGCATTAGAATGGCATTCACATAAGGTCCACATAACTTTTCCTTATTCTTTTTTCTTTTTTCTTCTAAATGCTTACTGCATTAACATAGGTAACACTACACTGGTATCTGAAAAAACGAGCGAAAGTGGTAGATTGCAGTATGACAGCTTTCGCTCGCACTGCTTCCACCTGGGAGACGTAAGGTAAAAATTTATTTATATGATATGTTTAATAGCCGAATAGCAGTTATTAGTTGGGAAATAGTTTCAAACTTTTTTTTGTGTCGATGGTCACCTCTGGTTAACGTCCTAGGAAAGGAGAAAAATACAATCCCGGTAAAGCTATCCCACGTAACCGTGCAAACTGCTACGGTATCTGGATGTTAATAACAAATATTTTTCGGTAGAATTAGCGAGTACAAAGAAAAACGCAGATATACAGCTATAAACTGTATGTATATCTCGCTACATGAAATATAACGTTCATACTAACACAACACATCAATACGTATCACTTAACATTCATTTATAATTACCACAAATATTATGTGTGTGGGCATATTTCTCGTAAATATACAGTCAAGCTTCCCACTTACTCCGGTTTACACTGATCTCATAAAAGTCATGGAATACCTTCTAATATCGTGTCGGGTCTCCTTTCGCCTGGCGTAATGCAGCAAGGACTCAAGTCGTTAGAAGGCCCCAGCAGAAATACTGCCTCTATATCCGTCCATGATTGCAAAAGGGTTGCTGGTGCAGGATTTTGTGCACGAACTAGCCTCTCGATTACGTCCCATGAATTGTCAATAGGATTTATGTCGGGCGATATGGGTTATCAAATCACTCGCTCAAACTGTCCAGAATGTTCACACTAATTGGAAACACTTGTGGCCCTGTAACATGGCGAATTGTCATCCATAAAAATTACATCGTTGTTTGAGAACAAATAGTCTCCAGGTAGCCGAACATCCATTTCCAGTAATGATCGTTTCAGTTGGAACAGAGGACCCATTGCATTCCACGTAAACACAGCCTACACCATTACTGACAAGGGAACCTTCCCATCGCACCCCTCTCAGATTTACTTATAAGTTGGCACAGTGGATAGGCCTTGAGAAACTGAACACAGATCAATTGAGAAAACAGGAAGAAGTTGTGTGGAACTGTGAAAAAATAAGCAAAATATACAAACTGAGTAGTTCATGGGAAGATAAGCAATATCAAGGACACTGGGAACGCAGGAGCGCCGTGGTCTCGTGGTAACGTGAGCAGCTGCGGAACGAAAGGTCCTTGGTTTAAATCTTCCATCGAGTGAAAAGTTTAATTTTTTTATTTTCAGTTTATGTGACAAGCTCTTATGTTTTCATCACTTTTTTGGGAGTGATTATCACATCCACAAGGAAACATAATCGGGCAAGGTAGAAGAATCTTTTTACCCATTCGCCAAGTGTGCAAGTTAGGTGGGTCGACACCATATTCCTGTCATGTGGCGCACATGCCGTCACCAGTGTCGTATAGAATATATCAGACGTGTTTTCCTGTGGAGGAATCGGTTGACCTATGACCTTGCGATCAAATGTTTTCGGTTCCCATTGGAGAGGCACGTCCTTTCGTCTACTAACCGCACGGTTTTGCGGTGCGGTCGCAAAGCACAGACACTAAACTTATTACAGTGAACAGAGACGTCAATGAACGAACGGACAGATAATAACTATGCAAAAATAAAGAAAGTAAAATTTTCACTCGAGGGAAGACTTGAACCAAGGACCTCTCGTTCTACAGCTGCTCACGCTACCACGGGACCACGGCGCTCCTGAGCTCACGTTGTCCATGATGTTGCCTACGTGTTCCGTGGACTACTCAGTTTGTATATTTTGCTTATTTTTTCACAGTTCCACACAACTTCTTCGTGTTTTCTCAATTGATCTGTGTTCAGTTTATCAAGGTCTATCCACTGTGCCAACTTATAACTAAATCTGAGGGTGGTGCGATGGGGAGGTTCCCTTGTGAGCAACCACGAGCTTCGACGATGCCTTGTTGACAACTTGGGTTCATGTGGCTTTGGTGGGTCTGAGCCACTCCCGACCCCTAACATCTACCCTCACCAATTGAAATCGGGACTCATCTGATCAGACTACGGTTTTCCAGTCGTCTAGGGTCCGACCGATATGATCAGGAAAGGCGCTGCAGGTGATGTCGTGTTGTTAGCAAAAGGCACTCGCGTCGGTCGTCTGCCACCATAGCCCGTTAAAGCTAAATTTCGTCACCCTTCTCTGACTTCAGTGGTTATTTCAAGCAGTTTTGTTTGTCTGTTAGCACTGAAAATTCTACGCAAACGCCACTACTCTCGGTCTTTCGGTGTAGGCCGTTGCCTGCTGCCTTGTAAGTGGTGATAGGTCATGCGTGAAATTTGATGTTCTCGGCACAATCTTGCCATTGTGGAACTCGGAATATTGACTTCCCTAACGATTTCCGAAATGGAATGTCCCATGCGTCTATCGCCAACTATCACTCCGCTTTCAAAATCTATTAATTCCCGCCGTGCGGCCATTATCACGTCGGAAACCTTTTCAGCTGGGTCACCTAAGTAAAAATGGCAGATCCGTCAATGCACTGCCCTTTTATACCCTGTGTACTCGATAATACCACCGACCGTAAACGTGCATATTGGTATTCCATGTCTTTTGTCACCTCAGTGTACGTAATTAACTCTGCTCTGAGGAAAAGCACGCGTGTAGCGCCGGTTCACCGTTGCCCAACACGTCACTGTGCGCCAGTACAGGAGGGGCCAGCAGTTAACACACTGCTAACAGAAGACGCTGCTGCTCCTTCGAGCGGCTGCTCAGTTGCTTTTGCGAAGCGTAGTAGCGCCAGTTAAGTCCCAGCACCACCAATGAGGAACCACTGGTGGCACCGCCCATCGAACCCGCCGCCTTCGTTTGGCAGTCGTACTCGTAAACCACCCAGCTACGGACACAGGTGGTGTTTGGAGCAGGCAAGTGCATAGCTACCGTTCTTATTTTTGCTGAATCCTTGGTACGATTATGTCTAAAACGTCGGGCCAACTGAAGAATATGTTTCAAATTTGCGTGTTAAAAATGTGTGAACATTGCTAATCATTGTGTCTTAATATTTCTGAAAAATTACTCGTGAAATTAATTGATTTGTCTCAAAGCACTTATAGATTACATTTGGCATAAGCATTTGTCATCATTTCCCTCCTTACTGACAATATATGTACGAGGATTATGATATTCTTAGTGGACAAAAGAAATAAGAAACGCCTATAACTATACGCAATATTAGAAAGTAAATAACTCTGACAAAAAATACAAATAAACGAAAAATATTGACAATTATCGATTAGCTGTTCTGAGGTACAAAATCACCATACGACGAAAATCACAAAATGTAATTTTCTTTTGTTTCTTGTTGCATTTTTGCTTGAACGCAAGACTATTAACAAGTGAAAGTACAGATAACCAAAAATCGAAAAACATGAGCTTCATGAAATAATTTGTAACTGATGAAGTTCGCATGTAAGTCTGATAATTCACCTCCTTGGGAGCCCTCAGAAAATGAGGCATCTTTCTGTAACCACAATGTTCTTTTGGTCTAGTTAACAGTGCCCGTCATATAGACAGCGTACAAATAACCTATGCTCCCATGATCTTTTTGCATTGTTCAGCCAACACGCCTGATTCATCTGTCACTTCCACACACCAAAACATTCCACATTCGTCTTATGAAGCTATAAATTACTGCAAGCTGCAACTACATTTCATCGTGGCTTGAAATTTGTCCCTGCTTAATAGAGAGAGTATTGGTTGAAATGGTTCTGAGCACTATGGGACTTAACATCTGAGGTCATCAGTCCCCTAGAACTTAGAACTACCTAAACCTAACTAAGCTAAGGACATCGCACACATCCATTCCCCGAGGCAAGATTCGAACCTGCGACCGTAGCGGTCCCGCGGTTCCCGACTGAAGCGCCTAGAACCGGTCGGTCACGATGAGAGTCTCCATCAACGGAAGGAGTGATATTGGTGATGCCTTCGTCCTGGTCAGCCCAGTCGGTATCAGCAAGTGTCTGTACTACGCCGGAGGCTGTATTGGTTTGTAGTATCCGTGAACATTCCGAAGCATCATCCTCCGCTGCTGAAAGATCGATGGGCGCCTGAGAGGGTGGATCGCCGCAGCGGCACATCTTTTCACTCTCCGAATGCACTTGGCCAGCGCCATTCGGCGGCTATTGGCCCGTGTGAGACAAGTCAATACTGCCAAAGTCGTCAGGTGTCTCGCATTGAGGAGAGGGCCGTTCTCCAGCGTCGAGGCGGCGTTTCTTGCGACTCAGGGGGAGCGTTGTTTACGCGCCGTGATCTCGACCTCCGGTGTTGTATAATCCTGTAGTACCTGTTACACTGACACCAACACAGCGTCCGCGGACCGCTGCGCTTCAGGTTTCAAGCTTTGTGTTGTGTGGTCGTCCTCGAGATCCATCACATACATCCCGACGACTCCTGCGTCATCTAATGTGTTGGTTCGCGTGTACGTACCGATCTCGGCATCACCTCCCCGCGGAGCGCCGTTGCATACGTCATCGGCATTCACATGGTGCTGGACTGAGTCCGTAAGTCTGGGCATGAGTCTCTTCAATCAGATCGAAGACGTCCTTCACCACCACATCCACAGCACATCCTAGGTTGCCCACCATAGATGACAATGGCTCTACAACCGCCTAAACTTAAATATTACGGCACATATTTTAGAAGACGGTACACATCTGCCGAATACTGGATACGTGTTAAAACTTGTCCAAGGTTCGGCTGTATGACTAATTTCTCTGTCGTACGACTGGAGTGACTCAGTTACAAATGAGTCAGGTACTGTGGAAGGCCACTCGAAGAATCGAATCGTGTACACTTCCATGCCCGCATGAGCCATTAACGAGTCGCCAATATGACCATCGGAAACTCTAAGATGGAATCTTCGTCTGGAGAGTCATACACGGTGAACGTCAATAAAACCGACAAACTGCTGGGACGGATTCCTCACTGGAAATGGAGGAAAAGGGGTCCTGAGAACACATGTCCGGAAATGCATAGTTGCTACGGTAGATGGCGCTGACGAATGGAAGTTGCTCTGACCACGTGGCTTGTGTTCCTTGTGTGTTGCAGGCTGTGCGATTGACGCAGCGTACGTATAAGCAGCAGATTGGTCCGGTATGCATGTCGGGAACAAGCCGAGATGATACCAACCACATCGCACAAAATTTCAAGCTCTTTTCGGGCATTTGTGTGATCATGGGTCCTTTCAAACAGACGAATGTTGTGTGAGGTGGTTGGTATCTGTGAGAGGACTTGCTTTGGTATAGCTGCGCTGCCTCTTGACAGTTCACATCTTCTTGGGCATACGCAAACATCTTGCTGCTTACAGTAAGTTGCGTCATTCATACAGCCTCCAACACAGAATGAACACACGGCACGTGGCCAGAGGAACTGCAGTTCGACAGTGACATCTACCGTGGTAACGATACATTTCTGGGTACATATTCATACAGCCTTTCTTCCTCCATTTCCAGTGAGGTATCCATCCTGCTCCCTTTGTTGGTGGACATGTTCACCAAGGTCCGGCGACGAAATAAACGGTGACCACCTTATTTTCTTGTGATTAAGTGTTGGATGCGATTAGCGAAGACAATTGTTCTTTTATGGAACTGGCCACTGAAGTTTGTTTTGAGTTCTTGCCTATAGCTTTGTGTAGCTTTCACTTGTGGCCGTTTTCTGGCCTGTGTTCTTTATGTAGATCAACAGCCCTGGTAATCAGAACATACCGAGTTACTCTTGAGACAGGTGTACAACGGCTCACATTTTGCTTACTTCTTATTCTATTATCTTTTCATTAAGAGTAGAGATTGGTCCTCTAAAATTGAAATCTGTGTGACACTTCGAATGCTCAGGTGTTTACAGTACTACAAAACCAGCTGTTTTTCGAATTAACTTTATACCGGTGGTTAGCAGGTTCTTTAAAATCGTATGTGCGGTTTATCCTGAGGGTTCAGATGTTCAAACTGATATAAAACATTAATATCTTCAAATGTCTATTTACTTTAAAGTATTTGCTGGTTAAACAGGCACAGTTTCTTTGCCTTATTATGCCAAGGTCGCAGACTCCTGTGAGATCTCTAATTAAATTCTGACATTGAATTTTACTGTCGATATTGTGTGTAGTTTAGAGTCTAAGCTGAACCAAGCGGTTGTGATATTTGTGGGCTAAGCTCAAAGCGTAATTTTATGTTTTCTAGTTTATTTTCATCTCCCTTTCAATTCTGTACTAACTCTATTAATTAAATATATTGGTTTTTTGCTCTTTGGTGATTTATTTCTTAAAAGTTCTCACTTTGCTAAATTTCGTTTTCTTATTGAATGTAAAATATTACCCAATTTAAATGTTTTTAGAATCTTAATTTATCTTTAAATTTTTTAAATATCTTCAGATGTTGGTTGTTTCAACACCTGTTTTGCAAGTAGGTAGAATAATTGTTAAGGGTTGCTGATTACACCTGTGACATTTTATATTATTTAATGTCACTGAGACGAAATAAAGGAAAGTTCGTATTTTTTGCATACACAGCTCTGTAGCAAAAAAACGTTCAAATGTGTGTGAAATCTTATGGGACTTTACTGCTAAGCTTACACACTACTTAACCTAAATTATCTTAAGGACAAACACACACACACACACCCATGCCCGAGAGAGGACACGAACCTCCGCCGGGATCAGCCGCACAGTCCATGATTACAGCGCCCATGACCGCTCGGTTCCTCCCGCGCAAGCACTGTAACATTGCCATATCTATGCTCCCTGCCATTTTATTAAGAGGTAACTTATACGAAGTTCGAACATTTTGAGGAAAACTTTATCAAATCCAAAGTTTTCAAGCAATGAAACTAAGTTTGGCGCAGTTGTTAAAAATGTTATAAATGGATACACTCATACGTGTCCATGCTTATTGAAATTATACGTTTTTAATTGTAAACAACTGAAATTTTTTCAACAAGGTGAACACAAATGTATATTCTTTGAAAAGTGTGTCAGAACGAAATTAATGTGTTTTTGTACAAAGTTTAATATGCCATTATTACAAATGTATATGGAACAAAATATTGATACGTTCTTTTGCTAGATTTACAGCTCTCGAAATTTCTGTGAAAAAATACCAAATCTTATAAGGCCTTTATCTTACTTAAATGCCTTACTATTGTAGTAAATGAAATATTCCTTCCACCGAATGTTTACTATAGTATTGACTCGTTTGATTTTAAATTTAAGTACTATAATGACAATAGTTTGTGAGGAAAAGGTACATGAAGATGCCAAAATGTAAGTTGCGGGAAACCTGAATCAAAGATTTGACAGTGTTTGCCTACATCAGGGGCAGGTATGCACTCAGGGGCATGCCTGCCCCTGATGTAGGCAAAAACCTAGTCCTCCTACTACCGTGTATCGTCTCCTGAGGCAAGCTGGCCTACAACTGATGTAACTGGTCCTTGGTATCCTGGATACTGGCACTGCGATGGAGTTGATGTCCGAGTTGGTCCTACACATGTTGCATCAGAAACAGATGTCAGGATCTTGTTGTCCACTGGACTACATCAACATCTTGTAGACAGTTCACACAGACACATGCTATGTGTCGTTGTGCATTGTCCTGATGCAAAATGGCATCACAATACTATCTCATGAGAAGCAACACATGAGGACACACGATGTCCATAGTGTTGTCAGAGTTCCATAAATCACAACCAGTCATGACCTGAAGTCCAATGGCTCCCATCACCATGACACTGGGGTAACACAGCTGTGCCTCTTCAAAGTATTTAAGGACCGGGACCTCTACCCAGATCACCACCATAATCGCTGACTGTGGTCATCTGAAGTAGTCAGAATGGTGACTTGTCACAGAACACAATGTATCACCATTCATCAGCAGTGCACAGTTCCCAGTCACTGCGCTACCCTAAATGAAGCCATTTGAGCTGTGATGTTAAAAGTGCAACGTTCTTTTTTTAAAAAAAACTTGAGGATTACGTTGAATGAATGTCTGAACCGTGGAATAGATACAAGACTCGAAGTATCGAGTAGCATGTTGTAACTGGAAGTGGTGTGCTTACTCTGGGTTACTGCTAGCAAAACCTTATACGAACTGATTGGGCAATGCAACTCCCAATACCAATAAAGAAATACAGTCACTCCTAAATACATTCAGCCCCTTAGGCACTGAATCCTCTGGCCCTGTTCAAAACTGGTAAATTTGGTCCCTGTGCACATAACAAATTAAATTGTCTTACTCTAAAGCAGCAATGATGGAACACAATATATTCTAGTCTCTCATAAAAAACATATAAATGCTAGCTACAGGCTCTGCAGCGTGCAAAGCTGGCCATAATACTTCGAAATGTACATGAAATTCTTTTCGCTGATAAACGACAATATTAACAAATCCTACTTCTTTGAAAAATATATTACCGGACTGGGAGGCAGTACTCATTATGGTGAATTACTAACACTGATTTTCGTTTATTAGTAAAGTTATATTGCAAGTTAACTTTTTTTTTTCAAAAACATCTCACATCTGAAGTTACATTACTCACAACTGAGTCACAAACAATGAGATTTAAACAGCAAGTATTATCTAACTTCACTAATCCAATTAAATGCAAATCATCACATTATATATTACTCTGTTAACAAATATTAGAAGCATTACAAAAGTGAAATATCTAACTAGCCTTTTTATCAAAACAGTTTATGTACATTCTGGGCATACTCAACAATTACAAATTATCAGCCAACTCATCTTATTAATGCACTGGCAAAAACAAAAATCACCTTTACCTTGCTTACATGAAGAGTTCTGATTCCATGTTCAACAATACTGACATACCTAAATTAATATAACACTTGGTGGCCTCACACAGCACACCACAAAAACTATCTACTCCATCGTCTTTCGCTCACAGACAGCTACCTATAACTGTGCGCCAAGTTCTCTCTTGCTCAAACACTACCGTAACCCCAGACCAGAAGCAGTATCTCTGGGTCTGCAATCTTACGCAATCAGCGATATAACGATTATCAAAGACATACATCGTTTATAAAATCATATTCCGGTGCCACATACAAATGTGTCCCATTAGACTCCTTTCAAAAGGAACTTCGACAAGGATTGGTGATCCCATAGTCCGGCTGCTGCTAGTCTCTGGGCATGGGTGTTGCAAGGAGTCCATTACTTCTTCTCGGATGGCAGGCACAGATAAGAAGTGGTTACAATCTTCTTGGTCCAGTTTACTACGATCCTCCTTTGGAATGGTGAGATGTGGTCGACCTGAGCATTGACGACCAGTATGCATGCCCACACGCTTCCATGCAGTCCAGCATTGGGCCAGTGTCGCATCTGAATGCCCCCCAAATCTGTATATTGCATGATTCAACCAGATGGTCAGTTGATGACCCACACTTAGGCCTCTTTAAAACTCTATGTCGGGTGCTGATAGCACTGCCTCACACTAGTTTCCTATATTTCCGTGTCCTTCACAGTGATCACTGAACACCTGATGCTTTTCACACCCCTTATATACCCTACTAGGAGTAATGACAACACTAAACATCAACAACACTAATGCACTATGGTGACTGCCCGCATCTCGTGGTCGTGCGGTAGCGTTCTCGCTTCCCACGCCCGGGTTCCCGGGTTCGATTCCCGGCGGGGTCAGGAATTTTCTCTGCCTCGTGATGGCTGGGTGTTGTATGATGTCCTTAGGTTAGTTAGGTTTAGGTAGTTCTAAGTTCTAGGGGACTGATGACCATAGCTGTTAAGTCCCATAGTGCTCAGAGCCAGAGAGCACTATGGTGACTGTTCCTCCTGTCACAGAAGATTCCAACTGCGATGGTATGGACACGTATGAAGTTACACTGACACTTGACTGTATCTTGCTAGTGCATCACATTTTTGGTCAGACAATTTACGGAACTGTTACGTAGTGATTCTATTTCCATCCTGACGAACTGTGACAAAGTCTTTCTGTTACTACATTAATTATAGACACAACTGTATCGATGCCACTTTTTAAAATGAAACTGTAGTAATTTCTGTTATTGGTATCGGAGTTCTAAAAGTGATGAGTCAATGACGTTTCATTCTTCAAAAATGCTTACTTATTTTAAAGTAGTTACTGGCATAATATTCACTATTTACTGTCCCACATGCAATCCACCAACAAGTCCTTACAGAACACTCACAAGTTTCTGCATCAGAGTAAATTATAATTTGCATCGCTTACTACACCTTCACATCATTATTCATAACGATGTGCCTTGACTTGAACTTCAGGTCATCAGGACATTAACTCAAAAAGCGCTCTTACTGTGATCCTTGGAATATGTCGAAACGATTCCTTGCCTTCATTTCAGTGTTGTGTGCATAACTGGAGTAGACAGCACGTGCACCCTCAGGTTGCTGCTGTCGACATTACCACAGTCCATGCTGACTTGTATGTTTGGCACCACTTTGTACCAGCCCCATGATGCACTTTGGGCTTGGCTCCTTGCAGTTGAACCTTGTACGTGTCTTTCCAGGAGCTGACCACTCCCACAGCGACTCCCTGGACCAGCAACACCAATCCCAAACAAGTGTGGTCGATGCACCGTACAGTGACCCAGTGTTGGACCGCGACTTGTCAGCTACTACCCGCAATGGCCTCTAGTGTGAGCTCAAGTTAGCCGTTTCTGTGACTACAGCAGACTTTAGGCCCAACCCACTGATGAGACAACCTTGGCCATCATGCAGATGCCTCACCCCCGGCGACGCGCGACAGGATTTCCAGTCACTTCCACTACGGTTGCAGACCTGATCTTCAGAAGATTTTGTCAGTCCTCTTCACACAGCAGACTGATGACTGCTGTCAGTGTGCTCTCCTAGTTGCACACTGGAGTCACATAGCATGCATTAGCTGCACTCTGGTTGTCCTAGAGCCATATGTCCATGAACATGACTGCTGTCTCCAGGAAAAACAGCCATGCAACACAGCACTTTGAATAAGGAGAAAACAGTGTTTCACCACCTTGACAGCAGTATAAAGGGGAGTAGCTGTCATACATGTAGCACCAGAAGACACCAAAGACATTGGATCAGCAACAACACAAACCAAATGTGAATATCAAAATTTAAAAAGAAAATCCAATGAGAATCATACTAAGAACGACAATGCGTACACTCCATGAAGGAGCTAGGAAAAAGAAATCCCAATGTAGATACATTAGCTGGTGGCCTGCATTGTGACTGACTTTCGTTTTATTGGCTAGTAAAGTTCTGGGATGTAATGGCAGGTAAAATGGCGGCCTGTGATTGGAGAAGAGGGTTGTCACCATCTTGATTTCTGAATGGCCAGTGTGCATAGTTGTTCCAATCACAACTGAATTCCTACTAATGACTACTCTGTGTTTTCTTTTGTGCATGAGTTATGTCTCCTTAGATTTATTACAGTAATTTAACTTTGTGGCTGCATCCCACAATTATCAGTTGACTTAAGGGATGAAGGTTATATGTGCCATCTTTCAGCAAATCATTTGGACTTCATTCTGTATGTCATCATATTTTAAGTATTTTGTATCATATTACCTGAGGTCGAGGTGAGGGGTAAGCCCAACATTTACTTAAACTAACGTGGAAATCCTTCTAGGCACTACTCAGAGTAGACAGTGTAACAGCCCAACAGTACTCTAATTCACATTTGGTTCACCTCCCATTCTCGTCAGTTAGTGCACAGCATTTTAAGCTTTAATAGCAGGTCTTCAGTCTCTTATAATTTTTCCTTTCGGCCATCAGTCCTCTGATTTGTTGGATGTGGCCCACCACTACTTCCTTTCCCATGCCAACCTCTTTACCTCAGAGATACACTTACACCAAACATTCCCAATTATGTGTTGGGTATACCCCAATCTTTGTTTTCTCTTACTGTATTTACTCTCTATTGCTACCTCTAGTAACACAGAAGATATACCCTGATGGCTAAACATATAGGTTATTCTCCTGGTGCTTTTTCTTAGTTTTCTAATATTTCTTCCCTCATTGCCTCACTTCTTATAATATTACCTAATTATCAGCACCCTTGTATGCCACCATGTCTCAGACGTTTTACTTCTCTTCATTTCCATTTTTCACACAGTCCATTATTCACTTCTGTCCAATGCTGCGTTCCAGCTAAACATTCTCAGAAATTTATTCATGGAATTGGCGCCAGTTTTGATACTACTAGCCTTGTTTTGGCCAGGAATTCACTGTTTGCAGTGCTGACCTGCTCTTTATCTCCTCCTTGCCTCATTCGTTTTGTGTTATTTTGCTTCCAAGGTAGGAGAACTCCTTCACTTGTTCTATTTCATAGTCCCTAGCTTTGATGGTAGGTTTCACACAAATCTCAGTTTCTGTTATTATTACTTTCATCTTTCTTCAGTTTATTCTAAATTCATAGTGCTTAGTATATCCTGAAATCCTTCCTCAGTTTGAATGAGGATACCAATGTCATCAAAGAATCTCATCTCTAATATTCTTTCACCATTGGCTTTTGTTACTAACCAGAACATATCTCTTTTGTGCCATTGTTTCTTCAGCGTACAGATTTGAGTACTGGGTGTGAAGTACTGCATCCTTGTCATACATCCATTTTAATCTGTGTACCTCATTCTTAGTCACTCATTCTTATTATTCCTTCATGGTTCTTGAACATATTGTATGTCACCCATGTTTCCCTGCAGCTTGCATTATTTTTCTGAGAATTCAGACGTGTTCAACTCTTTTACATTGCTCAACATCTTTATTGGTCAATTAACGCAATGAAGGTGTCTTTTTCTGAGAATTCGAGCATCTTCCACAATTTTACGTTATCCAACGTTTTTATAGGTCAACAAATGCAATCAAGATGTCTTGGGTTTTCTTAAGCCTTGATTGCTGTCTCTCTGGTGCTGTTACTCTTCTTAAAGTCAAACTGATCGACACATAAGAGATTCCATAAGAGATTCACAATTTTCTTTTCTTCTTTATATTATTCTTGTCAGCAACTTCGATGCATGAGATGTGATGCTGATTGTGCAATAGTTCTCACAGTTATCCTGACTTGCTGTCCTATTGATGGTATGGATGTAATTCAGAGTATGATAGTATGCCTCTAATCTCATAGATTTAAAGTACTATGGCTGGCTTATTTTTTCCCCCATCACCTATCTCGTCCTTTGCCCGTTTTCCTAAATCAGTAACGGTAAGGGGGGTTGAGTGCTTCCTTAAAAAAATCCTATCGTTATTCAATCGAGCTGATTCTCCAACTCTAATGATCTTAACTGTGACGGAAGCTAACTCTTCCGCAATTTTTAAGGTGAATCTCACAGATTTGTCTATCGCTATTGTAATCATTAGTCTTGACGAAAGGAGCCTATGACACTCGCTATAAGTCCAAAAGAAATGGGCTACAGAATATTTCGACGTGGCGAAACTTCTGTCATTTCGCATGATTTGCTTCTGGTTTTGCGCCCAAAAATAGCAGGAGCTGTATAATGAGTACAGTTTTACGCAGAAGATCGTCAAAGATGAACTGGATAATGTGTCAATGGGAAACTAACGAACTTATTGTAAATTTAAATATGCAGCCCATCGAATAAATTGAAAGCCTGGAGTAATGCATGCTAAATTCAGTATCGACGGCTTAAAACTCTGTTACAGCGCTACGCAGTAACAGATCATTAAATTTTGCTATTAAAAGGGCATTTAATGGCGGAATTATGTAGTGTAGTTCCTTCCTCTTAAATGAAAAATATATGTTTTAATTCAACTAAGTTTGACCTTGCAGACGCTTTGAAGTTCTCATATTGTGTGAACAGGGATGCTAATCCCTCTCCGACAAGCTGTTGCTTCCCCTTGTTAGAGGGACAGTTCTGTACATCGCTTTACGCCCATTGCGCTCTTGGCTTACGTGCAGCAGAGGGTATTACAGTGTGATACCCCATCTGCAAAAACCGTCTGTTCTGATGTTAATCTCATCAGGACATTAAATTATAATCATTAGTCCTCTACCTTCGTTTGCAAATTTAATCTCATTGTCTTTGTTCTCAGGCTCACATTGTTTACGCTTACTTATACATTTCTACCCCACAATCCATTGTGTGGTGTGAGTATAAGTGTATGTAGTGTCTCAGTTGTTATTTCTCTCCCCAAAGCCCTCTCTTCCTGTTCCAGGGACAAGTTGTACATCAGGAGGGAGATTGTATTAGGAGGGGTTACACGAAATGTATATTGGAAGAACTAATATTGGTATTGAGACTACCTGAGATGCAGAAAGTGTCTTTATTATGAAGACTCCTGCTGCAGTTTGATGAGCATCTCTACGACATTCCCATTCGTTTACTGTCAAGTCCGACCTGTGATGGTATCTTGACTGTACGATACTACAGGAGAGTCAGTCAGTTGGGTGTCATGTTTTTAATAATGTCATTCTTACGTGATGGTACAGTGTTATATTTCTGAACGGGTCTTGAAGAGACGATGTATATTACCGAATAAAGTATACAGAGTATAATTTAAAAAAGATACAATGCCGTTCATATCTTTGCGAAAAAGAAAACTACAAGAAAGTAAACTTTGACAAAAATTTTTTACTTGATCTTTATTTACTGGATCTTTATTTACTACATTGTATTGAAATTTCTATTCTTGAACATTACGTTCCAATTTCACACCAAGGACGGTAAAAAAAATAATCATCAAAAACTTGCACGGAGCCACGCCCCTTCATTGTTCTGTATTTCCTCGTGTTATTTATTCCTGCGGTCTTTTCTCACTGTTTCATGGCGTCACAATGTGGAAATTATTTCGGTGTTTAACAAATCCAGAATGTCGACAAAAGTGTGTCATCTGAAAAACACATATTCCAAATGATAGTTACTGCTCTCTGACAGGAAAAACCATGCCCCAAGAAAACATTTGTTTCCACAACTGCTAATGAAGTTGCAGTGTATGACGTTTGCTTAGTTTTTAACTGTGCTAATATTGGCGGACTAGGGACGCTACAGGGGCAAGGATTTGATCCAGGAGCTGTCACAATGTGGAGATTGAAGGAAATCGATAACGGGAGAATGGATGCAGCTGACATTACTGTTACTCAGTTTGTAAGTCTGGTTAACCTAAGAGGGCAAGCAAAGAAAAGACTGCTTGAAGATGAAAAGGAGAATACTTATGGTTTGCACTGGTTCACTTATATAAGGTAAGGCCCAATACAAACACTGTCAAGTCTTTGATTCAGGTTTCCCGCAACTTACATTTTGGCATCTTCATGTACATTTTCCTCACAAATTTGAAATGAAATAAGTCAATACTACAGTAAACATTCGGTGGAAGGAATATTTCATTTACTACAATAGTAAGGCATTTATGTAAGACAAAGGCCTTATAAGATTTGGTATTTTTTCACAGAAATTTCGAGAGCTGTAAATCTAGCAAAAGAAGGTATCAATATTCTGTTCCACATATATTTGTAAAAATGGCATATTAAACTTTGTACAAAAATACATTAATTTCGTTCTGACAGACGTTTCAAAGAATATACATTTGTGTTCACCTTGTTGAAAAAATTTCAGTTGTTTACAATTAAAAACGTATAATTTCAATAAGCGTGGACACATATGAGTGTATCCATTTACAACATTTTTAACAACTGCGCCAAACTTCGCTACATTGCTTGAAAACTTTGGACTTGATAAAGTTTTTCTCAAAATGTTCGAACTTCGTATAAGTTACTTCTTAATAAAATGGCAGGGAGCATAGATATGGCAATGTTACAGTGCTGTGTATGCAAAAAAAAAACTAACTTTCCTTTATTTCGCCTCAGCGGCATTAAATAATGTAAAATGTCGCAGGTGTACTCAGCAACTCTTAAAAATTATTCTACCTACTTGCAAAACAGGTGTTAAAATAATCACCATTTAAATGTATTCAAAACATTTAAATAAAAATTAAGATTCCAAAAACATTTAACTTAGGTAATATTTTACTTTCAGTAAGAAAACGAAAATTAGCAAAGTAAGAGCTTTTAATGTATGTATCACCAAAGAGCAAAAAACTAATATATATAATTAACAGATTTAGAACAGCTTAGCTCACAAATATCACAACCGCTTGGTTCAGCTTAGACTCTAAACTACACACAATATCGACAGTAAAATTCAATGTCAGAATTTAATTAGAGATCTCACAGGAGTCTGCGACCTTGGCATAATAAGGCAAAGAAACTGTGCCAAATATAAGACAGATGCGGTCAACTTGATCACTGGAGACGTGACATAATACAAGTTTCACGGGATGTGTTGTTTCTGATGGATCATTGAATACACATACAAGAACAACATGAGCTCATACGATGTCTTACGAAATACAGAACATACTTTGCCAACTATTTAGGAAGCTTAATTCACAATGCGCCAAACATCTGTGATGCCCAAGGAAAGAGACGACTAGTGGGACTGAACGTTTAAAGACGAAATTGTACACGGTTTATGCATGTTGGCGTAATGCACTTTGAAAAGACGACTGCCCACTCTTGTTGGTGCCAGATGTGATTGGATAATGTTTACGAGTTCTATTAACGGTAATAAATGGCTACTGTGGCTCACACAATGTTCCGATAAATAGTCACCACCGAAAATAGGGGTGCCGCTCCAGGCGTGAGGATTAATTAAGTTTATACGGCTGGATTTTGGATTGAAGATTTACGATTCATCACCGAGTCATGTTGAGTATATGATGTGCTTGTTTTCTTTTGACTCTCACTCGTGACTAGGATTGTCACTTTCCTTTCTTTTTCCTAGTACGTATATATATATATATATATATATATATATATATATATATATATATATATATATATATATATATATATATATATATATATATAGGTTGTTCTCTATTAAAATCTTTCATTTACTAACTATGCCTATCAGTAGTTAGTGCCTTCCGTAGTTTGAATCTTTTATTTAGCTGGCAGTAGTGGCGCTTTCTGTATTGCAGTAGTTCGAGTAACGAAGATTTTTGTAAGGTAAGTGATTTGTGAAAGGTATAGGTTAATGTTAGTCAGGGCCATTCTTTTTTAGGGATTTTTGAAAGTCAGATTGCGTTGCGCTAAAAATATTGTGTGTCAGGATAAGCACAGTCTTATATAATTTTTCTAAGGGGACGTTTCTTATGGCTGACATCGACACCTCTCCTTAGTGCAGCACTCCGTGAAGAATGGGCTGACATTCCCCAAGAAACCTTCCTGCACCTTATTGAACGTATGCCTGCGAGAGTGGCGTTCCAAAACATCCCAAAGGTTTTCCATAGGATACAGGTCAGGACTTTGTGCAGGCCAGTCCATTACGGGGATGTTACTGTCGTGTAACCACTCCACCACAGGCCGTGCTTTATGAACATGTGCTCGATCGTGTTGAAAGATGCAGTCGCCATCACCAAATTGCTCTTCAAGAATGGGAAGGAAGAAAGTGCTTAAAACATCAATGCAGGCTTGTGCTGTGATAGTGCTGCGCAAAACAACAAGGGGTGCAAGCCCCATCTATGAAAAACGCGACCACACCATAACTCCACCGCCTCCGAATTTTACTGTTAGCACTACACACGCTGGCAGATGATCTTCACCGGGCATTCGCCAAACCCACACTCTGCCATTGGTTCGCCACATTGTGTACCGTGATTTGTCACTCCACACAACGTTTTTCAACCGTCCAATGTTTACACTCCTTACACCAAGCGATGTGATGTGTGACTTATGAGCAGCCGCTCGACCATGAAATCCAAGTTTTCTCACATCCCGCCTAACTGTCACAGTACTTGCAGTGGATCCTGATGCAGTTTGGAATTTGTGTGTGATGGTCTGGATAGATGTCGGCCTATTACACATTACGACCCTCTTTAACTGTCGGCGTTCTGTCAGTGAACAGACGACATCGGCTTTTGTGCCGTACGTGTCCCTTCACATTTCCACTTCTCTATTACATCGGAAATAGTGGACCTAGGGGCATTTAGGACTGTGGAAATCTCGCGTATACACATATGTTACAAGTGCCATTCAATCACCTGACCACGTTCGAAGGCCGCGAGTTCCGTGGAAAGCACCCCATTCTATTCTCTCGCGATGTCTAATGACTACTGAGGTCGCTGATACGGAGTTCCTGGCAGCAGGTGGCAGCAAAATGCACTTAATATGAGAAACGCATGTTTTTGGGGGTTTCCGGATACTTTTGATCACATAGTGCGTGTGTGTTTATAGGTGTGTGCGTGTGTGTTTATACAAGGAAAAAGAAAGAATAATGACAATCGTAGTCACATGTGGAAATAAAAAAAAAGTGCACGTCATATACCCAATAAGACTCGGTGATGCATCATGAATCTTGAATCCAGAATCCAGCGGGATCAACTTAATTAATCAAATATTTGCAGTTTGGTTTCTGAATTGGGTGGAAGGAGTTAGCCCAAACAGATACTGCTCATAACATGTATAATGCGATGCCCTGTGTTAATTTAAAGTTTCTTATTGTACATCGCGACGAACAGCTAGCTGTCGATATGAACTTTGCTTCTTGACGAAAACTATTGTACACGGTTATTTTTGTAAATTTTTTTGGTACTATGATGGGCTCAAAAGAGCAAATTACTTTTTTTTCGAATTATGGTATAACTTTAGTGCCGTTTATGCCAGCTTAGCTTTATAATGGTCATTTGACCGAAACTAGTAGCGAATTGTGCAAAATAAAGGACAACCAAAGGTATTATCATGAATTTTAACAATTATTTGGGGGCTGAATATTTTCACCTGCAAACATACACAAACAAAATGACTTTCAAAGAAGAACTTAACGTGCCCGATGATGAATTACCAGTATTCCCTCAGCAACATACGTGCCATCCAAGCTCGCCCTAACTGCTACCGTCCTGCAGCAGTACTGCTCAGTCACTGATCGAGTACTGGTTATTCTTTGCGTTTCAATTTTCAATTTCAACTGTGCGTTTTAATAAACTGAGGTGACCAGAGCCATGGGATGGTTCCCAATATCCTGTCCGATCTCTTTTTTGCCCGGCGTAGTGCAGCAACTCGATGTGCCATGGACTCTATAAGTCGTTGGAAGTCCCCGGCAGAAATACTGATCCATGCTGCCCTTATAGCCGTCCATAATAGCAAAAGGGTTGCTGGTGCAGGATTTTGTGGACGGACTGACCCCTCGATTGTGTCAGATACCCGATGGGATTCATGTCGGGCGGTGTGTGAGACCAAATCATTAACTCGAACTGTCCAGAATGTTCTTCAAACCAATCGCGAACAACTGTTGCTCGGTGATACTGCGCATTGTCTTCCGTAATACTTCCGTTTTTTTCGGGAGAATGAAGTGCGTTAATGGCTGAAAATGGTCTACTCCTGTCAATGATCGATTCAGTTGAACCACAGGACACAGTCCATGTAAACACAGCCCACACCATTATGGAACCACCACCAGCTTCCACAGTGCCTTGTTAACAACCTGGCTCCATGGCTTTCGTGGGGTCTGAGCCACGCTCACACCCTACCATCAGTTCTTACCAACTGAAATCGGTACTCACCTTGTAAAGACATTGCTTTCCCCGAAAGCCGATAATTTTTTGTTCTTTTGTGCATTACCTTGTCATAGTACGTATGTATCATTTATTTCAACTATTATTTATTTGTTAATACGTCACATTGTTTCTTCATTCATTTTCCTACTGTTTTATACGAGTTTATATTGTACGAATATGAATGTTCTGGTTCTATATGCTTTGTAAATCTTTGGTTAGGCTCGGAGAAGTACTGTGTCAGAGAGAGAGCTAACGACTATCGATAGGGTGTGTGCGAGTTGTTGTAGTACGCGGCCGGTTCGCGGGTGGAAAAACGTGACAAAGTTCGGCGTGAAAGACGGTGATGCGCGGAGGAACAATTAATTGCAGTAAGTCCGCTGTGTTAATAGGAGATCGTGCATTGTTAAGTGAACAATAAAACCTGAAAAGTATATCGAGTGTTATCTGTGACGATTTTACAAACTGTGTGAACTTGTGACAATTAGCCATGAATCAGACACCATTGTCGTGTGGAGACACTAACTGTTAGAATTGCGTGAAAGTGGAACAAACCAAAATGCTAAGTAAAAGAACAGTGCTGTGATTTGATCAAGAAACCTTTATTATATCGTCCAAACTAAGACGACGACGTAAATTGAACTGATGTTTAACGGACTATTATAGTGATAAACACATGTGACTGTTTTCCTGTGACAACACGGTTAAAGAACTGTGCGAAGTATTGGCATTAAACGTATATATATCGTAAATACTAAAGATATTGCATAATTCCGACCTACCCGCTCCCCGTAATTAATAAACTTTTAATAATAAAACGTCGCGCGTGTAACGACAACGCACATACTGGAACTATTATTATCGCGCCAGTGCTGCCAGCTGATTCGACTACAACGGAGACGTGGACCATCGCCGTAACTGGAATATTAATGAAACAGGAGGATCCATCATTACCTTCACACCACGAACCAGGATTCACTTCACACATCGTCCGCGCGGACCACCGCTGACGTCATCGCACTGCCTGCAGCAATAGTTAAAACATTAAAAGAAAATCATTACGCTCTCTCTCATTTCAAAATTAGAGACAATTGCAGTTAAGTTAACTATTTTGAAAATACTGTTACAATATCTCAATTTTGTTTAGTCCCAATAAATATTCTTTCCATTATTTCGTCTTGTTAACAGGGTTGAAAACCCGTCAAATTAAAGTTCAATTAATAATTTTCTTTCAAAATTCTTCTCAGACATTTTGCTGCTCATTATAATTTTATTTTAATGTTTGTTTGTAACTTCTTATGGGAGAGTACATATTTTATTTTTTGTGTAGTAAAATTAGCTACCAAAAATTTCGTATATTACCAGCTGATGCTGTCCGCCATTACTGCTTGAAAACTGCACATATTTTCTCATTGGCTGTCAGCTTCAAAACAAAATTACGTATTTCGTGGACATCTAGCAGATGCGCGATGTCTATATAGGCCCCTACAATTATTTGTTTTTACTTTTGCAGGTTTACTGGAATTATATATTGTAACCTCCCCACAAAAATGGAAGAAAATATTTTAAATGTGAATACTCATCGTGCTGAGTGTAACCTCCCCGGAATTATTTTTAAATAATATGAATTGAATGAAAATGCAAATAGAGCCAAATGTTAGCTTCCCACAGTAGTAAAACTCAATGATAATAACAATGTGCAAAAATATTAAGTCCCCACAAAATTAACGTTATGATCAACCTGATAAATTTTATAAGGTCATCTGCGATGACCTTAGGCCCTGTGCAAATGTGATAAATTGATTCTGGCAGGAAAAGCATAGGAAGTATTGTTTCAATTGTAATGATTATTTTCTTAAAAAATTGCTTTCAGAACAAAATTATTATTGGGGCGATTCTTGAACAAATTAATTACTGTTAAGATACATTACATTATCAGATGAGCGCAATGCTGCTTCAATACCTTATTTAAAAAATATACCTCGTTCCGAATCTTGACCAGAGCCCCATGTCGACGCCCGCCGACTCCTCACACACTACTGCACTGAACTCTCGCGCGCTACTACATGCTCTCGCGGCTCGCTACGTACAACAACTTTGTCGCAACTGCCTCGCTACTGCACTGAACTCTCGCGCGGTCAAGCGCAGACTAGCAACGATAAATAACTCTCTGGTCAGAGATTCTGTCATGCCTCGCTATCGCTGTTAATGAATACACTGAATACATACGCGTTTCATAACCCTCCACTGGGGTGGGGGGCAAAAATTTGGCAGCGATGGTGAGTCATTTGGACTTGCCATGAGCAACAAATTTTTTGTAACTAATTAACTTTTACAATTCACAGAATATTCAGATGTAGAACATGAATTAAATGTGGTGCACATGCACCAAGTACAAAACATTTCAGACAATGACAATGAGTACAGAACATATGACATAAGTGCACACACTGAAAAACTCTTTACCATCTTCACAACAAAAAAAAATCATGTTAACAAGTGACATAAGTGCACATGCACTGCAGTTCAGAACATATCAGCAAATCAAAATGTATACGTAATGAGTACAAATGACATAAAGTGCACATGCACTGTAAAACTCTCTAATATTTTTACGACAAATAAACCTAATGAGTACAAATCATATTGACAAATGACAAAAGTGCACACGCACTGAAGTATTGAACGTATCAGGAAATCACAAATGTATATGTAATGAGTACAAATGGCATGAAGTGTACACTCACTGAAGTTAAGCACAAAACATATTAACAAATGGCAAAAATGCACACACTGTAATACTCTCTAGTATTTTTCTACAACAAACAAACAAATCAAGGAGTGTAATAAAGTCCACATGCACTATAGAAGTCTTTAGTAATTTCAGGACAACTGATTAACAAATGAAAGGAAATGCACACGCACTGTATATGACTTTTTCGTTTTACAAGAATTAGGAAAGTCCATATCTTTCCACAGAAGTACAACACCAAGTGAGACAATCTGAAGTTCTTTTCCCAGAAATGTTTATCAGCGTAGCCAAGACACTGAAATGTCGTAGTAATATTCCATGTTATCATTTTGGCAGTACATCAGGTACACCAAACAGTGGGACCATAATAACGTCTCCATCGCTCACGGTGGTGGACAGCATGTCGTGTCAACACCACGCTCTTACAAGGCACACCAACGTGGAATTAGTGCAAAAACCAAATATAGTGCTCCATGATCATGAGGATATACAGGACAAATGGATATTGCAGTAATTCAGGGTAGTTAGGCCAGAAGGTGAAGGACATTAAGTCACATACTAGTCTTCACTGAAAATTACATTAGTAGTTTGCGGCATTCATTGCCCAGTTATTGAACATTTCTGTACCACGTATGTAGTATTACAGAATAATGTTCATTGCTTGGCGTTTTACTGACAACATTGGCACTCATTGCCTAATTATAAATCATAGAAATCATTCTTTTTACAGATAACATTGAAATTCATTGCTTAATTACAAATCATCAGAAGTCATTCGTTTTACAGATAACATTGAAATTCGTTGATTAATTACAAATCATCAGAAGTCATTCGTTTTACAGATAACATTGAAATTGATTGCTTAATTACAAATCATCAGAAGTCATACGTTTTACAGGTAACATTGAAATTGATTGCTTAATTACAAATCGTCAGAAGTCATTCGCTTTACAGAGAACATTTTACAGAGAACAGTAGAATAAAAGTATTATTCACTGAAATTATGCGCATAGTATCTATGTATTCAATTCACATACTATTCAGAGCTGATCAGTATTATTAAGAACTCTCTTAAACGGGTAGCATTATTTGGGACTGGTAATACATTTTTTTTTTTGTTAGCATTACATTGCTTTGGGTAATTATAGGGGAAAGCAAGAAAAAGAAAAAAAGAAATTGCTTCTGGGTTGTTCCTGTGAATGAAAATGTGTAACGTCATTTGTCATGAGTCAGCTGTAGCAACGTTATGAAACAAGTAGAGTATATGTAATCACATTCATAAATGACATACATGTAATGAACAACTGCTTATAGCACATTAATTTCATAAATAATTTTTCCTGCAAAAATATATAAGAAAAATGGATTATTAAGCTGAAAGAAGAAACGCATTTTATGCTGAAAAGTAGTGAACTTCGAATTAACAGGTAGTGAAATGTGTATAAAAATATTTGTTCTCTAGCTGTCCTTTCCAAAACCTTCAGTCATCATACCATACGATATAAAACATACTGTCAAAACAAACTACAACATATACTTACATAACTACATAGCATAAATACATAAACTTCAACATCATCCTCATCTGTAAAGAAAAAACTTCATTATCCATATTATCATAACTCCATTATTATCATCACCTGTAAAGAAAAACTTCATTATTCATAGTAGCATATTCTTCATCATTATTCATCAGCATTCATTATCATCTGCAAAAGAGTCACTTCAATACTCATTACACAACTATTCCTTATCTCTAGCATATTCCATCACTAAAACTAAGATGTGTAGTTCTGTCGGACAGCCTGCATCAATCACTTCGTATTCTGAAAGAAAAAATTAGTTAAGACTGCTATTCTACGATGTATAGTATATTCTTGTTAATGCTTGTTAATTCTGATCCATTTACTCTTCCTCATAAGGTTTTTGTATCTTCTTTCGTCTATTCCGTAGGTGAAATTCCCATTTCTGTTTAATTTATTTCCTTTACACGTTATTTCTTTCTGAAAATGATGAACAAAGATTAATGTCTTGCATTTACATCATATACTCACTAAATAATGTCTGGTTTATGGTAACATAATTAAGCATACAGCATAACATGACAGAAAACGTAATATGTCAAAAGCATAGACAGAGTTCAAAGGCAAAAATGTACACAGAATATCACAATGCAGCAGCAAAAAAAAAAAAAAAAAAAAAAAAATGTAAAACAGTCACGATGTTGAGATATCATAGGGCAAAAAAATGTCAAAGTCAACTGGTGTTTGCTATATCTTAACCATTTGATAGTGCATACCAACAAACATGAAACAATCGTACATACATAAAAAAATGATGACAAGAAATATGACCTCCTTTGTGTTCAGCTTGTATGTTGTGTAGTTAATAGAGGCGAGAATTAAAGACTTTAATGGAGAGAGAATTTAATAAAATTAATATGTCACTAGGCAAAATTGCATAATTATTCATAAGATACGTAAGTTTATCTGAAAAATATGCACGGTCTGATGTGTAACGACAAGAAGAGCGATCTGCTAACCTTACCTTGCCGGGCACTTGCCAAGAAAAAATACGATAATCATCAGTAAGTGTTCATGTGAATGTAATTGCATAAGTGGTCATAAAAAAATTAGGAAATGACATTACATTGTGTTGAACCATAAAGTGTCTTCATTCAATAAAAGGTTTGACGTTCGACACGTGATGGTTTCCTTTCGATTTTCTGGTTCTCAAAGTTTCGACGTGTACAACATTGGGGTGAGGAATGCTGCGAATCCGATATGGACCTGCGTATAGAAGTTCAAATTTACTGCACTTACCTTTTATTCTGCTGGATAAACAGTGTGCTCGTACTAATATCTTCTGTCCAATGTGAAAGTCACGGCGTATACAAACCTGTTTTTGCTGTCTTCTCCGGCGCTCTGCGGCACGTTTGATGTTGTTCAGCGCAATGTTAATTATTTCATGGTGTCGTAGTCGACGAGATGTAGGAAAGTTTACTAATTCTGTAATTTTGTTTGGTGGTTCAACATTTTTCAGTACAACAGTCGGAGGTAGCATAGTGGATTCATTTGGTATGGAATTAATTACATCTTGGAATGAGAATATGTGTGTGTCCCAATCAATATGTCTTTTGTGGCAGTATATTCTACACAGTTTACCAATTTCTTTCATTAATCGTTCACAGGGGTTCGAAGAAGCATGGTACTTGGATACATAGATCGGAGAAATGTTTCTAACTCGTAACATGCGTGTCCATATAGCAGAACGAAATTGTGATCCATTATCGGAAATTACTCTCATCACATGCCCTACATGAAATAGAAAATGTTTTACAAATGCTTACGAAACAGTTTTAGCAGTAGCTTTGCGTAACGGAGTGAAAGTAACAGATTTTGAAGTGAGTTCAACAGCGACAAAGATGTAGCAGAAACCTCTATTAGTTCTCGGAATTGGACCAAAAATGTCTACAGCGGCCATATGTCTTAATTTAACAGGTACAATGGGATATAATGGAGGAATATGTGAAGTTGTGTCTGACTTAGCTTTCTGGCAGATTTTACATGACGCTAAAACTCGTCGTATACGTTTCTCCATGTTGACAAAATAACAGTTCTGTCTCAGTATAAGAAAACATTTTCTAGCTCCGTAATGTGCGTAACTTAAATGAGTGTACCAGATTAATTTGTTAACCAGTTCGTCAGGAATGCATAATAACCAATTGTTGCTGTCAGGATGACAGCGGCGAAACAGAATGTCATTGCGTACAGTGTAATGGTTTCTAATCGTAACATTATTCTTATCTTGCCAAAGGTGTTTAATTTCTTTCCACACGTTGTCTTTATTCTGCTCTTTTGCTATGTCCTGTAATGACGATGAAATAAAATTTTCAAATGCAACTTGTTGAATGTACATGACGCTGAAATTTGCTTTGCAGAAGTTGGTTACGACGTCTTGCTGATTGTTGCTGAGAGAACGAGATAGTGCGTCTGCTATAACACTTTGTGTACCGGGAATGTGAACTATTGTAAAATTAAATTCCTGTAAATAAAGCTTCCATCTACTTAATCTGTCGTGTGTGAATTTAGCGGAAAGTAAAAATTGTATCGCTCTGTGATCTGTATAAACGGTGGTATGTCTGCCATAAAGAAAGTGCCTAAATCTCGTAAAAGCCCATACAACACATAATGTTTCCAATTCCGTAACGGAGTAATTTCGTTCAGCAGGCGACAGAATGCGACCTGCAAATGCGATGTTTTTAATTACTGTTGAGCCGTCTTCTTCAATTTCCTGAAAAATATGTACGCCTTAAGCGGTGTTAGAACTGTCGGTCGCAATGGAAAAATTTTTGGTAAGATCTGGGTGTGATAAAAGTGGTGCATTCAACAAGGCTTCTTTCAGGTTCACAAATTCAGAGTGTGCTTGCTTATCCCAAGACCAAATAGTGTTTTTACCTGTCAATTGGCATGATCTAGGTGTGTCTAAAGCAGAATGATGAATAAATTTACGAAAAAAGTTAATTAAGCCCAAAAAACTGCGTAGTTGCTTCTTCGTCGTAGGAACAGTAATGTCACGTAGAGCTTGAAGTTTTTCCGGATCAGGCGCAATGCCTTCTGCTGAAATTACGTGTCCAAGAAATTTTATAGAAGTTTTACGAAAATGCGATTTACTGAGATTAACTGTGAGTCCTTGTGCATGAAAAGTTTGCAACAGTTGTTCTAGAATCATATTGTGTTCAGACCAGTTAGCTTCTGCGATAAGAATGTCGTCTACGTACGTCGCAATTCTGTCTTTAAGTTCTGTCGGAAGTATAGTGTTCAAACCGCGAATAAAAGCTGCAGAAGAAATAGTTAAACCGAATGGTAATTTACAAAATTGATAACAGTCACCAAAACAGAGAAATGCTGTGTACTTTCTGCAGTTCGGATGGAGCTGAATTTGCCCAAATCCCGATTTAAGGTCTAATGTAGAATAAATAGCAGTACCGTGAAATTTCTGTAGAAGTTTCTCTAATGTCTGTGGTCGATCTGTTTCATTGATAATAATGTCATTAATGTACGCGAATCAAGTACAAGGCGAAGTGAGCCATCTTTTTTCTTAACAATATGCAGCGGGTTTATGTACGGACTAACTGCCGGTTCAATAATTCCTTGGTCGAGCATATCCTGCAATTCTTTTTTAACTTGTTCTCTGTGGATATGTGGAATGGGATAATGCTTTGCTTTAAATGTGTCGTGCTGTTTAACTTGAAACTCATACATAAAACCGGACATAGTACCAGGAATGTTGTCGAAAACTGGAGCTTGCTGTAAAAGAATTTTGTGTAGTTGCGTGCGTTCGTCGTCTGTATTTGCACTGCTCTGTTCAACTTTATCAGAAATCATCTGTATTACGTCGTAGTCAGCTTCGTCTGGAGTGTTATGGTTATGTACGTACGTATCCGTGAACAATGTGGAATTGCAGTCTATGTTACGTGTTGCGGAAATGACCTCTGTGCGATTAATTGTTTGTTCTTCCGCAGATAATGAGTGCTGAAATTCCAATGACAATTGTACATTTTCGTCCTTCAACATTAAATAGGAATTCTGAAAATCAATAGCTGCGTCGTGTTGTACCAGAAAATTCGTACCTAAAATAATGTCTGTTGTCAATAAGGAACAATCCAAAAATTTGAGTGAAATGTGTGACCTGCAATACAAAATGATAAATGCGTCTGTAATTTAACATCTACTCCTTTACTCGATACTGCTCCTTTTACTTTCGTTTTGCCTAATGTTAATGTGGGATAGGTATTCTCTTTGTTACACTCGATGAAAGTCTCTTCATTTATAACTGACATAGGTGATCCAGAATCGATTACTGCTGAAAATTTCGATGAACCAATTTTAATTTCGATGACAGGATGTGAAATGGTTTTCTGCACAACTGGTCTTTCCTGTAAAACAGTGTCTCGGATGTCGTCAAAAGTAATAACATTTTCGTGAACAACGTTCTGCGTGTCTAAAGTAGTGCTTGTGTTACTGGAAGATGCGACCTGTACAGTATCTAGTCAGATTCTATCTGACGTGTTATTATTATCAGGAGGATGTTGTGGCATTTCTACTATTTGAACTGTTCTATTACTTCTTCCAGACGTATTACGCTATGAATTACACCTATTGTCAGCTTCATTCATGATAATATGTTGTTGCTGATGTTCTTGCTGCTGAAAAAATCGACTGTTATTAAATGTACGCTGAAAAATTGTGCTCATTATTTTTACGTTTATCATGATAGTCATTTCTATACGGTGCAGTGCGATAGGAGTTGAAATAGCGTTTTCTGCACGTACTCATTTCTTTGCTGGCGTGCGTTACTATTTGTTGTAGCTGAGACTATACGTGCACGCGGCGTAACATTAAAGTTTGGTTGACCTTGTGCATTACATTGTTGGTTAGGTATTCTAACCGGCTGACTTTCATGCTGTTGTGGTGAAAAACGTCTATTGTTACCAAAAATGTGGTTGCGACTACTGAAAATTTTGTACATACTGATGATTAAAAAATTTTCTCTGATATTAAAGTTCTGGTGGTTGTCGTTCCTGCAGCATCTGATGAAAAATTGTCACTTTCGGTAAAAACTTGTCTTATCGGGTTTTCATTAGTCATTCTTAATACTAGATAGAGCGATAGTTGAAGAGCTGTTTTAATAGATATAAAGGATAGTAGAAGAGAAGGCAGCAGTGCAGAAAACTAAAGATGAAACAGCACTACTACAGCTCGGGGCCCTATGCACGCTACGGCACATATTCATTAAAGCGTAATGAATCCCCTGAGATCTATTACGCGCTGCAAATAAATTTTAGCTTTTGTGTTATAGGCAATGGCGGTAAAAATTCAGAAATAAATTGCTGTATCCAATCTAGTGGGAGAATCTGTGTCCTGTCATTTTTAAACACTTTAAATTCTCTCACTGATAGAAAATGTTTGTAATCGAAATTATCGTCTCTGTATGATGGAACAGGTTCCGTATTGTAAGAGAATCTATTTGTCTGTGTCTGTTCGGAATCTAAGTCCCGTACTCTCTGTAGATTACCCAAATTATACGCGCTGCGTGAGTCTGACAAATGTTCACAAAGTGGCGTCTGCTGTGATGTGTTATTAACTGAAATATTTTTTATCTCTGTTACTTCTTGCTGTAAACTTGACAATTTTCTACGTAATGTGTTATTAGATGAATCGATCTCATTGATTGTCTGTTGTAGATTTTGAAATTCAGGTGTTTGATTGAATGAAACCGGTGAAGTATCGTCTGATTTGCTGTCATTATTACTTTCAATAACGTCAATACGACTGGCCAATTCATCATATTTTTCAGTCAGTATTTTTACCTGATCATCGTTCTTAGTGTTAGAAGCATTAATCTGTTTTTGTAATTTACGTGTAGTTTCGTTCAGTTTTTTAACGTCAGCTTTGATGACATCGCAATCCTGTGTTAGTTCTAATTGTTCGAATCTGTCTGTCACTGTCTGAATATCTGCGGTGTGTGTATCTGTTTTTGATTTAAGATCAGAAATTTCATCACGTAATTCGGTGCTCAACTGTTTGATGGTATTAATTTCGTCGGACACTGTAGCAATATTGCTGTCTATGTATGTCTTCGCCTTCGCAAACATTTTGCGTTTATCTTCTTGTCTCTGTGCTGTGATTGTTTCCATTACTTGACGTTTTACTTTATTTTGATCCTGAATAAATTTGCGGAAACGCGTATCACTGTTTTGTGTGTGCTGATTAAAGCGCTCGTTAATTTGAGTGTTCTGTTGTTCGAATTTCGCGTCAATCTTTTCATCCATTGTGCGCGAAAATTCTGCTGTCATTGCTTTAAACTCGTCGCGTAATTGTGTAGCCCTTTCACAGCATTGTTTAGCGACTCCGCTAATTTCGTCTCTAAGTGTTTCTGTTGTAGCTGTTTGCATTTCCCTTAGTTCTTGCGCAACAGATCTAATTTCTTCGCTACTTTTTCTTGAACAAGCCTCAATTTCCTCGCGTAACTGTTCCTTAGTATCATGACATTGTGCCGCAACGGCTCTAATCTGTTCACTGAGCTGTCTGAAATTGTTGTCTAATTTTTCATTTAACTGTTTGGAATTGTTGTCTAATTTTTCATTTAAGTGTTGTTTGAGATTTTCGTTATCTTGTTTGTTCTGTTCACTAAGTTGTTTGAATTTTTCATCATTATTGTCTAGTTTTTTACTATTTTGTAGCAATATTGCCATAATTTGACCCAATGTAACATTATCTACTCTATTCTCTGTACTGTTTGACAGTGTATTTGCAACTGTCGCGTTTTGTGTGACCATTTGGTCATTCTGAGATTTACAAAAAGGTTTCCCAGTCGGATGTACACTGACAGTCACTATTTCGGAATTAAATAAATCTCTCTTACTTTGAGTATCCTGTTCATTTTCATTAGACAAATTTGCCTGTTCGTCACGTGAATTTAGTAAACTGGTTGTGTTAAGCTGGGCAGCGCTCATTACAATAGAACTTCCCACGTCATCAATTGTCGTCAAATTAACAGGGGAGACAATTGAGTTCGTTTGTTCATCAGTAAGATAAATATCATCATTAGTGGTTAGAATGCACTGATTGTCAGTGAACGCAGGATTGTCATCATTACACTGCGTGTCACAAGTACTATCGGTGAAGTTGTTTAAGTCGGTAATTTCATTCATAATACCTTGCGATACACTATTCAGTCTTTCGCGGCATTTTTACAATAGTCACAATTCTTCACAAATGAAATAAGCACAATGCAAAAAGCAACAAACACAAATACAACAGAGCAACGAATTGCCGATGATCTTAGGAAAGAAAGTCATAAAATTAGTAAAAGCGTTGCGCCAAATGCTAATTATATTAAGTAAATAAGAGCAGATATCTGACTACTTTTCAGGAGATTCTCAAAGAAATACGATCCTGGACCGGATGTCGCCAAGTGTAACCTCCCCACAAAAATGAAAGAAAATATTTTAAATGTGAATACTCATCATGCTGAGTGTAATCTCCCCGGAATTATTTTTAAATAATATGAATTGAATGAAAATGCAAATAGAGCCAAATGTTAGCTTCCCACAGTAGTAAAACTTAATGATAATAACAATGTGCAAAAATATTAAGTCCCCACAAAATTAACGTTATGATCAACCTGATAAATTTTATAAGGTTATCTGCGATGACCTTAGGCCCTGTGCAAATCTGATAAATTGATTCTGGCAGGAAAAGCATAGGAAGTAATGTTTCAATTGTAATGATTATTTTCTTAAAAAATTGCTTTCAGTACAAAATTATTATTAGGGCGATTCTTGAACAAATTAATTACTGTTAAGATACATTACATTATCAGATGAGCGCAATGCTGCTTCATTACCTTATTTAAAAAATATACCTCGTTCCGAATCTTGACCAGACCCCCATGTCGACGCCCGCCGACTCCTCACACACTACTGCACTGAACTCTCGCGCGCTACTACATGCTCTCGCGACTCGCTACGTACAACAACTTTCTCGCAACTGCCTCGCAACTGCACTGAACTCTCGCGCGGTCAAGCGCAGACTAGCAACAATAAATAACTCTCTGGTCAGAGATTCTGTCATGCCTCGCCATCGCTGCTACCGAGTACACAGGCGTTTCAATATATATATAGGGTGTTTCAAAAATGACCGGTATATTTGAAACGGCAATAAAAACTAAACGAGCAGCGATAGAAATACACCGTTTGTTGCAATATGCTTGGGACAACAATACATTTTCAGGCGGACAAACTTTCGAAATTACAGTAGTTACAATTTTCAACAACAGAAGGCGCTGCAAGTGATGTGAAAGATATAGAAAGCAAAGCAGTCTGGGGGTGCGCCATTCTGTACGTCGTCTTTCTGCTGTAAGCGTGTGCTGTTTACAACGTGCAAGTGTGCTGTAGACAACATGGTTTATTCCTTAGAACAGAGGATTTTTCTGGTGTTGGAATTCCACCGCCTAGAACACAGTGTTGTTGCAACAAGACGACGTTTTCAACGGAGGTTTAATGTAACCAAAGGACCGAAAAGCGATACAATAAAGGATCTGTTTGAAAAATTTCAACGGACTGAGAACGTGACGGATGAACGTGCTGGAAAGGTAGGGTGACCGCGTACGGCAACCACAGAGGGCAACGCGCAGCTAGTGCAGCAGGTGATCCAACAGCGGCCTCGGGTTTCCGTTCGCCGTGTTGCAGCTGCGGTCCAAATGACGCCAACGTCCACGTATCGTCTCATGCGCCAGAGTTTACACATCTATCCATACAAAATTCAAACGCGGCAACCCCTCAGCGCCGCTACCATTGCTGCACGAGAGACATTCGCTAACGATATAGTGCACAGGATTGATGACGGCGATATGCATGTGGGCAGCATTTGGTTTACTGGCGAAGCTTATTTTTACCTGGATGGCTTCGTCAATAAACAGAACTGGCGCATATGGGGAACCGAAAAGCCCCATGTTGCAGTCCCATCGTCCCTGCATCCTCAAAAAGTACTGGTCTGGGCCGCCATGTCTTCCAAAGGAATCATTGGCCCATTTTTCAGATCCGAAACGATTACTGCATCACGCTATCTGGACATTCTTCGTGAATTTGTGGCGGTACAAACTGCCTTAGACGACACTGCGAACACCTCGTGGTTTATGCAAGATGGTGCCCGGCCACATCGCACGGCCGACGTCTTTAATTTCCTGAATGAATATTTCGATGATCGTGTGATTGCTTTGGGCTATCCGAAACATACAGGAGGCGGCGTGGATTGGCCTCCCTATTCGCCAGACATGAACACCTGTGACTTCTTTCTGTGGGGACACTTGAAAGACCAGGTGTACCGCCAGAATCCAGAAACAATTGAACAGCTGAAGCAGTACATCTCATCTGCATGTGAAGCCATTCCGCCAGACACGTTGTCAAAGGTTTCGGGTAATTTCATTCAGAGACAACGCCATATTATTGCTACGCATGGTGAACATGTGGAAAATATCGTACTATAGAGTTTCCCAGACCGCAGCGCCATCTGTTGTTGAAAATTGTAACTACTGTAATTTCGAAAGTTTGTCTGCCTGAAAATGTACTGTTGTCCCAAGCATATTGCAACAAACGGTGTATTTCTATCGCTGCTCGTTTAGTTTTTATTGCCGTTTCAAATATACCGGTCATTTTTGAAACACACTGTGTGTATATATATATATATATATATATATATATATATATATAATACTGGAATTATATATAATATAAAAATGCAGTAAATGAAGCAGGCAAAAAGGAATACAAACGTCTCAAAAATGAGATCGGCATGAAGTGCAAAATGGCTAAGCAGGCATGGCTATAGGACAAATGTAAGGATGTAGTGGCTTATCTCACTAGGGGTAAGATAGATACAGCCTACAGGAAAATTAAAGAGGCCTTTGGAGAAAAGAGAGCCACTTGTATGCATATCAAGAGCACAGATGAAAACCCAGTTCTAAGCAAAGAGGGGAAAGCAGAATGGTGGAAGGAGTATATAGAGGGTCTATACAAGGGCGATGTACTTGAGGACAATATTATGGCAGTAGACAACATTCCATTAGAACTACTGACGGACTTTGGAGAACCAGTCCTGACAAAACTCTACCATCTGGTGAGCAAGATGTACGTGACAGGCGGAATACCCTCAGACTTAAAGAAGAATATAATAATTCCAATTCCAAAGAAGGCAGGTGTTGACAGATGTGAAAATTACCGAACTATCAGTTTAATATGACACAGCTGCAAAATATTAACGCGAATTCTTTACAGACGAATGGAAAAACTGGTAGAAGCCGACCTCGGGGAAGATCAGTTTGGATTCCGTAGAAATATCGGAACACGTGAGGCAATACTGACCTTACGACTTATCTTAGAAGGAATATTAAGGAAAGGCAAACCTACGTTTCTAGCATTTGTAGACTTAGAGAAAGCTTTTGAAAAAGTGGACTGGAATACTCTCTTTCAAATTCTAAAGGTGGCAGGGGTAAAATACAGGGAGCGAAAGACTACTTAAAATTTGTACAGAAACCAGATGGCAGTTATAAGAGTCGAGGGACATGAGAGGGAAGCAATGGTTGGGAAGGGAGTGAGACAGGGTTGTAGCCTCTCCCCGATGTTATTCAATCTGTATATTGAGCAAGCAGTAAAGGAAACAAAAGAAAAATTCGGAGTAGGTATCAAAATCCATGGAGAAGAAATAAAAACTTTGAGGTTCGCCGATGACATTGTAATTCCGTCAGAGGCAGCAAAGAACTTGGAAGAGCAGTTGAACGGAATGGACAATGTCTTGAAAGGAGGATATAAGATGAACATCAACAAAAGCAAAACGAGGATAATGGAATGTAGCCGAATTAAGTCGGGTGACGCTGAGGGAATTAGATTACGAAATGAGACACTTAAAGTAATAAAGGAGTTTTGCTATTTGGGGAGCAAAATAACTGATGATGGTCGAAGTAGAGAGGATATAAAATGTGGACTGGCAATGGCAAGGAAAGCGATTCTGAAGAAGAGAAATTTGTTAACATCGAGTATAGATTTAAATGTCAGGAAGTCGTTTCTGAAACATGGACAATAAAAAGTTTGGACAGGAAGAGAATAGAAGCTTTCGAAATGTGGTGCTACAGAAGAAATTTGAAGATTAGGTGGGTAGACCACGTAACTAATGAGGAGGTATTGAATTGGATTGGGGAGAAGTGAAGTTTGTGGCACAACTTGACTAGAAGAAGGGATCGGTTAGTAGGGCATATTCAGAGGCATCAAGGGAACACCAATATACTATTGGAGGGCAGCGCGGAGGGTAAAAGTCGTAGAGGGAGACCAAGAGATGAATACACTAAACAGATTCAAAAGGATGTAGGTTGCAGTAGGTACTGGGAGATGAAGGATCTTGCACCGGATAGATTAGCATGGAGAGCTGCATCAAACCACTCTCAGGACTGAAGACTACAGCAACAACATTGACTTTAATTGTTCATTTGGTCCCTGTTAAAGGGATTTATTGCATCTATATAATAATTGTAGTGTCGGTAGACTTGCCAACACTACGCACACTAATTGAAAGAGGCGGCCAAGATGCACGCGCTAACTCACGAAGGATGGAGTGAGGTCTGAAACAGGAGACTTAATGAATGTGATAAAGAAAATACATATCTTTGGAATATACTTAACTTTTAATACATCCTTGTATACATCGTTCTTGATGAGACATCTGGAGATTGTGGCGATACAAGTGACTCTTTATATACAAGCTATTTAAGGCTAATGGCGCCTTGCTAAGTCGTAGCCATTAACTTAGCTGAAGGCTATTCTAACTGTCTCTCGGCAAATGAGAGAAATGGCTTCGTCCGTATAGTCGCTAGCAACGTCGTCGTACAACTGGGGCGAGTTCTCGTACGTCTCTCGAGACCTGCCGTGTGGTGGCGCTCGGTCTGCGATCACACAGTGGCGACACGCGGGTCCGACATGTACTAATGGACCGCGGCCGATTTAAGCTACCACCTAGCAAGTGTGGTGTCTGGCAGTGACACCACATTCCTCCCCCGCAAATCGGCGAACGGTCGTGTTATAAGGCTTCCGCCCGCCGTGGGGAGGACCCCATGTTGACGTATGCGATGAGGTGGGGAGCCTAACAACAGGCGAGGCTGTGCCACCCGCACCCGGCCATTAGGTCCGAGGGGAGCTAGGAAACGCCTGAAAACCTAGTCCAGGGTGCACGTCAACATGCGGTGTATGCGCCCGTAGAGAGACAGGAGGGGCCGAAGGGTCGACCTCCATTGCGTCGGGGTATCCGACGCGCGATGACGCCATGCGGTCCGGAGCGGGCAAGAGTTCCATGGCGGAGGACAGCTGGTCACGGGAAGCGAGCGGCGGCGCGTGACCCTGGGAGGCGCTGGGCGGCTGTAGCGAAGCGTCCACCGCGGGCGGCGCCGGCGGCTGCGGCGGCGGCGCGACGCCATGAGGCAAAATGGAAGGCATCGTCGGTAACACCTGGGGATGAGGCGAGCCAGTAGATGGGTCCCCAGGGCGCTGACCGGACGGCACCGTCGCTGAAAGCAGACGGGGAGCGGCAGAACCCAGGCGACGACAGAGGCGCAGCTGATTTAGATGCCGACGCACCTCACCAGAGGCCCCCAAAACCAAATACACCGCGCGGCTGAGGCAGCGAAGAATGCGCCCTGCGAGCCAACGCCGTGAACCGCGATAGTTGCGATAGAAAACAACGTCGCCAGGAGCAAAAGCAGTAGTCTGCCGCTGCACTGGAACCTGATGCGGCGGATGCAGCAAAGACGTCAAGGTTCGATGAGGACGACCATGGAGCAACTCAGCCGGCAAGCGACCATCGCGGGGCTGAGAGCGATACGAAGACAAAAAGAGCAACAATGCGTCCTCCCTAGAATGCGTCTCTTTCAACTTCAACATCTGTGACTTGAAAGTCCGGACCAATCGTTCAGCGGCACCGTTTGACTGAGGCGAAAACGGCGCGGATGTCAGATGTTGAATACCATTGGCCTTGCAGAATGACTGAAATTCTGCGGACATGAATTGTGGGCCATTGTCGGAAACAATAGTCTGCGGAAGACCTTCAATGCAAAAAATAGCGGACAACGCTTGGATGGTGGCAGATGACGTCGTGGAAGACATCCGGACAACAAAAGGAAAATTACTGAAGGAATCCACCACAACCAACCATCGAGCATTCCAGAATGGACCAGCAAAATCGATGTGCAAGCGTTGCCAAGGGGAAGTGGCTGTCGGCCATGCAAAGAATTTCCGCGGCGGGGCGGATTGTTGTTCGGCACACGCCACACAAGAAGAGCACATATTCGTAATCGCAGCATCGATTCCGAACCAAGTACAGTGCTGATGAGCAAATTATTTCGTACGCACTATACCCCGATGTCCTTGGTGAAGAAGCTTTAAGACAGAGGACTGTAACGAACGTGGGACCACGACCCTAGACTGATCATTATCCGAACGCAACAACAAAACACCACGTCGTACAAAAAGTCTCTCCTTGTGAGCAAAAAATCGGCGAACCAACGGATTCTCGATCCGTGACTTTGACAAGGGCCATTTCGTAGCAACAAAACGCAAAACAGTAGCAAGGACAGGGTCAGCAGCTGTGGCTGTAGCGACACGACGAAAATCAATCGGAAACGATTCGACCACGTTATCGGTTTCCGAATCAATGAACATGCAAGCAAGTTCTGAAGAATCGAATGCTTTATCCTCAGCAACAGGCAAACGGGACAACGCATCAGCGTTTCCGTGCTGAGCAGTGGACCGATACAAGATATCGTAGCGGTACTGCGAGAGGAAAAGAGACCAGCGAATGAATTTCTGCGCTGTACGTGGAGGTACAGGCTTGTTCGGATGAAAAAACGATGTCAAAGGTTTGTGGTCTGTGATGATGGTAAAGTGACGACCATACAAGAAATCATGGAACTTAAGAACACCAAACACGAGAGCTAAAGCTTCTTTCTCTATCTGGGAATAATTGCGTTGCGCAGACGAGAGTAATTTTGAAGCAAAGGCAATAGGACGATCATGCGATCCATCTTTGTGCGCAAGCACAGCACCGATCCCGAAATCCGATGCATCGACCATCAACAAAAGTGGTTTCTGGGGATCGAATGGCGTAAGGCAAGTATGAGAAAGCAACGCCGATTTCAACTGGCGAAAGGCGCGTTCGCATTCCGTCGTCCAGACGAACGGAACACCTTTACGGCGTAAGCGATGAAGCGGAGCTGAAATGGAAGAAGCGCGCGGCACAAACCTGGCATAGTAGTTAATTTTTCCCAACACACTCTGGAGCTGTTTCAAGTTCTGTGGCGAAGGCAACTCCTGTATGGCACGGAGGTGCTCTGGACTCTGATGTATGCCTTGGGCATTTATGACATGGCCCAGATATGGTAAGTCACGAGCAAAAAACACACATTTGTCCTTCCTCAAGCGAAGACCATTTTGTCGCAAGATCTGAAATAAAGTTCGTAGGTTGGCTAAATGTTCGGCTTCTGTCTTTCCGGAGATCACAATATCGTCCAGATAGTTCGCAGCAGTAGGGACCGACGCACAAACAGTTTGTAAATATTGCTGAAACAATGCAGGGGCGGATGCACACCCGAATGGCAGTCTTTTGAATCGGTACAATCCAAGATGCGTGTTAACCACCAATACGCGCTGGGATTCTTCGTCCACTGGTATTTGCAAGTACGCATCTGCTAGGTCCAATTTCGAAAAATACTTTCCCGGGCACAGTTTGTCAAAAAGATCTTCCGGGCAGGGCAAAGGAAAAGTTGCAGTCACTAGTTGTGGATTCACAGTTGCCTTGAAGTCCACGCAAAGTCTCAGTTTTCCGGAAGGTTTTGGCAAAATTACTAAGGGTGAGGCCCAGAGGGAAGCCTGCACACGTTCAATTACACCCTGAGATTCTAAATCGTTTAATGTTCTTGCGACCCCATCACGCAATGCGTGGGGAACATTGCGCGCTCTGAAAAATTTCGGTTGCGCGTCCACTTTGAGTTCCAAATGTGCTTGATTGTTCTTAGCGAAACCAAGGCCCGGTGCAAAAATGTCTGCAAATTCTTCACAAAGACGAGAAACACTGGCTGAAGGCACAGTCTGATTCACTGATAGGACCTGATTGATGATAGACAAGTTAAACAACTGAAATAAATCTAAACCAAACAAGTTCACTGCAGAAGAAGAACGAAGAACGTAAAATGACACAAGTTTTGTTTGTCCCTTGTATGTGGCAAGAAGGCTGCACTGTCCTAACACAGGTATCTGCTGTCCTAAGTAACTATTGAGCTGAACATTTGCAGCACGCAACGGAGGTTTGCCCAGTTGTTTGTACGTGTCTTGATTGAGCAATGAAACTGCAGCTCTGGTATCGAGCTGGAATGGTATCACTTTGCCTCCAAAGTCTAAGTGTACAAAAAGTTTATTGTCCTGCTGACGACAAGAGCGACTTTCACGTGCAATTTGAACTGATACAGGTACAGAAGCACTTGCGACTTTACGGGAGTTCCGGCGACGTCGACGCACACTTTTTGTGGGACGAACACAGTCACTGTTAGATAAAGTGGCACTGGACGGGGTGGAATTAACGACATGAATGTCCATGGGCGAAGGTCCACGAGCCTGATTGTCCCTGGTTCGATTCCGGCGCGAAGCAAAGGGCCTGGAATGGTTTTGATTGTCTGATCTTAGCTTTTTCTGGCAAACACTTTGAACATGTCCTTTCTTATGACAGTAAAAGCAAATAGCTTGGCGTGACGGGCAATTGTCACGCGAATGTCCAGTTGCACACCGCGGGCATGATTTGAGCACGGCATTGGCCTGCTTACGCGGCACACGTGTTTGCGAGCTAGGCTGCAGCTGCTCGGACGTGCGCGAGGGCCGTTTAACGTCCCGTGCTGCGCGCCCGGCGGGCCGGTTAATGTGACACACTGCTGACGAAGTTTCAAATGATTCCTGAGCAAAGTCAAGTGTGTCTTGCCTATCTAAAATGTCTATCACTTGTTGAAGGGAGGGATTTACTAGTTTCAAAATCTGTTCCCGTATGCGAACATCAGAAACGTTCTGTGCAATTGCATCACGCACCATAGTATCTGAATACGGAAGTGCACATTCACATGCAAAATCACAATCCCTAGTAAGTCCTTGCAATGTTGCAACCCACTCCCTATTAGTCTGACCGGCCGTACGTTTGGTACGAAAGAACGTATAACTTTTTGCAACTACATTAACTGTTTCTTTGAAATAGGCATCTAAAGCGGACAAAATTTCGTCGTAGGACAGAGTTGCTATGTCGCGTCGGGGAAACAATTTCACTATCACTTGGTAGGTGGACACACCGACACAAGAAAGCAAAAACGGCTGCCGCTCATTACCTTGAATTCTGTAGGCGGCTAGATGTAATCCAAACTGGCGTGACCATTCTGGCCACGTTTCTTGCGTTGAATCAAAATTACGGAAGGATGGTGCAACGGCGTGTTGTGGCTGCGGTAGCGATGAAGCGGCGGCGGCCGCATCGGGGTGCAGCGCACATTGACCCTGGACGAGCTGTCCAAGGGCATCCAATAACGCCTGCGTCTGCTGATTCTGCAAGCGATAAAATTCGGACAGTACATCTGGCGAAGCCATGACACAAGTAATGTAAGCAAAGCAAGAAGAACGAAGACCGTTTTTACGCTCGTCGCCAAAATTGTAGTGTCGGCAGACTTGCCAACACTACGCACACTAATTGAAAGAGGCGGCCAAGATGCACGCGCTAACTCACGAAGGATGGAGTGAGGTCTGAAACAGGAGACTTAATGAATGTGATAAAGAAAATACGTATCTTTGGAATATACTTAACTTTTAATACATCCTTGTATACATCGTTCTTGATGAGACATCTGGAGATTGTGGCGATACAAGTGACTCTTTATATACAAGCTATTTAAGGCTAATGGCGCCTTGCTAAGTCATAGCCATTAACTTAGCTGAAGGCTGTTCTAACTGTCTCTCGGCAAATGAGAGAAATGGCTTCGTCCGTATAGTCGCTAGCAACGTCGTCGTACAACTGGGGCGAGTTCTCGTACGTCTCTCGAGACCTGCCGTGTGGTGGCGCTCGGTCTGCGATCACTGACAGTGGCGACACGCGGGTCCGACATGTACTAATGGACCGCGGCCGATTTAAGCTACCACCTAGCAAGTGTGGTGTCTGGCAGTGACACCACAATAATTGTACTGAATTACCTAATTATTTTTTATTACGTAAACATTGGCATACCATATTTAGAGCAAAATTGACGACTTATTGGCCTCAAATAAGATTCTGCACTTTCTGACAAAGATTATGCCAAATTTTTTTTTGTCCATGACTAACAGGGGTATCCAGATTCCTTGTATAGGTCATGTTTTATTATTTAAAAGGATTTTGTTTTTTTTGGAAGTGTTGAACCAGTTTCTTTACATCCTGACGAGGCAACAGTTTTCCAGTCGTCTAGGGTCCACCCGATATGGTCACGAGCCCAGGAGTGGGGCCGCAGGCGATGTCGTGCTGTCAGCAAAGGCTCTCCCGTCGCTTGTTTGCTGCCATAGCTGATTAACTCCAGATTTCGCCGCACTGTCCTGTCGGATACGTTCGTCGCGCATCGCACATGGACTTCTGTGGTTATTTCACGTAGTGTTGCTTGTCTGTTAGCACTGACAACTTTACGCAAATGCAGCTTCTGACGGTCGTTAACTGAATATCGTCGGACTCTGATTTGTCCGTGGTGAGAGGCAATTCTCGAAGTTTGGTGTTCTCAGCACACTCCTAATACTGTGATCTTGGAATATTGAATTCCCTAACGACTTCCTAAATGGAATGTCCCATGCGTTTAGCTCCAACTACCATTCCGTCGTGCGGCAATAATCACCTCGGAAACTTTTTGACGTGAATCACCTGAGTACAAATGGTACCTCCGCCAGTGCACTACCCCTTTTAACTTCTGTACGCGATACTACCTCCGTCGGTATACAGGGTGTTACGAAAAGGTACGGCGAAACTTTCAGGAAACATTCGTCACACACAAAGAAAGAAAAGATGTTATGTGGACATGTGTCCGGAAATGCTTAATTTCCATGTTAGAGTTCATTTTAGTTTCGTAAGTATGTACGGTACTTCCTCGATTAACCGCCAGTTGGCCCAATTGAAGGAAGGTAATGTTGACTTCGGTGCTTGTGTTGACATGCGACTCATTGCTCTACAGTACTAGCATCAAGCACATCAGTACGTAGCATCAACAGGTTAGTGTTCATGAAATGGCTACAAGCACTATGGGACTTAATATCTGAGGTCCTCAGTCCCATAGACTTCGAATTACTTAAACCTAACTAATCTAAAGACATCACATACATCCATGCCCGAGGCAGGATTCGAACCTGCGACCGTACCAGCTTCGCAGTTCTGGACTGAAGCGCCTAGAAGGGCTCGGCCACAGCGGCCGGCAAACGAGTTAAAGGGGGCATTATTGCTGTCACAGCAGGTACCGCCAGCGAATACAAGAAAGGCGCAACGCATACCGTAGGCACCTGCACTACTGTGTAACGAGTCGCCAGTGACAGTTGCTCCCTAATACCAAAACATACAAATGGTATGAAGAAGCTCTAAACCTTTGTCAGTGGAGTTCTGATTCGTCATGTATAGGATGAATCAAAGCTCCACCGACAAACTATATATGTAGTGATTTAGCTACCCCTTCTGTTGTTGAGAGCCCTTCCTGGCACAAAGTAACAATGAGTACGCGATCGAACCGCGGTATCCACCTTCAAGGCATGGTTGAACTAAAGATAACACGAGCCGTGTACCTCATTCTTCGTGGTATGACTGGAACTGGTAAGCCGTCGGACCCCCTCCGTCTAATAGGCGCTATCCATGCGTGGTTGTTTCCATCTTGGGGTGGGTTTAGTGAGATCTCTGAACAGTCAAAGGTACCGAGTCCGTGATACAATATCCACAGTCAACGTCTATCTTGAAGAGTTCTGGGAACCAAGGTGATGTAAAACTGTTTTTGATGTGTGTGGTTCGCCCATAGGGAGCGAGATATTTACAAATGTAGCATAATATGGTGTTTGAAGGCATTGCGGGTTGCATAAAACCCTGCACTAGGGGCAGCTGAATCACCCTGTATACAGGGTGTTACAAAAAGGTACGGCCAAACTTTCAGGAAACATTCCTCACACACAAATAAAGAAAAAATGTTATGTCTACATATGTCCGGAAACGCTTAATTTCCATGTTTGAGCTCATTTTAGTTTCGTCAGTATGTACTGTACTTCCTCGATTCACCGCCAGTTGGCCCAATTGAAGGAAGGTAATGTTGACTTCGGTGCTTGTGTTGACATGCGACTCATTGTTCCACAGTACCAGCATCAAGCACATCAGTACGTAGCATCAACAGGTTATTCATCACGAACGTGGTTTTGCACTCAGTGCAATGTTTACAAATGCGGAGTTGGCAGATGCCCATTTGATGTATGGATTAGCACGGGGAAATAGCCGTGGCGCGGTACGTTTGTATCGAGACAGGTTTCCAGAACGAAGGTGTCCCGACAGGAAGACGTTAGAAGCAATTGATCGGCGTCTTAGGGAGCACGGAACATTCCAGCCTATGACTCGCGACTGGAGAAGACCTAGAACGACGAGGACACCTGCAATGGACGAGGCAATTCTTCGTGCAGTTGACGATAACCCTAATGTCAGCGTCAGAGAAGTTGCTGCTGTACAAAGTAACGTTGACCACGTCACTGTATGGAGAGTGCTACAGGAGAACCAGTTGTTTCCGTACCATGTACAGCGTGTGCAGGCACTATCAGCAGCTGATTGGCCTCCACGGGTACACTTCTGCGAATGGTTCATCCAACAATGTGTCAATCCTCATTTCAGTGCAAATGTTCTCTTTATGAATGAGGCTTCATTCCAACGTGATCAATTTGTAAATTTTCACAATCAACATGTGTGGGCTGACGAGAATCCGCACGCAATTGTGCAATCACGCCATCAACACAGATTTTCTGTGAACGTTTTGAGCAGGCATTGTTGGTGATGTCTTTATTGGGCCCCATGTTCTTCCACCTACGCTCAATGGAGCACGTTATCATGATTTCATACGGGATACTATACCTGTGCTGCTAGAACATGTGCCTTTACAAGTACGACACAACATGTGGTTCATGCACGATGGAGCTCCTGCACATTTCAGTCGAAGTGTTCGTACGCTTCTCAACAACAGATTCGGTGACCAATGGATTGGTAGAAGCGGACCAATTACATGGCCTCCACGCTCTCCTGACCTCAACCCTTTTGACTTTCATTTATGGGGGCATTTGAAAGCTCTTGTCTATGCAACCCCGGTACCAAATGTAGAGACTCTTCGTGCTCGTATTGTGGACGGCTGTGATACAATACGCCATTCTCCAGGGCTGCATCAGCGCATCAGGGATTCCATGCGACGGAGGGTGGATGCATGTATCCTCGCTAACGGAGGACATTTTGAACATTTCCTGTAACAAAGTTTTTGAAGTCACGCTGGTACGTTCTGTTGCTTTGTGTTTCCATTCCATGATTAATGTGATTGGAAGAGAAGTAATAAAATGAGCTCTAACATGGAAAGTAAGCGTTTGCGGACACATGTCCACATAACATATTTTCTTTCTTTGTGTGTGAGGAATGTTTCCTGAAAGTTTGGCCGTACTTTTTTGTAACACCCTGTATGTGAAGATCACTATCCCATGAGTTTTGTCACTTCAATGTGTACTTATCGATAAAACGAATATTGTAGTGACTGAAATGGAACTGCTATATCGAACGAGGACGTAAAATCATTCTTTAAAAATATTTTTCTTTGTAACGGGACACAAAACGGTGCTTTCTGCTGGCACTGGGCGTCACATGAACATCTGGTGAGCAGCGGTTGTTTGGGGTGACTCGACCTACTCACTGCACAAACGAAATTGCAATTGCCTGTCGATAGACCACAGAAAATGCGCCAGTGGGCCTGACTACTCTTTGGAGAGACATATGAACGGCTTATTTCAATAGTGGTACAAGTCCATTTTTGTTCATTTTGAGATACAGAGTCCTGAAGTTAAATGAGCGCTGAAAAATCTGCAGTTAAGATACCACAAATATTCAAGCATATGGCTTTTTGCTAAAGATGAACCTTTCTTCTGTTTGTTTGGATCATTAATTTCAGAAGCATTACAGTCAGAAAAGTGGGGGTAATGGACTTGTTCCAGTATTGAAATAAGTCCTTCATATAGAATAGCCCACTTAAACGTAGGTTTCAGCGCATATATCTTTCGAACAACAATAGAAATTGAAAAACAACTTTTACTGGTGTGAATGTAAGGCTGGGGCTTGTGAAACGAAATACTATGAGACATTTTGAAACGTACGCAAATATTATTTTCGGCACAAACTAATATGTTTTTAAAATTAGATGCCCTGTATTATTTTTCACGCAATCAATAACATGAAAAATCACAAAAAGAATGGCGTTGCTTGCATCTCAATATGGCAATTTCGTCCCGAGAAATTGCAAAGCGAAGTTGGCGCTTGAAATCAAAGAATCAAAGAAACGTGCCGCTGTTGCAATCCCAAGATGCAAGAGTGAGCCCCACGTTGCTCGTAATTGTGATGCCATTGTCGTACGTTGCAACAAAGCTGTTCTTATTGCTATTTACACGCAGTGAAAAATAAGAAAACGGCTTACTTGTTCATGCTTTATTGATCTTCTCTACAGTACTCAAATGGACATAATGGTAACGAAAAAACGAATATCACCGGCCATGGCTAATATAATTAACAGCTGACCTAGGATCTAAAGGAGGATTAAATGGCAGTTAAACGTGAATGTGTGACTGGACATCTGCAATCTATGTTATTGCAACATGGGGTGTCTATTAAAAAAATAAGTTTGCATTGAAAATAATGTTTTCTTACGGTTTACAATGTCTCATGGTATTTACATAGTATTTACTTCTCACATTAATACCAGTGACACTCATATGACAGAGAGACGTGGGAAGGACGGGAGGGGGGTGCCAAGGGGGTTATACTGAAGAAAAGAAGTTTCATCGTCTGAGAGTTTTTCGACACATTTAGACTATCTGCATTTTGTTCTTGCTTAGACTTGACGAATTCTTCTCCGTAGAACGTGTCACTCGTCAGCGAGGTACATTAATTTCGAGAGCGTGTAAGATACAGACAGTAGACTCGCTCTGAACATAGAGAGCACAATGAAGTTTTGTGTGGCAACGATGTCCCGGCGAAGGTAAACAGCTATCGCTTCATGTGGTGATAGTCTGCGTGTTTCTGGGGACGGGCGACACGCGCCCACAGATGTCGCTGATGCTGGCAGGAGATCCCGGAAGCGGCTGAGCCCACAAATAGATGGCGCCACAGCAGTAGCCGAAGCCACGGCCACCGCAGGTCCACTTGGCTACAACAACAAGCCACCGAACCAGGCCGGCGCTTCTCGAGTAGCCACTTGAGAAAACAGGCCGCCTGTGCCATTTCCTGATCCCTCTGCGTCTCTGTCGAGTAAACCGTAATAACTCACTAAGTATTAGCTACTTATTAACAATAACTGGAAAGCATATTCATTCTTATGAAATTTGCTGTAAGTAACACAATACTTCACTCAGCTCTCAATAATTTATTCAAGTGTCAATGAAGATGAAGTAATCAGTTAGTCATTTATTTGTTCCATTCCTGATCGTCGTTTCCGTTTTCACTCTTGTCTATTTCTGTCTTTTGTCAGCTGTCTTCTTTATTTCAGCATATCTGCTGATTCCAACATCCTTGATGACCAGCCTTTTTTACTCTTATATCGGCTTGCTTCTGTTATTCTCTCCCTCTGTCATCCCTTTCACCAATGTTCTAAGCAACACTTCATGTCGTAATGGGTACCCAACCATCCTTGCTCTTTGTTTCATTTTTCACTACTTGAAGAATATAGTGAAGCTTCCAGTAGTGGAGGAATAAACTAAGTCGAACATATTAATGCAGTGATAAGAGAGTTGACTCAAATTTACAAATAATTAGGCGATATAACCCCACTTACCAATATGATTTTGCACCCTGTCTGGCCAGCATTAATGCACTGCAATAATTCGATTTGTCCACGCATCAAAAAAAGTTTTGCATCACCTCGATTCCGAGAGTTCCGGAACCTGTGCAGAAAATTGAAGTAGAGATCAACATAAACATAATTTCCGTCCTTTTTATTGCTCATGAAAATCACACATTGCATATTGTACCACCACACAGCGAGACCTTCAGAGATGATGGTCCAGACTGCTGTACACACGGGTAGCTCTGCTAACCAGTAGCATGCCGGTATTCGTCGTGGCATACTATCCACAAGTTCATCAAGATACTGTTGGTCCAGATCGTACCACTCCTCAACCGCGGTTCGGCGTAGGTGCCTCAGAGTGGTTGGTGGGTCACATAAACAGCCCTTTACAATCTATCCCTGGCATGTTCCATAGGATTCATGAGTGGCCACTTTAGTCGAGCGATTTCGTTATCCTGAAGGAAGACATTCACAAGATGTGCACGATGGGGGCGCGAATTACCGTCCATGAGGACGAATGCCTCGCAATATGCTCCCGATATGGTTGCACTATCGGTCGGAGGATGGCATTCACGTATCGTACAGCCGTTACGGCACTTTCGATGACCACCAGCGGCATACGACGGCCCTACATAATGCCACCCCAAAATAGCAGGGAACCTCCACCTTCCTGCACTCAGTGGACAGTGTGTTTAAGGCGTTCAGCCTGACCGAATGGTCTCCAAACACGTCTCCGACGATTATCTGACTGAAGGCATATGCGACACTCATTGGTGAAGAGAAGTTGAACGGTCAATTCGGCATGTTGTTGGGACCATCTCTATCGCGCTGCCTTATGTCGTGGTTGCAAAGATGGACCTCGCCATGGACGTCGGGAGTGAAATTGTGCATCATGCACCATAGTGCGCACAGTTTGAGTCATAACATGACGCCCTGTGGCTGCACGAAAAGCATTATTCAACATGGTGGCGTTGCTGTCAAGGTTCCTCCGAGCCATGATCCGTAGACTGCGGTCGTCCACTGCAATAGTAGGCCTTGGGTGGCCTGAGCGAGGCATGTCATCGACAGTTCCTGTCTCTCTGTATCTCCTCCATGTCCTAAAAACGTCGCTTTGGTGCACTCCGAGACTCCTGGACACTTCCCGTGTTGAGAACCCTTGCTGGCGCGAAGTAACCATGCGGTCGCGATGGAACCGCGGTATTGAGCGTCTAGGCAAGGTTGAACTACAGACAACACGAGCCGTGTACCTCCTTCCTGGTGGAATGACTGGAACTGATCGGCTGTCGGACCCCCTCCGTCTAATAGGCGCTGCTCATACATGGTTGTTAACGAATTCGGGTGGGTTTAGTGACATCTCTGAACAGTCAGTGGGACTGTGTCTGTGATACAATATCCAGTGAACGTCTATCTTCAAAAGTTCGGGGAACCGGGGGGACACAACACATTTTTTGATGTGTGTACATTCTTCTGAGGCAAGTATATTCACACCTGCCGTAACTGGGCCTTATCAGCTATACTGGCAATGAGACGCATTGACCTCCGAGCTGATCCCAGACATGTCCTATCAGGGACAGATCTGGGGATCTTGCTGGCCACAGGAATACTTCAAGGTCACTGTCCGTAGTGACACATGCTATATGTGGACGAGCACTGTCCTGTTGGAAAATGATCCTGGATGCTATTCTCATGAGAGGTATGAAGACGCAGGACGTCCGAAGCGTACTGTTCTCTCAGTAACTACCAGTCCATGACCTCAAGTCGTGCCTGGAGTAACGCCGCTGTGCCTCTCCCAAACATAGGAAGTACGGGACTTCTCCCTAGGTCGTCGCCATACTTGCTTAACATGGTCGTCCTGAATACTGCACAACTGCGATTCGTCGCTGAACACAGTGAGACGACACCCATCAGATGTCACGGTGTTGTGCAGTCTATGCGTATGACGGTAATTCTCTGGTGTGGCTGCTGCTAGTACCTGACCAATGATTCCGGACTATACAGTATTGCAGGTAGTCCATTGCTTGTTCTTGGATGGTAGGTGCAGTTCTGAAGGTGTTACCTTGTACTTGGTGCACAATTCGACGATCTTCCCTTGTGGTGGTCAGATGAGGTCGACTAGACCCTTGACAACGAGTATGCCTGCCGTCATGTTCCCACGCAGTTCAGCATCGGGACACTGTCACCCTCATATGCCTCACAGATCTGGATGTTTCACGATTCGATCATCCGCCGCAATGAGACCAACACTAAGCACTAACTGCACGAATACACTCTGGCTGTCGTTCTGCCTGTCAGTATGTTTATTGACACACCTGGTGATGATTACCAAGTATTTTTTTTTAAATGGCTCTGAGCACTATGGGACTTAACATCTATGGTCATCAGTCCCCTAGAACTTAGAACTACTAAAACCTAACTAACCTAAGGACATCACACAACACCCAGTCATCACGAGGCAGAGAAAGATTACCAAGTTTCATTCACTTCCGACCTTGTCTTCTGGATGCGTCGGTTTTGTATGAGACAGTGTATTCTTCATTCATTTTTCCTTGTCTCGCTGAAGATCGTCTTCATTTCTTACTTGATCAGTCCGATCTTCACCTACAGATCGTGTGTGTGAGTGGGGATGACGAGGGGGCGGGTGATTGTAATCGCTTTCCCTTATTCTAAGACTGTATGTTAACTGGGAAAAGTGTTATTACTACCCTCAACAACGATCCCCTTCTCCCTGTGTATGTAAGTCCTGCTTTAGATAGGAGATGTGAACAAGTTCGAAATGGTTTGCAGGCTGTCATGGACCACATCAAATACTGACGTCTGCTCACTATTACGTATCTTTTGCAGAATTTGAAATAAGTGTAGATGGGACAAATACCAGATAAGTGAATTCATTACCTCATACTATTGACGTTTAATAAATAAATCGCACTACGGATAACGCTTAAGTGAATATACATCAATGAAAATTACGCCAAGTGGGCCACTCAGCGTATTGTTAGACCTTCCACAGCTCTCTTATCCCACACTCATGCCATATTGATAATGGCGGTGAGGATGGCACAAAATGGCGGGAATGAGTGCAAGGTATGGTCTGCAAATCGAAGTGGGTGTCTCTCCCTTTTCGTTGTACACTTTCAACATTTATTTATTGGGAGATGCCATCCTTGGCGGGAAACAGATAATACTCTCTTATGTATATCGTTAACTACTGACATATTATTTTAACAGATTCCATTTGTGAGTTAACGAGCATTTCGCTCTCATTTAAGCATATGGCCGAAAGAGTCAGTCTTCAGGACTTAATAAACGAGCCCTGTCGTCCAGGACCGTGTGCCACAAAGAGCGCAGCTTCGCCACGAGATGGGGAAATTCACAGACGTCTATTGTGGTGAATGAGGCCTAAGCACTGTAGTGTGCGAGTGAAACAGACGAAACCCCGTAGAAGCTGTTTGTGGACAGGAGAGACGTAGTAGTGAGCCGGCCGCGGTGGCCGAGCGGTTCTAGGTGCTTTAGTCCGGAACCACGCGACTGCTAGGGTCGCAGGTTCGAATCCTTCCTCGGGCGTGGATGTCCTTAGGTTAGTTCGGTTTAAGTAGTTTTAAGTTCTAGGGGACTGATGACCTCAGATGTTAAGTCCCATAATGCTCAGAGCCATTTGAACCATTTTTGAACGTAGCAGTGTGAATTATAGCGGACCTAAGTTTGGCTACAAAGAGAAACATTTATGAAAACTGTAGTAATTCAGGCAATGATGTCACAGTAATTTTAATCTACCATCCTCCATAAATTTTCATGGTGATCCCAATAAAACTTGAAATTGATCATATCTATAATAGTTTAGGATTCATTTTTAAAGTGAAATTAATAAGTTTTGTAACAAAGACCTGAATGCTAAAATCTGAACGCTTTGATCGATCTTAACGATCGACATTTCATAGAGAAGCGCGCCATTAAAATGACAAATGTTGTAAATATATGAACTCTGTAACTTGATTTGTTTAAAAGATATAGTAAATTTAAATTATCAGTTTTTTCAGTTAAGCATCGGATCATCATTTCCTCCACACACAAAAAAGACATTGAACGATGCCAGCATGACACCTTATTGAATTATTAGGTAACAGAATATTTGTTGTAAAGTTCAGTGCATAATAGTTACTTTTGTTCTTCATTTATTTGTCAGAAAGCATATTGGTGCAAGGCTGCTGGCCATGACATTCAAAGCTAAGAAGGGAAATGTATTGGTTTTATGTAAAAGTATTTAACGTTTGTTATGTAATTAATATTATTGTTACTTTATTTAGAACTTGAAGGTGGTCAAGCTTTGATAATTTGAATATGTTAAAATTTAAAATATTGTAGAATAAGCTGTAGCCAATCAGATGGACGGCTTCAGGAAAGGGAACTGCACTAGTCAATTGAGCGAGGATGTTCGGTGCGCGGGAAACGCGGCCGGGGACCGGCAGAGGGACAGTTCTGGTGGAGACGTGAAAGCGCACGGTCGGTCTTTAGGTAGCTAGAAAGTGAAACGACTTAGAAAATGTTGCGTTGTGTGGTATGCGGGACTTAATCTCTGAGCGGTGAGCAGCCGCGCGCCTCCTTTCTCGTAGTTTACGAGATTGTGAATCATCGAACAGTGTCAAATGGATATGCGTTCGAGTGTAATAGTAATTCTAATTACTACCACTTTCGCTATTAGTTTGCTTTCTGAATAAACATTATTCTAACCAAATTGCAACTGTTTGGCCTACATCATTTATGGGTCGTTAATTTAGCTCCTGATATTAATGTTGCTATATGTTATATTAACGTTGTATGTTTCGTACAATTTCGCAAACTTACCATCAGCCATTCAACTTAACCAAAGGGTCACAAGTGTCTAATTTGGAGCGTGTAATGCGACACGTGCGGTTCATCCCCTAGACGAGTTTGAGTCAAGACATTTAGACGGAGAAGAACCGCATGTGAGCCCGAACATCTTGTTGTTGTGGTCTTCAGTCCTGAGACTGGTTAGATGCAGCTCTCCATGCTACTCTATCCTGTGCAAGCTTCTTCATCTCCCAGTACCTACTGCAACCTACATCCTTCTGAATCTGCTTAGTGTATTGATCTCTTGGTCTCCCTCTACGATTTTTACCCTCCACGCTGCCCTCCAATGCTAAATTTGTGATCCCTTGATGCCTCAAAACATGTCCTACCAACCGATCCCTTCTTCTAGTCAAGTTGTGCCACAAACTTCTCCCCAATCCTATTCAATACCTCCTCATTAGTTACGTGATCTACCCACCCTATCTTCAGCATTCTTCTGTAGCACCACATTTCAAAAGCTTCTATTCTCTTCTTGTCCAAACTGGTTATCTTCCATGTTTCACTTCCATACATGGCTACACTCCATACAAATACTTTCAGAAACGACTTCCTGACACTTAAATCTATACTCGATGTTAACAAATTTCTCTTCTTCAGAAACGATTTCCTTGCCATTGCCAGTCTACATTTTATATCCTCTCTACTTCGACCATCATCAGTTATTTTACTCCCCAAATAGCAAAACTCCTTTACTACTTTAAGTGTCTCATTTCCTAATCTAATCCCCTCAGCATCACCCGATTTAATTTGACTACATTCCATTATCCTCGTTTTGCTTTTGTTGATGTTCATCTTATATCCTCCTTTCAAGACACTGTCCATTCCGTTCAACTGCTCTCCCAAGTCCTTTGCTGTCTCTGACAGAATTACAATGTCATCGGCGAACCTCAAAGTTTTTACTTCTTCTCCATGAATTTTAATACCTACTCCGAATTTTTCTTTTGTTTCCTTTACTGCTTGCTCAATATACAGATTGAATAACATCGGGGAGAGGCTACAACCCTGTCTCACTCCTTTCCCAACCACTGCTTCCCTTTCATACCCCTCGACTCTTATAACTGCCACCTGGTTTCTGTACAAATTGTAAATAGCCTTTCGCTCCCTGTATTTTACCCCTGCCACCTTCAGAATTTGAAAGAGAGTATTCCAGTTAACGTTGTCAAAAGCTTTCTCTAAGTCTACAAATGCTAGAAACGTAGGTTAGCCTTTCCTTAATCTTTCTTCTAAGATAAGTCGTAAGGTTAGTATTGCCTCACGTGTTCCAACATTTCTACGGAATCCAAACTGATCTTCCCCGAGGTCCGCTTCTACCAGTTTTTCCATTCGTCTGTAAAGAATTCGTGTTAGTATTTTGCAGCTGTGACTTATTAAACTGATAGTTCGGTAATTTTCACATCTGTCAACACCTGCTTTCTTTGGTATTGGAATTATTATATTCTTCTTGAAGTCTGTGGGTATTTCGCCTGTCTCATACATCTTGCTCACCAGATGGTAGAGTTTTGTCATGACTGGCTCTCCCAAGGCCATCAGTAGTTCTAATGGAATGTTGTCTACTCCCGGGGCCTTGTTTCGACTCAGGTCTTTCAGTGCTCTGTCAAACTCTTCACGCAGTATCTTATCTCCCATTTCATCTTCATCTACATCCTCTTCCATTTCCATAATATTGTCCTCAAGTACATCGCCCTTGTACAAACCCTCTATATACTCCTTCCACCTTTCTGCCTTCCCTTCTTTGCTTAGAACTGGGTTGCCATCTGAGCTCTTGATATTCATACAAGTGGTTCTCTTCTCTCCAAAGGTCTCTTTAATTTTCCTGTAGGCAGTATCTATCTTACCCCTAGTGAGACAAGCCTCTACATCCTTACATTTGTCCTCTAGCCATCCCTGCTTAGCCATTTTGCACTTTCTGTCGATCTCATTTTTGAGACGTTTGTATTCCCTTTTGCCTGCTTCATTCACTGCATTTTTATATTTTCTCCTTTCATCAATTAAATTCAATATTTCTTCTGTTACCCAAGGATTTCTATTAGCCCTCGTCTTTTTACCTACTTGATCCTCTGCTGCCTTCACTACTTCATCCCTCAGAGCTACCCATTCTTCTTCTACTGTATTTCTTTCCCCCATTCCTGTCAATTGTTCCCTTATGCTCTCCCTGAAATTCTCTACAACCTCTGGTTGTTTCAGTTTATCCAGGTCCCATCTCCTTAAATTCCCACCTTTTTGCAGTTTCTTCAGTTTCAATCTGCAGTTCATAACCAATAGATCGTGGTCAGAATCCACATCTGCCCCTGGAAATGTCTTACAATTTAAAACCTGGTTCCTAAATCTCTGTCTTACCATTATATAATCTATCTGATACCTATTAGTATCTCCAGGATTCTTCCAGGTATACAACCTTCTTTTATGATTCTTGAACCAAGTGTTAGCTATGATTAAGTTGTGCTCTGTGCAAAATTCTACAAGGCGGCTTCCTCTTTCATTTCTTCCCCCCAATCCCTATTCACCTACTATGTTTCCTTCTCTCCCTTTTCCTACTGACGAATTCCAGTCACCCATGACTATTAAATTTTCGTCTCCCTTCACAACCTGAATAATTTCTTTTATCTCGTCATACATTTCATCAATTTCTTCATCATCTGCAGAGCTAGTTGGCATATAAACTTGTACTACTGTAGTAGGCATGGGCTTTGTGTCTATCTTGGCCACAATAATGCGTTCACTATGCTGTTTGTAGTAGCTAACCCGGACTCCTATTTTTTTATTCATTATTAAACCTACTCCTGCATTACCCCTATTTGATTTTGTATTTATAACCCTGTAATCACCTGACCAAAAGTCTTGTTCCTCCTGCCACCGAACTTCACTAATTCCCACTATATCTAACTTTAACCTATCCATTTCCCATTTTAAATTTTCTAACCTACCTGCCCGATTAAGGGATCTGACATTCCACGCTCCGATCAGTAGAATGCCAGTTTTCTTTCTCCTGATAACGACGTCCTCTTGAGTAGTCCCCGCCCGGAGATCCGAATGGGTGACTATTTTACCTCCGGAATATTTTACCCAAGAGGACGCCATCATCATTTAATCATACAGTAAAGCTGCATGTCCTCGGGAAAAATTACGGCTGTAGTTTCCCCTTGCTTTCAGCCGTTCGCAGTACCAGCACAGCAAGGCCGTTTTGGTTAATGTTACAAGGCCAAATCAGTCAATCATCCAGACTGTTGCCCCTGCAACTACTGAAAAGGCTGCTGCCCCTCTCCAGGAACCACATGTTTGTCTGGCCTCTCAACAGATACCCCTCCGTTGTGGTTGCACCTACGGTACGGCCATCTGTATCGCTAAGGCACGCAAGCCTCCCCACCAACGGCAAGGTCCATGGTTCATGGGGGAACATCTTTAGGACGTTAATTCGCACGCTCTTCTCGGGAAACAACAGGCTTACTCGCTTTCTCCATAAAACAATCTGTAACGCGATGTTTTTATGCAGTAGGAAAGCGAAAATAATGTGCCGTGATTAAACATTCGCACATACTTAAATACTACCTCGCTATGGTCTTCTACATCCCAAAGAGTTTGAAGAAGAAAGGAATAGCGGAACAAGAATGTGGCCACCACTAATATTGAAGCATGCTATCCCCAAATTTGTCAGTTTACACAGGATATTAATCAAACCGTCAAAATATCATTGCTTTTGTCACAGTCCATAACAGGGCAGCGCGGGGTAGCCGAGCAGTCTTGGCGCCTTGTCACGGTCCGCGCGGCTCTCGCCGTCGGAGATTCGAGTCCTCCCTCGGACATGGATGTGTGTGTTGCCCTTAAGTTAGATTGAGTAGTGCTTAAGCTTAGGGACCGATGACCTCAGTAGTTTGGTCCCATAAGACCTTACGATATTTTTTTTCCCTAACAGGACAATTTCTTTCACATTCGCATACCCTTTTCTAATCTAAACAAAACTGAATAAGCAGTTCAGCAACACACTTAGCCCCCATAATAAAAATTCATGAGGAAGTTAATCAAGCCACACGCTGAGTTATATAAGTTAGGACTGTAGTCCCCAACCTCGATTGTATTCGGATGAAGCACGCTCTCTCCATAATTATTCTCTACGGACCCAGCGGCAGTAGGATCCACCACAAACAATAAGAATTCAATGTACTCACCCTGTATACGTGCTTGGTCTACAAATGATTTCATACATCAGTAAACACAGTTTCATTCTACATTCCACACGCAAATAATCTCAACTTATAATCTACATCAGTAAACACAGTTTCATTCTACATTCCACACGCAAATAATCTCAACTTATAATCTACACACGCAAGCCTTATCTGAATTCGGATCTAGCAAGCTCTGTCGACATTGTTGCGCAACTAGCGACCATGAGGTCCACTGGAGGCAGTGCATTTCCAAAGTACTCGCCATTTATTCGTGCTTACCCATTCAAAATAAATCACACGCGAATAATCCCAACTTACTTTTGCACTTCATTCGCATGTTAACTCAAGACTAGCACACGCATAGCAAGCCTGGCTGCGAAGCATGCTTTTTGTATAAGACAAGAGCGACTGCTTGATTAACTGGTCCCTACTCAATTTTTCTATGCAAGTAAATAACGGAAATCACCCACTCATTCATTCACAGTATTTCCTAAAGAGGAATGGATTAGTGTGTAATTCAACCTAAATATTCCGCATACGTTATCCTCGTTGTCAGCTAAACTAGCAGAGCACGTACCTGAAGTCAACTGCCCGTCTTCAGCGCCAACGCCCGAATGCCCAACACAGTACCAGCGACCAGTCCCACCTCCGCTAAGTTGTGGGTGGGATGGACTTTCTTCCAACCATAGCCTACCACACCTGCAGAACCGTGCACATTTTTGACCCCTCATTCCTGTTTTGCTATGCTTGGAAGAAAACACAAGTTGGCAACCGAATGGGACTGCACAGGCAGCATCTATGAAAGCCTCTAACATCTGAGCAGATGAAACATTCCATGCCATTCAACAGTCAGCCCAATCAAAAGAAAAATGAAGCACATAAATATAATCACGGAGACAATAAGGACATTTGAGGATTAGTGGGGGGGGGGGGGGGGTGTTCATTGAAAAATAAAGTACCACAGCTTGTCCATCTCTTCTTCATAATAACACTGTTCCGAAATTCAATGAAACTATGCACCTAAGTCACGACTTGCTGGTTTAACTAAAGTGGACGAAACTGAAAGGGGAAAAGGGGTACGCTTTCAAATTATCTCCTTTAAAACAACTTTTTAAATGGGTCCTAATAGTTTCATATTAGTCTTCCCCAACGTACATTCTCTACACCCATACAGAATACTGCTCCAAACGTAGCTAACCGAGACTTATTATACAGAACTTTTCGAAAGCATTCAATTAGAAATTTACAACAGAGTTGTAATAAACGCGGTTCGCTCCATGGCATCTGTACAACGAATCTTCTACCTAAAAGAGAAGAGTGCGAAGGTACATTTATTTAAAAAGGATGTCGTTACTATTGTGGACCAGAATGAGTTTGTTTTATGATACGACAATCGCCAACGAAATGCATCGTTAGCATGCTGAGTATTATAATCACCGGAACAGCAAAGCAGTAGTTGGAACAATGATAAAGATTAGAAATTCCAAAACTGCTTCCCTATTAAGATTTAAATTTACGGTCGTCTACATCACGGTGGTGCTGACAGATTTTAGTGACAAGTGAGCTCTTCACTTGAAAACTAGTAACCAGACAATGATAAACAGCACCCTGGCATACTCTCCTCCAGTTCACTGCTTTTACACCCAATAATTTGGCCGATCGTTAAAAAAGTAATACAGTTAATACAAACTACGAACAGGAACATCTCAATAAGGTACATATCAACACACAAACCTGATGATTTTTTTTTTTTAGCCAATACGGAGAAATTATAAGGAAGGTACAGTTACACTAATTCACTCTTAGAGACCATTTGAAATTGTTTCTACCTCACCAGACATCACATGACAACATTTCCGTCATATGGCATGTCATTTCCTCCATGTCATAAAAAAAGGAAGGAAAAAGAAAGAAAGAAGAGGCGGCAAGAAGGTATTGATTATGACAGAAATTGATAACTCTGACCTACATGTACAGACAAACAACTGAGTACAGTTTCACAGAAATTGGATGATTTATTCAAGAGAAAGAGCTTCACAAATTGAGCAAGTCAATAACGCGTTAATCCACCTCTGGTCCTTAAGTAAACAGTTGTTCGGTTTGGCATTGATTGATAAGAGTTGTTGGATGTCAACCTGAGAAATGTGCGGAATTCTGTCAAATTGATGAGGTAAATCGTCAAACACCCGAACTGATTGGAGGTTCCTGCCCATAATGCTCCTAGCGTTTTCAATTGGGTCCCTTTCTGACCAACATAGGGTTTGGCACGCATGAAGACAAGCAGTAGAAACCGTATGTGAACCGGCATTATCTTGCTGGATTGTAAGCCTAAGATGGCTGCCCATGGAGGGCAAGAAAATGGAACATAGAATATCGTCGACGTATCACTGTGCTGAAAGTGTGCCGCGGAGAACCACCAAAGGGGTCCCGCTGTGAACTGAAATGGGTTCCCAGACCATCACTCATGACTGAAGGGTTGAACGCGGATAACAACTTTGCTTTTTATCGTAAAAATAATATCTCTACTCTGCACTGATAGCTTTTACCATATGATTAAGCAACTTAGCTACCTTAACTCTAAGGTAAGCTCAGAGAAAGTGTTTCTGAGATATCGGAGGGTAAAAATATAGGGGAATAAAAAAATCAGCAGAAACTTCACAAACATAAATTTACTTTACTTTGAGACAGACAGTGTTACGTCATTCGTACCGTGCAAAATGGAATACATAGGAAAAACAATGGAGACTGCAACAACTTTTGAAACGGAAAACATGGAGATACTTCAGTAGTCTTCTGAAAATAATTGCAGACAAAGGAGTACACAATACAACAGTTCCATGTTCAATATTTCCATTTCCATTCATGTAATGACTACATTTACCTACGTATTCACACATAGAACAATACATCATTGACTTCGCACTAGGCGTCATTTTCAGCAAACAGTTTTTGGCGTGTGTTTGCAATGCAAGAAATATGTTTGAAGAAAAGGTGCTGAATCGGAGGAATAAAAGGCATCAAATTCTTCTTCTTTGCATCCTTAACAGCACGTCGCTGCTTATAAAGACTGTCTTGCCCTGGCAGCTGCAGTGCTGGTCTTCCTTTATCTTTCTTTGCCAAATTAATTTCATGGTACTGTACGTCAGGATGCAGGTTGTTTTTGATATTCAAGTGAATATGCACATGCCTTTTCCGTACATCAACTAATCAGTGTCTAGCCAGTTCACATTGTGACCATCAACTGTTTTATTCCGTTCTACAATGGTTGCTTCTGGTTTCTTTGTGGGTAAAAAGGTCAGTATGCATCATATGAGCTATTTTAAATGGATTTTGTTTCTTTGATTCTTTCGCAGTGGTTATCCAGTCATCTGATTTGCTACACTTTGCTTCTATGAAGCCATAATCAGCATAATTTGGTAGGTACGAATGTCCTGACACAAGAAGTTTATGGTCTACAGTTTCTGTATACGCAGCAAATTCTTGTATAGTTCCTACAAAACAAGTGCCATTTTTGTGTTCTGGTTTTGTCCTAAACAGCTGTCGAAATATAAAACCACATGCTTGCAATGTTTTGCATATTCGTTGAGATGCTTCACTAGACAATTTGAAACGTCTTCTGATCCACTCCCCCCTTTCGTTTCATCCCACATGTACATTAAAATGTTATTTTCATTAAATGAATATATTACAAAGTAGTACACATACAGAATCCTCCTGTAGTCTATTTTGGAAACTGGAGTGCGTTCTATAGATCAAATGTCAGTACTTAAAAGTTATCTGAAATATTTGCTGCATCTAATTTCAAATTCTCGGTAATATGAGCAGCTTTTCTTAAGTGTACGTCCGTTTACTGCATCATTGACAGCAATATAACTTCATTCTGTTTCACTGAAATCTTGATGTTAATTTCATCATAGAAACTGCACTATTCTTTTGATAGTAGTTTGAAATGGAGATTAAATTTTGTTAAAGAAACATAAGAGAATTTCTCTTTTACTGGTGTTTTATGTTCATCACATTTCTGGACGTACATACAGCACATTTTGGCAAAGTATTTCTTTCAGAATTTTTGTTTCCTGTGTTATGACTGTGATAGGCAGGAAATAATTTGATATGTTGCACACATCCGTGTCGTCAGTTTTATTGCCTGGGGTCTTCTTGCTATGACAGTCAAGTACAACACAAAAGTCCGGCTGTGATATACAACGGTACAGTCGTCCATCGGATATCTGAAATGTGTTCAGAGTGAATGCTTTACAAGTCAGGATGCTTTGGTTTTGGTCCTCTAGGAAATACGTAAATGATGTTGATTTTAGATTTACAGAACCATTTCGCGTCCGTCTCCTTTGCACACTGAATGCTGGTACTGTTCACCGAAGATAAATATTTTGTTGAGAATAGTCACCTAGGTTCCAGAAAGATTCAAACAATTTCCTAGATTGCTCTTCGTTATTCTTGCAGAGTATTTTGATCGACATGTGCAAATTCAGTTGGTAGAGACCTGTCCTTTAATGAATTGTCCTTTTCTGGTTGTATGCTCTTGTCCAGTATTTCGGAGAGTTTTCCTTTTATTGGCCCTCCATATCTCCACATTCTGTGTGCGTTTTCTTTCTGTTTGCTTTAATAGTGACTGTTTTTTACGATTCACTCTCTGATCCCTATAACAAATAATGCATTAAAAATAGCTGTTACAAACACCAAAAGTAAAATTCTAGACAAATAAGAGCACTATACTGAATTTCAAAGCAGTTTATGTTTTTGTCAACCACATACACAAATGGTATAAGTGATAAAAACGTGACCTATGTTTCGCAGTACATTCTGAATTCCATTAGTTTAGCTTCATTTTCCTCTGAACAGTCGTCTCTGTCCATATTAATGATTATTTAGTGTGATGGAACAACAATATTTTGAACCATGGCATGAAATGTGGACTGGCTTCACTTGTCTGAAATGGTAAACAGCTGTTTCAGGTACCAAATAAAGTTCTGCCATCTGGAACCACACAGCTCAACTAGGGACTTCATTCACTAGTCTGAGGACAATATCCCGTAATACAGAGCGTACTACGCCTCTGTTCTCAAAACACAATTTTTGTGGGCTTCTACTCTAATCGCCTGATAAGTTACATTTCTGTTTTCTGTTGTGTAGTACATTTAGCTACCACCTCATGTAAGTGACGCATTATGGGCCACGCTATCTGAACTGTTTTATGTCACTGAAAGAAAAGGAGTACAAGCCGTCTCTCAATGTTCATGTAGCCCAATGTGATTCTTCAGCCTGTTGAATAGTCTCTTATACTGTAAACGTTATCACTTTGCGTGTCTTCAGTGACCTTGCCTGTCAATATCTCTGTAACGTAGGCTGTCTGATTTCAGTGCAACAAGCAGACCCATAAATATGATGTATTATAGGCACTGCCCATAGCTCTTGTCTTTTGTTAAGGCTTTAACATTTCTCTGGTCACATGTATGTATGAAAACTGAAATCGCATGAGTTTAATGGTGTTCATGTACTATCTGTTTTAAAAGTAACTACAGTTTAGCATTGCTTTTGCAGAATTATGACAGAAGGTTTGCTACTGTATTCAGTGGCCTAAAGGTGGTATAACGTAACACTGAAACCGATTGAAAATAAAAATAAGACCCATAAATACATCTGAAAGAGTTGTCACAAATACATAAAGATATAGTAACATCTGTAGTCCCATTAAAAAAAAATAAAAAAAACGCTTCTTGGAGCTGTGGTTTCCTCATACTTATTTACGCCTCCGATTCTGTGGTCGTATCCACATGTCATGATGTCATGAGTTGACGTCAGTAGAGAGAGGATGTTAAGATCCTCCCTTTCTACAGCGGTACATATACCTTCCTATTCTTCTGTTTTCGCTGGCCGCTCCGCAGCACGGCACACTGACTTTGTGACATGGTGAACACTGTTGCGGCCATGTCGTTCCCCTTGGTTTCGTCGCCGCAAGCTATGCAGCAGAACAAGTCCTTTTAATGCCCTGTGCGGGTGACAGGTGACGACTTGTCCACTCTGGACATCCCCATCCTCAGCTACCGCACGAACTCTGCCGATCATAAAGCATCTACTGCCTAACCAAAGCGACATTCCGGAATCTCTATCCGGCCCTGCGCTCCCAATTAACAACACACTGAACTCTAACACGCAAGTAACGTTCCAAGACAGTCTTAATATACATGAACCAATTGATTAATTAGAGCAAGGAAAGCAAAATCAAGGTTGCTTGGAAGTGGTATTAAGGTGTGGTTACCCAGAATAAAATCTTTAAGATTTACAAAACAGAGGCATATTGCAAGATAATTTGGCGCTTTAACGTTAGTAATTTTGAAAGACACAAGCGATACAGACAGGGTGAATCAAAAAGAATCATCCGATTAAAAAAAATTATTATGCTGTTTGAGATACGTGCGTGAACAACGTACTGCTGGAAAGAGCAATCTCTCTAGCTTTACTTGGTTCCCGCTAGGTAGCAGTAACGTGCGCCCACTTCAGTGCTAATAAAAATGGTGTCGGGAAAACAGGAAGCGTTTTGTGTTCTACGTTTTGCGCAGTGTGGGTCAGTAATAAGGGTGTCGATCCTCCTACAGCATAGAGCATTAGACGATGGCGTGACAAGTTCCGAAAGACAGGTTGTTTGTGTAAAGGGAAATCTCTGGGCCGTCCCCGAGTGTCTGACACAAACGTCGAACGCAACCGCTATAGCTTCACAATGAGTTTGGAAATTTGTGGTAAGTTCCTATGGGACCAAACTGCTGAGGTCATCGTTCTGTAGACTTAGTCACTACTTAATCTAACTTAAACTAACTTCCGCTAAGGACGACACACACACGCACGCCCTAGGGAGGACTCGAACCTCCGACGGGGGAAGCCGCGCGAACCGTTGTAAGGCGCCTAAGACCGCGCGGATACACGGCGCGGCACAAGGAATCCGCAGAGATCCTTTTGCCGTGCAGCTCGACAGCTCAATATGCCTCCGATGTCCGTCTGGAGCGTGTTGCATCGACGTTTACACATGAAACCATACATAATTCAGTTACTGCAACACCCCCCCCCCCCCCCCTGCGCGAAGGTGACAAAAACAACAACGTGTGGCGTTCTGTAATTTCGTTCTTGGCAAGATGGAGGTGACAGTTTTCTTCCGCGCCTAGTTTTTAGTGACCAGGCAACATTCCGTTTAAATGGAAAGGTGAACCATTAAAATGTGAGAATGTGGGTACAGAACAAGCACATGAAATTGTATAACATGAGAGGGACTCTCCAGAATTTAATGTGTATCGTGCAGTTTCACGGGAGAAGGTGCATAGGCCTTTTTTCCCCGAGAACACTGTTACGGCAAGCACATATCTCGATATGCTTTAGAACTTTCTTTTCATACAGTTGGAGACTGATTCGAACAACTTGATTTACCAACGGGATGGGGCACCGCCACATTGGCATCTGGAAGTGCGGGATCTTTTAAATCAAAGGATCACTGAACGATGGATCGGTCGCACTGGACCAAATGATTCAGCCTTACATTACCAGCCTCCTGATCCCTGCAGCGTGGAGACAATTTGAATACCGCGTTGACATGTGCAGTGCTTCGCAAGGGGGTCATATTGAACACCTATGAAAAGGTATGAAGAAAAACTTTTTTAGTTTTTCGTTTATCAAAAAACAAAATTCATTGTACATGTATATTAGTTTCAGAAATATTGACATGTTTGACACATCCTGTACATGAAGTTAAACAAAATAATAAAAATCTTCTTTTCTTTCTTTTACATCAAATGCACTGGTAGTAAAATAACCTTTAAAGAGAACACGTGTAACAAATCCACATTATTTATCTCAGACTTTAACTCACTCGAATCTACATGCACTGAATTTATAGTCCATGATGACCTGATACAGTGTGAGGTTTTAATTTTAAGTAAAATTATGTTACAAAAAACAGGGCTCCTAAGATAAAATTTCGAAACAAATCTTAATCTCTGCTTTAAATTCAATCAGTATACAAAAGCAACAAATTTAATCCCCAATGACTTAAAAACCTGACGAAGTTAGATACGTGTTTTATTACACCAAACTTCTGTGATTTGTATAACTTTTATAAGGAAAACATACAATCAAGGGCAGAATCACCCTCTATAGAATAGAACCCAAGATTCTTCTGAGCGGAACCAGTCGCCGTGTCTCAGTTGAAGGGGGTAGTAGCTTGGCAGTGGTGATGACGTGAACGTTTTTGGTACTATAACACACCAAAATTTCAATTACACACAACAACGAACAGGTCTCTATACCACAGCATCTAAAAATAATAAGATAACCTCCAACGACACTTTAACTAGAACATTCAGAACTAGTAAGTACAATCAAACACACCTCTGTCAAAACCGGAAAAAATTTACACGTACTTCGACAAATCACAGCCCGTTGCCAAACGAATGTGAGTAAGCGTTCATAGACGCAGCTTCGTTTTGATTCAAGTTAATAATTAATCCGAACGGCTCACAGACACATGTGTCAGATCATCAAACGCTAGTACCAGTTTTGAGAATGAATACATGGTCCAAGTGGGCTGTATTCATATTACTACCTGTGCGATCGGCCAATGTCGTGCACGTGTCTTAAGCTTCCCGATTTATTTTATATTGTAATACATCGCTGTGTCACGATAATGCGAGTACGACCTGGAATTAACTAGCAATCACCAACCCACACCGTTTAGAGCATTAAACAGGAATCGTCACCAGAAGTAATGACTGAGGTGCAGTTCCACCGGTGCTATTCCAAGCCCTTACACAAGCTAAAGTGTAGAGTCCTAGGCCCTCAGGAACGTCTTGATCAGAAAATTTTCTTTGCAGAACCCCGCAGTGAAAGTACTGTCCCACACTAGGTGATCATTGGCCATCCACAATGTGCCGTGTCGATCCACTCCCGTTTTGAGTCCCAAAGCACAATCCTGAACGTTGTTGCTCTCCCTCTTGCGCAGTCGCGGCAGGTGTTATAGTTTCTCCCCACCACCTTTCTGCCTTCCCGTGTAAAGCGAGGAGCAGCGCATCAACTAAGGAGAGACCTTCGGGGTCAGAAGATAGATTCCAGCCGACCACGGCTCAGTACAGTTGGCTGCATTACACATACCGTGGAAAGTGTTAAGCTATTCCATGAGTGAATGGGCAATGAAGTTGTGGTTTGTATCTTTCCAACAACAGACTGTCCCAAAGTGACACAGGCGGACACCGTAACACAAGCTGTACAAAACACAGGTATTCTAAAGTCGGACATTCCAACATCAAGCACTCCAACTCGACTATTTTCAATTGAATTAACCTATGCGTCTTTGCGAAAAGTTGGAATTAGGTGTGAAGCATGAAAAAAGTGACCAAACAACCGAATGGATGAACTTCATGATCCAGTCTTAATCAGCATTTTTTATTATTCGAATATCCTTTCTCTACTGGCAGCATTTTAAAACATTGTTTCTATCAGCAAAATGCACTTATGTATGGTGGGAACTGTATAGGTGCCCCATAGAAGAGACGATAACGACTACCATTACCGAAAGGAAAAAAGCTTAACGAGGACGTCAACAGAATTAACGCCGACATTCCCCTCTGAAAATAATCTGCATCTCGCTGCTAAACTGGACATCTCTTTTGGTAGTGCTAACACACTGGTTCACCAGTTGGGGGTACTCAAACTTGTGTTCCCGCTGGGTTCCTCACAGTCCAACTGAAGACTCTATGAAGAGCAACGAAGGGCAGTGAAGGATGCTCTCCACGGGAAACAGTGCGTGGATGAGGGGCAGGTTATTGATCCAGCAAGACGTTGGCCCTGACGTCGACCGGTGGAGTGCTACCATGCAGACACACAGGCCCTCACAGTAAAGTGGCGTCAAGCCGTAGCATTGAATGGAGTTTACGTTAAGACAGGTTTTTGTAACCAAAAGAATAAGGAATAATCTGATCTATTGGAATCCTGACTGAAACCAACCTCCTTGCAGAAAAAAAATGCATTGCTTTACTTACTGAGCTCCCCTCGTACACGATTAGAGTTACAATTCTCTGTGGTGTTACCAGTCCTGCTACGATATATAACGGGAAATACGGCGCGTAAAAAGCGTCAGATGTTGAGTGATCGCTGTGATGGAAATGGAGATGCTAGGCACTCGTGTGAGGCAGCGTTATCAACACCTAACAGACTTTGAAAAGGGCCTAATAATGGGTCTCCATGTTGGACCGCATTCGAACATGGGAGCAGGCATAGTCGTCATCAAGGTTCCGGTCGACCACAAGGGGGGACAGCCGTATTGTGCATCAAGCATTTCGTATTACTTGATATCACTGCTGTTAGTGACTGAGGGAACCCTGATCGCTCAGCGGTACTTCATGGACATCTAGGACCCCCACGTTACCTCTCATGCAGTAGTGCGATGGTGTCATTTTTCAGTAGGACATTGCTCGTCCACACATGGCGCGTACCTCTCTGAACTGTCTGCATGATGTTGAAGTACTCCCACGACCAGTAAGATATCCAGTCTGTTGCCGACGCAACACGTATGGGAGTAATTCGGACGTCAACTCCGTCCCATTGCCTAATAATGGGTCTCCATGTTGGACCGCATTCGAACATGGGAGCAGGCATAGTCGTCATCAAGGTTCCGGTCGACCACAAGGGGGGACAGCCGTATTGTGCATCAAGCATTTCGTATTACTTGATATCACTGCTGTTAGTGACTGAGGGAACCCTGATCGCTCAGCGGTACTTCATGGACATCTAGGACCCCCACGTTACCTCTCATGCAGTAGTGCGATGGTGTCATTTTTCAGTAGGACATTGCTCGTCCACACATGGCGCGTACCTCTCTGAACTGTCTGCATGATGTTGAAGTACTCCCACGACCAGTAAGATATCCAGTCTGTTGCCGACGCAACACGTATGGGAGTAATTCGGACGTCAACTCCGTCCCATTGCCAGTATCCAGGATCCAGGATGTCAAGAATCAGTTGCAACAGTTGTGGACCAGCTTCACTTCATGATACTCTGAAACCGAATTAGTGCATGCATCCATGCCAATGGAGGTGCACCGTCATACTGATAAGTGGGTTCAAAAATGGTTCAAATGGCTCTGAGCACTATGGGACTCAACTGCTGAGGTCATTAGTCCCCTAGAACTTAGAACTAGTTAAACCTAACTAACCTAAGGACATCACACACATCCATGCCCGAGGCAGGATTCGAACCTGCGACCGTAGCGGTCCCGCGGTTCCACTGATAAGTGGGCTCATGCTCCCAAGTTCTTTGAAATTTGACTCAATCGTCTAATCACTATAGTAACGTCACATTTGCTCCCAGCCTGTGAAGTTTCTTTTTGGTTCCTCCTCTCCTTATGCGTGCTTCATGTCTTTTGTCATGCAGTGTATTTATTACCTCGATGAAATTACAGATCGATGTACAAATCCTTACTTGATTACAGGAACTAAGTCAGAGCCCTTAGTTTTCGCTTTCCTCCTCAATCTAAGACAATCTGTGCTCTACACAGACTAACACTCGCTCCCGACGCTCGAGAATGTTCTCGCCTGTCTTTCCAGAAATGTCGTTCAAGTTGGTCAAGACGGAGGACTCGTTTCTCCCAAAAAAAATTAGCGTATGGCATTGGTGGCCGGGAGACCTCTCGCGGGGCGGTTCGGCCGCCGCTACACAAGTTCTTTAACGACACTACGGCGACTTGCGAGTGAATGAGGATGTAATGATGATGAAAGACACACAATACCCAGTCATCTCGAGGCAGAGAAAGTCCCTGACCCCGCCGGGAATCGAACCCGGGACCCCGTGCGCGGGAAGCGAGAACGCTACCGCAAGACCACGAGCCGCGGACGTTTTTCCCAAGAAAACTACCTTTACATCTTTACCTCCTAAATTATTTTGATTTTCACTGTTAAATTAAGGTTCAAGTACTTGTAGCCTTAGAGTCCAAGAAGTGAAAACCCTACGGTATCTTTCATCCTTCTTTTACCTATTTTATCACAGTATTAGGTTTAGTGGTAGTTTCGTTCTCATGTGAGGTGTGGCTTCCTCTCTGAAAACCCCAAAATTCCTTCTCAACAGTATAAAATCGCCAATTCCTTAAAAAAATCAGATAATTAAAAACATCATATGAGGTACATTGACTGGCTAGGACAGTGCTCTGTTCTTTCATGACCACCTGTGCGCTAAGAGTATTAGGTTTTTAGAGAAACATATCATACAACGTTACAGATATTACGACATTCGTGATTAAAATTCTGCGAACAGCTATTTTTCCCAGTAGACCTTCAGTCCATAACTAATATATCTGCATCTATATCTATACTCTGCAAGCCACTTTGCTGTGTGTGAGATGCAGGGTACTTGGTGTACCATTGTCGCTTGCTCTCTTTCCGTTCGCGGAAAGAACGACTGTTGGTAAGCTTTCATGTGAACTCAAATGTAATTTCACGTTCATGGTGTTTCCGCGAGATATACGTACGAGGAAGCAAATATATCGGTTGACCCTTCTAGGAACGTACGCTTTCGAAATTTTAACGGTAAAGCTCGGCACGAGGCAGAACGCCTGTCTTGCAGAGTCTGTCATTGGATTTTCTGAGTATTCCTGTGATGCTTTCGCGTTTGCTGGATGAACCTGAAATGGAACGCGCTGCCCTAATTTGGATCATCTCTGTTTTCACTATTAATCCTCTCTGGTACGGATCCTTTGTGGGTGTACAACACTTCCCGACGATTCTTCCAATAAATATCAGTCTGGAACCTGCCTTACCTGCGATAAGTTTCATGCGGTCGTTGCCTTTTAAATCGCTCCGCACCCATACTGCCGATATCTAATGGATATGATGGCCCGATATTCCATACTTGAATATCACGGCCGGTGTTGTCTTCAGTTGAAACTTCCGGGCTGAGAGGCCGTGGTCGATGTATAAAATTTCTACCTGACTTTTCGTCTCCATCTGCGGGAGACATCTTCTGAGGTGGTGCGGCTATTGCCACTGAGGCTCCAGGTACTCTAGCAATTATAGACCGCATAGAGGGCACCACCATTCGAATGGTGGCTTTACCTTTCCTAAAGTCAAACTGATAGTCATCTAACACATCCACATTTTCTTCCAGTCTTCTGTATATTATTCTTGTGAGCAACTTGGATGCTTGACCTGTTAAGCTGATTGTGCGATAATTCTCTCACTTGTCAGCTCTTGCAGTCTTCGGAACTGTGTGGATGATATTTTTCCGAAAGTTAGGCGGTATTACGCCATATTCACACATTATACAACCACCATGAATAGTCGTTTTGTTGCAACTTCTCCAAATGATTTTAGAAATTATGATGGGATGTTATCTGTCCCTTCTGCCTTATTTGATCTTAAGTCCTCCAAAGCTGTCTTAAATTCTGATTCTAATACTGGATCGCCTACCTCTTCTAATCGACTCCCGTTTTCTTCCACTATCATACCGAAAAAATCTTACCCCTCACAGATGCCTTCAATGTGCTCTTTCCACCTATCCGCTCTCTCCTCTGCATTTAACGTGGAATTAATGTTACCGCCCTTGGTTTTGATTTCAACGACGATTATTTTGACTTTCCTGTATGCCGAGTCAGTCCTTCCAAAAGTCATTTCTTTTTCGATTTCTTCACATTTTTCATACAGCCATTTCATCTTAGCTTCCCTCCACTTCCTATTTATTTCGTTCCTCAGCGACTTGTGTTTCTGTATTCCTGAATTTTGCTGAACATTTTTGTACTTCCTTCTTTCATCGATCAACTGAAGTCTTACCCACGGTTTCTTCGCAGTTACCTTCTATGTAGGGAGTGTTTCACTTTCCAGTTTCTGTGATTGCCCTTTTTTAGAGATGTCCTGCCTATTGAGCTATTCCTTATTGCTGTCTCTATAGCCTTACAGAACTTCAAGCGTGTCTCGTCTTTCGTAGATACTTCCATATCCCATTTCTTTGCGTAGCGATTTTTCCTGACTAATCTCTTAAATTCCAGCGTACTCTTCATCACTTCTAAATTGTGCTCTGAGTCTATTTCTGCCCCTGGCTACGCCTTACAATCCAGGATCTGTTTTTGGAATCTCTGCCTGATTACGATGTAATCTAACTGAAATCTTCCAAGTACAGCTCCTCCTCTTGTTATTCCTGAACAGAGTATTCGCTATTACTAGCTGAAGTTTATTACAGATCTGCACCTTTTCTTCCGTAACCTTTGCTTCTATTACTTCCCCTTCAACTGTATGCCAGTCCTGCATCTTGCTTTATTTTCATCTTGCTTTATCTACTGTACAGCCCTTTCGGTACCCTCATATAAATTTCTTTATCTCTTCAACTTGCGGCGTTGGCACGTATGTCTGAACTATCGTTCTCGGTGATGCTTTGCAGTAGATTCAGATACGAACAACCCTATCCCTGAGCTGTTCATAGTAACACACTCTCTCTTACTTTTGTATCCATAACGAATCCAACTCCATTATACCATTTTTTTGCTGCTGTTGATATCCTATACTCATCTGACGAGAAATCCTTGTCTTCTTTCCATTTCACTTCGCTCACCCTGATGTATCTAGTTTGTTTCATTGCATTTCCCTGTTCAGATTTTCTAGCTTCCCTGCCACCTTCAAGCTTCTGACATTCCACGCCTCGACTTGTAGAACGTTATCCTTTCGTTGGTTATTCAATCTTTTTGTCGTGGTCACTTCTCTCTGGGGAGTCCCCTCCCATAGATCCGAATGGGGCATTCCCGACTCTCTTGCCAATGGAAAGATCATCGTGCCTCTTTTTCAATTGCAGTCCATATGTCCTCTGGATACTAGTTATTTGTCTTTAATGCAGTGGTTTCCATTGCCTTCTGCATCCTCATGCCGTTAATAATTGCTGATTCTTCCGCCTTTGGAGGCGGTTTCCCACCCCAAGGACAAGAGGGTGCTCTGAACCTCTGTCCGCTCTTTCGCCCTCTTGGCAAGGCCGTTGGCAGAATGAGTGTGACCTCTTATGTAGGAAGTCTTCGGCCGCCAGTGCTGATTAATATTACCTTTAGGTGAAGTCTAGTAATACAGTACAAGACAGCGGGGAATCGATTAACCGGACTAATTATTGCCATAAGTCATTTGGAAGACCGAAAATCCGGATAAATGAATGAAGCAAAGCGTTTTCTTATTATTAGCCCTAGAAAGATGACATAAATGGCTGGCGTATGGTAACTGTTAGGTACTTCGTCACATGATTACCTTTCCAGAATTAATACATAAAGCTAGAGGTTTATTACAAACAACAAAATCAAATTATACTTATTAAAGGCAACAAAAATTAAGGTTTATAAAGAGATTAGAGAGACGTCGTATGCACTTACATATTTTCTTAAAATTACTAAAATACTGCAAATACCTTGAAATACCTAACAAAAGTCATACAATACAGTCCACGTAGTTTAATTTTGTTTAAAATTTTGGCAATTGTCATTTTATGCAAACAATTTTATCTCCTCTTCGTTTTAATTGCAATACACTCATATTGATTTTTGAATCATCTGAAGGCTGTTTCCAGAGCTTGAAATGCTTCTTCATGAATTGATGCTGCATCGTTTCCTGCATCTACGTTTCCTTCTGTTTCATCTTCTTGCATTTTCTGCCGTTCGTTTGGATGCAATATATTTACAACAATTTCGACATTCACCATGATCTGGAAAATCTTAATCTTTACTGTCACAACTGAGCTATTCTTTCATATCATATTATCTTTAACCAGTAACATCACTCTCTTGCGCTTTGACATTATTAAGCACAGTCGCGACACATGGCAGCGATAGGCAACTGTCTAATTCAAATAACAATGAAACGCTAGGGACAGAGATCGTGCATGGTGCGGACGGACGGTGCCAGCGTGACATATCCATGCACTCACGGACAGGACTACAATTGTATTTGTTCGCAGCTGACAACTGGGATAACCGCGAATCCGTGTAACAGTTTCGGATAATCGAGTTTCCATTGTATGTGAGACGTGGTACTTACTGGAATTAAGGAAGATATGGAAGAAAGGACCCATCGATATAACTTTCTTTTCACATAACCTGTTTATTTAACAATATATAGCCATAAATTCTGTTTTTTTTTTACAAATGAACAAATTTGCAAAATTTTTTTTTACCTTAAACCTTGAGATGAATAAGCTTTACAAAAGAAATGAAAACAGCAAACAATATGACAATGATTACAAGACGGCTGGACCTGCAGCCAGCCCGTTATCGGGTGAAACAGCGGTGTTTACTGCCGCGCTGGACACAGTCTGTCTCATTAAATGCCCTCCTGCAACACACGGAAACTATATAAGTACATCTGATAACAAGAGTGATTCAATTACGCAGAACAAATGACTTAACTTTTAATTTGAAAGCTGAATGTCGAAAGGTTCGGGGTTAAGATGCTCACCTATGCTTAAATGTTAAACAGATTAGGAAACAATATGACAATGATAAGGCTTACTTCAAAGCAACCAACCTCTTAATTTCAATCGGCAGCCGAAGTGCGACTGGATCCCAACCCGTCCCTTTTGAGAATCTTATTTTGACTAAAGCCCTGGTGACAGTTTGCTGTTAATATTTTCAAAGTTAAACTGACTGTCAGTTATTAAGACCGCTCTGGAGGAACGTCTTAAAACATTACTTGTGGACACTTATTACAAGAGAAGTCACTCGGCGGAATCAAAAGATCCAGCTAAAAGACATCAATAATGACCCGGTCTTTCAAACATAGCAACGTACAGCTTAGTACAATAGATTGTTCAGATTATAACTAATGACTGATAATTGCAATTACAATCAAAGAATTGAACCAGTTAACAGCTGAATCTAATCACAATGAGAAATTTCAATAGCGAGAGACTTACCATAATAGGTGATCACGAGTTACATAAAATTAAGGAATTCTGCTACTGAAGCAGTGAAATAACTCATGATAGACGGAGCACGCGGACTTAAGACATCTACTACTATCAAACATATGTCTTATCTAGAGGAAGGAATTTATGAGAATGTACGGTTGGAACACAGCGTTGAATGAGAGTGAGACATGAACTGTGGGAAAACAGGAAAAGAGTAGAAGCATTTGACATGTGATGCTACAGGAGAATGTTAAAAATTAGGTTGATATGATAAAGTGAGGAATGAGGTGGTTCTTCGCAGAATCGGCGAGAAAAGGGATATATGCGAAACAGTGATAAGAAGGGTCATGGTGATTAGTTTTGATGTTATTTCCCTATTCACGTGTCTGCCTATTACAGAGTCTGTAGACTTGCTGTACCATCATGGATTTATTTAAACATACCCAGACGACATCGTGTTTTTCACATGGTGGAGAATGTTTCATCCAGACGGGAGGCGTCGCGATTGGGAGCCTATTAGCTCCGGTTGTGGCCTAACTCTTTATGGAGCATTCTGAGGACATCAACTTGTACACGGCTCGTGCGAAGCCTAGTTGTTTTTACCTCTACGTCGACGAGGCCTCACTGACAAAAATACAAGTAGTTCTTGGAACATATCTATATCATCCACGACCACACAATGTCCACGACGGAAGCAGAGGAGGACGCCGTTCCTGGTCGATCTTGTCCGCCGTAAATCCAGTGGGTGCGTCGGCCACAGCGTTTACCGCAAGCCCACCCATACGAATCGGTATCCGCACGCCACAAGGCACCAGAGCACAGAAACGGTGTGTTCTGAAGACCTTCGTACATCGATCTGAAAATGTCTCACAGCCGAAAACCTGCCGAGGGAACTTAGTCACCTCCGTAAAGACAAATGTCGCAAGTAGTTTCTGCAAAGCAGCGAAATCAGAAGACCTCCGAAGAAGACACGAAGAAGATTGCGTTTTCACGGTCTTCTGGCTCAATAACAGGGAAGATTATCCGGTTCTTGAAGAAACGTAAAATCAGTACAGTCTTCAGGCCCCCAGCAGAGATCAGACAACTAATGAACCTTGTGTAAGTTGATGAAGGCCTCAGAACACCGGGAATATACAAAATACCGTATGGGTGTGGGCAGGTTTTTATCGGTTAGACTGTCCATACCATCGAACAGCGTCGCGTAAAATATGAAAGGTCTTTCCGCCTACAATATCCGAAAAACTAGTCGTAGCGGAGCATCAGTGTGGGATCCGTACCAGATCGGGTTGACGGAGGAGATAGAGAAGATCCAAAGAAGAGCGGCGCGTTTCGTCACAGGGTTATTTGGTAACCGTGATAGCGTTACGGAGATGTTTAATAAACTCAGGTAGCAGACTCTGCAAGAGAGGCGCTCTGCATCGCGGTGTAGCTTGCTCGCCAGGTTTCGAGAGGGTGCGTTTCTGGATGAGGTATCGAGTATATTGCTTCCCCCTACTTATACCTCCCGAGGAGATCACGAATGTAAAATTAGAGAGATTAGAGCGCGCACGGAGGCTTTCAGACAGTCGTTCTTCCCGCGAACCATACGCGACTGGAACAGGAAAGGGAGGTAATGACAGTGGCACGTAAAGTGCCCTCCGCCACACACCGTTGGGTGGCTTGCGGAGTATGAATGTAGATGTAGATGAAAACGGACAGAAAATTGCATTCGACGATAGTTCTGTTATTAAACGGACCAACGGCTTCTGGGATAGCATAATATATGAAGGACTACAGATCAAAATTTCGGACGACAGCCTCAATAAAGGCAATGGATTGCAGCTGAGTACGGTCTGGGATCTCGTGATCGGGGAGGTGAAGCGGGTGCGGCGGTCGCGTCACTAAAACATTGCCATGCGAGGTTTGGAACTTAAATAGTGGCAACTATACAAAAGAGTTACATGTTTGCACTTGTTACTGTCCTTAAAGTAGTCACCAGCGTTGTGTAGAGCCCGTTGCCAGCGATGTGGAAGGCGTAGTATACCGTTAGCAGAGCCTGTTCTGTTGATGCTGCCAATTTAGCGGTCTACTGCCTGTCGAATCTCTGGAACAGTTCTGAAGCGAATGCGACGAAGCCAAAACTGAAACGCCAATCCAACGAATGGCATCATTGTGGGTCACCGTGAAAGTCGAAAGTGTGTCAGAGCCCCAGTATGGTGAAAGGTGTGGTGACTCCCGTGTACGACTGTGACGGTATTCTTCAAAATGGTTCAAATGGCTCTGAGCGCTATGGGACTCAACTTCTGAGGTCATTAGTCCCCTAGAACTTAGAACTAGTTAAAGCTAACTAACCTAAGGACATCACACACATCCATGCCCGAGGCAGGATTCGAACCTGCGACCGTAGCGGTCTCGCGGTTCTAGACTGCAGCGCCTAGAACCGACGGCCACTTCGGCCGGCGACGGTGTTGTCCTAACGCATTACGTTCCTCCAGGGAAGACCGTCAGTGCATAGTATTTCTGTTCGTTTTTGGAGTGTCACCTGCGACCAGCTTTGGGAAAGAAGCGGTGACACTTTGTGCGCGACCCACCCGTCATTTTGCACGACAATGCAAGCTGTGGCTCCTCTGTTCGGTCGATGGAGTGGGAAGTACTGTACCATCCACCATACTCCCCAGAGTTAAGTCCTTGAGACTTTGATTTGATTCCGAAGATGAAGGAACCACTTCGAGGCATTCGCTTCAGAACTGTTCCAGAGATTCGACAGGCAGTAGACCGCTAAATTGGCAGCATCAACAGAACAGGCTCTGCTAACGGTATACTACGCCTTCCACATCGCTGGCAACGGGTTCTACACAACGCTGGTGACTACTTTGAAGGACAGTAACAGGTGCAAACATGTAACCCATTTGTATCGGTCGTGAATAAATAGTTGCCACTATTTAAGTTCCAACCCTCGTATATGCCACGGGACTATGCACCAGTGACGTCACTGACGGCGGCGTGGCTATATCGGCACCGCAGCGGCATTCAGATGACAGTCAATCACTTGACAGTGAAAGAGGGGATATCTATCGAAAGCTTGCGGGCGGTCAACCACTTGTCGCAGCTTGAAATGCGAGAATATTTTATTAAATAAATAGACGACTTTTAGTATGTATGTCCGCCCCGATAGCTGAGTGGTCAGCGCGGCTCGGGTTCAATTCCCGGCTGGTAGGAGATTTTCTCCACTCAGGGACTGGGTGTTGTGTTGTCCTCATTATCATTTCATCACCATCAGTGGAAGGCAACGGGAAACCATCACTGGATTCACTTCCTTCGACGCTCATGTGGTGGACCTCTCTGACGAGGCTTCCCCCATGACAAGATCTATCGTAAGGCAGAACACAAAAGCAAAGTTTACTATGAATGCACTCTCACTTTCGTACAAACGACATAAACTGTTTCATACAGTTGTGTTTATTATGCATCATAACCTGCGACGATTGCCTGTAAAAGTCGAAACTTTTCAAATATCTCATATAAAAGCCCAAATCGCAATAAATCATGAATTACCATGAGACCTGAACCTGACGTGTAATCTATTAGTCGTCTATGCACTAGCAGTGCATACATCTTCGTATTCATTCTAGAGTAATTATAGGTATTTTTAAAAGTCAGTGGGTTTCAATGACGTTTGCTTGTTCACTGTCGCATATTCAATAAAGAGAGTTTAACGTAGATCTCTGTCTTTAACATTTATTGAATTTAGTTTGTCGTTAGCGATAAATGTTGTTGGTTTGCCGCCTACGTCGTACCCACTCCCACAGTGGCACTGTCAACATTCACTCTCTCGCTTTCAGCTATACCGTGCCCCACTGTCAACTTGGGCTTGTCACCTATCACGTAACTGACCCAAATACTCTCCTTATTATAAAAAATGAAGATTTATGTACTGAGCTTAAGTAGTCTACTTACAAGAACAGTTAAAATGGACCTCATAAAATAATGAAAAGGCGATACTTCTGTGAAGCAGATGACACAATACGGCCAAAATTCCGCCCGAAGTCCCGTCCAACGTGAGAGCATACTCTGTCTCCACTGCTCAAATTTCTATTTTCATCAAGGCTAAAATCTTAATTTCCTTTTTGGTAGTTGAGAGATCTGAAACTTTCAGGAGTGTAGGTTGTCCCATGGTATCTCTGGCGAACGCCCGAATGTCCGTCCCTTGCTGCCACGATATTTCGCTGCAAAGTCTCCTGGCCACCTTCAGGTATATAAACAAGGATGCACTGTTCCACAGAAAGCGTAGGACCATCAGCGTGGTGTTACGTACAGGGATTGTGCTTTGGTTCTCTATTATTGTTTTTAACAGTTTTGGCACTATCTTTGGTTTTAATTTCAGCTTCGTAACGACCTTCGCGTATGATGGCCCAACAATTTGCGGCGCGACCTTAATACCCTCGGCGTAAAGCGAAAAACTGAACACAATACTTGTCATTTGTTTTTGAGAGGAGCCAGATATGAACAATGAATTTAATGTGATGCTCAATCATGCGTAAAATTGCGTCCGCGCGCGCTAGTCGACAAACAGCAATTTCACGCCGGGTATTTTAACAGAGTTGACACAGTTACGAAAGCGAAGCTAAAATTGCTTCGAAGAGCACACAGTTACCTAGACCCGAGTGTGAAAGGCAATTGCCTGTAAATACAGCTGGTTATTGGCTGCACAAAGAAATCAGTCAGAACTAGTGTTCTGAAGTGTGGACGGGTCAACATGTCACTTTGTTTTCTCTAGTTTAAACTTTAACTTTTGAGTTAATAAAATGCAGTTACCCCGGGTTTCAATGCCCTGAAACTTTATCCGCTTCATATGAAATAAGGCTCATAAGTGAACAAATATAATTCGACTATATTTTAGATTTCGTTGTGAACTATTTTCTTAGCGCAAAGGAATAATTATAAAAAGAGCGTATAACATAAGCTAAATCAAGACAAAACTGAAACCGTAAATCTTACAACAGATCAAATGAATTTGCTCACTGTATGTGGAACTACACCTTACAGGTGCAGTTCGTATAATGCAAACGTGTCTGCACTCTGTATTTTGCAACACCCAATAAATTGAAAAGATTTCAGGTAGCGTGATAGCAAAATGTTAAAGTCTCCATCACGTAACAGTTAGCAAAAAATATCCTACTCCGTCACGTAACAATTAGCAATACAGGAAAAAGGTTATAAGTTATGTTCTGTCTATCTACAGTTTTAATTACATACCATTAAACCAAGAACAGATTATGAAGATGACACAAGTGCTGTATAGAAGTTGTGCTACCTATTTTTCATATTACCTAGCAGCATTTACAATATGCCTCCTCCCATATGCTACTAGTATGTTGTAAATTGAAAACGGTACTGTTGTACGCTGAAGTGCTACAAACTGTAGATCTGCGAATAGGAATATAGGGAGAAAAGTTGCTGACTTGCGTTAATTCCTCTTCCATCGAGTCGTTTTATCACTGACGTTGGATTAGTGGAGTATGATTTGACTGATATTCTTTACCTGCAACCTGTATTTGGAATTGTAAAATATTTGGGAGCACCCATTCAAAGCAATCTAAAGTATAATGATTCCATAAAACGAAAGCGATGAACATCGATCCTATATTGACTACTTACTGATAAAATCACAAGAAGTTAGCTGAATTGATGGAGGGGGAGGGTTGATGGGGGAAGGGGAGGGGGGGGGCGGGTTATGAAAGTGCTCTGTACACAACACGAATAGGATGTTCTCGGTGATTCAACACAAGCAGAGTAATAGGACAGTAGAGGTGGGTCTCTTCGCCTATCTGTATGCAGTACAATACATTTACCCATGTCAAGATCCCTGTGAATCACACTTCCTCGGCGCGCGGGGTAGCCGCTCTGTCTGGGGCGCTTTGCCACGATTCGCGCTTCTCTCCCCGTCGGAGGTTCGAGTCCTCCCTCCGGCATATATATATATATATATATATATATATATATATATATATATATATATATATGTGTGTGTGTGTGTGTGTGTGTGTGTGTGTGTGTGTGTGTTGTCCTTAGCATAAGTTAGTTTAAGTTACATCAAGTAGTGTGTATGCATAGGGACCGATGATCTCAGCAGTTTGGTCCCATAGGGACATGCCACAAATTTCCAATTTTCATCCTTCCACTGCAGTTCACTATTAACCTCTGGACAACTTATTACAACGTTGTTGTTGTTGTTGTGGTCTTCAGTCCTGAGATTGGTTTGATGCAGCTCTCCATGCTACTCTATCCTGTGCAAGCTTCTTCATCTCCCAGTACCTACATTCGGGAGGACGACGGTTCAATCCCGTCTCCAGCCATCCTGATTTAGGTTTTCCGTGATTTCCCTAAATCGTTTCAGGCAAATGCCGGGATGGTTCCTTTGAAAGGGCACGGCCGATTTCCTTCCCCATCCTTCCCTAACCCGAGCTTGCGCTCCGTCTCTAATGACCTCGTTGTCGACGGGACGTTAAACAACACTAACCTAACCTAACCCAGTACCTACTGCAGCCTACATCCTTCTGAATCTGCTTAGTGGATTCATCTTTTGGTCTTCCTCTACTATTTTTACCCTCCACGCTGCCCTCCAATACTAACTTGGTGATCCCTTGATGCCTTAGAACATGTCCTACCAACCGATCCCTTCTTCTAGTCAAGTTGTGCCACAAACTTCTCTTCTCCCCAATCCTATTCAATACCTCCTCATTAGTTACGTGATCTACCCACCTTATCTTCAGCATTCTTCTGTAGCACCACATTTCGAAATTTTCTATTCTCTTCTTGTCCAAACTATTTGTCGTCCATGTTTCACTTCCATACATGGCTACACTCCATACAAATACTTTCAGAAACGACTTCCTGACATTTAAATCTATACTCGAAGTTAACAAATTTCTCTTCTTCAGAAACGCTTTCCTTCCCATTGCCAGTCTACATTTTATATCCTCTCTACTTCGAACATCATCAGTTATTTTGCTCCCCAAATACCAAAACTCATTTACTACTTTAAGTGTCTCATTTCCTAATTTAATTCCCTCAGCATCACCCGATTTAATTCGACTGCATTCCATTATCCTCGTTTTGCTTTTGTTGATGTTCATCTTATATTCTCCTTTCAAGACACTGTCCATTCCGTTCAACTGCTCTTCCAAGTCCTTTGCTGCCTCTGACAGAATTACACTGTCATCGGCGAACCTCAAAGTTTTTACTTCTTCTCCATCGATTTTAATACCTACTCCGAACTTTTCTTTTGTTTCCTTTACTTCTTGCTCAATATACAGATTGAATAACATCGGGGATAGGCTACAACCCTTCCCAACCACGGCTTCCCTTTCATGCCCCTCGACTCTTATAACTGCCATCTGGTTTCTGTACAAATTGTAAATAGCCTTTCGCTCCCTGTAAAAATACAGGGAGAATTTGAAAGAGAGTATTCCAGTCAACATTGTCAAAAGCTTTGTCTACGAGTACAAATGCTAGAAACGTAGGTTTGCCTTTCCTTAATCTATCTTCTAAGATAAGTCGTAGGGTCAGTATTGCCTCACGTGCTCCAGTATTTCTGCGGAATCCAAACTGATCTTCCCCAATGTCGGCTTCTACAAGTTTTTCCATTCGTCTGTAAAGAACTCGCGTTAGTATTTTGCAGCCGTGACTTATTAAACTGATAGTTCGGTAATTTTCACATCTGTCAACGCCTGCTTTCTTTGGAATTTGAATTATTATATTCTTCTTTAAGTCTGAGGGTAGTTCGCCTGTCTCACACATCTTGCTCACCAGATGGTAGAGTTTTGTAACGACTGGCTCTCCCAAGGCTGTCAGTAGTTCTAATGGAATGTTGTCAACTCCCGGGGCCTTGTTTCGACTCAGGTCTTTCAGTGCTTTGTCAAACTCTTCACGCAATATCATATCTCCCATTTCATCTTGATCTACATCCTCTTCCATTTCCATAATATTGTCCTTCAGTACATCGCCCTTGTATAGACCCTCCATATACTCCTTCTACCTTTCCGCAACGCAAAACTCAAAAATCAAGTTGCATTCACTCTTGGCGTTAGAGTCCATCAAATGAAGATCGGCGTGAACTACAGGAGTTCCTAGTTGAGATAGGTTACCCGACTTCTACACTGTATCGCATTTAATGCCTAAAGAATCAAATGCTATAAACGACACTCAGGTTTAACACTCTTCAATGTATGCACTGATAACCATTACCCTCTAATCACATAGAAATAATCTCCTACTTTATTGATCGGACGGAATTGGTATCCTTCTTGATACTGCAACCAGTTGTTTATTGTATTTTATGTAGGAGTCGCTTAAGAATATAATCCGAACAATGGATCAGCTTAAGCGTATAATCTGGTCCTGTGATCATGACGTCACAACCGGTTACTACACCAAATTTCAGAACATATATTGACACTGCTGATAAAATCGTGTTATATGATTGACTGGTCAGAGCTGTTTACGATGTGTGATAGGAGCTGTTGACTTCACTGATCCCTTGGAGTATTTACTGCTCTAACGATACAGACAACAGGAGTACACACACTGATGCGACAAAAGTCATAGACCAGTTATATTCAAGTATAGATATGGCGATAATATGGCGTACACAATGTATAAAAGGGCAGTGCGTTAGTGAAACTGTCATACGTACTCAGAGGACTCTTGAGAAAAGGCTTCTGACGTGAATATTGCCGCACGATGGTAATTAACAGACTTTGAACGTGGAACTGTAGTTGGAGCGAGACGCATGAAACATTCCATTTCGGAAATCGTTAGGGTATTCAATATCCCGAGGACCACAATGACAAGAGTGTGCTGAGAATACCACATTTCTTCTCACGAAGGACAACGCAGTGGTCTACGGTCTTCACTTAACGAACTAGAGCAGCAGCGTTGGCGTAGAATTGTTAGTGTTAACAGCCAAGCAGCACTGGATGAAATAACGGCAGAAATGAGTGTGGGACGTACGGCGGACGTATCCATTAGGGCAGTACGGCGAAATTTGTCATTAATGGGCTGTAGCAGCTGACAATCGAAGCGAGTGCCTTTGCTGACAGCACGACATCGCCTGCAGCGCCTCTCCTGGGCTCGTGACCATGTCTGTAGAACCCTTGACGACTGGAAAACCGCAGCCTGGTCAGACGACTATCGACTTCAGTTGGTAAGAGATGGCGGTAGGGTTCGAATGTTAAACAGACTCCACGAAGCTGTGGGCCCCAGGCTCTTGAAAGCTGGGGTTGGCTCCATAATGGTGTGGGCCGTATTTGCATGGAATACAGTGGGTCTTCTGGTCCGTCTGAACAGATCATTGAATGGAAATGCTAATGCTAGGCTATTTGGACACCCTTTCCAGCCAGTCATGGACTTCATACTCCCAAACAAAAATGGAATTTTTGTAGATGACAAAGCCCAGAATTGTTCGCGATTGGTTTGAAGAACATTCTGGACAATTAGAGTGTATAATATGGCCACTGCGATCGCTCGGTATGAATCCCATCGAACATTATGGGATGTAATTTAGAGGTCAATTCGTTCACAAAATAGTGCACGGGCAACACATGCGCAATTATGGACAGCTATAGAGTCAACTTGGCTCAGTATTTCTGCAGTAGGCTTTCAGCGACTTCTTGAGTCCACGCCTGGTCGAATTAATTCACTATGCCGGTGAGAAGGAGTTCCAATACTATATTATGAGGTTTTCTATGAGTTTTATCACCTCAGTGTATGTGGAAATGGGTTGTAGTCCCACTTCCGATTTTCAAGTGCTGCTTTTCGTGGTGTTTTCTCGGCCTGTTATGTACTTCATACACCGTATAGCGGAGACCTTACTGATATAGCGCTGGACAAATAAGTGTACCTGGAAATGTGCTGCAGTGCCGCTGCGCTGTTGGTAATAAGCTGGCAGGGCCTGTAGCAGTCGTATCTGTCGTGGCAGATCTAAAACTAGAATTATTTATCACATGCGTGACGCTTTCCGGGAAATGATTCCGATTTTCAAGTGCGGCTATCGTCTGTTATTCGTGGTGTATTGCGCAAAAAATGCAGCTGGCTACGAGAAAGTAAGCACACTGAAAGTGATTGATAAATAATACATTGCCAGTGGAGCTGTAAGCTTGCCACTACTTACAGAGATACTTATCGATCAGGTCTTTCTCTTTTCGCTCCCAGCTTGCTGAAGACTGTCTATGATGAAACAGTTCCACAACAGTCCGCCCACTCCACATGTGTAGGAAATGGGAGATGGGAAAAGCGGCACAGTATTATTACTGAAGGACTATACAAATTTTATTATTCATTTCAGTTTTCGTTTGTTTTTCTCTTCATGGGTAACAAAATTTGGCAATACCTTGTAGGAACAAACGTTAGGTAATGTCTCGCACTATCCCATGTGAAACAGAAATGGCTCTGAGCACTATGGGACTTAACATCTATGGTCATCAGTCCCCTAGAACTTAGAACTACTTAAACCTAACTAACCTAAGGACAGCACACAACACCCAGCCATCACGAGGCAGAGAAAATCCCTGACCCCGCCGGGAATCGAACCCGGGAACCCGGGCGTGTGAAACAGAAATCATAGCTTACCATTTTGTATGTAAACAAAAGTCATTTAACGCTAAATAAAAGAAAACATGGTCTGCATTACGCTGTAATTTAGAAGATCTGTTTTTGTATCGTGTGATTAGCTAATTTCGACGACTTGTCATTTTTCAAGCAGATGTGTACTATTATGTATTACGTTTTGTAACTGTCAAATTATTTTTCACTACACGTAAAACATAAATTGACTGTTACGGCATGTAATACAGTAATGAAGTCAATATAAAGGCAATCACGACGAAATTAAATAGTTTCTTTCATCAGACGAGTAACAAAATAATGTTTTTGCATTTTCTGGATGGAAATGGATATAAAGGCACTCTGTACTGTTGTGTTATTGCTTTATTTGTACTTTTTCCAGTCTGCGTTCTTCCCATTTGCCTTAGTAATTACCTTCGGCGTTAATTTCGTCAGGGTTTGTAATAGTTGTAGTGAAATTGTCGTCCACTCTTTTTTCAGCTCACATACGGCATCGAAATGCCTTGAGTGGGGATATACACGCCTTGCAAGTACACAAGAAAGGGTTCAAATGGCTCTGAGCACTATGGGACTTAACATCTGTGGTCATCAGTCCTCTAGAACTTAGAACTACTTAAACCTAACTAACCTAAGGACGTCACACATCCATGCCCGAGGCAGGATTCGAACCAGCGACCGTAGCGGTCGCGCGGTTCCAGACGGAAGCGCCTAGAGCCGCTCGGTCACCCTGGCCGGCTGCAAGTACTGCTCAAAGGTTTTCTACGGGACTCAAATCCGAATTTTGTACAGGCCAGGGCAAGACTTCGATATCTTTATCATCAAGCTACTTGTTGGCTGTAGCGGAAATAAGCACAGATACATTACCCTTTCGTTCCCCAGGTTCTCATACAATCCAGTCAGTTCTATCTAGCATCTCAGTGTACATGTTAGAGTTCATTCTAGTACATGATTTACCTTTAGCACAAAAGGCTCTCAATATTGTAACATTTCCATCACCACAATTTCTGCACATTCTTAACGGCTATTCGGTTTTCAGATCATGCCAATAATACCAAAATCAATCGGACCCGTCTAAACTGGACTTCTTCCCATTACTGTCACTTTATCCCATTCTTAAGTACATCACATATGTTTTTCGAAAAACTCCAATGTTGCGTTTTTATATTTGGGTGTTAGAGCAGGGCCGGCCGCGGTGGTCTCGCGGTTCTAGGCGCGCAGTCAGGAACCGTGCGACTGCTACGGTCGCAGGTTCGAATCCTGCCTCGGGCATGGATGTGTGTGATGTCCTTAGGTTAGTTAGGTTTAAGTAGTTCTAAGTTCTAGGGGACTGATGACCACAGCAGTTGAGTCCCATAGTGCTCAGAGCCATTTGAACCATTTTTTTTGTTAGAGCAGGTTTCTGCAGTTGTTTCCTGTATGCGAGATCTTGTAATTTGATAAAATCTGTCGCGCACCTCTGGCATTTACTGGCAATTGTAAATCAGCAACAAGTTGAGAAAAACAAAGGTTTTTGGTCCTTACTTTGCGCAGAAGTAACCGCTTCGATGCCTCAGATAATTTTCTACATTGCCTATATTTTCCGTTCTGTCCATATCGTGCATCCATTCTAACGAAATTGTCAATAGTTGCACTTAAACGGTCCAACTTCATTGCGATTTGACCATTAGAGTACCCCATTTCTTTGGGCGCACCGATTTTTGCTGTTTCATCACATAACTGTTTTCCACGTGGATTGTCACAATCGTGGTTTATGTACGGACTGTCACTAATGGCGTCTGTATCCTATCTGCAGTAATAGCCCGCATGCACATACTAATACAGCACAGAGGTGACTGCCTTTATACTGCCCCACTATCCACCAACTGAATCATGGATATCTTGTGAAATGTTGCATTGCTCACATCAAAAGCGATAACGTTTGATTGTACTTGTCTGTATATTGGCTCTCATACTACAGCACATCCACTGTGCACAACAATTCCAACGGACAATTTGAATTTTCCTACAAATATTCATGATTTTATACTGATTTCCACTTCTGTGTTAGGAACCGTTTCGCGATCGATAGCTCGCGCCACTCCTGCTGTAACACAATCTTTGGCGGGAAGGGGCGTGGCATGTTTGCCGCGAGTGCCGTGATTCCGGTTGAAGCACTGTGCGAAGGAGCACGAACAGCGCAGGTCTGCGGGGCGACGGGCCAGCTATTTGTTCTACCGCCCTGGTGACTTCCAAGTTGTTCCGGCTGAGCATCTTCCGGACACGAGGGACCTGCACGGGAAATGGGAGTGGACGCATCGTTCCTTTGGTTGACCAGGTCTGGAGGTGAGCGGTGGGTCGTCGTTAACCACACATCCTCTGGCGGCTCCAAGTTTTTCACCGTTTGTCGCTGCAGCGGCTCCGGATGCTCGGTGGGCTACTTTCAGTTCATTGCTTCGGTGACGAGACCACGCGGTGTTCGTGAAGACTGATCTCGCTGTTCGCTGTGAGGGTGATAATTGTGACTGGTTGGCTTCCTGCACCTGTTTGTGCCCTGCTGTTTATATATCGGATTCGGTTCAGCCTTCTGTTGGCGTTGTTCTCCGTTCTTGTGTCTGGACAAACGATTTGAGGAGCGTGTCGCTCGTATCAAAACATAATAGCTTCCATTTGGTGTGTGTGTGTGTGTGTGACTTTCACACGACTAGACCCTGCACCCTCGATAGCCGCATCAAAAATGGTTCAAATGGCTCTGAGCACTATGGGACTTAACTTCTGAGGTCATCAGTCTCTAGAACTTAGAACTACTTAAACCTAACTAACCTAAGGACATCACACACATCCATGCCCGAGGCAGGATTCGAACCTGCGACCGTAGCGGTCGCGCGGTTCCAGACTGTAGCGCCTAGAACCGCTCGGCCACTCCGCATCCATGGCCGCCTCCACGTATCAGATGAGACCGTCCAGCAGATATACCAAGTTTACATTGACTTTCTTTCCAGCCCTGAATGCTATCTTCTTAAGGGACTCCATAACGCGCCGAACACTGGAGCTCCCGATAACTAGTAAACCCCTCCCCTCCGTGTGGCTGCTCGGACCCTGCTGGGGGAACGGCCACTTGCTCCATCACAGGGCAAGTAGGCGATGCCAGACGCCCAGCCTCCACATTGCCCACCAGGTCGAGCGACAAGAAAGCGTTACCACCCGCCACTCACCCTGCAGTGATAGCGGATCCACCACGTCAGATACACAAGGAGGGGCGTCGTCAGCAGAGCCCGTGGGCGAAACGAGCGACGCCAGATCCCACGCCACCGCTACACTCGATGCAGCAGCCTCAAGGCTGCTGATCATAGCCAAAACCACTTAAACTCTTCGCGAACTGCGACCAGCTCCTCATGCGTCCGCGCGCAACAGGCACACATCCTACCCGTCCTAGCAAGGATTAAACGAAGAAATGAATTACAAAGGAATTCGAAGCCATTTTGACTATTTTTCGAGTGTGATGGTCTCAAGAAATACAGTACTGGTCATTATAATTGCTGCACGGAGAAGAAATGGAGGTGATAAACGGGTATTCATTGGACAAATATATTATATTAGAACTGACATGTGATTACATTTTCACGCAATTTGGGTGCGTAGATCCTGAGAAATCAGTACCCAGAACAACCACATCTGGCCGTAATAACGGCCTTGATACGCCTGGGCATTCAGTCAAACAGAGCTTGGATGGCGTGTACAGGTACAGCTGCCCATGCAGCTTCAACACGATACCACAGTTCATCAAGATTAGTGACTGGCGTATTGTGACGAGCCAGTTGCTCGGCCACCATTGACCAGACGTTTTCAATTGGTGAGAGATCTGGAGAATGTGCTGCCCAGGGCAGAAGTCGAACATTTTCTGTATCCAGAAAGGCCCGTACAGGACCTGCAACATGCGGTCGTGCATTATCCTTCTGAAATATAAGGTTTCGAAGGGATCGAATGAAGGGTAGAGCCACGGGTCGTAATACATCTTAAATATAACGTCCACTGTTCAAAGTGTCGTCAATGTGAACAAGAGGTGACCGAGACGTGTAACCAACAGCACGCCATACCATTACGCTGCGTGATACACCAGATGGCGATGACGAATACACGCTTCCAATGTGCGTTCACCGCGATGTCGCCAAACACGGATGCGACCATGCTGTAAACAGAACCTGGATTCATCCGAAAAAAATGATGTTTTGCCATTCGTGCACCCAGGTTCGGCGTTGAGTACACCATCGAAGGCGCTCCTGTTTGTGATGCAGCGTCAAGGATAACCGCAGCCATGGTCTCCGAGCTGATAGTCCATGCTGCTGCAAACATTGTCGAACTGTTCGTGCAGATAGTTGTTGTCTTGCAAACGTCCCCATCTGTTAACTCAGGGATCGAGACGTGGCTGCACGATCCGTTACAGCCATACGGATAAGATGCCTGTCATCTCGACTGCTAGTGATACGAGGCCGTTGGGATCCAGCACGGCGTTCCGTATTACCCTCCTGAACCAACCGATTCCATACTCTGCTAACAGTCATTGGATCTCGACCAACGCGAGCAGCAATGTCGCGATACGAGAAACCGCAATCGTGATAGGCTACAATCCGACCTCTATCAAAGTCGGAAACGTGATGGTACGCATTTCTCCTCCTTACACGAGGCATCACAACAACGTTTCACCAGGCAACACCGGTCAACTGTTGTTTGTGTATGAGAAATCGATTTGAAACTTTCCTCATGCCAGCACGTTGTAGGCGTCGCCAACGGCGCCAACCTTGTGTGAATGCTCTGATAAGCTAATCATTTGCATATCACAGCATCTTCTTCCTGTCGGTTAAATTTCGCTTCTGTAGCACGTCATCTTCATGGTGTAGCAATTTTGATGGCCAGTAGTGTATGTAAAGGTTTTTTTTAATTACCGCTACCTTTCAGAAACTTTGTCAACTATTGTATTACTTATTTATTTAGCGGCATGTTTCTAGGTAATACATCTACAGGCTAAATGGCATTACAAAGACAACTTTACAATAAGGCGTGGAAAAGTCATTGCAGATTAAAACTGTATGCCGGACCGTGACTCGAATCTCGAACATTTGCCGGTCTGGTTCACACTTCTTACTTTCAAGGCCTTTCAAATCAGCACACACTCTTCTGCAGAGTAAAAATGCATTCTGGTTTCCGTCTGATCTTGGTGAATCAGAGTGAGAAGGCTCACGTTACAGTACAAAAACACTCCAAAATATCACACAACGACCTCCAAACTGAAATACACCCTCCACACAACGGAAGTTAAACGCCGCATTGGATAGCCAGTGTATTCTACGGCTTTCGTCACTTGAAGGAGAAAATCGCGACTTGTAGGACTACACTACACATCCCCAGTCAGCTACTGTCCAATTCCTGTGTTGTTTGGCCCATTCAGGACATGAAGCTTTATGAGTCACTTTGCCTTTTGCGACTCTCTCGTCCTTGTTCTTACACTGTCTTGCAGGGCTGCTACTTGCGCTTGGTACATCATTCTTTCTAGACTCATTGGACGGTTTGCGGTTATACTTTAGCACATCAGGCAAGTGGTTATACACTGTAAAGAAAATAATTTAAAAGAGTAAAGTCCGTTACATTTCGAGTACGTGATTAGTGGTGACTCGCGTGAACAAGTCGGAGGCGATTTAAGGTGAAAAAATTATACAAATCAAGCAGTGGGGAAGGTAATTGTCAGACTGTGGTTTATTGGAACAGTGCTACAGTGAATAACGTTTACAAAATCATTCTTTGGTTGATACGTGGTTCATGTTCGTCGGTCCTGAATCAAGTACGCATTCAGAGAGGGGTTGTGGGAGGAAATTTCACCGTCCCCTGTTCGCAAACCAAAACTGTATCTGCCCGACAGACGTCCGAGGGGCCTTCGCTAAGTAATGCAACATTTTCTTCTGCAAGCAAGTCGGTTTTATTCAGGATTCCAAAAGACCATATTATTCCCCACTGTTTTGGCTGCGTAACCATATTTTTAACACAATTTTCGTTCTGTATGACAACTTTACGCCAACTTACTGGGAGAGCCTGTATGCCTGCATAGTAAGGAACTGTGCACGTAGCCAAGCGATTGTTTACACGGCACGAGAGCGTTACCGAAACAGGAGTATTTACAAGGAAGACAATTGGCACCGGAAAGACTATCAGAAATTCGAGAGCCTACGTACCAACATGCGTGATTCCTCCAACTAAATATGAGATTTAACGCGCACTCATGTAAAAACAGAGAGCTTCGGACGTACTCAGGACGTTACCGAAATACTTCATCCTCGGGCGCTGAACGTAAATGGAACAGGAAGACGGCATAATTATTCTGGAACACCATGCAGTGTGCGCTAAAAAAAGTACGGGGGCCGGAGGTGTGTACACGTAAATGTGTACGGGATATTGTCCTGCTATGCGTTTCAGTACTTTTGTCTGTGACATTCCTCTCCTCACACTGGTGATGATGTATTATATTAAACATTATCTGCAGAAGAGCCGGCCGAAGTGGCCGTGCGGTTAAATGCACTGCAGTCTGGAACCGCAAGACCGCTACGGTCGCAGGTTCGAATCCTGCCTCGGGCATGGATGTTTGTGATGTCCTTAGGTTAGTTAGGTTTAACTAGTTCTAAGTTCTAGGGGACTAATGACCTCAGCAGTTGAGTCCCATAGTGCTCAGAGCCATTTGAACCATTATCTGCAGAAGAGACAAATGTGACGTTACGCAAATAAATATAGCTTACATGATATTTAACAATGACTGTGCGTCTCATGAAATGTTCATTATTCAACAAAGTTGTGTACAAAGAGTGATGAACTAGATGCTAGAAAATGTAGATACACTTTCACACGGTAGAGAATGCGACTAATGTCAACTCATAGCGTTTAGTCTGTGTGTTTATCGACGATTTTGCAACATATATTTCGCTATTCTCATAAATTTCAAGACCTGTTTTTCACTTTCTTTACTTTTATTCGATTTGCCTACAGAGGAAGATGAATCGGTAGGAAGCTGCTCGGGGAGTGATAAAGTGCTGGATAAATTAAATAGTGCTGGATAAATTAAGTAGTATTTCCATAAATAACAATTTACTATCTCTTAAATCTTTTGCTAAAGCTCTTTGTAAATTTATGATAGCTACATCGAGAGGTGGCTGAAGGAGTGAACTGTAGTGGAAGATAAAGTCTTCTGGGTGGTCAGGCAGCATCATATTTGTTTTATATGCTCGTAGTTTCGATGCCTCTGTTGGGATGATGTCCAGGATCTTGTAGTGTCCACGGTTGACTGAACACTGAATATATACCAACAGCCACCCCTCGATGTCGCTATCCAAGATTTTCACAAAGAGCCTTAGCAAAAGGATTTGCCCTCAACAGCCGTGAAAAATTACGCTTAGTACCAGTCCTTTAGATTATTAATAAAGTTACAAGATTAGCTGTGACAACTACAAGAAATTGTAGCAGAAGATAACCTACCAACAGGACAGTGGAATTAAAAGAGACGCCTTGGGACAACTAAATTTAAACGTTCAATTAGGGAACTAACAGGTAATGGCTGTCTACAGTCAGCAGTACAGTAAACTACGTACAGTAAAGTGCTTACGTAAAATTAGTTGTCCAACGGTTTTACAAAGACATAAGGTACCTCCGTCCAATGTCTGATGAACCTCCTGCTCCTTTTCCTCCTCTTTTATTGAGTGAGCTCTGAACCTAGTTCCACTCGGAGCCACCAGACAGGACAATACATCAAGGCCTGCTTCCGAACTCTCTCTTGAATTGAGCACAATAATCATCATGAAATGACCGTTAGCTCCCCTGCAATAGACAAACTGCATTAATTCAAGTACCACTAAAACATGAAAAGATATGTACCAATGAGTGGGCAAAGTTTGGTGAGGGTAAGAGATATAAGCGCTAAGAATGTTTTACAGCAGTTCCTGGAGCATGCAGCTGCCTAGACAATATAAAAAAAAGCCGAGCTTGTACAGGCGCTGACAAGACACGTCACTCAGCAGTATGACAATAGAATGCCAAAATTACCAATGGTACATTTAATGACTAGCCAACGTTCGCCACAAGTAGCGAAACGTGCTCAAAACGACTGGAGATAGTCCAGTACAGAAACAAACGAACGCATAATGAGCCAGGGCAGCCATAAGCAGGATGTCTAGGGCCACAACACTTGTTTATTATATTCATAATTGCTGTCCGTTGCTGGAAATGGGCATTCACCATAAAAAAAAAACAAAGCCAAGGTTGCGTCTCCAAATGGCTGAATGTCTAAGAGTTCGAATTCCATTCGGCACCTCAGCACTACCAAAACACATCGCAAGCCAGGCTGCCGACATCTCGCGACGTTCAGCCAACAGGGATGTCAACACACCCACAACAACAGCATAACCTGAACCGCGCACAGTTCCGCCGCAAGACAAGATCCCCTAGTATGCTGCGCACGTCCATATACTGCCGAGCGGCGTCGCCTATGTGCCTTTGGCGGGAATGCACCTTCGGTTATCCAGCAACCGGTCAGAGACATTTCCTGTAATCGGCTTCTATCGATATGGAAGGAATGAGCTGGGCTCAGTAGACTAACGTATATCACCACAGTTTGTCAGAGCTAAGAGTCCGTCTAGGAGTGAGGACAACGCTGTGCCTCATTGCGTTTTAGTGACAAAACAATATACCTTGTTGGACATTCAGAGCAAATGAAAATTGAAGCAATCAGTATACGACGCGTTTGTAGAGATAAGTTCAAAGAAAGAAACTAGGGAAATGTCAAGGTAATAATGAGAATCATTCGTTGATAAAAATGACTGTACTCTTTTATTTCGTGAACGGGGTGAAGTATTATAACGATGTTTTCGGCAAATGACAGGGCACTTAGGGGCAAGTGGAACTGTTTTTTTGTTAATGCTTTTAATTCTTATGTAAAATGAGATCTTGAAACAGGTATTGCACTTTTTTTGTATACAGGGTGGTCCATTGATAGTGACCGGGCCAAATATCTCACGAAATAAGCATCAAACGAAAAAAACTAAAAGGAACGAAACTCGTCTAGCTTGAAGGGGGAAACCAGACGACGCTATGGTTGGCCCGCTAGATGCCGCTGCCATAGGTCAAACGGATATCAACTGCGTTTTTTAAATAGGAACCCCGATTTTTATTACATATTCGTCTAGTACGTAAAGAAGTATGAATGTTTTAGTTGGACCACTTTTTTCGCTTTGTGATAGATGGTGCTGTAATAGTCACAAACGTATAAATAAGTGGTATCACGTAAGATCCCGCCAGTGCGGGCGGTATTTGCTTCGTGATACACTACCCGTGTTAAAATGGACCGTTTACCAATTGTGGAAAAAGTTGATATCGTGTTGTATGGCTATTGTGATCAAAATGCCCGACGGGCGTTTGCTATGTATGCTGCCCGGTATCCTGGACGACATCATCCAAGTGTCCGGAACGTTCGCCGGATAGTTACGAAACAGGAAGTGTTCATCCACATGTGAAACGTCAACCACGACCTGCGACAAATGATGATGCCGAAGTAGGTGTTTCAGCTGCTGTCGCGCCTAATCCGCACATCAGTAGCAGACAAATTGCGCGAGAATCTGAAATCTGAAAACCGTCGGTGTTGAGAATGCTACATCAACATCGACTGCACCCGTACCATATTTCTATGCACCAGGAATTGCATGGCGACGACTTTGAACGTCGTCTACAGTTCTGCCACTGGACACAAGAGAAATTACGGGACGATGACAGATTTTTTGCACGCGTTCTATTTAGCGACGAAGCGTCATTCACCAACAGCGGTAACGTAAACCGGCATAATATGCACTATTGGGCAACGGAAAATCCACGATGGTTGCAACAGGTGAAACATCAGCAACCTTGGCGGGTTAATGTATGGTGTGGCATTATGGGAGGAAGGATAATTGGCCCCCATTTTATCGATGGCAATCTAAATGGTGCAATGTATGCTGATTTCCTACGTAATGTTCTACCTATGTTACTACAAGATGTTTCACTGCATGACAGAATGGCGATGTACTTCCAACATGATGGATGATCGGCACATAGGACGCGTGCGGTATTGAATAGCATATTTCATGACAGGTGGATTGGTCGTCGAATCACCATACCATGGCCCGTATTTTCACCGGATCTGACGTCCTCGGATTTCTTTCTGTGGGGAGAGTTGAAGGATATTTGCTATCGTGATCCACCGACAACGCCTGACAACATGCGTCAGCGCACTGTCAATGCATGTGCGAACATTACGGAAGGCGAACTACTCGTTGTCGAGAGGAATGTCGTTAAACGTATTGCCAAATGCATTGAGGTTGACGGACATAATTTTGAGCATTTATTGCATTAATGTGGTATTTACAGGTAATCACGTTGTAACCGAATGCGTTCTCAGAAATGATAATTTCACAAAGGTACATGTATGACATTGGAACAACGGAAATAAAATGTTCAAACGTACATACGTTCTGTATTTTAATTTAAAAAAACCTACCTGTTACCAACTGTTCTTCTAAAATGTGAGCCATATGTTTGTGACTATTACAGCGCCATCTATCACAAAGCGATAAGTGGTGCAACTAAAACATTCATATTTGTTTGCGTACTACACGAATATGTAATAAAAAATGGGAGTTTCTATTTTTAAAAAAGCCGTTGATATCCGTTTGACCTATGGCAGCGCCATCTAGCGGGACAACCATAGCTCCATCTGGTTCCCCCTTCAAGCTAGACGAGTTTCGTTCTCTGTAGTTTTTTCGTTTGATGCTTATTTCGTGAGATACTTGGCCCTGGTCACGATCAATGCAGCACCCTGTATAATCATACCGTAATTTCTTTCTAGTTTCACAACATACCGATAACTTTTTGATGAATTTGAAGCTAGACCCCTCAGAAGTTTCAGTATGAATAAACGGCAGCTTTACGAAAATACCGACTTTCCCACAAAATGACGTAAACAAGGCTGCAGCTCCGAATTTATACTCTTACGGCGCAGGTGCGGACCAAAGGTCAATTCAGACTGGTTGCCAAGGCACCATCACGTCAAGGTGTACTCAACTCGGATGGCTGTCCTCAGCTGCTTTTCGCGGGAATTGCGATCTTCCCAAATTTATTTTCATCTGTTTTTAAGTGCGAAATGCACACACGCAATGCGGTAGGTGAAGTGGATGCTGCAGTCCATATTTCTATGGAACTGACATTGTTCTGGACTCAGAGGTGGGAGAGTAGGAAGATTGAAGTGCAAAACAGTGGGTGGTTCCAAAAAAAGGCATTACATGTTACAGAATGAGAATGTCACACACTGCGCAAGGAACTAGAATAGGAGGGTTCTGGATTTTATAAATCTTTCAGAAGGCCGAAACACCAGGTTTTTCATTTCTTACGTCAAATTGCACCCAGAATTACTAAAAGGAATGCATTGTTACGAGCTGTCGACACGTAAAGCTAAAAACTGTTTTATTTAAGGTTTAGTTTAGTTGTCAGTATAGTGCAAATTTTTGTGCAATACTCGTATCTCCGTCAATATCTTTCTCTTCACGAGTTATAGGTTTTTTTTTTACATCTTGTATTTGGTTTTTAATAGTTCAAAGTGCCGTATTTGTACTGGGGTTACCTAGTGAAACCACACAAATATTGACGACTGATGCTTGCTAAACTGTTTCACACAAAATCAAGGAATAACTTAACAATAAATAAGCCTGCCACAAACACATATTTGAACAAACAACTTTAATCGGCCTAAATTACTTGACATATACTTCACAAAAAAGCTTTTTCCATTGTTGCAGTGTCTGAATGTTTCAGTCCATTTCCTTATGAGAAATTACAAATTCCTGACGAAATAAAATAAATCCACTTACTAATGAATCTGATTCTACCCACAGCTCTTTTTCACTTCAAGTTGGAAAGATATGCAGTCCATTACAATGCAAAATGTTAAATAGGTACCGGTATGCATAAAAATCCACTTCATAAATGTTGTATGCCGGCCGGGTGGCCGAGCCGTTCTAGGCGCTACAGTCTGGAACCGCGCAACCGCTACGGTCGCAGGTTCCAATCCTGCCTCGGGCATGGATGTGTGTGATGTCCTTAGGTTAGTTAGGTTTAAGTAGTTCTAAGTTCTAGGGGACAGATGACCTCAGAAGTTATGTCCCATAGTGCTCAGAGGCATTTGAACCATTTTGATTGTTGTAGAGGAAAATTAATTTTGCTCTCCCAGCGCAGTGGCCACGCGGTTTGAGGCGTCCTTTCACGGACTGCGCTACCCCTCCCGCCGAAGGTTCGAGTCCTTCCTCGGGCATGGTTGTGTGTGTGCTAATCTTAACATAAGTTAATTTAAGTAGTGTGTAAGTCTAGGAACCGGTGACCTAATCTGTTTGGTCCCTTAGAAATTCACACGCATTTGAACATTTTTGCTCGCTCATTTCGTTATTTCTACTGCTGCCTCACTGCTTCAGTTAATATTCCGTTATTTATCATAAAATTATATATTTTAACAAAATAAATAACGAAACAAAACAGTTTATAACAAATAACAAAAATAACGAACAACAAACTACTAATATCAGTCACAAAAACCACGACGAAATGAAACATGCCGATCCGCGCAAGGCAATGTATCGGGAGGAAATGAGTTTGGGGGACAAATGATCAACAGACGGATGACGTCAGGCGTCAAATATTTCTTCCCGAGAAACTTTAACGGTGACCTGACGTGACTTCAAGGGACAGCCAATGTGGATTCAGATATCTAGAATGTATTACAGAATGTTTTGACGGATTCCGGTAACAGCGATCGTGTGAGACACAACTCGCTTTATTTGTTCATGAGACCCAGAAAATATTAGATACAGGCTCCCAGGTAGATACCATTTTCCTTAACTTCCGGAAGGCGTTCGATACAGTTCCGCACTGTCGCCTGATAAACAAAGTAAGAGCCTACGGAATATCAGACCAGCTGTGTGGCTGGATTGAAGAGTTTTTAGCAAACAGAAAACAGCATGTTGTTCTCAATGGAGAGACGCCTACAGACGTTAAGGTAACCTCTGGCGTGCCACAGGGGAGTGTTTTGGGACCGTTGCTTTTCACAATATATATATATAAATGACCTAGTAGATAGTGTTGGAAGTTCCATGCGGCTTTTCACTGATGATGGTGTCGTATACAGAGAGGTTGCAGCTTTAAAAGTTGCAGCGAAATGCAGGAAGATCTGCAGCGGATAGGCACTTCGTGCAGGAAGTGGCAACTGACAACATAGGCAAATGTAATGTATTGCAAATACATAGAGAGAAGGATCCTTTACTGTATGATTAGATGATAGTGGAACAAACACTGGTAGCAGTTACTTCTGTAAAATATCTGGGAGTATGCGTACGGAACGATTTGAAGTGGAATGATCATATAAAATTAATTGTTGGTAAGGCGGGTGCCAGGTTGAGATTCGTTGGGAGAGTCCTGAGAAAATGTAGTCCATCAACAAAGGAGGTGACTTACAAAACAGTCGTTCGACCTATACTTGAGTATTGCTCAGCAGTGTGGGATCCGTACCAGATCGGGTTGACGGAGGAGATAGAGAAGATCCAAAGAAGAGCGGCGCGTTTCGTCACAGGGTTATTTGGTAACCGTGATAGCGTTACGGAGATGTTTAGCAAACCCAAGTGGCAGACTCTGCAAGAGAGGCGCTCTACATCGCGGTGTAGCTTGCTGTCCAGGTTTCGAGAGCGTGCGTTTCTGGATGAGGTATCGAATATATTGCTTCCCCCTACTTATACCTCCCGAGGAGATCACGAATGTAAAATTATTCGAGCGCGCACGGAGGCTTTCCGGCAGTCGTTCTTCCCGAGAACCATACGCTACTGGAACAGGAAAGGGAGGTAATGACAGTGGCACGTAAAGTGCCCTCCGCCACACACCGTTGGGTGGCTTGCGGAGTATAAATGTAGATGTGGATGTAGAACGTGAGGTGACGTGGCAGCCAGTGTGAATTGGCCATAACGTGTTAGGTGTGTCGTGTAATGGGGCTAACGAAAAGTTGGCAGCTTCAGACTTGTACGCTGGGGGATAACTGTATACTATAGAACTGTATACTATAGACGTGTCGTGTGTTAGAGGCTTTACTGACTCCCTTGCGACGTGGTTGGGACTGGTTTATGTTCAGGCACATGACGGACAGGCGCCACGAATAGTCGATTTTTACGAGAAAGTAGTACGCGTGAAGCGAGGTCGAGGTACGTGCCGCCGCCGCCGCCGCCGCGTCGTGCATAGCCACGCGGAGGCCGGCCACGCTAGCGCACGCCGTGCGCGCCGCGTGCACTCATCGAGAAGGCGGCGCAACAAATGCCGGTCGGGGCAACAGCTGCCTGTCGCACGCGGCCGCCAGTGCGCTGCCGGCAGCCGCGCGGAGAGGTCGACGGTGCTGTGTTGTCCGGCCGTCCCACGCTGGCGCTGCGCTCCGCGTCTTCGTCGTGGGGCACGTGCGTCCGCTCACGTGCCGCCGTCGCTTCGCGTACGAACCTGGGACGTCACCTGCCGGTCCCTCTACGGAATAAAACGCCACCTGCCCCCACAAACAACCTCACTTCCTTCTGCAGCCGTTCCCTCTCTTGCGCCGTGACACCAGTTATTTCCGTCGATGACTCCCCTTTCCTTTCTAACCCCGCCGTAGTTTCTCTCGAAACTCGCTGCCGTCACATTTGCAATGTAAGTGTTTTTCGCTTGCAAGTTCCGCGCGACTTGACAGCCGCGCGGCGGTACATTGCGTAATCTCGATATCGGCGGAAGTCGGCGACAACTGCGCAGTGGAGTGCTAGGAGGCACGCGCTATAGCCGCAGTAGGGAACGTAAAACGCCCGTGGGACGCTTCCGGCGTAGGTGGCGCAGCCTCGAGTAGCGGGCGCGCCGAACAGAAACTTGGCAGCAAGGACGACCCCGCGTAGTGACCGAGCGAGGAACCTATTCCCACCAGGTTGCCGACTCGTTGGCACGCGCCGTAGCCTGCGTGGCTAGCGGTACCGCTTCGTCACGTTGCCGCCAGCAGAGACTATCCCAACCGCAGCTGTGTGTTCTTATCTTGCCGCCTGGGGACTCGGAAAACGGCGCCGCGTGCACCGCTAGTCTTCCGGGCCTGCTGCTAGTTATGGAGTGCGAGTGCGGTGTTAGTGTTGTGGTGATTGTTAATCGTGCGACGAGTAGCGAGTGTGGATTGCGAGAAGAGCCCCGCTGCATTGCAACTCCGGGAGAGCCGAGACAAAGGAAGTGTGCTCTGCCCGGCCTTCACCTGGAATAACAGCTCCCCACCGTTCCAATCAGCTGACCGGACGGCCGCCACCAGCCATGGTGAAGTCCAAGAATACGGGAACCAAGGCCAAGGCGGTACGTACCAAAACCGATATGCCACAACTCTGTTGTTGCAACAAGTACTTAGCAGGCACAGCACATGAAATTGCTCGAGCGTCTCTCTCTTTCAAGTACGCCTAGAATACTCTACAATCGCTTCTATAGCAGCGTAACAACAGATATTTTAAAAATTTGTTTACGTTCTCCACAATCTCAACGTTTTTTTGCGAATGAAAACAAGGTTCAAGTAGGCCATATTCTTTATATTATCTCTGGAATTGGCTAATTTCGACGGTGGGTCGTGTTCAAGCAGTATCTTAAGCTGCCAGCTTAGGCTTAAGATATGCTGAAAGCTCCGATTATGTGCTTGAAAGACTCTCGGTTGAAATTGGCAAATTGTGCGGATAATAAAAAGAATACAGCGTACTTGGACCATGTTTTCATTCTCATAACTACAGATAGTTGTGACAAATTCTTATGTATTGTTACTTCGTTTACACGAACTAGTTGTCGAGCGGAACATGATTTGTACACTGGAGATCCATCACTGTGAAAAGAAGATTGAAAACAAATACATTGCCTTATGCAATAGTTGTAGGCCAAATTGCGTTTACTTTCTCAATGTGGCAAAGTGGACACCATTGGTGTTAAAATCATACAGGTAGCTTTGAAACCATTTCCTGACCGCCACAGAGTTAAACACTGTTCACTTCATTATTTTGAAGTCGTTTTGGTGTTCTATGTATGAATATTTCATCTACAGACAAGCCTGAGGTCACTTCAAAACTACCTCATGAAAGGAAACACGTATGACAGTGACTGTTTGCAGTTGTCAGTTATTATTTCGTTCCATATACAATCAGAGTTTTCTACAAAATTCATAATGTATAAGCTTCATTTGTTAAAATAATCCCCTATTTTCCAGGCGCATTTCTTGTCCAGTTACGACTGGCTTACGATTTGCATTGTGAATTACGATACAGCTCGTATGTGTCTTATATCGTATGTTTAGATCCGGCGGAATCGGGTCTATGGAACATAGAAAGAAGTCGATGATGCACTTTCTATATATGTGAAATGCAATAGAATGACTAGATTATTTTGAAAGCGTATAATTTCATTTTGCTAATATTAAGTGTATTAAAACCTAATATAGTAATTCTGAGAGTTTCTGTGGAGATATTATCCACTTGCGTAGAAGCTATGCATCTGGAGTTTCTTTAATTTAGTATCTCTCTATTACCAATACAACATTTTGTTTGTATTGTAATCTTGTTTTGAAAACCAATTTATTTGCCAAAATCGCTATGTTAACATACTGGATTACTAGTTTCGGCAATATGTATTGCCATCATCAGATCCATAATTACATCATTCAGTGCTCACTCCACTCTGTCACAAGAGTCGAGGCATTACAGTGAAATGCCGGATGTGCTATCAGAATGTATGTATGTATAACTTAGAGTACGAATGACGGCTCCATATGCATATTGTATAGCCCTCATGTGACAGAATGGTGTAAGCGTTTGTATCGTATAACTACGACTGCCCGGTTTTATGGATTTGGGAATGGCAACACGAATTTCCGAAACTAGTGGCACAGTAATTGTCTTAACATAGCGATCTCTGAAAATAAATAAGTTTTCAAAAAAAGACTACAGTTCAGAATTATAGACCCTCCTGCACTGAATGATCATGTCAGGCAATCATAGCATTTGGTGTGCTTCAAAAAATGTGCTCCGACAAGTTATTAAGATATGTATGTATGTGTATCTGGCTCCATCTGAAGTCTTCGCATTGTTCGTGAGGAAGGGTAAAGGTTGCCACCAGCAAAGAAGTCCATGGACATATGCATTGTAAAAATATTATCAAAGTATAAGGTTTTTTGAAAAGATTTGCTGTAAATAATCGATACGTAATGTTAGTCTATTGTATTAAGAATTTATAAAATAACATTAACACCGTTCGCTTGAAAATTAATGAATTTATTTTCGGTTCTCAAAGAGATATTCATGAAATAGTAATTACAACTTGTTGTTCGCACTTACACTTATAGTCATACTTGAGACAAATTAGACCGTGACAAACCTGAGTCAAATTTTCATCACGAAGCTTGCCGCATTTCGTTACATATAATTAAAATGACTGAAGCTCCCAAAATAAAGGTGATGGCGGCAGAAACATCGTTTCCAACAGGTGTAAATTAAAAGATAATTGTTAGGCGCAGGTGTGACGTAGTTACTCGAAACTGGTCTGGAAGAAATAAAAAAAAATGACAAATAGCTTCTTTATTCTTAAAAACAAAACTACAAAAAAATGTGCGTTATAGATCAGCACTTGAGGTTTCCTTCAGCTTTACTTCAGGAAAGGAAAACAAATAGAAGTTCTTTGACTGATGCAATTTTTTTTTTCTCTCTAAAAAATACTTTTGTCGGCAACGGCGAGCTACTGGCATTTTGAGGTCACCGGCGTGATATACGGAAGACAAGCATACGAGGTCACGCAGTGCTCTAAAATTCAGCTATCACTGCAGTGTAAATAAATAATATTTGATAAATTCTTCTTGTGATTGCAAATCTCATTTAAATATGTACCCAGAAGTCTTCGAAGGGCCCAAGTGATAGCTAGACGCCTAGTGATTGAAAGGTTTTTGCAGAAATCGAAGTAACCAATCGTGAACCTGAAGTAATTCTTCTTTCCCATTGGTCAAAGAGCACTTATGTCAGACAGAATTGTTTTGTGCTCTAAACATGTTTCATCGTAGTTGCCTGATATTTAGTTCGCGTGTGTTAGGTTCCGAGCCGCTCCGTAGAAATTGTCATGGATTTTCTCAGACAGCAGCGTCTATGAGCAAAATTCATTTGACAAAGCACAGTTTTGCTGCAAGATCAACTCTGTTAATTGTAACCTTGAGACACTTTAATGACATACAACAGCAAAAACCACTGCGCTTTTCTGTTTTATGTGTTATTCCTGGCCTAGTTTTCGTCGACTGGGCATCTTCTAGCAAACAAACATGCAGAAACAGTAACCGTTCATTTACAGTCTTTTCATTTTTAGGAGATTTGTTTAAATTATCTACGCCACAGAAAATTTTATGTGTAAATAGTTGCCGATACTATAAGGACGACACCGCTAGCATTTATTTCAACCAGCAAGCACGGAAATGTGACTAAGAGATAACTTACTTTCTTGCAGCTACTTTCGCCCAATACCATATCTTCCAGTACTAAGCCCTATGTCAAGTTACACCAGCTATTGCTGGGAACGATGTTTGAAAGTAGTTGCTTCTCTATCAACTGATTACAGTCACTTATGCAATCCTTCATTTTTAGTATGATACCTGTTTTGTGTACTTTCATAAATTTCTGTACATGTTTTCATTAAATTCGTTCGTTCACACAGGTCTGTCGCACTGAGTACAGAATGTTGTTACTCAGTGTGTTTCAGTATTGAACCTTTCTCATTCAGTCGATATCTCAATTAGTTGTGCCTACCTCAGCCTAGATTGCTACATACATGGTCACCTGCACTGTATTTAGTGGGCGAAAATTTACGTACACTCTGCCACTCTGCATATAACCCTGAGTGTTCAGAGTCTAACTTTTTTGACTGGACAAGCAACTGTAACTAGGTTTTCTTGATTTTAGAAATACAGAGCACTATCGATACGTTAAAAATAATACTAATAATAATGTAAACTACGCTAAAAATAGGCATAAAGGAATTTAGTCACTGGGTGGTGCCAAAATAGATTCTCAGATACAATCAAATGATGTTTCTAACGTCGTTCACTGTGAACTAACTCGTGGTTGCTTTATACATTACAGGTAGTAATGTGTAAGAATGTATCGACGGGTGACAGACAAGGCGTAAAGAATGTAATGCGAGGTATAACGTTTCTCTAACACCAACGAAATATTTAATGTTGCTAAATGTGGAAATTACCCTTGTAATCATATAGTATTTTAATAATTATCCCACAGTCTTCTGACACGAATACTGGAGCTCCCCAAACGAAACTCGTAAGCTTCGGGGAAGCATACCTAGGCCAAAAGAACGTGTTGTAAATTCGTACGCAAATGTTTGTTCCGCAGTGTATTATAATTTATTGAATCTACATAAATTCTAACTCTAAATATGACGTGAAAATGTTTTTCTTTCATATTTTCAATCAAGAAAGATACTTAATTTCGCTCCCTGTTCCCAGCAACCTGATTTGGAAAAAGACTCTGCAATGCCGAATAGGTAGTGAATCTCATCGTAAATGGTAAAGGCTCCTAATATGTGGCAATGTATTTCGCACCAGCACTTTCCCGCGAGGCATGGCGTTTCCCATAAATCATGTCTGCTACGGTAGCATGATCTAGTTTCGAAATGCTGTGGCAAATTTGGTTCTGCGTAATATTCTACCTGCAGGACTGTATGCGGCGTTCATGAAGGACACGACACAATAGGGTCAGACAAGAGATTTCTAATACTCTTTCGTTGCTTATATATTCTTCTATGTGAATGCAATTGAAGTTTGGATCCTACACTTCCCTTACACTACTTTTTACGATCTGGTAAACATTTGTCTTACACACACACACCAACAAAGTGACGAATCTCGCATCTTGCAAAGTATTTCTGCGAAAGCAGAATGTCCATTGTTGGGGTGTTAGATCCTTTGCTGTAATTGTGTTAGCAATACTTTAACTGTAATAGATGTCATTCGGGGGCGCAGCTATACAAATTTTCCTGGAATGCGACTTTAGTCATACAACTGCCTTCTAATAAACCTGTCAACGCAAATTTATGATGTGCTTAAAAAAAATCCTTTATGATACATACAACGATAATAAGTGCACCTGTTTCTCAGTACCAAAACTTGGCACTTGGGGTTTTCCGCCAAACGCTGCAGCAGCTTTTTCGCTTCTTGTCGGCCAAGTATTGCGGCACAGTGGTGTAATAGTTTCGCAATATCCTCAGCTCCGCGAGCTGGAAGCAGACCTACCTTACGACTGAGGTTTGTAACTTAAAAGTGGCCTAGACAGGTGTTCAGACGGCGCCAAAGATCGTAGCCTCCTGATCGTTTAGCGACCGACTGCTAATGATGCACGCCGTTGCGAAATGTGGTGGCGCTAGACAGTGGCACGGATTTCGCGCTACTTAGTGCAGCGGTTTGCTTCCATGCCTCATGCTCATTCCAATCTGTGAATAACAAGAACATCTTAGTGTTGCGACTGAACAACGTGCTTGATTGTTTGCTATCTTGTTATAGTTCCAGATGGACAAAACCAGATTAAATAAAGCAACAACAGATAAAATCCCTGAAATCTTGTCATTCGTCTGCACAAATTAACTTGTACTCTGAAATATATGTGTAGGTTAACATGTTATTAATTTTGATGTGTTGTGTACGCTTTGCAAACAAGTTCACAGCTAACCAAAAGAATTCTTTCATACACACTCACAGTCTCTTTTTAGCTGGCATCAGGTCCTTGACGGTACTTCCGCCGTTCTGTAGAATTCTTCGTGTTGTATCCTTGGCCCATCTGAAACAGGTGAGTCAGCACTTGGGCACAATGAATCAGATGTTGCGCACAAGACAATGTAACGAGGTTAGAATTATCCATCACAGATGTCGGACATAGGATTTTACAGTCATTTTCATTAAACTATGACAGGATACTGTAGATGACAGCCGATTATTTTTAAATGATAGCTTTGGCTTCTGCCACCTTGGCACCTACTTTAGTGTAAATTCTAATGATTGTGAAAACGATGCAGCTCATGTCCCGAAAGCACTTTATTATGGTGTCCACGAAGATACGTTAACTGTCGGCAACTCCGTTTCTAAACTATGTTATGTTCCACTTGTGGTTGTCTATATTTTTTTATGTACTATTGCACTTTCGGAATTCATGTCATTTTCACTGTCAGTTCGGGGTATTAGACAGTAAAAAATCAGAGTATAATGATGGAAACTATGGTCGTATATTTTCCATCCTTTATATCTTGAATTGGTATCGTGCAATGGCGAAATGGTTTCTTCTTGAAAATTTCATTAATGCTGAAACTGCAATAACACGTGACGTAATGTAGACAGCCACAAGGGAACATGACCGTATAAAAATGCCTTGGATCCGTTCCTCAAAATGTGGAGAAGTGTTTCAGGATGAACGAAGACTTTTTTCTTTAGAGTAAAAAGCTGAAGTAGTTAAGAGAGAAACAGACACAGAAATATTGCGAGTTCATGTAACTGTAATAAATTATTGGGACCACAGTATGTATATAAACACGTATGTACAGTAGTAGGTGACATTAATTACATCATCGTCGTCGTTACAGATTCAAATCCACTTTTCTCTTCTGTAGCTGGTTATCAAGGAATTTATCTTTTTTATAATTTCTGCAGAAAGGTCAATTGCTGTATAATTTATTAGAAAGAAATCGCTCTCCATGTTATGGTAAACATTAGATATAATGCTCCAGAGACAGGGTTGGTTTCTATATACTCGACCAAACTCGCACAAGTACGCAGAAAATCGGTATACGTGCTCAAGCATGTGTTCGTTGGGACTTTCGAGTAACCTGATCCATCTGGAAACAGTTCCGACGATTCTGCAAAATTGCCTTACAGGTGTGCAGGCATGCTAGCACCCAGTGCTTGATCGTGCGTGCATACGTGCATGCATGCATGCATGCATGCATTCCAAGCTTGCAGGTACGTGTGTAGCCGCCTAGTCCGGCTCCAGCGATTTTGCCGACCGGTACGAAACTTTCAACCCCACCCCCTCCCCCACCCGGCCTGAACCCTCCTTAAATTTTCGGACACTAACATTTTTTTCACAACGTCATTCATCCATTACGTCTTATTTTTTACGTATCACATTTCCTCATACGTCTTTTTGACTTGAGTACATCTTTAAGACCTGAGGCAGGTATGGGGCACCAGCCAGTGAAACAGAAGAAACTTTTACAGAGTTTTACAGTTATTAAATTTTGAATTGTGACTTCAAAATTAATTCTACAACCAAAACTTTTATGTCACTTGCATGATATATAACTATGTTCACTTCTTCTCGTTCCCTGAACAGAAGGGAGCATGCAGTGTAGCAACCACTACAGCTTAGCATCGCATTGTCGACATCATCGTCGTCGCTTCTGCTGTACAAAAGTGGAAGGTTGTAAGACAGCGAATGACTTACACATAAATTCTTTATTTGTTGGAATAAAAAGGTATAAAAACCTACGGTGGCTATTTAGTGTGGCCGTAGTACATGAACGAAAGACAGTTGTCTGGCGCTAATGACCGTAGCAGTTTTGCGATCTCTGAAAATAAATACGTTTTCAAAAAAAGACTACAGTTCAGAAATATAGACCCTCCTGCACTGAATGATCATGTCAGGCAATCATAGCATTTGGTGTGCTCCAAAAAATGTGCTCCGACAGGTTATTAAGATATGTACGTACGTGTATCTGGCTCCATCTGAAGTCTTCGCATTGTTCGTGAGGAAGGGTAAAGGTAGCCACCAGCAAAGAAGTCCATGGACATATGCATTGTAAAAATATTATCAAAGTATAAGGTTTTATGAAAAGATTTGCTGTAAATAATCGATACGTAATGTTAGTCTATTGTATTAAGAATTTATAAAATAACAGGTCCGTGACAAGAAGAGCAATATAAATGGTGTAACAGACAGATATGAAGAAAGAGTAGTGGTGGGGGAATAATGCCATAGAGCTTTACACGTTTAAATGTCCCTTAATCACAACGTCAGGATTGAAGAGATGATGGCACATGAGGGGGAAGTGCATATATTATTTATTACAATGTATTTTTCTCAGAGATTCTCCTGTAGGTATTTTAGGAATTGTCAGGCCTTCATAAGGTGACGTTTAACTTCATCTCTTTATTATAACATTTGTTTGCTTCTGTAAGAGCTTTCAAACTAAGGTAGGTACATTTCAAGCGTTCTACATCCTGCATAGTAGGAATGTAGTTGCCAACACTGCCAGTAGCAATCTTTGCTATTTTGAAAGATGAAACCAATGTGACAACTCCAACGCTTTCTTTATCATCTGTTTCACAACAACGTAGACAATTTCCAGTAATACGCTAGATTTTATGAATGATTTATATTTGCAACTTATTCTCACACTTCTTCATTTATACAAAATTTTCGTTGTCATTTTTAATTCGTTCTTTTCGAAAATATTAAAATTTAAGATTTTGCATCCCCAAAAACCTGCGTAGCTGGGCGGTGACATGACTCGTCCTGACCCCCACCCCCAGCACACACAGAGGCGACCCAGCTACATTATCTTATGGATACAGTAGTTTCTCTTATTGCTCAACATGTCAGTTAGCTCTGTTACTGAACTGATAAAAATATAAGGAAATGGCCAAGTTAACCATTAACGTCAAGCATTGCTATTCACAATATACATAAATGACCTTATGGATAACATGGGAAGTTCGCTGAGGCTTTTTGCGGATGATGCTGTGGTATATGGAGAGGTTGTAACAATGGAATCTGCAGCGAATTGACGCATGGTGCAGGGAATGGCAATTTAATCTCAATGCAGACAAGTGTAATGTGCTGCGAATACACAGAAAGAAAGATCCCTTGTCATTTAGCTACAATATAGCAGGTCAGCAACTGGAAGCAGTTAATTCCATAAATTATCTGGGAGTACGCATTAGGAGTGATTTAAAATGGAATGATCATATAAAGTTGGTCGTCGGTAAAGCAGATGCCAGACTGAGATTCATTGGAAGAATCCTAAGGAAATGCAATCCGAAAGCAAAGGAAGTAGGTTACAGTACGCTTGTTCGCCCACTGCTTGAATACTGCTCAGGAGTGTGGGATCCGTACCAGATAGGGTTAATAGAAGAGATAGAGAAGATCCAACAGAGAGCAGCACGCTTCGTTACAGGATCAGTTAGTAATCGCGAAAGTGTTATGGAGATGATAGATAAACTCCAGTGGAAGACTCTTCAAGAGAGACGCTCAGTAGATCGGTACGGGCTTTTGTTGAAGTTTCGAGAACATATTTTCACCGAGGAGTCAAGCAGTATATTGCTCCCCCTTACGTATATCTCGCGAAGATACCATGAGGATAAAATCAGAGAGATTAAGCCCACACAGAGGCATACCGACAATCCTTCTTTCCACGGACAATACGAGACTGGAATAGAAGGGAGAACCGATAGAGGTACTCAAGGTACCCTCCGCCACACACCGTCAGGTGGCTTGCGGAGTATGGATGTAGATGTAGAATTTCTGGTCTGTCACTACGGAAACTCTTGAACACGTTTTGTGACATCTTACCTCTGTTGAAGTTTCCCGTTTATGAGTGTGTGTTACTTTATTTCCGTCTTGGTAACTTATATTAAGTGACTTAATGTATTCAATATAGACACTAGTGGCGGTGGAGCGGGGAGCGGGGGGGTATGACTGGTGTCTCCCTATTCGATTGCGTAATTTTCAATTCCTAATCGAAAAATTGTTAATTACTAACGTCAGTACACGTAAACAACAAAATCTTAAGTTTATGTAATGCTACAAAAAGACAGCGAGAACGTGAAACTTACGACCAGCAAGGAACATTCGTCTCTAAAGTAGAACCAGATGTTCGGAATGTAGCGCATCCAGGTCTGATCAGCATTAGCATCGCCCTATGGCGTGACTACCAGGGACATCGCCGACGGGCTTGATACTTGTTCTAGAACATTCGCGCGCAAATAAGAGTGTCAGCAAAGTCCCCCTCCTGGCGGTGAGACGAACCATTTAACACAAACAATACACGGCGCGAGGAGGTACAGCTGCGGCTGGGAATACGCAGACGGCAAACAGACGCTAGAATAACACTTGTGAAGGCGTGAAGTGCGTACAATAGGAGTCCTTGACTGTACGCCATTACTAAGTACGGTTCCATAGCTTAAGTGGAACCATAAACTTTGAGGAACGTGAGCGCCAAAAAATTGTTCTTGACGTAACATTGGGTGACTAACGCCAAATGGGAACACACACACAGAACTCTCTCTCTCTCTCTCTCTCTCTCTGCCGACATTAACTAGTGTTATATATCTGTGATCATGCTTGCAAGTGCTTTCGAAATCTGTTAAAAAAGAAAAAAGTACACGCTGAGGTACCTCCTGAATTCCTGTCGTACCTCCTTTATCCCCGCAGCAACGACAAGCAACGCAGAAATATTGTACCACGCCACCTCTATAGCTACCCATAACTGTGGAAGTGTTATCGGTGCAGAATTTCGTGCAAGGGCTGACCTCTCGATTAGGCCCCATAAATGTTCGATGGGACTCATGTCGGGCAGTCTGGGTGGTCAAATCATTCACTCGAATTGTCCAGAATGTTCTTCAAACCAATCGCGAACAATTGTGGCCTGGTGACGTGGTACATTGTCGTGCATATGATCTCCATTGTTTTTGTTTTTTTGGGAATATGACGTCAGCGAGTGGCTGAAAATGGTTTCCAAGAAGCCGAACATCCAGAGCTCCCAGTCCTTTCCATATAAATACAACTCATACCATAATAGAGCGACCACAAGCTTGCACAATGTCTTGTGGACAACCTGATTCGATGGCTTCTGGGGACCGCACCACACGTGAACCACAGCGCTTACCAATTGAAATAGGGAGTCATCTGACCAGGTCACGGTTTCCCAGTGTAGCGTCCAGCCGATATGGTCACGAGCCCACGAGAGACGCTGCAGGCGACGTAGTGCTTTACCAAAGGCACTAGCTTCGGTCGCCTGCTGCCATGGCCCATTAACGACACATTTCGCCGCACTGTCCTAATGGGTACGTTCGTCGTACGTTCCACATTGATTTCTGAGGTTATTTCATGCAGTGCTGCTGCTTGTCAGTTAACACTGATAATTCTACGTAAACGCCGCTGCTGTCGGTCGTTAAGTGAAGGCCGTCGGCCACTGCGTCTTCCATGGTGAGAGGTAACGTCTGAAATCTGCTACGCGCGGCACCCTGTTGACACTGCGGATCTGGAATATTGAATTCCCTAACGATTTCCGAAATAGAATGTGTCATGCGTCTATCTCCAACTACCATTCCGCTTTCTAAGTCTGTTAATTCCGTCTTGCGGCCATAATCGCGTCGGAAACCTTTCCACATGAATCACAAGAGTTCAAATGACATCTCCGCCAATGCACTGCCCTTACATAGCAGGCGTGTTTTTTTTAACTAAGTACCGTTTTGGAATTAAAAAAGACCTGCTAAGATATCTCAATAATTTTATTTTTACATGAAAGCCTGTACCTTAATCTACACACTGACGCCATTACACTCTGATTCTTCCTTGTTTACGTTGTGTACTGAGTGTTTAAGATGCCTCCGATAATCATGAGTCCCGCCGACTGTGAAGTATGGGCTGTTGTAAGATTTCTTAGTGCTAAAGGCCTAAAAGCGATCGATATTCATCGTGATATCTGTGCAGTTTACGGAGAAAACATTATGAGTGATGGAATGGTAAGAAAGTGGGTGAGAGCATTTAAAGATGGCCGCACAAATGCGCATGATGAACAACGGAGTGGGCGTCCTTCGGTCGTTAAAGAAAGTTTGGTGCAGGAAGTGGTCAATAAGGTGAAAGAAAACAGACGCTTTACGATTTCCTCCTTGCGGGATGACTTTCCTAATGTTTTTCGTAGTGTTTTGTATGGCATTGTGACCGAGCACTTGAATTACCGAAAATTGTGCGCACGTTGGGTACCGAAAATGTTGACGGATGTGCACAAAACGGAACGTTTAGACAGTGCATTGACTTTCCTTGAGCGGTACCACAACGACGATGATGATGATTTCTTAAGCCAAATTGTTACGGGCGATGAAACATGGGTGGCCTACGTCACACCAGAATCAAAGCAACAGTTCATGGAAGTTGAGTAAGGGCATCGTTTTGCTGCAAGACAATGCCCGTCCGCATGTGGCGAATCAGACCAAAGATCTCATCACATCTTTTCGATGGGAATCTCTAGATCATCCTCCGTACAGCCCCGATCTTGGGCCCAGTGCCTTCCATCTGTTCCTGAACTTGAAGAAACACCTGGGCGGTCAGCGTCTTCAAGACGATGACGAAGTCAAAACAGTGGTGATGCAGTGGTTAACAAGTCAGGCGGCAGACTTCTATAAGGAGGGTATTCAAAAACTGGTACAACATTGTGACAAGTGCCCCAATATTGACGGAAATTATGTAAAAATAAAATTATTGAGATATCTTAACACGTCTTTTTTTTTTTTTAATTTCAAATCGGTACTTACTTTAAAAACACGCCTCGTACCTCGTGTACGCGATACTACCATCATCTGTATATGAGCAATTCGCTATTGCAGGACTCCAGTCACCTCAGTGTAAAGGCGTTTCATTTGGTCGGCTAGACAGTTCGAAAATAGTAGATAAAGGCAATGACAACCAAGTTAGCGAACGAACGGCGGAAGATACATAAAATGATGTTTTTAAATGTATTTCTGAAGCAGCCTGGTTACTGACGCTGGCCTTAAAAGCCTTAGCACGTACAGTTTCTCTTAGATTAACACTGCAACACCTTGCACGATCCGCACGCGAAGAATAACCGGCTCTCTGAGACGAGTGCTTGCTTGCTGCGGGCTGGGAACCGCCTGGTAGCAGGTAGCGCGCTGAGTAACGAGGTGTCGAATAGTTGTGTCCCATTAGAGGAGGCGCTCCACGTTTCCATTGCCCGAGTGCTGATGATGGCTACCGCCCGTCCTTTGTTATTTTCCCCATACAAGCCTTACGAATGTTTTGGAGTAAAAGAAAAAGTTCTGTTATCTTCGTATCGATTACTTGAATCTATTAAATTTGTAATGCAGCAGAAATTTTCCAGCGTTGACGCTGGGAGATATCATTTTGGACAATTGTTGTAAATGTGAAACTTGGACAGTTAAATGAAATTCACTGCTACTGTTGAGTAGAGTCAGGATTTTAGGTCTCTCCGACGAAGTCACTTGCACCGTTACTAGTCCATCAACAGGAGAAATTATCTGAGGACATTCGATAGTATTCAGAGTTCGGAAGTTGAGGCCCTTAGTCTGTGTGCTGCGCGAGGTTAAGGCGTCACGTAAGCAGATTTCCACTTGCACCTTTCGATTCGGTCGATTCCGTACTAGGGTCCACTGCCTCAATTTGATACTTTCACGCTTCACAATCATCCCTGAAACTCTAACACCATCAAGGAATCTATCTGTATACCGCAAATAGCAACTTTCTTAGAACATAGATGTATTCGCGGTTATGAATGTGGGCAATCATCAGCTGGAGAATAGAATGACAACAATGAAAATTTGTGGCGGATCAAAACTCGAAGCCGGATATCCGGATTATCGAGGGGTCGCCTCACTATCTGGCTATCCGTGCACGACTCACTGCCAGACCCAAACTTCGATATGTCGTCAGCTCTGCGTCTACAACCTGTACTCGCACATCCATTATGTGCATTCCCGTAAAAGTGCGGCATTGTACTTGAAAGTCGCTTGCCCGGTGCCCGCGGATGAATACAATATTGCAGTGCCTGTGTTATTCTGAATTACGATAGAAAGTGCCGTTGGACATCCACGCGTGTCCAAATGAACTTTACATCGCAATTCAGAATAACACAGCCTTTGCAATATCGTTCTTAGAACTCTCCATTGGGATTTTGAGGCCTTCTCAAAGTTACATTTACATCTGGCAATAACGTCCCATTCAACATGACGTGAGAGTTTTTTTATCTTTGAATTCCCCGCGTCCAATCACGAAGCAGGACCGACAGTCCGTACGCTCTTTATTTGTTCCCGAGAGGACAGTACGAAACTCTTCCGATATCTTCTTGAAGCTGCACAACACAGCGTCAGTCGGATTCGGCTGAGGTGAGATGATCACAGGAGTGCAGAGACATCTCACCTGTTCGGTAATCACAGATTTTCAATCAGTCTTTTCATGCTATGTGCTCCCGTTGTCATGTTACTTTGTACACCAGTGGTGTCGCAATCGCATGCACGTAAAAGTGTTGTTGAAGCTTACAACGGCTGTGCAAGCCTGCGCTCACTCGAGTTCTGAGGTGTCACAGTGACTTGTGGAGTTCTTAAGTGGACGTTTGAGAAGAAACATGAAGTTAGTTTTTCAGAATGCTATTACGAAGTCTAAGGGACAAACGGTTGAGGAATCGTTAACATGCGTTTACTGCATCCGTCTTATTGTGATATACAAAGCCGGCCGCTGTGCTCGCGCGGTTCTAGGCGCTTCAGTCCGGAACCGCGCTGCTGCTGCGGTCGCAGGTTCGAATCCAGCCTCGGACATGGATGTGTGTGATGTCCTTAGGTTAGTTGGGTTTAAGTAGTTCCAACTCTAGGGAGCTGATGACCTCAGATGTTAAGTCCCATACCGCTTAGAGCCATTTGAACCAATTTTTTGTGATATACAGCGAGTTCACTATAAAGCTCGCCCGGAAAATATTCATTATACTGATGAGGAACTGCCTCTTGCTAATGAACAGGAGAACTGCCCATCACAGAAAATGGTGGAAACCGTTAGTTAGACGCACCGATCGATTGCTATCAGATGTGTCCCCACACACATCTCCCGCATGCTCTGCCTAGAGTATTTTGTTGTGTCATTACGTTAGAGTGAGTTCAGGAGCAGACGTGTTTGTTTAGTAACCAGGTGAATGCAACACAAAATGACGCTCATAGTCGAGTGTTCTGCGGTGCACAATTCGGGGAGAACGTGTACGGGATTGTTTGCGCAATAGTTTTAAACTGGGAGTGTTTCGGCAAAACCTCGAGCAAAGTCCGTAATGCTAAACTTGCGGCGAAATGGCATGAAACGAGTTCCGTAACAAATAAAAACTGGAACTCCGTGAACACCAGAAAACATTGCTTGAGTGGAGAAAGGCCGGAACAGGGTCCGATGAAATCTCAACACCGTTTATCTGTGCAGGTTGGAATTAAGATAGGGTCTTATCCAAACATTATTAAAAAAGACCTGTATCCTTATCCTTAAAAGTGTACCATTGCGCTCGAGTTAAAGCGTCAAGACCAACTCTCACGTGTTGAATTTTGCCAATGGTTTCTGATGGCTCTGAGCACTATGCGACTTAACTTCTGAGGTCATCAGTCTCCTAGAACTTAGAACTAATTAAACCTAACTAACCTAAGGGTATCACGCACATCCATGCCCGAGGCAGGATTCGAACCCGCGACCGTAGCATGGTTTCTGAGTGAAATGGAATCAGGACTTTTTAATACTCAATTTTTAATTTCTTAAGATAAGGCCTGGTTCAGACCGTCAGGTATGTGAACTCATACGAAACGCTCCACTTTGCATCAGAAAATCCCCATCAGTACTTGGAACAGCCTTTGCATAACTTCAAGTGGTGTTTGGTGCCCAACGTCTGGTGTCCGCATCTTAACACGATTCCGTCACCAAACCGTAATGGAACACAGGAAATCTTTGTACATGCCTGCGACTATAATGCACTTACACAAAAGTTGGCTATCTTCATCGCACTGTATTTCTTCACGTGGATAGCCCGTTGCGGCAGACTTCCTTCATCGGACCAAAAACATCTCATTCAGTCAGGTAGCACCGAGTATAAGCGCTTACTGAAATTAGTATGACCGTGTATTCGGTACAATCACTATTATTGGCCGTGCGGGGTAGCCGCGCGGTCCGGGGCGCATTGCTACAGTTTGCGCGGCTCCCCTCGTCGGAGGTTCCGAGTCCTGCCTTGGGCATGGGTGTGTGTGTTGTTTTTAGCGTAAGTTAGTTTGAAGTAACATTAAGTAGGGACCGATGACCTTCCCAGTTTGGTCACATAGGAACTGACCACCACCACGTACTATTGGAGTAATAAGATACTGAAATGATGACAATTACGACCTCTTAATTCAGCCAGGTAGGAAAACCAGGAAGGTGTTGACCAGAAGGATCTTACACGCTACACTCACTGGTAGAATACAAATTTATTTTAGGCAGTTTAAATCACATAGCAACAAATTAAGCTTATTTTTTAATTAACTAAAGGCCAAGCGATGAGACTCACTAAAACTTCAGTGCCAATTTAATTAATTTACAGTAAATTTAAAGTTAATTTTAACCCAAGATGATTTAATATTCTTTAAGGCCTATGTAAGACACAGAATGAAATAAGGGCAAAGTTGTAAAAAAAAAAAAGGCAGACGTAAATCTAAACAGTACTGGAACAAATCAGAAGGGGTTAATTACGAAGTGGTGAGAATAAAATATGATTTAAACTTGACTGATTAAAAAAAACCTTAAAACCATACTTACTAACAATGAGAAATAATTTAGCACCAATAACTAGGCACTATAATTTTAAGCCCAGAAACATACATCAGTTGAAGATTTAACAGATTTTCCAATAACAAAAGAGTAATTAAGTTACAACAGATTAAGGTATGTGTTGGGATCCCAACGCACATCAAAATTTGGTTCACGGGAAGGCTACAAATTAACGGATACAAATTCAGAATTGTTCAAAGTCAAAACTAAACTTTAACAGGCACATTAAGTGGCGCGGCTCGGTTGGAGGAAACAGCACGAAAGACAGACAGCGGCGAGAGCTGCGGAGTGTAAGCGTTCCAAATGGCGTAAACAGCCGGTTAAGTAAGCCGACGGGGCGTGACTGAGTGGTACCCGATTCTGAGTAACACGTACCAGAATTGGAGTACAAGAGATTATTAACGACAGTTTTCTGCAGCACAAATAATTTTAATTAGACAGAATTCCAACACACAGCTATGCATCAAATAGATAAATTTTTGGCTAAAATTAATTAATCTGTGCTCTTACCAAAATCATGGTAACTCAACTGGTTTTTAATAAGTAAAACAAAGATTAAAGAAACGAGCTAAGAATATTAAAATTTTCGGCAATAAAGTGGTAATATTAGAAGATTTTTTCCTATTTAGCATTCCATTACTGCAGCCGTAAGTACACTCGTATGGAATTCGGAGCTTGGTCCATAGCGGTTTGGAGAGAACAAATGCGTCCTGGAACAGACTAAAATTTATCTGAGCCACTTAAATCGAACATCGGCACTATGTAATGTCTTAGACACCATAGATCTTTAGTATCAACTTCAAGGAAACCAGATAGCAAAAGCGTATTATAAATATATCAGTAAAATAGCAAAACCGACCACTTTCTGACATGAACAATTAAACATCCGTGGTAAATGGTAATATTAAACATTTCACTGCGACTCCAGTTGGCACTTACATGACCAATCATTTACTTTAAAAATCAGAATAATTAATGGGAGGCAGACAAGAACAGGTAACGCGTACACCGAAGCACACCGCCAACCTCCCAAATAAGCTTTCTTCTGGAACACGGTGCTTTATACTGGATTAAGATTCTCAAGCACCACCGATGCGTAAGGTTACCACCTAAAAGACATTGTAATAAGATATCAGCCAATGAGTCAGCCTAAAATGCCTACCAGAATCACATTGCCCTTCGAATACCATGGAGACGCGGACGTCTATACCCAACAAACAGAAGGTAGACAGACGAAAATGACAGTGAATGCTGCCGTGACAGCTCGGCGCTCTTCTGATAAGTGACAGCACAAGTCTTGTCGGTACTCAATAACTTACATAGGATAACAATTTTGGCCGCCCGCCAACAGCTACCATCTTGGCGAAGAGGCCCCACGGAAAGCTCGTTACAGCTTCGTTCCTCAGCTCGTACTGCCCACCATGCCGGACACCACGCCCGGAGCCGCCACACTGGAGGGCGCTTCGCTCCAATGGCAACAAGTTAGTGAAAGATCACAAGAATAGTGATATCGAAACATTGCGAGAAAGCTGATACGACTCATATACGAGGTGTGGCTAGAAAAAAACCGGACTAGTACTGGTGAAACAATAAAACGAATGCAATAAGGCTGAAAGTCGCGTGGCCTGTCACGTGACTCTCGATCCGCCTACTGCTCGAGTTTCATCTGCCTCCTGCACTCAGTCTGCCCGTGGCGTCTGTTTTAAGTAGTTGACGTTTTGTCTGTGCGTCGGTAAATGTTGAGTGTACAGAAAGAACAGCGTGTTAACATCAAATTTTGTTTCAAACTAGGCAAATCTGCAAGTGAAACGTCTGTAATGTTACAACAAGTGTACGGCGATGATTGTTTATCGCGAACACAAGTGTTTGAGTAGTTTAAACGATTTAAAGGTGGCCGCGAAGACACCAGTGATGACACTCGCACTGGCAGACCATTGTCAGCAAAAACTGATGCAAACATTGAAAAAATCGGTAAACTTGTTCGACACTTTCCTTGTCAACTCTTGTCAACTCCTGTTAACTCAGACACTGCTCTGATTGTTAAACGGCGATCTTGTCGAACAAGTTTACCGATTTTTTCAATGTTTGCATCAGTTTTTGCTGACAATGGTCTGCCAGTGCGAGTGTCATCACTGGTGTCTTCGCGGCCATCTTTAAATCGTTAAACCACTCAAACACTTGTGTTCGCGATAAACAATCATCGCCGTACACTTGTTGTAACATTACAAACGTTTCACTTGCAGATTTTCCTAGTTTGAAACAAAATTTGATGTTAACACGCTGTTCTTTCTGTACACTCAACATCTTCCGACGCACAGACAAAACGTCAACTACTTAAAACAGACGCCACGGGCAGACTGAGTGCAGGAGGCAGATGAAACTCGAGCAGTAGGCGGAGCGAGAGTCACGTGACAGGCCACGCGACTTTCAGCCTTATTGCATTCGTTTTATTGTTTCACCAGTACTAGTCCGGTTTTTTTCTAGCCACACCTCGTACATTGATTCTATCCGAAACGCGTAATCCGTTAGAAGAAATGCACTGCAACCAAAGCAAGCAATTTTTACACAAACCGTTAGTGCCGGCCAATATTTCCAGACACTGTTTAATCCATACGTTGATCAACTCACAGCAGGATGGATATTTTCAGCAAGACTGAGCAACAGCACACACTGCCTTCACAACCTTGTAACGAGTGTTCTTTGAGAAGAAGATAATAGGCATTGACAGTGACGTCTGTTGGCCACCTGGTCTCCCTCCCTATGATTTAATTTGTTCTACAGTAAAAAAAAAAGTTCAGTATGCTGAAGTAATCGTCCCACATTGGAAGAGCTACAGCAGAACACTGGAAACTATGTTTCCCCTGTCCCTCAGCCAGAGTTAATACACGTGCCTTGCAGTCTGACGAATCAAGCACAGCGCTACTTCAACAGCACCGGTGTGTCATTTTGCAGCATCTTGTCTTCATGAGGGTCAGTCCGGCATCAGTATAGTTTTAAATATTATCCAGGACACTTTACTTACTTTTCCCATCCTGTAATTTTATTGAGCTCGCCTCTCTTTTCATAAATCCTTTGTAAAATACAACCTAAAATCTTACATAATAAAGGTTGTTTGTGATGTCTCATAACAGGCGCCGGCCGTTGTGCCCGAACGGTTCTAGGCGCTTCAGTCTAGAACCGCTAGACCGCTACGGTCGGAGGTTCGAATCCTGCCTCGGGCATGGATGTGTGTGATGTCCTTAGCTTAGTTAGGTTTAAGTAGTTCTAAGTTCTAGGGGACTGATGACCTCAGATGTTAAGTCCCATAGTGCTCAGAGCCATTTGAACCCTAACAGGCACTTTCAGCCACAACATGAATTCCTTGAAATTATCCGTCGCTTTTAGTATCGATCTTTAGATTTGTATTTACTGGGTGGTTGTAATTAAACTTCTGCTACTAAATCCAGTGTAGGCCGAAAACTATTTACAGTATGGGTAGCCAACTTAATGGGATCAGTTCGATGTTCCGACTGAGCGCTGTAGGACTTGCGTTCTTAGTAGTGTTAGAATTTCGAACATACTGCATTATTTTACACTGAGAAAAATAGCGGTAAGCTATAGGAAGAGACGGGTAATACACAATATGTGCAAGAGCGAAGAGGGAATTATAAGAGTGGACGACCAAGAACGAATTGCTCGGATTACAAATGGTGTAAGACAATGTTGTAGTCTTCCGTCCCAACTGTTCAATAAGTACATCGAAGAAGCAACGATGGAAATAAAAGTAGATTCAGGAGTGGAATTAAAATTCAAGTTTTAAAGATCTCAGTGATACAATTCGCTGATGACATTGCTGTCCTGAATGAAAGTGAAGAAGAATTACGTGATATGCTGAATGGAATGAACAATATGACAGAATAAGGATTGAGAGTAAATCGAATAATGCCGAGATTAATGAGAAGTAGCAGAAATGGGAATGCCGAGAAACTTAACATCAGGATTGATGGTCACGAAGTAGATGAACTTAAGGAATTCAGCTACCTCGGCAGTAAAATAACTAATGACGGACGGAAAAACGAGGACATTAAAATTAGACTAGCAATGGTAAAAAGAGCATTCCTGGCCAAGAGAAGTCTACTAAGATCATATATCGGCCTTAATTTTAGGAAGAAATTTTTGAGAATGTACGTCTGGAGTACAGCATTGCATGGTAGTGAAACAAGGACTGTGGAAAAACCGGAATGGAAGAGAATCGATGGATCTGAGATGTGGTGCTACAGACGAATGTTGAAAATTAGGTGGACTGGTAAGGTAAGGAATGAGGAAGTTCTACGCAGAATCGGAGAGGAAGGGGATATGGGAAAACACTGATAAGGAGAAGGGACAGGATGATAGGACATCTGTTAAGACATGAAGGAATGACTTCCATGGTACTAGAGGGAGCTGCTGAGGGAAAAAACTATAGAGGAAGACAGAGATGGAATACATCCAGCAAATAATCGATGACGTAGGTTGCAGGTGCCACTCTGAGATGAAGAGGTTAGCACAGGAGAGGAATTCGTGGCGGGCAGCGTCAAACCAGTCAGAAGACTGATGACAAAAGAAAAAGTAGTAGTAGTGTTAGCCTCATTGCTTTCCGTTAGACCCCGGTACTGGTACGGCGACGTAGGGTTGAAACACCATCAACAGTTTCCATTACAGTAGCAGTCAGCCAATATGGGTGTGGACAAGGGGAGCAGGGCTTTACTCGTGAAGCTATTTTACGTAAACAACAACAATGGTTCTGCTGCTCTTCCCTAGTATCGACGTGTTAAAGGAATATGGAGAGGTCCTCTTTTCGCACCGGAGTTAAGGAACACGATTCGGAAGTTCGAATTAACTGACGATCAAGGAGTTTCTCCTGGGACAGGTCGACGGCTAATTGCGCCGCAAATTGTTGAAGAAGCTACTGTTGCCATGGTTGAGACTGCTGGTCGCAAGGTGCCGTCTCCAACCAGTGAACGAATTGTCATGACAGCTGAGAATTCCGTGTTCCAACTTTATTTCGTCCAGCAGTAGAGCGATCTCTAGTGGTTCCAGGTTGCCGGTACAGGTGATCGTCACATTGAACAAACGTTTGTAGCCTCGAACGTAAACATCGTACGCAATTAACAGAAGGTATCCTCTCATGTGGAAAATTGAAAAGTTCGTCTTTCAATGGTTTATTCGTTGCTTCACTTCCGCATGCCCCTACAAATGTTTCCACAAAGTGTCATTGTCCTACAATCACTCTTTTTTTATGAGAGCCCTCTCAGGTAGCGAAAGTTTAATTTTAGCCACCCAGTACTTTATCAGCTTTCTTCATGGAATTAGAGTTTACACGTTTTTTTATTTCCTTGCATTATTCCCAGATTTACTTACCACTTCTTATTCGCAGTGACAAAATGAGTTTTGCGGGAGATACTTCCGTCAACTATATTTGCGAATGAGAAAGCCGCTCATGTTAATTTTTACACTTATTTGAAAAAGAGTTTTGAAGGAATTGAGGTATTTTAATAGGAGGAGGAGGACAAAATTCTACATTCCGATAGCTACTTTTAGTTAAAAGACAATATTTTAATTACAGTTTGTTATCACCAGCTGCGACGTGGCCGCGAGTCGAACAATGACCCGAGTATAGAATAAATGTCCTTTACTTCGCGTCTATGGTCACAATTTTTTTGTCATCAGACTACCGGTTTCGGTCTAAAAATAAAATGGCTCTGAGCACTATGGGACTTAACTTCTGAGGTCATCAGTCCCCTAAAACTTAGAACTACTTTAACCTAGCTAACCTAATGACATCACACACAGCCATGCTCGAGGCAGGATTCGAACCTGCGACCGTAGCGATCGCGCGGTTCCAGACTGGAGCGCCTAGAACCACTCGGCCACCCCGGACGGCGTTTCGGTCTGTAATGACCACATTCAGAACTGTTTTATAAAATCAATAATTAAAACAGCCCTAAAGTTTCAAGATATAGCGTTCACTCTCTTAATAAAGTGCGTAGATGAAACCCCAGTTTCAGTATCGTAATCCTCTGGCCAGACGAAATAGTTCGAAATACATTACAATACTACTGTTTAATTTTTGGTTTGGCATTTTTTTAAATTTTTGTTTTTGTATGTCTTAGCTTTTCCAGCATCTTTTCAAACCGGTTCTGTCAATATACCATAAACACGATATGCACGGGGATAGAAATAGCAATCTGTGAGGGACTCCGAATAACATTTAGATGCATTTAATTATCTATATAATCGGCCATCGACATAACTGAGATCTGTATGGAACTTAATTTGATTCATAAGACACGTCGTAATTCTGACGTAGGGCATGTGTTGACACCGTGGCAAAGACAAGCCACCAGGATAAAAGAAGAGGCCTGAACTGATAGCAGGCAGTTGTGGACAGTTCTTGGCGTGATACGCACGAGAAGAGCAAGCAGACGCTTTGACAGCTGCAGATGGACATATTCCAAGATGGCGCTCTACTGTTATGCCTTGTGTGTAGGTGGCGACACTGATGCAGCGAGATGACTCAGTGCATGTCACTTGCTGTTTCTAAATCAACAAACATTCCGCAGAGTTCTTGTTTGTTATACCGAACCTCAAATGTAATTTCATACTTAAAATTTTTGCATTGACCCGGACAACCAACTATCCCAAGATAAGTTTATCCATAGGAGCTTTGGGTTTGGAATTCTATATTATTAGTTTGGGGCCTCGTATTAATGCAACTTCAAATAAACGTAGATATATCTCGTGAAAGACATACAAGAACAAGATGAGATTACAGAGCTTACGGAGGTGTACGGTAAAATTTTACCAGTGCTTCATCCTCGAGCGGGGTAGCAAAGGAAGCTATAGTATATGTCACGAAGTACATTAGGTCTTGTAACATTAGGAAGCTTACGAGATACTTAAAAGATAAACATAAAGATCAGTCACGGTAAAGGCCTTAGGCTTGTTCCGACTGCTCGACTGCAGCGCGGGCAGCGATATGTGATCGTGGGACGTGTGATCATCATGTCGCCAGTCCTTCCAGCCATTTCTGCCAACAGATTTAAGTCCTGATGCTGCTGCAGCTTCTCTATTGAAGCAGCTCCTCATCTGGCCTCACGAGGATGTGTGCCTGCCTCTCCAGACCTTCCCACCAAAGAAAAAAAAATTGAAGAGGTAAGGTGAATCGAGTTTGGGTCCTTCTCCACCGGAGGCAGCGACCTTGACCATTTCTTTTTCATTAAATGCAATCGTTACCTTCTTCAAGAAAATAAATTTGTTTCTGTTAGTAGTATGAGACAGAGAGTATACAACAAACATAAATACGTGGTTCATAATAAAACTGTAACTGCTTGTGCAATAAATACAAAATTTATTTAACAGTAAAATTAATGGAATAATTAAAATAAATTCTTCTTTTTAAATGGCGGGATCTTCATGAAAACGTACTGCTTTCCTCTTCTGTTACTTCAAAAGAGAAGTAATGTAAGTAGTTAAATGTGTCTGCTGCACATCAGTGACTATTCGGCTAAGAAGGCGGCAGTGTTCAGCAACTTTCTCCCCTCTCCGCAGGCCTTCAAACGAAATCCCCGACGCGGATCCTGCCACAGTTTTTATCGGCAATACTCCTTTTTAGATAAACGCGTCATCTTCGAACCTGTCGCAATCGGTCACTGTCAGCTGATCGCCTGTCAGATCTTTAAATTATTGCTGTAGATAATTCTGGACACTGTATGCATAATGAGACGCCCGCTTCTTGTGGGCTGCATGGTAGTGGCTTAACTGTGTTGTCTTTTCATTGCCCTCACCAATATTGACCACTCTTGTAATGTAGACAGTGCGACTCTGTGTGTGTCTGTCTGTGTGTGTGTGTGTGTGTGTGTGTGTGTGTGTGTTTAGGTGATGGTCATATGGTCGCGTACTGGAGGGCTGGAATGGAAAAGGACCTCTGATGTTCCACAACATTTTTTCAATCTAGAGAACGGTGCTCAGCGAAGCGCATAAAAGCCGCGTCGGGGATTTCGTGTGAAGGCATGTGGAAGAGAAGAGAAAGCTACCAGAGTGCCGGAGCGGGATGAGCCATAAGGCTGCAACCGCTCTGGGGCTTTTCAGTGGCCGCACTGAAGACATGCCTCAGTGTGAGATAGGCGGTTTAACGTGATGTTTCAGCACCTCTCGCTGCTGGCTACCTCTTTAGTAGACGAAGCCCTACTCAGAAATTTTTAATCATTAATAAACTTTACCTTACATTCAGGTAGTGTGGCAAACTTACTGACAGTTACAGAGCATAAAAATAAAATTTACATGGTGCAGTGATTGCTACAAATACGCAACAGGAAAATATAGAACTCAGTATTAAACCAATAGCAAAAGCCCACGATAGAGCAGGAAGAAAACAAATCACGCAATATTTACAGGAAAACAAACTTTCTGCTTTTCTATGGCGCAATGAGTAAGGAATATATCAGCGTGGCATAGTCCCTGATTGCATAGATAAATTGTGGAACAAAATTAAAGCATCAGTTTTTTGAAATGCCCTAATTGTCTCCCATTGAGATATATGCGTTTCAAACTTGACTCAACGGTGCCTACAAGCTTCTTCTATGTTGACAGACAGCCTGCGACGTCACCCTCCTGCTCAGCGGCGCTTCAAACAGCAAGGCGTCGACAAATGCGAGAAAAAGGTCAGAGATCACTTCATGCAAGGTGTTTGGTGGGTTAATGATGTCACATTGGCAACAAATTGCACCACAGTTATACCCAATGTCACCGCGGACGTGTGACGCGATGCGACGGTCCTCACACCCCCGCTTACCCTCGTTTCATCCCTTTTTTTGACGCCTCTGAAATGGAGGTCAGAACCGCGGCACCCCGCTCTGAAATCACGCGGTTTTCTTATAGGTGCCCGAAGAAAGCATTTCAGACACTCCGCCACTCAAGATGGCCTTAGGGGGTGGCATAAAAGGCGCCAGCAGCGAGAGGTGCTGAAACATCACGTTAAACCGCCTATCTCACACTGAGGCATGTCTTCAGTGTGGCCACTGAAAAGCCCCAGAGCGTCAATAAATCCTGCATTGAGTGCAGTGCGAGAGCAATTTGTAGTATGGCGTACAGTGTGGTACCACTAGCGACGAAATTTGAATGCGATCTGAGGCAGCAAAGGGTGCTCATGCTTTTTCAGTCCTCTAATTCCGCTCCCTCTATGGCATGATCAGAGATGGGTGCCCCATTGACACAGCGTGAATAAAATAGCAAGAGTTCTTCTAAGACCCTCGGTCCGGCAACTCATTTGGTGACACCCATCTGCCTTTCTTGCACCCTTCAAAAATATATCTGAACAGAGGCAGCCTATAACAAAGTCCTAGGCGCTTGCAGACAGGCAACCCATTCGACACCATTCCGGTTCCAGATGACGTAATACCAGGCACAAGGGCAGCAGCGTAGCGTGCCTGCAGGCACCTAGGACTCTCGTCATGGATTCTGACTGAGCGAGGTGGCGCAGCGGTTACCCCATTGGACTCGCATTCGGGAGGATGACGGTTCAAACCCGCGTCCGGCCATCCTGATTTAGGTTTTCTTTGATTTCCCTAAATCGCTTCACGCAATTGCTGGGATGGTTACTTTGATAGGGCACGACACACTTCCTTCCCTCTCCGTCCCTAATCCAATGGGACCGATGACCCCGCTGTTGGGCCTCTTCCCCCTAAATAAAAAAATCGATCGACCAACCAGGGATTCTTCCTGTACAGTTAAAAGGTGAGTGATTTCATCGAGGATGTTGCCGAACTGGGTGGTCTTAGAGGGCCCCTTTGGCGCTTTATTCACGCGTGTGCCAAATTGTATCCGTCTGTGATCAAGCCATAGAAGGGCGCGAAGCAGGAGAGATGAAAAAGAATAAGCGCCCTTTACTGCTTAAGATCACGTCCAAATTTCGTCGAATGGTTTTGAATGCCCAGACTGTGTCGACACCTTGCTGTTTTAAGCCGGCCGAGGTGACCGAGCAGTTCTAGGCGCTACAGTCTGGAACCGCGCACCGCTACGGTCGCAGGTTCGAATCCTGCCTCGGGCATGGATGTGTATGATGTCCTTAGTTAGGTTTAAGTAGTTCTGAGTTACAGGGGACTGATAACCTCAGAAGTTAAGTCCCGTAGTGCCAAGAGCCATTTTTATTCTCGTGCTGCTGTCGTGAGCATCTTTGGAAAACAACTGAAGGACGGTGAATCAACGAGTAGGCGACAAGGTGTTCAACGTCCACGCCTCATAGCAGAACGTTGATATCGGAGGTTTGACCACCCCGTAAAGCAGGATAGGCAAATCTGACGACAGGGTACAATGCTGGCACATGGACAAGTGTTCTGGAGCGCACCGTTTGGCGCACGCTGTTGAATAAGAGGCTACACAGCAGACGACTTCAATGGAAACGTGTTGCCTGGTCGGATTACCAAGTTTCTTGTTACGCCAGGTCGATGGTCGTGTCCGGTTACGCTGTCACACAGGCTAACGGCTGCTCGAAACGTTCACCGCGCCACGGACGCAGGGCGGTAGGATGCAGTATTATGCTATGGGGGAAATTTGCCTGGTCTTCTATGGGACGTATGGTAGTAATAGGAGGCACCATGACAGCTGCGGAGTACTTTACTGCGGACCACCTGCATCCCTTCATGCTTGTTACAGTATCTTCCCCGACGACGACAGCAGGATAGCTGTCCGTACCACAAAGCCAGAACAGTACTACAGTGTTCTGAGGCTGGTAATGAACTGACGTTTATGTCTTGGCCACCAAATTCGTGTTATCTGCTACGGTCGCAGGTTCGAATCCTGCCTCGGGCATGGATGTTTGTGATGTCCTTAGGTTAGTTAGGTTTAACTAGTTCTAAGTTCTAGGGGACTAATGACCTCAGCAGTTGAGTCCCATAGTGCTCAGAGCCATTTGAACCATTCGTGTTATCTGAACCTGATGGAATAAATCTGAGACGGTAAGGGGCGGCCTCTGCAAATTACGTGATGTGCGACACACACATCCGACCAAATGACTTCTCCCTAACTATTAGGCAGAAGAGTGTGAAACCCGTCCAGAGTGCCATATACTTACGGATGTTCCTTGAATCCACACTGTCATGGAAACATCGCGCAAACGAGATAATAAACAAGTCCAATCGAAGGATGAAGCTGGTAAAATTAATCAGTTCTAAACTCGGGGGCGCTGGCCCAGAAGTGCTACATTCTTAAAGAACTTTCCTAAGACCAATCCTTGAGTATGGGGCCTGTTTATGTACATCTTCCAAAGCACAATACTATAGAATTACTGCATTCGACCGCCGAAACTTAAGACTAGCAGGGAATCTACGCTACAGCGCGGCAAACGAACTAGTCTATGAGGCCACCAATACCCGACTTATTCTGGAAAAGATAACACCAGAGTGTGCCAAATACAGACTGAACAGGGTAGGTAGGAAGGTGATTCTGAAAGACCTCATCTGTGGGCCAGCATATGACTTTACAATAATCCAACACAAATACCCTTACCCTCCAGGCTTCATCATCCACTCAAAGAATAAGGTAAAAAGAAAGAGGAGAATTCAATGAAGTAAAGTGCTACACACAACTCTCTCCCATCCCCACAAATCAGTGGAGTGCAGTGATCCATCATAGCTGCCCTGACCAATCTCGCCACATACCAGACCTTAGGAATAGAATTAATCAAGAAACAAAATCGTAATCCAAAAACATGCTCAGCCAGTATAGCAAAACCCAATCGTAGGAACACTCTAGAACTCAGAGTGAAGTAGAATAAGCAGCAGAATACAATCCAGATACCATCAGAACAACCAACAGAATAGAACTCCAACATGAGAAGTACGCAAGAGATCTATCCATCTAAAACACAGAAACAACTAAAAGACACAAAGAGGAATTTGCCATGAATAGAAAATCCAGCGCCATCCCTACCGGGGCTTTGGTGGGTTCCCATAGCTGTAAGGTGAATACTGGGATGAGGAATTCCGCTACATAGCCAATTAGGGAAAGACTGATAACAAAATGGCTTGAGCCGTGGTAACACTACCAACCCAAGTACGCAGGATTCCGCCATAAAAATAAATAAATGGAGGCCCAACTGTATTAACTAACCCCATGTTGATAAGGACTTGAGTCTTCAACAGGTGCCACAGCCCGCGAGGTTGTGGCACCCTAAAAAAAAAAATAAATAAATAGTCCAATCCAAAAATCTACCAAGGAATTGTCATATCCATGACACGTCCAGTCGCTATTGCATTCCATTCCTAACTTGGACCAATACGCTATTACACAGACAGCCGTAATGTTTTGGTTCATCACGGTACGTCTAACATTTGAGTCAATTAATCCAGAGTACGCCAGTGCAAGACTAAGATGCTATAGAAAACTGTATGGAAAAAAGTATAATTTTTACGTTGTTAATTAGCTCCTTAAAGATACATCGTCGGGCTCGTACTGTCAGCTTTCTCCGGTTGATACGTAGAGTGTTCCGCAGCTCGTGGTCGTGCGGTAGCGTTCTCGCTTCCCACGCCCGGGTTCCCGGGTTCGATTCCCGGCGGGGTCAGGGATTTTCTCTGCCTCGTGATGAGTGGGTGTTGTGTGCTGTCCTTAGGTTAGTTAGGTTTAAGTAGTTCTAAGTTCTAGGGGACTGATGACCATAGATGTTAAGTCCCATAGTGCTCAGAGCCATTTGAACCATTTGAACGTAGAGTGCTGACCAAGTCGATCGGAGTATGTCCTTGCCATTTCCCAGCGCCGCACACTTGAATCAGAGTAAAATGCGACAGCTCCAAATACGCGCCAGTGTAAGGCCAGCATTGACTGAGAGCGATGGTTGCTCATACGAGATTGTTGTCGTCCGCCTCTGTAGCTGAGCGGTCAGCGTGGCGGATTCCTAATCGAAGGGGTCTGGGCTCCATTCCGTGCAGGGTCCGAGATTTCCTCTGCTTGGAGACTGGGTGTTGTGCTGTCCATACGTTCGTACCGTCATAATTGACTTTCCACTGTTAAGATGGATGTAGTGGCGCGTCCCGGAAGCCAACAACAACAACAACAAAATTATTGATTGGCGACTCCATGGAGTGTTCTGTGCACCACAACCAAATAGTGGATGTAATTGGATGGAGAATCAGCATTGGTCGTCTTTTTTTTTTATTATTATTATCCGCAAAATCGATTTTCGATCACTTAGTGACCATTCTCAGTGCTTTAATATACAATTAAAATTGGTAGGCACTGGTATCAACAAGCTTAGAGCGATCACATAAAATCGATTTTGCGGATAATAAAACGAAAAAAAATACGACGAATGCTGATTCTCCTTCTAATTATAACAAAATTATTGATAGACAATTATTTGAATACGTCTAGCTGTTGATTGCGCGTAAATTCCAGTTATGGATGTGAGTACACACAATGTAGTGGATCTTTCCCGTGTAAATAAAAGACACAGTGTTAACAGAGGATAAACTGTTGATAATCTGAAAATGAATGTAGCCTTAACCAGAAATATTTAAGTACTTAGCAAATAATGACTGCAGCAGCTATTTTTACGACTCGAAAGATAGTTGACGTTAAAGTCCAAGCCCATAGAAGGTATTGTGGTGTGTGTGTGTGTGTGTGTGTGTGTGTGTATATGTGTGTGTGTGTGTGTGTGTGTGTGTGTGTGTGTTTGTGAATAAGTGTATGGTTTTGATGAGTTAATCACCGTTTTACGTCTTTGTCTCTGATAGTCCACTTGAAAATGTTCCTTATATTGCAAAAAAGCACATTTGCTAGAACTCAGAATGTTTTTTATGCGTCACCAGCTCACTCTTAATTTATTCTTCTTTTAGCAGCTTTCTTCCTTGGTCTAGTTTGATCTACTATGACTCTCCAAACCCTTCTTTCACCATCCTCTTCCTCTGTCAGTGAATATCATAGCACTGATCATCTATTTTGCAGGCCACATGGCACTTGACAATATTCCTTTGTTGTATTTGGCAACAATATAACATACTTCAAAACATGGAGTACAACATACTCCGTTTACAGATCTAAAATGTTTACAAGGTATATCCATAGCAGCCAGACACTGTGTGCAAATACAGTACATAGCACCGAACGGAATAGATACAAAAAGTTGTTACGAAATTTGTAGAGCTTGTTTTCGGAGCTCTGTTCGACACAAAGTAGTTGAAGTAATATCTTCATGGTCGTACACAGAATGGCAATTGGAGTGTGAAGATTGTGACAGGGACTAGAATTGTGGCACTCTGATGAATGTTGTTTATTTGCACCGCATGTCACTGCACACAAGTCATTTCTTAAAAGCGTATCCACTTTATCACAAGGAACTGTTATTCTAGTTATGTAATTTCCTGCAGATTTCTCCTTTTCAAAATCTCGATTACTGAATCACTTCATATTCGCAGTAAACTAAAAATATAAAAATACGGTTCACGAAGCAGTTACAAATTATTCTTGATACATGCCATCTGAAACGAAAGCAATTGCCTGTAGTACTACGTTAGCCAATTATGAGAACATGTTAAACATATTTATCTGGAATTTGTATGGCACAATTTTTCAAAGAATACTTTGCGATTAATATTTGTTAGAAAGTAAATTAAAAGTATTTAGAATAAAGCTGAGTACAATATACGTTCATTTCTTAAAGAGGAAAGTAAACTTTTTTCGTACATAAAAACCCTAAAACATAATTTTCATCAGCTTCTTAATTTACAGAACGAACCATGCACAGAGTTGATAGATTCAGTTATTATGTAAAGGACCTTAATGATAACCTGTGGACGTAGAATCAAACTATCGACCCATGCGATACGAATTTATGGGCGATGGCCGTTTTCTGCTATGGTCTCTCCCGATTAGTCTTGCTCCGTAGTCGGATGTCAGTGTTAATTTTCTACCGGAGTAAGTTCTAAACCAATAAACAGGATGTAAGCGTGTTGCTGCATGTGCTACGTTTTGGATAATACTTTACGTCAGCAGTAATGTTACGTATCCGGCCATCTACCCGTAACAAAGGACACGGATGTTCATCTGGCAGACGGCAGGCCGCCTGATAACGTGTAACACCGCCACACATGTCTGGTATTCATCAGCGCGCCGCTAAACGCTTACTCACACACGCGAAAACTGGATGAGACAACTGTAACCGAAGGACGAATGGCGCTTACATCTCTAGCTTCCTTGGATCGCTGTTCTCTCTTCTTCAGTCAACTACCTCCTTTGCGTTTCCGCTAACGTATAGAAAATTATTAAATGTTAGACCTCGAGTTCGCCCAACGACGACGACGAAACTATGTGGCGTGGACATCTTGAGACACTAAACGCTTTTAGGGCACGTCTTGATACAAGACAGCTCAATTGCAGCGCGAAACGCGCAGAAATTGGTCTGGGTCCAAGACGGCTTCATCTCGCTGGGTGACGTTATGAATTTGCTCAGTAGGGTTGTCATCACGTGAGCTGGCAGTGTGCACGAGCAGTCTTACGCCGTTGGAATGTTCCTTAAACCAACTTGACACAATCTGGAAGCGACACAAAAAGTTCCACAAGAAAATCCTCGATCAGATGCCGAATGGTAACAAGGTGGCAAGTGTGGTATTTGACCTCACGAGCCTTTCGACTCACTCCTATTACACTGCTGTCTGTCTGTACCAACGTGTACCACGACTCACCAGTTCAGACGTTTTACCACGGTTCGATTGGCCATCGGTTGTGGTTATCCCTGTGTAAGCCGACCATTGTATGAACAGTAGAAAAATCTGATTTATAAAACCATTTTAAACCGTGCCATTCGTTCGACGAAACAAATAATAGTTATTTAATTTTTCTTGTCTGTAACGGCTACCGTATACCCAAAAAGTAGCATAATTTACTCTGTGAAACTAAATGCATAGTTGATTCTGTTTCATGCTTAATAGAATTACGAAAAATATTGTTAATCAAATTCAGTTTTATCTGAAACTTGTTCCTTATAGCTAACCGCATCCTTAACCTCATTCCAGAGCTTAAATTTTGTGATTTAAATAATGAAAACTGCAGCAATTACTTACTTTTTGAGGCTCGGCCCAATGCGTTTCGAGAAATTATTCTCATATCCAAGTGCATTTGCTTACATAAATATTTTTTGTGATATCTGAATGTGTGATTTTCTGCCTCCCTTGCATTATAGTTACCTTGTTGGGGTTATACTGCAATCATAAAATCGGGCAAATGAATCGTAGAATGATTTTTATATGATGATGTTAGAGATACCACTTTTACTTAAAAGTACAATTCCTCTTCAATTACACAGAATATCAGACACATGCAAATCACCACTTACACTGTTCGTTTTGTAATTAAAGCATGCTACAGAGATATGACGGCGGAATGATTTAACGAAGAGTTTGTACACAGAGGTCTTACACTTTCTGAGTATTACGTTATATTCAAAAAGCTGTCAGTTGTAAAATTAATTTTACCATTATTGACTATTGAATTATCGATTACGTTGCTTTTATGCTGTAGGCGTTGAGTTCAGCCTACTGGGTACTAAACATACTTATGGAAATTATAACAGTTATCACAACCAGGAGAAGCATTTGAAAACGTTGACTGATTCGCCATCTAATCAGTCACTGACAACTACAAACTAGATAGTGAATTAAAGACGGAATAGATTTCGAGATACAATATGGTAAGCCTGAAGCTGTTTTCCGCAGGGAGAATTTCACACTTTTCAAAAAACGAACATAGCTCTAACGCTAATTAAGCGTAGATTTTTGACATGCTTTGAGACACACAGAGATCTATAATGTACGTGTATTTCGGATCTTTTATGTGATATTTTTGTAGCAGATTTCCAGTCGCCATGAAGAGTTGCGTGGATTGCTTGCAGACGGTACTTTGGACCTTAAACGTCAGATGGCAAATAATTTAATGACGTTTTATACCACAGAAGTATCGATGTATGTCTTTTACCTACTGTACCTCTGAAAGTCCCTTTGCACCGGAATGTTACATCTGGTCAGAATAAACCAAGCCTTCTATGACACTTGTCGCTAAGCTATTATCTGAAACACGCAGCAAGAAACTTGAGTCTTTTGAATCACATAAGCGAGAAACCGTCGGTACATTATTCTTACTTTGGATGCTACCTTTTGAGGAATAGTTTAATTTCACGTATATAATACGATGCTATCGTTGCCACTTTGATTCATCACATGGATGACAATAGCTGCTACTATTGCATCAAAGGCAGTGTGAGGAGATCGAAAATTCAATAGCCACTGGAATAAAAACCGAAAGTATTCGGAGAGAATGTGATCCATTTATTCCATACCCCGTGGAGGATGAGTGACAGCAATTAAAAGAGGTGGGCTTTTATTTCTTGGCAAAAATACAGCACAGTAGAGGGAAAGTTAACTGAATGTTGACAGTGATCCCTATGTTGAGCGTGTCAGAGAAACAGAGATCACTCAGGACTGTTACTACATGTAAACAACTTAGGAAACTTGTTTAAATAGTGCCAAGAACACATGTGCGCAGTCTATTGGCGCTAGAACAGCATGGCAGTCCTCCAGATATCCCGTAACTGAGATTGGCGTTTATTATCGCTGTCATCTATGTCCATAGCTGCGTCGCTATCGCTTCTCTTTCGAGGGATGTATTTAAGAATTCATCGAGATTAGGTGTAGACTGGGGATGAAGCTTCTGGAATATTTGTATTTTGATAAGAGTACCTTTTAGAGAAAGTAGAACAGCTTACCAGAAATAGAAATTTAAAATTTCGAAAACCTCTTTGCACCGCCAGTATCCAATTCCAAATGAAGTTTTTTTACTGAATTTTTAAAATTTATATAATATAGTTGTGGGTGACGATATCCGTTCCACTACAGCCGCGTTTCAACTACCTGACAGTTTTGTGCATGGAGATTTGTATTACTAAACTGCTAATCTGGGGTAAGGTCCCAGTTGCAAATTTTCTTATGTAACGGCTTCCAGGGGCAACAAAAATGTGATTTTCAGTATTTCATACAGTTATTCATCTAATTTAGAATGCTGTCATAACGTAATCATTAACACTGTAATCTTACTATATTAGACGTTTAACATACAACGTCAAGTATTACAGTTAGACACTGAAACAGTGTAATTCATGGCACGCAAATTACTGTGACTATATTCATCCCGTATTTGAGAATGAGCACTTAGTGACTGTCAATCAACTTCACACAACCTTCAAATCTATACTAAACTTTTTCTCGCGGACATTCGCACCAAATGGTGAAACCAAAAAAGTTTATCGCTTGCTAAATTTTCGCTGTTCATGCAGTAAAACTGCGGCATCAGGCATGACGTTTTAATGTATTACTTCTTTACTACTAACTCTGCAGGCAGTATCCACATCGTATATACCAGTGAACGTACCTGTAAAATTATATCATTATTCAAGTAGTTCCGGAGATACGACGTTTTACACAAAGGAGTTCCGTTCTTTAAATAACCGGGGATAGGGCTTCATTGGTTGTTTCAGAAAAGAGTGACCATGAAAATTATCTGTATGTGCAGTTTAACCTAAACAGAATCATAAGTAAGATTGTTTTTACTTTGCCAATTAAATTCACTTACGGCTCTCCAGAGTTTTTGTACGTATACTTATGGCCTGCAGCAGTAGATTTTCATGTTTGCTGAAAATGGTTTTATTTCATTTTATTGTCGTTTCGTGTACATTCCAACCAACACCATATTACATAAGCAGGACATCTCCCAATGAAAACATATTTATGATATTTGTGTAAGTTGATACAGAGCCAAGAGTAGCTGATAACAAATGGATAATGATATATCATTGTAACTGGCTACAGATACAGCTATTATTGGGAGAAAGGGGGGAGAAGTAAAGAATAGTATTAATACTTTAATTTGTTCTGGAATAAACTGTGATTTTATTCTGGTAGTACGATAGCTTCCAAAATGCAAAACTTTAGCAATACATAGCTCGAATTTCTCTGTGTCGGTTGACAATTATATATGCAACTTTGTTTAAAAAGTTAATTATTATTTTGTAATTTTTTGCATTTTTTTTCCTAGGAAAGTGATAATATTGGCGGGAAGGTAGTGTTCCATTCGGTTTAATCTCTTGAAAAATGTTATTTGCTGATGATATTACCACTCACAAGGAAACAGCACATGATTAAAATAGCCTTCCGATGTTCAGTCGCACGAACAAATTGGGGGATCTGCAATGTCTATCATGTGGAGGTGGCTGGGGTTTTCAGTAATGGAATCACATCTTGATTATTGACTTCAAGCATCGTCCGCTTGATTTCCGATCCGGAAACCGCGATCTTCTTTCCACGCGTTATATCTTCTTGCTATAAATTCATGCGTGTGGTCGAATGGAGTCCAAACGAGGATTAGTGCAATTTGTGCGTTGCGTCCTTTTTGAAGACGCCATGTAGGCCGCATTGATATGACGGAATCGAGATTAGTTAGTTCCATCGATAGTTTGAACGACTTTTGTTTTTTCGAAATGGCGTGGAACGAGCCAGTTTACAGGATATGCAAAAAGGACTAGTTCCAGAGCACAGCTACAAGCTGCCCATTTACAAGTTCCTAAATGGCCCTGGGGCATAAATTTAACTTAAACTGAGCATATTACATTTTCATTCTGCTGATGCAACTCCACTTAAAATTTTTTATTTATTTTTTATATAAGATTGTAGGTTTAAAGAGGGCATATTTTAACGTGTCTGTTGTAGTGGTACATTACGTTTATCAATAAGGACATTACTTATTAACTTAGAAAAAAAGTCTTCAGACCAATGTTTGAAATTCTATCAACACCATATCACATTTGGTTTTTTAGAACTTTTCTAATTTTATTAGTTCAGTATTGATGGTTCTCTCAGTTGCTTAAAGTTTTGTAGATTGACTCCTGCTTCCAGAATGAGATTTTCACTCTGCAGCGGAGTGTGCGCTGATATGAAACTTCCTGGCAGATTAAAACTGTGTGCCGGGCCGAGGCTCGAACTTGGGACCTTTTCCTTTTGCGGGCAAGTGCTCTACCACCTGAGCTACCCCAAGCACGACTCACGCCCCGTCCTAGATCACTTGCCCGCGAAAGTCAAAGGTCCCGAGTTCGAGTCTCCGTCCGGCACACAGTTTTAATCTGCCAAGAAGCTTGACTCCTGCTTCTTCAACTGAAACAGCTAATCCTTCTTTTGCTGATATTTTTAGAAACCGATTGTTGAAAATACTCGCAACTTGTGAATGATCAGTCACAGCATTGTCATTTGGTTGTACTGTATCTCATTTCACAACATTACATCTGGTTTCAATCTTATTATCTGCGTTATTGAAGTGCATATTTCTGAACATTTTAATGAGTTTCGTTAAAACATTACAGTACTGGTTTTAGAATGGAAATAACACCGGATCTTGACTTGTTCTGATCTTTATACAAATTTCCCTTTCCTGTTTTATCACATTTTAATTTCTTTAGCTATCAGTGGCTTAATTTCTGTAAATGGACTTTCTGGGTAACGTTTTAGGTCATCTACACTTAAATAGTGACACAGATTGACTATGAAACATATTTAAGTTGACATTACCATCTCATTCCATGTATACGTGATCCCTTTCCACATCGTTTAACTTATTTTTAATACTTGCTATCCTGGTGTCATTAGTAAGCCTCGCTGCTTTGTACGAATAAGCCTCGAATTATGAGTTACTACATTGTTTATTTTCATTAATTATGCATTACAACCAGATAATCCATTAATTGTGGGGCACATATAATTATTTCATCCTGAGCACTGTCTACAAAAATGTTATTAATCAGGATCCCTTTATCTTATTACACACGAGATGGAAAATACACTAATGAAATCAATATGAAACAAAACTAATGATTCCAGTTGATTTTTCCCTCCAGAATCTTTTAAGAGATCTGCACTGAAATTCATATAAACTATTAAGTGCTTCTTCTTGTTAGAAGGGCAGCTAAATAATGATTCTAGGTTTCTCATAATTAGCTAAATGTAGCCTAGTGTGGATAGTTACACTGTTACAATTACAAAGAGAAGTATTCTACGTAACAACTCATAAGCATATGCTTCTACGCTCTGGCCTGCACAAACACTGATTGTGTCAGTATCTTTGATTTTGTGTCCAAGTTTTACGTTTGTTGCAACTTCTCCTTTTTCCGTACATGAAAATGATGTGAGGCTATAATCTAAGACATTTAACTTCTCTGTTGGTGTGGTTACATGTTGTTCAGTTACAGAATATGTACTTCAAATCCTAGGTATAGTAAGGCTACAATAAGCTTATGTACTTTGTCAGCCTCATAATGTTCTGCTGCAACAAACAAATTTTACTTTTCTAGCGATAGTTACATACATTATTGTTCTGTTTTAATTTCTTTCGAAATTGTCTGTCTTTAATCTGACTCCAGTTAAAAAAAAAATTGCCCTCTGAATCCAGTAATCGCGGAAATTTTGGTTACCTATTTTTGGTCGACCAGAGAAATTTCATCAAAGCTCCATACCTCTGCAGCTCAGTGGCTTTGAGATATGTGCATGGGACAGACGTTCTACTGTCCATCCATACTGCTGGGATTTTGATAGCTGACAGTGCACGTAACAAGATATATATGATAAATATCTTGTGCATGGGGGCTTAATTATTATGCAATAATTTTAGTAGCTGTGTGTCCGTTTACGAAGTCTCGTAACCGGTTGGCCCTGAGTAGTATTAGTACGCAATCTGACTTCATAAAATAACAATAAAGAATGAAGGGAAATTTCCGTTAACACAATTGATTAATTAAGTCCCCTGCAACTATAAAAGCTACGAAACAAAGCACAAGTGTAACTGTTCTGTGTGTGGTAGTGTGATTCAACGTATATGTGTATGGCACGGTTCTTCCCCAATACGACAAGAAATTTTAAACACCATTTACAATGAACAAATTGAAATACCAGAAATACTATAATTGTACATAGAAACCAGAATTACAAGTCTAACACATGAACACGAGACAGATGCTTTGTTGACTGAACCTGTGACCAAGAGGCATTGTCATTAAGAAAATGTGACTTTTGACTTTTTTTTTTTTTTTTTTTTTTTACCTCCATGTATATTGACGAAAAATACACTGCGATTGCAGCATCTTCCATCTATACATTACACCGACCGAACAGCATCTACTCTCACGCCCAACAGACAACTGCACACGACATCCTCTGAACTAGTACCGCTCTCGACGTCCTCTCAACAAGCACTGCCCACGGCAAACTCTGAACTACTACTGCACCAGTGGAGGCGGGGGAATAATAATCTATGGCGCAATCTCTGGCGCTGTGACTCAGTGTAGCCATCTTTCACCTGTTCAGTCCAAGCGATGTGATGAACTGGAGAGCTCCTGCGAAATTACTAAATAGTAACGTTTACAGATGGAAGGAATATGACCTTTCTGCTGGGAGATCGGGACAAAAGAAGCCGTTAGCTACAGAACAATGATCAGTTACTTTTGCTCCATGGGTGGATTGATCGTCTGTGATGAGCAGCGAGGGAAAAGATGCATATTGTGTCTCGTTGTCAAAGGCCTCTGTGAATATGTCGTTAAAAAGTTTAGCGTATGAATTTCCACAGCATTTAGCTACGTAGCCGTTGATGTGTATTTAAATAGGCGAAAATACAATGTATGGAATGAGTACAGTGGGATTCCGTAATAAATTAATGACGAAATGTCACATGTCGCCATGTTTGTAAGCATTGTTAATACACTTCATGCTGTTTTCATAGTATTAGTGATAATTAAATCGGGCATGGGTGTGTCTGATGTCCTTAGGTTAGTTAGGTTAAAGTAGTTCTACGTTCTAGGGGACTGATGACCTCAGAAGTTAAGTCCCATAGTGCTCAGAGTCATTTTAACCATTTGATAATCAAACCAAAACATGTTGCACCATATTGGTGCAAATGTATACATTCGAGTTGACTATGTAATAACTGCCTATCCGATACAAAAAATGTAAACAACTTTATATTCATTTATGTTACCTGTAAAGTCTTCGCAATAAAGAAGAGACAAAAGCTAGGGCGTGTGTGTTTATGGCGGTTGAGGTGTTGGGGGGGGGGGGGGGCAATATTTTGTGTTTGTGAGGTTTCATACTCGTTGGTCTCTCTGCACTTTTCTTTTATTTCCCTACAACTCGGTTAATGAATTTTCTATGCGAAACAAGATAAGTTAAAACATTATCAAAATTTCACGTCAAATTAAACTTCCTCCCCGTGTAGTTGCTTCTCCGAGTGGGTGTACGTGTCTGAGAGACACAGTAGCGTACCGCTTTGAACGTTATTAAAAGCTCCAGTATTGCACTGCACAATTAAAACAAACCTTTATACTGATGACAGTGTTATTGTAATATGTGTCGACAGTGAATAATTCTAGTAAAAAGGTAACTTGCTATAAGTAAATTGTTCCTGGCTACTTCGTTTACTCGTTGAGACAAAAGAAACACTGTATTCTGTAGTTCATAATCATAATAGCACAAGATCAAATAATTTATTTCCAAAATGCCTTCAGAGCATTAAGCTTTCGTCAGGAAAATGGGGGAAAGGGGAGAGAAAGGAGACGTCGTTTAATATTTGGAGAGATTGATTTTCGATCGTCCTCTGTATGGGATTTATTACAAAGCCGTTCCGATGCTTTTATACACGGCGGGCTAAACTAATATGCGTACGTATTACGCCCATGGGCGCCGCTAGCACTTCCATTTTACAGTAAATGAGAAAATAAATGCCCCTAAGCAACATCTAGTTGCAACATTTTATAGGTGTAACACAGGCTTCGATTTAGAAACGGCAGTCATTATTTTCATTAATACCCTCAAACGCCCTGGTGACCACTCTGTAATTACTGCGAGTATTCCAACTGCGATTTGCGCCTTCAGGCAAACATTCACAAAAACATCAGTTACACACAGAAATAGGAAACTCGTACTTCGCTTGTCTGTTTACTGATTTTTTCATTTTAACTTTTGTATAGATTTAATTTTGAGTAGCAATTACCCGATTCCAATTTCTTTTAGTGCGCACAAATTTGCGTTTTTAAGTAATTCTATTTATCTGCTGCATATTAGGTTTTCATGTATTATTCCACACTTGTTTCTTAACACGAATGAGCAGTTTATTTTTTAAAGCGATGACGATGCTTTTCTCGCTATCTCTGGAATTTCAGACGCACAGGTTTAAAATGCCAGCTGACAGTCGTAAAATTTGTATTAAATTTTCCTGCGCGTATTAACTGATTTCCGCACACTTGAAAGTGGCAGTGCTAATTATCGAAGGATGTTTTTACTCGTTTCTGTAATAATATTTTTTCTCGATTTCTGCCCGCGTAATGTAGTTAAAAGAACGTGACAAGCTAGAAATTAGTCGTCTCATCAGAGGCTTAGCACTTCTACGAGCGGTACTAAATGGAATTAAATATCAACACTTTTCAGCCACATAATTTTGATAACGTTGGTCTCGTAGCTATGTCGATAATTTTTTTGGGTTGGGCTACCATAATGCCGCTCTGGAAATAATACGCAGTGTCATCTCCCCGAATTTTACAGTAAATTCCTTGCCATTTAACATCTTTGTGTACCTCACAAATTACGTGTAAGATGTTGGTGGCTGGATAGAAGGATTCGTGCGCACATATGTCACGCTTGTTGACTCCTGTAATGTTCAGTGGATGGCCACGCTACAGAAGAACAGATATAAAAAAACACACGGGAGTATCACTTCACAAATTGTGACGTAGGTGCGGCTGTGAGCACCCATTGCCTCACAGATAATAATACCTGACTACTCTCATATATTTAGTGGTACCAACACTAACACAGAAGGTAAAACAAGAGAAGTCTAAAGCCGGTTTCTGTGCGTGTTATGAACTAGAGCTAATAGCGATACTACTTCATTGTACCATCTCCCGTTTTCGAACAGGAGAACCGTATCGTTCAACAAAATCTGGCAGAACTTTATAACCCTGCAGCTCTCTTCAACGAGACGAGGCAATTAAGTGAATGAATACAGAGATACAGAGACATAGGCTCTGCGTTGTTCCCTAGCCAATTATAGGCCAATGTTTTCTCTCACCAACCTAATCAGAATCATTACACAGACACTCAGAGCTGTTTTGAATTTTCCCATTGATCTTTGGATTTAATGAATGTCATGCTAATTGAAACTTCGTGACAGACATTAGATGCGAACCTGGATTCCTTGCTCTTCGCGAGAGCCTTTCTATTTGATTAGGTCCACAGGTCTTACTTTAACTCTGATTGTCACTGATGTCGATACAATAAGGAAAAATTCCTGGCAGACCGGGAACTAAAGCCGGTTCCTTCGCATGGCGGTCAGTCATGCTGGCACCCATGCGAAAACCGCAAGTGGTATATATGAAGTGAATGACATAAACTGAAATAAAGAGAACGGCTTGGTGAGGATAGGGCCAGTGAACATGAAGCGACATGAAATGATATCGAGGCAAACCGTTTAGATCTGTTGAATCTGAACGTCGTGACAAGTTCGTGAGTAATAGGAGTAAATCTCAGAGACAGCGAAAGATTATGTCAAGCTTGCAGGCGTTCTCAAGTAACGCAATGGTTACTATGACTACTTATCGCTACGTAGCAGGAAATGTTGGTTCCAGTAGAAATCTGTCACAAATTCTCAACTATCACATTTTCATTAAGCTGCAGGTTCAACGTATCTGACCAGTTTGCACCGATATCACTTCAAGTCATTTGCAATCTCACTGTTTCATCTCCATCGATTCTAGACCTCTTAGATTGTTTGTAGCTCATGCTGCTGCTTACCGTCTTTTAAAGTGATCAGAAGATCAAAATGAATTCCAAAATGATTTAGACAAAATAGCTGCATGGTGCAAAAAATATGACAACAACAGTATGAGTTCCTCCGCTTGGGTGGAGGAGAATCCCTTAAGTTGCGGTTACAAGATGAATCACATAAATTTAAAGGTTGTCGTTTCAACTCAATACGTACGGATCACAGTTACGAACAATTTAAGTTGAAACCATCACGTAGAAAATGTTCTGGGGAAGGTGAACAAATTTAGCACACTGGACTCTCTTTCGGGAGGACAGCGGTTCAAACCCACGTCCGGCCATCCTGATTTAGGTATTCCGTGATTTCCCTAAATCGCTTCAGGCAAATGCCGGGATGGTTCCTGTGAACGGGCACGGCCGACTTCCTTCCCTAACCCGACTGGGACGGATGACCTCGCTGTTTGGTCTCCCCGCCCCCCCCCCCTTCCCTCAAATCAATCAATCAATTAACCAACCAACTAAGGTATACCGAAGATTGTGGTTTAATAGCGGAACACTTGGATCATCCAACAAATCTACTAAAGAGACTGCCCACACTACGCTTTACCGTCGTCGTCTGGAATAGGACTGCGGCAGCTAGTTTCGTATTACCACGAAACAGGGGGTAGAGTGTCATTTATATGAGGTATATGATACTAGAGTTGGGTGATAATAATAATAATCGGTGTTTTCTGTTGCAGCGAGATATTTCACGAAATTTCAGTCACAAATTTTCTCCTCCAAAATGCAAGAATACTTTGTTGGTTCTTATTTCAATATGCAGAAATGACTGTCGCAATCAAATAAGACAAAGAGCTCGCGCGGATAGATAGGTATTTATTTTTACCACGTTCTATTCAGGAGTGGAAAATTCTATCCGTGGTCTAGGGGTAGCGTCTTTGATTCATAATCAAAACGTCTTCGGTCCCGGGTTCGATCCCCGCCACTGCCTAAATTTTGATAAATAATTAGCATTGGCGGCCGAAGACTTCCGGCATAAGAAGTCAGCCTCATTCTGCCAACGGCCTTGTCAAAGAGGGCGGAGGAGCGGATAGAGGTTCAGGGCACTCTCTTGTCCTAGGGGTGGGAAATTGCCCTTAAAGGCGGAAGAATCAGCGATGATCAACGACATGAGGATGCAGAAGGCAATGGAAACCACTGCATTAAAGACACGTAACGTGTATCCACAGGACATGTGGCCTGTAATTCAAGAAGTGCCATGATGATCTCTCCATTGGCAAAAGATTCCGGAATATTACGGTATATTAATAATTTTTACTTATGGACCGTCTGACAGCAACTGAATAAAACACAATTTTAGTGCCATACGCGTTTCGCCTTTATTTTCTGCAAGGCATCATCAGTGGCCTGGAATATGTACATATGTTAGCTATTTTATTTACATTTTTGTCATTGTGCCTATAGGTTATAAACAGTTCTGGTGGTTGGTATTTCCTATTAAGTAGTAATGTTTTGAACAGTACTTACAGGTTGCGTGGACAATTTCCTACATATTACGCTCCTGTTGCATTTTTGGTGTTGTTCTTCTTCTTATGAACGCCAATTTGCGGTTTTTTTCCCCATTCCACAACACTATGCACTGAACGCTTGTTTTAAAGCAATGTTTTGGTTTCTGTTACCGACTGTCAAATGTTTTTGCCAAAGATCGAATGTTATTGCCAAACTTATGAGTGTAACTATTGAAGTATCTGTGGTCTGTTCGTGTATGCATTTGTGTGTGCGTTTGTGTATGTATGTATGTGTGTGAGTGTTTTTTGGTGTGATATATATATATATATATATATATATATATATATATATATATATATATATATAGTGTGTGTGTGTGTGTGTGTGTGTGTGTGTGTGTGTGTGTGTGTCTCCAGATGATGTGGGGAAGAGTTTTTTATTTGTGTGTTATCATTTCCTTTTCTAGGTGTAGTAGGGAGCCTGTGCTGATGTGTTTGTTCATTTATCACATGTTTGTTTTCTGCTATGGCTTTCTGGATGTGGAAGTTTTCTTGCATTTGTATAAGATGTTTGTCATGGTTGCTTATTCTCATTATTTTCATTTCTTGTTCCATGTTTGTAGGATGATTGTTATAGTGTTTTAAATGCTCTGCAAATGTGGAATGGTTTGTTTCATACTTCCAACATCTGATACGTTCTTTGTATCTTGTTTGAAAATTCCTGCATGTCATGCCTATGTATACTGCATCACAACTTTGACATTCAAGTTTATATATTCCTGATTGTTGGAATTTGTCTTTCTTGGTAGCTGGCTGGCTTAGGTGTGATTGAAGGGTTTGCCCAGGCTTATATGCTATTTTGAAGCCCTGTCTCTTTAGGATGTTTGCAACTCTGTGTGTTAGTTTATGTGTGTAGGTCATGGTGTACCATCTGGTTCTTTTCTGTGTGGTGTTGTCATTGTGTGTGTTTGTTGAGTGTGTTTGTAAGTTTTTAGCTTGTGAGTTCTTTTGTATTGTGGAACTGTTGTTTGTTTTTTATTTGTGTTTTTATTTTTTGATTGAGCTTGTGTACCACATGTGTGTCATACCCGTTGTTCCTAGCTATTTGTATGATTGTACTCATTTCTTGTTCATAGATTCCCTTGCTGAGTGAGATTCTGTTTAATCTATGTAACATGTGTCTTAGTGCCGCAAGTTTCTGGCTGTGGGGGTGGTTGGATGTGGAATGTATTATTGTGTCTGTGGCTGTTGGTTTTCTAAAGATGTTAAATGTATGTTTACCATTTACTTTTTTAATTGTAATGTCAAGAAAATTTATTTGATTTTCTTTTTCTAGTGTGAATTTCATGTTCTGATGAGCTTTGTTTATTTCTCAATGGAGTTCGTCTATTTTTTCACTTGGCTCATCTACCAGACAAATAATGTCATCCACGTATCTGTACCAATATATGATTTTGAAACTTTCATTTGTGGTTATCTTATCAAATATCTGATTTTCTAGGTGACTGACGAAAATGTTTGCTAGTGTTCCTGATATTGGGGATCCCATGGGCAGTCCATCAGTTTGTAGATAATATTCTTTCTGAAACTGCAAGTAGTTTTGTTCAGTTGTCAGTCTGAGCATATTTGTTATTTCTTTTATTGCGTCTGTGGTGAGGTTGCTGTGGGATGAGAGATTTTGTTCTATGATTTCTATTGTTTCTGTGATAGGGATGGAGGTAAACATATTTTCTATATCGAATGAATCAGTGATTCTGTATGTGGTACCTGTATGTTCTGTATGTTTTCTATTAGGCTTCCTGTGTTTATCACTGTTCTGTTGTTTTCTACTTTATAGTGTTTTATAACTAACTTTTGGAGGTGTTTGGCTATGCGGTATGTTGGGGCTTTCTTGAAGTTGATAACAGCTCTCATTGGCATTCCGTCTTCATGTACTTTCGGTTGACTTCGGAGTGTTGGTGCTTGTGGGTTTTTCTGTGTTAAGTAGTATTTCTGTTTGTCTGTGAGTGTGTGTTCAATTTTTTTCAGTGTTCGTTTCACATTTGCCTGGAACCGTGTAGTTGGATCTGACTTCAGTTTTTGTATGGTGTTGGTGTTTATGTATTCCTTGGTTTTTGTGATGTATTGCTCTTTATCCATGAGTACTGTTACATTTCCCTTGTCTGCTCTTGTTATTAATACGTTATTGTCTGTTAACTTTTGTTTTAACCTTTTCATAGTAGCTGCTTCTGTTTGGTTGTCCTTATTGTGTGTCTGCTGTGTTTGTTTTATTATGCCTTTTATTTCTTCTTTTACTAGTTCTCTTGTCAGTCCTATGTTTATTTCACAATTATTTTGTTGTTCTTCACGTGTAAGGATGTGTTCGGTTTCTATTATGAGATTTTCTTTGTATAGATTGTTCACTTTGCTATTGGTGCAGTGTTTCAAACCTTTTTCCAAGAGCATTTTTTCGTTTTCGTGTAGTTCTGTCTCTGTTAGGTTAACTAAGCGTGGATGGAATGTGTGTTGGTGTTCATGTGGTTTCACATTTAAAATGTAAATGTGTTTTTGCGTCTTTCTTACTGTTAGTTTCATTATCTTCTGTTTATGTTTGGTTTGTAAATGTTTCGTTGCTGTATATGTGTTGTGTTCAGTTTTTTCTACTAGTGCCATGAAAACTGCGGCGTTTCCTACGTTTCTTGCCAATTCTAGATGAGTCTCATAGAGCATCATGTTTAGGTGCTGTTTTTTCGAATAGAGCATCTTAATTTCATGTAGTAACCAATATCGTTCTGCAAATGATTTCGACTTCTGTGCCACTGTAGAACTGTTTTTAACCTTTACATTAATGTAACTTGGAATTAAATCGTTCTTTTTGCATGTTTAGTTGAATTTTATATGCTGTATCGTCTCATGGAGTCTCAGATGTATTTTCTTGAACCTGTTGTACACGTTGACAGGGAATGCTTGACATAGCTGTATTGACATCTTCAACTTTTGTAGTCCTGTCTTCCTCAGTTGCGTGTAATATTACGGTATATTAATAATTTTTACTTATGGACCGTCTGACAGCAACTGAATAAAACACAATTTTAGTGCCATACGCGTTTCGCCTTTATTTTCTGCAAGGCATCATCAGTGGCCTGGAATATGTACATATGTTAGCTATTTTATTTACATTTTTGTCATTGTGCCTATAGATTAAGTTCTGGTGGTTGGTATTTCCTATTAAGTAGTAATGTTTTGAACTGTACTTACAGGTTGCGTGGACAATTTCCTACATATTACGTTCCTGTTGCATTTTTGGTGTTGTTCTTCTTCTTATGAACGCCAATTTGCGGTTTTTTCCCCATTCCACAACACTATGCACTGAACGCTTGTTTTAAAGCAATGTTTTGGTTTCTGTTACCGACTGTCAAATGTTTCTGCCAAAGATCGAATGTTATTGCCAAACTTATGAGTGTAACTATTGAAGTATCTGTGGTCTGTTCGTGTATGCATTTGTGTGTGCGTTTGTTTATGTGTGTATGTGTGTGAGTGTTTTTTGGTGTGATATATATATATATATATATATATATATATATATATATATATATATATATATATATATATATATATATATATATATACTCCTGGAAATTGAAATAAGAACACCGTGAATTCATTGTCCCAGGAAGGAGAAACTTTATTGACACATTCCTGGGGTCAGATACATCACATGATCACACTGACAGAACCACAGGCACATAGACACAGGCAACAGAGCATGCACAATGTCGGCACTAGTACAGTGTATATCCACCTTTCGCAGCAATGCAGGCTGCTATTCTCCCATGGAGACGATCGTAGAGATGCTGGATGTAGTCCTGTGGAACGGCTTGCCATGCCATTTCCACCTGGCGCCTCAGTTGGACCAGCGTTCGTGCTGGACGTGCAGACCGCGTGTGACGACGCTTCATCCAGTCCCAAACATGCTCAATGGGGGACAGATCCGGAGATCTTGCTGGCCAGGGTAGTTGACTTACACCTTCTAGAGCACGTTGAGTGGCACGGGATACATGCGGACGTGCATTGTCCTGTAGGAACAGCAAGTTCCCTTGCCGGTCTAGGAATGGTAGAACGATGGGTTCGATGACGGTTTGGATGTACCGTCCACTATTCAGTGTCCCCTCGACGATCACCAGTGGTGTACGGCCAGTGTAGGAGATCGCTCCCCACACCATGATGCCGGGTGTTGGCCCTGTGTGCCTCGGTCGTATGCAGTCCTGATTGTGGCGCTCACCTGCACGGCGCCAAACACGCATACGACCATCATTGGCACCAAGGCAGAAGCGACTCTCATCGCTGAAGACGACACGTCTCCATTCGTCCCTCCATTCACGCCTGTCGCGACACCACTGGAGGCGGGCTGCACGATGTTGGGGCGTGAGCGGAAGACGGCCTAACGGTGTGCGGGACCGTAGCCCAGCTTCATGGAGACGGTTGCGAATGGTCCTCTCCGATACCCCAGGAGCAACAGTGTCCCTAATTTGCTGGGAATTGGCGGTGCGGTCCCCTACGGCACTGCGTAGGATCCTACGGTCTTGGCGTGCATCCGTGCGTCGCTGCGGTCCGGTCCCAGGTCGACGGGCACGTGCACCTTCCGCCGACCACTGGCGACAACATCGATGTACTGTGGAGACCTCACGCCCCACGTTTTGAGCAATTCGGCGGTACGTCCACCCGGCCTCCCGCATGCCCACTATACCCCCTCGCTTAAAGTCCGTCAACTGCACATACGGTTCACGTCCACGCTGTCGCGGCATGCTACCAGTGTTAAAGACTGCGATGGAGCTCCGTATGCCACGGCAAAATGGCTGACACTGACGGCGGCGGTGCACAAATGCTGCGCAGCTAGCGCCATTCGACGGCCAACACCGCTGTTCCTGGTGTGTCCGCTGTGCCGTGCGTGTGATCATTGCTTGTACAGCCCTCTCGCAGTGTCCGGAGCAAGTATGGTGGGTCTGACACACCGGTGTCAATGTGTTCTTTTTTCCATTTCCAGGAGTATATATATATATATATATATATATTTTTTTTTTTTTTTTTTTTGCTGTGTGTGTGTGTGTGTCCAGATGATGTGGGGAAGAGTTTTGTTTTTTTTTGTTTTATGTTATCATTTCCTTTACTAAGTGTAGTAGGGAGCCTGTGCTGATGTGTGTTTGTTCATTTATCACATGTTTGTTTTCTGCTATGGCTTTCTGGATGTGGAAGTTTTCTTGCATTTGTATAAGATGTTTGTCATGGTTGCTTATTCTCATTATTTTCATTTCTTGTTCCATGTTTGTAGGATGATGGTTGTAGTGTTTTAAATGCTCTGCAAATGTGGAATGGTTGTTTCATACTTCCAACATCTGATATGTTCTTTGTATCTTGTTTGAAAATTGCTGCATGTCATGCCTATGTATACACACACACTCACACAGCAAAATATATATATATCACACCAAAAAACACTCACACACATACACTCATACACAAACGCAGACACAAATGCATACACGAACAGACCACAGATACTTCAATAGTTACACTCATAAGTTTGGCAATAACATTTGATCTTTGGCAAAAACATTTGACAGTCGGTAACAGAAACCAAAACATTGCTTTAAAACAAGCGTTCAGTGCATAGTGTTGTGGAATGGGAAAAAAACCGCAAATTGGCGTTCATAAGAAGAAGAACAACACCAAAAATGCAACAGGAACGTAATATGTAGGAAATTGTCCACGCAACCTGTAAGTACAGTTCAAAACATTACTACTTAATAGGAAATACCAACCACCAGAACTGTTTATAATCTATAGGCACAATGACAAAAATGTAAATAAAATAGCTAACATATGTACATATTCCAGGCCACTGGAATTGCAGAAAATAATGGCGTAACGCGTATGGCACTAAAATTGTGTTTTATTCAGTTGCTGTCAGACGGTCCATAAGTAAAAATTATTAATATACCGTAATATTACACGCAACTGAGGAAGACAGGACTATAAAAGTTGAAGATTCCAGAATAGTCCCCCATTCGCATATCCGGGAGGGGACTGCCAAGGGGGAGGTTACCATGAGAAAAAGATTGAATAATCAACGAAAGGATAACGTTCTACGTGTCGGGGCGTGGAATGTCAGAAGCTTGAACGTGGTAGGGAAACTAGAAAATCTGAAAAGGGAAATGCAAAGGCTCAATCTAGATATAGTAGGGGTCAGTGAAGTGAAGTGGAAGGAAGACAATGATTTCTGGTCAGATATGTATCGGGTAATATCAACAGCAGCAGAAAATGGTATAACAGGTGTAGTATTCTTTATGAATAGGAAGGTAGGGCAGAGGGTGTGTTACTGTGAACAGTTCAGTGACCGGGTTGTTCTAATCAGAATCGACAGCAGACCAACACCGACAACGATAGTTCAGGTATACATGACGACGTCGCAAGCTGAAGATGAACAGATAGAGAAAGTGTATGAGGATATTGAAAGGGTAATGCAGTATGTAAAGGGGGACGAAAATCTAATAGTCATGGGCGACTGAAATGCAGTTGTAGGGGAAGGAGTAGAAGAAAAGGTTACAGGAGAATATGGGCTTGGGACGAGGAATGAAAGGGGAGAAAGACTAATTGAGTTCTGTAACAAGTTTCAGCTAGTAATAGCGAATACCCTGTTCAAGAATCACAAGAGGAGGAGGTATACTTGGAAAAGGCCGCGAGATACGGGAAGATTTCAATTGGATTACATCATGGTGAGACAGAGATTCCGAAATCAGATACTGGACTGTAAGGCGTACCCAGGTGCAAATACAGACTCAGATCACAATATAGTAGTGATGAAGAGTAGGCTGAAGTTCAAGACATTAGTCAGGAAGAATCAATACGCAAAGAAGTGGTATAGGGAAGTACTAAGGAATGACGAGATACGTTTGAAGTTCTCTAACGCTATAGATAAGGCAATAAGGAATAGCGCAGTAGGCAGTACAGTTGAAGAGGAATGGACATCACTAAAAAGGGCCATCACAGAAGTTGGGAAGGAAAACATAGGTACAAAGAAGGTAGCTGCGAAGAAACCAATGGGTAACAGAAGAAATACTTTAGCTGATTGATGAAAGGAGGAAGTACAAACATGTTCCGGGAAAATCAGGAATACAGAAGTAAAAGTCGCTGAGGAATGAAATAAATAGGAAGTGCAGGGAAGCTAAGAAGAAATAGCTGCAGGAAAAATGTGAAGACATCGAAAAAGATATGATTGTCGGAAGGACAGACTCAGCATACAGGAAAGTCAAAACAACCTTTGGTGACATTAAAAGCAACGGTGGTAACATTAAGAGTGCAACGGGAATTCCACTGTTAAATGCAGAGGAAAGAGCAGATAGGTGGAAAGAATACATTGAAAGCCTCTATGAGGGTGAAGATTTGTCTGATGTGATAGAAGAAGAAAAAGGAGTCGTATTTTGACTAAAGTTCGGTCTTGATCACACCATATATGTTTTAATGATATAGGTAACCGGTTTCGGTTCTTTCTAGCACAACAAATCCACAATATAGACATTCCAACTAGTGCAAGTTTCGCCTCGTTAGATATTAAAAATTTATATACAAATATACCCATTAATGAGACGATTAATATAATTAGGGATAACTTAATACAATACAAAAATATGACTAAAGACGAAATAATCGAATTTATAGAACTGCTTGAATGCACTTTAGATTACAATTATTTCTCTTCTAATATTAAAATCTATTGTCAGAAAGATGGCTTAGCAATGGGAAATTCTTTGGCTGGACAGTTGCAGACATTTTCGTGAACCACATTGAGACGCAATTCCTGAAAAACAACCCTGATATCGCAAATAAAATCATATATTACAAGCGATATGTAGACGATACATTATTGCTTTATAATGGTTCAAAAGATGAAATTGAGAAACTTGCTATAAAATTAAACTATATGCATACGAAGTTACAATTTACAGTTGAGCATGAAAATCGAAAATCTATTAACTAACTATATCTCACTATAACTAATAACAATGGGAAACATTTATTCACCATATACAGGAAACCTACAACCACTGATGTTATTATTAATGCCACATCATGTCATCCTGACAAGTATAAAAAACATTTTTTAAGTCTGTGATACACCGAATACTAAAATTACCGCTAGAAGCTAATGAGATCAAAAAGGAAATGACCATCTTAAAACAAATTGCAAAAACCAACTCTTTCGACACACGACAGGTAGATATCATTTTTAATAAAGTACAACAATCACAAAGTACTCCACTAATAGGTAATCCAAAATATATGAAGATGACATATATGGGAAACATATCAGATAGAATTACTAATTTATTCAAAAATTCTGGAATAACAATAGCATTTACAACTGACAATACTTTACAACAAAAGTGAAGACATACCGTAAGTAAAGATAATGGAAAATTTACCAGATCAGGAGTGTACAAGATCCAATGTAGAGACTGTGAGAAAATATACATCGGCCAAACAGGTCGAAATTTTGCAGTAAGGTACAAAGAACATACGTCAGGTACCTCACGAACAAAGTCTGTATTCGGCCACCATATAGCATTCAATAATCATGCTGAGGGGACAGCAGAACAGAATTTACAAGTTCTTCATTATGCAAATAAAGGCTTAGTTATGAATATCCTAGAAGAAATCGATATATATGCTCATTTGAAAACCAAATCATCAATGCTGCCCAATGAACAATTAGATTTTCGCGAAAAATATTATTACGACCTTTTTGACGAAATTTTATAATAAAAGCATCTACTCTTTTGTTTTTTAAAAATATAAGACTAGTTATACCCATGGCAAAAGCAATGTATTAAAATATGCTGCACAACATAAAATTAAAAAAAATTATTAAATTGACATTGATGATTATAAAAACTATTAGATCGATGATTTAAAAAAAAATTTAATCAGCAGTCTCATCAGTTATTCAGATATACATAATGTGGAACGTACTCTTGGCTGCTACCCTACTGCTATAAAGAATATTGCTATAAAAACTACAGTTAAAATAAGACGATTCTGCAGCATCCAACAAAGATGCAATTGTGATGAGGGCGACTCGGTATAATCGATATATACCACAACGCCAAGGACTTTCACATCTTTGATGTAACTGGCACTGTAATAGTATTAAGGTTGCCCATATAGGGCACAACTATTACACATCGTAGTTCATTGTTTTTACCCAAAATATAAATAAGCTGTAGACATACTAACTATCTGTTAATCAGATATTTAAATGAATCAATTTTATGTTATTAGTGTATTTCCTACTTTTATACTTTGACGATGGCGTCATATTATGAACGCTGATTGGCAGTTGTGAAGTAGTGTGACAGGAAGTAGGCGGAGCCTCTGCATATTTAAGCTCGTGCTCAGCACTCATAACCATCAGTTGACTGCGTAGCAGCGAGGAGAGCTCCGCCTACCATCCTAAGGGAGCCATGGGTATAATTAATTTTATTTTATCTTGTAAAATTTGACATCATTAGACACTTTCATTTTATTTAAAGATTGGTATCTAGTATTCCTTAAAATTTATCCACAGGTCCGATGATGGTTTTGTAGAAAGAACCGAAACCGGTTACCTATATCATTAAAACATATATATGATGTGATCAAGACTGAACTTTAGTCAAAATATAACAACTAATTGATCACTGCTTTCCAAAAATGTTTACCAAAAAACAGGAGTCGATTTAGAAGAGATAGGGGATCCAGTATTAGAATCGGAATTTAAAAGAGCTTTGGAGGACTTACGGTCAAATAAGGCAGAAGGGATAGATAACATTCCATCAGAATTTCTAAAATCATTGGAGGAAGTGGCAACAAAACGACTATTCACGTTCGTGTGTAGAATATATGAGTCTGGCGACATACCATCTAACTTTCGGAAAAGCATCATCCACACAATTCCGAAGACGGCAAGAGCTGACTAGTGCGAGAATTATCGCACAATCAGCTTAACAGCTCATGCATCGAAGCTGCTTACAAGAATGATATACAGAAGAATGGAAAAGAAAATTGAGAATGCGCTAGGTGACGATCAGTTTGGCTTTCGGAAAAGTAAAGGGACGAGAGATTCACTCTGACGTTACGGCTAATAATGGAAGCAAGGCTAAAGAAAAATCAAGACAGTTTCATAGGATTTGTCGACCTGGAAAAAGCGTTCGACAATATAAAATGGTGCAAGCTGTTCGAGATTCTGAAAAAAGTAGGGGTAAGCTATAGGGAGAGACGGGTCATATACAATATGTACAACAACCAAGCCGGCCGCGGTGGCCGTGCGGTTCTGGCGCTGCAGTCCGGAACCGCGGGACTGCTACGGTCGCAGGTTCGAATCCTGCCTCGGGCATGGGTGTGTCTTATGTCCTTAGGTTAGTTAGTTTTAAGTAGTTCTAAGTTCTAGGGGACTGATGACCACAGATGTTAAGTCCCATAGTGCTCAGAGCCATTTTACAACAACCAAGAGGGAATAATAAGAGTGGACGATCAAGAACGAAGTGCTCGTATTAAGAAGGGTGTATGACAAGGCTGTAGCCTTTCGCCCCTACTCTTCAATCTGTACATCGAGGAAGCAATGATGGAAATAAAAGAAAGGTTCAGGAGTGGAATTAAAATACAAGGTGAAAGGATATCAATGATACGATTCGCTGATGACATTGCTATCCTGAGTGAAAGTGAAAAAGAATTAAATGATCTGCTGAACGGAATAAACAGTCTAATGAGTACACAATATGGTTTGAGTGTATATCGGAGAAAGACGAATGTAATGAGAAGTAGTAGAAATGAGATGAGCGAGAAACTTAACATCAGGATTAATGGCCACGAAGTCAATGAAGTTAAGGAATCTGATACCTAGGCAGTAAAATAACCAATGACGGACGGAGCAAGGAGGACATCAAAAGCACACTTGCTATGGCAAAAAAGGCATTTCTGGCCAAGAGAAGTTTACTAATATCAAATACCGGCCTTAATTTGAGGAAGAAATTTCTGAGGATGTACGTCTGGAGTACAGCATTGTATGGTAGTGAAACATGGACTGTGGGAAAACCGGAACAGAAGAGAATCGAAGCATTTGAGATGTGGTGCTATAGACGAATGTTGAAAATTAGGTGGACTGATAAGGTAAGGAATGAGTAGGTTCTATGCAGAATCGGAGAGGAAAGGAATATGTGGAAAACACTGATAAGGAGAAGGGACAGGATGATAGGACATCTGCTGAGACATGAGGGAATGACTTCGATGGTACTAGAGGGAGCTGTAGAGGGCAAAAACTGTAGAGGAAGACAGAGTTTGGAATACGTCAAGCAAATAATTGAGGACGTAGGTTGCAAGTGCTACTCTGAGATGAAGGGGTTAGCACAGGAAAGGAATTCGTGGTGGGCCGCATCAAATCAGTCAGTAGACTGATGACAAAAAAAAAAAAAAAAATCAGGAGTGGAATGGACGACAAATAGACTAAAAGTGTGGACTGCAGAGTAATTATGTAAAGAAAAATTAGCAGCTCCTGTTGAATTCTCTCTTCTGATTCTTAGCCGACTTGGCACTAAGATTTGGCGGGTTCTGGGAGAATGTGTCTTCTTTGTGGTTTCGAAACATGCTCCACTCTACGTCCGAAAGTATCTGTCACCCGTGCTGAGTTCTCCCATACTACACAAAGGAACTCGTATGCACCACTGCGTGCGTCCAGCAGCTAGCGGATGATGCATTGTTCTCAGCGGCGCACACTCCCATCTCCTACAAATGTAGTAATGTTCATACCCAACTCTTTCAAATTACATTACACAACTAAATCTATCACCTTTTACCTTGTCATCTTACACCCAAATTACTAAACCCTCGTAAAATTTACGACTGCATTAGGGTGTAAAACAGGATTTTAATTTTCTATGTTACGTATAACTGGATATTTAATAAACGTATTTAACTACTGCATAAACCATAAATTATGACTTCATTTGAATAAAACGTAGAATGGTAAACTTTACGATGGTTTAGTAACAACGTAACATCACCCTTCCCTCCCATCCCCTTTAGTGTTCTAGTGTTAAACACTTTTTAGACACATGTTACCTTCCTTTTTATCCAGTACGGCCAACATTTTGCTCACTATAACCGCGTGGACGAGTAATATTTACTTACTTAGAAGTCACGGTCGAAAAGTTACGTGCTGTTTTGAATGGTGCAGACAAACGGTTGTTCACTCGTATTTATCTATGTCAAGATCTTATTCTCTTAAAGAGCTGCCGGCCGGAGTGGCCGAGCGGTTCTAGGCGCTACAGTTTGGAACTGCGCGACCGCTACGGTCGCAGGTTCGAATGCTGCCTCGGGCATGGATGTGTGTGATGTCCTTAGGTTAGTTAGGTTTAAGTAGTTCTAAGTTCTAGGGGACTGATGACCTCAGCAGTTAAGTCCCATAGTGCTCAGAGCCATTTGAACCATCTTAAAGAGCTGCCTTCGAATGGTTGTATATTCAGCCTTGACGAAAGAAACTACCGTTTTGTTGAAAAGGGTTTTGACTTTGTTATATGTTTGCTGGAGCCCAGTGAAGTTAATGCCGGAAAAAGAGTTGGTACATCGGGAAAGACGAAGTGATTTTGATCCGCGACGCCATATGCCATCTGGTGAATAGTAAATGTACTGATCATGGATTCAGATTCGACGCCCAACAGATAACGTAGTGGCATAGCTACCAGAGCGCCGTACATGTCTACCATTTAACAGGGAATGTTCACAACCAGAAGGCTCAGTGGGGTAAAAACGTGTGAAGGAAGCGGAGACACTCGTGCTTCCTACAGCCAAATAAGCGAGTGGCGGAATGGTTCTTTCAGAGAATTGCCACACACGCTAGACGTGCTGCGTCAGTTGTGCAACGATGGTGGTATCAGTGATTACGTGAACATTCCCACGCCCGCCAAGTTGTCATATTGCAAGGGCAGCAGTGGTAGATCGTACAGCTACCACAGCACAGATAAACAGAGCTTGTGAGCCCTGGTGTGTCAACACTAACTTTTGCGAACCGATTATTAGCAGTGGGGCTACAGGCACGTACACGTATAGCCTATTTGCCACTCACGTCTCAGCATAAACGTGCACGGTTCGACTGGTGACGTCAGAGGGTCGCTTGGATTGGCGCGCCGTGGTGTTCAGCGATGAAATCAGATTCTGCCTGCACACACGAGATGGTAGTTTCCGCGCACGACGTAGACCTGGAGCTTCTTTCAAGTCACACTGGCCGCACTCCAGGCCTTATGGTCTGGGGTCCATTAAGTTACAACTCCCGTTCACCTTTGGTGTTTCTGGATAGGATGTACACCAGCGCTCGGTACGTGCAGGATGTTGTTGACCCGTTCTTGCATCATCAAGGTGATGTCGTTCCAGCAGGATAATACTCGCCCACACATTGCCCGTGGAATTCAGAGCGCTCTGCAATACGTGCAGAAACTTCCCACGCCAGCATGACCTCCGGACTTGTCTCCAATTGAGTAAGTGTGGGGCATGATGGGACGGGAAGTTACTTATGCAACCTGTCAACAAACTCCTCACACAGAACTACGTGAACCGTTTGAGCAGGTGAGGCATAACGTATGCTAGGATAGTATTCGCTGTCTGTACGATCGACTGGATGCCAGAGTCAGCTCCTGCATTGCCGTCCTTGGAGGCTTCATCACGCACTAATATGGATGTTTCAGCGTGTCTTTGATACCTGATACCTCAGGACCGCTTGTGCTATTGAACTGTAACGGTTATCACGTAATGCACAACATATTCACTGTTGCAAGAATACATCGTGAATGCATTGTAAGCTTCTAAAAGGGTGTACTAATTTTATTATGGCGATGTATATGAGCATACATAGCCAAACAGGTTCAAATTATTGGGGTGAGCCATTTTAATGAATTAACTTGCCTGAGCCGTGCCTCACACTTCTTAAGCCTTCCTACAGGAAGAGGCAGCTGGTGATGTGGACCTGGAAGGAAATCCAACTGCGCGAGAGACAGATCCTTCGTCACATGAGACGCGCTGGGTAACGTGATTTGTTACGGCAGCACTCTCCAATTGCAGCTGTCGGCTTTATTTGGCTCGCAAACCACACAGAGCGTTTACGTATACGGATACGCGTAAAGTTCCTAAGGTAGCTCTATTAAAAAGGACATTTCCTCCCTTGTGCATATGCTGGCCATGTTGTTCTGTCTGTAGCATGCATACATACATATATAAGAACTTCAGTATGCATGAACTTCTTATAAGAGAAAAGTGGAAGATTCATGTCCAGTCACTTCAGTCATCAGCTTCTTCTTCTTCTTCTTTTTTTTTTTTTTTTAAAAAAAGCAAAGTCGAACAAAGTCACACTTGAGAGATAGCGCATTTCTATTTATACAACGACGAGTATTACAAAAAACGTTTCTGCAAAATTAATAGAAAGTCCTATAGCCTTTTAAAAAGTGCGAAGGTGAATGAATCAAAACTGGATACTGCAAGATGTGAACCTACTGCATACTGATTCATAAATTTGCACCTCTTAACTACTACGCTACACTAAAATTGAGTAACATATATTTCAAAGTACAATCGCCAGAAGAATTTGATTCTCAGTGTTATTAACTGACACTTAATCATAACAAATCCTACTTTTTGTGTCCTCGTCGACACTGTGAAGTCTTGTACCACAGGAATCAAGGGAGAGGATGTTGTTAAGTGGCAGATATCCACTTTCTGCAATACAACTGCACACATGTATTAATAGGGTTCTTTGTTTACATAAACAGGAAGCTATTTATCTTAAAGAGAGTCCGTTTGTTGTGGTGCAAGTTCTTCTGTAATAGTCTATATTAGCTTCACTGCTGGTGAAGTGCAAGTCTCGCTACAAACACTAAACTGATCGCAATGTACTGCGCAATGGAGTGCGCCAGTGACTGAGCGGCTGAGCTAGCGCCTGAAACTGACTGAACCTCTGGTCCACAGCGGCGTTCTAAATACTTGTGATCGAGAGGGCGTTGGCAGCATATTGTTTGCAAGTCTGTCTTTGGCCTCTCTCCTGATAGGCACGCTTGATCCAGCACCTACCATCGATCTTCTTGCTACATCTTTGCCGACTGTTGTGCTGACGACAGCTTGCGCCAATACACTACCAACAACAACGCATCTTCGATGAATCTTCAGTGTGCTGTTGCCTTGCACTGAAATGACGGAAGTCATTGGATATACGCTCATGTACAGCAGCGATAGTATCGCATACACAAGGTATAATAACAATTCATTAGCAGAGCAGTCACTTGCTCTCAGGTGACTCATGTGAAAAGGTGTCCTACAAGATACTGGCTGCACGACGGGAATTAAGACTTTGAAGGCCGAATAGTAGTTGGAACCTAACGCTTGGGATAATCCATTTCGGAGATCGTTAGGGAATTCAATATTCCACTATCCACAGTGTGAAAAGTTGCCTAGAATACCAAACTTCAGGTATTAATTATAACCATGGACGTTGCTGTGTGTGACGGCCTTCAGTTAACGACCAAAAACTGCGGAGTTTGCTTAGAATTGTCAGTGCTAACAGACATGCAACACCGTGTGGAATAAAGCAGAAATCAATGTGGGATATTTTTTTCCAGTCATCTTTCTAACTGGTCTGATGCGGCCCACCCCGAATTCTACTGCTGAGCCAACCTCTTCGTCTCAGAGTAGCAATTGCAACCTATGTACCCAATTATTTGCTGAATGTATTCCAGTATCTGTCTCCCTCTACAGTTTTTACCCTCGACAGCTCCCTCTAGAGTCATGGAAGTTATGCCCTCGTGTCTTAAAGTATCTCCTGCCATCCTGTCCTTCTTTTTCCTTGTCAATTCTCCCATTCTCAGGAGAACCTCTTCACTCCTTAACAGTCTACCTAATTTTCAATATTCTTCTGTAGCTCCAGAGCTCAAAGGCTTAGATTCTCTTCTGTTTCGATTTTCCTACAGTCCATGTCTCACTACCATACAGTAGTTTGCTCCAAACATACATTCTCAGAAATTTCTTCCTCGAATTAAGACCTATATTTGATACTAGCAGACTTCACTTGGCCATAAATGCCCTTTTTGTCAGTGTTAGTCTGCATTTTACGCTATTTAAATGTTTCTTCTAAATGCATCATTCTTACATTTGTTTACAGTAATGTTTCTTACTGCTACAAATTTCTTGATATTTATAAGAAGCCGCATTTGAGAACATTGTTAATTAGTTCCTTGCTTCGATGCATATTGTAACTTACCAGGTCGTCCAAGCAGTGATATCTCCTGTGAATGGCAAGAATTTCATCCTCACACATTTGAAATAAAGAAGTCGGACACGAGAACGTGGTATTGACTACCTTCTGTAAAAACTGCTACAGTGCTACAGACAGTTTTGTGAAATTGATTTTGCAGGCCGCTGTGGCCGAGCGGTTCTAGGCGATTCAGGCCAGAACCGCGGTGCTGCTACGTTTACAGGTTCGAATCCTGCCTCAGGCATGGATGTGTGTGATGTGCTTAGGTTGGTTAGGTTGGGTTAGGTAGTAGTTCTAAGTCTACTGGACTGATGACCTCAGATGTTAAGTCCCATAGTGCTTAGAGCCATTTGACCAATTTTTAATTTGATTTTATCCATTAGAAATGAATGGTGGAAGTCTGTGCGTGTGAAAACAGTGGGTTTGTTTGTAAATGACTTTTCCGCTAGCAGTTACAATTTTCTTTTATTTACATTTTACACGACGCGTTTCGGGAAATAATTCATATTTTCAAGTGCGTTTTTCTCTGTGTACTGTGTCATTATTTCGTAATTTTTTTAATGTATGAGTTTCTGCATTGTTCTGTTACCTTTACTGCAATGTATTGCTGTTTATGTATAGACTTAACATCGTAAATTACAGGTTATTGACTACATTACTGCGAACGATTTAAATCTTTCAAGTTGATCTCCGCTTCTTTTACCTCAGACTCCTTCATTTCAGCGCCTTACTCCCGCGCGTGTTCCTTCATCCATCCAGCTGTAGTAAGCACATTTCATTTACATTGAAATCAGTAGATTGCCTTTTGTAGTTTTGTTTCAGTATTAACAATGTATCGAACATTTCCGCTAGAGCTTGTCAAGTGAACATAGACTGGAAATTAGAACCTGCAGGTGAGAGACGGCAAACGGATAATATGTTGCATAATAAAGTTTTGAGTTACTACGTTTTGTTATATTTATTTGCTCATGCTTGCATGATTATGGGTCATAAGCTGCTCTTTCACTTGTAATTTAGCATTCTTCATTTTTTGTCGTTATGTTCATTGCGATATACGAGCTACAAGAAATGTATCATTTAATTTGAAATCGAACACATAAGAACCAGCATTCTAGTAATAGTAAAAACCAGCCGCTTTAGCTAAAGCAGAAGAAAAAATACCGTCCTTATTTATTTTTGATGGGTCGAAGAAGTAGATAATTTACATGCTGGTATGTATAAACTGTGAATCATAGCATCAGTGGACATAACGGAAGATATATGATAGGAAGAGAACGAGGAACATGGTAAGTAGTAGAACACAGATAATAAAGTGAGAAAAATAAATAATATGACGTTACTTACTAAAAAACTGAAAGAGAAAAATTGTAACTGGGAGAAAAAACGAGGATTTGCTTCCCCATTTAACGGACCTAAGTTAATATGTTGTGTTCATCTGCGAGAAGAATCTGTCAAGCCTTATGTAAAGAGTCCGATATGGCTCCTGACTGCCATCTGCAGGCGCAAAAATGAACCTGTTGGCCATTCTGTCTGGTCAACAGCGTCGTCTGTCAAGGTGTCCCTAACACGCAAATGTTCCTAACATTTTGTTGTCCACTTGATCGTGTTCCACAACAAAGTTTAACTCGTAACTTAGTTTTATTGCGCCCCATTTTTATGTCCCTATCATGTATCTTATCTTTCACGTACAGTTCTCTAGTTAAGAATTACGTAGCCAAGCAACACGTCCCTGTATCACCGCAAGAGACGTGTAAAATGGTAACCCTTCGTACGTATTACATTCTCTTATGCCCCTATGTTCGTCTCCTCCTAAATTCATGAAAGCAGTTCCAAAAATTAACAGCATTTACCGATTTTATACATCATTCGTCTTCTTGAAGCACGCAATGAGGGTCAGACAACCACACTCCGTTCATGTAATTTTTGACATATATTAACAGATTCCTACTCTACATGAAAATTGTCTAGGAAATAAATGCTATTATTAATTTTTTACTGCTAAATTGGAATGTCAGTAACAATTTTTGATTAACACCAGTATGGTCTTTCCATTGTTACTTCGCTTCTTGACATTTCTTAACCTATTTTTGTGACATTTCGATTGCAAACGGTCTCCTTTCTATTAACTGATCCTTCAAAGTCTTCTGCATTTCCCCTCTCACAGTGTCTTGGGTCACCGACATGAAAATCCAACTAAAGCGATGCACTTTCTAAGGTACCTTATTCTACACATCTAACAATATTCTAACCTTAACTACATCAAGGATACTTTTATCTCGCCGTTTCTCTGCGATATATCTGTGAATTGCACATATTACGAAGATACGCCCCGGTGGCCCAAGTTGTCTAGAGTGACATGCACGACAATTCACTTCTTAATTCTTTCCAGATATAATGCACATGGTCCGTGGCCAGTCTTAAGGCATACCATCCACTACGACGGATTGCAATATTTTCTCAAAGCTAGGAAATACACAACTAACGCTCTCCCGGCTAGACGCGCCGTGTAGCCTTCTGGCCGAGCGGTTCTAGGCGCTTCAGTCCGGAACCCCGCTGCTGCTACAGTCGCAGGTTCGAATCCTGCCTCGGGCATGGATGTGTGTGATGTCCTTAGGTTAGTTAGGTTTAAGTAGTTCTAAGTCTAGGGGACTGATGACCTCAGAGCCATTTGAGCCATTTATAACGCGCTGCTTCCCGATTAGGAAGGTGTGCTGGTCCCCGGCACGAATCCGCCCGACGTATTGGTGTCCAGGTCCGTTGTGCCGGCCAGCCTGTGGATGGTTTTTAAGGCGGTCTGCCTCGGCGAATGCGGGCTGGTTCCTCTTATTCCGCCTTAGTCACACACGTCGGCGATTGCTGGGCAAACACTGTCTCCACGTACGCGTACACCATAATTAATCTACCATGCAAACATTTGGGATTACACTCGTCTGCTGGTATGAGACGTTCCCCGGGGGGGGGGGGGGGGGGGGGGCGGCTTCTGGGGGCCGAACCGCACAATAACCTTGGGCTCGGTGTGGGGCGGGGGTGGGGCGGGGGTGGGGCGGATGCTGTGGCCTGTTGTAGGGTTGTGAACCACTGAGGGCTACGGCGGGACGAAGCCTCTCCGTCGTTTCTAGGTCCCCGGTTCAATACACAACTTGCCGAAAGAAAAGTTAAGCATCTAGAAGGAAAGCAGGATATGAAATCCAGCATTACTGGTCGAGAGGGTATTATTTCAGGGCTTAAAACCTCGAGTTAAATTTACAAAGAACTTGGCAGTATGAACCCACTTACCACTGTTACATTGCGCCCGCTGTAGGCTGTGGAGACACGCACAGATTCGGTTGGGAAGGCAGTAATATAGTTGTTGTATCCTCTCCGGAGGCAATGGGGGTTAATAATTGCAACTAGCCATGATGTCCCTAACACTGACACAGACCTGGTCCCATACACGTTCTATCGGAGACAGGTGAGGATCTTTCTCGCGACAGGAGAACCTCAACATCAGGCAGATACTTTATAGAGACATATTCTACATGTGGACGAGATTTATCCTGCTGAAAAAATGTACCACTTTATTCGTACTATCGCATGAGAAGTAATTCATGAGGACGCAGGATGTCAGTGAGGTAGCCTTCTGCCGTCAGAGTTGCATCGATCACTATCAGCCGTCGGCTGAAGTCATACTCGATTCCACCGTGACGCCCAAAGTAACCCCACATGGGACGTCACCACCACACTCACCAACGATGGTCATCCGTGGTAGTAGAGCACAGAGACATCGCTGAAAACGGTGCAACGACATTCACCAGTAGTAGATGCTTCCCGGCCATGGGACCACTCCAAAGCCGGCCGGTGTGGCCGTGCGGTTCTAGGCACTTCAGTCTGGAACCGCGTGATCGCTACGGTCGCAGGTTCGAATCCTTCCTCGGGCATGGATGTGTGTGATGTCCTTAGGTTAGTTAATTTTAAGTAGTTGTAGGTTCTAGGGGACTGATGACCTCAGATGTTAAGTCCCATAGTGCTCGTAGCCATTTGAACCATTTTGAACCGTGAAACTGTACAAAACACATCAAATTTCTAGAGTCCCTTTCACGTTGTTCAACTTCATGTGTTATTTCCTACCTCATATTCTCACTTTATGATGGATCATCTTTCCATTTAAATGGAATGTTGCCTGGTCACTAAACACAAAGCGTGGAAGAAAACTGTCATCCTCCATCCTGCGAAGAACGAAATTACAGAAATTCAGAGTTTGCAACAGCTGAATTTACATGGTTTCATGTGTAAACGTCGACGCAACACACAGCAGACGGATATCGGTGGCATGTTAAGCTGTCGACCTGCATGGCGAACATTTTCGCGGACTCCTTGTAAAACTATGGCGGATGCCTTCTACGTCTGTGTTAGACACTTGGGAACGGCCATGCGATTTGCCTTTACACAAACAACCTGTTTCTCGGACTTCTTCACGCCGTCGTCTAATGCTCTGCGCTGTAGGAGGATCTACACCATACTTAGTACGAAAGTCACCCTGAACAGTTATTACTGACACACACTGCGCGAAACGTACAGCACAAAACGCTTTCTATTGTCCCGCCACAATTTTTACTAGAAGTGCATTGGGATGACACTGCTCCTACCTAGCAGGAACCCGAGAGTTTGCTTTTTCCAACAGTACGTTGTTCACGCACATACCAAAATAGAAAAATAGTTACGATTTTTTAAAAATCGAATTCTTTTTGATACACCATATATTTGTAACTATGTGTCAGCGTCGTTGTTATCCCATAGTTAATTTTTAATGTGCAAGAAATTTCAGGAACATCGCAAAGTCCTCTGCAGAGTGAAAGAATATTTCTGGAAACAACCCATAAGCTTTGGGGACATTTATTATTTCCAAAACAGTCTTAAGTGTTTCGATATTACGTTATCTTCAAAGGTAATGTTATATCGATCATAGAAAGGTGTTCAATAGATACATTGTATCTCGTCAACTTTCTTAAACGCGAAACGAGTACATTTGTCTCGATATTAAGGATGTTGACGAGATAGAATTAATCTATTGAACAATTTTCTTTGGCTGCCATATCACTGCCTTTGAAAGTGGCGGATTGTGGAAAAGAATAAGGTGATTTTGGAAATGACATATGGAATTTATTAAAGTGGTCGCTTCGTCTCATAGCATTTTCATGCAAATTACAATACCCTTGGCTGTTGCGAACCATCTCTCCACAGTAACACCTCTTGGATGGCGGCTAGTCCTACTACCTATATAGAAGAGTCTGTGAAGTTGGGAAAGTAGAAGGGGGATACTAGTATAAGCGAAGCTTCGGGGGCGGGCGGTGAATCGTGCCTAAACCGATCAGTAAGTAAAGGACTTGCCCGCATAAGGTGAAGTTCCGTGTTCGACTTCCAGTCCAGCATACACTACAAAACTAGCAGAAAGTTTCAGAAAGAGTGTACAACCATCTGCAGACTGAAATATTCATTTTGGAATCTTACTTCTTATTTCAAATTTGCTGTCAGCATATGCTCCCCACAGTAAGCGACTTTCTCTCTGTCGTGTCTGCGAAGCCAGTACACGGTTCCTCTAGGCCTGTAATCACCATGAGGGCCCGTTCTGGTGTTGTGCGGCAAGCCCTTATAATCCGCAGCAAGACCCCTTCCTGTCCCGTGCAGCACCTCCAACTAAGTTAGCCAACATCAGTCCGCTAACCAGTGCACTGGCTATCTACAGGATTGAGCCCGAGGAATGAATTCATCATATACACTGTAGAGCTTCAAATGGATTCTGTCTTTGACTGCATTCACAGTTCTTGACATTACGACTACGTCTTTTGTGCCGACATTTGTAACAGGAGATTATAAGGTCTCTTTTTCATCTAATATCCACACGTCCCTTCTAACGGTCTCTCGTGCAGTCCTGATTGGATTTCTTATCACCGGTAATCAGCCTGTTAATTGGACGCGGACTGTTCTACGATCAAAGGTTCCCAGTGTATTTTTCGAACACCAGTTCTGTAGCCTTTCCACTATACACTTTGGCTTGTCAGTAGTCTGTGCCCCGAATCTTCTATTCAGAATTATAAGAGGTAGTCCACAGTTTGGTACTCCTGGCACTGCTGTCAAATATTGTAACAAGATACTTAACGCCTAGATAAAATATTACGGGTCTCGGAAATAGGGCCCTGGAGGTATCATTTTGTTACTGCTCTTAGTTTAATTTTACTTGGGCCAGTAACTCTGATTTGCATTTTACTGGACAGTTTATACGTCTTTTATGCCGTCACGCAGTTCCGTTCCTTCAACGTAAGTAACTCCGTCCTGAGGCGCTAGCGGGTCCGTCAGTACCGACTGGCCACCGTGTTATCCACCGCCAGTGACATCATTGGAAGCGGTAAGGAGAGGCGTGAGGTGTACACATCGCTCTCTTGGCTTTTGTCAATTTTTTTGACTATTCTGTCAAATAGTTTCTTAGTAGGTTCAAATGGTTCAGAGCACTATGGGACTTATTTATTTTATTTATTTATTTATTGTTCCGTGGGACTACATTAAGGGGAAGTCTCCATGGTCATGGAACGAGTCAATACATGAAATTGTAACACTATTGTAGAAACAGATAAAATGAAATATAAGAAACATATTCAGTTGTAGATCGTAGAAACAGATAAAATGAAATATAAGAAACATATTCAGGCGACAAGTCGTTAGTTTAAATAAAGAAAATCAAGAATGTAACACTGGAATTTGCTTAATGTTTTAGCTCTTCCAGGAGCTCCTCGACAGAATAGGAGTGAGTCATGAGGAAGCTCTTCAGTTTAGACTTAAAAGTGTTTGAGCTACTGCTAAGATTTTTGAGTTCTTGTGGTAGCTTATTGAAAATGGATGCAGCAGAATACTGCACTCCTTTCTGCACAAGAGTCAAGGAAGTGCATTCCACATGCATATTTGATTTCTGCCTAGTATTAACTGAGTGAAAGCTGCTAACTCTTGGGAATAAACTAATACTGCTAACAACAAACGACATTAAAGAACATATATACTGCGAGGGCAATGTCAGAATTCCCAGATTTTTGAATAGGGGTCGACAAGAGGTTCTCGAACTTACACCACATATAGCTCGAACAGCCGGTTTTTGAGCCAAAAATGCCCTTTATGAATCAGAAGAATTACCCCAAAAAATAAAACCATATGACATCAGCGTATGAAAATATGCGAAGTAGACTACTTTTCGTGTTGAAATGTCACTTATTTCAGATACTGTTCTAATGGTAAATAAAGCGGCATTTAGTTTCTGAACAAGATCCTGAACATGGGCTTCCGACAACAGCTTACTATCTATCCGAACGCCTAGGAACTTGAACTGTTCCGTCTCGCTTATAATATGCCCATTCTGTCTGATTAAAATATCAGTTCTTGTTGAATTGTGAGTTAGAAACTGTAAAAACTGAGTCTTACTGTGATTTAGCATCAAATTATTTTCCACAAGCCACGAACTTATTTCATGAACTACATTATTTGATAATGTTTCAATATTACACACAAGATCCTTCACTACCAAGCTGGTGTCATCAGCAAACAGAAATATTTTTGAATCACCTGTAATACTAGAAGCCATATCATTTATATAAATAAGAAACAGCAGTGGCCCCAGCACCGACCCTTGGGGAACGCCCCATTTAACAGTGCCCACTTGGGACTGAACATCGCTATCACTCTCAATATTGCGGAGAATTACCTTCTGCTTTCTGTTCTTAAAGTAAGAGGCGAACCAATTGTAAGCTACTCCCCTTACTCCATAATGGTCCAACTTCTGCAGTAATATTTTGTGGTCAACACAGTCAAAAGCCTTCGTTAAATCAAAGAAAACACCTAACGTTCGCAACCTTTTATTTAATCCGTCCAAAACCTCGCAGAGAAAAGAGACTATAGCATTTTCAGTTGTTAAGCCATTTCTAAAACCACACTGTACATTTGACAGCAAATTATGTGAATTTAAATGCTCCAGTAACCTTGTATATACAACCCTCTCGATAACTTTAGCAAACACCGGTGGCATAGAAATAGGTCTATAATTGTCAACATTATCCCTGTCTCCATTTTTATAAAGTGGCTTCACTACCGAGTCCTTTAATCGGTCAGGAAACCGACCACTTTTAAAGGAAAAGTTACAGATATGGCTAAGTACTGGGCTAACATACATGGAACAATACTTCAGTATTCTGCTAGATACCCCGTCATATCCATGAGGGTTCTTGGTCTTTAGTGATTTAATTATTAACTCAATCTCCCTCTTGTCAGTATCATGGAGGAGCATTTCAGGTAACAGTCTCGGAACGCTTTTTTCTACGAGCGCTATATGATTTTCTGTTGGGACTAGGTTTCTATTTAGTTCACCTGCTATATTCAGAAAGTGATTATTAAATACTGTACATATATGCGACTTATCAGTAACACGGACATTCCCACTACGCACTGATTCTATATCCTCGACCTGTCTCTGCAGACCAGCCACTTCCTTTACGACTGACCATATGGTTTTAATTTTATCCTGAGACTTAGCTATTCTATCTGCATACCACATACTTTTTGCCTTCCTAATAACTTTTTTAAGCACCTTACAATACTGTTTGTAATCGGCTGCTGCATTTAGATTGTGACTGTTTCTAACTTTTTGATATAATTGCCACTTTGGTCTACAAGATATTCTTATCCCTTTAGTCAGCCACCCAGGCTGCCTGTTTGTGCTAGTACCCTGTTTTGAACGTTCTAACGGAAAGCAACTTTCAAAGAGCACGAGAAAAGACTTGAGGAAAGCATTATATTTATCGTCTACTGTATCAGCACTATAAACATCTTGCCACTCTTGTTCCTTGATAAGGTTTACAAAAGTCTCTACAGCAACTGGATCAGCTTTCCTAAAAAGGTGGTAACTATATTTAACATGTGTTGCAGCACAAAAATCTTTTAGACTTAAAATTTGTGCATCATGATCTGAAAGGCCATTCACCTTTTTGCTGACAGAATGCCCTTCTAGCAATGAGGAATGAACAAAAATATTGTCTATGGTTGTTCTACTGTTCCCTTGCACTCTCGTTGGAAAGAATACGGTTTGCATAAGATTATATGAATTAAGGAGGTCTACCAGCATCCTTTTCCTTGCACAATCACTTATACAATTAATATTGAAGTCACCACATATAACTAACTTTTTGTATTTCCTATAAAGTGAACCAAGAACCTCCTCTAGCTTTAGCAAAAATGTTGTGAAATCGGAGTCTGGGGATCTATAAACAACAACAGTGAGAAGTTTAGCTCAACTAAATTTAACCACACCTGCACAACATTCAAACACCTTTTCAGTGCAGTACTTTGAAACATCAGTTGAGTCAAATGGGATACCGTTTTTCACATACATGGCTACTCCCCCACACCGCAAAGAGCTCCTAGAAAAGCTGCCAGCCAACCTGTATCCTGGTAAAGGAAGCCTCTGAATTATCTCCTTATTTAAGAAGTGTTCAGATATACATCTATAAGCAGTCCACTAACTTTATCTCTAATACCTTGTATATTTTGATGAAATATACTAATTCCCTCATTAATCGGATACCTAAGCTTTGTCGAAAGTGGTTTCTTTGTTAGAGAGACTTCCCTTAAGCAGGAATACCTATCAGCTGACTTCAATCTAAAAAAGGTACATCTGAGGTCATCAGTCCCCTAGAACTTAGAACTACTTAAACCTAACTAACCTAAGGACATCACACACATCCATGCCCGAGGCAGGATTCGAACCTGCGACCGTAGCGGTCGCGCGGTTCCAGACTGAAGCGCCTAGAACCGCTCGGTCACTAAGGCCGGTGACAAAATTAAAGTCTGCTAAGTTTTACGGTAGCTGTATCACCATTTCAGCCCTTCTATTACCAATTTGTAGAAGACAATGGGGAAAATATAAGGCATGTTATACAAATTTTTACACGAATTTATCTTGCTTTCAGCTGTTAGAATTTTATTTTGCGATTGCAATTCCGACATTAAACAATTTTCAAGCATCCAAAAAATATGATACACAGTAATGAGTACAGTGGGGTTAACAGTTGGCACAACTAGTTTTGTAGTTGTAAGATAAATACAATCTACTCAAAATCACAGCACTCAAAATGGAATATTGACTAATATCGTTGACTAATTGTTCTCTGATGTGCAGTTGTCCATATTACGTTGTTCTCTCTGCCTACATGTCAAAATCTTCTGAGGGCCATACATGAACATCAGAAAACTACAAAATTGGTTGTACCTCCTGCTAACCAACTATTATAAATTATTCTCATTACGTTGTATTATGGTCTGTAGACACTTGAAAATGACTTCATGCCGAAACTGCAATCGCAAAATAATATTATAACAGCTCAAAGCAAGATGAAACCCTTTAAAAAATTATAGAACCTGTGGACCCATTCCACAAGGAAATAATTGACACTCTACAAAGACTGATTGCCACTTTCGTGTATCTACCTAAAGTCGTAGGCTATTGTTACGCTAGGTTCACTGAAAAGTTGTATTCTGAAAGTTTCTTGATCTTAAACAGCTTTCGAGTAAAATCTAATGTCATTATAGTCTTATACTGAAGTAGCTACTATTCGCAGCGTACCCCTAGATTCAATTAATATTCAACACACTAGTGAGTACAGAGGACATACACTTTGTAAATAATTTATTACAGAGTATTTAATGCAGGAAAATTTACGAGTAATATCACGTTAATTACGCAATAGAAAACTTTGTTTCTTTCGTATCTGAGCTAGCTTAGAAGTTACCAGCTTCTACCTTCTGCAAACATGTCCTACGCAGCAAAATTTAAGAGGTCCCAGGGCTGGAAGCAGGGAAGGAAGACATGATGTAGGCCTTATACAGGGTATTTCAAGGAGATTCTTCCGATTTGAAAAGATTGTCATCTGTATGAATTAAGACAGAAACTTCAAAAACATTTTAACTTAGGCAAAGGACTACAAAGTTTTTAGTTTCAAAAGAACCATTTGTTACAGTGGTATACCTTTCATAAGCGTGCACACACAACGTTAGTGTACTTCTTAGAATTCGTGTCTACACAGTCTTCACAAACAACCTCTAGGAAAGATTAACTAGCATTCCAGTTAAACAAAGTTATTCAAAAACTTTTATTCCCGATGGAAACATGTACAGAAAGGCAAGAGAAACGAAGTTTGCCCCTTGTAAAGAATGTCTGGTCACTCAATATGGAACTAGGATAGGGCGCGTATTCAGTAAGAGACAGAGCGTTCATAATGCCCACGAGAACGCAATCAGATTGATTGTCCCTGTAGTTATATCGCGCAGTAAGACGAGATGGAGCTGTTATAGGGGGAGAGAGAGAGAGAGAGAGAGAGAGTGAGGGAGAGGGAAAGAGACAGACAGAGGCAGAGATTCACAGAAGGAGTTGTGAGAAGATTCGTCTTTCTGCAAGAAATAGCATGCAAAATTCTCTTTGTCGTGCTGTTTACTAAGAAGCACATACAAAGACTGGAGGATTTAATATCACTTGCCAAAACGAGTTTGAAAGAAACCTCTGCTCTTGCTTTGGAGCAGTTTACGAAGACATGATGATGGGAAGGCCAAGAAATGAAAAACTTTCAGGGATATTTTGTTTCTTTCTTGACAAAGTCGGATCTTACATGGTAGTCGATGCTCACAGTTTAACAACTGATGGGTTTTGAAATAAGGAAATGATTCTTTGCAACTAAATATTCAGCAATTCTATATAGTGAGACATGGTGCGACGTGAAATTTACAATCCTCAAACCAGTCACAAAGGGCAATCACAAGAAAGGGAAAATACAGGTTTGCAGTTCACAAAGATTTATTACACATATCAAAAAACAGTTTTACAAAGTCTTTTACAAAACCGGCCTTCCAATAGCCACCAATAACAAATATAATTTAAAGGCTTTTACAGTCTTACAAGAGTATATGGAATGAAACAAGTTAAGTAAAGATCCTTCCTTTTAACTAGATAACAAATAGCTCCAGATAAATATAGATGACGAGCATAATTGCATACAAATTTAACAGGAATTTACCGGGACTAAATCCCCATTGGTAAAATAAGCAACAGTACTGAATATTAAATAACAAATTTTAAGTGAAAGAGCAAATGCCCCAACGGGAACCTCAGACCAATAAGCAGATGGTAGAACAACGGAATTCCGCCAATTATATAGTGACTTATTCCACTGAACTTACCCGTGAAATCCCTTTCAAGTATAACAACAATTCATAGGCAGAAGAGATAGTTATCTTAATAGTTCAAGTTCCACGCAACAGCGGGCACACTCCAACGGATGACCCATCCTAATACAAGAGTGACCGAACTACTAGGAACAGGGGACGCACCTTTCCGCAGCCTCAACACATTAACGAGAGGAACCCCCAAGTAATTACAAGAGAGACTACTCGTCAACTACTGGGGCGAACAGCGACTCTGACAGGATACAGCCAAGTAGCGCCGAGCGTCACCAAAACGTAGCTGGCCGAGATAGCGGCGTCCGTCCGAACATGTTTCAATCAAGGCGCCGCCCCCTGCGTTGGTTAATCCGGGACTGATTGTGCCCGCCGCTCGTAGTACACCGTAACATTTAACAAGAAACAAAGGACAGACAACCAGGCAAAGGACGCAACACAAACCCTCTTATTTGTGTTATGCATCCCCCCTCCCTTTAAATTTAATACCCGTAACACATGCAAGACCTCAATCAAATAGCATGGAAAAATAGTCACTTGTTGTTGTTGTTGTTGTTGTTGTTGTTGTTGTGGTCTTCAGTCCAGAGACTAGTTTGTTGGAGCTCTCCTGCTACTCTATCCTGAGCAAGCTTGTTCATCTCCCAGTATCTACTGCGATCTACATCCTTCTGAATCTGCTTAGTGTATTCATCTCTTGGTCTTCCTCTGCGATTTTTACCCTCCACGCTGCCCTCCAGCACTAAACTGATTATCCCTTGATGCATCGGAACATGCCTCCTCCTAGTCAAGTTGTGCCACAAATTTCTCTTCTCCCCAGTTCTATCCAGTACCTCCTCATTAGGTATGTAATCTACCCATCTAATCTTCAGCATTCTTCTGTAGCACCACATTTCGAAAGCTTCTCTTCTTGTCTAAACTATTTGTCGTCCATGTTTCACTTCCATACATGGCTCCACTCCAGACAAATACTTTCAGAAACGACTTCCTGACATTTAAATCTATACTCGATATTAACAAATATCTCTTCTTCAGAAACGCTTTCCTTGCCATTGACAGTCAACATTTTATATATTCTCTACTTCGACCATCAGTTATTTTGCGTCTCATTTCCTAATCACCCGATTTAATACGACTGCATTCCATTATCCTCGTTTTGCTTTTGTTGATGTTCGTCTTACATCCTCCTTTCAAGACACTATCCATTCCGTTCAACTGCTCCTCCAGGTCTATTGCTGTCTCTAACAGAATTACAATGTCGTCGGCAAACCTCAAAGTTTTTATTTCTTCTCCATGGATTTTAATTCCTACTCCTAATTTTTCTTTTGTTTCCTTCACTTCTTACAGCTCATAACTCTTTACTCTTACAGGCACACTCCAATAACAAGCATAAATTCTTGGAGAAATTGACGCCCTACCGAACGAAGAGCATAAAAACCCATAATGCAAGACACCAAAGTTGCGGAACCTTCAAAAGGAGACTACAGAATAAATCATGAAATAGTCAAGTAACATTAAAAGCACACTGCCTTAACACCAAACATTGCCTGTGCACTATCCTAGAATGACTCGTACATCCTTCACACTACTCACGCTTAGTGCTCCCGTCACTGAGCAGTGTTTTACACTGTTAACACCACTACTCAACCTATACCGGAACCCTTATTCCTCCGATGTCGGGGATAATCACATACAAATCACTGTTTCCAGCTGTGAACACACATTACGATCACATGGATCGTAAAACACAAGAAATAGCAGATGTTCACCGTTAGTAGCAGCAAACGACGAGAATCCAAAGGGCATACATAGACATCCATCATCAGGTAGTACAATATACACACTTGTTACTGCACTGGAGGCCCTCACCAGCAGCCCGTCGCCGACACACTCGTCAAATCATAAGACAGCGCCGCGAGCAACCAACGCTCCTCCGTATCGATCACTCAAAGACACTCCAACACAACATATGCCCAAGCAAAGGGCAGGCACGACCACTAGGGCCCTGGAGCGGGAAACCAAGAGCGCCATAGCGGAAGTGCCGTGCTTAAATAGCGGCCAGAAGAGGAAAACCAAAGAGAAAAGGCGCATAGCAGAACGAATGGGATTACTGTCCCTACTAGATAAGAGAATCACTGGCACCAGCGACTCCCCCACGGATCACATGGACTGTGGGAAGACCGGAACAGAAGAAAATCGAAGCATTTGAGATGTGGTGCTACAGGCTAATGCTGAAAATTTGGTGGATTGATAAGGCAAGGAATGAGGAGGTTCTGCACAGAATCGGAGAGGAAAGGAGGACTATGTGGAAAACACTGGCAAGGAGAAGGGACATGATGATAGGACATCTGTTAAGGCGCGAGGGAATGTTTTCCATGGTACTAGAGGGAGCTGTAGAGGGCAAAAGCTGTATAGGAAGACAGAGATTGCAATACACCCAGAAAATAACTGAGGACGTAGGTTGCAACTGCTACTCTGAGATGAACAGGTTGGCATGGGTGAGGAATTCGTGGCGGGCCGCATCAAACCAGTCAGAACACTAGTGACCCCAAAAAAAACCAGCAATTTACAAAAGTTTCTGCTTTTCTTAACTTTTAGTATCATATCTTAATATTATTTTAGTACTATTTTCAAAACGTTTCTGAGAAACATTAAGTTCTTGTGCAATTACTTTCTTCAAATCAACTTGATCCCATGTCCGAAACAACTACTTCCGATCAGATTTATTATAGTGTTTCAAATTACCAAGCTATATTGAAGAGATAGGTGAACACTATGTAATTAAATTGCACTGAAGTGCCTGAGTGTTCTGGCGTAGCCACAAGCGCCAAAACGAAGAAGAAGAACGCAAGACCTGGGAAGGAGGTGAAACGAAGTCGGCCAGTGGTACGATGATTGGGACCGCACCACGACAGGAGCGCCCTCAAGCCGAAGTGAATACAAGCGGCGCTCCTGCCAGCCTCGGCCGCAGACGTCGGCTCAGTTTATGAACATTAGCGGACATTAGTGGAAAGTATCCGCAGAGTATTCGCGCGGTTTACCGTAGAATGCTACGAGAACTGTTAGTAGTGATCCACAAACTGTGTGACAGACTTGCCTGAACATTGCGTATATCACAGGACTCCCATTTATATTGCCTGTCGCCAATCGCTTGCGACACCTTTGTACATTAAAATTAAGTATTGTCAATCTGCTTTGTAGAATTATAAAATTGTTGTATAGCATCCCGAGAGCGCAGCATCCCTTGGGGGCCCCTAAAAGAGACGAGTGGGAGGTTGTCTCCATACCCTTACACGTCCACCGGTTCGATACAATTTGAAATCTGCAGCGTATATGAAGGTAGTATATGTTCCCGAAAGAACAGATTCCATTGATGACCGTGCAGCTTCTATAGAATGAAATGATAGTTAAATCGACACCTTATATGCAAACAGGCGTTGATATACATCATTGGGGACACGTTGAAAATGGCGGCCTCGGCCGGGGCTTGAACCCGGGATCTCCTGCTTACATGGTAGACGCTCTATCCATCTGAGCCATCGAGGGCACAGAGGATAGAGCGCCTGCAGGGACTTAGCCCTTGCACGCTCCCTGTGAGACCCACATTCCCAACTTGTCCGCACCACTACATTCGTAGTGCGCCTAATAGATGTTTACCCATCACGCTCATTACTCGTGGCAGATTAATCCCGTACGAGTTGGGGCATAGCGTGTGCGTTCACACAAGAAGGTCAATGGCCGGGTAGCCATATTTTAACTGTATAAATGAAGGTAGTACCTGCTCCCGAAAGAACAGATACCATTGACGATCGTGCAGCTTCTCTAGAATGAAATGATAATTAAATCGACACCCTAGCTGCAAACAGGCGTTGATATGCCATGTAAACAGGAGAACGCAGGTTCAAGTCGCGTTCGGGGCACACATTTTGAAAATGCCCCAATGATGTATATCAAAGCCTTTTTGCAGCTAGGGTGTCGATTTAATTATCATTTCATATAAATCTGCAGCAATTTGCGGAAGGTTTGCACTTCTGTCAGGTTCAACGATGCTCTGAAGTCGTCGTTGGTTCCGATCTTATAGGATCTTTTTTCGGCTGTAGCAATGTCTGAGATTTGATGTTTTACAGGATTCCCGATATTCACGGTACACTCGTGAAATGGTCGTACGGGAAAATCTCATCTTCGTCGCTATCTCGGAGCCGCTGTGTTCCATTGCTCATGCGCCGACTATAGCACCACGTTCAGACTCACTTAAAGCTTGATAACCTGCCACTGCAGCAGCAGTAACCTATCTAACAACTGCGGCAGACAGTTATTGTCTGCCGGCCGCGGTGGTCTAGCGGTTCTGGCGCTGCAGTCCGGAACCGCGGGACTGCTACGGTCGCAGGTTCGAATCCTGCCTCGGGCATGGGTGTGTGTGATGTCCTTAGGTTAGTTAGGTTTAAGTAGTTCTAAGTTCTAGGGGACTTATGACCTAAGATGTTGAGTCCCATAGTGCTCAGAGCCATTTGAACCATTTGAACAGTTATTGTCTAATATAGGCGTCGCCGACCGCAGCACCGTATTCTGCCTGTTTACATATTATGTATTCGAATACGGATGCCTATACCAGTTTCTTGGCCTTTCAGTGTAGAAGTTAATAGCAATAATAAAAAAAACTGCAGTTTAAATTTTAATTTACGTGAATGACTTATTAACTGGCTCTATTACTTTGATATACTAATTGCATCTTTTATTTTGTTTGTAGCTGTTTATGGCGAAGGCTGTTCCACATTTGTGTTTGTATACTGAAAATTAATCAAATAGACATTGTACGTACTTCACTTTTAGGAGGAGTTCCTTCTTGATTAAAACAACTGTATGACGATGTAAACCTTGTAATTATTCTCCTGTAACATCGACCCTATTCAAGAAGAACGTTTAACAGATCTCGAAATTGGACGCTGGCCTAATCTGTCAGTTAATGCAACCAAATACTTGGGTGGTGTCTTTTTCTTCACTACGTTTCCTCAGCTGAGTTATAACACCGATTCGGTGCAGATGTTTCGTAAAGCAGTCGTCCCTGAACGTCAGATGTACGAGTACATGGGTGACTCTAGAGCTCTTCGAACATTGGCAGATATCATGCAGTGTGCGGTTAGCTGTTCGTACGAAATGGTTGGCTGCTACTTCAACGCGAGTGTATACCGTTAAGAGCCCTGAAACTGCCCTCCCCCCCTTCTCCACCCCTCTCCTTACCACCACCACCACCACCACCACCACCAGCAACAATAACAACAACAACACTATCGAATCGACTCCTCAGCCAAAATATCTATCACATCTTTTTCCTTGACGCTGCTGCTTGTCTTTATCCATCACAGGCTGATTCCAGGTGGAGTAGTGGAATAACTAAATATCGTTTGGCTGTTACCAGCATTGTGCAAGCTTTTCCACAACACAGTATTGTGGCTTGCATTCAAATAGCTTCTCATTTGACCTTACAAGACAGGGCCCCGTTTCAGACCATTCGACCAGATGAACATCGGGGTCGATATCGAGACTGGAACCAAGGGTCTCTGCGTCACGACACAATAACACCAACCATCAGACCAGACGCGACTTGTTTGTACAACAGTTTTAGCAGTTACTCTGAAATCCGTCGAAAATAAAAGCAGTCGTTGAGGTCAGTGGTGCCTTACTTAGCCTTTATCGCGAACCTATCATCCACCGCAGTCGCAAACGACTGTAATGATAGCTAGGTGACTCCATTATACAAAAATAGTAAAAGAAGGGACCCTTAATGTTACAGACAGATATCCTTAACGTCTATTTGTTACAGATATCCTGAGGATATGGTGAGCTCGAATATAATTAATTTCATAAAGAAAGAGAATCGTCTGTCGGCAAACAAGCACGAATTTAAAAAACATCGCTCGTGCGAAAATTCATCTTGTCACTTTTTCGCTCGATACCCTGCAAACCAAGTATTAAGAGCAACAAGTGGAGTGCATATTCCTGGATTTTTGGAAAACTTTTGACACGGTGCCCTGCCGCATACTGTTAACGAAGGACCGAGTATACAGAATAGGTTCTCAGATACGCATGTGAGTGGCTCGAAGACTTCAAATACAAGCATGTTGCCCTGGACGGCGAATGTCTATCTGAGACAAGGGTATCGTCAGGAGAGCCGCAGTGAAGTGTGGTAGGTCCGCTCTTGTTCTCTCTGATGGAAGTGCTGAGCAGCAGTCTGCAACTGTTCGCTGTAGTGACTGGAAAATGCCCTCTTTGAGTGAATGTAGAAAAGAATGTGTATGGCACAGACAGAACTTCTGTTTAGTGAGATTAAGAACAGCTTCCTGTAAATGTGGAAAAATGTAATCTAATGCAGATGAGTGGGGTAAACAATCCTGTAATGTTCTAATACAGTACATATAAGGGGTGTGCTGCATGAGAGAGTCACGTCGAATAATAATATGTAGACGCAACGATGCAAAGCGACAAGAAATGGGACGAGCAAATAAAGCTGGTAATACGGAAGGAGAATGGTCATAAATTAAGGATAATGCTGATACATGGTAAAACAAAGCTCTGGTGGGCAGTTTTCGGGTTTAAATCACCTAGGGGCATAACCAAGCGGTGCATTTGACATGCGGTCGTCGCAGGGTGGCGCTGGCAGCAGTCCACATATGCAGAGGTGTGTTGGTGCATGTCAGAGTACGGTGCAGCAAGTAAGTGTGCAGACGCTTTCAGAAGTGCTAATGGTGACTGTGCGTTGAAAATAGCTCGAAGAACACATATTGATGTTATGAGGGGTAGAATACTAGGGCGACTAGAGGCTGGTCAAACACAGCAGGTCGTAGCACGGGCCCTCCGTGTGCCACAAAGTGTGATCTCAAGATTATGGCATCGATTCCAGCAGACAGGAAACGTGTCCAGGCGCTACAGCACGGGACGTCCACAGTGTACAACACCACAAGAAGACCGATATCTCACCATCAGTGCCCGCAGACGGCCACGGGGTACTTCAGGTAGCTTTGCTAGGGACCTTACCGCAGCCACTGGAACAGTTGTCTCCAGACACACAGTCTACAACCGACTGAACAGACATGGTTTATTCGCCCGGAGACCTACAAGGTGCATTTCACTGACCCCTGGTAACAGGAGAGCCCGTAAAGCCTGGTTTCAAGAACACAGTACATGGTCTTTGGAACAGTGGTCACAGGTCAGGTACACGGACGAGTCCAGGTATAGTCTGAACACTGATTCTCGTCGGGTTTTCATCTAGCGTGAACCAACAACCACATATCAACCCCTTAATGTCCTTGAAAGGGACCTCTATGGATGTCGTGGTTTGGTGGTGTCGGGTGGGGTTATGGTACATCCCTGCTTGTCTTTCACGGAGGAACTGTAACAGGTCAGATGTATCGGAACGTCATTTTGTACCAGTATGTCCGCCTTTTCAGGGGTGCAGTGGGTCCCACCTTCCCTGATGGATGATAACGCACGGCCCCACCGAGCTGCCATCGTGGAGGAATACCTTGAAACAGAAGATATCAGGCGAATGGAGTGGTCTGCCTGTTCTCCAGACCTAAACGCCATCGAGCATGTCTGGGATGCTCTCGGTCGACGTATCGCTGCACGTCTTCAAACCCCTAGGACACTTCAGGAGCTCCGACAGGCACTGGTGCTAGAATGGGAGGCTATACCCCAACAGCCGCTCGACCACCTGATCCAGAGGTTGCCAACCCGTTGTGCGACCTGTACGTGTACGTGTGCGTGGTGATCATATCCCATATTTATGTCGGGGTACATGCTCAGGAAACTGTGGCGTTTTTTAGTACATGTGTTTCGGAACGGTTTTCTCAACCTATCACCAATACCGTGGACTTACTGATCTGGGTCGTGTGTGTTCCCTATGTGCCTATGCTGTCAGCGCCAGTTTTGCGTAGTGCCATGTTGTGTGGCACCACATTCTGCAATTATCCTTAATTTATGAGCATAAGTGTAGTTCTGTTACTAGCGAGTGCTGCGGTAATGTTCCTTGAACTGAAAAGGGAATATTTTCGCGAAACACAAGTAAGAAAATTTAGAGAACTAGCATTTGCGGCGGACTCCAGAACGACTCTACTGCCACCAGCTTACTCGTACATCTGCGTTTGGACGGCGAAGAGAAATCAGGACTCGTAGGGAAAGCATATAGACAGTAGGGAAGCATATAGACAGTTGTTTTATCCTCGCTAGGAAAAGGAACAGGAAAGTGATTGACTAATCTTATGGTAGCTTGCTAGTATTTATACATGATGAGTCAGCTGTCCCTACTGCTGTTGGAAATTTTTGTGCAGTGGTAGGTGGGAGTGCCATGAACAACACACTACAAGTGCTGATTAGTGGGGTGCGTTTCGAGGTAATCTTTGTATGTTTCTCTTAAACAACTGGAAAACGACGGCCTTTAGCGGAAACATATCCCTGTACAAAATTAAAGTAAATTAAATTTGCTACCAAAAAACGTCTTTTTCATTTTTTCTGTAGGACTACTAGTTTCGCGTAGCGAGCGAGATAATATGACAGTCTCGTGGCTTTTTTTATGCCAGATATGACATTGCGTTTTTGCATAAAACGGCAGCGGTATGGGCAACTGAATCATCCTGTGTAGAAGCAAACTGTGAACTGTTGACCTGTTTAATTAAGCAACTACGATGTTGCATGTATGTCCGAAGAACATGGCATCGTTCTTCTTAACAAAACCGGCACTACAATATCGTATTTATTCGCCGGTACCAGACACTGACTTCGAATTGAAATCTCCTCCTCCTGTACGGGAATTCGAAATCACATAATGTACGAACGATGACACATGGAAGTTTGGGTCTGGCTGTGGGTCCTGCACGGATAGCCAAAGTGATTAAGGCGACTGCTTGTGTAAAGCGGGAAATCTGGGTTCCAGACCTGATCTGGTTCAAAATTTCATTGCCATCATTCCCATATGCAGCTGATAGTTATTCGTATTCGCGACTGCGAATACATTCCGTGTGTAACAAATTACTGCCGCGCAGTACAAAAAATAGAGCTGATTCAGCTGATAATGTCGTTTTACTTAGCTCTCTTAGTAGTGGCTCATGGAGTTCTTTTGTTGCTTTAGTGTCTGGACTGGTATTTTCCTGGAAACGTGAGAGCAAATTACACGGTGCTCCGGTCGCGTGGATGCACCGCTGCACACCGCCGCAATGCGTTTCCGCCTCCTGGCTGCACAGGGAAAGGGTGGGCGTGTGGTGGGCCTTGCGCGCCAGACCCCAGCCAGTGTCCAGCTAGCTACCTGTTGCCTCAGGGTTCACTCTGTTACCGAGGACAGGAAAAACCTCTCAGATACAGAGGGAGCACGGCATTCCATTCTCGACGCTGTCATATGCTGCTCGTTTCACATTCTTTGCATAATGTCGAATGAACTGGGGATGTAGCATCACATTTTTTCCTCTGAAACAGCTAACTTCCCTGGCCAGATGTGACTCACGCGACTCGTCAACCAAAAACTATGCAGAACTCCACGAGTAGGTCGAGCAGGCCTGGCATAACTTATCCCAGGACAGTATTCTACAGCTGTGTTATTGACGAGATGTCAGAGTCAGCCCCTTCATTGCCGCCAGTGGAGGCTACACGACGTACTAATATGAGTGTTTCAGAATGGGTCTTTACTTTGTACCTCACAACCGCTTGTGCTATTGATCTATGAATAATATTTTCATGTACCCCAAAGGTACTGTTGCGCCCCTGGTAGCTGAGTGGTCAGCGTGACGAAATGTCATACCTAACGGCCAGGGTTCGATTCCCAGATGGGTCGATCATGGAGAAGTAAGCGTATCAATCTGAAGTCCGGGACCCTGGGCTAGGAACGACCTAGCCGAGAGTTGTAAGTGAAAATTGTTCTGACACCTCTGGCACGTACAAGTACTGTTCTTGCTAAGATTGTAGGGTAGGCAACTTCCAGAGATGGTAGCATGAACCAACACAAGAGAAAATGCCCAGTAAATACGGGCACACTTCGCTGTAGAGTGAAAATCTCATTCTGGAAACATTCCCCAGGCTGTGGCTAAGCAATGTCTGCGCAATATCCTTTCTTCCAGGAGTGCTAGTTCTGCAAGGTTCGCAGGAGATGGCTCAAATGGTTCAAATGGCTCTGAGCACTATGGGACTTAACATCTGTGGTCATCAGTCCCCTAGAACTTAGAACTACTTAAACCTTACTAACCTAAGGACATCACACACATCCATGCCCTAGGCAGGATTCGAACCTGCGACCGTAGCAGTCGCGCGGTTCCGGACTGAGCGCCTAGAACCGCTAGACCACCGCGGCCGGCGGTTCGCCGGAGAGCTTCTGTGAAGTTTGGAAGTAGGAGACGAGATACTGGCGGAAGTAAAGCTGTGAGGACGGGGCGTGAGTCGTGCTTGGGTAGCTCAGATGGTAGAGCACTTGCCCGAATTCGAGTCTCGGCCCGGCACACAGTTTTAATCTGCCAGGAAGTTTCACAACAGCGCACACTCCGCTGCATAGTGAAAATCTCATTCAGGAATTTAAACACTGTCCAACTTCACACAGACCTTCCCTTTTGTTCGACCGTTTGAGTAGCTACAACTTCAATTATACCACAATGACTATAAACAATAATCACGCTTTTGGCCACAACAAAGATACGAATGTTACTCTCAATGTACGCATCGATAAATCTGACAAAATCCCTCCTGTGCGCAAGCAACAACTACGTGCAGAAAAAAGGCAAATTACCAAAGATCCTCGATTAATACCAAAGCCTCCTCCGGCGCTACTAACACGATCACGGCAGGCTGCGACCTCTAATGACGCGCGGCTTCTCTCCACCGTACGCTGCGTCCGACGCCTTCAGACTCCTCTCACGACTGTTCGCTCGCTACTACTCGCAATTATAATATCTATGTATGCACACCGCAGCAGAATCAGTGGGCAATTTTCCAGAGATATATTAACATCAAACTTTCAACATAATTACGATAAACACCGACATGTTGCAAGCTACAATAACGTTTGTTTTATTTAAAAAGCTTTGGCAGTTTCCTTGAAATAAATTAGAAGGTACCTCCTCGTACATTCAGCGTATCTTCATACATGTCCCTAGATTGTCGCACAGATGACAAAATGGTAGATATCGAAATAGATGACAGAGGGATAGAAAAGCAATTAAAATCCTCAAAAGAGGAAAGGCAGCTGGACCTGATGAGATACCAGTTCGATTTTACACAGAGTACGCGAAGGAACTTGCCCCCCTTCTTGCAGCGGTGTACCGTAGGTCTCTAGAAGAGCGTAGCGTTCCAAAAGATTGGAAAAGGGCTCAGGTCATCCTCGTTTTCAAGAAGGGACGTCGAACAGATGTGCAGAACTATAGACCTATATCTCTAACGTCGATCAGTTGTAGAATTTTGGAACACGTATTATGTTAAAGTATGACTTTTCTGGAGACTAGAAATCTACTCTGTAGACGATCATTTGAAACCCAGCTCGCGCTATTCGTCCACGAGACTCAGAGGGCCATAGACACGGGTTCCCAGGTAGATGCCGTGTTTCTTGACTTCCGTAAGACGTTCGATACAGTTCCCCACAGTCGTTTAATGAAAAAAGTAAGAGCATATGGACTATCAGACCAATTGTGTATTTGGATTGAAGAGTTCCTAGATAACAGAATGCAGCATGTCGTTCTGAATGGAGAGAAGTCTTCCGAAGTAAGAGTGATTTCAGCTGTGCCGCAGGGGAGTGTCGTAGGACCGTTGCTATTCACAATATACATAAATGACCTTGTGGACGACATCTGAAGTTCACTGAGGCTTTTTGCGGATGATGCTGTGGTATATCGAGAGGTTGTAACAATGGAAAATTGTACTGAAATGCAGGAAGATCTGCAGCGAATTGACGCATGGTGCAGGGAATGGCGATTGAATCTCAATGTAGACAAGTGTAATGTGCTGCGAATACACAAAAATAAAGATCCTTTATCATTTAGCTACAGTGTAGCAGGTCAGCAACTGTAACCAGTTAATTCCATAAATTATCTGGGAGTAGGCATTAACAGTGATTTAAAATGGAATGACCATATAAAATTAATCGTCGGTAAAGCAGATGCCAGACTGAGATTCATTGGAAGAATCCCAAGGAAATGCAGTCCGAAAACAAAGGACGTAGATTACAGTACACTTGTTCGCCCACTGCTTGAATACTGCTCACCAGTGTGGGATCCGTACCAGATGGGGTTAATAGAAGAGCTAGAGAAGTTCCAATGGAGAGCAGCGCGTTTTGTTACAGAATTGTTCCCTCCTACGTATATCTCGTGAAGAGACCATGAGGATAAAATCAGAGAGACTATAGCCCACACAGAGGCATACCGACAATCTTTCTTTCCACGAACAATACGAGACTGGAATAGAGGGAGAACCGGTAGAGGTACCAAGGTACCCTCCGCCACACACCGTCTGGGGGCGTCCGGAATATGGATGTAGATGTAGATATCGTTTTTAAAATTGTAAACGCAGGTCTTGAGTCTTCCATGGATAGTTCATTCGGTAAGGGCATTGTTTACGAAACGAAAGCCTCGGGGTTTTTCCGGTACACAGCTTTAACCTTTCATGAAGTTTGAACACACTCGACAGTAGAGTCAACTTTGCATTCTGTAACATTATTTTTGTCAGCAACGGAAGTACGAAGTCACATTAAATGATGTAAAACTCGGAGCATGTTACCGAGCATAATTTAAATATAGCTGTTTTGTAAAAGGACGGGTAATCTATATACACTTTCAAACGTAATTCTGCTAGCTGGAACGGCACGTCGGCAAGCAGTAATTAGCTAATAACGGCGCAACATGACCACAGTTTGCTCACAATTTCTGTGAACTGAACAAATCCATTTATTTGTCACGGGATTTGTTTCATCGCTGCTCGATTCTAGAGCGTGTGGGTAGAAAAGCTACCGCAGAACGTTCATGCACATCTGTGGTGCAATATTCCATTACGGTTGACTTCATCAGCATTAAAACCTCATATTAATTAGTTTGCTGTTTGTTTATGTGACCATGCAGTATTTGCTGTCACTAAGCAACTCCAGAAACATAACTGCTAAATTTTTTTGATGTACCAATATTTAATAAGGATAATTTAGTTCTGTTTTCTCGAAGTGTTACACTGATCTGACAATGAATTAGTTTATTTATTCTTTGTGGTAATTAGTTCCTCTGTACTCTCATATTACGCGGAATATCTTGACTAATCTGCATTACGTATTTTATTTCTTCTTGCTCTCTATAGTTTTGCACTGAAGAGCCAAAGAAACAGGTACACCTGCCTAATAGGGTGTAGGGCCCCCGCGAGCACGCAGAAGTGCTGAAACATGACGTGGCATGGACACGATTAATGTCTGAAGCAGTGCTGGAGGGGACTAACACCATGAATTCTGCAGGGCTATCCATAAATCCGTACGAGTGCGAGGAGATGGAGGTCTCTTCTGAACAGCACGTTGCAAGGCATCCCAGATACGCTCAATAATGTTCAAGTCTGGTGTGTTTCGTGGCTAATGGAAGTGTTTGCACTCAGAAGAGTGTTCCTGGAGCCACTCTGTAGCAATTCTGGACGTGTGGGGTGTCGCACTGTCCTGCTGGAAGTTTCCAAGACAGTCGGAATGCGAAATGGACATGAATGGATGCAGGTGATCAGACAGGATGCTTACGTATGTGTCACCTGTCAGAGTCGTATCTAGTCGTATCAGGGGTCCCTTATCAGTCCAACTGCACACGCTCGCCGGCCGCGGTGGTCTCGCGGTTCTAGCGCTGCAGTCCGGAACCGCGGGGCTGCTACGGTCGCAGGTTCGAATCCTGCCTCGGGCATAGATGTGTGTGATGTCCTTAGGTTAGTTAGGTTTAAGTAGTTCTAAGTTCTAGGGGACTGATGACCTAAGATGTTAAGTCCCATAGTGGTCAGAGCCATTTTTTGCACACGCTCGACACCATTACAGAGCCTCCAACAGCTTTACTAGTCCCCTGCTGACATCCAGGATCCATGGATTCATGAGGTCGTCTCCATACCGGAGACATGTTTCCAGTCATCAACAGTCAAATATCGGTTTTGACGGGCCCAGGCGAGGCCTAAAACTTTGTGTCGTGCAGTCATCAAGGGTACACTAATGGGCCTTCGGCACCGAAAGTCTATCCCGATGATGTTTCGTTGAGTTGTTCGCACGCTGATACTTGCTGATGGCCCAGCATTGAAATCTGTAGCAATTTGCGGAAGGGTTGCACTTGTATCACATTGAACGATTCTCTTCAGTCGTCGTTGGTCCCGTTCTTTCAGGATGTTTTTCTGACCACAGCAATGTCGGAGATTTGATGCTCACGGTACACTCGTGAAATGGTCTTAAGGGAAAATCCCCACTGCATCGCTATCTCACTGATGCTATGTCCCATCGCTCTTGCGTCGACTGTAACACCCCGTTCAAAGTCACTTAAATCTTGATAACTTGCCATTATAGCGGCAGTAACCGATCTAACAACTGCACCAGACACTTGTCTTATACAAGCGTTACCAACCGCAGCCTCATATTTTGTTTGTTTACATATGTCTGTATTTGAATACGCATCCAATGTTGCACTGATTAGTCCATGATGCTGTGGCACTAATTCCTCCACTCTTCGCTTCTTCTGATTGACGGATCTGCAAATTTTTTACCTAGCTGTTTTTCCCTTAGACAGTTTCAGTTCTATCTTTTCTCAACACACTTAATTTTTAACATGATCCTGCAGCAGTAAATTTCAAATACCTCACATTTACACAGCCGGCCGCTGTGGCCGAGCAGTTTTAGGTGCTTCAGTCCAGAACCGCACTGCTGCTGTGGTCGCAGGTTCGAATCCTGCCTCGGGCATGGATGTGTGATGTCCTTAGGTTAGTTAGGTTTAAGTAGTTCTAAGTCTAGAGGACTGATGATCTCAGATGTTAAGTCCCATAGTGCTTAGAGCCACTTCACATTTACTCATTTCTGGTTACCTATTGTCAAAGCTTCACTGCTGTGTACGACCGTACGTAAACAGTTCAGCAAACTGATCAATGAATTTAAAGAATTTTTCGGGAGGAACGATTCTTTCCAAATATGCACTTTCTGCCCTTCACGCATTTCTGTGTCATGCCGCCTGCGTCCTAGGTATCATAAATGTACCTCTTTGTCGTCAACAACATACTGCACCGAACTTTCACAGAGGCACTCTTCCTCAGCTAAGCAGAAGTCGGAATATTTATTGATTTTGCTGTGTGAGATGGTGAAATCTGGAGAGACTAATTACAGTTTGCTTGTTACGACCGTATTTACGGCGCATGTCAGTCACACACACTTATTCGTGTTACAGATGAATTTCACCGAGAAAAGTACTTCATGTGGGATGTCTCTAAATCAGTCCCATTATATACCCATGCATATTTCTTATCAAACAGCACTAGATTGTTGACGTGCTGGCACTGTCAATATCACAGCATCCCCTATCGAAGTGTATTGTGGCGGTTACTCGCTTATCCGCATGTATGCATGGTTCATCATGGAGGATATGAAGAAGATGGACTGTCACTTGGTACACAAACTGCTGAGATGTTATCAACCAGAAAGTTTCCCGTCAGGATTATTAACGTTGAATCTGTATAAAAAGTGTGTATTCGTATCGTAATAATGACATTTTATCAAGATGACTTTTTCGAAGTGGATTTAACTATGAACGTCACTGTGTGTTTAATAACGCTGCAGCACGCATAAAAAGATATTCAGACGAAAACTATCACTTCACCGGGATTGAAAAGCTTTTTAATCGAAATTAAAAATTACTAACACATTAAGACTGGCTAGTTTCAGTGAATGACATGTTCTCCTTTGTGTTTCATGGTGCAGTATGCATCCACAAGAGTTGAAACAAGTGTTTTTTTCCAGTTTCGTGTGATTATAGTAAGTGATTTATTTATCAGTTTCTTGGTATATCAACATTTTCGTCGGTGTACAATTTTGACAAATTTAATGATAGCGCAAATACAGAAATACTTTCGAAACGCATGCTCTTAAGTATACCCCTATCACGTTAAAGTGCCGTGGAAAGCAAAATTTGATCGGTTGTAATGTGTCAGCAAATATTAATTTTTGACTGAAATTTGCAGGCCCAGCGCAATCATGGTTTTATCAATTAATAAATTCATAGTGGCTGCGTACGCTAACTCAAAGCCATCAATGAGCCGATAATATCGGTAAAGAGCTAAAACATAAGCAGTTGTAATACCTTGTCAAACTTGATGTTACTTCAAGCACAGAAAAGCGATAATTTTCCTGTGTAATCTTGTACCGCAGATAACATTTCAGATAACTTGTAATCCCGAAACTACGAGCAGTAGCGCTACAAGAGACTCACATTTGGAAAGTCGCTGTTCAAATTCCCGTGCTATCATCCAAATATAGGTTTCCGCTTCTTCCCTGATACGTTTAAGGCAAATTTTGGGATTATCCCTTTGAGGAGGACACGGCCGATATCCTTCACCATACTTCCTTCATGCTAGTTTGTACTCCATCTCTAACGAACTCTTCATCGGCGGAACGATAAACGAAACCCTACCTGCCTCCCTCCTGTTTTTATTCTAGACACTGTTGTTCACTGCACTGATTGGCTGACAGGGAAAAGCCCTCTCTGTGATTATTGAAAATCAGTTATTTGAACACATTTTTCCATTTATATTCAGATTTATAATATAGTTCATTCACGGAAATTGCTTCATATACCACTTCCTACTGTAAATAATTTGACTTATTTTATGAAATTATGTTCTTTACCTTAAACATAGATGTTTGTAAGTCGTGTTTTCAATTTAGCGTCAGGAAACCTACCGTAAGAATGTCAACAACGTTACACAAACATCGAACGCAGTGTAATCTTTCTTACTCAAGTAGCGTCAAATAAAGCAGAAAGGGTAGGTAAAATTCTTCCCAAATTTCTAAAATCTTTTGGGGAGAGGCAACCCAACGACTACTCAAGTTAGTGTGTAGAATTTATGAGACTGGAGATATACCTTCACACTGCTCGAAAAATGCTGTCAACAGACTACCGATGACAGAACTGGCAGATAAGTGGGACAACTACACCAGAACCAGATTAACAGCTCATGCTTCCACCTTTGCTGATAAGAATGACATGCAGAAGAGTAGAAAAGAAATTGAGAATTTTTAAATAGCGATCAGTTTGGTTTTCGTAAGGGTAAAGGCGCCAGAGAGGCAGTGCTGCTGGGTTTGATAACGGAAGTAACTTAAAAATCAAGCCCGACCTACAAAAACGGTACGTCAGCGTAAAATGTTAAAAGAGGTCTGAAATCCTGACAAGAGCAGCAGTAAGATACAGGGAAAGACGGGCAATTTGTAGTACGTACAAAAAACCACGAGGGAAGAATGTGAGACAAAGAACGAAGAGCTTTGATTAAAAAGGGTGTAAGCAACGAATACAGTCTTTCCCCCCTGCTGTTCGGTCTGTACTTCGCAGAACCAATGACGAAAGTAAAAGAAAGGTTCAGGGGAGGGATAAAAATTCAGGGTGAAAGGATATCACTTATAAGACTGGCTGACGACATTCCTATCCTCAGTGAAAATGAAGAAGAACTACAGAACATGTTTAATAAAAGAAGAACTACAGAATATGTTTAATAAAATGAGCAGTCTGATGAGGAATAGCAGAAATGAGAACAACGAGAAACTTATCAGAATTTGTTTAAGAACTAATGAAGTTAAGGAATTCTGATACCTACGCAGTAAAACAACCCAAGACGAAAGGAGCAAGTAGACTAGACTGAAAAGTAGAATAGCACTGGCAAAGAGGGCATTCTTAGTACATAGACGTATAATAGTATCAACCATAGGCCTTAATTTGAGGAAGAAATGTCTGAGAATTTGCGTTAGGGGCACGCCATTCCATGGTTGTGAAACATGGACTGTAGGAAAACCAGAACAGAAGAAAATTGAAGATGAGATGTGGTGCTATAGAAGAATGTCGATAATTAGATGGATTCACAAGATAAGAAAAAGAACGTATGGAGGTGACAAGAAGAAGCGATGGGATGATAGCACATATGTTAAGACGTCAGGAAATAGTCGGCATAAAGAGCACCGTAACCTCAGCCCCATGTCTCTGAACCACCGATGGATGGTCCTTCCATTGCACGTCGGATCGATGCATCGATGCTGATGATGAATCCCGGACTCTGAGTGATTCTTTGACGATTGTTCAGTTCTTATGTTCTGACATCTCTTTAAGTCGACCGCTTTCTTCTTGATGGTGGGTTCCACTATGGTCCACCCATTACCACCAGCATTGTCGAAATAGCGGCATCGCTACTATTCAAATGTCGAGCTATTCGGCGATTACTCCAACAGGCTTCTTTGAGCCCGACTTCACGTCCTCTCTCCTATGCCGACATTTGCTTATATCGCTCATACGCCTGTTTTTGATGCTTAGTTACTGTCCGAAGTACGCAGAATGAAATTTGCGTAGACTTTATGCCCTGGTGTCGGCATGTTTCTCTGTTTTCTATCCTTGGCAGCTGCATCGTGAAATTGCGATGTAGTATCATCCGTTCACCCATCGGCAGCCAGAGTTTACAATTCTGCAGTTTCCGCATCTGATAATTGTATGAATACTAATTTGCGAACAATTTGCGTAACTTCTTCGTGGTGAGGTGTTGTATATATACTCATTTACACACATCAAAAAGTTTTGCATCACCTCCGTTCCGAGAGTTCTGGAACCGGTACATAAAATTGGAATAGAGATAAACATAAACATTTCCACCCATTTTTTTGCTCATGAAAACCACACATTGAATGTTGTACCACCACACAGGGAGACTTTCAGAGGTGGTGGTTCAGATTGCTGTACACTCCGGTACATATAATAAACAGTAGCACGTCCTCCTGCAAGTTCATCAAGACACTGTTGATCCAGTTGTCCCACTCCGCCACGCGGGATTAGCCGAGCGGCCTAAGGCGCTGCAGTCATGGACTGCGCGGCTGGTCTCGGCGGAGGTTCGAGTCCTTCCTCGGACATGGGTGTGTGTGTTTGTCCTTAGGATAATTTAGGTTAAGTAGTGTGTAAGCTTAGGGGCTGATGACCTTAGCAGTTAAGTCCCATAAGATTTCACACACATTTTTTTGTCCCACTCCTCAACAGCGATTCGGCATAGATCCCTCAGTGTGGGTTGTTTGTCAACCTTTTCATTCTATCCGAGGCATTGTCGATAGGGTTCATGCCTGGAGATCATGCTGGTCATTCTGGCGATGTCGTTATCCTGAAGGAAGTCATTCACAATATGTGCATGATGGGGGCGCGAATTGTCGTCCATGAAGACGAATGCCTCGCCAATATGCTGCCGATATGGTTGCACTATCGGTTGGAGGATGGCATTCACGTATGTTACAGCCTTTACGGCGCCTTCCACGACCACCAGCGGCGTACGTCTGCTCCACATAATGCCACCCCAAAACAGCAGGGAACCTCCACTTTACTACACTCTCTGGACAGTGAGTCAGGGTGTATACGACCCGGGTCATCCGGGAGATCCGGGAGAAACCCGGGAATTCTTTCATCCGGGAGAAAACCTGGAAAAACCCGGGATATTTTTAGAATTCCGGGAATTTTTCATTGTTTTAGTTTCCAGTTAAATTTTTGTAATTTTGACTGGAAAGAACCGATACTCTAACAAATGATATTACTATATCCCGCTACTGCAGAATAATACTTCAACAATAAAACATAAACGACAGAAACAAAGGAAAATATCTTAAATTGCAAACGAGGTGCGCCATATACAACAACGATACACAGTGCTCATGCAAGCTTCTGCCAATTGAAAATGTGTCAAAGGCTTTAGGAAGACTATGCAGTGCTTCATAACAACAAATTGCCTCCAATGAGCGTGAAGTCGCAACTATTTACATTCGATGTGTTTTAATAGTTACGCGCGGGCACATGCGCATGCGCAGTTGAGTCACGTTTGAGTAGTAGATTCTCCCGCTTCTGGCTAGATGAATGTGGCTGTTGGCTGTGCAATCAGTCGCAGCAAGCAGCTAGATGCTACCGGGAAAAGGGGGCGCAAAATTCATATTCTTGAGGAAAAAAACTTGTTTCACAAAGCGCCTAGCATCCAGCGAACGTTTGTCTAGCGATTATTCATATGATTTTGAAACGCTTCCCTGTTGGTTTTTGAACATTTTTGAACACATTTTGATTTCTGAATGAATGATAAGTTGACTTGTGAATGCATGCATAGTGTACGTGATGTCAGGGGAATCCTCGTCGCATCTAGAAATAAACTTACCGCAGACAGAAGGGAACGGGGCTATACGAGCTGAGGGAATAAAGCCGAACGGATGAATGCCAATTGCTGTCTGATTATGTGGTTGATTGGGTTTGCGAATGATCAACGTTTTTATAATTACTGTTGTTGTTATGGTCTCGCGAAATCCATAGATTCAGACTACCAGAATGGAAATAAACGACTGACAGGAATAACAGGTGAGAAAGATTACGTATTATCTTCTCGGTGTATCCAAGAAAATGAAATTTTGACAAAAAAATTTTGGCCAGATCGCTACTCTAGTAAGGACCAGTAGTGCAGTCCACGGCTAGCAGCCGCGTAAGTTCTATTCTGGAAGTAACGCGGAAAACGTGTTGTACGAACACGTAATAACACCTAACCGGAAAATAATCGCGGGATAACTAAATCTGTGATTCTGGCAGGGTTAGTGAAGTTAATCGGCGAACAAATTTTGACAGTGGCAGCAATAGCTACAGAATTTGTGATGACAAGATTATTTGTTAAAACGAGGAAGGAGAAGAAACCGGGACATCACACAAATTATGGAAGAATAAGTCGATTCCAAATTTATATAAAAATTTCGTAATACTACTTTTCGATCCCATGCTTGAGAAGCTGGTGCGTATGAATGAAATGCGAAACTGTTTCCTAACATAAAGCTTTTTGCTTGTCGTAGGCCTAATAGGCATTTGATATTGGTAGTTCGTGGATTATATTCTGTCGTGTTATAAAAATGGCCATTTGTGCTAAAACAGTCTCGTTTATTTGGTGTGTGTTACAAAACCGCTGCAATGTTAAAAAAGGCCTATTTTGTTTTATCTAGCAGACAGTGACAAAATAGACGTAATCAGATCGAGAAACAACACCATTCTTGGGTATTATTTATATTAACAGCTTTTTCAGTATTAGATAACGACATTTCGGTTTTTCATGCAGCAAAACGTTTGACGAACTTTGATGAGGTAATAGATTCTTTCGCAGAAAGGAAAGCACGCTATGTAAAGCTGTAGCAAGATTAGAGAGAAAAATGCTAGGAGCTAAGGTTTGAAGAAATGTGTAATTTCTTGCTTGTCTCTTCTCAGTATTGGTTTTATATATCCTATATTTAATTTTATGTCACAAAAAACAGCAAGTTATTATCTAATAGGCAATAAAGAGTTCCGAGTTTCTGAAGAGTTTTTGTTCTAAGTGCTGGCTGTCAAACCGGCCGACTGGGAGCAGGAGAGGCACCACAGGACATTTCAATTTCCACTCTCTTGAATATAGTTTGGACGTGCGGTAGAAAAATGCTTTATTAAGAGGCGTGACACTGCACTTTGGCATACTTAAGATCAAATAATATGTCTTACATTTCCTCAATACATATGTTTTATGTTTCAGACCTTTCAGAAAGATGTGCGCTAAAAGATGAACATATTTTGAAAATTCGATTTCCTTAGTATTGACCTGGTTCACAAATGTCGTAGATCCGTGGCTGATGCGCAGAGCAGTCTGAGTTATAGTGGGTAGTGTCCACGTGACCTGTGTTTACATTTACTGATTTTGCTGTTTCCCCTTCGTTTACTTTCACGTTAAATGAAAACAAAACGGATAGCTGTGGCCGGGAGCTATCAGGTGAATTAAAACACATTCACATAATTACGGAAGGCTGAAATGTTATTAGTTTCAGATTTTATTTTATTTCCACTTTTCTGACAGTCAAGCGTTAATCGCCTTGCGGAACAATGAAGTTATATTTTTCGGAACAATGAAGTTATTATAGTCTGTTTGCTAAAGAAATTTGACTTTCGTTAACCTTTTACGCAGAGGCAGTCAATGTATTTGAAACGAAATGTTTAATACCACAGTACTGGCTAGTTTCAACTGTTCGCTGCATTTCAAGTGCACGTTTTCATTTTCTAGTACGTATGGCATTATGCCTTAATAAAGAACCAAACATGATATAATACAGTACTGGTGCTCCAAGAAAATTTACATCCCGAAAACCACACTGAAAAGCTTAATATCAGGTCGAGGTTTACTTCATTGGGAATCTGGACATACGAATGTGCCCTTTAAGTATGCACTTTAAATGTAGACATTTTAAAATGGTTCACGAAATTCCGATGCTCTTGCAGTATCCTCTGATGTTGTTTCTTTTATGACATAATGTATGATCTTTCAATGTTTTACACGTACGACATACGAGCTTCCTACGTCATGATAGCTACCCAAGCGCGGTGTCGCCTGTTATCTGCGCTCTCTGGCAACTGCTGAAACGAACCTATTTCTAACAGGTCGCGGGAAAATATTGCGAATAGTGGTTTTAAAAGCGTTACTTTCAAAGTAAATATCCTTTTACGTAAGTTGAACTATGTACAAGAATATACCATGAATTTATTAAATCACAGAGCGTTTGACTCTCATTTAAAAATCAACTCATTGATGACCAGCCATTTAGAAGAATTTCGAACCCTGAAGGTCAGACATTTATGTCATAATTAAAAAGTTTACTGGCACATCTGCGTGATATATCTTAAAGTGTAACACGCGCAAAAAACGTCAACAGTTATGTGAAAGCTTAGCCTCTTTTGCAGCTTGAGACCAATACTATATGTGAAAGCTTTGCTTTTCTCGTAGCCACACTATGTATATCAGTTTAAACTATTAACTTTCCCTGTTTGTGTGTTCGTCCTACTTAACAGTGATGTTGCTGTTGGCTAACTACATCACGTGTCCTATGCTCTGAATATCCACTGTCATCGGCTGGCGAGATCACGTGACATGAGCTATGAACGGCTTACACAAAAGCGCATCGAAATCTCGATTTCAATGATTCGGAAAGTAACATGCGGTGCTTGGTGGAATTCCAATGTATACTTTTGTAATACGAAAATACTCAGCGTACATGTTGCTGCACATCAAAGATATTTCCAAAACGTGTCTCTTTCCCTGGGTTTCGTTTTCTAAAGTACCGGGAAATTGTACGCCTTGAAATTGTACGCCCGTGTATAAAACCATAACCATTCAAAGGATTGATAAGGGAAAATATACTGTCACCCCGCAGAAAGTGTATTTTTAACCGGAAAATCCGGGAAAAATCAGGGAATTTTGTTTTACTTGTCCACGTATACACCCTGTGAGTCTAAGGCGATCAGCATGATCTGGTTGCCTCCGAACACTCTGCGACGATTGTCTGGTTGAAGGCATATCCGACACTCATCGGTGAAGAGAACGTGATGCCAATCCTGAGCGGTCCATTCGGCATGTTGTTGGTCCCACCGGTACCGCTCTGCATGGACCTCGCGATGGACGTCGGGAGTGAAGTTGCGCATCATGCAGCATATTGCGTACAGTATGAGACATAACACGACGTCCTGTGGCTGCACGAACATAGTGGCGTTGCTGCCAGGGTTCATCCGAGCCACAATCCGTAGGTAGCGGTCATCCACTGCAGCAGTAGCCCTTGGGCGGCCCCAGCGAGGAATGTCATCGACAGTTCCTGTCTCTCTGTACCTCCTCCAAGTCTGAACAACATCGCATTGGTTCCCTCCAAGACGCCTGGACACTTCCATTTTTGCGAGCCCTTCCTGGCACAAAGTAACAATGCGGACGTGATCGAACCGCGGTATTGACCGTCTAGGCAAGGTTGACAACACGAGCCGTGTACCTCCTTCCTGGTGGACTGACTGGGACCTATCGGTTGTCGCCACGCTCCCCCCTCCCCCCCCCCCCCTACCCGCCCCGCCCGTCTAATAGGCGCTGCTCATGCATGGTTGTTTACAACTATGGGGTGGTTTAGTGGCATCTCTGAACAGTCAGAGGGACTGTGCGGTACAATATCCACAGTCAACGTTTATCTTTATGAGTTCTAGGAACTGGAGTGATGCAAAACATTATATATCTGGTTTGATACAGTTCTCCATGCTACTGTACCCTGTGCAAGGTAAGTAAGTAGGTAGGTAGGTATGTAGATAGGTAGGCAGGTAGTTGGATGGATATATGGCTAGATAGATGAAAGACAGAGAGAGAGGGGGGAGGCTAATATTGCCTGTCTAAGCTGATTGTTGTGCCAAGGCTGCTCTGTGCTATTTCTTGCTGCTTCCACACTGCAGTGGGGGTAGGGCCTGGCCTGGGCGGGTCTCGGCCCTTTGGCGGCTGCGGCTGCCGCGTGCTCAAGGACAATGAAAGGCCACCCAGCAGTCCCAGCAGCCCGCTGCCTGCCGCCCTGGAGCCGCTTTGAGCGTCGAGGGTGCTCCTGTGTGCTCGGTGCGGGGCGGGGTCGCTGCTGGAATTTGATCCGGCCAGGCACATCTCCTCCTCCAGCCGTCACAAGCGCCAACCTGCTTGCTGCTGGGGCCCGCTGTTCACTAGGGCCGACGGGTCGCCCTCTCCCTGGAAGACGACAAATTTAAACCTTGACGTGCTCTATGCATTCCGTGCTGAAGCGTCTTTTGTCATGGCTGTACAGGTCGCCAAATAATGGTGCCTGTGCTGAGAGACGGCGTTCCGACATATGAAATATATTAAACACGTGTCATCCGATTTTTCGAAAACTGCTTCTAAAGAAATTGATTTTTGTGCATGTTGCAGTTTACGTTTACTCGATAAAGCATTGAATCTCTTTTCGTTATCCGTCATACTCACAGCGCAGCATCAAATTAAGTACAAAATTGCGCGAAATTGTAAAGAGTTTTAAGAGGTAAAAACGCATTGAGTAAACTTCGCGTATCGTTGACTTGCGCGCATACAATGCAGTGAATGAAATGTAGATACGACAGAGAAATTTTATTTAAAATTAAGAGACGCATCCATTTTCGTCCATGCGCATCGCGGATTATGTGGTCATGAACGATTCGAAATATTGGAGCGAACTTTTGTGTAAACGATAGCAGGCATGAGGCACATGGATTATAAATACTCGAAACTGTTGTGTTCACCTTTATATCAAAGTAACCATGGGTAACAGAAGAAATACTTCAGTTGATCTATAAAAGAAAGAAATACAAAAATGTTCAGGGACATTCAGGGATACGGAAATAAAAGTCGCTGAGGAATGAAACACGTAGGAAGTGCAGGGAAGCTAAGACGAAATGGCTACACGAGAAATATGAAGAAATCGAAGAATAAATGATTACCAGAAGGATAAATCAGCGTGTAGGAAAGTGAAGACAACCTTCGGTAAAATTAAAAGCAAGGGTGGTAACACTAAGAGTGCAATTGGAATTCCACTGTCAAATGCTGAGGAGAGCGCGGATAGTTGGAAATAGTTCATTGAAGGCATCTATGAGGGGGAAGATTCGTCTGATGTGATACAAGAAGAAACAGGAGTCCATTTAGAAGAGACAAGGGATCCAGTTTTAGAATCAAAATTTAAGAAAGGTTTGGAGAACTTAAGATAAAATAAGGCAGAAGGGATAGGTAACATTCCAGCACAATTTCTAAAATCATTGGGGGAAGCGGCAACAAAACGACTATTCACGTTGGTGTGTAGAATGTATGAGTACGGGGACATACCATCTGACTTTCGGAAAAATGTCATCCACACAATTCCGAAGACAGAAAAACTGAAAATTCCGAGAATTATCGCACAATGAGCTTAACAGCTCATGCATCCAAGTTGCTGACAGGAATAATATACAGAAGAATGGAAAAGGAAACTGAGGATGTGTTAGATGACGATCGGTTTGACTTTACATAAGGTAAAAGCACCAGAGAGGTCACTCAGACGTTGCGGTTGATAACGGAAGAAAAGCACTCCGTCATCAGGCCACATGTTGCTCACCGGGACCATCCAACCACCGTGTCATCCTCAGCTGAGGATGCGGATAGCAGGGGCCTGTGGTCAGCATACCGCTCTCCCGGTGATAATGGAAGAAAGACTAAAGAAAAATCAAGGCACGTTCATAGGCTTTTTCGACCTGGAAAAAGATTTCGACAATGTAAAATGGTGCAAGATGTTCGAAATGATGAGAAAAATAAGGGTTAGCTATAGGGAGGGACGGGTAGTATACAATAGGCACAAGAAGACTGAATAATAAGAATGGACTACGAAGAACGAAGTGTTCTGATTAAAAAGGGCGGAAGAAAGGGATGTAGTCATTCACCCCTACTGCTCAGTCTGTACATTGAAGAAACAATGATAGAAATAAAATAAGGTTCAGGAGTGGAAAAGGTGAATGGAAATCAATGACGACATTGCTGTCTTGAGTGAAAATGAATGGACTGAACGGCCTAATGAGTACAGGATATGTATTGAGTGTAAATCGAAGAAATACGAAAGTGGTAGATCGTACAACTTTCACAGCTAGTGGACCCACACGTGTCAACACGAACTGTTGCGAACCGGATATTAGCAGTGGGCTTAAGGGCAGCCGCGCCTCCAGCTCGTTGTCCACGGCTCGACTGGTGTCGTCAGAGGGTCACCTGCAAGGTGGAAGGCCGCGCCGAACGAATTTCGTAAGGGCTGTATCGCCTCAGTACCTGTTCCTTTACACATGCTTGCGTGTCCAAAGGAATTTTTCATGGTAAATCGGAATAACAAAAGCACTGCGATAACGTATTTATCCTCCGACACCGGCCAGGCGACTTTCAAGTAAAGTGTCTCGCCTATACGGGAGTATACATAATGGATGTACGAGTACCGGTTGTAGACCCATGGTTGGCGACATATGGAAGTTTGGGTCTGGCCGTGAGTCGTGCACGGATAGCCAAATGCTCAGGCGACCGAACGCCATAAGCGTTCGAGTCCCGTTTTGGAACAAGTTCTCATTGTCGTCATTCAATTCTACAGCTGATGGTTGTCCACATTTGCGATTGCGAATAAATTTAATGCATTTATCAGCAGTCCGTTCAAATGGTTCAAATGGCTCTGAGCACTATGCGGCTTAACTTCTGAGGTCATCAGTCCCCTAGAACTTAGAACTACTTAAACCTAACTAACCTAAGGACATCACACACATCCATGCCCGAGGGAGGATTCGAACCTGCGACCGCAGCGGTCGCTCGGTGCCAGACTACAGCACTCCGTGCCCCTCTGTCATGGCACCCCTCCATATGCAGCCGTTCGTGTCGTGGTGTTAACGGCAGCCTACGCTTGCCTACGCTTCCTTATCTGTCGCAGGCTATATGATTGACGCGGCGTACTGTAAGCAGCAGAATCGTTCGGTATTAATGGTCTGGTGTTCATGTCGTGAACAAGCCGAGATGTTGTTTGTGTACGGCCAAGCAGGTGGAATGGAAACGGTCGAAAGGCAGCACAGCTATAGCGAAACAAGTACCCTCACAAACACTCGCCACATCACACAAAATTTCATGCCCCTTTTGGTCTTTCGTGTTATCATGGGTTCTTTCAATCAGACAAACATGCAGGGAGGCGGCGGACTGGGCGTACACCAGATTAGGGGACGAGGTTGTACGGGGTATTGAGACAAACCATAGCGCAAGCTACACGCAAGTGGCCCACCAGCATGGTGTGCATCCATTACGTGTATCCTGCATGACAACCGCTACTATCCGTATCACCTGAGATCCCATGGAGGTCACCTGGAGCATCTGTTCTTACGTGGATACGATGCAGCTGTGTTCTGCGTTCCAGGAAGATTTGTTGCCGTTACAAGCACATCGTCTGTTTCCGGAAATGTGTTCATTGGACTTCTCTTCCCCCCTTTTCCAATAGAAATCTGTCCCTGCAGTTTGTTGGTTTTATTAATGTTCATTCTATATACCCTACCAGGCCTGTTAACAACAATAGTGTATGAATAACACTAATGAACTCTGTGACCATTTCATCTGTCAGAGAGAAATGCAGCTCTATAATCATTTACGTACCTGACGATGGTATGTACGTGTATGAAGTTACAGTGACAACTTACCATGTCTTCCGGGTGCTTAACCCTTTTTTTATAACAATCAGGTAGTGTGTATTTCACAATTACTGCGAAAACAGACACGCTGAGAGTACAAGATACTACATATAAAACTTTCCAGGACTTGTGAGATACTTCGGAATGTGTTGCTGAAGTTTCACCCTTGATATCTCTTAATAGCAAGTTAAAAGTTTAAATTCGCTGTACGTTCACATTTTGATGCTATACTGCACTAGTCTCTGTAGTGAGTTGTAGATTCTTTCAGACTTCAGTTATGTCGTGAATCTTGACCTGGCTGTGCAATTCGCTGCTTCAGTTCTTCTACAGTATCAACGGGAGTGTTGTAAATTTCACATTCGAGATGATCCGAGAGAGAAACAGCTCAGGTGATCTTAATGGCTGTACATGTTTGTTCATATTGGCACGTTAGCTGTCTTACATCACCAACAAAGTGTGCTAGTACGCCATCTTGCATCTACCACTTTCCCCACTGAGCGTTCCTAGGGTGAAATTTGGGCCAATTACGTAGATGAGGGCCTTAACCGAAAATTTTGCATACAAAATACATTTGCGCTGGCTAGGCCAATACTTCATATTAAAGTCAGTGGCAGCCACACATTCACAGGTTCTCAAATATCTCGCCAACAGTTCGTTCGCAGACCCCTGTTTACCGGAATTTTTTGCTTCTATTAATGCATAATTTCACCAGTGTAAATTTTCACGTTTAGTTGTCATGCACCTTGCATATGTTGTAGGTTCAGTTGCTCAATTTGATGAGCGTCACTACAACCCTTAGAAGACAATGTCGTGACGAAACGTCTGTCAGTTTCCACTACAGCCTCGATCACGACTATATGTGTGGATCCCAGACTGATGAACAGTAATGAAAAATTGGTAGAACGGATGTTTTGCAAGCTGCCTCGGTCTTGTGCGAGTTACGTGTCCTTGATATATAACAGTCTAGCGCCTTTCCTGCAACAAGCTATACATGGTAGTTTTACTTAGTCATTACCGACAGGTACTGCTAGAAATTTTACGGTTGATACTGTTTCCACATATGAATTATATGCGCAAATTGCGAATCCTGTACCACCACATCTATACTATTACTGAAAACAAATGAAAATTTATACCAGACTGAGACCCGAACCCATATTTCCCACTTTTCGCGAGCGTTCGTCTTATTCGGTTCTCCCAGGTTTCACGGACAGATCGAGATTCCATACAGGGTGTTCGGAATTCCCCGTTGCCCGCATCTCGTGGTCGTGCGGTAGCGTTCTCGCTTCCCACGCCCGGGTTCCCGGGTTCGATTCCCGGCGGGGTCAGGGATTTTCTCTGCCTCGTGATGGCTGGGTGTTGTGTGCTGTCCTTAGGTTAGTTAGGTTTAAGTAGTTCTAAGTTCTAGGGGACTGATGACCACAGTAGTTGAGTCCCATAGTGCTCAGAGCCATTTGAACCATTTGAATTCCCCGTTACACTCTTCGCCGGCCGGGGTGGTCTAGCGGTTATAGGCGCTACAGTCTGGAACCGCGCGACCGCTGCGGTCGCAGGTTCGAATCCTGCCTCGGGCATGGATGTGTGTGATGTCCTTAGGTTAGTTAGGTTTAAGTAGTTATAAGTTCTAGGGGACTGATGACCTCAGAATTTAAGTCCCATAGTGCTTAGAGCTATTTGAGTTACACGCTTCAAGATCCTTTAGAGGGGAGTGAGTGCATAATACTTTGAATCGGAACCCACGTCCTGAAACGTTCCGTTTCCGTTCTAAGACTGTTTCAATTCAGATATGTAACGCGTCCATGTCTGCTGAGGGAAAGAGAAAAGTCGGGAGTTGCTTATCCTGGTATGCAGAAGGGCAGTCTGGATGACGTGTACTACGTCAGACGGTGACCTGCTGCCACTTAATGTCTGCATTGCTGTGAGACTCATGTAGAGAAAGAGGAATAACTGCTGGCACTAGTTCTGGCCGCTTTACTAGAAACTGACGAAACGTCAGGTAGAATGGAGAATGGGTACCAGAATACGCTTCGCAGGTACAATGGCTGTAACAATGTTGCTGGTTGTCACATCGAGCCGCTGTTGTAATGCATCAAACCTGTTCTGTACTTAGAGCAAGCTGGATTTTATTTTATTTATAATAATATAAATATATTTATAATATATATATATAATATATATAATATATAATATAAATATATAACATATAATATATAATATAAATATATTTATAATATATAATGTTTAAGTCCTAATACAAACAAACGTGCTTAAGAGATAAATGTGTGTTTCGGTATGTTTCCTTTCGAATTGTTACCTAATAATTGTACTGCGTCACACCTAATTCAATTCCGCAAACAGAAGTTGATGAGTTAAACGTCTGAAATGAATACGTCGTAGAACAGATACGGTACGTGGGTTCGTATTCAAGATACTACGTACTCACTGCCCTCGACAAGCCTTAGAAGTCTGTAACGGGAATTTTCGAACACCTATATCCCAGCGTTCCAATGTCTGCTTCCCACAATCCTCGTGCAATTATGTGATTCCCTAACAGATTTCCTTTCCTTTGACTTGAAATACAATATGTAGTGCCTGTATTTGACAATGTCTGTAGAGTTGTAACCTCCCAGCAGAAAATAATTAAATGAAAAATAATAAATGAAAATGGAGCCAAGTGTAACCTCCTCACACAAAAATTGATGAATGAAAATTGACCATAAACCCACACAATAATATTAATTAAATAATGAACCATGAACGAAATGTAACCTCCTAACAGAAATAATAATATCTGGTAAATTTTATAAGGACAGCAGCGCTGACCTTCGGCCCTGTGTTCTGAATAAAACAAGCAAAAATTCTTACCTCAATAAAACTGCAATTATATATCTGCTCTTATGTATACATTCTTCGACACAGCTTCGTGCAATGCTGGCCTATATACATATATATATTTTTTTTGATTCTTGGAAGCAATGATAATGCATTGGAAAAATTCTTTAAATTGAAATGAATACTTTTCTTTAAAAGAGTTACTTTATAAAAAATTATTATTGGGGCATTTTTTCTGAACAAATTAAATTACAATTAACATACATTATTAAATATGCGCAAGACTGCTTCTTTACCTTCTACAACAATACTCATCCTCCAGAGTCCTGACCAGAGCCGCGACCAGAGCACACAGCCGACGCATGCCGACTCCCGCAGACTACTACCGTCCACTCGCGACTAAAGCCGACCGACTACTACTGTATCCGACTGACTACTACTGCAGACTCGCGCAGACAAGCGCAGACTGACTTCTACTGTCGACTCGCGCAGACTAGCGCAGACTCGCGATAAGCAACAACTAACAATAAACTACTCTCTGGTCAGAGATTCTGTCATGCCTCGCCCATCGCCGGCGAAGCATACATCTTACAGAGTTAGACGTAATGCTCCTTGGGATAAAGCGAAGGAACATTGCATCGAACTTCACAGACACTTGTATACAATTTAAAATCTAGGGTGGTAAAATATTCTATATTAAAACTGAGTGGAAGTCCAAATACGCAATACCCGTTTATTGTGTTTTCACTATATGGCGACCGTTTTCTTCTTCATTCAATTTTAATACAGACTATTTTATAGTCTCTGATTTTATATTGTTTCATTATCCTTCATATCATGTACAAGTTTTCTGGCTACGGTTGCCCAACCTATAAGGCTTTTGTTTCCAGACAACGTCAAATACAGACACTGTTCCAGTGTGTTTCTACTGATTAAGCATTGTCGAACAATAAATGAATTTTCCTCATGTGTATATATATATATATATATATATATATATATATATATGCGGTAATTACATTTATTTGTGTTGGGGCTCGCAAGTTACCCCACAAAGTAACATCAGACGTGGTTTCATCAGGCAAAATGACAATCTGTTACTAACCATCAAATGCTCATTAAAATAGATGATATCCGACCAGTCAGTGATTTTATTTCTGTGAATTTTACCACCGTTAAATCGAAGCTTGTAGCTCAAGCCTTTCTCCAGGGAAAATATGATTGCTGATTCTTGTCGATGTGACACGTTTGATACGTTATCTGGGTTTGTCTGACAGTGCACCGAAGTGACAACGCCCGAAATCAAACAATTTGTCTCCCGAACGTATCTTTCTACCAGCCAGCAATTCTGCCTATGGAGTGGTCAGTTCAATATCCTGTAGACCATTTTTGTGACGTTCTCCGTAGGTTTTTTCCTGCTCGTTGTGTTTTTCTCCGTCTTGCTACCTTCAGAAGAGCAATGTGAGAATGGAATTTGTGTCATTTGTTGTTCGTAGACTTGCATCACTACCGGCGCCATCTACGGCACCTTGTACTGTGTTGATTCACACGTTTATTTTAAATTGAAAACAATTAAAAACACCAAACTCTAATACTTTGTCTACAGCTGTGAATTCAGTACTGCTTGTGACGTGCTCTTTGATCCACATTTAGGCTGAGTTTCATCATTTTAGGTTACAACATTGACTTATCGTTATTCTATTGCTGTTTTTCTGTGGTTTTTAAAAAATTATACTGCTGCGTTCATGTTTCTGCACATACAGGGAGTGGACAAAAATATAAAACAGTAAAAACGCCTTACCATGCCTAATACGCTGTAGAAAACCCAATGACATTTAAAACAGCTTCCAGTCGTCTCGGAATAGATATCAACTCTGAAGTGTACTGTGCCACTGTCAGCAGATTAGAGAAGCGACTTCATCGCGCTCGACGCCACAAAAATGGAAATGAACTTCTTCTCCACGACAACGTAAGGCGTCTCACAAGTCTACACACCTAAGCGGAGCTCACAAAACTTCATTGTAATGTTCTTCATCATCCACCCTTCAGCCCGGATTCCACACCTTCCGCCTTCCATCTGTTAGGTCAAATGAACGATGTACTCCGCATTACGTGTATGATGGGAAGGTTCACTCGACAAGACATTGGCTCCGCATACCATGCGGGCATACAGGCTCTTCCAATAAGGTGGCGTAGGGCTGTCGCGTGGAACGGAGGTTGTATTGAGAAATGTTGTTTAGTTGGGGAATAATTGGTGTATTGGAATCCTGAATAAAACCAACCTGCTTTCGAAAAAAAAAAAATCTTGCCTTACTTACAGAATGCCCATCGTATATTGCAGAAAGATAGGAGCCACATAGACTGGTTAGTGGGCCAAATTAATTGGCTGCTATAACACTGACGATGATCTGCTCGGATGAGCAGATGCTGGAGTTTGTTTCTGCTGGACTTGGCTGGTGCTCGCAGTGAGGTGCTGTCTGAGCCGCATCGATGTCACCGTGGACATGACCAGCAATTGGATCATACTGCCGCTGGAAGAATGCACCACCAGTGTCGACATAACGCTTTGTGGTCGAGTGCCCACGTTACACTGGTGCTAGCTGTTTTAATGTTTAAATCCTGCTTTTCTTTATTTTGTGATATAGACTCTGCCCTAATATTAACAAACATGTTACGCACTCTTACCTTGAAATAATTATTGTTTTTTGTTAAGAAAGTTGTTGCGCTTTCTGTTCTTTTAAAGTGCATATTCCTTGATGCACAGTTTTATAATTTCCATAAATAGTTCTCTTGAAAACACTGACAATGATATGCAGAATTATAAATACAAAGACAATTCTTCAAAAAAAAAAAAAAATGGTTGAAATGGCTCTGAGCACTATGGGACTCAACTGCTGAGGTCATAAGTCCCCTAGAACTTAGAACTACTTAAACCTAACTAACCTAAGGACAACACATACATCCATGCCCGAGGCAGGATTCGAACCTGCGACCGTAGCGGTCGCGCGGTTCCAGACTATAGCGCCAGAACCGCTCGGCCACCAGCGGCCGGCAGAAAATTCTTTTCAAGTTTTGTAGTCACATTTAGAGGATTGGTCTTTTAGTTAGTATGATAACACATCTTACATACGTTACGCGTACCATATGCTTATCCGTGGGTACGAGGCACGTTTCATTTATGTAGGTTATAAAGTATGCCTCTCAAGTAGAAGCGACACAATTTTTAAATCCTGTGTCAATAATTTGGTTTTTATGTTTTCCAAGCTATTTCGTGAAAATCTGATCGATAAAAAACAGTTTGTGTGAGACAGAAAATAAAAAAAATGAACATTTCCGATTATAGAAATTTAAGCCTTACAGTTCTTGATCGACCATCATCAGCCCTCTTCATCAACACGCCATCCTTTGCTCTTCTACCTCATAGGTAAGTGACGTATTTCGGTCAGGGGGATAAATGGACCTTTCTCCGACTTTTTCTGGGCGCAAATTTCACTGGACGCAGTTTACAGGACATAAAGGCCAGTGAAGGATAGCTTGGACAATCCATGCCTTGTAAACTGCGCGCAGTGAAAATTTCGCCCAGAAGGTCCACAAATACCTCTGTCAGTTTGCCGCATCTTGCCCGGCAGGTAGAGGAACAGAGGGCTCTTACGTGCTGATTTACTTCACAATAATTTGTGATGAAGAAAACTGGAGATGCTTGTACAAGAACTGTGAAGCCAATTATTTTACAGTCGTAAGTGATCAAAATTTATATTTGACCTTTTTTTCTGTCAGACACAATCCCAAAATTTTTACTTATGATCAGATGTTTAGAAACTACACTAGAAAACATAAAACCCAAAATACAAACACAGAATGGGTTTGATTATAAATAACTTTTCTGCTACTAGTCACGATTTTCTTATAGTCTACGAAAATTCCTTTCATAAACTTCTAGGACTTGTTGAGGGGAGTGAGTAAATAATATTTTGAGTATGAACCCATTTCCGTTTACGACAGTTTCAATTAACGTGCGTAACTCAACCACTACTGCCTGAGGAACTGAATTAGGTGTGACACAGTACATTTATTAGGTAACAACTCCAAAGAAACATACCGAAACACCCATTTATCAATTAATCACATATGTTTGTATTAAGAATTATACATTACGTGTTTACATTGTTACAAAATAAGAAAAGAACCAAGTATACCGTACGTACAGATCAGTATTGATACTTCACAGCAGCAGCAGCTCGATGCGAAGACCTCTAACGTTGTTACAGACATTGTACCTGTGAAGTATGTTCCGGTACACACCATCCCAACTAGTGTCTCTTCACATTCTAGTCCAGCGGCTGGAACTCGTGGCAGCAGATCTTCCTGTGTCTCTAAAGGACTCTAGTAAATTAAACACGGCATAGGACCTCACACGATGTAGTCTATAGGAATCAACTCTGGCGATCGCGGCGGCCACATGGTTGGACTACCTCGGCCTATCCATCTTTCACCATTTCGGCTATTGAGATGCCTCCAAATCGCACGTTAGAAGTGAGGTGGTGCACTATCATGCTGAAACTACGTTTCCTGACGGACATTCAGTGGAACAGCTTCCAGAAACGGATCCAGTATGGTTTGCGGGAAGATCAGGTATGCAGGACCAATTAGCTTCAGTGGAAGGTGGTACAGCCCTATCACACGACTGTGCTGAAATCCCTGAACACATGACACGAGAGTTTCCGAGAGTCCAGATGTTTTGGTTGGCAGGAGAGCCAACACCGTGTTACTAGAAGGAGGCCGAAAGGCACACGTTTTAGCTCACGCAGGCTGGCGTGAGGTCTGGAACAGGACAAGGCAATTAGAATTTAGAAAAACGGACGTAGCTGGTGGAATACTTAACTTTAATCCGTTAATGAAGAACGTCGGTCTTGACGGTACATGAATCAATATCAATAGTAACTGATAATGGCGCCTTGCTAGGTCGTAGCAAATGACGTAGCTGAAGGCTATGCTAAACTATCGTCTCGGCAAATGAGAGCGTATTTTGTCAGTGAACCATCGCTAGCAAAGTCGGTTATACAACTGGGGCGAGTGCTAGGAAGTCTCTCTAGACCTGCCGTGTGGCGGCGCTCGGTCTGCAATCACTGATAGCGGCGACACGCGGGTCCGACGTATACTAACGGACCGCGGCCGATTTAAAGGCTACCAACTAGCAAGTGTGGTGTCTGGCGGTGACACCACACCAGACATGGCTGTTTCGCAAATTGAGAACACAGTCCCTAGTGAACTTACATTCATCTGTGAACAGAGCTCTTCGTTGAAACAGGGGTGTGTCGATGCAGTGCTACAGGTGCAAGGTGCAGTTGACAACGCCTTTTGGAAGATCGGCTGGACCCATAGTGGGTACCCTTATGAGTGGTACGGATGTAACTCTTCCTCACGAGTAACTTCCCAGACGACACTGTGGCTAACATCCATTACACGCCCAGTTGGTAGAGTACTCGTTGACTGGACCTCTTCAACGGGATGCAGTACATATTCCAATTCGGCCTGCTACGTTCCCGTGGAGCACCACACTCCTGCCTCGTGAAGATGAAGGTACCTGTTTCTCGGTGCCGTTGGGTAACTTGGGCAATATGTTTGTCCGATGGCGTACTACATCCAGAAAACGTTCGTGATACAACTGACTTACCTTACCTCGAGCTTCGCCATACACAGGGAGCATCTGTGCGCATGCCGAAAGCGTGTACCGAACCACGTTTACTGTATCGGAGACGTAAAGGCATTGAGTATGTCTCGCAACAATGTACACGTTTAGTAACACCAGGTGACCGGCTGACATTGTACACGTCATCCCGTCTACCTTATTGGATACTAGGACAGCGGCTCGGAGACTTTCCTCTTTCTCTCAGCAAACGTGGACGAGTTACACATCCGATCCGAAATCGTCGTAGAACGGAAACGGTACGTTTCCGGACGTGGGTTCCTATCCAGATATTATATATCCACTCCCTTCTTAGTCCTAGAAGTTTGTAAAGGGAATTTCCAAGCACCTTCTATTTATATTTTACACCACGCGTTTATGGAAATGATTCCCTTTTTCCAGTGCGTTTTTATCTTTTTTTAACTTGAAAATGTAAACTATTTCCCGGAACGTGTCGTGCAAAATATTCATAAAAGAAAATCGTGACTGATAGCAGAAAGGTTATTTAAAAGCAAACCAATTATTTTCGCAGTCGAACGCTTTAATAAATCATTTGTAATGTATCAAATCCGATGCAAACACGGAATTTAAAAATCTTATCTCTTCTTACGGTATATTGATAATTTTTATTTATGGACCGTCTGACAGCAACTGAATAAAACACAATTTTAGTGCCATACGCGTTTCGCCTTTATTTTCTGCAAGGCATCATCAGTGGCCTGGAATATGTACATATGTTAGCTATTTTATTTACATTTTTGTAACTGTGCCTATAGGTTATAAACAGTTCTGGTGGTTGGTATTTCCCATTAAGTAGTAATGTTTTGAACTGTACTTACAGGTTGCGTAGACAGTTTCTTACATATAATGCTCCTGTTGCATTTTTGGTGTTGTTCTTCTTCCTATGAACGCCAATTTGCTGTTTTTTCCACATTCCACAGCACTATGCACTGAACGCTTGTTTTAATGCAATGTTTTGGTTTCTGTTGCCGACTGTCAAATATTTTTGCCAAAGATCGAATATTACTGCCAAACTTATGAGTGTAACTTTTGAAGTATCTGTGGTCTGTTCGTGTATGCATTTGTGTGTGCGTTTGTGTGTGTGTGTTTTCTAAAGATGTTAAATGTATGTCTTCCATTTTCTTTTTTAATTGTAATGTCAAGAAAATTTATTTTATTTTCTTTTTCTTTTTCAAGTGTGAATTTTATGTTCTGATGAGCTTTGTTTATTTCTGAATTAAATTAATACCACACCAAAAAACACTCATACTCATACTCATACTCATACTCATACTCATACTCACACGCACACGCACACGCACACGCACACGCACACACAAATAGACCACAGATACTTCAAAAGTTACACTCATAAGTTTGGCAGTAATATTCGATCTTTGGCAAAAACATTTGACAGTCGGCAACAGAAACCAAAACATTGCATTAAAACAAGCGTTCAGTGCATAGTGCAGTGGAATGTGGAAAAAACAGCAAATTGGCGTTCATAGGAAGAAGAACAACACCAAAAATGCAACAGGAGCATTATATGTAAGAAACTGTCTACGCAACCTGTAAGTACAGTTCAAAACATTACTACTTAATAGGAAATACCAACCACCAGAACTGTTTATAACCTATAGGCACAGTTACAAAAATGTAAATAAAATAGCTAACACATGTACATATTCCAGGCCACTGATGATGCCTTGCAGAAAATAAAGGCGAAACGCGTATGGCACTAAAATTGTGTTTTATTCAGTTGCTGTCAGACGGTCCATAAATAAAAATAATCAATATACCGTAATATTACACGCAACTGAGGAAGACAGGACTACAAAAGTTGCTTATCTCTTCTACTTGAAAATGTGTACTTTAGAACAAAAATAAAATAAAATGTGGTCCATAACCCTGTAAAAGGACATGGTTCATGTAACGTACGTAAGATGCTTTGTCATACTAACTAAAACACAAATTTCTGACGTACCACTACTAATATACCTGGTGTATTTCGAATCACATCATAGGCAGCTAAAATTGTGGCAACTAATTCCATCTCCATATCCACTGGGGTCTCATACACAGGTGACTTTAGATATCCCCACAGGAAATAATCAAGGAGATTCAGATCGGGTGACCTCGCAGGCCACGGAATAGGACCTCTCCTTAGAATCCAGTACTGCTCCATCGTATTTCACTGTGCGTCTTTGAATATCACAGAATACTGAACGCGTCTGTCCTTGATTCACAGCACGTTCTGTCATCTGACAATGTAAATACGATACAATAGAGCCACGTAAATACGATACAACAGAGCCACTTTCTAGACAAGTAAAGCAAGCAAAACCTGGTAATCAGGCTCATCCTCCTCGTTTCCTTGCAGAAACCTGTACGCATGTTAGTTGTAAATAAACTGGAAAGCAATAATGCTCGACAAAGCGATAGAAAAGTTTACCTCCATATCTCCTTCATCTGGCTTTTCCGACCGCAGGTTCCCTACCTCAAATTGTTCAGCTACAGTTTTGCACGCTCTTACGGAAACACCCTATATGAGCATTATGAAAATGTGTATTAAGGAAGATTTAGTTCAAAAGGACAAAGTACGCACGAAAAATAAGTCAAGCAATAACAAGGACAAGAAAGGTCACAATGTACGACGATTTTTCATATTAATATATGCATCATAAAGGGAGGAAAGCACTATTGAAACGTTAAACACCGTTACCAGTGTAAGAGAGCATGTGCCGTAGGACGCTTTGTCGACCATTCGTGGCGCGCTTCTTCCGGCAGCAGGAAGCTGTTCATTTGCATCGGGGCGTCGACGCGGCTTGGACAGGGCGACACAGCACCTCATTACCGGCATACAGAGCGTTTCCTGTAGACGACGGTTCTCGAGGTGCGGGTAAGTCTTCACTTAATGAGCAGGTAGTTTCTACAATTACTGAACGCTGTTTTCATATATCCGTAATCGTCATATTGAAGGTGCTGAATTATTACAGTGTTGGGGTGTCATACTGGTTGTCCCGGCAGGTAGCTTTCCTCCTCCTTTGGATTTCATGTACATACATTGGGTAAGGTAAATGCGATCTTAGAAAATAAACAGTCTGTTAGCTGATACCGACACGCTTCGTTCTCTTACGTTTCCTGACGGGGTAAATTTCGAGTACTCTACGGCCGTTATCACTGTCGTCCCGATGTCTTTACCAGAGGCATACCTACTAGTTACGCAGCTGGACTTAATTCTGATTTTTCTTAAGAAACCTCGGTAAATTGACCGTTTCTGCAGCCTTGTACAAATGTGATGAGGAGGACGCTACAGCAGCTAAAACGTGATGTTCGAATCTATTAATCTCATTCTGATATTAAAAATGCTGTCGTGGAGGAAGAAAGATTGTACGATGCTCGGTTTGCAGTGAAGGATTTGTTCGATGGGTGGAACTTGTAACGCAAACAATGCATCGCTGATCGGTGGCTGCATAAATACAAGAAAGGAGGATAAGGATGTAGTAGCACGTCAGTGACGTCATTCTAGACGAAGCACAAGTTCTGGGAGGATTTTTTTTTCTTTTTTTTTTTTTTGTTCTAAAATTTCAGCCATTTAGATACGTCTCACGAATCGACTCAAAAAGCTTCAACATTGCAGCCGGCCGGTGTGGCCGTGCGGTTAAAGGCGCTTCAGTCTGGAACCGCGTGACCGCTACGGTCGCAGGTTCGAATCCTGCCTCGGGCATGGATGTGTGTGATGTCCTTAGGTTAGTTAGGTTTAATTAGTTCTAAGTTCTAGGCGACTGATGACCTCAGAAGTTAAGTCGCATAGTGCTCAGAGCCATTTGAACCATTTCAACATTGCATCTGTTTGCCAAAGTATGTTTCAAAGTGGTCTGTAATTGGAAGGTTTGAAGGCTCACTCCCGGAGCTTCCTGTTACACACGGGGAGCTATCGAGTTTCTATTTATTTATTTTGTCGTTTGGCTGAAGAAAAAGCCAGAGCGGTGAGGACAGCTGTGGAGTCGCCTGAATAAACAAACTGAGTCATAGACACCCGAGATGTCAGAGTGGCCTGAAACCTAAACCTGAAGCCACATCAAATCCTATTTTGCCCTGCAACACTTTCCTCCATTCTAGTATTCTTCTCAATTAGGATAGCCTTCTATCAACTAAGAGTTTAAATTTTTGCTGAGTAGTTTAGAACACAGTTTGTGGTGCATATACAATCAACAGACTCTCTTCACGTAGCAACACCGCTTTTATCAGTATCTCAGATTTTTTTGTCCTCAACTACGAGAACTGTTCGTATTGCCTGAAAGAAGTATGACGCTACTAGAGACATAACGTAGCATTTTGCGGTGCAAAACCCCATAAATTAAGTGCAACGGACAATTAATACGACGATAAATGTAAAATACCTGCGCGAGAGATACATACTCTGTGGAATTTAAGCATATCCGTGCGAATCGATAACAAAGATATACAGACTGTATTAAGCTACGGAAAAGAGGTAATTATACCATGTTGGACATTGGAAGAGAGATGTTCTATGTCGGATTGAGTGGAGATTGTTGGAAGTCGCCATTAAGACAGTAATTTATGTTTTACGGTATTGAAGAAAATAAATACATATAAAAGCACAAAAGGAATATCAGGTGTGTAGAGTCCATAAACCTTAATCATTTCAAAAGAAATATTCAGTGATTATAAAGACCCAAGCCGTTCGGAAGTGTGTGGTTTGATGGTGCGAACCTGCAGTTTTACACGGTTTTGGAAATTCGTCGAGAATATTTCTCCGAAGACCTCAATAATTTCTCGACCTAAAGATGGACGCCACATTCCATACACATGACACAGCATAGCACTTGGCTGTACCGATCGATTTCCGTAGAGCGATAAATTGTCTTCAGCGATTTCAGGTAGAGAAGTTCCAGCAAGGAACTCAACGAGATCTGCTGCTGCGAAGCGCATATGGTATTATCGTATTCTTTAACTTACGGAGAACAGTGTGCAATATAGACTTCATAACCACCGCAAACATAATGAAAAGGACTCAAATAAAAGGAGCGCCGCGCGGGTTTAGCCGAGCGGTCTAAAGGCGCTGCAATCATGGACTGTGCGGCTGATCCCGGCGGAGGTTCGAGTCCTCCCTCGGGCATGGGTGTGTGTGTTTGTCCTTAGGATAATTTAGGTTAAGTAGTTTGTAAGCTTAGGGACTGATGACCTTAGAAGTTAAGTCCCGTAAGATTTCACACACATTTGAATATTTTAAAAGGAGCGAACAGTGAAAAAGAACCGCTAAACCAAACCGTAAGTAAAAATCAGTTAATAGTAATACGCAGTCGCTTTAATAAAACGCTCATTAAATAATAGAATAAAAATAAGAACTTTGAAATAAGTATAAGCTTGACTGTAAGAAAGATTAGGAAATAATCGACTAAGTTTCCTTTGTTCTATTGCTTCCAGGGAACTGAAATTCAGAACAGCTAATTTAGAATATACGCAGTGTCCCACTAACTCTGGCATCTGCAAGAATTACAGGGTGTATCAAAAAGAATCATTCAATTAACAAAAAAATCATAATTATCATGTTACTTGAAATGTGCGTGAACAACGTACTGTTGGAAAGAGCAAACTCTCGAGTTTTACATGTTTCGAGTTAAATTTGTGTCGGGACGACAGAAAGCGTTTTGCGTTCTACATTCTGCGCAGTGCGGGTCAGTAATAACTGTTCGAAGTGACTTTCGTACTAAGTATGGTGTGGATCCTCCCACAGCGCAGAGCATTAGACGACGGCATGAACAAGTCCGAGAAACAGGTTGTTTGTGTAAAGGCAAGTCGCCGGGCCGTCCCCGAGAGTCTGACACAGACGTAGAACGCTATCACCATAGTTTCACAAGGAGTCAGCAGAAATCCGTTCGCCCTGCAGCTAGAGGTCTCAACATGCACCCGATGTCCGTCTGGAGGGTGTTGCGTCGACGTTTACACTTGAAACCTGCAAAATTCATTTACTGCAAGCTCCACGTGAAGCTGACAAACAACAACGTGTGGAGTTCTGTAGTTTCGTTCTTGGAAATACAGAGAATGACAGTTTTCTTCCACGCTTAGTGTTTAGTGGCTAGGCAACATTCGATTTAAATGGAAAAGTGAACCGACATAATGTGAGAATATGGGATAAGGAACAACCACATGAAGCTGTACAACATGATAGGAACTTTCCAAAATTTCATTTGTTTTGTGCAGTTTCATTGGAAAAGGTGTATGGTCCATTTTTCTTTGCCGAGAACACTGTTACAGGAAGCACACATCTCGAAATGCTTCAGAATTTTCTTTTCCCGCAGTTGGAGACTAATTCGAAAGACTTCATTTAACAACAGGATGTGGCACTGTCACACCGGCATCTGGAAGTGCGGGAATTTTTAAATTGAAGGATTACTGACCTCCAGGGTCCCTGACTGTACGTGATTATTTCTTGTGGGGGTTTACAAAAGGCTCTGTTTATGTGCCTCCGTTACCAACAACAGTGAATGAATTGAGACATCGCATAACAGCAGCTGTGGAAGCTTTAATTCAAGACATGCTCGCTACAGAATGGGAACAATTTGAATACCGCATTGACATGTGCCGTGCATCTCAAAAGGAGCATACTGAACACCTATGAAAAAGTATGAAAGAAAACTTGTTCAGTTTACCGTTCATCAAAAAACAAAATTCGTTGTATATGTTAATTATTTTCAGAAATATAGCCGTGCCAAATCGGATGACTCTTTCTGATAGACTCTGTATTTTAGTTTTAATGTGACGGTAAACTGTTTAAGACCACGGTTATTTGATTCCAATAGCGCTGTCTATTTACGCAACCCTGTCACTTTAATGACGTATTCTAAATAAAAATACAAGATTCAGAAGCAGTTTAAAAGAGGATTAAAGTACTTTTTTGTACTAAAACAGCATATATGTAGAAGAAAAATCAGTGATGTAACTCTTTGCGGATCTGACAAGAAATTGCGTAGTGAAGACAGATCGGGTATAGAGACTTGTATGCTGTTGTTGCTGCCGTTTGAAGCGTCCGGAAGTTTACCCCACTCTCCATACAAATTAACCCCGTCGAGACAAGTGGTACGTGATGTTTGCTCTACTAACAACCGAGAGTGGAGGGTGGAGTTGACTTCCTTTGGCGCCCCTCTCAAACACCGGCAGCAACAGCACAAAAGCCTCCGTGTTATATGTATTCCTATTCACTAACTTCTTCTCAGTTCAGCGAAACAGTTATATCATTGATTTGTTTCTTACGTAGAATGTACTATTCTGGACCTGTTAATAAATTAAATTAATCCTCTCAAGCGTTGTATTTTTCAGATTATGCCATTCAAGTGAATTCAGTTGCGTACGTAGGTACCGCTCTTGGAATAAAACGACCTTTATATAAACCATTTTCTTGTCATATCACAGTATTGATGTGGTTCTTGCAGCTCGCAGAATGAAGGGCCCTAGACATGCACCAACCGACTGAACGACCAATTTCGTGTGAAACCTACACCGACGTCACTCAGCGATTACAGTGCACACAATGACAAAAGGCGAACTCATGTCGGGCGGCTTAGAGAGCCTATATTCTCTGTATGTAGCGACATTCTCTGCACGTAGGCTCTCTAAGGCGGCTAACACGACAGCGCTACACACAGCACAATTTGATGGGTAAAGTGTAGATGGGGCCCTCGTGAAATGGTAGTGGGGGGTTAAGGTGAAGTGGTGGTCTGCTGTCGGGTGCCCATACCCAACGGACCGTTGGACAAGGAAAGCTGGTCGGTCAGCTGGCCAAAGCACTTACACACGTCCGATTTGTCGGTCCGTTGGTGTGTGTGTGTGTGTGTGTGTGTGTGTGTGTGTGTGTGTGTGTGTAGGGCTCTCTAGAAACCCAGCACATAGATTGGCCTTGCGTTTTACGCTCATAGGTTTATTTTTGACGGAAACAGTATATACTTATCTGACAGTTTTGGGTTGTCAGCCGTATAAAATAATAATATCCATCAGCTAACAATCAATAGCCGAATTCGAAAATGTCAGCTAGTGTTTAGAGTTTCTTAACAGTGTTGTTTTAATTGATGGTTTTGAATTCAGCGTTAAGTGGAGTTGGCCTATCAGGGACACAGGAGTAAGTAGTGTTCCCACTGTAGGGTTAACCATTAGAACCATTAGAGGATGTGGGGGAGAGAATTTTTTCTTGTTTATCTTCCAATACTGACAACTCAAAGACGAGCATGACAAGTACCGCTACTATGGCACAAATTTTGACACAGAAATAACACGGATTTGTGAACGGGCATTATAGCGACGATCAGGTTGTAACAACGAATACGGAATTAAATTAAAGCTATTGTAATACAACGTAATGAGTAGAAGAAAAATGACATTCAAAAAAATTAGTAAACATTTGTGATCGTGTCTCATATTGCATAATACATTTAAATGTAAGTACAGTTGCTGTTATTAACCAATTGATCATCAGCTCACACAGAAACAGAACACTTTCTCATGAAGTGATACTGTCACAACTCTGGTGTCGCTGAGAGTGGCAGTAATCTGAAACAGAGAACTTGAAGTGATCCCAATTGTACCAACTTCTGATGATTAGTACCAGCGTACCACCGGCAGTCAACTAATCGTGTCCTTACTATAACCGGTCTATGGGGCTCTGAACATACTAATTCATGTTGGTTACCAATTAATTATTGGTACATATGCGGGCCAATGTGGCGCCCCATAACCTCAGTATTGGCTCTTGAGCAGAAAGGTTCGACGATCACTGTTACGCGGAAATGCGTTTTCTTGCAATCTGTGTAATTATCATTGATTTAATTGCAGTGTTTTCCATTCTGTGGCTCGAGATCTTAAATTTCATGTTTGTTGTGAATAGCTTCATAGTACAATTTCCAATATTTTAAAAATCTCTGCAGTATATTTAAAGTTTTAAAACAGAAGTTGACTGATTTTTAACTCCACTACATAAAACTGGAGACAGAGGGGTGGCATTTTCAACTTAAAAAAAGTTAAAGTGCTGTTGGACTGATTATTCTTGTTTCACTAAGCTGGTAAATACAACTTAGTATTTCTCAGCGGTATTCACATGGTAGAAAACTCCATGTACGTATCGACATTTTTCTAGCTTCCCTGAAGTATGATACAGAAACCTTAATATAAAAAGCGAAATGAGAAAATGTTTTACCCGAAGGCAGTAAAACTATCTAGGAAGATTTGACAGTCTCCATAACTAATTTCACTGAATTCTACTGAAACTTTACTTAAAATGACAGTTTTCAGAATCATACTTAAAGGCAACCTGTTTCCTGAGTCCTTTCGTTCTACAATCTAATTTTCCATCTATTTATCCCAGGGTTCAAGCAGGGATACTAGGGCAGGCTCTATTCATTGAATTTATGACGTTTAAAGAGAGTAAACATTCGCAGAAATGTTAATGTATCACCAACATTTGACAGTAGGAGTTGAGAAAATGAATAGAAAATGTTAACAGAGATTGAAGTCTTAGATTTTACTTTACCGTGAACCTGCAGCACTGTGTTTAATCCCGTTTGCTCTGCCCGTGGAGACGCAAATGCTACATTTTCCAGAGAGAGACCATTACCCAGATTGCTTGGGGACAGCTGTTCTTGGTGAAACACAGATTCATTGTTCAAAAGTGTGGTGGTGGTGGTGGTGGTGGTGGTGGTGGTGGTGTACTTTGGGCGCGTTTTATGAAACGCAATGTTGCAAAAGGCTATGGCAGAGCCCTAACCCAGTTACAGTTCCAAAGCAAAGTGGAGAGTTTATAAGGGAGGAAAATCGATAGTTTTCTATTATGCCACAAGCAGCAACAAAGCAAGACTGAAGTAATAGCATGTAGTGGATCAGAATTTTTAAACAGCATTTCAAAACAGTTCGCCGCTCGTGGTCTCGCGATAGCTTTCTCGCTTACCGAGCACGGGGATCCGGGTTCGATTCCTGCCGGGGTCAGAGATTTTCACCTGCCCCGAGACGACTGGGTGTTGTTGTGTCATCTTCATAATCATAATCATCATCATCGTCATCATCATCATTCATCCCTATTACGGTCGGAGAAAGGCAACGGCAAACCACCTCCACTAGGACCTTGCCTAGTACGGCTGTGCGGGTCTCCCGCATAGTTCCCCTACGCTCTGTCAAGCAGCATGAGACTTCATTTCCATTCCATTTCAAAACAAAAAATAGAAATACAAGGGTATAATTATTCAACTCCTTGTGACTTTCCTGTTTTAAAAAAGGGTTGGACACTGGGATTAAAATATAAAGTAGAATACGATGAGATTTTAGAAAATATTGACTATCCTGCTCTGCTGAAAACAAGGTTATTCAGACAGATTCAGACAGCTAGGCAGCCAATGTGAGCAGCATGTGTTAGACGACAAATAAAATTTTTTTTATCCATGTTGGATTTTGTGAACTTCATTTGCAGTTGGTAGGTGATGGTTGCAGATATAACGTCGCTAATACGGTATTCTACGAAAGCCAGTTCGCAGATGTTAGCCACTGATGGGATCGTGTATACAATTGTATTTCACCCATTCAGCGACAGTTACGGCCTGAAGATGATGTACTGAGTCACCGAAACTGGTTACTGTTTAAGAAAAAATATCGAAAGGATGGCCGCAAGTGTTTCATGTTATTACCACAGTCAACCCCTCCTCCACAGATAAAAATCGCTGAGGCATAGTCTGACGATCTGGGGGCTACCTAAGATGAAACCGTTCGTCTGCTCCTCTACTCTCAACCAAAGTCTTGGAATGGTGTTACTCAGGTAATGTGGGACGTGGTTGTAGAAGCGAGATGGCGCGCCATTTTGCATAAAAATGAACTTGTATCAGTTTATTTTGAATTTGGGGAAGTTGCGAGTTTTCTGGCACATCTAGAAACGAGATTCGTTTGAAAATGTTATAAAAAAATATGGACCATAAACTGCATTTATAGTTGTGGCACCATCGGCGAGTCAGTGTCGTGTTGAATAACTACCACAGGATCCTCACTCGTCCAAGATCTAACATTATGATGATAAACTGTACAAGACAAATGAAAAAGGAGATACCAGGAAAACCTGTACTCTTTCACGTCCTCCAGAATTTCAATGCAACATTTGTATCTTTTGGTGGAGTCTTCAGGATGTAATACACGTAATAACTACAGTTTCTACGGCTCCTGATGCAGACAGTGTTCCTGAAGGTTCCATCCCATTAACTGAAGGATGTCATGTTCAATGCTCGCTAATGTTGTGGAATTAATAGGGTTCATTTCGTAAGTTGCACGGATATGCTCGACATTTTCACCAGATTTGTGTGGACGACCTGTGCTTTTCCGTACGCAGACGCTACCACCTTCTACGAATATTCAGTACCACTCATAAAGTTGGTTGTGATGAGGGCGCTCTGTGGAATTGTCTATGAAATACACGTTACACATCAACAGTAGACTTCAACTTTGTTGCATGTAGCACGAAAAGCAATCGTTCCTTTGGAGTCGGCATTTCATTGCGAACAAGCAACAGCGCCACTGCCGCTTGCGGCTTTGATTCGAATTTCTTCCCGGAATGTTCAAAACTTTCAATGTTTCTCTATTTATAAGCGCTGGAGCTGTATTTTTCTCTTTCGTGGCTTATGAAAAGTAAATTCCTGGAACCTCTTCCTTCCTCTTGAATAAAGATGTACATTTTGGTTTGAGTCATTGTGGCGAATTATAACTATCGCTCAGACGGTTTCTCGACACCGAATCTCACTGTTCCCCTACACTCTTGTCGAGTGAACGTTTCACTCTGAAAGTATGCGACAGCGATCTGAATAGCAGAAGGAAGCAAGATTAAGATTTGTTTTATCGTCTTTCGAAGGAACCGTTTCAACTATTTCTTCATCTACATCTATATTTCACAAGCCATCTTATGCTATGTACTAGTGGCCATTTTGCGTAACTTTCGCGAACATTCCACGAGAAGAACGGTTGCTGGCAAGCCTCCGTCTGGGCTCGAATCTCTCTGAATGCACCTTCATGATGTTTTCACGGGATATACGTGAAAGGATGCAATAAACTGGTTGACTATTCTAGGAGCTTACGCTCTAATAATTTTTGCAAGAAACGTAGACCTATACCCATACTCTGCAGATCACTGTGAAGTGCATTTCAGGGAGTACTTCACACTGTAGCAGTTATTAGGACTCATTCCCGTTCCAATCACGTATGGAGATCGGGAAAAATAAATATCTTCGTGCGTGACTTAATTAGTCTAATCTTGTCCCCATCATTCCTTTGGGAGTTATACATATGGGGGAATGAAGGATGGTTGTAAAATATCCCTAGAATCATCAGTTAAAGCTGTTTCTCGAAACTTTATAAGGAGGCTTTCTGTATAATTGTAGTTTATGTGTATCTTCAAGTGTCGCTGAGTTAATTTTCTTCAGCATTTCCGTGACACTTTCACACGAGTCAAATAAATGTGTGACCATTCTCTGCACAGTTTCAGAATCCCGTGTTAGTCCTGTCTGGTACTGTCCCACACACTTGAGCAACAATCTAGGATTGGTCATACATGCGATTTGTAAACAGTCTCCTTTGTAGATTGACTGCATTTCGCAAGTATTCTACCAATAACAGTCAGCCACATGTTTTACAAACGACTGACCCTCTGTGATCGTTCCATTTCATATCCCTAAAAATTGTTAAGCCACGTATTTGTATGAGTTGACCGATTCCAGGTGTGACTCACTGGTGTTGTCACACGACTCTACGTATTTCGTATTGTCTTCTGCACACATTCCTGTACATTTAAATCAAGTTGCCACTCTTTCACCTGTTTCAAATCTTAACAATATGTGACTGAATATTCGCGCAACTTCTTTCAGACAGTACTTCATTATAGGTAAACGCGACAAGCCTCGGATTACTTTTAATGTTTCTGCAAAGTCGTTAATGCATGGTATGAACAGCAAGGATTCCAACACACTTACCTGGGACACACCCAAACTTACTTCCGCATCTACGAGGAATGTCCGTAAAATAAGGTTTCCAATTTTTTTTCACAGTGTAAAACATGTTTATTTCATGAATGCGTACATTTTTGGAAAGTTCAGACTTTAACCTATTTTCCTACATAGTCCACTGAGGTCAATACGTTTTTGCATGCGGTATACGAGCTTTTGGATGCCCGAGTCAAGAAAATCTGCCGCAAATCCGCGCAGATACCTGAGAACCGCTTCTTCCAGCTCTTCTCTGTCGCCGAAATACTTTCCGCCCAGATGTTTCTTCATGTCAGGGAAGAGATAGTAGTCACTTGGGGCTAAGTCCGGGCTGTAGGGTGGGTGTTTGACAATAACTCATCTAAATTTTGCGATGAGCTCGTTGGTGGCTTTAGCGGTGTGCGGTCTAGCGTTATCCTGATGCAAACGCACCCTCTTGGACAGTATACCCCTCCTCTTGCTTTGAATTGCACGGCGCAATTTTTGCAGTGTCTTGCAGCACCCGGCAGCGTTGATTGTTGCACCGGTGGGCAAGAACTCGCACAACAATACCCCATTCATGTCCCAAAACACTGTTGCCATCACTTTGCCGACTCTTTGCGTTTTTTTGAATTTTCGTGATCTCGGCGGTTCTGGGTGCATCCATTGCTTGGATTGTTTCGGGTGTGCGGTAGTGCACCCAAGTCTCGTCTCCGGTGACGATGGAGTCGGGGTATTCCCCGCCATGAGTTCCGTGACCTTGAAGTTCCTGGGCCACTTCAACGCGTTGACGTTTGAGGCCTTTGGTCAACATTCTAGGCACCCACCTCGCACAAACCTTAGCATAACCTAGATGCTCCGCCAAAATATTGTCAATAGAGGTTTTGCTGACATCAGGGGGCCGACCGCAGTTGCCTAGCGTTTCTAGGCGCTTCAATCTGGAACCGTGCGACCGCTACGGCCGCAGGTTCGAATCCTGCCTCGGGCATGGATGTTTGTGATGTCCTTAGGTTAGTTAGGTTTCAGTAGTTCTAAGCTCTAGGGGACTGATGACCTCAGATGTTAAGTCCCATAGTGCTTGGAGCCATTTAAACCATTTATTTTGACATCGGGGATAATTTCGGAGAGCTCACGAACCGTCACTCTTCGCTTTGAGAGCGCCGCTGCCTCCACTTTTGCGAATGTTTCGTCAGAAATAGGTGGCCGTCCAGAACGCTCCTCATCATGGACGTCAGTACGCCCGTTCTTGAATTCTCTGCACCACTTGCGCACGTGTTGTACGCTCATACACTTGTCTCCGTAGATTTCTCATAGCTGGGAATGGATTTCTGCAGGCGCGATGTTTTTTGCGGACAGGAAACGGATCACCGAGCGCAGCTCACACCTGGCGGGCGAAGTGAGGGGTGATCCATCACGTTCGGTTGTCAAGCCAAGACTGAGCTCCAGAGTCAGCTCGATAGGGAGGGGATTTGGAGTGGGGGAACCAGGGCACACTACAGAATCGCGGGATCCACTGTAACAGCGCTTTTCAGGACTGTAGCGCCGTGGGAAACTTATTTTACGGATAACCTTCGTATCAGCAACTCTCCATCCAAGGTAACCTGATGCTTCCTCGCTACCAAAAAGTTCTCAGCACAGTCAGAAATTTCACTTGATACACCACAGAGGGCGCTTTTGATAAGCGTAGGTGTAGTATAGAGTCAAATGCTCTTCGGAAATCAAGAAATACTGCAGTTACCTGACTGCCTTGTTCCAAAGCCTTCAGTATCTCATATGAGAAAAGCACAAATTGGGTTGCACATGATGGATGGTTCTCGGAATCCATGCTGGTTGGCAAGGAGGAGCTGTTCCTGTTCGAGATACATCATTACATTTGAGCTCAGAATATGTTCTAAGATTGTACAACATATAGATACGAAAAATATTGAACCTTAGTTTCGTGGATCATTTATGCTACCACTATTGTAGACTGTTGTGAGCTGCGCTTACTTCTACTGGGCACGATTTTTTGTTCGAGGGATCCACGATATTATGGTTAAAAGAGGGTCTAATCATCTCCAAATTCAATGTAGAATCAGATAGTAATTCCAGATGTTTCTCATTGCCACTGAAGCTAACATCTATTTCTCTGATCGTGGTAGTGATGTGAGAATTAAAATGGGGAAGTACCCCTACGTTATCATTCGTAAAGAATCATTTGTATGAACGCGAAATATGGGAGGGACTGTCAAAGAAATGACACAGGATTTGGGCTGGACATCATTAAAAGAAAGACGTTTTTCGTTGCGACATAATCTTCCAATCACCAACTTCCTCCTCCGAATGCGAAAATATTTTGTTGACACCGACATAAAGTAAATCAGAGCTCGTGTTCATTCTTTCTGCACGTTATACGAGATTGGAATAATAGAGAATTGTAAAGGCCGTTCGATGAATCCTTTGCCAGGCATTTAAATGTGATTTGCAGAGTATTGATGTAGATGAGGATGTGGATGTGGAGTTCAGCATTTCTATTTTTGCGTTGCTATCCTAAATTTCAGTCCATGTCTCGCCCATAACTGTCTGGACACTAAATTTGGTACCACTAACAGCTTTTACATATGACCACAATTTCTTTATATTTTTTGGAAAATCGTTAGATAACACTCTGCTCCGATAGTCGTCGAAGGCTTCACGCACTGCCCTTTAGACAGCCAAATGCGTTTCATACAGCGTCTCCCTGTCTATAGACCCAAGCTTCGTTTTACACCTCCTCCACATACTCGCTTTTTCCTTTGAAGTTTCTTTACAGTGACTGCATGCCATGGAGGGTGCATATTTATCAAAAGCAACTAATCTTGTAAACCTGACCATAGTGCTATATGATCCGTTGCAGCGCTGTATTTCGAGTTCTTTATTGAGATACGACACTACTGTCCTTTCATCTACTTCGTGAAACATATAGATCCTTCAACTTTTTTTGATTGCACTTTGTATTTTGGTAATCATTGTAGCGAAACAGCCTCGTCATGATTGATAACAGTTTCTATGCGGACATTCTCAAAGAGTCAAAGAGGTCAAGTGTGTTTATTGCCGTTAGATTTAAAATATTTGAATAGTGGGGTTCCAAACCATCTGTTCTAGGCAGTTTTCGGAGAGGGCAGTCAGTAACGTTTCACAGGATGCCTTATCACGCCGACACTAATAAAACTGTAATTTTCCCAGATGATTGTTTGGTGATTAAAGACTCCATCAGTGACTAAAGTGTGACCGGAGAACTTAAGTACAAGCGAAGTGAGATTTTCTCTAAAGTTTTCGGCTGAATCAGGAGGTGAACCTGATGCTCAATGGAAGGATCCAATTACAATTTTATGTCCACCTGTGAGACTGAGTCTTGCACAGACCGTCTGTCGTGAAGCTTCAGTTGCTAATTCGGTGGATTTGAGTGTCTTGTCTATTGCGACTGATACACCACATCCATTTTCCACGAACCAATCATTCTGATATAAGTTTAAAATCTTCACTTATACCTCACTGCCACCAATATCGGATTTTACCCACCTTTCTGTACCTAGTATAATGTGAAGTCGACAGATGTTTAGGTGCACATCAAACTGTGGCACTTTGTTGCGAATATTTTGGTACTTAATCACTAGAAACTCTGTACTCTCCCCTGTAGGGGACACACCCTCCGGGTCTCTTTCAGCTATCTTTATCTGGGCTGGATGGAGAGTCCCCTAATTCAAAAAACCCTTTTGTGCGTCTCATGCACCATCAGATATCTGAGTATGTGCGCACTTAAACCGCTATGCAGACCTTAAATTTGTCAACTCTATAGCATAAGTACAGGATGTCACCGTCTGGCTTGTCGCTAGTTCAGTCCTTCCTCTCGACTGAGAACTAGGGTGGGGGTGGGGGTGTGTGTGTGTGGATGGGGGGGGGGAGGGGGGGAAGGGGACACGATCAGTTATCAGGAGAGTGCTGCAAGCTGTGAAGTTCTCTTAAACTCCGTGAGTAGGGCTGATTTGTCAACCCTCTGTGCCACTCTCTGGAGCGATGTACGTACACTGACTGAAAAAAAAAAAAAAATCGCAACACCAAGAAGGAGTTACACGACATAAACGAAAGTTGTTAGCGTGTTTCTGCATCTGAAAGGTGCCTATTCAAATTTCGCACTGTCGCATAAGAATGGCGCTACTTGCTTTAAATAAGCGCTATAATGGCCGTGAGCGTTAGTTGCCTTAGGACATGGTCAGTGGTGTTAGTCAACAACGCCTTTTAGGAGATAAAGACCATTATCAGCACCTCACTGAGTGTCAACGAGGTCCTGTAACAGGGCTGCCAGACGATGGATGTTCCTTCTGCGATAGTGCACAAAGACTTGGCAGGAATATAACCATTATACATGACATCTGGCAGCGGTGCTCACGAACAAGAAGACAGGACTTCGGACTGCCATGTGGCGCTACAGACAGGTACCCCAGCGTGTTCGGCGCATGGCTCTGGGACGTCGAGCTGCATCTGCAGCAGCGGTATGAGCAGCAGTCGGCTCCACAGTGACACAACGAACTGTTACAAATCTGTTACTTCAAGGACAGCTCCGAGCAAGATGCCTTGTAGCGGGCACTCTGCTGACCCCAGAGAACCACCATTTGCGACTTGGTCATGTCAAGCGAAAACTCTTTGGAAGGCAGGGTGAAGGTCTGTCGTGTTTCAAGATGAAAGCTGGTCTTGTCTCGGTGCCACTGATGTTCGTGTGCTTGTCAGGAGGAGGCTAGATGAGGAACTGCAACCAACACTGGATGTACACTTGGAGTTATTATCTGGGGTGCGATTTCTTGTGACAGCAGCAGCGCTCTCGTGATTATCCCATGCACCCTGACTGCTAGTTTGTACGCCAGTCTGCTGATTCAACTTCTTGTGCTGCCGTTCATGAACAGCATTCCAGGGGGTGCCTTTCAATAGGATAACGCTCACCCACAGACCGCCGTTGTAACCCAGCATTACTCGGACACAAAGGAAACACCAGAATTCGATTTATCTATGTCGAAACTAGTGTAAGTAGGCTGTTTAGGTTTTTTTATTGGTAACGCCACCTCTGTATAAAAATCACTGGCTGTGCTGTGTGCAGTCTGTGTCTAGTTTTTGAAGCTTTTGCTGTGTTTGTCTCTGATTTTGTTCCATTGTGTCTAATTTTTCAAGCTTTTGTCCCATTTGTTGCATTAATTGTAATAACAATGCACTGGTGTCTGAAACATGTTCCTCAGTGCTTTTCGGCAGTGAATTTGCACCGGCAACATTCACATTTTGACAAGTGGAAACTGTGTCTTGACTCATTTGAGAAAACGGTGAGAACCCAAAACCTGAGTCTACAATATTTGCAAAATTGTGTCCTGTCATTCCCGATTCCTGAGGCGAGCTGTTGCCGACCGATCGATTGACAATGCTTCCCTGTTCACTACCTGTTTCACTGCCTACGCCATTGTTTGCCGCCCGCTCCATTTCCCTATGCACAATTACCAAATTACTACTTTGAACATTAGTTAATTCATTACACGGTGGCGCTAACACACTGCTTTCGTCTTCGCTGTCATTTCTCAATTTACTTTGGAGCCTAGTGTTACGTTTTTCACACGCCATTATTGTCACAATATTTCACACGACAACACAGAAAAACACAATTTGAAGAGCAAAAATAGGGGAACACATTAACATAGCACTGACAATAATATCTAGTTAATTGCAAGCGCAGCTGCGAAATACTTGCTGCAAATCTACATGCATGCCACAACTGTTTTACTGTACAACAATGAAAGACTGCAACTACAAAGGAGATTTTCTCTACAATTACGCGCTAGCAATAAACAAAAGCTACACTAATTACACAAACTACAAGGAAAAAATCAGAAGATTCCAGTGAGGTATCCTCGGCTAAGGGTCGACATATGAAACGTCCCCTTTTTACAATTTTACACGACTGTGCTTAAACTGACACACAATATTTTTTAGCGCAACGCAATCTGACTTTCAAGATTCCCTACAAAAGAATGGCCCTGACTAACATTAACCTATACCTTTCACAAATCACTTACCTCACAAAAATCTTGGTTACTCGAGCTACTGCAATAAAGCAAGCGCCACTACTGCCAGCTAAATAAAAGATTCAAACTACTGAAGGCACTAACTACTGATAGGCATAGTTAGCAAATGAAAGATTTTGATAGAGAACAACCAATGTATTTACCTCAATAGTCATAGTATAGATAGCAGTTCATGACAAATTTCAAAACTCCGCCATCTCTCTCCCCACATCCACCACTGCTGGCGGCTCACCTCCAACTGCGCAACGCTACGCGCTGTTCACAGCCAGCTGCCTAACACTACAATGACAGACAACAATGCAAACTAGACACAGACTGCACACAGCACAGCCAGTGATTTTTATACAGAGGTGGCGTTACCAATAAAAAAACCTAAACAGCCTACTTACACTAGTAAACGTGCAACTTACACGGATTTTGCACTTATCAGGTTTCGTTACACCTTTTACGCTGTCTTGCCGAAGTTGAACACTGCAGCAGCAATGCACCTTATAAACACTACGTAAAATGCGGAGCACCTCAAAGTACATCTTTCGCTTCGGGTGGCTGCTGCTCGTGCCGCACGGCGATGGACAACGCAACTCTCACATAGTCTGCCAGCTTTAGTTGGCTAAGCATCTCTGTGACGTTATCGAGCTTACTAAATGAACCTGTAATGATACATGCTACCCTTCTTTTAATCTTTACTTTTTCCCCTAACAGTCCTGTGTGGTTCGGATCCAAAACTGACAGTCAGTATGTAAGTATCAGTCAAACGTGGTTTTGTAATCTATCTCGTTTTTGAGTTGAGTAAACTTTCTGGGGATTCTGCGAAAAGAATCTTCCTTATCTGCGAATAGTTTTATGTGGTCGTTTCACTATAAATAACTCCATGTGCGCTCTCCTAGGTATTTAATAGACATGACTGCTTCCAGTCTTGTTCGGCATTGTGCAACCATATAGTAGTGGGCATTTCCAGGTGTTCGTAATTTGGTTATTTTGGGTGATAAGTGACAGTCCCTGCACAGTATCTAGATCCTCTATAATTTTCTTGCATTGTTACTTCCCTGTATACAACAGCATGATCCGCGAGGGCTCACTAGATCATTTATACATATTCATAAAAGTAATGGTCCTGTAACACTACAATGTGTTACGACCAGAGTTCCTTTTACACACATCAAAACAATGTTTAGTATTACCCCGGTTCCTAGAACTCCTGAAGATAGGCGTTGACTGTGGATATTGTATCACAGACATAGTCCCTTTGACTCTTCAGAGAGGCCACTAAACCCGACCAAAGATGTAAACAACCATGCATGAACAGCTGCTATTAGGCGGATGGGGTCCGACATCCGATCAGTTCCAGTCATTCCACCAGGAAGGAGGTACACGGATCGAGTTTTCTGTAACTCAACCATGCCTAGACGGTCAATAGCGCAGTTCGATCGCGTCCGCATTGTTGCTTTGTGCCAGGAAGAGCTCTCAACAAGGGAAGTGTACAGGGGTCTCGGAGTGAACCAATGTGATGTTGCTCCGACATGGAGGAGATAAAGAGAGACAGGAACTGTCGATGACATGCCTCGCTCAGGCCGCCCAAGGGCTACTACTGCGGTGGATGACCGTTGCCTACGGATTATGGCTCGGAGGAACCCTGACAGCAACGCCACCATGTTGATTAATACTCTTCGTGTAGCTACAGGACGTCGTGTTAGGACTCAAACTGTGCGCAATAGGCTGCATGATGCGCAACTTCACTCCCGACGTCCATAGCGAGGTCATCTTTGCAACTACGACACAATGCAGCGTCGTACAGCGTGCAGATGGGCCCAACAACATGCCGTATGGACCGCTCAGGATTGGCATCACATTCTCCTGTGCCGACCTCTTCAACTCAGAGTAGCTCTTGCAACCTACGTCCTCAATTCTTTGCTGGATGTATTCCAGTCTCTGTCTTCCGCTGCAGTTTTGCCCTTTACAGCTAACTCTAGTACCATGGACGTCATTCCCTCTTGTCTTAACAGGTCCTATCATCCTGTCCCTTCTCCTTACCAGTGTTTTCCACATATTCTTTTCCTCTTCGATTCTGCGTAGAACTTTGTCATTCCTTACTTTATCAATCCACCTAATTTCCAACATTCATCTGTAGCACCACATCTCAAATACTTCGATTCTCTTCTGTTCCGGTTTTCCCACAGTCCATGTTTCACTACCATACAATGCTGTACCCCAGACGTACATTCTCAGAAATTTCTTCCACAAATTAAGGCCGATATTTGATATTCGTGACCTTCAGTACTGATGTTAAATTTCTCGCTCTTTTCATTTCTACTACTTCTTGTTAGAGTTACACACTACGTCATCTAACTTATACTAAGAACTACATACACATCTATGCCTCATGGAGGACTCGAACCTCCTGCGGGAGGGACCGCGCAATACGTGAGCTAGAGAAAACTACTTCATTGATGAAATGTTTTAGGCAGAGCTGACGATCTATATGCACTAATGATTGCGAGTTCGTGGGAGACAGACGATGAGAACCAGCAGAAATGAGATCAGTGATAAACGTAATATTAAAACTTGGAACCGCGAAGTGAAGGAATTATTGTCCGTTGGAAGAACCAGAACCCAGGTAGCCCTGCGCCCTTGCAGAAGCCCCCAATTCCAATTCGTTCGGAACACTATCCGCATGTGGTGTAATTTTTCGGCGTGGTTCTCCTTGTCTAAACGTGTTACTGCTCTGTGAAACAGGTTTAGCACCGAGTATCTTTCTGATGAATGATGATGACAAATACTTATTATAGCACAATAAAAAAATACCTTTACAGGACTGACTGTTCTGCTGTAATATGAGCCTCAGCACGTTTACTTTCTCAGTTGTAACAGTTTTCGAATCCGTATATCTTTTAAAACGGTGCTTTGTTACATTATTATAAATGAGTGACTATAAGGAATTGCTGAATGCTGGCATGAGATTTCTATCGCATAGTTGGACCGTTTTGCCATTTTACAAAGTATTTATTTATTTATTTGAAGATAAAGCCCATAGTCTGCGCTGACGCTAACTATTCACATACATACGCGAACGAACGAGAACATAATGAGCAGATCCACATAGCGTCAGTTGCTGAAACTCTTAGGTGATGGTGGGGGAAGAGACTTTATGTAAGAAAGTTAATTCTTTTAACTTTCGTAACTTACCGTACAATGGGAAAAATAGAAACAGTTTTCAGCTTCAGCTTTGTAAGAAATATTAAATTCAAATTTATATATATGATTATAGATCTTCTGCCTAACTTTAAACTTATAATTAGTTTTGGGACCTAGCTATTGACTTTGTAACATAAAAAATAAAAATTTGATGATTGTATTGACCACGCAGAGAGAGGTGCAGAGAAACAGTTGTGTTGATATTATTATCTTTTCTCATTTTGTTGATCTTCGCGGCGAACAGAAACATGTAGAAACCTTTTTCGAATCTAGAAGAATAAGAAACAAAATTTATTTGGCTCATAACAAGTTTTATTTAGTGCGAAAACTAAAAATCTTGATTGGGTTTTGGTTTTTCCTTCTGTTTCCTAAATAACAATTGTTGCCTCGCTGATAAAGTTATTGTAACATTAAACTGTTAAACTAATGAACTGGGTTTGTTTGTTAATACATTAAGTCACTAATACCACCTTTAAAACACGATCGTATCCTCGAATCTGCCAGTCGTACCGCCAGAAGCAACAGAGAGCTTTCGAACACATCTCCTGGAGTAAGATATTACTCATCTGTAAGGAAAAAAAAAAAGGTTTGCTAACTGTTTCCATGTTTCGTAAGCACAAAATAACCCCATAGGTTGAGAAGAGTGCCAGCTGGTTTATCATTGCCGCCAAATTCTTGGTCTTCTGAACAAAACACTGACGATTGCTGTTTCTATCTACCCCATAAATTCTGTAAACATAACGCTACTTTTTTTTAACCAGCCGAAACCTGTATCAGATTAAAGTATATTTTAAAACACTTTCGGTTAAAGAAACGGAATTACAACTTTACTATATAGGTACTTCACACAACAGGTGCTTCCTCGCTGTTTGCAAACACTGTGGGTTTTTCCTTCAGAAATTATTTTCCTTGTTTGCACCATGTCCCCTCGTTTAACAATTATATTTTCCTCCGCTTTCGAAGTCGTTTACTATTACGGAAAAGGTACGAAGGGGTAGGAGACACGAAAAAGCTTCAGTAAGAGACCGATCCCTTCTTTTGCCGTTTTAGCTTCAGTTGCTCCTTTGCTCACGTGTACTATTAACTGTAGAAATTGTCCTCCCGTTATTGACCCATGGGTTACGTAATGGTGAATATCAAGAGCAGTCCTCGAGCGAGATTATGAAGAAGAACGTCTTACTCTTAGGTTTTAAATCTCACCCGATGACGTCTGAGGTACCGGTCAGCGATGGTCACATCCATCGTTACGGTCTGAACCGCACCGCACCGCGCCGTTCCCTGAACTGGCAGCTGGCTGCAGCCGCGACGCGACTAATGGCGTGCGGAACGAGCAGTTTAGTCCGCGCTTTCATTCTCGCTGCAGCCGCCTACTACGGCCCAACAGACCGCTCACTTGACCCCTCAATTACACTGGATTGATGCCAAGTCTGGTCGTCACTCAACGTACGCACTGGAAACGTCAGTTCGTTTGTAGTACTAGCTTATTTTCAGCCGTGTTGTTGAATTCGACGATGTTCCTACGCTCGGACTCTGCAGTAATGAACGTAAGATGAGCTAACGTCAAGATTCTACACGAGGAAACGTTAGCCTGTGTGAATTGCTATTTTTCCTGACCTTCATTTCTTTCCTTTGCCGTTTCCGCTCTAGGTTCTTCCTCCTCAGATCACTTAATGGTATTATTATCATCTTTCCTTTCTCAGACGTTATGTCTGGTTAAAAATGGAAAGTGACGCGGACCTTGATCAAGCGTCACTTCCTATTAACTGTACGGTATGTGTTATATTGCATTTAGGAACTTTCGGGTAATTGAACATGTATCAATAATTACGGATTTCTGTAGTTGTATATATATGTTTGGATGTAGCTGTATTGCATTGATGTACTGGTGGATATTATGTGGTATGACTCCTGTAGTTGATAGTATAATTGGTATGATGTCAACTTTATCCTGATGCCACATGTCTTTGACTTCCTCAGCCAGTTGGATGTATTTTTAAAGTTTTTCTCCTGTTTTCTTTTGTATAGTTGTTGTATTGGGTATGGATATTTCGATTAGTTGTGTTAATTTCTTCTTTTTATTGGTGAGTATGATGTCAGGTTTGTTATGTAGCGTTGTTTTATCTGTTATAATGGTTCTGTTCCAGTATAATTTGTATTCATCACTCTCCAGTACATTTTGTGGTGCATACTTGTATGTAGGAACTTGTTGTTTTAAAAGTTTATGTTGTAAGGCAAGCTGTTGATGTATTATTTTTACGACATTGTCATGTCTTCTGGGGTATTCTGTATTTGCTAGTATTGTACATCAGCTTGTGATGTGATCTACTGTTTCTATTTGTTGTTTACACAGTCTGCATTTATCTGTTGTGGTATTGGGATCTTTAATAATATGCTTGCTGTAATACCTGGTGTTTATTGTTTGATCCTGTATTGCAATCATGAATCCTTCTGTCTCACTGTATATATTGCCTTTTCTTAGCCATGTGTTGGATGCGTCTTGATCGATGTGTGGCTGTGTTAGATGACACGGGTGCTTGCCATGAAGTGTTTTCTTTTTCCAATTTACTTTCTTCGTATCTGTTGATGTTATGTGATCTAAAGGGTTGTAGAAGTGGTTATGAAATTGCAGTGGTGTAGCCGATGTATTTATATGAGCGATTGCCTTGTGTATTTTGCTAGTTTCTGCTCGTTCTAGAAAGAATTTTCTTAAATTGTCTACCTATCCATAATGTAGGTTTTTTATGTCGATAAATCCCCTTCCTCCTTCCTTTCTGCTTAATGTGAATCTTTCTGTTGCTGAATGTATGTGATGTATTCTATATTTGTGGCATTGTGATCGTGTAAGTGTATTGAGTGCTTCTAGGTCTGTGTTACTCCATTTCACTACTCCAAATGAGTAGGTCAATATTGGTATGGCATAAGTATTTATAGCTTTTGTCTTGTTTCTTGCTGTCAATTCTGTTTTCAGTATTTTTGTTAGTCTTTGTCTATATTTTTCTTTTAGTTCTTCTTTAATATTTGTATTATCTATTCCTATTTTTTGTCTGTATCCTAGATATTTATAGGCATCCGTTTTTTCCATCGCTTCTATGCAGTCGCTGTGGTTATCCAATATGTAATCTTCTTGTTTAGTGTGTTTTCCCTTGACTATGCTATTTTTCTTACATTTGTCTGTTCCAAAAGCCATACTTATATTATTGCTGAATACTTATGTTATCTTTAGTAATTGGTTGAGTTGTTGATTTGTTGCTGCCAGTAGTTTTAGATCATCCATGTATAGCAAATGTGTGATTTTGTGTGGGTATGTTCCAGTAATATTGTATCCATAATTTGTATTATTTAGCATGTTGGATAATGGGTTCAGAGCAAGGCAGAACCAGAAAGGACTTAATAAGTCTCCTTGGTATATTCCACACTTAATCTGTATTGGCTGTGATGTGATATTTGAATTTGTTTGGATATTAAGTGTGGTTTTCCAATTTTTCATTATTATGTTTAGGAACTGTATAAATTTAGGATCTACTTTGTATATTTCCAACATTTGTAGTAACCATGAGTGGGGTACACTGTCAAAAGCTTTTTGGTAATCAATGTATGCGTAGTGTAGCGACCTTTGTTTAGTTTTAGCTTGATATGTCACCTCTGCATCTATTATCAGTTGCTCTTTACATCCTCGTGCTCCTTTGCAACAGCCTTTTTGTTCTTCATTTATAATTTTGTTCTGTGTTGTATGTGTCATTAATTTCTGTTTAATGACTGAAGTTAATATTTTATGTTGTTGGTAGGCATGTTATGGGGCGATATTTAGCTGGGTTCGCTGTGTCTGCTTGATCTTTAGGTTCCAGATAAGTTATTCCATGTGTAAGTGTATCAGGGAATGTGTATGGGTCTGCAATGTAACTGTTAAATAATTTAGTTAGATGTGAATGTGTTGAGGTGAACTTCTTTAACCAGAAATTTGCTATTTTATTTTTTCCAGGGGCTTTCCAATTGTGAGTAGAATTAATTGCTTGGGTGACTTCATGTTGCAAAATTATCACTTCAGGCATTTGTGGTATCATCTTCTATGTGTCTGTTTCTGCTTGTATCCACCGTGCATGCCTGTTATGTTGTACCGGGTTTGACCATATGTTGCTCCAGAAGTGTTCCATGTCTGTTATGTTTCGTGGATTGTTTATTTTAATGTGTGTGTTATCTATTGTCTGGTAAAATTTCTTTTGGTTTGTGTTGAATGTTTGGTTTTGTTTCCTTCTTTTTCGTTTTTTTTCCGAGATTTCATTTCTTATAAATTGTGTTAGCTGTCCGATGTCTTTTCTCAGTTTTTCTATTTTGATCTGTAGCCTGTGTTGCCATGCTGGTTTTGTGGGTTTCTTCTGTGTGTTGGTTGGTTCTGATCTCTGCCTAGTGTGTATATTTAGTGTAGTGAGTGCTCCTATATAAACCAGTAGTTGTAACTCTTCCATAGTTGTGTTTTCATTTATTTTGTTGTGTATGATTGTGTTGATAGTTTTTTATTGTTGGTTAGACTTGTGGGTTATTTGGTGGTCTATGCAAGAATGGTCTAATGTCTGTATTTGTGTCTTTGTATTCTATATATGTTAGCTGAAATTTTTCTTCTGTATCTAACATCTGTGTCACTTCGTGATCTATTTGTGCTGGTGGCTGTCTTAAGATTTCGTTCCCGTCTCCAGCCATCCTGATTTAGGTTTTCCGTGATTTCCCTAAATCGTTTCAGGCAAATGCCGGGATGGTTCCTTTCAAAGGGCACGGCCGATTTCCTTGCCCATCCTTCCCTAACCCGAGCTAGCGCTCCGTCTCTAATGACCTCGTTGTCGACGGGACGTTAAACAACACTAACCTAACCTAACCTAACCTAAGATTTCGTTTTCCTCTGATTGTTTAATTGGTGCGTGTTGTTCTTTGTTTGTTTGCTCTGGGATGTTTGAGTCCATTACTGTATTTTCTTCTGATTGCACATTATTTTGTTCCAGTATTTGTTGTACTTGTTGTTTGATGTTTTCTAATTCTGACTGGGGTATCCTGTTATTTTTGATTATTACACGGATCTGATCTGCTAGTCGTTGTTCTGTTAAAAATTTTAATTCTGGGTATCTGGTAATAAATGTTGTGTATACTTGTGATCTGTATCCAGTTGTGTTGGTTCCTAGGTTTGTTGCTTGGTAATAACAGAACATGAGGTGTCGATTAACTTCATCTGACCATCTCATCCTCTGTCTTTGTTTTCCTTCTAGGGTGGTTGCAGGAAGCATATCCTGCAAAACACCTCTATTTGGATTTAAATCATTTTCCAGTTGGCTAGCAGTGTCGTTACCATTGTGGGCGGGCATAGGGTTCAAGCGTCGTCCCCGACCATGACGGCGCTTGTCCGAGGCTTCTTTAGTTCTGTCCTGAACCAACTAATCACACTAAAAGGGGGGTTAGCCCTATTAGTGGTTTGTTCTTTTCGTCGCCTTTTACGACTGGCAGAACATACCGGAGGACTATTCTTTTCCCGGGCCTCCACGGGGATTATTATTATTATTATTATTGCCAGCCGCTCGGTCCAGGGCGCCTTGTCACGGATCGAGTAGCTGCCCCCGTCGGAGGTTCGAGTCCTCCCTCGGGCATGAGTGTGTGCGTTGTCCTTAGTGTAAGTTAATTTAGATTAAGTAGTGTGTAACCTTAGGGACCGATGACCTAAGCACTTTAGTCCCATACGACTTCCCACAAATTTCCAATTTTTATTATTGCCCTAACTATAAATGCGTCAAATGCTATCATTATGCTGTATTTCGAATTTTATCACTAGTCGGGCTCTCTACAAGTATCTAGAACTGCGTGATGTATCGGTGGGTAATTCGTGCAGATCCTAAGGAAGTGATTTTTTGTAGTTGTTAGATGGATATATTTTCTCATGTGCCCACTAGTAACTTTTAGCCTTGCTCCCATTGTGATGAAACCCACTGGAAACACTTTTATTGGTTTAAGGCCGAGTCACTTAATTCGATTTTCAAGTTCACGTGTCTTGCGCGAGGATCTCCACATGGAAACTCGTACCAGTGACCATGAAGCAAGTTTTTCCAGTGGTTTCTCGTTGATTCAGTTGTCACCCAAGACGGCAATGTCACACTTTGTTTTTCTTCAGATTTGTGATGTCTAGTGTATTGTGTTCTGATGTCGGAAGCCCCACAGTAATTTAACATGTTCGTTTATGACATCTTTTTCCGGTGTGTAGTCCATTAATTTTTATCCACTGGTAGATAGTAATTTTGTGCCAAAGCAGCGTGATTCTGCTTGTAGTGAGTCTGAGTGATCATTTCGTAACAGCTCAAGATGTAGTCGACAGTTCCGCAGCTTCTTTGCAGAGTCTGTACTTTGGGTCTTCGGCTGATTTCTCGATTATACCTTTGATAAGATTACTTTTTGAGGGCTTATTCGAGTGAAGCAAAAATAAGTCCTTCAGTTTCCTTCTTTAGAATTCCTTTGGTCAACCCAGACTTGATCTTTTCATTCCCTACTTGCCCTCGATCTTCTCCTACAATAAGCAAATAAACTAGCAATTAATTATGTAAGTGTTTGGCAATTGTAAGCTACTGCTCCGAACGGAATAATCCAAAATTATGTCATATAGCCGAACCTATTAAGTAAATATTTATACATCTTTACTTACTCAAAAGAAAATGAAAGATACTTTCGTATCAAAAATGCTCCTTTCCACTTAAGGCGGTCAAACATTATTTTATTCTTTATTTATTGCAATTGTAGTTTCGAGCAATACTCATCTTCAAGCAGAAATCTCAAATGCAAATAAGCAAAAAAGTATGTTATCCAACTTTCAAATGGGATCATATGAACGTAAAAAAAATTGCCGTCTTGATCTTTATCTGCTGTTGCGTCTGTTTGAACGACGCCCGTACTCGCTTATTTGTTTTATGTGAGATATCTGCCTGAAGATGAGAAATACTCGAAATGGCGATCATAGTAAATAAAAAATAATATAATTTAGAATAAAAATAGATGCAAACACTAGGAAAGTTTCTGAACCGCAAGTCTGGAGCGCAGCGAGTACACTACGCGCCTTCCCTCAGAAGAGACTCCAGTCGATGTGACTGATAGGAGTGACTGAACCGACAGGAATCAAAATACGTTGACCAGCAACGATTTGTTTCTGGTTACTGCCACCATAAACAAACAGCCAACACTATTCTGTCTCCGTAAACGGAAGCAGAAGCGAATTGCGAAGTTAGCGACCAGCTTTGCAAACGAAAAGTTAAAGGCAGTTGTTTGGATTTAATGCAGTTCTAAGATAGTTTTAGGGGGCGGTGCGTCCAGGTCAAGCTTAAAGTTACGTCTTCTGACGTGAGCGCGGATCGTTAAAACATAGGGAACTGGAGCGGTCGGTAGCCTTTCATGGACGCAGTGTGGAGTGCTTACAAGATAAGAGCATGTCGAAAGTATCATATAAAATTATTCAAAATTAATTATTCAGCAAACCTCCATCTGTTGCACTCCTCCATTTTGCCAGAAATGCAGCATGTATTTGACTCAGCAATAAAATTTAAGAGGATAATGCCGTTTGTGCAATGGCATTGAGATGGTACTGGAAAACTAACTTTTGGCCCTGATGGTGGGTAACTTCACTCTACTACTCATTTTCGTATTCAATTTAAGCAAAGGATTTGGATTATGATTCAGGCTGTTAGAAACACAATGTTGATCTCAATATATATACACTCCTGGAAATTGAAATAAGAACACCGTGAATTCATTGTCCCAGGAAGGGGAAACTTTATTGACACATTCATGGGGTCAGATACATCACATGATCACACTGACAGAACCACAGGCACATAGACACAGGCAACAGAGCATGCACAATGTCGGCACTAGTACAGTGTATATCCACCTTTCGCAGCGATACAGGCTGCTATTCTCCCATGGAGACGATCGTAGAGATGCTGGATGTAGCCCTGTGGAACGGCTTGCCATGCCATTTCCACCTGGCGCCTCAGTTGGACCAGCGTTCGTGCTGGACGTGCAGACCGCGTGAGACGACGCTTCATCCAGTCCCAAAAATGCTCAATGGGGGACAGATCCGGAGATCTTGCTGGCCAGGGTAGTTGACTTACACCTTCTAGAGCACGTTGGGTGGCACGGGATACATGCGGACGTGCATTGTCCTGTTGGAACAGCAAGTTCCCTTGCCGGTCTAGGAATGGTAGAACGATGGGTTCGATGACGGTTTGGATGTACCGTGCACTATTGAGTGTCCCCTCGACGATCACCAGTGGTGTACGGCCAGTGTAGGAGATCGCTCCCCACACCATGATGCCGGGTGTTGGCCCTGTGTGCCTCGGTCGTATGCAGTCCTGATTGTGGCGCTCACCTGCACGGCGCCAAACACGCATACGACCATCATTGGCACCAAGGCAGAAGCGACTCTCATCGCTGAAGACGACACGTCTCCATTCGTCCCTCCATTCACGCCTGTCGCGACACCACTGGAGGCGGGCTGCACGATGTTGGGGCGTGAGCGGAAGACGGCCTAACGGTGTGCGGGACCGTAGCCCAGCTTCATGGAGACGGTTGCGAATGGTCCTCGCCGATACCCCAGGAGCAACAGTGTCCCTAATTTGCTGGGAAGTGGCGGTGCAGTCCCCTACGGCACTGCGTAGGATCCTACGGTCGTGGCGTGCATCCGTGCGTCGCTGCGGTCCGGTCCCAGGTCGACGGGCACGTGCACCTTCCGACGACCACTGGCGACAACATCGATGTACTGTGGAGACCTCACGCCCCACGTGTTGAGCAATTCGGCGGTACGTCCACCCGGCCTCCCGCATGCCCACTATACGCCCTCGCTCAAAGTCCGTCAACTGCACATACGGTTCACGTCCACGCTGTCGCGGCATGCTACCAGTGTTGAAGACTGCGATGGAGCTCCGTATGCCACGGCAAACTGGCTGACACTGACGGCGGCGGTGCACAAATGCTGCGCAGCTAGCGCCATTCGACGGCCAACACCGCGGTTCCTGGTGTGTCCGCTGTGCCGTGCGTGTGATCATTGCTTGTACAGCCCTCTCGCAGTGTCCGGAGCAAGTAGGGTGGGTCTGACACACCGGTGTCAATGTGTTCTTTTTTCCACTTCCAGGAGTGTATATTGTTAAAAGTTTAAGTCATACACAAAACCTACGGTAGCACGAAACATTCTTACAAAAATTTTACCAAACGTTTATTGTGTCAAACATTGGGCATTCAAATCCTAACTCTGAATATTATCAACAAAACTATTTTGAAATCATTATATATCTTCTCTGATTTACGTGGTGTGGGGCAGCGAACGCGACCTACCTTACAGCTGTCACCACACGTCTGCTTCCTCCGGGCACCTAGCTGTGACTCCTCCCTTAACGCTGTCACCACAGGTCTGCTTCCTCCGGGCACCTAGCTGCGACTCCTCCCTTAACGCTGTCACCACACGTCTGCTTCCTCCGGGCACCAAGTTGCGACTCCTCCCTTAACGCTGTGACCACACGTCTGCTTCCTCCGGGCACCTAGCTGTGACACCTCCCTTAACGCTGTCACCACAGGTCTGCTTCCTCCGGGCACCTAGCTGCGACTCCTCCCTTAACACTGTCACCACACGTCTGCTTCCTCCGGGCACCTAGCTTTGACTCCTCCCTTAACGCTGTATCCACACATCTGCTTCCTCGGGCACCTAGCTGCGACTCCTCCCTTAACGCTGTCACCACCTGTCTGCTTCCTCCGGGCAACTAGCTGCGACTCCTCCCTTAACGCTGTCACCACATGACTGCTTCCTCCCCCGCACCTAGCTGCGACTCCTCCCTTAATGCTGTCACCACACGTACGCTTCTTATGGGCACCAAGCTGCGACTCCTTACAACTGTCACCACACGTCTGCTTCCTCCAGGCACCTAGCTGCGACTCCTCCCTTAACGCCGTCACCACATGTCTGCTTCCTCCAGGCACCTAGCTGCGACTCCTACCTTAACGCTGTCATCACTCACCTGCTTCCTCCGGGCAACTAGCTGCGACTCCTCCCTTAACGCTGTCACCACACGTCTGCTTCCTCCGGGCATCTAGCTGCGACTCCTCCCTTAACGCCGTCACCACATGTCTGCTTCCTCCGGGCACATAGCTGCGACTCCTCCTCTAACGCTGTCACCACACGTATGCTTCCTATGGGCACCTAGTTGCGACTCCTACCGTACAGCTGTCACCACACGTCTGCTTCCTCCGGGCACCTAGCTGCGACTCCTCGCTTAACACTCTCACCACACGTCTGCATCCTCCGGGCATCTAGCTGTGACTCCTCCCATAACGCTGTCACCACATGTCTGCTTCCTCCAGGCACCTAGCTGCGACTCCTCCCTTAACACTGTCACCACACGTCTGCTTCCTCTGGGCACCTAGCTGCGACTCCTCCCTTAACGCTGTCACCACATGTCTGCTTCCTCCGGGCACATAGCTGCGACTCCTCCCTTAAAGCTGTGACCACACGTCTGCTTCCTCCGGGCACCTAGCTGCGACTCCTCCCTTAACGCTGTCACCACATGTCTGCTTCCTCCGGGAACCTAGCTGCGACTCCTACCTTACAGCTGTCACCACATGTCTGCTTCCTCCGGGCACCTAGCTGTGACTCCTCACTTAACGCTGTCACCACACGTCTGCATCCTCTGGGCACCTAGCTGTGACTCCTACCTTACAGCTGTCACCACACGTCTGCTTCCTGCGGGCACCTAGCTGCGACTCCTCCCTTAACTCTGTCACCACACGTCTGCTTCCTCCGGGCACCTAGCTGCGACTCCTCCCTTAACTCTGTCACCACACGTCTGCTTCCTCCGGGCACCTAGCTGCGACTCCTCCCTTAACGCTGTCACGTCTGCTTCCTCTGGGCACCTAGCTGTGACTCCTTTCTTAATGCTGTCACCACACGTCTGCTTCCTCCGGGCACCTAGCTGCGACTTCTCCCTTAGCGCTGTCACCACACGTCTGCTTCCTCCGGGCACCTAGCTGAGACTTCTTCCTTAACACTGTCACCACATGTCTGCTTCCTTCGGGCACTTAGCTGCGACTCCTCCCTTAACGCTGTCACCACACGTCTGCTTCCTCCGGGCACCTAGCTGTGACTCCTACCTTACAGCTGTCACCACACGTCTGCTTCCTCCGGGCACCTAGCTGCGACTCCTCCCTTAACGCTGTCACGTCTGCTTCCTCTGGGCACCTAGCTGTGACTCCTTTCTTAATGCTGTCACCACACGTCTGCTTCCTCCGGGCACCTAGCTGCGACTCCTCCCTTAGCGCTGTCACCACACGTCTGCTTCCTCCGGGCACCTGGCTGCGACTCATCCCTTAACCCTGTCACTACACTTCTGCTTCCTCCGGGCACCTAGCTGCGACTCCTCTCTTAACGCTGTCACCACACGTCTGCTTCCTCCGGGCACCTAGCTGAGACTCCTTCCTTAACGCTGTCACCACATGTCTGCTTCTTCCGGGCACCTAGCTGAGACTCCTTCCTTAACGCTGTCACCACATGTCTGCTTCCTCCGGGCACTTAGCTGCGACTCCTCCCTTAACGCTGTCACCACAAGTCTGCTTCCTCCGGGCACTTAGCTGCGACTCCTCCCTTAACGCTGTCACCACACGTCTGCTTCCTCTGGGCACCTAGCTGAGACTTCTATCTTACAGCTGTCACCACACGTCTGCTTCCTCCGGGCACCTAGCTGCGACTCCTCTCTTAACGCTGTCACCACACGTCTGCTTCCTCCGGGCACCTAGCTGAGACTTCTTCCTTAACACTGTCACCACATGTCTGCTTCCTTCGGACACTTAGCTGCGACTCCTCCCTTAACGCTGTCACCACACGTCTGCTTCCTCCGGGCACCTAGCTGAGACTTCTTCCTTAACACTGTCACCACATGTCTGCTTCCTTCGGACACTTAGCTGCGACTCCTCCCTTAACGCTGTCACCACACGTCTGCTTCCTCCGGGCACCTAGCTGCGACTCCTCTCTTAACGCTGTCACCACACGTCTGCTTCCTCCGGGCACCTAGCTGAGACTTCTTCCTTAACACTGTCACCACATGTCTGCTTCCTTCGGACACTTAGCTGCGACTCCTCCCTTAACGCTGTCACCACACGTCTGCTTCCTCCGGGCACCTAGCTTGCGACCTCTCCCTTAACGCTGTCACCACACGTCTGCTTCCTCCGGGTACCTAGCTGAGACTTCTATCTTACAGCTGGCACCACACGTCTGCTTCCTCCGGGCACCTAGCTGCGACTCCTCGGTTTGTAACTGCCCGCACCCGGCTCTCTTAACCATCAAACAAGCTCCTACTCGAAGATATTATACTCGTTCAACCTTGCGGTTGGCAACTACCGACTATTTTCTGGAGTTGCCCTGGTCAGACCTTAGCACATACCTTTCGATGTTTACTGACATCTGAGCACATCTACTGGCAAAAGACGCTCAGTGAGCTGAGCACACTGAGGAATGACAGTTTCTTGGATATATGGCGCCCCGTTGTTGATAGCTTCCTTTCAAGTCAATCCACAATGCAGTACCTGCACTCGGAGATTAACAAACAAGACCTTATCTTCTGAACAGTCCACAGAGTATCCATGACACGGTAGCGACCTCTGTAGTTCCCTGTGGCCTACATTTTGCGTCTAAAAACCATCAGTTATTGTTCAAGCATGCTTTTCTTAGTTATAGTAACACCAAGTCCGTGTAGCCATTTTAAGCCAGAAGGAAGTTCAAAACAATAAATGATTAAAATTAGCAAACCATTCGGTTCTTTGTAGCTCTTCATATAAAATGTGGCCCTTGGAAACATGGCCTCTGAAATACACTCCTGGAAATGGAAAAAAGAACACATTGACACCGGTGTGTCAGACCCACCATACTTGCTCCGGACACTGCGAGAGGGCTGTACAAGCAATGATCACACGCACGGCACAGCGGACACACCAGGAACCGCGGTGTTGGCCGTCGAATGGCGCTAGCTGCGCAGCATTTGTGCACCGCCGCCGTCAGTGTCAGCCAGTTTGCCGTGGCATACGGAGCTCCATCGCAGTCTTCAACACTGGTAGCATGCCGCGACAGCGTGGACGTGAACCGTATGTGCAGTTGACGGACTTTGAGCGAGGGCGTATAGTGGGCATGCGGGAGGCCGGGTGGACGTACCGCCGAATTGCTCAACACGTGGGGCGTGAGGTCTCCACAGTACATCGATGTTGTCGCCAGTGGTCGTCGGAAGGTGCACGTGCCCGTCGACCTGGGACCAGACCGCAGCGACGCACGGATGCACGCCACGACCGTAGGATCCTACGCAGTGCCGTAGGGGACCGCACCGCCACTTCCCAGCAAATTAGGGACACTGTTGCTCCTGGGGTATCGGCGAGGACCATTCGCAACCGTCTCCATGAAGCTGGGCTACGGTCCCGCACACCGTTAGGCCGTCTTCCGCTCACGCCCCAACATCGTGCAGCCCGCCTCCAGTGGTGTCGCGACAGGCGTGAATGGAGGGACGAATGGAGACGTGTCGTCTTCAGCGATGAGAGTCGCTTCTGCCTTGGTGCCAATGATGGTCGTATGCGTGTTTGGCGCCGTGCAGGTGAGCGCCACAATCAGGACTGCATACGACCGAGGCACACAGGGCCAACACCCGGCATCATGGTGTGGGGAGCGATCTCCTACACTGGCCGTACACCACTGGTGATCGTCGAGGGGACACTCAATAGTGCACGGTACATCCAAACCGTCATCGAACCCATCGTTCTACCATTCCTAGACCGGCAAGGGAACTTGCTGTTCCAACAGGACAATGCACGTCCGCATGTATCCCGTGCCACCCAACGTGCTCTAGAAGGTGTAAGTCAACTACCCTGGCCAGCAAGATCTCCGGATCTGTCCCCTATTGAGCATGTTTGGGGCTGGATGAAGCGTCGTCTCACGCGGTCTGCACGTCCAGCACGAACGCTGGTCCAACTGAGGCGCCAGGTGGAAATGGCATGGCAAGCCGTTCCACAGGACTACATCCAGCATCTCTACGATCGTCTCCATGGGAGAATAGCAGCCTGCATTGCTGCGAAAGGTGGATATACACTGTACTAGTGCCGACATTGTGCATGCTCCGTTGCCTGTGTCTATGTGCCTGTGGTTCTGTCAGTGTGATCATGTGATGTATCTGACCCCATGAATGTGTCAATAAAGTTTCCCCTTCCTGGGACAATGAATTCACGGTGTTCTTATTTCAATTTCCAGGAGTGTAATACTTTTGTCGAGGTGGTATGGTTAACGTCTTTTAGGTTTTACAATTTGGACCTGTATGATTAAATTCCTTCATCATTCCTTTAATTTCATTCGTCTCATATTTGAGTATAATTTCACAAATCAGTCTTACTTCTCTTACAGTCCATTCGTTTGAACACAGATGCATATCAACTCCTCTATAATTACGTCTAGCGCCAACTGCATCTCAAGTACCACTACTTCATGAAAGCCACTTAAGAACTACCAGTGACTCGACGAGAAGGACAAACATACAAATGGTCGCATTTCAGTGACCTAACAAGACATTGATTTTTACGTCCAAAGAATTCGATACAAAGTTAAGTATTTCTTTTACAAATATTGTCCCTGATAATTTCAAATATGATTTTAAATTGAAAGTCAGAAAAACTAAAAAATAAAGGTATTCTCAAAGTCAAATCTTACGTTAATTTCATGTTTTATTCTTGTTCATGACAAATATTGAGACTAAGATGTGTTTTCAAAAATAAAATAAATACGAAGTTCGTGTTTTGAATCCGTTGGATCGTATCATAAATTTAATGCTAGTTTCGTTTTCTCCAATACGTGACAAAAATAGGCGCACTAACCAGTTCCATTACAGCCTGGACGCATCGTGCACTTCAGTTACTTCAGAATTTCATTAAATTTAAACAGTTGCCTTTAGTTTTTCATTCATACAGCATACCATTTAAAATTTAGATCCTGTCAACGTTTAATGCTTTTTAATGCTAAGGCATACCAAGAGTTCTAATGTATCAAAATTAACAGTTTTTGTAACCGTTAAACTTTCATTTTTCCTGCAATGTTATTGCGTGCATCACCTGAAAATCGCATTCTTTTGACTTTGCTTCACGATAGTACCATTTAAGTTGTGTATTTCTATATTCGTGCTGTACATGTGTGTAAAAATAAAGATTTTTCATTAAAAACTCAACATTTCCGTTATATAATGTATTCAGATATTCATTACGTACTAAATTTGGTTATACTTACAATGCCAGTTTCAGTTTCCTCTAGCAAACAGTTTCAATATAAAAGTCAAACCGGTCGTTGAGTACAATACTGAACTTTCTAGCAGCTGAAGCGGTTACTCTTCAAAAGAGAGATATTTGCTCAAGGTGTTCCATGCTTTACGCCTGTACGCGTGGAGAACATCTTACTACTTGCTAACCTGTGGGTGACAGCCGGAATGTGTCCACAACTGTATTAGACCTTCGTATCTCGGCGCCGGATTAACGTTTAGATAACGACGATTAGCACAGCTTCATATCTTGCTATGCTGTTCTCGCCGGTTGTGTTCGTAACGAAATTTGTGATACATTTTCTCTAGTGCTAGTGCTTGGAACACGGTTCAATAGCACAAAATACACCTATAGGTGTAGGGGTAATTGCAGTAAATAACGAACGTGCGTCGTCAAAGAACAGATGAAAATTAATGTTAATGAAGAGGGTTACAAGAAATTGCTTTGTACTGGTTTGACTGTTTTGTAAGTCAGAAACAGTCTGAATAGCTCGTAAGGATGTTATAAAATAGGTTCTGATGGGAAATAAGAAAAAAATGGATACGCTGTGTCGTTTCCGAGTTAATTGACATTGAAGCTAGCCAATCACGCCGCAGAAATTGCTTCTGTACAGCGCGCACACATTGAAGTGGCCCGCCAGAAGGTGCCGCCAAAAATGTGTTCTTCGTTTGGTTTCCTAAAACCGAACAAGAGAGTGTCACAAAAATTGGATGTGGTCGCTACTATACTCCGCAATTTCCAATTTGACGATAAACATGTATAGTTTCCTCAGGCCATAACTAGGTTGATGAATCGGTAGGGAACAGTTAAGTTTTGCAAATCTCCAAACAGAGAATTTGAGCAACCAAGCCGATTTACATTGCGCTCCTATTCGCCACATACAACTGGTGCATGTAATATAATACCGACGTGATACTGTTTCCCCCCCCCCCCCCCCCTGAAGAAGGCATGGCTGACGCTCTGGGGTTCAGTGGTTGCCCCATAACGTTAGCATTGTTCATACCAGTGACACACTGGTAGAAAGGATTCCTCAACAGTATGATAATCTAATCGATGCAGGCTTTACGTCAGTAGCATGGAATCATAAACACCAGGCTACGTTAGCTCCAAATCATGTTTAATAGAACCCAAAAGGGCTCCAGTCTTATTTGACGGACGGTTTTAAAATTTCCTTAAGCTTTTATTTTCGATTATACATTCCCAGCATTTGGTAGGAAGGACATCATGGAACATAGGAATGTGGAAATCAGATAAGAAAAATTGAGTGCGGATGGGAGATTGTGTAGTAATGGTACAAAGTAGTACAACGATGAAGATTGCTTTAGTGGCGACATGGAGGCGTCTTTGGTTCGGATGCGGTCGTAATATTGAGCTGCCGTAGTAATTTCGTTGCATCTAATTCTACTGAATATATTCCGAACCAGTAGCATACCCTGAACTTCTGAGAGACACTCGCGTAAACTATCGAAACATGCGTAAGGTGGTAAGTCCATGTGGCGTGATGGCAGAAGCCGTGTGTTGTCCTGCTGAAGCTCGAACCATCAGAATTAGGCTGAGTGCTATCTCCGCGTGCTATGTAAAACCTAGACACACGAAGAAAACTGCTGACTGCCCGTAAAGGTGATACTTCACTTTCATATCTTGGGAATACTTGTGAATCACGCTACGCTGCCAGGCAATGAAACTTTCAAATGCTTGTAACTGTCTCTCCAGTATATCTACGTGCGAGGCAGCCTTCAAATTCTCACAAGCGCTTGCTTTCAACGGACAACGCCATCTTAATTAAAACTATTAACTACTTAATGGAACGGACTAACTATGTAGTAACTCTCATATATCCACCTACCACACATACCACTGATAATAAACATTGAGCACTCATAATAAAATACAAATTCCTATGTTTTTATGGGCTTAAAGGCTTTCTGTGCTTTAATTAACCTAGTCATCCTTTTTTGGTTAAATACTGCAACCTACAGAGAGCGCGGCATCACACATTCATTAGGTCGTGTTAAATAATGCTGTTAACCGACTGATAACGCCTATTACTTACAATTGGTGAATGGTAATGGTTCTGCAATGGCCATAGGTACTTTTTAAGGGTCATTCTGCAAGTAATACACCACAACTTTTTTCTCAGAACGTGTATATTCTTAAGAGTTAAAATTTTGCGATAGCATCAGTCAACACACTTTTTACAAATACTGTTTTTCTACGTAGTCTCCATCACGGCCGGCCGGTGTGGCCGTGCGGCTCTAGGCGCGTCAGTTTGGAACCGCGTGACCGCTACGGTCGCAGGTTCGAATCCTGCCTCGGGCATGGATGTGTGTGATGTCCTTAGGTTAGTTAGGTTTAAGTAGTTCTAAGTTCTAGGGGACTGATGACCTCAGATGTTGAGTCTCATAGTGCTCAGAGCCATTTGAAACATTTTTTTTCTCCATCACGATGTGTGGTCCTACGCCAGTGTTGTATAAAAGCATGTCCTCCCTCTGGTCCCGGCGTGGAGCGAACCAAAGCGATGTTGTTCGGACATAGAGGAGATACAGAGAGACAGGTACTGTCGATGACATGCCTCGCTCAGGCCGCCCAAGGGCTACAGCTGTATTGGATGACCGCTACCTACGGATTATGACTGGGAGGAACCCTGACAGCAACGCCATCATATTGAATAATGCTTTTCGTGCAGCCACAGGACGTCGTGTTAAGACTCAAACCGTGCGCAGTAGGCTACACGATGCGCAACATCACTCCCGACGTCCACGACGAGGTCCATCTTTGCAACCACGACACCATGCAGCGCGGTTCAGATGGGCTCAACAACATGCCGAATGGACCGCTGAGGATTGGCGTCACGTTCTTTTACCAATGAGTGTCGCATATACCTTCAACCAGACAATCGTCGGAGACGTGTTTGGAGGCAAGCTGGCCAGGCTGAACGCCTTAGACACACTGTCTAGCGAGTGCAGCAAGTTGGAGGTTCCCTGCTATTTTGGGGTGGCATTATGCGGGGCCGATGTACACCGCTGGTAGTCATGGAATGTGCCGTAACTGCTGTACGATACTTGAATGCCGTCCTCCGACCGATGGTGCAACCATATCGGCAGCATATTGGCGATGCATTCGTCTTCATGGACGGCAGGTCGCGCCCCCATCGGGCACATCCTGTGAATGACTTCCTTAGAGATAACGACATCGCTCGAATAGAGTGGCCAGCATGTTCTCCAGACATGAACCCATACATTGAAAACGGCTGTTTATGGACGACGTGACCCAGCTCCGAGGGATCTACGCCGAATCGCCGTTGAGGAGTGGGACAATCTGGACCAACAATGCCTTGATGTACTTGTGGATAGTATGCCACGACGAATACAGGCATGCATCAATGCAAGAGGACGTGCTACTTGGTATTAGAGGTACCGGTGTGCACAGCAGCCTGGACCACCACCTCTGAAGGTCTCGCTGTATGGTGGTACAGCATGCCACGTGTGGTATTCATGAGCAATAAAAAGGGCGGAAAAGATGTTTACGTTGATTTCTATTCCAATTTTCTGTACAGATTCCGGAACTTCCGGAACCGAGGTGATGCAAAACTCTTTTTGATGTGTGTATATTCTCCAAAACACCTTAGGGGTGTGGCGCAGGATAGTACATCATCAGTATCTGTAGCTTCCTTGTGTGCTCCATTCGCAAATAGCGTGTGAGAAGAACGATTTTCGGTAAATCTGCGTATTAGCTTTAAATTCTCGGACTTTATCAATGTGGGAGTAGATAGTATGTTTCCAGATTCTCCCAGAAATGTGTCTCTCGGAATTTCAACAGTAAACCACGTTGTGACGTACAGCACACCTCTTGTAGCGACTGCCACTGCAATTTGCTCGCAATCTCCTTTACGGCTCACTTGCCGATCAAACGATCCCGTGAAAAATCGTGTGCTGTTCTGTTAATGCAACGTGGTAATACTCAAGAATCCGTCAAACAAGTGTTTTGTTACTGGATTTTAAAATTTAAGAAAAGTGTTTAGTAAGCCACCTGTTTCGTGGATGATTTAAATTTCCTTCTCCATTCGCCCTTATGACGTCTTGAACTCCGCTGGGGACAACCAGTGATGTGACTGAATCTCTTTGGAGGGATAGCAACTTCTTCTTCCTCATGAGCTGAGAGCCGTGGTGGCGAAGCTGGAATCTGAAGAGAGGTTCGCGCTCGTATCAAAGGTATTGCATTGGGTTCAGGTTGGGACTCCGAGCTGGTCAGTCTATAATGTTTTTTTCCACAAGCCACCACAAACCATTTATGACAGGATGTCTTGTCATGCTGATACAATCAATCATTTTATTTTTACGCAATACACAATTCTGTGAAATGTGTTCACTTCCTTCCGCATGAAGTGTTTTCTTACGCCCGAGAAACTCCCTCGTACCGCACTACCAACATCTCCACACTTTTGGTAAGACACATGACGACAGGTTAACTTCTCTAGGCGTTGGCCAAATTCAGTCTCTTCTATCGGACTGTGACAAGGTAACCAAATCACTTGCTTCCAGTCATCCACAATCCAGTGGTGTAGCTCTTTACACTACATCAATCGTCGCTTAGCGTTGACTTTAGAAATTTATGGCTTATGAGGAGCCAAGAGGGAATAATAATAGTGTACGACCAAGAATGAAGTACTCGTATTAAAAAGGGTGTAAGACAAGGATGTAGTATTTCGCATCTACTGTTCAATCTGTACTTCGAGGACGCAATGAAGGAAATAAAAGAGAGGTTCAGGAGTAAAATTAAAATTCAAGGTGAAAGGATATCAGTGATACGATTCGCTGATGACACTGCTATCCTCAGTGAAAGTGAAGAAGAATCACATGATCTGCTGAACGGAATGGACAGTGTAATGAGTACAGAGTATGGACTGAGAGTAAATCGAAGAAAGATGAA